>NC_041729.1:127931170-129195545 GCF_004115215.2 Ornithorhynchus anatinus | reverse complement strand
AATATAAATATTTTAAAAAAAAGAGCCTGAATACATCAAGACAAAAAGAGCAACTGTCAGCACTTCCCCCAACTGGCAGGTTGGTCGGTTAAACAACCTCAACAGTCACAACCTTGCCAGGGTCTCCACCCAGTGAGATTTCCTGGGTGACACTAGAAAAGGGGAAACTATTTTCAGAAAAGGTAATCTGAGATTTCAAATCTTTCAAATTAAAGTACAAGTTACTCTTGCTAACTGTTGTAGTTAGAGTTCTTACATTCTCTTTGGTCATCAAAACTGCAGTTGATAAACCAGAATTTTATGGAACGAAAGAAGTTGAGTTCATCCTGTTTATGTAACACTGGGAGAAAATCAAGAAAGATTTTGTAGAGTAAAACATGTTTCTGGATTCATTTAGTCTGTGTGCTCTCACTTTCGACCTATAGTACTAATATTGCACTATTTGTTGTTCCATTTCTATATCACCAATCATATGCATTATACAAAGAACTAGATGGTAACTGTTTGAACTTCAGTGTGATTAGAACAAAAGGGTAGCAGCTGGGGTATGGGAGTGTTGTTCAATACAGAGTCACAGTGTGGCAGTGACTTGACCCCATTATCTTCTGTCTATCCTAGCCCTGTAAGGTGTTTAACACACAATCCCTTGTCCTTTTTCTTTGTCTTTTAATCATTAATGCCATTATTATTACAATGACAGTTATGAAAGCAACATTAGGGAATTCAGTAAGAGAAAGCAACAGCATACAGGTACGTCAATCCATTGTATTTACGGAGCATTTACTGTGTGCTGAGCTCCGCACCAAGCACTTGGAATAGTACAACACAATTTAGCAGACGAGTTCATTCATTCATTCAGTTGTATTTATTAAGTGCTTACTGTGTGCAGAGCACTGTACTAAGCATTTGGGAAGTACAGCACAACAATAAACAGTGACATTCCCTATTCACAATGAGCTCACAGTCTAGAACGGGGGAGACATCAATACAAATAAATAAAATTACAGATTTATACATAAGTGCTGTGCATCTGGGTTGGTGGAGGACAAAGAGAGCAAGTCAAGGCGATGCAAAAGGGAGTGTGAGATGAGGAAAAGTGTGGCTTAGTCTAGGAAGGCCTCTTGGAGGAGATGTGCCTTCAATAAGGCTTTGAAGGTGAGAGAGAGTAATTGTCTGTTGGATTTGAGGAGGAAGCGTGTTCCAGGCCAGAGGAAGGATATGGGCCAGGAGTTGGTGGTGAAACAGATAAGATCGAGCACAAGAGAAATGAAATAGGTGGGCTGGGTTGTAGAAGGAAAGAATTGAGGTGACATAGGAGAATGAAAGGTGAAAACTTTAAAGCTAATGGTGAGGGGTTTTTGTTTGAGACCAAGGTAGATAGGCAACCACTGGAGATTTTTGAGGAACGGGGTGTCATATCCTGAATGTTTTTGTAGAAAGATGATCCAGGCAGCAGAGTTAAGTTTGGACTGGAATGGGAAGAGACAGTAGACTGGAAGGTCAGCAAGGACACTGTTGCAGTAATCTAAGCGGGATAGGATAAATTATTGTATTAACGTGGTAGCTGTATGGTTGGAGAGGTAAGGGCGGATTTTAGCTATGTTGTGAAGGAGGGACCGACAGGATTTGGTGACAGGTTGCATATGTGGGTTAAATGAGAGAGACTCAGGGATAACGCCTGATAACAGAGAGACTCAGGGCTTTTGAGATGGGAAGCGTGGTTGTGCCATCTATAGTGAAGGGAAAGTGAGAGGACAGTTTTTTGGGGGAAGATAAGGAGCTCTGATATGGACATGTTAAGTTTGAGGTGACATGAGGACATCGAAGTAGAGATGTATTAAAGGCAGGAAGAGATGCAAGCCTGGAGAGAGGGACAGAGACCTGGGAGAAGATGTAGATTTGTATTATCTGCATAGAGATGGTAGTTGTTGTCTTTTCAGATTCTTATCGATCCTTTCCAAAGAGACTAATCACTGACTCTGTCCCTAGCCTGTAAGGAGATATTGATTGATCTGGAACTCTAAAGTGCATTATGGTGACCTCGTAAATAAATGAAAAATTGACAATCAAATAGTCCACTTGTTCAGAATTATTAAAAGTTTGGTAACAAGTCATAAAAAACAGAATGATTTATGATTTGAGACATAAAAATTAAAATTTTGAAAACACCATTTAAGGATTGTTGTCAAAAAAGTCATAGAGGAAAAGGCTGAGAGACATATTTTTACCAGGATGTATAAATTCAGCTATGCTAACATTCCTGAAAGAACTAGAATTCAATTCCATTTTATTGATGATGATGATGATGATGATGATGGTGATGATGATAATGGAGTCTCCCATCAGGAACAGCAGATAAACCTCTGCCCTGAGACTTTATGACTTGGGTACCTTTGCAGAGCAGTTGATCATACTGATTCACACACTCTGTTCATAGTCTTGCTGGGCCATGGGGTGCAGTGACCAAGTAGGCAGAAAGAAACAGCACACTGCATTAGCATACAGCCTGCACACTTCACTCCTAAAATGCCAACCAACTCATTTTAAGTTAATCTCATCTATCATGCCATGATCTCTTGCCTACATCCTGCTTCTGCCTGGAATGCCTTCCCTCAGATCTTACAAATACTCTTCATACCTTACTAAAAGCACATTTCCTCCAAGAAACCTATCCTGACTAAGCCCTCAATTCCTCTTCTCCCATTCCTCTCTGTGTCACCCTTATACTTGGATTTTCACCCTCCCTCAGCCCCACAGAACCTATGCATCTATCCACAATTTATTTATATTAATGATTGCATCACCCTTTGGACTGTAAGCTTCATGTGGGCCAGGAATATGTCTATAAACTCTTTTGTATCATAAGCTTCCAAGTGCTTAGAACAGTGCCCTCCTCAGAGTAAGCACTCAATAAATATGACTGATGGATTGATTACATAGTGCTTATGTGACCTTGGCCCACCTTAGCAAAACTAGAACCAGGATCTCTTGATTCCTTAAAGCTATGCCTAACAAAATGCCAACGTTCTCATTGGTATATCTAGGTTGGTATTTTAGCTTGAGGATAGGTAAGGTATTCTATCACTATACTTTGAAAAAAAACTACTATATATATCTATATTTATGAGAATTCTTACAATATGGACCAGAACAAAATATGTCTATTTACCACAAGAAATAGATTTTCTATTCAAAAGAAAGAAACTCAAAAGAAACACTTTTTTTTTCAAAAAGAAAGAATGTATTTTGTTTTTTATACAGCAATTCTCCATTCCACTCAAATAATATATAGATAGATTTCTGTGGTGTGAAACCATTCCTTGGGTTGTTGTGGGATTTTTCAGCATTGAAGTTGCTTTTCCCCCATTCCCCTCTGTGTCACTCTTCCTCAGTCCTACAGCACCTATGTACTTATCCATTATTTATTTATATTAATGACTGTATCACCCTCTAGACTGTTAGCTTGTTGTGGGCTGGGAATGATGTCTGCCAACTCTGTTATATTGCAACCTCCCAAGGGCTTATTAATTTTTTATATTTCTTCTGCAAGAGGGTGCATTTCACAGGTAGCATCTCAGAAATGGATGCAGACAATGACAATTCTCAGGACCTATTTTGTTTGTGAGTGCCATAGCAACTAGAAGTCAGAGTTAGAGAAAGGAGACTTTGAGTTAATTCTCACAATTATGACTTTGATTTAAAAGCCATATATAAGATAAACTGATATAAAACAATCAAATTATGGTTATTCAGAATTCCCACATGTCCTCAGTATGCAGAGTATTGTATATATGAAAAGAGGGTAGAGTGTGGTTTTTCATTTTTCATTTTTTCTTTTTTTGTCCTGGAGCATGAATATAAACCATTTTGGAAAGTATAAAACATATTCTTTCCTGCCAACACCTCAAGTTTACCACATTCAGAACAGAAACCTTTATTTTCGCACCCTGATACTCTCCTTCCCATAACATCCCCATCATTGTAGACAACACAGCCATACTCCCTGTCTCACAAGCCTGTAACTTTGACATTATCCTCATCTCATCTCTCTCATTCAACCCACATTTTCAGTTTGTTATCAGATCTTGTCAGTTCTGCCATCATAACACTGTCTCCCCCCGATTAGACTGTAAGCCCGTCAATGGGCAGGGATTGTCTCTATCTGTTGCCGAATTGTACATTCCAAGCACTTAGTACAGTGCTCTGCACATAGTAAGCACTCAATAAATACTATTGAATGAATAACATCTCTAGAATTTGCTCCTTCCTATCCATCCAAACTGCTTCAATTCTGGACCACACTTATCATATCCAGCTTTGACTATTATATCAGCATCTTCACTGACTTTGAATCTATTCAGTCTTTCTCCCATCCAGTCCAAAGTTAATAATAATAATAATAATAATGTTGGTATTTGTTAAGCGCTTACTATGTGCCGAGCACTGTTCTAAGCGCTGGGGTAGACATAGGGGAATCAGGTTGTCCCACGTGGGGCTCACAGTCTTAATCCCCATTTTACAGTTAAGGGAACTGAGGCACAGAGAAGTTAAGTGACTTGCCCACAGTCACACAGCCAAGTGGCAGAGCTGGGATTCAGATTCATGAGCCCTGACTCCAAAGCCCGTGCTCTTTCCACTGAGCCACGCTGCTTCTCAAAGTTCACTGTGTGGCCAAAATTAGGTTTCCACATAATTGGTTTGCACATTATCTCCTCATTACTCAAAAGCCTCCAGTGGTTGCCTATACATATCTGCATCAAACAGAAACTCTTTTCCATTGGATTTAAAGCCCTCAATCAACTCTTCCTCTACTGCCTAATGTCACACATCTTCCAGTCCAACCCAGAACACACATTTTGCTCCTCTGTTGTTTATTGTATGTCTATTTCTTTCGTTGATGAGCCCTTGCTCTCTCTGTCCTGGAACCTCTGTCCTTCATAGCCAATATATTTTTACGCTCACCACCTCCCCCCCACCCCACCCCAAGAAGCAGCATGGTTAGTGGAAAAACATGGGCTTGAGAGTCAGATTTCATTGGTTCTAATCCTAACTCTGCCACTTGTCAACAGTGTGACTTTGGGCAAGTCACTTAACTTCTTGTTGCCTCAGTTACCTCATCTGTAAAATGGAAAATTAAGACTGTGAGCCCCCTGTGGGACAACCTGATTCCCCTATGTCTACCCCAGCGCTTAGAACAGTGCTCGGCACATAGTAAGCGCTTAACAAATACCAACATTATTATTATTGTATCTATCCCAGTACTTAGAACAGTGCTTGGCACATAGTAATAGCTTAACAAATACCATCATCATCATCTTCAAAGCATTACTACAGCACTAAAATCATATCTTGTACAGGGGTCTTCCCTGACTTTAATTTCCTCACCTTATTTCACCCTCCTTTCTACATTACCAATGGTCTTGAGTCTGTGTCACTTAAGCACTTTGATACTCACTCCATTCCCAGCCCCACAGCATTTATATAGATTGCCTTATAATCTAACGCTTCCCCTAACTGTAATTTACTATTTTAATGTCTGTCTCCCCTTTTAGACTAAAATGTTTCTTAAGGGCAGGGATCATGTCTACCAATTATATTGTACTGTACCCTCCTAAGGGCTTAATACAGTGCTCAGCACACAGTACATGCTCAATAAATACCATTGATTGGTTGATTATATGCATATAATGGAAGGTGCTCAGTGGCTCCAACATTGGCATTTAATCTTACAAAATAAACATATTTTAATAATTGTTCACAACTGAACAATGGAATGAAGTACAATTTAAGAAATACACGGAATGCTTTCTTTTGAGTTCTTTCTCTTTCTGTAACCTGTTAATTCAAGACAAAAGACTCCAACTACATGTATCCTACATACAATATGTATTTCTTATAATATTCAGTTGTAACATTTTGGAATAAATAGTAAACCATGGCAAATTAAACTCCAGTGAATCCCATTAAAGATGTGTCTAGTTAATGAAAGAAAATAGACAGAAAATAATCTCCCTTGAATTTGGTACAAAAAGACATTATCTTCCTTAGTATACTAAGCAAGACACTACTTAGCAGTAGTAGTCCCCAAAACCAACCCAATGTATAATAACACCCCTCTTCATATCGATATACTTGTGATTTTCAAAATGCATTAGACCTATCAACTTCAGGGGAGAAAATTCATAGTTTGGAACTGTGCCTTGTAAATGGAAGATTTTATTATAACAAATGTGATAGATTCCATGGGGATAGTTACAAGCAAGAATGCATACAATGCAGAAGTGAAACAGCCACAAATGGATTGACTGTCTTCATTAATAAATTAAACATATCGGTCTTCTCAAGGGCCAGACTTGTTTTCAGTCACTCAAGAAGTAACCTATTCATGTATTTTCATATTCTGGTAATATGGAAGAAGAGAAATGTAAGAATATTTGATATTTCTATAGAAAACAGTTCTTTTGTCCCATCAAAATTTGTGACTTTGCTAATACAAATTTTTTTCTAGTATTTTAAATTGTAATATTTTTCCTTCAGTAAAAAACTAGTCTTAGCCTCAGTCTGTACATTATGATTCCATGGCAACTTTACTGTTCTTTCTTAAACAGTAAATTACAAGTTTAATTCTCTATTCCTGATTATAACAATATATGTATAACAATATTGGAATAAAGCCCACTACATCTTTATCTAAATCTTTGCTCTTCTAAACTCATTTAGAAGTCTTCTTTTAGAAATTATACTTCAAATGATTGATCCATGATAAAAAGCTGAATGGAAATGGACGTCTTGATCTGACTCCACATTGCCACCTTCAGTCTTTCTTTAAGTAATGTTGTCGGAATAAAATTTAGGCTGTGAATAATGCCAAATTAAGTCATCTTAATTTGTATCAGTTGTATCTCAAGCAGGAAAACATTGCACTGTTGTTAGCAACTGCTCTCCATCTACAGTGTACTAGGGCACCCTTGTAAGAGACTCCACCCAAAAGCTGTGAACCACCTGCCCCCCACCTTGTCCAACATCCCAGTATAGTTTCTCGAAGAATTAGGTGAATGTCAGTGAGTTTGAAGCAATGCTTTTTCTTTGAGGCAATTAGATACACCAGGACCCAGCAGCCCACACTGGTACCTTTGTCAGTTGTCCCCTTGAGCCTTAGAGTTGGGTCAAGAGACATCAAGCTGCCTGTAATCCTTTCCTGTTGCCCCATCAAGAGGAAAATTTTCTCTATCTCTGATCCCACTTCTTGTATGGTCCTGGATGGTTTCCACATATTTTGGCATGTTTCTAGGCTGAGATTCTGCAAAGTCCTTAGCAGTCAAGCCTTTGCCAGTGAAGCTGTCATGACCTCTGTGCTTGGAAAAACTCACTTTATCTAATCCATAAAGAGATTCTCTTTTTGTCATCCCCAAGTTCATCATTCCAAGACATCCCCCTTTATTTTTTGCTTTCATGGTTTTGACTACCTTCTTGGGGATGTTTGGGTCATCCTGTATGTGTCTCATCTAATGTATGGTATGGCATGTTTCATGTCAGAGATATACCATTTTGCTTTTCTGATCCTTTTTCCCTTTCCATTTCATTTACTTCTTTGCTAATGCTCACAAATGCCCACACCATTCTTCTGCTCCTTTTCATTATCACCCTAAAATTTGGATACCCAAGCCTCTCATCAGTCATTCCAACATATATTATTCAAGATGAGATTCTCAACCAGGTATGAACCAGAATCATAACACAGAGAAATAATCTAACAGTTTAAAAATAATAACAGCTTCCCAAAGCTGTAGGTATTGTACTTTTGTATTTGGTTTCCTTCTCTGCATTTTTTTTTGCCAGCTCTATTTAGAAAGGACTTTAAAGTACACTTCATTTATGACCTTCTGTGTCATAAAGGGGCAATATTAAGTCATGTAGCCCAATCTTACATATTATTTGTCAGATTTTCATTGATCTGGACTTAATAATTAATTATGCTTGCTTTTAGAAAGTATTCTTTGAACATCTGAATAAAAGTTATAAAGATACAAATAGATATTGTGTCATCTTATAACTGTTCAGAAATGCATACCATACAAACTATATTGTAACATTTCAAATACATATTGGATTATGGCAAATGTTATGATTGATTGTTGGAAAAAATAATATCTACTATAATCACCAACTAGTTTTCTATTAATTCATTCATTCATTCAGTCAGTCTTACTTATTGATGGATGCTTACTGTGTGCAAAACACTGTACTTAGCGCTTGGGAGGGTATAGAATAAAATAGGTAAACACATTTCTGCCCACCACGAGCTTTGTAATCTAATGCAGGCAATAAATAATTAGTAAAGTGCTTTGCACATAGCAAGCGCTTAATAAATACCACTGATTGATTAAATTGAATCAGAATGCGTGACCATATTTGCACTTCATTAAGAAAGTAGTATAATTAATATGAGAGCTTTTGTAATGTTTGCTGGCTGATATATGGTTAGGAATTTACAGGACTATATTTTACAAAATGTTGTTTCATGAAACAAAAGTACACTTATGTAATTCCATAGAATAGATTTTCCAGAATTTTAGTCTTATTATAGTCCCCACAAGAGTTGATATCATTCAATCTGTTTGTTTTTCAGTTCAGAGCACTAGAAGCTTCGCATAATCCATTAGATTGTCGTTCCTCTCCTTTTTTTGGAAGTCAATAATTTTTCAAATCATATTATGTATAGTTGTCCTTCATATTCGAAGGAGACACCACTGATGGTGAAATTCACCCCAGGGAGTATGAAAAAATGCCAAAAATATCAATGTGGGGCCAGAGTCCAGGCCACATTGTGCATACTCAGAGGTTGACCCTTGTTGTGCTGTCACATTTGTTGACTGTAACTCTTGGCACTGTTTTTTTCTTTTGCCCCCTTGGTTCATGATCCTAAGGAGTTTCTGCTCCAGTAGATCCACTTCTTATCCAGTAGCAATACACAACATCATTCAACCTGCTGCAGTGGTCTCCCAGCTTCGGGTAGAATATATAATTGCTTGAGACTTTGTTTTGCTATATCCTTAAATGATTTCCTTTGACTTCCTTGGTTTCAGTTTCCAAATTTGAGTTCACCACAGAGCAGTCAGGATTAAGTCTGCCCACTCTGCAGTGATGTGCTTCTTCTGTGAGCATAGCTTCAGTGCTAGAAGACTGAGTTTGATCCAGGACATAGGTGTTTGTGATGCAGTCCTGTCATTCAATAGAGAGGAGAATTTCCTGGAGAAGTGGGAACATATTCTAACATCTGCCTCTTGTTGCATTTTCCATCATGGTGGCTGCTTAGAATAAATGAACACTACAGTCCCAGCTTTCTCCATCGGGTAAAGGATTGAACAGGACACCCCAGGCTCTAGCATGGGCAGCGATGCCATCATGCTGTAGTGTCAGAATCCTAAGAAACCTTGAAAGACAGCCACATTTTCTGAGTACTTCCCAGAGTCCAGAACTATTGATGTCATATGATTCTGGGAGGGCTATGAAAACCTGTAGAGGCCTCCCTGCTGCTGACTGCACTTTTTCTGTATTTGACCTGTTACCAAAATCACTTCCTATTGTGTCACACTCTGAGTTAAAACCACAATGGGATTCCGGGAGTTTTCAGTTCATTCATTCATTCATTCATTCATTCATTCATTCAATTGTATTTATTGAGCACTTACTGAGTGCAGAGTACTGTTCTAAGCACTTGGAAGAGTACAGTATAGAAATAAAGAGAGACAGTCCCTGACCAGTTGATGATATTCATTATGGCCAAACCAGGAGTACTCTTACTCAGGTCTGAAAGTTGCTGCAATCTGATCTTTTCTTTATTCTTGAAGCTGGTAATGTTGGTAGCCATCTTTGAAATTCTGAGGCAACTTCTTGGTATTACATATGTTGAGGAATCAATACAGTTTTTCTTCCAGTTACATGATATAGTTTTCACCGCAAAATCTGATTTCCATACTTCCTCAAGATAAGAATAGCTTGGAATGAATTCATGGATTTCAAGTCATTTTTGTGTTGTATTTTACACACTGTGATATATATTCTTGCAGAAATCAAAGTCCTACTACTTCTACTACTACTAATAATAATTATGGTATTTGGTAAGCACTTACTGTGTGCCAAGTACTATTCTATGTTCTTGGTAGATAGAAGGTAATCAAATTGTTCTACGTGGAGCTCACAGGCTTAATCTCCATTTTACACATGAGTAACTGAGGCACAGAGAAGTGAAGTGACTTGCTTAAAGTCAAAGAGCAGGCAAATAGTGGAGCTGGGATTAGAACAAACGTCCTCTGACTCCCAAACCCACATTCTTTCCAGTAAGCCATACTAAAATCATTTCTCCTCCAAGAGGCCTTCTTCGACTAAGCCTTCACTTCCCTGCCTATTTCCTCCCTTCTGGTCATTTATGTACTTGGGTCTGTTCCCCTTAGGTATAGCGTAAGATACTTTGCAGAAGGAAAAACCCTAGTTTTGGTTCCCATACTCACACATTTACAACCATATGTCATTCTTCATCATTTTGATCCATAATATTGTCTTTCTCCATTTTCCCTCCTATTTAGACTTCGAGTCCAGTATAGGACAGGAATTGTGTTCAATCTGATTACCTTGTAGCTACCTCAGCATTTAGTACAGGGCTTGGTGCACAGTAAGCACTAAATAAATGCCAAAATTATTATTATTATTATTTGTAAAGCAGATCCTTTACCAGAGTTATGAACTATGGGTTCATTATTATTTTTCCTTATGCAATAATTGCAATAACAGCCAAGTTCTTCCACTGTTTAAGTTATTCCTTGGAGAATAGGATAAACATTTTTGGAACTGTATTCATTTTTTTCAGGTCACTAGAAGCCATTTGATGTTGAGAATACTGAAATTTAGGAAGTGGTTTCTTACTAGCCTCAAAGTTAATGCAGTTTCCAAGTGCTTAAGGTACTCCCTATGGGATACTTTGAGCAATTGGAGATTCTCCCTTAACATTACTAACAGCATTTGGAACTTAATGAATGAACTAATAGCTGTATGTAGCTTTTGGAAATCAGATTTTAATATAAAACATGAAATCTAGTTTTCACATATGCTGAATGGAGGAGTCCTCAGTACTTTATTCACACTAGAAAAATGCAACTTCAAAGCATGCTATTAGCAACACAGAAAAGAGCTGATTGGCATCTTAAGTCATCTCTTTCTATTAGCTAGAAGCCTTCTTCATCTAATTTTTACATCCTACCACTATCTTTAGGGGACTAAGGTAGAGCCAGATTCTGACTGCTCCTACCGCTTTATAATTTATTCTGATTCTCCTTATTTATACAGAGCAACTGAAATAATCTGCATGTGAGTGAAGAATATTTAATGGTTTCAATGACTTTTAGAGTATGAAGATATATCTATGATGATGTATTTTTGCAGTGGAAAGAATATTAGTGGCTAAATAGTGTTTTAAAGAATATACAAAAGAAGAAGAATACTCAAAAATGGTAGGCTCCAGCTCTGGAGAAGGGGAGAAAGACATTCCCAGAGAGATTAAAATCACATTTTAAAATCTATGTGAGAGTTGTTTAGCTGTTCGAAGGTGTGATAAAGAAAACCAGTTCTAATTCTAATTCAAACTTTGTCATTGACTTATTATGTGGCCTTGAGAAAACCACTCCTAATTCCTTGAAGGCTGTCATTGATGTATTTGTTTATAAAAAGGTGGATAATAATGTTTACCTATTTTCCATGGATATAGTAGGCATTGGCTAATTAATGCTTGTAAGGTGCTAAGTATTATTGTTTATTAGTTCAACAGGTTGCTCATTAAAGAAGACATCATTTCCAAGCTGCTCTCTGCCTTAACTTGCACTCACTTTATAGTATTTCACAATGCAGGTATTACTGATAGACACTTAGAACTCTTCTCTTGGTCTTTCTATTATTTTTACAATGATTCAGAGGCAGAACACTGAGGTACCTAGGATTTTATTGAGCTATTTTCATGTGAAATAGTGATGTTTGCTGAATTAGTATTCATGTGTCATCTATGGGCAGTTGTACAGGAATTTCAAATATCCTTTTCAGTACTTTTAACTTTCTGTAATCTCCAACTCCAAACTATAATAGGCCCTATTCTTCCTTCGGTTAAAAAGGAGAGAATTATCTGAATGAAGGGAAGAATAAGTAGACATTTGTCTTAGTCCAGGATATATGGCTGTATGGTATCTGGAGGTTAGCAGAGTTCTTATTCTGCATAGAAGAACCTGGATATACAAAACAGGATTATTAGAGCTATGCTACTACATTCTACCCAAAACACTGATGCATTCCAGCCACATACCCTTTCCAACATTAAAGTGTTCTGGTTTCCATAGGGAGCTATTAGTCATCAAGTAACTCTTTACTCCCTCAGCAAGCTTCCTTGGATGAAGGAAAGGGGAGGAATATTAGACTGACATTACTGCTATGTGTGAAATTGTTTTTTGATGCATTACTGCTCTATGTAGTATTACATAGAACACTCTAAATAAACAAACATAAAACAAGTTTACTTTCAAATGCTTTATAGTTGTTTTGATGTGAAACACAACAAAAAAAATGTGTTTAAATCCTAGTCTGGCAGACACCTCTCCAATTATAACCCAACCTGTGTAAACTGCTCCTTTAACACCAACCTATTCTCTGTGCCCACATAGAGAAGTAGCGTGATTAATGGCTAGAGCATGGGCGAGGACCTGGGTTCTAATCCCAGTTCTGTCATGTATCTGCTGTGTGACCATGGGCAAATCACTTCATTTCTCTAAGCCTCAGTTACCTCATCTGTAAAATGGAGATTAAGACTCGAGTGCTATGTGGGACAGGGATTGTGTCCAAACCAATTACCTTGTATCCTTGTATCCTAGTGCTTAGTACAGAGCCTGGCACATAGATAGTAAGCACGTGACAAATAGCACTATCACTATTATCATTATTATTATTATTAATTTTTTCTTTCTCATAGCCAACTCATAGGTCATGTCCTCCCTCTGGCTTGGAACTCCTCCCCATTCCCGTACTTCATATCTGATGAACCACCACTCTTTCTACTTTCAAAGCCCTACTAAAATCATCTCTCCTCCAAGAGGCCTTCTCCAACTAAGTCTTCACTTCCCTGCCTAAGTCTTCCCTTCTGCATCATCTGTGCACTTGGGTCTGTTCACCTTAAGCACTTTGATATTTAGCCCTCTTCTTTGTATTCATTTAAAATAGAATCATCTTCAGATCATCTGAAGATGAATACAGTTTGTCCTTTCTCTGAAAAGACTTTAATTATAATTTCAATATAGGACTATGTTTTAACTGACATAATTTTATGTTTTATGTTACCTTTTCCCATCTGTAAGGTATATCTCAAAGTTGAAAAGAAGGCAAAATCAGGAATTCTGAAAAAGTTCAAACCTATAAAACACTGGAAGTTGGACCTGGTTTCTCTTTAGGTCTCATTCGTAGTCTCATGCATTGGAAAGTGGTGGTAATTTTACAAGAAGTAGATGGCAATTGAAGAGCTGGTGTTCTGGGAGAGATAATAAATAATAATGATAATGTTGGTATTTGTTAAGCGCTTACTATGTGCAGACCACTATTCTAAGCACTGGGGTAATCAGGTTGTCCCACGTGAGGCTTAGAGTCTTCATCCCCTTTTTACAGATGAGGTAACTGAGGCACAGTGAAGTGAAGTGACTTGCCCACCATGACCCAGCTGACAAGTGGCAGAGCAGAGATTCAAACCCATGACCACTGACTCTCAAGCCCGGGCTCTTTCCACTGAACCATGATGCTTCTGGTCCATGGTGTTGCTTTGGGCATAAGACAAGACAAGCATGGCCTAGTCGGAAAAGCATAGGTCTGTGTGTCAGAAGATCTGGGTTCTAATACCAGCTCTGCCACTTGTCTGCTGTGTGACCTTGGGCAAGTCACTTAGTGTCTTTGTGCTTAACCATAAAATTGATATTTCCTGCTACTTAGATTGTGAGGCCCATGAGGAAAGACTAATTGTCTTTGTCTTTATCCAATACAGTGTTTGACATATAGTAAGTGCTTAATAATGTCACAATTAGCACTAATATTATTATCATTATTATTACTATCATCAGTAGTATTAGTAGTAATGTTATCAACTAGGAAAGCACTAAAATAATTCCAGGTGCCATTTTGAATTGTTAAAGTTGTGTGTTAAATCTCTCCTTAAAAGCTAGGTCTCCTAAATAAACCGTATTTATAAGAACAGATACAATGTACTTAAAGGAGTCTTTTAAATAATGACCTTTGTGAAATACTGAGGCATACTTCATTAGTGAGTTTTAGAAAGCTTCATTAACATTTTGAGATGATATTTAGATATAAAGACAAAGAAATACCAAAACGCCACTGAAGACATGAGCCAGTGTAGAAGTAACGAGATGACTTCCCAACGTGGTTTAGTACCTTGAGAAGCTTAGGACCTTGAGAAGCAGCCTGGGGTAGTGGATCTCTATCTCAGCACCAGACTGAGTGTCAGGAGGTCATGGGTTCTAATTTCAGCTGTACCACTTGTCTGCCATATGACCTTTGGCAAGTCACTTCACTTCTCTATTCCTCACTTACCTTGTTTGTAAAATGAGGATTAAGACTGTGAGCCCTATGTGGTACAGCGATGTGTCCAATCTAATCACCTTATATCCGTGCTAGTGCTTAGATCAGTGCTTGGCACATAGTAAATGCTTAACAAATACTATAATAGCAATAATAATATCTTTGGAGGCTGCATTAGCTCCCCAGATCACTATAATACCTTAAGGACCAAGTTTATTCTGTATTAAAACAAGCCTTTGTCCAATGACTGCATTTTATTTTTTACGTTTCTTGTCAGTATTTAGGAACAACAAATGAATACTTGCATATAATGTTTCATGGGAAATAAAATTGTTGTTTGATGCATTACTGTTCTATGCAATATTACATAGAACACTTTAAATAAAAATGAAAACAAGTTTACCCTCTCTGGCTTGTACTTGTTTTTATGTGAAACACAACAATGTGTTGAAATCCTATGTGATCAGAACGTTCCTTCATGTCTGAACTACTCCTTAATATTAAGCAGGTGATTTGCTTAAACATAAATCAGTCAGAAAAATGCCTGCATGCAGCAGCCCAATGATTCAAGCAAATTATCAAATGGCAAACTCATTTTGTGCTCTGGGCAATGTAAGCTGCCAGCATTTATACATCAAATCTCCACTCAGTGTAAGATTGATTTTATTTTATTTTGTTTATTTTAATTCCCCATAGAAAGCCATGTTGGTTCTATAAAAGGTTGTCTGCATCATTAGGTTTCTAAGAAATTGTTTCTAACAATACTGATCACATCCTAGCATTCCTAAGCTTGTACAGTGGAGCCCTGAACTGAGTCCAATAGATGTACTGTATATTCTTGAAGACTGAACAATTTTGTTTTACATATTATATTCCAACCAATTTTTTTTGTAGAATTATTAGCCGTCATACACCTAGTCATACACCTACAACACAGGCACACACAAACACCAATATGAACTCACACAGACACAAAAATGATACATTTATCAAAAATATGACCACCAAAGGATTAAGCAATAAAATAAAAGCCCAAGGAGCCATTAAAGATGGCTTAGTAGAGATGTTGGAATTTAAGCATGAGAGCCCAATCTTAAAGTTGAAACAAATTTTTATGTAAAATGATACATGTCTTCCTTTTTCACAGTTGATTTTTATGCTGCCTTAAAACATGTCAAAATAATCTCCAGCATAGGAACCTAAAAGGAATGTCATCTCTGAGGTTATATAAATTGAACAGAGTGCTTTACAGCAGGTTTAAGAATTTTATAACTCAGAAGTTGTTAACAACCAGCTGGTTTGTGTCTTTTTTTTTATGGTTATTCTTGTCATATGCAGCCTCCACAATTTTTAATTATATTTTATGGTATGTGTTTTCCCTCTTTTTGAATTCCACAGCCCTTTCCTTCACAAGATCTTTTCCACTGAGAACAGAACAAGCACAGTTTTGGGACTCCATCATACAAGAAGCTGTTTTATAATTACTTATTAGTAACAGCTTTATAATGTGAAATTTGTGGAATTTTCCACTGCAGATTCAAAACCCTTTATTCCAATACAATTTGTTTACACCTCCATATAAACATATATCATATCATTGTTTTAGTCCTAGTTGTCTATTTTTGATGTACCAATGGGTGTCATTATTGTAATTAATTAATTACAAATTAATATTGGATATATATTTCATGCTTTCATTTCAAAGACAAGTATATTGTGTTGATTGGTTAAAATATCCACTCATTTAAATCATAATTATCAAAAATTTTAAATAAAACTTCTCAATATAATCCAGAGATCATGTCTACCAACTCTATTTTATTATACTTTCCCAAGCACTCAGTACAGTTCTCTACACACAGTAATCACTCAATAATTAAAATTGATTGATTGAGATTTGTTCAAAGAAGAACAGTTTTTTCAAGGTTTCCTAACATTTTTATTTTTGAAAGTAGCATCATTCCAAATTGCTTTTTCAAAAATGATGAAGGTGAAATTTGGTTAGAGTGGTTATTTCATTTAGAAAATGATAATCTAAGATTTAAAGCTATTTGGAAGATTTCAATTAATATTTGAGCGGTCACATGCATGACCAAATAATAATAATATTGGTATTTGTTAAGCACTTACTATGTGCAGACCACTGTTCTAAGGGCTGGGGTAGATACAAGGTCATCAGGTTGTCCCTTGTGAGGCTCACAGTCTTCATCCCCATTTTCCAGATGAGGGAACTGAGGCCCAGAGAAGTTAAGTGACTTGCCCACAGACACACAGCTGACAAGTGGCAGACCTGGGATTCGAACCCAGGACTTCTGACTCCCAAGCCGGGGTTCTTTCCACTGAGCCATGCTATTTGGAAATATATTAAAATTAATTTATTTGATATTTTCAATAGTATAATTAATATAAAATTTCAAAAATTGTTATATGAACTGTATGCTAAATAACATATCATTCAAACAGCACAGCCTTGTCGACAAAGCATGGGCATGGAAGTCAGAGTACCTGGATTCTAATCCCAGGTCTGCCATTTGCTTGCTGTATGACCTTGGGCAAGTCACTTAACTTCTCTGTGCCTCAGTTTCCTCATCTGTGAAATGTAGAGTCAATACCTGTTCTCCCTCTTACTTAGACTGTGGGACAGGGACTGATTAACCCAGAGCTTAAAAGAGTGCTTGATATCTAGTAAGCGCTTAACAAATGCCATTTAAAAAAACCTCAATCAATGATATCTATTGAGCCCTTCCTAAGTGCAAAAGTATCTTGTCCTCTATTGTAATCTAATCGATTTATGTAGTCCAATGTTAATACTTTAATAAGATTAAATATATGTGAAAATTATTTTCAAACATTATATTTCAGATATAATAACTGATTTACTGGTATTAGTTTAATCATATCCAACTATCCAATTAATGGAACAATGGTATTCTTTGAATGCTAACTCTATGCAGAGCACTGTATTAAGTTCCTGGGAGAATATAATAAATAATCATGATCTTTGCTGTCAAAGATCTTACAGTCTAACGGGACAGACACTAAAATCAATTACAGATTACAAAATCAGCCAAGTATGGGAGTCAGAAGACCTGGGTTATAATTTTAGATTGTGAGCCAACAAGAATTTCTAAATTAACAAGCTCTAGAAAGCATTCTCCAGAGCTTAGTTTGGTGGTCCACCCACAGTATACTCTGAAATAGTTTTGAACTGATGAATGAATGAATATATGAATGAATGAATGAATGAATGAATGAATGAATGAATGAATGAATGAAAAGACAAATAGACTTGGAGAAAAAGGCTTAGCAAGATATTGCCATGAATTTTAGTAAATTGAAAGTTACTGCTCTGGAACTTTCCTCATGAAATCACTGTCCCCCGGAGAATTTAGCAGGAACAATTCCCCTGAAGGGACTTCACATTTACAGGATTCTTCCAGGGTTTGCTCTTTCCCTGATTAATTTAGTGTAAGCAATGCATTCAGTACTTTTGACTGACATCACAGGTAAGCATTCAGTACACAACTATAAGAAAAAGAGAAGAACATGATGAGTGGGGAAAGAATGCATATTCCTGAATGTTCATATTCAGAATGAATATTACTTTATGTTTTATTTTTTACAGTGATCTCTTGTTTATCACTTAGCTGACAAAAAATTAGTAGTTCCAGGCCATGATTCATAATAATGAGGCCTGAATTCCCTCTCAGAATTTCCTTTTGTCCTTTTCTATTGTAACCAAATTCCACACCCTTTTTTGGGGGATTCAATTTTCTTGACCTTAGTGGCCCAATAGGAGAAGTAAAAGACTGAGAATTAGAAGATTCTGTTTCTAGTTCCCACTCTGCCCTTTGCCCACTGTATAACCTATTGCAAGTCACAAATTCTCTGAGCTTATTGCTCAGTTTCTTCATCTATACAATGAGGCTAAAATACCTGTTCCCCCTTACTCTTATACTACGAGTCCCATGGGAGACAGCATCTATGTCTAATAAGATTATTTTGTATCTCTCCAGTGCTTCACACAAATTCTGGCACACAGTAAGTGCTTCAGTGAAAACTATATTGTTGTAGTTACCTACATACTTCTTGGGCCCTGGAAACAGATCAGAACAGATAACACAGAAATCAGGGATAGAGAGAACAGAATTTATGTAAAAACACTGGAGAGGGGATATAAGTGAAGATGAAGAAGAGGTGGCCTACATTAATTGCAAAATTCAATTCAGTGACCATGTCATCTCCCCAGGGTAGAAAAGACAGGAAAGCCTATACAATATGCTTAGAAAATATTTGATAGGTCACTTTTCTTTCGTTTCAGTCCATGCTTACCTACAAATGGATAATATCCTATAAAGCATGCTGCCTGAACCACAGTTTCACTTCAAACCAAAATAAAACAGTTATGTCACACTCTTATACTCTGCCATTTACCATATCTGTATTTACTTTAATTTTTGTCTACCCCTCTAGATTGTAGGATGATGTCTACCAACTCCACTGTATTGTACTCTTCCAGTTTGATTAGGTTTGTGCACACAGTAAGTACTCAAGAAATACTATTCAGTGATTGGATCTCTCACATATGTGAGCAGGAGAGAGGCCAGGGTTTTTTTTAATGGTATTTATTAAGCACTTACTGTGTGCCAAGCACTGTACTAATAATCAGATAATCAGGTAATAATAACAAGATAATCAGGTTGGATACAGATACTGTCCCACATGGGGATCACAGTCTTAATCTCCATTTTACAGATGAGGCAACTGAGGCACCGAGAAGAGGAATGAATTGACCAAGGTCCCTCAGCAGACAAGCAGTGGATCCGGGATTAGAACCCAAGTCCTTCTGACCCCTAGGAAGGATGGTGTACATATGAGGGAATGAGAGGCGGAGAGATAGGTACTGAACCGCCCAAGGTCACAAAGTCAGAAAGAGGCAGAGCCAAAATTAGAATCCAGGTCTCCCGAACTCAGAAGGTTGATGCTCTTTCCCCTTGGTCATCCTACCTCCTAATGGTTTCTGGACAAAGGATCAAATCATTTTAGCGTTGCTAAAATGCCCACAGAATTTCTAAAACCTTTTCAATAAGTCATTTATTATGGTGAGTAGATACAGGCTGTGCAATACTAAGACAATGCATTTTTCCTGAATGTGGAAGGTGCATAGTTATATAGGAAAACTATACTCTAAGCATCCTATTCCTTCACCTCTTTTCCCTATCTATGTCAGAAAACTGTTGTGAGTACCAGGTATTGAAATAGATTTTAGGATAAAGTTGTATGTGAGGATTTATATTTGATCAGAGATGAAAACTGCAGAATGACATGTACATCAAGCCTGTGGGAATTTACACCAGTGTTTATCTGCCCATTTTGTGCATTCTGTCGGTGAGGAAGACTACATTTTTCAAAAGCACTCACTCCCTTGGAGAACTCATTCACTCCCATGGCTTCAATTACCACCTCTATTCAGGTGATACCCAAATCTATATCTCCAGCCCTGATCTCTCTCCCTCTCTGCAATCTCACATTTCCTGTTGCCTTCAAGACAACTCCCATCACCTTAAGCTTAACATGTTCCAAAATAGAACTCCTAATCTTAACCACCCAAACCCTGTCCTCCCCTTGACTTTCCCATAAATTAGATGGCACCACTATTCTTCCTGTTTCATAAGCCAGTAACCTGAACATTATCCTTGACTCCTTTTTCTCATTCAACCCACATATTCAATCCATCACTAAATCCACTCCGTCCCACCTTTACAACATTTCTAAAATTTGCCATTCCCTCTCCATTCAAACTGCTACCATGTTAATGCTATCCTGCTCTGGATTACTGCATCAACCTCCTTGCTGACCTCCAAGCCTCTCCCATCTTTCCCACTCCAATCCATACTTCACTCTGCTACAGGTATTATTTTTCTATAAAAGTGTTCATTACATATCACCCCACTCCTCAAAAAACACCAGTGCTTGTCCATCCACCTCCTCATCAAACAAAAACTCCCCACCATTGCCCTCTCCTACCTCACCTCATTACTCTCCTACTACGACCCAGACCACACACTTCACCCCTCTAACGCTAACCTTTTCACTGTGTCTCTATCTAGTCTATCTTTTCGTTGAACCCCAGGCCACATCCTGCCTTGGCGAGAAACACCCTCCTTCCTCAAATCCAACAGACAATTACTCTCCCCCTCTTCAAGGCCTTATTGAAGGTACATCTCCTCTGAGAGGTCTTCCCAAACTAAGCCCCGCCCCTTTCCTCTTTTCCCATTCCCTTCAGCATCACCCTGACTTGCTCTTTTTGATCTTTCCCCCTTCCACTCCCACAGCACTTATGTACATATTTGTAATTTATTTATTTGTATTAGTGTCTTTCCCCCTTCTAGACTGTAGACAAGGAATGTGCCTATTTATTGTATTGTACTCTCCCAAGCAATTAATACAGTACTTTACACACAGTAAGTGTTCAATAAATATGATTGAGTAAATGAATGAATGAATATGAGTACATAAAAATGTTGACTGTATTTGGGGTTACGCTGTTTCTTGGTGGTTCTGTTCATTTTTGTTTCTCCTAATCCAAGATTAATAATAATAATATTAATAATAATACTATTTATTAAGTACTTACCATGTACCAGGCACTGTACTAAGCACTGCAGTGGACAAAAGCAAATTTAACTGGGCAGTCCCTGCCCGCTAAGAGCTCACAGTCTTAATTCCCATTTTACAGATGAGGTAATTGAGGTATAAGGAAGTGAAGTGATTTGCCTAAGACCACAAAGCAGACAAGTGGAGAAGCCAGAATTAGAACCCATGACCTTCTCACTCTCAGGCCTGTGTTTTCTCAGTATAAGTAGTTTTAACTCAGAGCCTACTACATTAAAGAAGCTCCATCAAAAATGAAACACATCTACTTCAGACTACATCAAAGTTTTAAATGAATTTTCAGAAAAACTTTTCAGAGTCTGAGAATATTGGGACCTTTTGGAGTTAAACAGAACCAGAGTCCTTGTTAATTGGGTGGCTTGGACAACTGAATAATTCATTTCACAATGTGGTATCTGTATCTGTCTGTTTATTGTAGTTGCAAAATCCCTAAATAATTTTTGAAGTGTAGATGGAACTAGAAGGAAGATCATGAATTTAATTTTGCTCAGGAGACAAATTATCAGAAAAATGAATTTAGGAAATGACAGTAGGAGAGGATATGTAATGAGCTGTGAGCAGGGAGGCGGAACACTTTACAGGAAAGTGTTGAAGCAGAATAGAATGCCAGGTTTAGCAGAGGGTGTGATTAAGGCATATCTGGGGTGGAATGTCTCCCAGTATCTGATAACATATCTAGTGAAGCATCTATGGGGAGACTACACTCACAGTCACATCCTCATTTAGACTCTTAATCCCTGAGTGATACATCCTCTTAAACTGACACATCCTCTTAAACACCTCATCCACAGTCATGGTCACAGGACCACTTCTCTGTTCTCTCCTCTTAATTCTCTGTCTTTGCCTTCTCTCAATCAGTCGATCAATCCATCAATCAATCAATCGCTTACTGTGTGCAGAACACTGTACCAAGTGCTTGGGGAAGTACAATATTACAATATAACAGACACATTTCCTACCCAGAGTGAACTTACAGGCTAGAGGGGGAGGCAGACAATATAAACAAATAAATTACCGATATAAGTGCTGTGGGGTAGGCTGGTTGGTTTGTAGTAGGAGGGTAGTGATATGAATTAGGCAGGAACAAGATGATTGAGTGCTTAAAGCCAGTAATGAGGAGTTTCTGTTTGATGCAGAGTGGATTGGCACTGGAGGTTCTAGAGTAGTGGGGAAAAATATATGGAACATTTTTGTATAAAAATGATCTAGGCAGAATAGTGAAGTAAGGACTGAAGTAGGGAGGGATAAGGAGGCAGTATGGCTGATACTGCAATCAAGGCAGAATATTATAAATGCTTGGATTGACATGGTAGCAGTTTGGATGGAGAGGAAAGGATAGATGTTAGTGATATTGTGGAGGTTGAACTGACAATATTTAGTAATAAATTGAATATGAAGGTTGAATGAGAGAGAGGAATATCCTTGGCAAGGAAAATGCCCAGGTTATGGGCTTGTGAGACAGGAAGGTTGGTGGTACTGTCCAACAGTGATGGGAAAGTCAGGGGAAGGACAGAGTTTGGGTGGGAAGATTAGGAGTTCTGTTTTAGACATGTTAAGTAATGAAAGTAGTAGGAAATATGAAACTGTAGAAAGGGAGAGGGATCAGGCTGGAAATGTAGATTTGGAAATCATCTGTATAGAGGTGGTAGTTGAAAGCTGGTAGTTGAAGCCATGGGAGTGAATTAGTTCTCCAAAGGAGATGGAGAATAAAAGGGGACCCCGAACTGAACACTGACAGACATCCACAGTTAGGAGGTGGAAGGCAGAGGAGGAGCCATGAAAGAAGCTGAGAATGAGCAGCTGGATTGATTAGAGGAGAACCGGAGAGGACAGTGTCGATGAACCCAAGGTTGGATAATGTTTCCAAGAAAAGCGGGTGTTAACAGTGTCAAAGGCAGCTGAGAAGTTGAGCAGAATTAAGATGGAGTAGAGACCAATTGGACTTGGCAAGAAGGAGATCATTTGTGACCTTTGAGAGAGTAGTTTCTGTGGAGTGAAGAAGATGGAAGACAGATTGAAGGAGGTCAAGGAGAGAATTGGAGGAGATGATCTTGAGACAGCAAATGGGTATAGATACTCGCTCGTGGAGTTTGGAGAGCAATTGTAGGAGGGAGATGGGGCAATAACTGGAGGGAGCTATGGAGCCAATGGAGATTTTTTTTTTTATTAGATTAGAGGAGACATGAGTAGTTTTAAAGCAGTGGGGAAGAAAGCATTGGAAAGCGAAAAGTTGAAGATGGTGGTTAGGGATGGAAGGAGTGGGCAAGTGAGTTTTTACCTCTCACTTTTTTCTTTATTTCCAATTATCTTCCTCTTTCCATTTCCTGATTCTTTCCCTCTCACCCTAATTCTATCTTCCTTCTCATGTTCCTTCACGTCTCAGCTCCCCATTTTTTGTTCCTTTCCCTTTATTTCTAACGCTTTCTTCAAAGATCATCCCTTATTTCTTCCACCATGAATTAACCTCCATTTCAAATGAAAATTTTACCCCTTGTTCTAAAATTCCAGCAGGTACTTTGTCAGGATTGAAAGGTGTGATGTGCTAAAAGCAAAAAAGAGTCTCTCTGTCAATTTATTCTAGAATTCTTTCTCATATTAAACTTCATTTTTGGTCAAACCTGTGCTTAATTCTCAAAGGGTTTATGACATCAAAGAAATATCACTTCCTCATATATAAAAGTTCATAATCTCTGGTGATGAAGATGAACTGCCTTTTAAAATGACAATTCGACTAAATGTGAATTCACATATGCTGAAAAATCATAGACAGGTGTGACCTTTTCTTAGAATGTCTGGATAATAAAGACAGAATTTGGGGAACTCCAAAATACCTCAAATCCATATTCTAAAAGTTTGAATCAGTTTATCATTTTCTAAGAAATTGAGGTTAATTAATTGATAAAAATTCACTAAGATATATAGGTTTTTAGGTACTTGGTGACAAATTTGCAATTTTCATGTTTCTTGATATTTTATTAAACCTAGAAATAAGTCTCCCATTCATCTTGCTTTTCCGTTTGACCCATTGAAATGGGTTTTTCAATCATTACACTATTAAAAATAAAATTAAATAAAAATTACTTCATTTTTGGGGAAAAATGATTTAGGTAAGTTTCATTTGGAAATGCAGTCTTATTTAGATATCTACTAATCGACTAAAATGTTTGATCATTTGAAGAGGTAAACACTTTAGTATATGCAAGAATCCCTAATCCCGTAGAGCATCGTTCATTAAATGAGTACTTTGGGACACTTCATAGTACCCTGATCTTTGATTACATGACACCTATTATTGGAAGTTCATCTAAAGAAGAATTAATTTGTTGTACCATAGAGTTTGTCATTTCTCTGAAATCTTTCCAGAGATAGCAAATGTAATAGTTTGATTGCTGTAGTGATAGTAGGTGAACTCTACCAGGTATAAAATTTACAACTAGGCAGTAGTGTTGGACTACTTCTGAATGCATTCAGGTCTTAACTTGTGGTCTTTCACCAAGCTTTACTTTATTTGAACTTGTACAGAAAAGGGACAATCAATCAATCAATCAGTGGTATTTATTGAATGCTTACTATGTGCAGAGCAGTGCACTAAACAAGCACTTGGTAGAGTACAATACAACAGAATTGGTAGACACTTTTCCTGCCCACACCAAGCTTACAGTTTGGAGAGAAATTTACAGACTAAATCAGAATTGAGAAAACAGTACCAACCCTATTGGCCTCTGATGTCAGAAAACTGCTATTTTATTTTAGGAACTTTTTTCAAGTGTCCTTGGTGCTCTGTGAAAGTTTTCTGGATTGTCGAGAGAAGATAGTTCAATCAAGTTAGGAAAAGTCAGAGGATAAAACTCTGTTGATTCATGGTTCTTCTTACATGTACAATTTGTACATTAACTTCCTAATTTTATTAATAATACTTCCATTCTCAATTTAAAATTTTGTTATTCTTCTTATCCTTTGTTTGTTCACATACTGACTTAAAAAAGCATAGAGCTGTCTTTTGGGTTCAGAGAATTACTGGTGGTGGGGGTTTAGTCTGGATGAGTTTGTGTGAAAAATGTGAAATTGTTTCCACATCCCAGGGTGTGTGAAGATTGCCTCTCCTTAAACTGTTGCATTTACTTTCCTTAGAGCTTGGAGCCATTTCATTTTTTACCTCAGGTCCACATTCTTAGCCTTCACAATCACATTTTAATAGAAACCTCGGCTCTTAGAGGGTTTTCCCTTTTCTAACTGTTTGATACCTGGCATATTTGACTTCTGCTACTGTTTAGCAACTTACCTCATTATTTGAGGATTTGCTTCATTGTTCCTTAAAGTGTTTCTTCAGTCATTCATTCAATCATATTTATTGAGTACTTACTGTGTGGCAGACCACTGTACTAAATGCTTGGTACAATACAAAAATAAGCAGATGTTTCCTTCTCAGAACGAACATACAGTCCTGAATGGTAATATTTTGTTAGCACCAGGCCATGATATCCCTGATAGGCCAATGTTGCAAAGCCACACACCGAGAAGGTGCTCTGAAGTGGCAAGAAGTAGCTTCCCTCTCTGAGGGCAGGAGTGGGGTGGTACGAGGCTAAAATGAGGAGATGCTCAGAAGCAGCGACTGCAGCTTTATCGCCAACCTATAGAGGAGATATGCCACATTGATCGTGATCTGATGGGTGATTTCTATCAGAGACAATGTCAACCTAAACTAACCATTACAATCTTCTAGTTTATGTACTAGAAGACCTTCAGGTCCATTTGATTACAGTGTCTTTTGCTGTGAGTCCTATTTTCCATCGGTGTTCTTCCATAGTTGGTTGGTCAGGTCCTTGCTGTGGGCCCCTCCCATCTCATAGTCTCATTTGGTTTCAGCTGAGGCTGATGGTGGGCTCTTGCTTGCATGTCTTCTCTTCTGCTGGTGGTCAATCTTTCATAAGCCAGTCTTTTCATCCTACACTCTTTTCATCCTGCACCTGGCCTTCTGCCTTACATCCATACCTACATTTCTAGCATTCCATGTTACTTCCTTTGTAGTGCCTGCATAAACCTGCATTCCTTCTCTTCGTCAATTCTTATTCCTCCAAGTTTTACATTTCAGTTCCTCGTGGCCTAGTGGACAGGGCATGGGCCTGAAAGTCAGAGGACCTGGGTTCTAAATCCAGCTCCACCACATACCCTCAATATGTCCTTGGACAAATCACTTGCTTCTCTGTGCCTCAAATGAGGAAACTGTGCTTCAGTTCCCTCATCTGCAAAATGGGGATTTAATACCAGTTCTTCTTCCTACTTGGAGTGTGAGCCCCATGTGGCACCTGATTATCATGCCTCCCAGTGCTTAGTATAGTGCTTGGCATATATTAAGCACTTAACAAATATTATTATTTTTATCATTATTATAATTATTTGTAAGTCTCCTCAAACAATGCAGTCCCTACGTAAAATGCATTGCAATATGCATTTGTTTCAGTGTTGATGACCTGACTTGGTTTCAGGACTTCATTTCCTGTGATCTTATTGTTAAGTATATTGGAATATCCCAGTGATAAAGTTTTTCAGTAAGATGGGGTATCACTACAATCACAGGTAAACCAGAAGAAGATAAACACTAAAGATGTTCTGAGAACTTCAGTATGGCTATTGATGAGATAGGGTTAGGGTTTACCATGTGCAGATCGGAGAGTAAACAATTTTTTCTGGCTAATTGTTACTCCATTGCTGATACTTGAAAAGTGGCACATAATCATTTCGCACTATATGTGTTTTGTGCTTCTCGGTCACAATCATGGACTTATAGGTCATCTCTTATACTGTGTTTAAGAGTTTCTAGCGTATCAGAAGCATCCAGACACTTTGTTAAATCCTTGGTTACATAGAGATTCTGGGCTAGCATGTTTAATGATGCTGATTTTTAGTATGTTGAGGTTTTGATCTAATTTGGAATGGAGATCAGAAAAAGCCCACAATCATTTCCACTGCCTGCTCTGTCATCATTCTCTTTGAAAGTTTTACCTGGCTTCAGACATCTGGCTAACTTGAGGAAAAAAATAATTTGTCATCCCCTTATGTTTCGAATGGCATCTTTATGTTAGGATGCCAATATTGCCCCTGACCTGTAGCAAAATGTAATGGCATTTATAGGAAGTCAGTCCAAGTTTGTCTGAACTAACAAACTTTAAAGCATTTTCCAGGGAGCCTCCTGGCCTCCCACAAGCATCACTCAATACACAGATTTCCACTCCTTAGTACTCTCTTCTAGCTTTCTGGGTCTTTCCATATAAAGGAAAAACTCATCACAACTTGATTTAAGGATTTCCACCAACTCACCTCACCTTATATATCAGTTCTCTTCACCCACTACATCCATAAAGACCTATCTCTTTGATCCTGACAAACGAACTCTCTGACTTTGTCTCACTTTTGACTCTTCTACCTTTACTTTTATTGGATTGTAATTCCCCCACTCCTTAAATCCATCAAAGAACAGATTTTCTCACATTCAAAGCCTACTGAAATCCAACCTCTTTCAACAAGCCTTCCTAAATTAATTCCCAGCATTTCAAATCATACAAGCCCATCAACCATCTCTATTATGTACTTATTTGTACTCATCCTCAGGATGTATACATTATGTTTATTCTGCTGTGCATGAATTATTTATTTTACCTAATCTCTTTGAAAATATTTTTATGTCTGAGTTTCCCATTGGAGTGTTATTTCCTTGTGTGCAGAGAATATGTTACTTCTTTTTTTTGGATTTCTGAAGTGCTTACTATAGTGCACTGCACCATTAGGTATTCAGTAAACATTACTAATGCAGTACAGCTGTTACTGTTTCTACTAAATACTATTACTACTATAGATCACTATGTTTCTTTCCCAGGTTTCTTTTAACATAAGTTAGAAGAAGGTTGAGCTCCCATTCTGGCATGGTCTCAGAGGCAGCTTTCTTTCTCATTCCCCATCTGAGCTGGCTCAGAATACTGGCGACATCCTTGAAATTCTATGACATGTACTCCTTTCATATGTTGAGTAAAACCTATGCAGGTGACCAAGCAGAGAACATTCCCCCATCCTCCCTTTTGCAGAACATGGCACAAGTTCCATCAGATTCAAGAAATTTATCATTTATCCTGTCGGTAACTGTTGTGCTAACTCTAATGGAGTAAATATTGGAGTGAATGTCATGTTGCCAAGTCACTGTGCCTTGGATTATATAAAGATGTCATCTTTTTCATTAAATGTTTGCTTGCTTTGTTTGGGTATTCCAGCAGTAAAAATTGTATGAAGGTGTGTGATGCCATCATATTCAGTATTGTCAGAAGCATTTATTGAGCACTGAGTGCAAAGTACCAACTAGGTACTTGGGATGAGAATTCAAAAAAAAAAGTAGTAAAGAAGTATGAAAGACAAATCTCGTCCCTGAATTTTATATTCTTGAGAATATGAAGCCTGGATGCTTTGTTGAGAGCCCAGAACCACCAAGCCACCAACTCATTTGGTTTGCATTTTTTCCCATAAAAAATTCCAACAAATCTATAAAATATGAATTAGTAGATATTTATTTATTCATTCATTCATTCAATAGTATTCATTGAGCACTTACTGTGTGCAAAGAGCTGTATTAAGTGCTTGGGAGACTACAATAAAACAATAAACAGACACATTTCCTGCCCATAACAAATTTAAAGTCTAGAGGATGATCTGAGGATTTATCAGGGAAAGACTGAGTATTCGATCTTTTGTTATTGTGACATACTCTAAGAATGTCTAGGAATCGCTACTCTGCCCCTTGTCAGCTGTTTGACTGTGGGCAAGTCACTTCACTTCTCTGTGCCTCAGTTCCCTCATCTGTAAAATGGGGATGAAGACTGTGAGCCTCACATGGGACAACGTTGTTCCCCTGTATCTACCCCAGTGCTTAGAACAGTGCTCTGCACTTAGTAAGCGCTTAACAAATACCAACATTATTATTATTATTATGTCTGTTTTTCTGACTGTAATCTGGGTTGAGAGTCATGGCCATTTCATTTCTAGCTTGAGCAGTGGCTATCAAGTGGAAGGCAAACTGCTATAAGTCAAAATTCACCTATGCTGGACAAAAGCAGCATGGGAGACAGTCGAGGGTTGACACTCAAAGTTTATTGCGTAGAAGATGGCGATGGTAAATCTCTTCCGTATTTTTCCAAGAAACCTCTATGGATACACTACCAGAACTATGGGGTGTTCTGGGAGAGATGTGTTCCATGGAGTTGCTATGGGCTCGAGATGACTCAAAAGCATAAGAGAAGACAAGATAATCTGGGTTTCCAGTAATTGAAGTACATTATTTATATTTTCATGTGATTTATACAAATCAACATAAACAGTATATGCTCTTTTACATATAACTTAGTCAATAAGACATTTATACTTTAAATTAAAATTTTCAATTTTAAATTAATTAATCTTACTCATTATGCACATTTTTCCAACAAAAAACTCAGCCAGTTGTCTTTTCAATTAGATAAAAGCATAAATGTCCATAAGATCAGGAAAGGTTCTAATAGATGAATGGCTGGCATTTCATTCATTCAGTCAATTCAATCATATTTATTGAGAACTTATTGTGCACTGATTTGGTGCTTGGTGAGAGTACAGTATAACAGTAAATAGACACATTCCCTGCCCACAGTGAGTTTACAGTCTAGAGGGGGAAACAGACACTAAAATAAATAAATTACAGATATGTACATAAGTGCTATGGGACTGTGGGATGGGGGATAAATGAAGGGAGCAAGTCAGGGTGACACAGAAGGGAGAGGAAGAAGAGGAAAGGAAGGCTTAATCAGAGAAGATCTCTTCGAGATGTGCCTACTATAAGGCTTTGAAGGGGGAGAGAGTAATTGTCTGTTGAATTCTAGGTGGGAAAGCATTCCAGGCCAGAGGTAGGACAAGGATGATCAGAAAGGAATAAGGGTCATAATACATCCTAAACAGTGATACTGGTTGTCAGAGAGATCAATCACCACAGTATCCAGTGTCCTAGGTTGCCATTGTTGGTAACAGGACAGGCATTAGATCACTAGTTTTTTTCTAGACTGTCCAGGGCCTCTCTAATTGATCAGGGAGTCCGTAAATCACAGTAAACATTCCCAGAGGATAGAAGTCCTAATCCAGATCATTTTATAAACAGAAATACACATCTAAAGCTATAATAATACTCCTACGATGTGTAGCAAGTTTATTCATTCCTTCATTCAATCTTATTTATTGTGCAGCACAACGTACTAAGTGCTTGGAAAGTACAGTTCAGCAACAGATAGAGACAATCCCTACCCAACAATGGCCTCACATTCTAGAAGGGGGAGACAGATAACAAAACAAAATAAGTAGATAGACATCAGTAGCATCAAAATAGATAAATAGAAATATAGATGTACATACATAATTAATAAAATAAGTAGAATAATAAATATGTTATTGGGAGTGTTGTTGGGAGGGGGAAAGGGGTAGAGCAGAGGGAGGGAGTATGGGCGATGGGGCAGGGTGCAGGATTAGAGGAAAAGGGGTGCTCAGTTGGGAAAAGACTCTTAGAGGAGGTGAGCTCTAATAATAATAATGTTGGTATTTGTTAAGCGCTTACTATGTGCCGAGCACTGTTCTAAGCGCTGGGGTAGACATAGGGGAATCAGGTTGTCCCACGTGGGGCTCACAGTCTTAATCCCCATTTTACAGATGAGGGAACTGAGGCACAGAGAAGTTAAGTGACTTGCCCACAGTCACACAGCTGGCAAGTGGCAGAGCTGGGATTCGAACTCATGAGCCCTGACTCCAAAGCCCGTGCTCTTTCCAGCTCTCTCAGTAAGGCTTTGAAGGGGGGAAGAGAGCTAGTTTGGCGGATGTAAGGAGGGAGGGAATTCCAGACCGGAGGTAGGACACGGTCCAGGAGTCGATGACGGGACAGGTAAGAATGAGGTACAGTGAGAAGGTGAGGACCACAGGAGCAGAGTGTGTGGACTGGGCTGTAGAAGGAGAGAAGGGAGATGAGGTAGGAGGGGACAAGGTGATGGAGAGCTTTGAAACCAAGAGTGAGGAGTTTTTGCTTGATGTGAAGGGTGATAGGTAACCACTGGAGATTTTTGAGGAGGAGGCTGACATGCCCAGAGCATTTTTGTAGAAAGATAATGCTGCCTGGATCCAGGCAGCAGAGTGAAGTATAGACTGAAGTGGGAAGAGACAGGAGGCTGGGAGATCATAAAGGAGGCTGATATAGTAATGCAGTCGGGATATGATGAGAGATTGTACCAATCAGGTAGAGGTTTGGATGGAGAGAAAAGGGCGGTTCTTGGTGATGTTGTGAAGGTGAAACTTGCAGGTTTGGGTGATGGATAGGGTGTGTGGGATGCTGGTAACTATTTAGCCTCTCCAGTTGTACTTTAAATCACAGTATATTCTTAGATGACAGGTATTATATAAAAAAAAATATTGAGAAGCAGAGTGTCCTGGTGGACAGAACATGGGCCTGAGAATCAGAAGGACCTGGGTTCTAATCCCCGCTCTGCCACTTGTCTGCTGTATGACTTTAGGCAAGTCACTTCATTCATTTCTCTGTGCCTTGTTTACCTCCTCTCTAAAATGAGAATGAAGATTGTAAATCCCTTGTAGGAAAGAGATTGTATCCAACCTAATTAATATGTATCATACACCCCAGTGCTTGGAGCTTAATAAATACCATTAAAAAATATTAAGTAGCAAAGTATCCAAACATAGTCCAATTTACTGCTATTTCTCGAATTATTAGAAAACCCTATCTATTGCAATCCCTAAAAATATTTAGAGAGGGAAAAGATGCTCTGTTCAAAGTAAACACTCAGTTATCATCATTATTGATTGATTGAAAACAACCTTCTTTCCTACTGTTATGAGTATTATCTATCTAGGATTTAATTGTCTTTGTCTTTCAAATTTCAGTCTGGTTATATGTATTTCTGAGAATGTGAAACTAAGTTAATTTTCACTCTATATATAACCAAATACACCAAACTTAAACTACCAATTGTAATACAAGAAAGAAAAATACAATATCTGTAGGCATTGCTGTTATGCTTACAGGGATAATTGCTTTTCAGTAGTTTTAAAAATTCTTTTAAATATACTTATTAACTTTTTAACTAAATGAAAGAAGATATATATGCCCAAGTTGGGTTTTTTGTGTAATGAAGTATTTAAATTTTGGTTTCTCTCTTTCTCACTGTCTCATGCTCTAAAACTTGGAATACTGATTTGACTTGACTGCTCAGTGATCTTTATTTATTCACACACAATATATTAGAAGTTTTCTGCTAACTGGAAACATTGTGCACTTCTATTTTTAACTCTTTTAGGTAGCGGCAGGAAGGTGTTTGCTTTGACTGCATTAGTGGTCAGTAAACCAAGATCTAAGAAGGTTTTGTACCTGATTCTAGTCCTTGTTCCTGTGTTAAAGAGGAAAGATTCAGGTCTCAGAGGACTTCCTGAATAACCTCATAGGCCAAAGGCCAGTGTCTGAGTTTGTTCCAAACTAGAATTTCTAGAGTTTCATGGAAACATACTTCCATTACGCCACCAGGCTGGCTCAACAATGTTTAGATATTATTTCAATCAAAGAACTGTGTTCCATTACTCCAGGATCTGTGTCAAGCTGTGGATTAAGTAAAAAAAAAACAAAAAAAACTTCTGGTGGTTGATAGATTATGAGTACTTAGCTGCTGCAGTCCTTGCAGGCATGAACATGTCCTTTCATTACTTTTTAGTTACACAAAGTTACAATTAAGTAATTGTGAGTATCTGATTGAACAATAGCCTATTAAAATCTGAGATTTCAACAAATCCTTTTGATTTTCTTGATCCCTTTTTTACACTGTGGTCATTGTAGTTCAAAATCATGTCTCAGTCCCATCAAATAGGAATTAGTAGATATGATGATTTATGAGGAGAAGATTTATAATCTATCTTTCGTTATTATGATTGTCAGTTTTTTAGTCTGTAATCTGGGTTGCCAGTAATAGAGTATATTGTTTATTATTTTCTCCTTTACACATACCTTGGTCATTAAAAATGTTTACACTTTATTTTTAAAATTGATTAATAATTATTTTAATACATTTTTATTTTTAATTATTCAATCTTAATCATTCCTCTATCTTTCAGTCTCTAACTTTCCCAGGCCCTTCTCCTTAGCATGCACACTGAGAGAAAGAAGCAAGAAGGATCATTCTTGAACATATCTCTCTGTACAAATCGTTTTTCCCTCTGGGCTTGTACATCCTCTATTTTTTATCCATAGTATGACCACTATATATGTTTAGCCTGTCCTGTCCTGCGGTCACCACACATTTCCCATCCTCTCATGTCTGTCGAACCATTCTGTGCTCGTCTTTAAATTATCTTAAAATACATCTTTTTCATGAAGTCTCCATTTTTCCCAGTCTCTGCTCTTTTCAATTACTGTTACTATTTCAATCAATCAATTAATCAATCTTTACTTGTCACATGCTGTACTTCTTTAGGGCTGTAGTTGCTTGTTTAAATTTTTTTCAACAGCTCTTTCCCTCCATTTCATTGCAAACTCCTTCATATCTGTTAACTTGATTAGTAATTCTTCACAGCATTAGCAAGTGTTCAAAACATCACTTGTTGACTTAGTGAATCAGGAAGGGTTGAGATGGAATACAAACCTTGGTGTGTTGATTATTTGAAGGGCTAAGAAAAGAGAAAGAGGAGGGAAATGAGATAGAAGATAAAAGAGAAAGAGATGGAAGAAAAGCTAAGGAAGATGAAATCAGAAATCTCCTGTCACATCAATTGTACAATTCTTTGCCATTTTCTTTATGCCTAAGGGTAAAGACAAACAAAAAGAAAGTATGTGTATATATGTGGGGGGTGTATTTTAGCTATCTCCTTAGTCTTAAAGAGGGATTTACAGTTTAGAACATGTAAGTGATATGTTCAAGACCAAAAGAAATCTAAAATATAGTAAGAACAATATTCAATAAATGTCTATTGTATTATAGTTGGATGTCACAAGTAAAATAAACACTTTCATTCCCATGCAATGTTCATTTTGCATGTTTTTCCAGTGTTTACACTAAATCTTTTTTCTTAAGTGAAGCCAAATGCACACCTCATAATATAGTTTAATTCATGTTGTGGTAAAATAGCTTAGAAAGACTTGTGCAGATTACCCCTTTTCTCCTGTCTGCACCAGCCCCAGTAGGAAATTTTGACCTCTGGATGACTCTTTCAAAACCAGGTTAGGAAGATGGGGCCAGAGCCTCAGAGAAACAAGGAGTCAGAATTGCTTTCCTTATCAGTGGCCAAGACAAAGTATAGGTCATCTACATGTAAAGGGATAACTCTTCCCTGTCTTTTCACCAAGCACTCAATTCTTATTGGGACCCATGAATAGGAAGAGAGAATTCTTGATCTCCAGATCGTCTGTGGTCTCTCCGATACCCTTTGAATTAGACTTAGAAGCTGAAGTAAACTTCCAACTTCTGCTGCAGTAAGATGTTCCTACTGCATTTCCATCTTGGAAATTCATTTCAGCTTCCTATTCTTGACATTTTGGGGTCTCTCCTCCATACAGCATCAGGTGTGGGGCACTTCAACTCAGACTATACAACATAAAATCCATACTGCAGTCTCAGAATCTCCATATTTGATCTTCTAGTCTCAGCATTTCCCAAATTCCTCTTTCTTCCTCACCTTCCCAGTCTCTTGTTCTGTACTTTCTTTTTTTGCTAAGCTTCCTTTTTCTATTCTTGCTGTCCCAGATCTCCTTACCCAATTCTAATCAAGCTGGCTCCTTTACCTCTCATAGTTTCATGCGTACTGAGCCTTACTAAAGTCCTGCCATCAATTATCACAATACCAGTATCAGAAGTTGATAATTTTGGCAAGTAAAGCCATTCACATTCTTTATGACATCTATTAGTAGTTCTCTATGGGGCATGGACCTCACTTTAAACTGCAAGAGGGAGAGGAACTGGATCTCACCCGACTATCTCTCAATAAGCCCAGCACTAATTCAGTACCCAATAATACCAAAATTATTATTATTTTAGACTATCAAATATTGCCACATGAGGAAATGTAGGCTGAAGTAGCATCTCTGGCTAATTTAGTGATGACTCTGTCATTGCTCTCCTCCCCAGGGTTCTCTCCTTGCCTCTGTTCAATTGGATTAAAGGTACAACTGGTTACTGCCTATATATTCTAGCCTGGTTCCTCTTCCCCCACCTTACCTAATTTTTTCAAAGGCATATATATTACACCACTCATTGTACCTCATTCTCATCTATTTAGCCTCTGACCTCTCATCTGCATCCTCACTCTGGCCTGAAAGAAGTTAGGAAAGAAGAGAGGCTTATTCTAATTAGGTTTGCCAAAAGGTGTGACTGTTGAATGCTCTGGGGCCAATAAGTGGACAAGAAATACTATTGTTTGTAGCTTCTTGGCCAACTAGGGAATTGGGATCAGCTGAAAATACTTGTCTCTAGAGGCTTTCCACCTCTCTTGTCCAGGAGAGGGCTAGCTATTCTAGAAAAGGTCTTGTTCTCTTCACTCTGGAGCACAGCCTCATTCCAAGATGGTAGCATATATGATAAATTCTAGTAGGGATGATATAGATATAGAAAGATTTTAAGCAAATTCAGTGCAGGCCAGAGATAAAGATAAGATGAAAGACAATAAAGAAAATGCAGTCATTACAGGTCCAGGAATGCTTAGGTATAGCCTCTATTTTTGAGGACATTTTGATGGCATTAGTAGAAATAAATTGGTCATGAATTCTCCTTACGTAAGGAGGCTTTAGCAAGAGGCCCGGAGTATTCTTTAATATTATTAGTAGAAGTAGAAGTCATAATAGTAGTAGTCAGTAATAGGGGTACTGGGAATCAGCGTGGCTCAATGGAAAGAGCCTGGGCTTGGGAGTCAGAGGTCATGGATTCTCCAGTTCTGCCACTTGGCAGCTGTGGGACTGTGGCTAAGTCACTTAACTTCTCTGTGCCTTAGTTACCTCATCTGTAAAATGGGGATTAAGACTGTGAGCCTCATGTGGGACCAACTGATTACCCTGTATCTACCCAAGCGCTTAGAACAGTGCTCTGCACATAGTAAGTGCTTAAATACCAACATTATTATTATTAACAGAAGTGGTAGCATTTTTTAAGTACCCACTTGATACAGTGTACTATATATATGTGTATATATATATATATATATATATATATATATATATATATATATATATATATACTAGGTTCTCTCAGGGTCACACCTGGAGAGTTTCCAGTACTCTACCAGTCATGATTACAGGAGGGAGCATCAAATGGTGGCATATCCATTCCCTTCCTAGATAGTGACAGTGAGTGGAAGGCAATCTGCTACTGCAAGTCAAAACTCACCTGTGCTGGGCAGCAGCGTTATGGGAGAAAGTCGAGGGCAGAGACTCATTTACTGAGAGGAAGGAGGCAGTGGTAAACTACTTTTGTATTTTTACCAAGAAAACTCTATGGATCCACTACCAGGTCGATTGCAGATGGAAGTGGGGTGTTCTGCGAGAGATGTATCTATGGCTTAGCTATGGGTCAGGCTTGACTCAACAGCATAAGATGCAGTTCTGCCACTTGTCAGCTGTGTGACTGTGGGAAAGTCACTTAACTTCTCTGTGCCTCAGTTCTCTCATCTGAAAAATGGGGATTAAGACTGTGAGCCTCATGTGGGACAACCCGATTACCCTGTATCTACCCCAGCGCTTAGAACAGTGTTCTGCACATAGTAAGTGCTTAACAAATACCAACATTATTATTATTATTATTGTTGTCATTATTATAATTATAAAACAACAACAATAACTATACTAGGTGGTTATCAACTTAATATTAACTGAGTTTCTCCTCTGTGGTTTATACTAGGGGAACAGAATTTTGATTCCTCTCCCTTTTGGAATGTCTAGTAGTTGCAATCTACTTAAACATGTTAATCCTGGTAAATTTGAAACTATCATCTTGTAGTATGTAATTGTCATTAAAATGTGTATTAAGAAACTTTGTGTCATATTAAAACATTAAGTAATAATAATTCATTATTGTGGTATTTATTAAGCACTTACTATGGGCAAGGCACCGTACCAAGCATTGGGGTAGATACAGAAAAATCAGTTAGACACAGTTCCCATCCAATATGGGGCTCACAGTCTCAATCCCCATTTTACAGATGAGGTAACTGAGGCACAGAGAAGTTAAGTGACTTGTCCCAGGTCACACAGCAGACAAGTGGCAGAACTGGGCTTAGAACCCATAACCTTCTGACTCCCAGGTTCATGCTCTATCTACTACACAATGCTAGCACTACTTTTAGTAAATGGGTAAATATATTGTTATTATATAAATATAACACTCTGATGCACAGATAATTTTTGTTTACAATGTATATGAGGGAAGTTCCTAAAATTTAAATGATTTTATGAAATGGCCTCTATTTCCTCTCCTCCAGTTTTCTCCATGATCTCTCCAGTCTGCCTTCCTCCCCTTTCATTCAACTGCAATTGACATCTATAAAGTCATCACTGATATCTTTCTTGCCAAATCCAGTGGTCTCTATTCCATTTGAATCCTCTTGGATTTCTCACTACCTTCTGCACTGTTGACCATCCAATTCTCCTGGAAACATAATCTAACCTAGGCTTCACTGGTACTATCCTTTCCTGGTTACCCTCCTATTACCCTGGCTTCTAATTCTCAGTCTCTTCCTCAAGCTCCCCTTCTGCTACCTACCCCTAACAGGAGAGTCCATCAAGGCACATTTCTGGGTCCCTTTCTACACACACTCCCTTATAGAACTCATGTGCTTACATGGCTTCAGTTACCACCTTTAAATGGATCATTCCCAAATCTATGTCTTGAACCCTGATATTTCTCCTTCTTTCCAGTCTTATATTTCCTCTTGCCTTCAGGACACTTCTACTTAGATGTCCCACCGACACCTCAAACTTAACATGTCCTAAACAGAACCGTTGTTATTGCTACCCAAACCTCGTCCTCGTCCTGAATTTTCCATCACAAAGACAACTCCACCATCCTCTCTGTGTCACAAGCCCAAACCCTTGGCATTATCTTCAACTAATCTCATTCAACCCACATAGTCTGTCACCCAATTCTGTCAGTTCAACTTTCACAATCTAAAATCTCTCCATTAAAACTGCTTTCCATGTCAATCCAAGCACTTATCCTACCTAGTCCTACCTAGTCATCAACCTCCTTGCTGACCTTATGCCTCCTGTCTCTCCCTACTTCAGCTCATGTACTTCGCTGTTATGCCTGGATCATTTTTCTACAAAATCGTTCTTTCCTTGTTTTCCCACTCCTCAAGTGGTTGATGTATCCATGTCAGATAGAAACTTCTTACTTTAAAGCAAATCCCCTTGATCCTCTTCCCTTATTTCTCTTTTTTCTTACAACAACCCAGCCAGCACTTCTTACTCATCTAAATGCCAACCTACCCACTGTGCCTCGATCTTGTCTATTTTTCCACCACCCCTCACCCTTGTCCCTCCTCTGGCCTGGAACTCCTTCCTTCTTCATATATGACAGATGATCACTCTCCTCACTTTCAAAGCCTTATTAAGGTCATAGCTTCTCAAAGAGGCCTTCCCCAGCTAAGCTCTCATTTCCTCTTCTCCCACTTCCTTCTGCGCTAATTTTACACTTGGTTTTACCCCTTTTATTCATTCCTCCCCCATAGTCCCACAACACTAAAGTACATGTCCATAATCAATTATTTATATTGATATTGATATCTCTTTATATTTTTATTGATATCTATCTGATCCTTTAGACTGTAAACTCACTGTGGGCCGAGAATGTGTCTGCCCACTCTGTTGTACTTAAGCACTTAGTACAACAAGCACTTGGCTTAGCTTAGTACTCAAGCACTTAGTATACAGCTTAATAAATAACACTGATTAAAGACCATACCCCAGGATTTTATCCAGCCAATTTATATTTATACATATATGTATATATACATATGAATATGAAATGGCTGAGAGGCATATTGATCAACAACTACATTTTTATATCTAAATACACAGATTCTAGTGCAATATTTATGTTTAAGTTGACCTCTACACTGACAAAGGTTTATTTATACTTTTGTATAGAAGCTCACATTTTTGGTTAAGAAACTAAAGACAGTCTCTCTTTGTCTTCTCTTATGAGTTTGGAGGTTGAGATAAAAAAAGAATGACTGCTTTAAAAGTCACACATGGCTGTAATTTAAGATTTTTTTTCCTCATTGTCCATAACAGTTGAAAGAAACCTTCAATGAAAGTTTATTAACTAGGCCAATGCCTGAGGCAATAAAGGTTCATTTATTACCAGTTACTTGGCTGTTTTTCTTCTTCTATTTTTCAGTTAAACTCATAGCGTAAGATAATACTTCACAAAATTAAACCTTTGACCTTCTGTAGAGTTAAGTCTCCTTTGATTAGATAAAGTAACAATTTATGGTCCAGCATGAGGTTGCACATGAAATGAATAATGCAACAGACTCAGTGTGGACTAAGAATCTATTGCTTTTGAAAAGATGAATGCTGTAAAAAAAAAAAATCTTAATTGTATTGTCTTGATTCTCTATGCACTGTAGCAGTATTTCAAGACACTCTCTGTAAAATACATTCATGTTTTGAGGAAGGAATAACCAATGTAGTTTATTCTCACACAAAAAGTATGAGATAAATATTCAATTTTCAATTTAAAAAGGGATTGCTAGAAAAATGGGAACTCATTGTGGACTAGTGATATAAGTGATTATTTCCCCGTAAGTGGAATGCAAAGTGATGAAACCACAAAAATTAAAAAAGTACATGTATACATAAATATATGTCTTCAACTGATCACTCTACCAATGGGTTGTTTATATTAGAATATCTCTTATTTTAAGTGTACACCACTGCTAACATGAAAATGGAAAAATATCTTACATTCCTAGATCTAGAATAAGAGTCTAAACTTTGAATAAGTTGTACTTCATATTGTACACCTGGATGCAGGAGCTTAGCTTCTGAATATTCATACTCCTAGAAGGCAAAATATCTTTTAAAAATTTGCATCTGACTTTTCATTTACTTTAGCCATAACTGAGGAGAAAGTGAAACATTTCATAGGAAGATAAATTTGTGAAGGTACACACAAATTTAGATACTTTATTTTGAAATTCCTTATTTTGAATTTATTTATGAATTGAATATTGCAATTGCTAATAGAAATCAAAGTGACAAATTAATCATAGAAAAATCTTTTATTGGCATCCACCTCTGTTATTCCCTAAAATGTGATTTTTTTCTTATGAAATGGCCAGATTAAAAATGAGAACAAAAATAGCATATAGCTTTGCAAGTCACCAGGAGGTAAACTAATGAGTAGACAGTATCAAGAAAAAAAATGCCCATAAAGCAGTTGTGATTTGTTAGCTGTATAAATTACTAACAGACCTGCATATCTATAATGTTTTGGAATGGACTTTAAGAATTTGATTTTGATCCATATTCAATTGGCTTAAATTATTTAAGGAGAAGAATTTCACTGTGGTGATTTAGGTCCCTTCACAAAAATGCTTTGTTACTATTAAATGCTAGTGTAAGTTACTACTGCTGGGATGAATATGCTGGGGAACAATTGGTATTTAAAATTATGTTGAAGTAAAGTCTTCTGTTTGAACATGTGAAAAGATTCAAATTTCCTAATATAAATGTTTTTCTACATTGTAATGAATAAAATGTTTCTATTGGAATGGACTTTCAAGCAAATAAAGGAAGTGAAATATAATACTATTGACAATTTTCTCTTGGCTTCCACCTGCTTTTTGTTTCCAAAGGCTTAAATACACTAATAAAACCTCAGAAGAAAAATGGTTGTAAACCATGGCACTTCCATCAGTAGATTAAATAGACCATCTTTAAAAAAATCAAAAGTAATTGCTTTTTTTAAGAGAAAAAAAGGAAGCAATTACTTCAGAATTTATTTATATCATTAGAATTAGCTAGCTTAGCTAAGGGCACATTTATCATTTTGCTGCCCAAAACCATTAAGCTTATTTCACAATGTAGTTTATTACTTTTGAAATTTTAAATAATTCTGGAAATGCTACACTATAAACTTATTTTTGAAATTTAGATAGCATGATGTCCCACAATTTTTTTAGTGAAGGGATTGGTGATGTTATAGAAGATTGATGTCAGTGGTGCTGTCATTCATGTTTTTATTATCTTTTTCTATAGCTATTTTTTTATATTGAGCTACACTCAACCTTTTGTTTCTGTCACTCATTTTTTTTAAAGTAATGAAAAATGCGTTCTGTGATGCATATACAACCATCCCATGTCTCAAACCAGGTTATTTCTGGACCTTTGTGGTTGGTTACACTACTATATTGTTTAACCTTTGCAATTCACTCTTTGCCTGTTTTATGCATATAATTGCTTTGACCAAGCAAAGGTCCAGATTTACCAACAGTTTAGAAGGTTGAGAGCCAGTGGTATGTTCTGTCTCAAGTTCTATGGGTTAGAGGCATTATTCCTTCATTCCTACTCTTCTTCAAGGAAGGACTTTCTTCTGGAGACCCTCAGTGAAAGATAGGGGAGACGAACCTGAAGACTGCTATCCCAGTCATTAGTGTGGTATTAAACCATGGACCTGTAGTTGTAACAAAATGAATTGAATTGTCAGTGACTGATTCAGGTATGTGTCCATTCAACTGGACTTCTTGTCACAAGATGGGAAGTAAATTTCAAATCCAGTGGTCAAGCCAGAGTACCATGCTCGATTCTCTGATCGATAAAATTGTTTGCAAATTATAAACACTTTTATGGAATTTAGGTCTGGTAAATAACTCATGTTTGGATAAATAAAGGAATAATAATACCAGTTATTTAGGTCTGGTAAATAACTCATGTTTGGATAAATAAAGGAATGGGTATAGACTTTATCAGTGTGCATCGGTATAATGCCAAAGATATTTCCAGTGTCCAAAGTAAGCATACCTTTACAGACCAAATGATATGATTCTTGATCCATCTTATGTGGTCAATAATTTCTATCTGGTATCCCACACAAAGAGCTGAAGGTTTTATTTTAGTTTTCTACTTCTTTCTATATCTTTGCCAGGCAGTCAAATTTAGTGACAATATTATTTTCTGGTTAATGATGAATATTTTTTAGTAGTGTAAAAGATTTTTGTCATGGATGTCAATAGTGCCCTTTTTCCACTTGGGTAAGCTTCTTAAAGGGAAGGGTTCATGTCTACAAACTATATGTTTATCTCCCAAGCACTTAGTTCAGTGTTTTGGACAAAATAAGTAGTAAACAAATTCCACTGAATGCCTGATGGATTTGAAAATATTGATGGCTCTTTTCTGGTGTATTTGAAGAGGAAGGTAAGGATGTTCCCAAAGATTTAGAGATTCCGAATTTCTTGATTCTTGATTGATCAAGATTCATGATTTTCACTTAAGAACAAGGTTCAGAAAGATAATTCTTAGATTTAATAAGTATTGTGGGACAGGTGTCACCTTGACAAAGTATGCAGAATGAGAAGCAAAATGAATCCTTCACTAATACAGGCATCCACAAAAAAGTAAGAAGATGAAGAATTTGGCCAGAATCCCAAATGGGAGTCTGACTGAGTCATTTGAAGACTTCTAAAACTCTGAATTACACAATTGGCAACAAATAATATTATAATTGGAAATAATGTTCAAAGTATGAAAGAAAGTAACTTCTAATGCAGAAAATATTCAGTACACCCATTTCCCTGGTCTATCAGGGATCATGGAGCAGCATAGCCTAATGGAAAGAGAATGGGCCTAGGAGTCAGAGGACCTGGATTCTAGTCCCAACTCTGCCACTTGTCTACTACACAGTCAGGAGTCAGAAGGACATGTGTTCTAATCCCGGCTATGTCATATGTCTGCTGAATGACCTTGGGTATTGGGCCCCAATTACCTCATCCATAAATTGGGGATTAAAAAAATAATGATTCTTGGGCTTACAATGTGCCAAGTACTGTTCTAAGCACTGGGGTAGATACAAGTTAAGCAGGTTGGACACAGTTCCTGTCCCACGTGGGGCTCACACTCTTAATCCTCATTTTACAAATGAGGCAAACTGAGGCCCAGAGAAGTTAAGTGACTTTCCCAAGGTCAGTCAGCAGACATGGCATAGCCAAAATAAGAACACATATCCTTCTGGCTCCCAGGCCCATGCTCCATCCACTAAACCAACTTGATTCTCCAAATGAGAACCATGTGATATTGGGACTGTGTCCTACCTGATTAATTTGCATCTATCCCAGTGCTTATAACAGTGCTTGGCACATAATAAGTTATGTTATTATTATTATTGAGTGCTGTGTGAACTTCAGCCAGTCACTTAACTTCTCTGTTTCCTTATCTGTAAAATGCAGCTTCAATCCTTGTTCTCCCTCCTACTTAAATTGTGAACCTCATGTAGGACAGGGACTGTGTCTTTTATGATTATCTTCTCTATTGCAATGCTTAGAACAGTGCTTGACACATAGCAAATGCTTAAAAATACCATACTCATTATAATTAGGTAAGAAGTTCAAAGAGTTTAGAGGGAGTAGCTCAGGAAAAATGAAAAAATATTTTGTTTCTCCTTACATATTGCCAAGAGAACTGTGTCGACTGGGTTCTAAGATCACCCCATATTGTCCTGCAAAAGGAAGTCAACTCAGCACCTTTAGTTCTTGGAAGTTTCAAAAACACAAAGCGCTAATCAAAGTCTAACTGAAATACAGCACAGTTTCACAGCTATGTTAAGAATGGGAAGAGCATGACCTGTGGTATAATGGGTAAAGTGAGCAAATACATATGAAGGAAAGAGTTTCCAGAGAGCCTGTTCAAACATTTCTGTATAATGAGGAGTTGAATGGGTAGCCTTTGTAAGTTTTGAAGGATTGGAGTGATGGGTACAGAATTATTTAGTTGTGCTTTGGGTTGCAAAGTGTAGTGTAGATAGAAGAAGAAGATGAAGTAGGAGAAGATGTTGCAGGCAGGAAGACTAAGAAGATTGATGTAGTCAATCATATTTACTGATTACTTGCTGTGCAGAGCACTGTACTAAGAACTTGGGAGAGTACGATATATCAGAGTTAGACATGTTGCCTACTCACAAGGAGCTTACTGCATAATACAGAAATAACATAATTTGAACCTGTATTGAAGTCTGTGAGGAAGGGACAGATTCAGGAAATATTGTAGCGCCAAACAGCAAGTATTTAATAGGTGACTAAATGTGAGAGGAATCAAAGATAAAAATCAAGGTTGTGAGTTTCTGGAACAAGGGGAAAGATTGTTGGCGTGGTTCAGTGGAAAGAGCCCGGGCTTTAGAGTTAGAGGTCATGGGTTCAAATCCCAGCTCTGCCACTTGTCAGCTGTGTGACTGTGGGCAAGTCACTTCACTTCTCTGTGCCTCAGTTACCTCATCTGGAAAATGGGGATTAAGACTGTGAGCCTCAAGCGGGACAACCTGATTCCCTTGTGTCTACCCCAGTGCTTAGAACAGTGCTCTTCACATAGTAAGTGCTTAACAAATACCACCATGATGATTGTTTTTGATTAATCATTTTATTGCAAGCATGAATTCGGGGCGTATTAAATGATGATGCTCAGCCTTTTCCAAAATCATGTAATGATCAGAAAGTATTTCAATCATCTGCTGGGCTCAAATATAATGCCATCAGGTTGACATTGGGTCAATTCACTACGTTCTTTTATTTGGGACAAGAAAGTTGATAGTAGGGATTATTAAATGATATTTGGTCCATTCATTGTACATCAATGAAGTGATTGATCAGTAGTATTTACTGAGCCTGTACTACCTTCAGGGTACTATACTAAAAATTTAGAAGAGTAAAAAAAAAAAGAGTCAGAAGACATGATTTTAGAGCTCAAGGAGCTGGGAAACAGAGTGTATAAGGATATGTGAATATGTGCTGTGAGGGTAGGACTGGGGTATCAAGTGCTTAGGGGCGTAATGCATAAGTGCCATAGAAGGGAGAGAGGGTGGTGAGAAGAGAGGTTAGTTATAGGTAATGTAGGAGAGGGAGAGAAAATAGTGCAGATGAGATATTAGTCAGGGAAGATTTTTGGAAGGACTATGATATTAGTAGGGCAATGAAAGTGGGAAGAGTGGAGGTCCGTCTAGGCTGTAAACTCTTCCCATCAATACTGTAAACTTGTTATGGGCAGGGAATGTGTCTGTTATATTTTTGTGCTGTACTTTCCCAAGAGCTTAATATAGTGTTTTGCACCCAGTAAATGCTCAATAAATACAACTAATTGATTGATTGTTGGGTATGAAGGAGGAGAGAGTTCCAGATCAGAACTCTCATGGGCAAGGGGTGAGCAGTGAGAAAGATGATATAGAGACACAGTGAATAGGTTGGTGTTTAAGAAGTGAAATGTTCCCACTCAGTTGTATTGGGAGGGGGAGAGGGTGGTAGGTGGGAAAAGGCTGATTGTGTTCCTTAAAGCCAATTAATGGTGAGGTATTTCTGTTTCATGTGGAGGTGGAGGGGCAGTGATTTAAGGATTTTGAAGAGTGGGGAAATGCATCCTGCTTTTCCTCCAAACCATTTCCATGATCTATCCCTTTCTATAATTTTGATAACCATAGTAATTAATAGTAATAAAAAAATTAATAAATAGGGAAGCAGCGTTGCCTAGACAACAGAGCATGGGCCTGAGAATCATAAGAACATGAGTTCTAATCCCAGCTCTGCCATTTGTTTGCAGTGTGACTTGGGCAAATCAGTTCACTTCTTTGTACCTCAGTTACCTTGTCTGTAAAATGGGGATTAAGACTGCGAGCCCCTTGTGGGAGAGGGACTGTGACCAATCAAATTACCTTGTATCTACAGCAGTGCTTAATACAGTGCTTGGCACATAATAAGCACTTAACAAATACCACAATTATTATTAATAATAATTTAAAAATTTGGTTTTTGTATAGCAGTTTTAAATAAATGTTTCTCACAACAGCCATATACCCTATGAAGTGTTTACAGTGAGGTAACTGAGGCCTACAATGAATGAATCAGTCATTTATTGAGTGCTTACTAAGCACTTGGGAGAGTACAACAGAACTGCAGATACATTCCCCGCGCAGAATGACTTTACAGTCTACAGAGGTGGAGTGTCTTGCTGAGACTCCTCTGCTGCCCACCTCCTCACCGTCCCTTGGTCTCGCCTATCCCGCCGTCGACCCCTGGGCCACGTCCTCCCGCGGTCCTGGAACGTCCTCCCTCCTCACCTCCGCCAAACTGATTCTCTTCCCCTCTTCAAAACCCTACTTAAAACTCACCTCCTCCAAGAGGCCTTCCCAGACTGAGCTCCTCTTCTCCCTCTACTCCCTCTACCACCCCCCCTTCACCTCTCCGCAGCTTAACCCTCTTTTCCCCCCATTTCCCTCTGCTCCTCCCCCTCTCCCTTCCCATCCCCTCAGCACTGTACTCGTCCACTCAACTGTATATATTTATTACCCTATTTATTTTGTTAATGAAATGTACATCGCCTCGATTCTATTTAGTTGCCATTGTTTTTACGAGATGTTCTTCACCTTGACTCTATTTATTTCCATTGTTCTTGTCTGTCCATCTCCCCCGATTAGACTGTAAGCCCGTCAAACGGCAGGGACTGTCTCTGTTGCCGACTTGTTCATTCCAAGCGCTTAGTACAGTGCTCTGCACATAATAAGCGCTCAAAAAATACTATTGAATGAATGAATGAATGAATGAGACTCATGTAGCAGGCCACAGGCAGAACCCTGGCTAGAAACCAATTCTCATGATTTCCTGATCCATTCTCTTTCCTATTTCTCTTCTCCACACAAACAGCCACCATCCTGTTGAAGAACTGTAATAGAGAGTGCTTAGGTGAATTGTTTGGTTATTAGCTTTCCCACTGATTTCTGCAACTTCATAATCTCCACACTTCACTCCTTGAGGGCAGGGATAGTATCAACCAACTCTTATTTTACCTTCCCAACTTCTCAATATTGTACTCTACTCAGAATATGTTCTCAGTCAGTCAATAGCACTTTTGATTCAATCTATGCTCAGTGTTGTTAATTAGATCATATGGCACTTCCTCATAAATCTCCAATGGCTGTGCATCTCCTTTTAGCATCAAACAATAATTCCATACCATTAACCCTAATGGTGTCCCTCCGCTATTCCCATCTACATATTACTCTCTTCGAACTACTACTCTGCATCTTGTCCTCTTTGCACCTCCCAAACTCAATTCCTACCTGAAGCCCTACTCTCAACTCTCCCACTTCCGACCAATGGCATCCTTTTAGTTCAACCTGAACCACTCTAACCTCACCAAACTACCATGACAAGAATTCCCATTTCACAGTCCTCCTGAAATCTCACTTCTTCCAGGTAATCCTCCTCAATTAATCTTCCTCAGACCACAAATATGATCAACACAACAGCCATCTTTAACAATTATGGATTTATACCACTCCCTCTGCAACTATGCTGATCAACCAATCAGTCAATCAATGATAACTTTGAGTGGTATTTATTGAATGTGCAGAACATTGTGCAAAGCACTTCAGAAAGTACAGTATAATAGAGTTGGTCGATACGATCTTTGCATTCAAGGAGTTTACATCCTCTAGGGGGAGACAGACCTTCAAATAAATTAGAGATAGGGGAAATAGGCGTATACTGCCAAGTCGATAATTGAATCAGAAAGAAGAGCAAATAGGGGAAATAAAGGACTTAGTCCAGCACAATTTATATTCAATTGAACATTTATTTATGCAGTGCTATTCGGGTATTTCATTCTGGTGTATTTTCTCTACTCATTTAATCGTTATTTTTCTTCCTGAAAATTTGTAAATAAGTAAGTTTGAAAATAATTCTGCATACTCATCTCCCCCATTAGATTGCTAGCTCTTTGTGGGCAAGGACTGTATATTTTGTTTCTATGGTTCTTCCCCAAGCACTTATTTGTATTTACTATAACTATGTATTATTCATTCATTTAAATATATTAATCATGTAAATAAAGTATGTCCAGGCCTATAAATCTTTCAGGCCTTATGATTTAGATGATTAAGAAAGAATTGTTGTGACAGTAGGAGCTTTGCCTGAAGTGGTTGGTCCTGGGTCTTGCTGCCACTCGTGGGATGTCCCAGGATGGGTGGAAATAACGTAAGTGGAAATCAGTGACAAAGCTCCTTCAACAACTTACCAGATGGACTGGAGCCCTGGCAGCTGCTCTGCTCAAACTGGCCCACCTTAAAGCTATTCATGGACATTTCTAGGAGAGTCATAAATATTCCATCGTAGTCACATCAGAGTTACCAAAATTGCCCATGAAGGGCCAGCTGAATCATTATAGAAATGCTGGCAGTAGTTCTAGTAGCTGCTGTTGCTGTTGACATCACCATTAAATAGGAGAAACAGGAGGAAAGGTTGGGCAGCATTTTCCTCACAGCTGCCTGGACTGACCAAGACCTTCTCAGTGGTGGATTGGATATCAAATTACCATGGCTTATTGCAGGACCTCTAGTAACATCATCAGCCCAACAAATCACTGTTCAGTTCTCCATCTTTGCTCTTGGATTTCTGTCTTCAGACATTACCCAGGGAATCTCGTGATTGGTTCATTCCATGTTCTAACCTATCCAGCACTATATATTCTATCTGATTTTTAAAAATGGCAACCAACATACCTTGCCTCTGGATCTTTTTCTAATGAAGCAGTACTTGACTTTAATCCTATTGTCATTGTCTTTTTCCAAGTCTTTCTCCAGTTTATTCACTGCTGATTCTAGGGACAGTCTAATCATTTGGCTTTCCAGTAACTTACTTGTAACCACAACAAAGTTCTGAAGAATTTTCTTTTCATTTTGAGTATTGTGAGTTATGTAAGAAGAGCCATTCAAATTGCTAATTAATATAATATCTGTAAAAAAAACTTGGATATTTATGACCCAGGCCTGATATTTAAATTAGCATAGAAGGCAAGAGAAAAGAGATGTCAGAGTTTTGTAAGTGGGTTGTTTTTGGTATCGAGGCTTGGAAAGTGTTCAATTGAGTTATAATTCAAACACATGTGGCTCTTACAAGACACACTGAACACACTTTAGCAATGAGTCTATTGGACCTGTCAGCAGAGGAAAGATTACTTCAGAGCAGTGATTGTTGAATTGAACTTTATTTTTTGAAGTTTGGCTTTCTGAATTAAATTGCTGGACAAGATTAATTGCACTCAGTGAGAACAGCAAATGAATAACCATGTAAAGCCTTAAACTTCTAAGTAGGCCACTTGGGAAGAAAATCAGGAAAAAAGCTAGAAGGTTTAAATGAATAAATGTATTTAATGCATGAAATGTCTAGGCTAATTTTTTAATTCCTTTACTAACATCATTTATTGAAAAAAACATACTTTATTCATCTGTCTGAGTTATATTGCTGTGGTTGAGGTAATTTAATATTCTTGCTTCTCACTAATCTTCTGGTTCAACAGAAGTAAACAATAGGTTTCATAAATTAAAAATACACTCTTCTGAACATGCTCCTGAAGATAAAAAACAAGGCTGTAAACATTTATGACTGAAACAAACTAGATTGTTCAAATACTGCCATGATGTATCATGTATATCAATATGGCACTGATATCAGTTAGAATGCAAACAAGGTTTTAAATGATGTGCCCCTTCATTTCAGCTGGAGATTCTGCTTTATGCCATCTGCCTATCAGATGGTTAGGAACCAGGACTGCGTATTAATGCCACATGTTCGATTTTCCTCCTTCTTGTAATGGTTAGATTCATATTGCTAATAGCTGTGCATGAGCACTGTCGATGAAATTTGTGTGACAGTGGAGTGATGAGATATTTATAAAGCTGCCTGTCTCACTGAATAATCAGCAGGAAGAATGCCAGACATAAACAGCTTATCAATTTCAGAATATTAATGATAAGTACCGTAGAATATAATCTACTGAGTATTTTGACATTTTTCTTCAAAAAATCCACAAAATACTATGTATGCATAACATCAAAGGAAATGAATGTTCAAAAATGTCTTTGTCTTTAACATTTTTATTTATCTTTATCATTTGGAGGTATATAGTTTAAGAAGTGCTAAATAGAAATGTATTAAATAAAGCAAATGCTGAGAATTCACTTGGGGTACTCAAAGCAAAGATTGACATTTGCAATTAGTGAGAAAAAAACACATACAATAAAGGTGTGCCTCAAACAGTAAGAAATTCAAAATTTTCTTTTCATTTGTGGTCATATATAAGTTGAAGGGGCAATAGCGTAATGGATAGAGAAGAGGCCTGGGATTCAGAGGGTCACGGGTTCTAATTCTGGGTCCATCTCTTGTCTGCTGTGTGACCTTGGGCAAGTCACTTCACTTCTCTGTGCCTCAGTTACCTCTTCTGTAAAATGGGGATTGAGACTGTGAGCCTCAGGTGGGACAGGGACTGTGACCAACTTTATTTGCTTGTATGCACCCCAGCTTGCAGTACAGTGCCTGGCACACAGTAAGTGCTTAATAAATACCATCATCGTCATCATAAGTTGCAATATTTATTATCTCCTTGTTTTGATGGGCCATAGCAGATTTGTCAATGGAAATTATAAAGGTGGTTTGTCCTGATTTTAGAATTCCAGTATAGAGCAAAATCTCCAGATTATGGGTGAGAACAGTGAACGATAAAGGGAATGGGTATTTGAGGGATTTGTAAACTATACATCATATAAATTACTGTACTCGTCAAAACCCAAACTCCCTCAAAAAGGTGATGCCACTTCCATAAACATTTTATGTCCCATTCACATATAGGTCTCCCCAACCTCTTCCAAATATCATGACCATAAATACATCTCACTTCTTATCCTGTCCCTCTCTCACATAGACACAGGGCTGTTTAATTCCACACTCATAGCCCTAATACATACACCAGAACATCAACACACATACCCACACAGAAACACAGGTAGAAATACAGTAATATACTCAGACACCATAACACTCGCACACACATAGAGAACTAAAACAAAATAATTCCGTGCTTTCCTGCAAAACTGAATAATACTGGAATTTCAAAAGCAAATCAAGACAGACTGTTGCTAAATAGAATGCAAACTATCAGATTAAGGGATTAGCCAAGCCTATGTTTTTCGGGAATAAATTGGTACAGTCTCAAAACCTCCAAGTCAGTGAAATAGAACATAGATCCTAAATAGATTTGAAAAAAAAAGAATTATTTCATAAATTTTAAAATTTTAGCATGTGAATTGGCAAAATAAGAATTCTTTTGATGTTTCTTCTATGAAAAATATAACATGCAGACCATAGACAGCTATAAAATGAAGATTAGAATCCATTGTTTAAGACATATCCTAGATTTGGGACACTAGGTTTTTTAGTAACTACAATGAATCCCAAACTGCCAGTTTTTCAAATAAAACTGGAATAAAAGAGTAAAAAATATAGTTTTTAAAATCCAAACAAACAAAATAGAGTGATACATTTGACAGTATTCATTCAGGAATCACAGTAATAGCAGTTGGATTGTTTTTTTATTTCTTGTAGACCAAAAATAAAAACATTAGGAATGTAATATTGGGTCAGAACTAATGGTCTATATGGTTTAAGATCAGTCAGTCTCCAATAGGGTACTCAAACATTCATGAAAGGAGTGCCATAAAGTCAATGAGTTTTAACTTGATTTGGAGACGAATGTGAAGCCAGTGGAATTTTTCAGAGTGGAGAGATGTACTCAAATCATTGTATAAGAAAACTTGTCCGAGTAGCCGAGTGAAGTATGGACTGGAGAGGGAAGCGACTAAGGGCAAAGTAAGTTTGTGAGAAGGCTGATGATATAGTCGAATTGGATTATGATAAGTACTTGGGTTGAATTTCTCAATTTCCCTCACAAATTATCCTTACTTTCACATGACTGTTGACGACGCCACCTCCTCCCATTTATCAGTCCCTCAAACCTTCGCATTTTTCTTTATTCTCCTCTTCCTTTTACCACAAATATTGAGTCAGTCGCCAAATCCCATTGCTACTTTCTTCATAAACATCTCAGAATTGTCTTCTCCCTCTCCATTCAAACTGCCACCACACTGCCCCAGTTGTGCTAGAATGGGAATTATGCTGGGAATTATACATTCAGGTTACTCACCATCAAAGAAAAACAGTACAGAATGGGGAAGGTTGCAATAGACATGCAGGATAGGGTAAACTAATAATAAGAAAATAAAGCATAAAAAGGCAAGGGCAAGTTTAAATACCATAGGAGCTACAGAATATTGGTGACTGAAAAGCTGCTTCATGCTCCTGGGAGGGATGTTCAGAGTCCAACAGTTACAACAGCCACAACCAATTACCTAAAGTTGCAAGGCACGACCTTGTCTCCTAGGTACAACATTCAATAGAGCACCATTACTTTCTAAATCCCTTTCACAGACTTTAAACCAGATTTTATTAATTACATTTATACAGTTAAAAAGTCTTTCAGGATGCAAACCTACTTTTAAACAAATATAAACCCAATTTAGGGACTCTTAATGTTTAACTACATTATTCCTTTAATTTAGGAATGACACTAAACACCATTTCTATAATCTTATACAAGAGAGTGTGTCTTTCTTGAAAAATATTATAAACAATATTTGATTCATATTTTATCCCACATGGACTTGAGTCACTGGTACATTTTTGCATTAGGTTAAATGACCTCTTGCTATTTTTCTGGAGTCAGGTATAGTATAATTCTTAATTTAACCAATTAATCAATCATATTCCCTGAGTACTTACTGTGAACAGAACACTGTACTAAGTTCTTGGTAGAGGGTTTTTGCTTTTTTGGGGAGGAGGAAACATAATTGGGGTAAAGTGTGTGTGGATATGAGGGTAACTTATCTTATTATAGAAGCACCTTGGCTGAGTGGAAAAAGCGTGGCTCTATGAGTCAGAGCACCTGGGTTTTAATCCCAGCTTTTCCATGTACCTGCTTTGTGACCTTGGGCAAGTCACTCCACTTCTTTGGGCCTCAGTTCCTTCATCTGGAAAATGAATATTCAATGCTTATTCTTATTCTTACTTAGACTGTGAGCGCCATCTTGTGTGACTTGATGATCTTGTGTCTACCCCAGTGCTTAGTACAGTGCTTGTCAGATAGCAAGTGCTTAATAAATACCGTAATTATTATTACTCATATTTTACTGGTTACTTCCTAGATACTTTGAGTCTCTTGACCATTTATATTAATAATAACTGTGTCAGAAAAGACACAAAATTGGAGAGCGATAAAGAGAGATGTTAGCAAGAGAGAAAGGGAAATTGAGAGAGAGGGAGAGAACCAGAAGGAGAGATAGAGCGAGGGAGAGAGAGACATAAAACAAGGGAAAGAGGGAGTGTGAGAGAGAAAAGAAACGGGTCAGAGAGAGAGAAAGTATATCAGGAATTCTTTTAATAATAGCTGTGGTATTTTTTAAGTGCTTACAAATGCCAAGCACTGTAGTAAATTCGAGAGTTGGATCCAGACCCAGTTCCTGTTCCACCCCAGCTTCACTTACTAAGTAGGCATTGGACCTCCATTTCACAGGTGAGGAAACTGAGGCACAGAGAAGTGACTTTCCCTGTTTCACACAGCAGACAAATCATGGTGCTGCAGTTAGAACCCAGGACGTCTGACTTCCAGACCTATGGCCTTTCCATTAGGACACACTGCTTCTGCTTCTCAGTTTTCTTAGGCATGAGTTAACTTTGTGGTTTCCATGAGTCAGCTTTTTAGTTGGAGGAAGAGTGGAAAATAACTTTAGTGTGAAAACACAAAGACACAGTGAAATGTGTGAATTAGAAGTACTTTCTGATTATCTGATACAGTCAGTTCATTTAGTGACTCAGTTGACTTCTCTGGCTGAGAGATTGAAGGCTAAGGTACAAGTAGCATTAGTAGTAATAGTATTTATTATTGTAGAAAGTGAAGGGAAGGGAAGTAGGGAGGAAGAAGTAAGCCTCAAAAAAAAAAAATTGTTAAAGATGGAAATGTTTGATTCTTTTTCATTTCAAAGTGAATGTTAATGGGAACAATGACTTTTTTAAAACCTTGAACTAATTCATAAAGAATTGTAGTTTAATTTCTATTACACTTCACTTCTTTTTCTATAGGTCTGACAGCCGCAGCAGCTGCAGCTGCAGCTGCTACCAATGCAGCCATAGCAGAAGCAATGAAGGTGAAAAAAATCAAATTAGAAGCTATGACCAACTATCATGCCAGTAATAACCAGCATGGGGCAGATTCTGAAAATGGAGATATGAATTCAAGTGTTGGTAAGTTTGAAGAATATTCTTCAAATTTCTGCTCCTCAATAATTTTGATTAACTGAGTCATTTTATTGTATTGCGAAAAATCTCGACTGACCATATGTATAGTCTCAGTCTGAGAAATCCTTAGCACATTTAGAAGTCACCGTGTTGTTTTTGTGACAACAACTAGTTTTATCATTATTTTTACCATTATGATAGCATTCTTTCCTCTGCAGTTTATTGAAGGCACCGGTTAATATTTTCCATGAAAGAAAGCAATTTGATCGCTCAGAATTCATTTTTCAAAGTACAGTATGATGACAGATGAAAGTGTCAAAGAAAAATTTAACCATGTCTCTTTTTCAACATACTGGATATCGACTCCAGGTAATTCACTACAGCGGCATTTCTTGAGAGCAAAACATTATACACTTTCATTTTATTCTCCTGATAAAAGAAAACTTATAAAGCCGGTAAATGATGGCCTCACAAACATTACCAATTTTTCTTTCATAATATCATTTTAAAAGTGTGTTTATTTATTTAAACTGGTGAGAGGTGGAATGTTTTACTATTACTATTTTCACAACAAAAGCCTGACCCACAAAGCAGAGTGTTTATTGTCTGACCATTTTGTCTTGCTGAATACACTTTAAACACTAGATTAACCTTTTGGTTGAAGAAATATTTACTCATCATTGTGCGAACATAGAAAAATCTCCCTTTTTGTGCCTCAAACATTGGCTGGACACTGTTTTATCATGTGTAATCCATGCTCACAGAAAAACTTAACAAAAAAAAATTAAGGAACCATATATAAATCTCAAGATCCTGAATTCAGATTGCTTAAATAAAGGAATAAGGACTGTTTATGACAGTCCATTCATTTTTATACAATTGTTCGATAGTATTTATTGAGCACTTGCCTGCCATAAATGCAGGGTATTCTAACTGAACACTTGCAAGAGTACAGTAGAATTATAAGACCATCAGGAAGATTACAATCTAGCTTGGGAGATGGTCATTAAAGTAAATTACATATAGGAAGAGTAGTGTATTCTATATAAAGTATATACAATTTATGTACAAAAGTGTTATGGAAGGTTGCAAGTTTAAAAGTGTTTGGGAAACTTGAAAGTGCTGATGCTGGTTTTTAGACATAAATTAGGAAGGTTAGAAATTAATAAGGGAAACTTGTCTGGAAAAGATGTGATATCTGAAAGACTTTGAAGGTAGGAAGAATTGTATACCCATTTGATATAAAGTTAGCAGTGCAGTTCCAGTTAGAAAGGAAGATGTAGGCAAGAGGTTGGAACTGTAAGGACATGAATTTAAAAAGAATGAGGCTGTGGTGTAAGGCAGAATAATAATAATAATAATAATGTTGGTATTTGTTAAGCGCTTACTATGTGCAGAGCATTGTTCTAAGGGCTAGAGTAGATACAGGGTAATCAGGTTGTCCCATGAGAGGTTCACAGTCTTAATCCCCATTTTACAGATGAGGTAACTGAGGCACAGAGAAGTTGAGTGACTTGCCCACAGTCACACAGCTAATAATAATAATAATAATGGTATTTGTTTAGCACTTACTATGTATGTTCCAAGCACTGTTCTAAGCTCTGGGGCTCACAGTCTCAACTCCCATTTTCCAGATGAAGTAACTGAGACCCAGAGAATAATAACAATAATAATAATAATAGTAATTTTGGTATTTGTTAAGTGCTTCCTATGTATCAAGCACTGTTCTAAGTGCCAGGGTAGATACAGGGTAATCAGGTTGTCCCACATGGGAATCACACTTTTAAACCCCATTTTACAGATGAGGTAACTGAGGCACAGAGAAGTGAAGTGACTTATCCAATGTCACAGAGCAGATAAGTGGTGGACCCACCATTAGAACCCATGATCTCTGCCTCCCCAGTCCATGCTCTTTCCACTCAGCCATGCAGAAGAGAGTGGATGAGCAGTATGAAAAGAATCCTTACAGTAAATGATTGAGGGGAGTCCAACTTGATGCAGATAGTAATATTGGAGTTATTTGGAACATGGGAACCTGTGGGCGAGTGATGTTTCAGATAATGATCTAGGCAACAGAGTGAAATATGAACTGGAGAGAGGAAAATCCTGGTGGTCACCAAGGAGGCCACTTAGCAAGAAAGGAGAGATTTTAGAAGTGTCATACAAAAAGGACTAATCAACAGGATTTGGTGACAGACTGAATATGGGGTTGAAGAGAAGGTGGATAAAGTTGTTTTTTTTTTTACATTGCTTGGCAGGTGAAATATCATAGACTCTGTATACCAACTCTGTTATTTGTACTCTCTAGTGCCTTTTCTTACACTCCTTGGCAGTTGAAATACCATAGACTTTGCTATATCAAAATATCCCAAACTCTTTGTACAGTACTCTGCACACAGCAAGCACTTAATAAATAGGATTGATTCATTATTGACAGAAAAAAAATTCCTTGTTTCATTTAATTAGAAATAAAGTGAAATTGAAAGTATAAATGTGTACAGAAAAATGTGTGCATTTCAAAGACAAGTTCCCAGACAAATATATTTTCTTAAAATATGTATCCCTAATTAATTACTTTTATTAAAATATCAAGAAGTTATGAAATAAAGAACCTACCTGTTCTGGTAGTAATGAAAGTAAAACTTCCAGTGTAGTAGGAAGAAAGAAATTAAACAGTGCCTGCAGGATCAGGTTAAAGGAGAGTTAATGAAGGTTAATCAGGGAGAGCATTGGTAGCTTGGCCTGTAAAGAGAATATGGAGAAGGTTGACAGTAAGAGAGGAAAATTTCCGGGAAAGAGGAGAGGAAAAGGTGTGTGGGAAATACAGCAGTAATGCTAGACAATCCAAATTATTGGGGACAGTCCAGAGACAAAGTTTTCTACCACTCTCCCACCATCACCTGAAAGAGAAGATTGTGCCCCTTGCAGTCCCACAGAAGAATGACAAGGAACTTGGCCTGCCCTTCTCCGTGGATTTCCCATCTGAGATTTGATATTCAGGCAGATAACAGGTCTCAGAAGGACATTGATTTTCAACTAATAATTTCACTGTATTATGACATTAATATAAATAAATAAATTACAGATTTGTTAATATAAGTGCTGTGGAGCTGGGAGAGAGGGGGTGGTGAGTAAAGGGAACAGGTCGAGCAGGGATTGTCTCTATCTGTTGCTGAATTGTACACTCCAGGTGCTTAGTATAGTGCTCTGCACCCAGTAAGTGCTCAATAAATATGACTGAATGAATGAAGACAGGGTGATGCATAAGGGAGTTGGAGAAAAGGAAATGAGGGCTTAGGGAAGGCCTCTTAGAGAAGATGTGTCTTTAATAACATTTTGAAGGTGGGGAGAGTAATTGTCTGTTGAAGATCGTTAAAAGTTGATGAAGATGGCAGATAGGTAGGATGAAATCATATAGTGTGAGAACCTTGTAGCTGATTGTGAGGACTTCTTGTTTAATGTGAAGAACCTCAGGAAGCCATTGGAAGGTTTGGAGGAAAGGAAAGCTGTGGATCGAATGATGCTTTAGGAAGATGGGCTGGGCAGCAGTGGGAATATAGATCGAAGATTGGGAGATGAATGAGGAGACTAATGTAATAGTCTGGATGAGGCCCGGTCACTGTCAGAGAGGAAGTTGCCTTTTTATAGTTGGTGTAGACTCATAGCTGAGAAGGTTTAGGTTTTCAAAGACCAATTTTATTTGAAAATGAGTAGTTTTATTTCATCATCATCATTATATTCATGGTCAATCAATAAATGGTATGTCTCAGATCCTACTGAGTGCAACAGATATAAAGCATGCATTTTCTGCTCACAAAGAGCTTACCTTCTAATTGGCATTATTTGGGTTATCATCCTCAAATATTATGAATTACACCCAAAGCCACATAAACTCTCCCAGGAGCTGGTGAAAAAGCTATTTCTAAAAGTCCTTCCTCTATCTGTCACCGGAAAGGTGAGATTTCCTGTCTCTCGCTCATTGTCAGTGGAGTCACGCTGAGACAAAAGGGATAGGCTCATAACTGGGAATATCCTACAATCCCAGCATTTTGCCAACTGCTGATGTAACTACCCTGCTACAAGGAACCCGACCCTGGCCAGAGTGACAGATTAGGAGTGTGAGTAATGTGTGACTTGGTAAGGAAGCAAGAATCCAAACCCAACTCTGGTAAAGTAAAAAAGCCAAAATCATAACTTGAGTGCCCATAGAAACCCCATTTTGAACTGGGCTGTGGATATGAGATGGGACTGAGCTAGACTTGCGTGAATCACTTATTTGTTTATTTATATTAATTTCTGTCTCCCCATCAAACCTGTAAGCTAGTTGCTGGCAGGGAACATATCAACCAACTCAGTGTATTGTACTCTCCCAAGCACATAGTACAGTGCTCACCACATAATTAGCACTCAGTAAATATGATTGATTGATTGATTGTAGATTGATGATGGTGTGAGTGAGAAAGAATATTTTAGCAATTTAGCTGCCAAGGCATCACCAGCCCCTATTCTCTACACATCCAGAACCTCCCAGTTCCAATGAATTTTATCAGCACTTGGGGTCAGGAAGGGAGACAGGGAAACAAAGTATACCAGCACCAAGGTAGACATCTGTCAGGGCTTAGCAACTTAATGGGCAGGGTCCCCTTGAAAAATCATCCAGCAGCTACTTGGTTCCCCTCTGTTCTCAGTTGGAAGAAAATGAGAGGAGCACAATTAGAGTGATGGAGTCAGGCAGGGTACAACAACTGGAGCAGTTCCTGGGGGCTGGAGATGAGCTCCAAGCCAGAAGCCCCAGTCTGTCTCCCACTTACCTGAACACAACTCTGTCAGCTGCCCTCTCCTTCGGGAAGGCGTGTGTGGTGAAAGGAACATGGTCTTGGTGTCAGTGGACCTGGGTTCTAATCCTGCTCTGCCACTAATTGGCTCAGTAACCTTGGACAAGTCTCTGGGCTTCAGTTTACTCATCTTTAAAGAGAGGATGAGATACCCATTGTCTCCCCTCCTTTGACAATGAGCCCCATCAACCTGATTGATGTACTTAGTCCAGCGGTTGGCACATAGTAAGCACTTAATAAATAAAGCTATTATTATCATGATTATTATAATTATTAAATTAAAAATGGTCACCATGCACATGCTGTGTTAAAGGGAGTGGAAGAGACTAAGAGGTGGTAATAGACCAGTGCCAGGGCCACTCTGACCTTCCAATGAGGTGCATGAGCACTGCCATTTTATGAAGTCTTTTTGGGGCTTTGTGTCCCTGGTAGTTAAGTTCAGAGCTCCTTCAGTCATCATCTGAAGTGACAGCCAATTGAGCAGCATTTGCCTGGGTTGCAGGGCATCCTAGGCTTGACCTCAGCCCACCACACACCATTCATCAAATCCTCATACCTGCCTCATTCTTGTATGGGCACTTTACAAGGAAAGTCAGACATTAGTCTTATCCCTCATTTTACATTTCAATATATTATATCAATGCTAAATACAACTATATTTATTTTACATTAGAATTGTTTCTGTAAGTCTACAATATTTAATTGATTTGAAGAAAAATATATTAATAATGTATGCCTAAAACATTTTGCTTAGTGTAAAGTTTCAGGGTACTCAGACTGTGGATGCATGTGTGCATCATTTAGGACTATTATGCCTTAATAGGTCAGTGATTTGTTAATTTAAAAAAAATGAAACTTGGACTTGACAATACCATTAATGTCATTTTTATAAAATTCATGGTGCTTTATAATGCCAACAGTGATCACATTGATTTAATGGACAGTCAAGGTGGTGTGGGCTTGATCATTGGAATGGGTAACTGTTTGGGACCAGTTCATTCATTCAATAGTATTTATTGAGCACTTACTATGTGCAGAGCACTGTACTAAGCGCTTGGGATGAACAAGTCGGCAACAGATACAGTCCCTGCCGTTTGATGGGCTTACAGTCTAATCGGGGTTATAATGAAAAGTTGTGATTTTTGTGAATGTTTGTGTTAAGATGCTGAAAGTAACATTCTGAATGTTGCATCATCAAATAGATCCCATATAGGGAATACTTTAATTTTTGAATGCATAAAGTTAAAATGGTTCATATACATATACCTATGATTTAAAGTATCAATGAAAGGTGGACCGAAGATAATTAAGCAGATTTATTACTGTTATATATGATTAAAATCAACTAGAAGCAAGAATTTTCAGCCAAACACCTAGAAGTTGTTTGAAAATTATTTTCTTCTTCCAGATTTTAGATAATTGAATTACATTTATTGTCCATTTTCTTAATTGAGATATTCATGTACTTTTTAAAAACCTGCCCACTAACTCTTTTTTATATATATGTTGACCTTTTTCATATAGATTATTTCATAATGGACCTTATTCACGTATGTTGAATAAACATCTGAAAGCTGTGAAGAGTTGAATAGTAATAATTGTGGTATTTGTTAAGCACTTACTGTGTACCAGGCACTGTACTAAGCACTGGGGTGGATACAAGCAAATACGGTTGGGCTTAGTCCTTGTCCCAAGTGGGGTTCCCAGTCTCATTTCCCATTTTACAGATGAGGGAACTGATTCCCAGAGAAGTGAAATGACTTGCCCAAGGTCACAGCAGAAGAATGGCAGAGCTGGGATTAGAACTCATGACCTTCTGAGTCACTGAACCATGCTCTATCTAATATGCCATGCTGCTTCAACTATTAACTATTAACATGATCACTTTTTGAATGTCCTTTTTACCCACTCATTTAATTCACTGGTAAAACAATTCCTGTTGGTGTAGAAATCAAATGACACTCCCAAATGTTTTGTTTTCAACCCTGTTAATAGGGAGGTTTGTAAAGCTACATGTCACAGCAAATTCTGCCAATGGTGACTCCCCATTCAAAAGTTGGCTTTGAGCTTTCCTCTACTTCTTTCATGTGATAATTTTATAATTCCCTTTAAATTATGCCTTGCATTTTCAGTGCTGGAGACTCCTTCCCAGAAGCTGGGCTGAACATAAACAACCCAAACAAGAACCACAACCAAAACAATAAAAAAACCCACTACCAATTTCCTGATATGGTAGCTATGTAGCCATCACGATTCTGAAAGTATGTAAACCCTCAGCAATATATCATTTGTTGCTCAAATTTAGGTGAGGTACCTGAACAAGAAACTAGTGGGTTTTTAAAAAATCAGGATATGTCAGTTGCCATGGATTGAAAATTCCTGTTTAGGTTTTGTGCCAGACAGAAAGTTAATGCAGATTAAAAATTATTTTACCTAAATTTGACAAGTTGAAGAACTCAGTTATACTTAAATAATTTCTAGTAATTGTCCACTGTAATGTTTCATGTCCATTTTGAGCTTTGGATGGTTTTTAATATTCATGGAACATTGCAGTAATGCTCAAAATACATAATATATAATGTGTAATTAATCATATATAATGCTAGTGAATATGCATGGGGAGAAAAGATGAATGCACAATGCAATTTCTTTATAGTAATACCAATTATAATCAGAGGGTTTGGTAATTGTTTAGTCCCCTTAATAATTGGGTCTCCAGTACTGCCTTCCCCGGAATAAACAACATAAGCTTTTGATTGTTACCCTTCTAAATGACCACTGGTTCTGGACGAAGAGGTGGCTTTTCAAATAGGTTGAAATGTCCATTATTTGAAGAATAGGCACAGATGTTTTAATTGGAGGGGATGTTGGTTCAGTCCATCAACAATCGGTTAGTCAATAACACTTACCTAGTGCTTCCTTAATGCAGGGCACCATAATGAGCAAACAGAAGCCTAAGAATCATCAATGCCATCTCCAATACTTTGTAGGTTAGACTGAAAATGCATTGGCAGCTATGTCCTACCTGCCAGGCCCTGATGGCTATCCTGTTCCAACTCTGAGCTCAGGTTCCCTGGTCCTGGAGTATTGTTAGCTCTGAGAGTTACCCCTATCAACTCTCTGGCCTTCATTTAGAGATTCCTAGCTCTATATACACTTTCATTAGTCACTCTGTATATTTTCTATTACTGAATAGCATTTAGTTGCAGGCTAATTCCAGTGTTTTAACTTTTTCCTTCAAAGGTCAGCCAGAAAATAAGAAGAGTTAAACAAAACCCATAATACAAATAAATAATTATTCTACAGTCCCAATTTTACATAATAACCTTGAGTTCACATACTGCAACAGAATGATCACTTAGAAAAAAGGAAAAGAAAGAACCGTAGATAGATCAAAGCAAGACTTTAGCACACTGAGTAAAATATATGGCCGTTGACGCCTTTCTCCCCCATCCACAATCAATTGGATTCTTTTAGTTTAATATTTACTTGCTAAGATGAGATGCTAGTCTGCGTGGTGATAAACAGTCTGCTCCTGGCATCTGAAGGTGACCTGTCAGTTCATATGGACAAATCTCCTGCTTACTGAAATGTACAAAATAAATCATTAAAGCAGGCAGGTGCTCATTCCCAGATTTAAATCACCATAGATTTATGATTTGAATTAATGCTTCATTTGGTCATAGAAATAGATGCTGAGACAAATGATATGCACTGGTTGGGGCCTCCATACTGTAGCCATCCTAATATTGATTACTGAGATGTCTTTGCAATCTCTTGTTTATATCAAGTACTGTCTTGTGACAGGTTGGCTGATATAAGCTACATTGCAGATAAGAAGGAAAAATGTCCTGGATTACTTTTAGTGGCAATACTATCCACAGCAAGCTGGCCAGATAAATTACTCTTTTTTGTTGTTTTAAAGACTCTCTTCATAAGCTGAATTTAGAAATCAACTGCTTTCCAAACTGTGGTCTTATAAATGTGTAATTTAAAAACAATAACATCCAAGGTCAAACTTTTGAAATGTGTTTTACCGTGGGCAACTTTCCATATTTCACAAGTCATTCACGCTGTATAGAAATTAGGATTAATCTTGAGTTTTTTATTTTGTATTTTATACAAGAAAATTGAATTTCAGGTGTAATTCTCATATTGCAAATGTACTGATACAGTAAGAGTCCCTTAGTTGTTTTCCTGACATTTATATATTTGCTGAACTAATATTTTATGCCATTAACCAGTGGCAGCCAAAGGAAAATGCTCTTAGAGCCAAAGACTTTAAACATAATTCCTGTTTGCATACTTTTGTAGATGATTACCAAGAAACAAGAAAAAGACTAGGGTTCCTTCTGTTAAAATTCTATAAATAAAAATACCATGTACACAAATTAAAGAATACTCTGAGGATTTGAGAGGACCTCTGCCACTACCTAAGATCTGACTCATAGAACTGGTAAACAGCCATCAACAATAGTAAATTGCTTGCTTAGTAGGAAATGAGTTCATATCTATTCAAAGTGTGATCTCAAAACAGATGTCTCAAGAAAATCTCATTGTTTAAACTACATTCATACCTCCCAAACTGCTATTATTTCTTTAAGGAAGTGAAGCAATCATAAAGACCTTGGCATTTTCTCTTTTTAAACCATTTGGAAACAGACATTTTGTTCATACGGTGATCTATAAACAATTAAAAAATATGTGGAAAGTTCAGAGGACTCAAAGTTTAAAGGTTACTATTCATCTATACTAACTAGGAACTGTTAAACTGGAGAGTCCTAACAGTGTCTGTGAACCACAGTTTAACATTAACAGTTGCTCTCCTTTACACTGCCCTGTCCCTTCTCCAAAATAGTTAGACAGCTGGGAAGATAAAATTATCTCGCCCAATTGACCTTTTCCCTACCCCTTTCTCCTCTGTTACATTAGAACAGTTCCAACTAGTCATATCCTCTCTCCAAATGCACGTGTCTGAATGGAAAGAATTACCTTTATGGTTTGGGGGGGAAAAATGTCCCAGAGACCTTGAAAAAGCAAATAAAAGAAAACCAAAAACACAGGCCACGTCTTTGCAAGTTGTTCATCGAATTCTCAGTCTTGACAATGTTAATGAACCTCAAATCCTCCCTATAATTAGATGAGGGAATTGCTTATATTTTCAAACAGATGATGCTGCTATAATGAAACGATTGACAGGGAATTTAAGAGTGTCTACAGTAGTCATTTGGTTTCTGCTTTAAAAAAAAGTTTAAAAAGAAGATTGGCTTTAGGCACAGGTCCTAGGAGAGGTAGTAATTTACATAGCATGCTATGACAGGTGTCTTTGTATAGCAAGGCAATAAAATGAAAGAGCAGTAGAATGATGGGCAGGTATAGCAATTTTTTTGGGGAAGGGTGTCCTAGGCTTTTTCTGCTTAGGTTCTTTAAAAGGGGCCGAGACTCAAGAGATGGAGCCGGATTGAGTGCACAGCTGTAACTGCTGATGAGCTAATTGCTCCTTATCTCTCAGCCCCATTCATCTTCATTTTTTACCAATTACTGAGAATTATCTGTGTTCTCAGTTGGATATGAGAGTTAATCCTTTTTGGTTAAGCTGGCAGTACTGTGAGCAGATTTCAAATCGTAGGGTGAAAAAGCCAGAGTAAAGCTTGCTCTAAAACTGTCTGCAGTTCAATTACAGTATCACTGATTCATAAGAAATATGTTACTGTTTAACAGATTAAACATAGAAAGTTTTTTTAACTTTATAAATGCTTCTCTCCAAAGCCTAACAGTGGTTTTCAAGGCCTCCCACCCAGCCTCCTGAAAAAATATTAACTACTTTAACAACTTAAAGATTTGCCTCTGTTGTTAGAGATTTAATAAAGCACTACATAGGCATGGCCTACTAGGGCAAAATTCCCAAATGACACCAAGTCATTTGTGACTAGACCACATGTTAAACATCAATTCTTTGTTTCAAAAGATCAATCAATCAATTACAAATATTGATTGAGTGCCTTCTTGAGCTGAGTCCTGTATTCAGGGCTTGGGGGGACTATAGCAATAGCCTTGGAAACTGTCCATGACCTCAAGGAGTTTATAATCTAATGTGGGGAGGCAGAGATAAATTATTTACAAATAGTAGCAACAGGAGATTAAGCGAGAATATAAGCGGGGACAGCAGGGATCTGTAAGGATAAAATGTACTAATATGAATTGAATACACATTTTCACATTATGACCGAAGAGAGGTGAAAATGTTTACCTGTGGGTGACTTCTGCTACAATTTGATGTGTTGGAATGATTCTATATCATGGCACATCTTGGAACTATTAATTATCCATTCTTTTAAAAGTACTTTGAGTCTGAGAGGGCATCACATGCACAGTATTCATGAACTATACTTATATTTGGAACTTAAATTGGCACCTATTCTTACTATCTTGAACATTACCCTACTTTTCAGTATGCCTGTTACAGTTTAATTAACAAAACAGCCACTCTGATATTGTAATCTGGAGAGCACTTAGCAAATTTATAAAAGGATTAGCAGAGGCATCAGTGCTTTCATATTGGATAGAAAAGAGAATTGAAAAGTTGAAACCTTCTCCAAGTGTATTTGATTGAATCTTTTTTTCCCCAAGGAATTCTTGTGAATTTATTGAGATTTAGTTCTTTATAAAATTCCCATTTTAATAACAAATTTACAATACATCCAACATAGAAAATATATTTTCTTACTTCTCATCCTCTTTTGACTTAGACAAATCATGTAACAAGATACAGATTATACTGAGATGTTGATCAGATGAGCAACGAAAGAAAAATCTTTTTCCATTAGATTTATCAATTACAATTTAAAAATGTAATTCCTTTTAAATACAAAAAAATTTGTAACATTTTGGAATGATTCCTGAATCACAATCATTTTTTCCCTCCTATTTCATTTTTTTAATCACATTAGGAAATGGTCTGTGTGATTAATTTTTTTTCATATATTTTAGTATACATTTAATATTGTTAAAATCACACTTCTGCAATCATTTCCTTATTCATGAGGGAAGATGAGAAATACAATTAGAGAATGTCAAACCACCTACCTGTTTTTTGCTTTGAAATTATATATTACCACTAATGACTAGATAATGAAGTAAATATGATACTTCAAACATATCACAATAAGAAATATATTAAATTATTTTATCAGCTTCTAAGTCTTATTATTGATCATATGATTACAAACAACAAAGTTGTTAAAGGATATACCTCTAAATAGGATTGCCAGCTGAGTATTGTCTCATATTGTTTTAACTAAAGTTATACATCTATGAGACTGTAAGCTTATACAACTGTGACAAAGAACATTTCATAAAATCATCATTAATGTCATACTTTGTGATACCAGATGTGACATTAAAGAGCCATATACAAGGAAAAAATAATTGAAAAGCTAAAATAAATATGGATTCGTTTTTGGTGAAAAAGAGAGTCGCACAAATGATAGGACACTAGGAGCATCTTACTTTAAACTGCTATGATGATTTTTCAGGATTTTTTTCATTTTCTATCCTTCGTATCTCACAAATCAGAAATAAACTAATCTGTGAACACACCAATTTCATGTTCTTTTACTATGGAAAAATGCTTAATTTCCTAGAACAGCCATGATATAACCTGATTGTTTTAAAACAAAATGATTTAATAAGTTTGCTTATGTAGCACCCATTTACAACCAACCAAATCTGAACCTGAAGTGGCTATGATCTTGCTCAGTGCTTTGGAGAAAACACATTTTTTGAGGAAGGTCTCCTATGAAATAATTACAGAATATCAAATTAAATTATATAGTTCACCTATAAATGGATCTGCCATAGAGCAGAGCAAATTGTTACAATTTACACTTGAGCAGAGTGTAACACAACTGACCTAAATCACATAATAATTAACCCAATGCCAAAACGTTGTCAATTAATTTAATATAAAATGATGTGGCATGTATACTGGCTGTACTATTTTGCCAGAATAAATGAAAAAAAAAAAGTCATCTGATAGACGGGGGAATAAAAGGAAGGGATTTAAACACGGTTTTCTTTAACGGCAGGCCATAATGGAAACACAGACTCTTACATTTATTCAGTGCTGAGAGAATTACTAGTTTGATAATGATTAGGAATGTTGTTATTAAAACAGTATGTGCAGTTCATTTTCAACAGTTTTGAATTAGAGTCTGCACTAATGAAACGGATACGGTTTCTTTCACAAAGGGCAGATCTGTTAGTTAATATAGCTGCAGCAGTGCCTTGTGGACCATGCCTTTAGCTCTATTTGTATTTCACAGCATGATAAGCAAAGAGTGTTGATTTTCAAGGATCCCGCTGATGAAAGGTAATGGCATTATTACATCTTTATCTCAAAGACAGAACTGAGAGGTAAATGATTTTTTTTTGTTTGCTATTGCCGCAAAAGATCTCTCAGTAAGAAAGCCTTTTTATTTCTTTAAATCATTTTAGCCTTGGAAATGATATGTTATTATTTAATGTCTGCACAGCAAGCCTGAGAACACCTAATAGCGAATGGATTGGAAGTGAAGTGCCTCCTACTGACAGATATGGATCGGCTCAGTCACACGCTGTACCAGCTGTCATCTCAGCCATACTGCTGTGATTTAATTAGTCTGTTTATGTCCTTTCTAATAATATTTCCATCTCTATGAAAGGGCAAAAGCGACAGGGACTTCTTCCCTCTCTTGTTCCACAGACTGAGGAATGTGGCCTATATCTGATATGCTGGGTTGCAAGATAGAATCACCATTTCTGTCCCTTCAAGCTGTTGATAAATTGTTCATCCAAGAAGAGGACTTAGTTCTTTGGGGTCATCTGGGGGCTGGGGGCTATAATCATCGTAGGGACAAAGAAGAGTAACTAAATACAGTCCAGTAAAGTTAAGAGCAATTGACAAAGACATGTGAAGTCCTGGGTTCTGCTCACTTTGTTACATAGCTAAAATATTGGGGTCAATACATTTAAAGGACTTTCATTTATAATCACATAGCAAGTTGGAGAACATTGATTTATTTCCATATTCTTGATGTCTTACCCTCATGTTGCTAATACGCATGGTTATAGAAAGGAATGCTTAAAGGACTTCCACTAGACTGTTCTTTGTTATATATGTAGCTATGTATATAGAGGTAGATACAGCTACATATATATATGTAGCTATAGAGATAGAAGTCTTTAGAAAGTTGAAAGAGAGCTTGAAGATAATAAAAATTATCCAGAAATTGATAAATCAATTATATATCCTCCAACTTGTGGTGTATAATTGTGGTATTTGTTAAGTGCTTGCTATGTGCAGAGCACTAAACTAAGCACTGGGGTGGATACTAGCAAATCGGGTTGCACCCAGTCCCTGTCCCATGTGGGGCTCACAGTCTCAAACCCCATTTTACAGATGAGGTAACTGAGGCCCAGAGAAGTGAAGTGACTTGCCCAAGGTCACACAGCAAATGGCAGAGCCAGGAATAGAACCAAAGACCTTATGACTCCCAGGCCCATACTCTATCCACTACGCCATACTACTCTGCCACAGATACTCACATACAAGGAGGGAAAACTTAGGTACTCTGGAATTCATTAACTGTGAATGTTAATTGCCAGGAATTTTTCAACCCTAAATCCTTGCCGAAAGAGCCTTCAGTTCTCTGTTCCAAGTCATTGATGATTAGTCAATCAACCACTCCAGGGGCTGGGAACAGGAAGACTGTGGAGAAAGTGTTCTTACCTGTGACTCCCCATATCACGTGTCTTTTCTGCAATCTGAGCTTCTCCTCTAGCCTCTATCAAAATCAGACACCAAGTCTCTACAGTATTTAATACGTTCTTAATGTGGTAACAACCAAGGCAAATCCAGGTTAAACCTGGAGCTAATACTGTTTCTCATCCAGGATCTTCAGTATTTGCCTACAAGTATTCCAGGGCTCATATTCTTCTTCCCCTCAGGGGCAGGAGCCTTGCTACTCCAGAATCCTGGCTGCTGGGCTCCGAACTTCAAGGGATTCCTCCAGAGATCCTCTCTGATGTCTCCCTGTGACCTGCATCTGTCCAGGTCCACCATACGGGCTTTCCCCATGTTCTGCTCTTCCTGGACAACAGTTCATTTTCCCTCTTCTTAAGATGTCCAAAGGGGGTTCTTTTCCTCCCCAACATGGCCCCTCTCCTTCCTCTCCAGTTCTTCTCTATGAATGGTTTGCCTTACATCTTAGGGAGCATCACCATGTTGTGATTCACCTAACTTCCTTCTCACTGTACTATTTTGTTTTAATTGCGTTTGTTAGACTTTCTATGTGCCAGGCACTGTAATAAGCTATAGGGTAGATACAAGATAATCAAGATGGACACAGTCCATGTCTCACATGGGACTCAGTCTCAATTCTCATTTTACAGGTGAGGTAACTGAGGCACAGATATGCAAAGTGATCTGTCCAAGATCACACAATAGAGGAGTGATGGGAACTGGAATTAGATCCCAGATCTGTTTGACTCCCAGGCCTATACTGTATCCAGTAAGCCATTCTCCTTATTCTTAATTGTGAGTGGCCAGTGGAACTGGTCATCACAGAAACTACTAACAGGAAGCACTCAATTAATATTATTGAGTGATTACATTTTAAAATGAAAATATAATAAACTGTGAATCCCATATGAGACAGTGACTGTGTTCAAGCTGATGATCTTGTACCTACCCCAACACATTGTACAGTGCTTAACACATAGTAGTCACTTACTGAATACCATAAAAAAGGAAGAAGCTCAATGTTTCAAAAAGCTTGTTGAAATATTTTTTTTTAACAAAATCTTGTTTTTAGATCTTTCTACTTCCTAATTATTTTCATTCATCTTTGTAATTTCTACTTCATTCATAAATTGTTTTCAAAAAAAAATCTGATTCTTCTGTATTTTAAATGATTGCATAAATATGTTTATACACATAGACCCCCAGGAATCAAAAATGTATGTTAAGCCAGAACTTAGTTCCATAGATGTGAATTTTAACCACTCATCAAAATATGGGTGTCTCTATATATTATTTGCCAATTATTCATCCTTTCTTCCGTTTCATATTAGAATCAGTTAACAGACAAACTTTGAGGATTAAAAGCACATTTACTCCAGAACGATGTATATATTTGATACACTTAGAGATAATCTCCAAATTTTCTGCAACAGTGGAGGAAAACTTTTTCAGTAAAGTTGTTTTTCAACTCCCTAGGGCTAGAGCCAGTTGATAAGGACACTAACTTATTTTAAACTGTATTGTTCTGAAGATGTTCAATTTAGAAAAGAAAAGGAAAATACCCAGTCTCTAAAGCCTCGTAGTGTCAATGATATAGAACACTATTAGAATTTCAGAAATATTAGTATGGCACTGACAGGTATTTTGCCTATTTTAGCCTTGGTGAAAGTCAGATTGTAAGGTAAAGGAATGAGTCATACATTGCTTCCTGGAGTTGGATTTCAGTTGCCATCAGAAGATGCATTTCTTCTACAATTCATAGATGCTGTAGTATTTTGCTTCTCCCTAGGTCTCTCGGTGTTTTCTGGGGTTCCTTTTCTGACTTCCGTGCCTCTCGGCTAGGAAGAAAATAGAGTGAACAAGGTCATAGGGTGAGGGGGAAACGAGTGTGGGCCTGGAACCCATATCAAAGACTGATAAATTATACCCAATGGCTGAGTATGACATCTGTGGCGATGTGGCCAGTGAATAACAATGCTAGTCTTAACAGAATGTCAGTTCTCTTAATTTTGCAGTAAAGGTTGGAATTTTAAAACTCATTGACAATTTCAGGCAATGTGAGAAATTCAGGATTTAGAAGTTGGTGATAAGCTATTAAAGAACACTAGCTATAGATAGTATTGTGCTTATTCAAAAATGGGCAAGTACATATTTAGGATACTGATTACTGGGGACACCGTCACAGAATCCTAGTTTCTTTAAAGATACAACATAAAGATTCATTATGAATCATGACAGGTTCATAGTAATTGGGATCTAAGGGAATGACTATTTTCATCAGTGGAGAGAGTTCATTTTTAGTTGTGATCCTTCACCTCAAAAGTTGATCATTTTTTAATATTATTTATATCAAAGGTTGGCACCAAAGCACAAACATGTAATCCACCAGTATACAGTCTTCCTGTAATGTTAAACATTATGCCTTGATGCTTAGGTCATCCTGACAGATAGATTTTTGGCATCAGAAAATTTACAAATGAGCATAACAGTTTTTTTTATTTTTTTATAAATGAATTGTGAGATGTGTGATTGCATGATGATGTACTCATTTAGTTATTCCTTTTACTAATCTCTGTCACTTTGAATTTATAGAGGGAACTGAGTGACCTTTGAAATTATGATGGAAATGAAGAGATAAAAATGACTTGAAAGGACAAACCAACTAATATCAATGTGTTTGTTACATATGTAGGAAAAATTTCAATCCTTTGCTATCTATGCATTCCTTGTGGATGCATTTGCAATAGGTACAGCATTTAAAGCAGTTTCCATAGTACATTGATCTGTGTACTTCATCATCATAAGGATTAAGAAGTATGACTTCTGCAAAAATTGCCTGAAATTACTTATAGCTTTGCAAAAGGACCTTTTGTTACTAGTGAAACTTTACAATTAAATACATGACTACTAGTTTACTAGCGAGTAAACATGATATTGAGTAGAAATATTTTGCACAAGAAAATCTTCATCCTATTTGCCATTCATTTTATCTATTCATAATTGATTTCCTGACCCACCCTTATAGAAAATCCTAATGTAAGATTTCTAAATGCAGTCATTCATTTCTGTCCTGTAATGATGGAAACAATTATCTTGAGAGCATTTCTTATATGTAGAGCAGTACTAGAAATCTATCCCTGTACCCTTCTCCACATCTAAGCACTTAGTACAGTATTCTGCCAACTCTAGGTGCTTAATAAGCACTATTAATTTATTGATGTGGTAATCTCATTATGATCATTTTTTGCTCTTTTCCCTCTTTCTTTTCTTTTTTCCACCATTCCATTTCTCCCTCTTCTGTTCTCTTCCTTTTACTCTCCCTTCTCATACCTCTTCTTTCCTCTCTGATTTTCCCCTTTGTCTTCCTTTTGCCTTTTCCCTTTCTCAACTTCGCCATCCTTCTCTCCTATTTTTTCTCTTCCATTTCCTCCTCTTCCTTCTTTTTCTCCAAACTCTCTGTTCTATTTTCTTATACTCCCTCCCATACTCTGCACACTGTAAGCAGAGTACATACAATTGAATAACGACTGAATAAGTGCCATTTCTCCCCTAAGTTTTCCCACTTTTATTTTCCCTATGCTCTCTCAGTCAGTCTTCCTTCTCCCTTTCCTTTCTACCCCGCCCTTCTGATTCTCCATCCACCCTTTTCATCCTTGTCCTTTTCTTCTGTCCACATTCTCTATTCTCCTCCCTCCCTATCTAATGTTGCTCTAATTCACTTCAGACCACTCATGCAATTTTTCTCCAAAACCCCTAATCATTAAACATAATCACTTCAATATTAAGATTTCTCATTATTGTCATGATTAACAACAAGGTAAAAAGAAATACTAGTCTGCTATTTTTAAACACTGGTATTGAAAGGCTTTCACTATTAATTGATTTTTGAGTTCCTTGGAAAAGTGAATTCAGAAATGTTTAGAAGTGCCCTGGCAACATTCCAGAACATTTACTGCAAAGCATAACTAGGCAGTTTTTGAAACCTCACTGCAACTGAGAAAGATGTGCTATATTCATAGTTTAATCCCACATGTGCACTTACACACTATGTGTATTTTCAGTATTCTGAATACATTTGGGCTAAATTATTATTATTGTTATTATAATTTATATTATTAAATTAATATTTGTGCATGGAGGGATGTTCTCCTTGTGTGAACCAAGCAGAGATGCTGGGCACAGGGCAATAAAGGGATTTTTCTACATGTAAACATAGTACTGTTTTCTGTTAGTTTGGATTTCACTCTTACAAAGAAAAATATCTGGTGCTAGTATTTGCTTTATCCCCAATTTATGGGAACTATTCTGGCATTTTCTGTATGGTGCCTTTCACTATTCTGGATTGTGTGTTTCATCATTGAGATGCTAACACTAAAAAAAATGTCCTTTGTTGGGGTATGGAGAGTTTAAGAGGAAAATCCTCAGACAACTGAGAAATTAATGGAAAGGACATCTGTTCTCTTTTAGTAAAAGAGCAGACCAAATGATAACGTGTACCATTGACCAAAAGCAATTACTTTAAAAGGATACTGCTAAGTATTTGAGAAAAATGATTCCTTTGACTAGTTGTTTGTCAGGTTCTGTGTTGTTTTTATTGATTGCCTTTAAATATATAGCTTCCATGATTGAACATGCTTCTCTTTTTACTGCAAACTACATCTCCTTCTACTGGGTCTATCTTCCTGTGAATCATAATAGATACATTTACACAGAAAACAAATACAACCTCAAATTATCCCTAAATTGTTTTATAAATTACTAAAAGTTTTAATTTTCTATTGTTCAATCATCTGAGCATCTAATTTGCAGATATAGTTAATGTATTTATATATATAAACACTTTAAAGTTAGCTTTTCTGTTGTGTCCAATCTATGCCATAAACAGTTCTGCTGCTGTAAAGAGCAAAACTTGAAAAAAATTTAAAAAAAGAAAGTAAAATTGAGGTATTTCTCTTTGAATTGAATACAGAAGACTATTTTTAAAATATATGCCTTTTGTTTCTTTTCTTCCTGACTATAGTAGTATGTGGGATTAAATAGGATTTTTGTACATTTCTGCTGAGTGGATAGTTTCATATTCAGTCAAATCTGGCAATATGATTATGGAAACATAGCACTAGTGTGGAGAGGTTCTAAATAGATTAAAAAATAAGGAAGGGAAATATATTAATACCTGATAAACAGAAAAAACATTACTAAGTGATTAGAGAAAGCCAACAAGGCACAATGATAGATGTCCAAAAGTGAATGTCACAAAAATGGAGCTAATGATGAGGTTTTTCTCCTCTCTTAGTTCTGCCAAAATACACCTTTAAGTAGAATTACAACTGTATTCACCATCAGTGGTATTTATTGAATGCTTACTGAGTACTAAGCCTTTGGGATAGTACAGTACAACAAGAGTTGGTAGACATATTCCCTACCCACAACAAACTTACCGTCTCACGCAAAGTCTGGAGTGTGTCTATTTAAACCCAATCCAAATCTCCTAACAATCTACTATTATCTCTGTGATGACATGATCAAAAAGGTATAAAATTAGTTAAATAAGAGCTCTTAGAGATTTTGAGTTTCATTTGGTGTTTGAATGAGGAGAGATACATTTGACAGAGCAAGGTAGAGTGGATATTATGTATGACTAGAATGGTTTGAGCAATGTGAGAGTCATGAGAAAGGAAGGGATAAAGCATCAACTTGGGAACAATGAAGAGTGCATTCTATATTGTAACAGAAGAAAACAGTGGAAGGACAAGACAAAGCTGATGGAATGCACTGAAGCCAATAGATAGGAGTCTAGCTGTCAAGTCCCTTGCTCTGAGGTCTTAAATAGAAAGAAGATTAAGGCTGTGAAGTCTGGGTCAGGGTAATAATAATAAAAATTGGAGTATTTGTTAAGCATTACTATGTATCAAACACTGTACTAAGTGCTTGGGTGAATACAAACAAATCAGGTTGGACCCAATCCCTGTCCCTGTACAATTGTTCCTATTATTCAGATTAGGTAACTGAAGCATGGATAAATTAAAGGTCACACAAAAGACAAGAAGCAGAGCTCAGATTAGCACCCAGGTCCATCTGATTTGCAGAGTCCCATGCTCTGTCCTCTAAACCATGCTGCATTACTGTTGATCTGTAGCGTGAGATTGAGTTAACCATTTCAAAAGAAAATGAGGGGGTTGGACACAATGAGGAAGACCAGAAACACTAGGATGACCATAAGTAAGTTTCAGATTTCTCCTGCATATGCAGGATTCTAAATCAATCCTGGGGAAAGTCCAGAACTTGCCCCAATACGTTAGGGCAAATTGGAGCAAGTGTAGAAACAGTTGACATCAGCCTATTTTGCCTCTTTGGTTTTATGTGTGGACTATTTGTGTTTTCAAGATATTCAGTATGATTAGAGACTAATTAAAGTGGTGGGTGTGATGAGTAGGAAATTGATATTTGGCATATTCAACAAGTCTATGAATAACAGGGCCAAGCCTGGAAGTGTAAAGCTTGTGTCTTTAGGCTATACAAATGAAAATTACTTTCACACTGTGGGTGGAATATGTGTTCTGCAGAAAGTTGTGCAATTCCCCCCATAACCTTCTCCACACCTAAAAGGAAACAAATTTATATAGGATAAACATTTAATGAGAAATGGGATACATTCAGAATGAGAAGTCCATAAAGGGGTAATTAAGGAATAGCTAAAGGTTTAGAATAGTTTGGACCTGAGAGTCAAAGGACCTGGGTTTTAATCCCAGCTCTGCCCTGCCTGCTGTGTGACCTTAGGAAAGTCACTAAATTTCTTTGTGCCTCAGTTCCTCATCTGTAAAATGGAGATTAATTACCTGTTCTCCTTCCTACTTAGATTGTGAAGCCCATGTGATAGTGACTGTGTTCAACCTGATTATCTTGTATCTATCCCAGTGTCTAGTATAGTGCTTGGCACATAGAAAACACTTAACAAGTGCCATGATATTAATTTGTACATGTTTATCCAGGCAGTTGGATGTCAATAAGAGAAATAACACATCTATCTGTGAAACATCCCCTGTTAAAAGTTGCGGAGGGGTAAGGAGAAGACATCCAATTTTTGAATCAAAATTCAGATTTTCAAACCACAGAAAACCTAAACACAATCACTCTATCCATCTAGTAAAATGTCTTCAGGATCCTAATTTGAAAAGGGGAGAAAAAAGTCATTTTTTAAAAATTAATTCTGAAATCCAGGTGTTTTACAAATCTGGTAATAATGGGAGGACAACGCTCAGGAATTTCTGAAATAACTATTCATCATTCCTTGATGAAACTAGAACTTTTCATTTCCTTACTTTCAGTAAAAGGTGAATATAAGGAATGGTAACTTCAATCTTCATGATACATAAGGGAGCATTAACTATATAATCTGAGCTAGAAAGACATCAGAAGGTCATCAGGCAGTTCAGCTTCCAGCTTCCAGAAATTGTTGATTTAGAACTGACTAGATAATTTTTAGGATTTCTAATTCTATTCTAACTTGTTTTATGATATTTTCTGATTATTTTATCACTGTTCTCATTCCCTGGTGCTAACTGGCTTCACTTCAGCCTTTGTCGAGTTATTGACAAATTATTTTGTTGGATTAACTCCATGATGTGGTACATAATTATCTGCAAGTCATCTCCCATATATTCCCTAAGAACACAGTCATTTTATAATCATTCTATTGGTTGCCTCACAGACTTTCAAAACTATTCACTGTCTCTTTAATTTGAGTTACTTGGTAGATCCAAGTACTTCTGAAATCAGGTTTTGAGCCCCTCAAAGCATACTCAAATATGGAAGCACGGTATTGTTGGAGAGGGTATAGAGTCTAATTACTGAATGTAGAAGACATGGTTAGAAGGTCATTGAAATTTTATTGCCATCTTCCCAGGGTTTCCTCAGTGTGTGTGGTGAACATGGCATTATCTGCACCTTTCTGCAATGATGGGGAAAGTCTTTGGTTTAGTGGCAATTAATATAGCCTGCGATATCTTCAGCTTAGAATTTTATCAAACATATCCTTTTCCTCATCTCCATCTTCATGTTCTGATGTTAGAAAGAGCCAAAGATGTTCATGATCCCTTTTTTGCTTTGTTGCAAGGATATTTTTAATCACAGAGATATTTTCATCAGTCAGTAATTGTTCCAGGTACCAGCGTACCAAGACACTAAAAACTAGTAACCTTATTATTACTGGATTAATAACAATAACAATAATAATGTTGGTATTTGTTAAGTGCTTACTATGTGGAGAGCACTGTTCTAAGAGCTGGAGTAGATACAGGGTAATCAGGTTGTCCCACATGAAGCTCACAGTCTTAATCCCCATTTTGCAGATGAGGGAACTGAGGCACAGAGAGGTAAAGTGACTTGTCCACAGTCAGCTGACAAGTGGCATAGGCAGGATTCGAACTCATGACCTCTGACTCCCAAGCCCATGCTCTTTCCACTGACCCACACTGCTTCTATGATTAAGCACTGCTAAGCTAGATACCTTCGGCCAAAAGCGCCTGAGGAGTGGAGAATATTCTTTTAGGGGGTTAGAAGAGGAGCATGCCTTGATAGATAGATCACATGACCTGGGAGTCAGAAGGTCATGGGTTCTAATCCTGCCTTCGCCACTTTTCTGCTGTGTGACCTGGGGGCACGTCACTTCACTTCTCTGTGCCTCAGTTACTTCATCTGTAAAATGAAGATTGAAACTGTGAGCCCTCATGGGACAGAGACTGTATACAATTAACCACTTAGTACGGTGCCTTGCTCTAAGTGCTTAACACATACCATAATTATTTTATTATTATCATTATTACCCTCCTTTCTATGAATTGAGTAAATTCCATCTCTCTGACCTGCTTCCTGGAAGCTGTTTTGACATTTTAGACTTTACTTAAAGAGCTGCTCGCCGTCTTTTCCAAAAGCGTAGGGACTCTAGCATAGGTCTCAGGACTGATCCAGAGAGGTCTCAGAACTATTTTCACGCACTTCATTGGTGTCATCTTCTTGCCACACCGCAAATTTACCCTACAAAATAGTGTCTTTGATAGGATTGCATCCACTGTTCACAATGGTACGTTTAAGGGGTTCCACATGCCACAAACATCATGTCATAATGAATTTAGATATATATCATTGGTGTGATTCTCTTCTCCAGGAGTTAGACATTGATAGTTTGGGAACCAATTTTTGATACATTATTGAAGTTGTGAGCATGTTTGGGATGTCTCAATTTTATTAAATGAGTTTATCTTTCCAGCTTAGCTAGTAGGCTGCTGTAATATAATCAATGTGCTCTGCGCACAGTAAGCACTTAATTAATATGATTACATGATAGAATGAATGAATAAATGTCATGAAGGAACACAGTTAGATCACTTAAGTTTTTTACCTTAAAAATGTAAAACTGGTTATAAGTTTATTCAGCTCACATAAAATGTCCATTAATTGGCCCTTAATAAGCTTGGTTTAATTGGGATTTAAAGAAAGAACAGTGGTCATTAACATTAGCCAGATTAAGACTGTTAATTACCTCTGAAAGATAAAGTAATAGGTAATGGAAAAGATCTAAAATGGAGGACCATTTCTTCATATCTTCATATATGAAATAAAAAACAATTCTTGGCTACATTATGATGATGATGGTATTTGTTAAGTGCTTACTGTGTGGCAACCACTGTTCTAAGAGCTGGAGAGGTACAAAGTCATCAGGTTGTCGTGGGGCTCACAGTCTTAATCCCCATTTTCAGATGAGATAACTGAGGCACAGAGAAGTGAAGTGACTTGCCCAAAGTCACAGGGCTGATAAGTGGCAGAGTTGGGATTAGAACCCACAACCTCTGACTCACAAGCCCAGGCTCTTTTCCACTAAGCCACACTGCTACTCTAAACATAAACATTATGTTTATACAGGTATACAAATTGTATACAGTACATTTGCTCTGACATCAATTTGTGTTTAAAATGTGACATTTTAAATGTAAAATTGTAGTAGACAAGTATTTTGAAGTCTCCAAAAATGGGTGGTTTTTAATTCAATAGATAGTCGAATTTTGGTGAAAATAGATCACCTACTGTGTTTGAAATACTAAATTCTGCTTTATGATATCACTCATTCAGTTGGCTTCCTTTTTGAAATATTTATTTATCATCCCATCATTCAGAGTGTTTATCTTAATAATTTCAAAATTGACTACCTACTAGTTAGTTCAGTTTAGTTTGTCCATTCATTCAACCCTCGTAATGAGGCCACTGCCAAATTCTGCCAGGTTTTTTTTCTTGGTACAATATTTCCAAATTCACTCCTTCCTCCCTTCCAAAATTGCTAACATCCGTGTACAAACACTGCTCTTGCCAGTAGTGGATGGACTACTGCCATCTCATTGGTGTCATCAATGTCCAGTTACTCTCCCCTCCAATAAACTCATATATTGCTGCTGCTGAAGATACTTCCTGAAGCATATGAAGTCCACTTCTCTCTTCACTTCAAAATCCTCCATTGGTCCAGTGCCTCGTAACAGTTCACAATTGGCTTCAAGGCTCTTTCTTCTGGTCCCATCTTACCTATTTGTTCTCTTTTTCTGCTGCTATTGAATACTATGTCTTTTTTCCTCCCCTTCTAGGTATTCCTCACTCTTGGCTCTTGTGTCCTCTGCTCACTCAAACTGCTCTCAAATATTCATTTGATCAATCAAAGGTATATATTAAATGAGTACTTACTGTATGAAGAGCATTGTACAGACCCTTTAGTAGCAGTGTCCTCCAGGGGAAAGTCATTTAACTTCTTTATGCTTGAGTTTTCTCATCTGTCAAATGGAGTTTAAATCCTACCCCCTCCTACTTAGGTTGTGAGCCTTATGTAGGATAGGGACTGTTTCCAACCTGATTGTTTTGTATCTACTCCAGGTCTTAATAGTGTTTGGCGCCTAGTAAAGGTGGAATAAATATAATGACGATAATAGTAATTATCAGTACAATTATTATCAGTATTTATCAGTACAATTCAGTTGAAGTACATGAACCCTGGTCTCAAGGAGTTCACAGGTAGTCTAATAGGCCTGTAACACCCTTTCTCCTCATCTTTCAGACCCAGCTCTCCCCACAATAAGATTACTACAACAACTACTAATAATAATAATTATACTACTACTAATATAATAATTGTAATAATAATTATGGTATTTGTGAAGTGCTTATTATGTGCCAAGCACTGTTCTAAGCACTGGGGTAGATACATTGATTCAATAGTATTTATTGAGCGCTTACTATGTGTAGAGCACTGTACTAAGTGCTTGGAATGTACAACTCAGCAACAGATAGAGACAGTCCCTGCCCTTTGACGGGCTTACAGTCTAATCGACAGGCTTACAGTCTAATCAATGCTAGTCAGGTTGGACACGGTCCTTGTTCATTCACTCAGTAGTATTTATTGGGTGCTTACTATGTGCAGGGCCCTTGGAATGGACAATTCGGGAACAGATAGAGACAACCCCTGAACAATAACAGGCTCACAGTCTAAATGGGGGAGACATACAGCAAAGCAAAACAGAACAAAACAAAACAAGATAACATCATCAACATAAATAGAATCAAGGAGATATACATCTCATTAACAAAATAAATAGAGTAAAAAATATATACAAATGAGCACAGTGCTGAGCGGAGGGCAAAGGGGAAGAGCTCAGTCTGGGAAGGCCTCCTGGAGAGGTTGAGCTCTCAGTAGGGCTTTGAAGAGGGGAAGAGAGTTAGTTTGGCAGATGTGAGGAGTGAGGACATTCCAGGACAGCAGTTGGACATGGGCAGGGGTCGACAGGGGCGGGATAGGAGGAACGGGAAACCGTGAGGAGGTGAGCGGCAGAGGAGTTGAGTGTACAAGGTGGGCAGTAGAAAGAGAGAAGAGAGGTGAGGTAGGAGGGAGCAAGGTGATGGAGAGCTTTGAAGCTGAGAGTGAAGAGTTTTTGTTTCGCATGGAGGTTGATAGGCAACGACTAGAGGTTTTTGAGGAGAGGAGTGATATGCCCAGGGCGTTTCTGAAGGAAGATGATCTGGATAGTGGAATGAAGAATAGACTGGAGCGGAGAGAGACAGGAGGAAGGGAAATCTGAGAGGAAGCTGACACCATAACCCAGTTGGGATATTATGAGAGCTTGTACCAGCATGATAGCATGAGGGGCTCACAGACTTAATTCCCATTTTACAGATGAAATAACTGATGCACAGAGAAGTTAAGTGATTTGCCCAAGGTCAGATAGCAGACATGTGGCTGAGTAGGATTAGAACCCACATCTTCTGACACCCAGGCTTGTACTCTTTCCACTAGGCCATTTTGCTTCTGCTACTAGTATTACTACTAATGTTAATAATAGTCATATTTCTTAATTGCTCATTATGTCAAAGAATTTTCCTTCATGTTGAAGTAGATTTAAGATAATTAGGTTAGACACAGTACAGTATGTTACAGATGAGAAAACTGATTCACAGAGAAGTTAAATGATTTGCTTGAGGTCTTACAGAAAATATGTAGCAGAGCTGGAACCAGACCCAGGTTCTCTAAGTCCCAGGTCCTTGCTCTTTCCACTAAACCACACTCAGCACTCTGGCTTGGAGAACTGCACTCTTCCCTTCCCTTGGAGCAGGGTGAGCTGAAGTACAGCCACCACCACTTACAGCCATGCATTTCAAAATGCCTTATTTCTTTACCCATGTCTCACATTCCCATCCCTGCAACACCTGCTATTATCAGAATTGCCTGCCACCTATGTCCCATTCCCTATTCTGAGATGAGTCCGTGTGTACTTTAAGCATTGAATACGTTGCTTCTCGTGCTCTTAGTAAGCACTTAGTAAGCACTTAACAAATATCATAAAAAAGAGTAATGACATATACTTGCCCTTATTTTACATGGATCCTTCAATGGAGATCTGTTGGACTATTGACAGATACTTCAATCTTATGTGTGGCCTAGTGGAAATAGTTTGGCCCTCGGAATCATAGGTCCTGGGTTCTAATCATGGTCCTACCATGTACCTGTTTGGGTGACCTTGGCCAAGTCACTTAACATCTCTTTCCTCAGTTTCCCCACTTGTATAATGGGCATCCTCCTACTTAGATTATGAGCCTCATTTGAGACAGGAACTGTATGTTTGACCTGATAATCTTATGTGAACTGTAATAATAATAATAATAATAATAATGTTGGTATTTGTTAAGCGCTTACTATGTGCCAAGCACTGTTCTAAGCGCTGGGGTAGACATAGGGGAATCAGGTTGTCCCACGTGGGGCTCACAGTCTTAATCCCCATTTTACAGATGAGAGAACTGAGGCACAGAGAAGTTAAGTGACTTGCCCACAGTCACACAGCCAACAAGTGGCAGAGCTGGGATTCGAACTCATGAGCCCTGACTCCAAAGCCCATGCTCTTTCCACTGAGCCACGCTGCTTTACAGTGGTAGGCATAGAGTAAGTGTTTAAAAGAAATACCAAAATTATTTTTAGGAATTTGTATGTGTAAAAATATAGCTATAGCTTATAGGAGGATAAGCCTATAAATGATTTAGTGGTACAAATAACTGACTTTTCTACCATACAAGATAATATTGAACAAAACAGCCCAAGGTAATCTTGCAACTGATTCATTTTTTTAAAAATGCAAATATCATAACCACCCACAAATGAGTGTTTAGTTTAACTGCTCTTCTTCTTTTCCTTAGTCTCAGTTTCAAAGCTCTCATGAACTTGACAGTATTTTCCCTTGATGAAGAGCAACTCTGAAATATGCCATAAATCATACTGAGGTACCAGAGAAATTCAAATTGCTGTGAGCACAAGTGCCAAGGGAGCTCGTATTGCACTGCCTAAACTCTAATGCAACATTCAGAATGAGATCATTGCATCATAATCTCATTCTGACTGTGATTTGACTTGTCTGTAAGGGGCTCAGATGTCAGAGGGAAAGGGAAGGGATTGTCAATTTAGCACTTTCTTCCATTTTACATTAAACAAATGATCAAAAAAACACATTAGCCTGAATGAAATATTTCAAAATTTGAAGACTTCTCCAAAGTTTTCTCATCCCTAAAAGAACTCTCAAGTGTCTTTTATATGACTACTTTTAAAAGCAGACAGGCCATTTACTTTAATTAAATCCTCCCAGCTTTTGTGTTTGGAAAGCTATTAAAATATTCATAGTCTGTTGTTTTTCTAAACTTTTTACAGTTAGAATGCTCTTATCAGAATCCTCACATAAAATATTTTCTCTGTGTCAAGAGTCTGCCAGCACTTCATTCAACACAAATAACGAATACTTACATAAAAACAGAAAACATAGACATCCCCATGACATATCTAATTCATTTTTATTTTTGCACTTCAAAATGAGCTAAAATAATTTGGATATTTCAAATCGACTGGTTTGCAGCTCACAGAGAAAATAAAAGTGTCTTTGAGTTAAGTTCTTCATAATTACACCTTAATCCATACATACTCCTAAAACTTTGTTAAATTATGTGAGGGAAGGGACTCAAAGGCTGGATGATTATTTAGAGGTATACTATTCAGTTTTTCTGAACTGAACAGTCTTCTACCACTAGATTATGGTCTCTCTACTGATATAAAAGACAAACTATTTCAGCCCATTCTTGGGGTGGGGGTGGGATTCCCTTTCCAATAAGGGAGGAAAATAGGACTTTCTTGAGGGATTTGTTTTGGATTTAACTGAAAATTTTTTTAAAAATGCCAAAGATATTACATTAGTTATACTATTTCAAGAGAGAAATGATGTCATTTTATTTAAATTGATTAAACCATTTAAACTGAGCAAAAGTTCAAGAGGTAGCATTGGATATTTTTATGGTATTTGTTAAGCACTTACTATGGCTAAGTACTAAGTGCTGGGTACCTATAAAATGATCAAATTGGACACAGTTCATGGGCCCACACTCTTAAACCCCATTTCCTAGGTGAGGTAACTGAGGTACAGAGAAGTTAAATGACTTGTCGAAGGTCACATAGCAGACAATCAGCCGAGCAGGTTTAGAACCCATTTCATCTGACTCTCAGGCCTGAGCTCTTTCTGCTGTGCCACACTGCTTCCTTTATCCATCTATATGTATTTAGAAGGCCTTAGAGAGTAGAATGAATAAATGTTTTGTATTTGTGCTGTGATAACTAACTGCATAAAGAGAGACAAACAGGTTTTGCATTGCAACACTTGTTAAAAATTGTAGAGTGCATTTAATTCAGTAATATCCCTAAAATGCTACAAGATCAAATCATGGCAATTATAAAGGAAGACCTTTGCCATCTTAGTCATTTATCCTTCAAAGAGACAAATAATGCACCCAGAACTCTATTTCTCCAGGTTGGTAGCCATCATATATGGCTTCTGCAATTGATTACATCAACGTTACTTCAGGTCAGCAGTTGGACTTATTCCATTTCATTAGACTACCCCCAAATATAGTTAATGAATTTAGTCAAGCAGGTAGATCTATATATCTTGATGACATGATGATTGGTTGTCACCTAAAGCTGTGATTTCTTTTTCCTACCTATTTTGGAGACTTTTGTCAATCCTGTGGTATTTTCCATGCCCACCCTAGAGAAATAAAACACAGCTATTGTTCCAAGAGCAACTGAATCCTAGTAATGGAGGAAGGTTCAATTGGCCATCACTATCATGATGCTTCTAAGATCTCTGCATTCAAGGAGCTTTCAATCTAGAGGGGCAGCTAGACACTAAAATCAGTTAAAATCAGAGGAAGAAGGTAAAGGAGAATATGCATTTGATTTAGTCCTTAAGCTACAGGGCATTTAAGCTGTGTATATAAGTGATCTGGACGTTGTCAATATATAACTGCTTAAGTGGTGCAGATTTGCTGAAGTTGATGGGATATTTTATATTATAAGGTGGCTAGACCTCACTTTCTAATCAGTTATCACCACTATAATTAGGTTCCTGGCATCAATAGCCTAATATCACCATGTACCTGGACAGCTGACAACCTTCCAGGAAATAAGTTCCCAACCACCTCCTCTCCCCTTTACATTTTATCTCTCTCTCACTGTCTCTCTCACACATACCTCTTTCCCTCTGTCTCTGTTATGATGCCTGTTTCAGATTTGAACATTTTTTTATACTGATATCATCAATTTGAGGAAATGTTCTGTTGGATTGAATTAGAAGATTTTGCAAAACTTAAGGAAGTGAATTTGCTTTGTAATAACAGGAATAAAACTGTAGTCTGAAGAAATATATGCATATTCATTTTGAAAATATTGGAATCATTTGTCATAATGAAATAATGTTTTCAGCCCTGTTTGTTTATTTCAATTTTCTTATGAAAGAACTGATCCATCCCATTTTCTTTGAAAAAAAGATATAAAACTGTAACCACAGACCAGCTGAAAGGTTCTTTTTGTTGTTTCCAATCACATGAGTGTTGTTGGAACAAAATTTTACTGCCTGCCAGAGGCTTTAAACATCAAATGAAAAGGCTCAGTGCATCAAAATTCTAAGATGCCAAGTAGGCATGTTAAATGAGAGAGCTAATGATAGGATAGTTGTCAGAATGCATTCATACAGTTTATTGAATGGCAGAATTGACAGGTACATTCAACCCTTGCATCAGACAATACTTCGTAAGTTTAAATGAAATGTTTTAGCTGTGAATAGTTACATTATTGCTGCATTACTGCTAACAGCAAATTTTGATCACCAATGTCTGGAAATATAAAATTAGTCCTGCCTTGAAATTTAAGGTATGTCACTTGCAATTCCAAAACAATTTATTACTAAAGTAAGATGGAGAAGAAAAATAGTGAGGATTTTGTTACTCTAAATTTCTAAAAAAAATTCATGATTGGTATGCTTCATTAACTGTTTGCATACAAGACAGAAATCATTCATTCTCTCTTCTAATATCTTTGGTTCTCACCACAAGAAAGAATTTGCATGTCTTAAGTCAATTATCACTTTTAAAGCTTCCACTTTAGAATGAATTTCCAGTCAGAAAAAATTACACTTATGATTGACATTTTCAAATGTAATTTTTACTCTAAAATACCCTTATTCAATCAATTTGGTATCATAAATCATATTAATGATCAACTGCAATCCTTCAAAAATAGTAAGAATAGCACTGTCCTTCCATCACTTTTTACTGTGTTGTTAAGGAAGTGGAAAACAAGTTTGTTATATGGTTTATTATTGCTGTTAGTCTATTGTGAGAGCTATGTGATTTCAAAATAGAACTCCTGTTGGAGGTTGGCAAGGCTTTGTAGAACAGTAAAGGAGAAACTGTATTTCCCAGCAGGTGAAGGGCAGATATACAAAATCTCAGAGCAGTCTGGAGCTTTCTTGGGCAGAGCCTAGCTTCCAGAGTTTTCTTAAAGAGCCAGATAGGAAGCTAGGGGTAAGTGGCTAATGAAATTCTGTGTGTTTAAGAGCATGTGGTGATTTTCTCTCATGGCAATCAATCAATCCCTGTGAGAAGGTAGGCCACAGAAGTAGGGAGGGGTTTGTGATTTATTGCTGTGTGGTTCTTTGGAGTAAATCTTTTAAGCAGACTATTAATTGCAGGACATTATTTTGTTTGGAGATTCTCTCAGCCATTCATATTCACTAAGCCATATGTATAGTAGCCCCCAGTCACATACTGGTTAGCCTCCTTATTGCCCTTACTTCTGGTTATCAAGTTTGGCTAAGGAGAAATAACAATAATAATAATAATAGTATTTGTTAAGTGCTCATTATTTATCAAACACTGTTCTAAGCACTGGGGTAGGTACAGGTTAATCACGTTGGACACAGTTCCTGTCCCACATGGAGTTTACAGTTTTAATTCTCATTTTACAGATGAGGGAACTGAGGCACAAAGAAGTTAAGTGACTTGCCTAAGGTTACACAGCAGACCAGTGGCAGGGCAGGGATTAGTACTTTGGTTCTTGTTACTTCTAGGTCCCTATTCTACCTAGTAGGCCATGCTGCTTTTGTCAGTGGCATTTACTGAACTCTAATATGTGCAGACGCATTGTACTAAGTAGTTGGGAAAGTGCAAGAATGTAAGTAGAATCATCCCTGATGTCAAGTAATATATACTCTGATGTAAGTGACAGACATTAAGAAAATAATGGTAGGGGGAAGCAACAAAGTAATACTAATACTTTGTTGCTTCCCCCCTACCATTATTTTCTTAATAATACCAAGTATATAATAAGTGCCTAGGGCAAGAGGAGAATATTAAAGGCCTAGGGGTTACAAATTAAGTTCATAGCAACAAAGTATTAGTATACATACATAAGTGAATTAGGCAAGAGGTGAATATCAAAGTCATACTGCTTACAGATTAAGTTCATATGTGGTGTAGAAGGAAGGAAAATAAGGCTGAGAGATTAGTCAAGAAAGACCTCCTTCCAGAAAGGAGGGGGGGCATGAGCACCTTCAGGTTATTATAGCAACGATGTCCGTTTTTCAATAAAGTGTTTCCTATGTGCCAAACACTTAATAAACACTGTGGTAGATACAAGCTAATCAGGTCAGACCCTGTCCATGGCCCACATTGGCCTCACAGTCTTAATGTCACTTTTACATTTCAGAAATACAAGTAGCAGAGCTGGGATTAGAACCCACATCCTTCTGAATTCCATCCCATGCTCTGCCCATTAGACCTCGCTGATTCTCCACAGTTTTAAACTTGAGGGAAAAAGTATACTTTTTAAATTTTGTAATGAGTCGTTACAGAACTAATCCATGAAAATACTATGTGGCACTAATCGATATGGCCTCAGAGTCAGAAGGAACTGGTTTTTGATTCTGGCTCCATCACTTGTCTGCTGTGTTACCATGGGCAAGTCACTTAACTTTTCTGTGCCTTTGTTATGTCATCTGTAAAATAATTAAGACAGTGGGAGATGGACTGTGACCAACCTGATTAGCTTGGATCCACTCCAGACCTTAGTACCTTTCCTGGCACATGGTAAGGGCTTAACAAATAACCATTTAAAAACAAAACAAAGTAAAACAAAAGAAAAAAAAACAACAAGAGTCTAATAGTGGCATATATTTTACCTTGAAGTACCTTATCTGTTAAATTATTTGCTATATTCATATTATTATCTTCACATTTTCATATAGATCTATAACAGCATCAAAAGTAATGAAGTGGTATATCGGTAATGTAATAAAGGTATAGTTATAAATTTGTATGTATTTTCAATCAGTCAATCGCATTTGAGTGCCTACTGTTGGCAGAGTACACAGAGAGTTGGAAGAGTACAATAAAATTAACAATAATTGTGGTATTTTTTAAGTGCTAGGGTTGATGCAATATGAGCAAGTAATGTCTCACACAGGACTCACAGTCTAATATGGGGAGAGACTAGGTGGTTTTGTCTCCATTTTAAAGATGATGTAACTGAAGTCCAGAGAACTGAAGTGACTTGCTCAAGGTCACACAACAGACATGTGAAACAGCCAGAAATAAAATCTAAGTCCCCTGATTCCCAGGTCTTCTTTCTGTTACGGAATTTATCAGAGAAACGACTCTGATCTCGCAATCTCATGAGAGGGTTTCATGACCTTGGTGTAGAAATGAACAGAGCGAGCCAGAAAACAGGAAATGGTGGAAAGCGGCTGCCCACCTTTTCACCCCAGAGGGGTACAAGTAACGAACATCCCTGAGCCATCCGAAACTAGTACCTTTATTTGCGAGCATTTCTGTGTTCCACTTGACCACAACTCTTCCAGCTCACGCAAAATCCTACCCAATCCCCTTGCGTTGCCCATACTCCAGCCTCCAATCAGAACCCAGTTCTTGAGATTGGTCCATATAAGGTAACATAATTGACGCATTAAATGATTGATCTCCCAAAGGAAGGAAATAAAATGGAGACAGGATGTCGAGTACAATATTAGAAAGAGATAGAATGGAAACAGGATGGTCAATCATCTAGTACAATATTGGAAGGAGATAGAATGGAGACGGGATGGTCAATTGTCTAGTACATTTCTATCTACTAGACCATATTTCTTCTTAGATCCCTGCCCTTGAGGATCTTACAGTCTAGAGGGGGAGACAGACACTAAAATCCATTAAAATGAGAGGCAGAAAGTAAAGGGGAATATGTATTTGAGTTAATGCTTAAGTAGCAGGACATTTACTGTATATACATAAGTGCTCTGGAAGGTTGTGAATATGTAAGTGCTTAGGTGGTGCAGATGTGCTGAAGTTGCAATTGGTGGGTGGCTAAGACCTCAACTTCATCACTATTGTAAAACAGGTTGCTAGGGTCAATAGGATCTTTCCTAAATAGTAGGAAAGAATAGAAAATAGAGAAAATTTTACCATAAAGGTCTCAGTTCTGTCTGCCCTTTCTTCTCTTACCATATCCTGTCATATTAGGCCACTGTAATCCAGAACTCTGGTTATGCGGGGTGTGCCCAAAGCCCAGGGAATGAATTCAACCTAGTATCCGCTTGGTAGATGTGATTTTTAAATGGTGGTAATGAAGACAGGATAATTAATGAAATATAGCTTTTACGTAGTCCAGAGCATACAGGTTTGGTGTAAATATGTTTCACAATTATTTCTTAGAAAGACTATGAAAGGTCTTTGAAAATATGAGGCCAATGACATTATTTCAATTTTATAGCTAAGAAAGCAAAGCTTGTGTGATGAAAACAAGGCCTTTCTTTTCCCATTAAAAAAACACCCAACTGAAAGAATGAATTATACCAACATTTTAATGGATGGTAAAAGCAATAGAAACATTTCCTCAGTTGGATATCAACCTATTTCCTTTGAGATATGATTCAGAGATTGCATCCACACAGTGCTGTTGCATAAGAATTTAGAGTCTTTATCTTGGTCACTAGAGATTTGCCATAATGTCGAATGAATGAAATAGGAAAAGAATTCACCGAATACGAAGAAATATAACATTGTAAAGTTTATAAGCTTATAGCTATATTCCCACCAAGATATATGTTTATTTATAATTTCAAGTAATTTTTAGAATTCATTCTCAAGCAAATGAGATGAGAAGAAGACTTTAAAGAGCAATAAGAAGCAGTGTGGCTTAGTGGAAAGAGCCTGGGCTTGGCAGTCAGAGGTCATTGGTTCTTATCCTGGCTCCACCACTTGTCAACTGTGTGGTTTTGGGCAAGTCACTTAACTTCTCTGTGCCTCAGTTACCTCATCTGTAAAATGAGAATGTGAGCCCCAAGTAGGAAAATTCCTCTATCTACCCCAGTACTTAGAACAGTGCTTGGCACATATTAAGCACTTAATGAATACCATTATCATAATTATTATTATTATTTTATCCCCTTAATTCAAGGGCAGTGCATCAGAAATAAAAGGCAAGAAGAGGTCCTTAGTGTAACCTTAAAGTGAAACACCAATAGATGTTTCTATTTCTAGATTTTGACTTAAGGACTTAATTCTTACCCTGTGTATGTTTGTGGGGTTTTTTTGTTTGTTTCTGTCAGTATGATTGATAGTAGTTCAGCTCCTATATCTACTATATCACAGGAAATGGTGGAAAGCGGCTGCCCACCTTTTCACCCCAGAGGGGTACAAGTAACGAACATCCCTGAGCCATCCGAAACTAGTACCTTTATTTGCGAGCATTTCTGTGTTCCACTTGACCACAACTCTTCCAGCTCACGCAAAATCCTACCCAATCCCCTTGCGTTGCCCATACTCCAGCCTCCAGTCTGAGTGTCCTATCAATTCTACCAATCTGTAGGCAAAGATGTCGAAATATGATCCAACATGGTGTCACCTCCCCCTGCCATCTGACACCAGCTGGTGCCCACCCCCCCACATGTGGCCCTGATGATGGAGAGACAGACCACCTGCTTAGATTCCTAGCCCTATGTGGGACAGGGACTATGTCCTATCTGATTAACTTGTATATACTTAAGCACTTAGAACAGAGTAAGCACTTAACAAATATGATAGTAATAGTAATAAAGTTAATAGGATCAATCAATCAATCAATCCATCAATGATATTTGTTGAGCACTTACTTTGTGCAGAACACTGTACAGAAAGTACAATGAGAGAGAGTACAATATGGTTGGTAGACACAATCCCTTCCCTCAAGAACTTAAAGTCTGGTGGGGCAAACAGACATTCCTAGAAATTACAGGTAGAGGAAACTCCTGAATTTACAGCTATGTACATAAGTGCTGTGGGAATGGAAATGGGCCAAGTCCCTGAGTGTTTAGAGGGTGGAATTAAGAGCATAGATGTAGCAAAAGAGAGTGAAAATTGGATCACCACTTTCTCTCTTAAATTTATAGTTTGTCATTCTCATCTTTGAATGGCCGCCACAGGGACATTTGGTCATGAGCTCTTGGACTCTCTCAGCCGCTAGCCGCTTGACTTTAAGTCTGATCGGGTAGGGTCAGGTTGTCCCCCGACCCTGGTCATCGCCTGCTTATTAACACTATTGTATTGTGTCGTACTGTACCATGTTGCTATATTAGAGATTTCACTTGTTATTGTTTATTGTCGTCAGTGTTGCCACCCACCTCTCTGGCCTCACCAGCCGCCTGACTTTGAGTTTGATCAGGTCGGCCCTTAATCAAGCCTACTCCCGACCCTGGTCATCACCCGCTTATTAACACTACTGTATTGTATCATACTGTATCATATTGCTATATTACCGATTTCGTTTGTTACTGTTTATCGTTGTCAGTGCTGCCACCCACCTCTCTGGCTTCGCCATGTCCCTCCTCCCCCCCTTCCCCCTCCCACCCCTTCCTATCCTCCCCTTCCCCTTCCCCTCTGTCGCTCAGCTCTTTCCCGCTCTCTCCTCTGTCTCCTCCCCCCCTCCCCTTTCCCACCCCCCCTCCCCTCTCCCACCCTAGAACCCCACTTTACCAGCGCTACCCCTCTTCCCCCTCCCCCTACTCTCTCCCCCACCAAACCCCCTCCTCACCCCCTCCCCCTTCTCTCTTCCCCACCCACGCCCCATCCCAGTCCTCCTGTCCCACCGCTACCCCTCATCCCCCTCTCCCCGTCCAGGGCCCCGCCACCTCCTTCCCATCCAAACCCTCCCCTCCCCCTGCCCTCTTCCCCATCCCCCCCCGCACCCACAGCTACTTTCAAGTGTGGCCTCTGGAACCCCCGGTCTATTACAGGTAAGCTACCTTTCGTCCATGACCCTTTCCTCTCCTGCTCTCTCCTCCTCCTCACCCTTTCAGAAACGTGGCTCACTCCCGAAGACACGGTCTCCGCCGCTGCTCTCTCCAGTGGAGGCCTCTCCTTCTCCCACTCCCCCAGACTCACCGGTAAGGGAGGAGGCGTCGGCTTCCTCCTCTCACCCCGTTGCCGCTTCCGCACTATCCCTCCTCCCCCCTCCCTCTCCTTCCCCTCCTTCGAAGTCCATATCATTTGCCTCTACCACCCCCTCCAGATACTTGTCGCTGTCATCTACCGCCCTCCCGGTCCCACCTCCGACTTCTTCAACCACCTTGACCCCTTTCTCATCTTCCTTCTCTCTGCCCACTCTGATCCTCGGAGACTTCAACATCCATATGGATGTACCCGATGACTCCTCTGCCGCCTGCCTCCTATCCCTCCTCGACTCTGCCGACCTCCTCCTCCACCATACCGCGCCAACTCACCGACTCGGTCACACCCTCGATCTCGTCATCTCCTACCGCTGCACTATCTCCTCCCTCACCAACTCTGAAATCCCTCTCTCTGACCATAACCTTCTCACCTGCCTCATCTCTCACACTCCCTCCCCCTGCAAATCTTTGCTACTGCCCCATAGAGACCTCCGCTCTCTTGATCCCATCCGTCTTTCCAAAAGCATCTCTCCCCACCTTGCCCCCCGTCCTCACTTCCCACTCTCGATGATCAGGTCTCCGCTCTCAACTCCACCCTCTCTACTCATCTCGACTCTCTTGCCCCCCTTTCCCTCTGCCGCTCTCGCTCCACTAACCCACAGCCCTGGATCACCTCCTCTGTCAGCCTCCTACGCTCCTATGCTCGAGCTGCTGAGCGCTGCTGGCGAAAGTCCAAGCACCAAGCCAACCTCACACACTTCAAATTTATCCTTTCCTGCCTTAACTCTGCCCTCTCCTCCGCGAGGAAAAACTTCTTCTCCTCCCTCATCGACACCCATGCCCGTCACCCCCGCCGACTGTTCCGGACCTTTAACTCTCTCCTTAGGCCCCCTGTTCCTCCCCCTTCCCCATCTCTCACCCCCAATGGTCTGGCCATCTATTTCCTCACGAAAATCAACACAATCAGGTCTGAACTCCCCAAGTCACCCCTCCCCCTCCTGCCTCCCCCACAACCCTCTCCCCTACTTTCCCAGCCTTCCCTGCAGTATCCTCAGAGGAGATCTCCTCCTTCCTCGCAAGTACCATCCCCTCCACCTGTGCCTCAGACCCCATTCCCGCTCACATTATAAAAACCATCGCCCCTGCCCTCCTCCCCTCCTTAACTTCTATCTTTAACCACTCAATCTCCAATGGCTCCTTCCCCTCTGCCTTCAAACATGCCCATGTCTCCCCCATCCTAAAAAAACCCTCTCTGGACCCCACTTCCCCTTCCAGTTATTGCCCTATCTCCCTACTACCCTTCTTTTCCAAGATCCTAGAACAAGTCATCTACACTCGCTGCTTAGAATTCCTTAACTCCCATTCTCTCCTAGACCCCCTCCAATCTGGCTTCCGTCCCCTCCACTCTACCGAGACTGCTCTCTCTAAGGTCACCCATGACCTCCTTCTTGCCAAATCCAATGGCTCCTACTCCATTCTAATCCTCCTTGACCTCTCTGCTGCCTTTGACACTGTCGACCATCCCCTCCTCCTCCATACCTTATCTCACCTTGGCTTCACGGACTCCGTCCTCTCCTGGTTCTCCTCTTACCTCTCTGGCCGGTCATTCTCGGTCTCCTTCCCTGGCACCTCCTCCCCCTCCCATCCTTTAACTGTTGGAGTTCCTCAAGAGTCAGTTCTTGGCCCTCTTCTGTTCTCCATTTACACTCCCTTGGTGAACTCATTCGCTTTCACGGCTTTGGCTACCATCTCTACGCAGATGACACGCAGATCTACATCTCTGCCCCTGTCCTCTCCCCCTCCCTTCAGGCTCGCATCTCCTCCTGCCTCCAGGATTTCTCCACCTGGATGTCGGCCCACCACCTAAAACTCAAGGTTAGCAAGACTGAGCTCCTCATCTTCCCTCCCAAACCCGGTCCTCTCCCAGACTTCCCTATCACCGTGGATGGCATGACCATCCTTCCCCTCTCTCAGGCCCGCAATCTCAGTGTCATCCTTGACAAGTCTCTCTCGTTCACCCCACACATCCTATCCGTTACCAAGACCTGCCGGTTTCACCTTTACAATATCACCAAGATCCACCCTTTCCTCTCCACCCAAACGGCTACCTTACTGCTACGAGCTCTCGATATATCCCGGCTAGACTACTGTGTCAGCCTTCTCTCTGATCTCCCTTCCTCCTCTCTCGCCCCGCTCCAGTCTATTCTTCACTCCGCTGCCCGGCTCATCTTCCTCCAGAAGCGCTCTGGGCATGTCACTCCCCTTCTTAAACACCTCCAGTGGTTGCCTATCAACCTCTGCTCCAAACAAAAACTCCTCACTCTAGGCTTCAAGGCTCTACATCACCTTGCCCCTTCCTACCTCTCCTCCCTTCTCTCTTTCTACCGCCTACCCCGCACGCTCCGCTCCTCTGCCGCCCACCTCCTCACCATCCCTCGATCTCGCCTATCCCGCCGTCGACCCCTGGGCCACATCCTCCCGCGGTCCTGGAACGCCCTCCCTCCTCACCTCCGCCAAACTGATTCTCTTCCCCTCTTCAAAACCCTACTTAAAACTCACCTCCTCCAAGAGGCCTTCCCAGACTGAGCTCCTCTTCTCCCTCTACTCCCTCTACCACCCCCCTTCACCTCTCCGCAGCTTAACCCTCCTTTCCCCCCTTTTCCCTCTGCTCCTCCCCCTCTCCCTTCCCATCCCCTCAGCACTGTACTCGTCTGCTCAACTGTATATATTTTCATTACCCTAATTATTTTGTTAATGAAATGTACATCGCCTTGATTCTATTTAGTTGCCATTGTTTTTACGAGATGTTCTTCCCCTTGACTCTATTTATTGCCATTGTTCTTTTCTGTCCGTCTCCCCTGATTAGACTGTGAGCCCGTCAAACGGCAGGGACTGTCTCTATCTGTTGCTGACTTGTTCATTCCAAGTGCTTAGAACAGTGCTCTGCACATAGTAAGCGCTCAATAAATACTATTGAATGAATCTTTGAAGACATTTAGTCGAGAATGATTTATGCTTCTCAAGTCTATGTTCACTGTTTCATATATGTTATGATTCTTGGTGGCCCTAGGTAATTTGTTCTAATATCTTTCCAGATATTGGGTTAAATGGATTGGCCTGAAATTATCAGCGTTGTCACTTTTTTTAAAAAGAAGGGCACCACATTTGTTCTTTCCTAATCTTCAGGGATTACAGGAGATATTCTAGTGACCCTGCATAACATCCACCAATTCTTTATGAACCCTGGAAATAATATTACTGTACATTTATGATTTAAAATGGTCTCTGCTTTGATTCTTTATTTGCACAAGTGATTTTTTAATGCATATTGGCAAGTAAGGAACTATTATCCTTAATTCCATCTTAAAGGAAAAATTGTCCCCATCTAAACCAACTCCCCTAACCACCAAATATATACCAAAAATAGTGATGTTCAATCATAATTTCTCAGAAAATATCTCCTGTTTAGCAGTAATGAGAACTGGAAAATGAAGGTCCCGTTTCCATTTGGTGTGAACTGCTCTCATTTCTGTCTTCTTGGTTGGGAAACATAGGAACAAAGGCTAAATGGGAAAGCAAAAATCAAGAAGGAAGATGATATGCCTTCCTCCGTTTTTCCCATAACTCTTCAAATGCCATGGAGAAGTGCTTTATCCGTAAAATAAATATTTAAATATATGTACAGTAGAGCAGCTGAATACTGACATTTACAACTCACCAGGAAATTAAGCAGGATTAGAAGCAGGTTGTAATCCCCTCTCCACTACTTGTCTGCTGTGTGACCTTGGGCAAACCACTTCACTTCTCTGTGCTTCAGTTACCTCATTTGTAAAATAGGGATTAAGACTGTGAACCCCATGTGGGACATGGACTATACACAACCTGATTAACATATATCTACCCCAGTGCTTATTATGCAGTGACTGGAACATAGTAAGCGGTTAACAAATACCATTAAAAAAAAAAAAAGAAACCTTCCTATGATGGATGCATGCTTATTTAAGTAATAATCTCACCAGCATCACCCTGCATAACTATAAACACTGACCCCTCTCTGGTGTGTTTTGTGTTTTGCTTAGCCTATTGAAACATAATCCACACCATTATTTCCTGAGACAATTTGCTGTCCCCTCAGTATTTATACTTGAATATAAGCCTATATGTAACTCTGATGCTAAACATTTATATTAAGCCATTTTAAGACTATATTTCTAAACCTCTGTCCACCTACAAGTGCATGAGTAGATGAAATAAAATGCATGCTTTGTATATTAATAAATTCAATTGGAAGGAAAAAAGTTATGCTAAGTATAAACTCATTAGTATCATTAATAGTGTGTGAACCTCCTTTCAGATAGAAGAAATAATCTTGCACAATTTTACATTCAACTGAAATCATTATTTAACACATTCATTCTGCCCTGAATTTTGTAAAAGCAGAAAATGCTATAGACATTTGTTATTTCACTTACATGTTGAATAAGATCTGTGTGATTGAACAGCCTTGATCAGGTATTGTTTCTGAATGCTGTATTCATTCTTTTACTACATGCACATTAAGAATAAGGACTTCTTGCACGTCTGAAGTAACATCTGCTCTGCCTTTTTGTTGCTGGGTTCATGGTATAATTAGCTCTATATTTTACCAAATACAATTTTGCTCCCATGGCGGGCAGAGCAGCCTGAAGAAAACATAAATAATTGCAGATTAGAGAAACAGAAGGCAAAGTGGGTGTAGATGTCTTTGATGAAAAAAGGGTTAAGGAGAATAGAAGGTCAACTAATTATTAGGGGAAAACAGTGGTTAGAACTAGATATGGCTTTGAATTAAGTGAGCAACATATGCATTTATTTTTTCAGCATTATTTTATGTAGTAAGCTTAAGTAATTTTTTTCCACTATTTGAATCTTCTTATCTCTGAATACCTGGATTTGTCAAATAAAGGTAATATTTCAGGGGAGATATTGAGTAATGTGAATTGGTAATACCAGCCAAAACTATTCTGGGGATCAAAACACTCTTTCATTGACACTGTTTTTAAAACAAAATAAAGATCTCAAGATATTGGTCTTACTTCCACAGTGTCTAGGTAAGCATTATGAAGCTCAGTAATCAGATTTTGGTTATCAGGTTACCTGATATCCTGCTCCCTCCATATTCTCAGTAGGTCACTTGCAGTTTTCAGTGCTGTGCCACTTGTTTTTGATTAACTTAAAGATACAAAATAATTGTATCATTGTTACATATGAACTTTATAGAGGATTTTCTGGCTCAGGTCCTCATATGCATAATTTTTTTTAAAATAAACTATTGCATAGAAGTGGATAGTGGTGTTTGGTCATAACAATATTAATGGGTACTTTCAAAAAGTATGGATTTTAAACCTTTGACATTGAAATGTAGGTAAATTAAATATATTCTATAACAAAACTGATGCTATAAAAACTATCACTGAAGCACATTTTGTAACTGCCTGTTGGTCATTTTTCCTAGTATGTACTCTTGATCCAACAATAGAGCAGGGTTATAGCAGAACAGAAAATGTAATTTCCTTCCTCTTTTGCTTTTAAGCTACAAATGATAAATCATTCAGTGAAAAGTTAATAAAGCATTAACTGGGTGCTAGCTAAATTCATATCACGGGAGACCTTGGTAACATTTTATGCAGTGCAATTAGAGGAATTCCTGAATACTCACAGCTGTTTTTTTTTGGGGGGGTGGGTGTTATATCTCTTCTAATCTTAAAACAACCAAGGATTAAAAGCTGAAAAACTGTAGATTTTGCTCTTCTTTGTGGCTGAGATATAAAACTAATAAATCATCTTCCACAACTGCAAAGCATATAAAAAAATATTGAAAGCAACAAAATTTAGACATAAATTACAGGTGAGTATTGTAGAAGGACAATTTTAAACAGGGACAATGAATGTCACCACACAAATAAAAGGATAAAAATAATAACTTCTGCCATATGCTTCCTCAGTGAATAAACTGGATTAAACATGCAATTTATAAATATATATCTTTCATACTGTCTTTCAGAGAAAACACCACTGACTGTGAAATTTACCTATGAGTTCAAATATGTCTCTAAAGGCCAATGTGGAACTTCCAGTCCTGGGCATGTTATGCTTGTAAAAGACATTCCCTTGTTTGGTTATCATGTTCAAAGTTCACAGTTTCAAGTTCTATTTTCTCTTTTACCTCCTTATCTTTTGTTTCTTATGAAATTTATGCTCAAAGAGAGCCATTCCATTCTTTATTGTAGTTAGTCATGCAGACTTTCTAAGGCAAGTGACTCCTTAGTTTTCATCATTGATACATTATTGGCACAAGCATTCTTTTACTGTGTCCCTAAAATGTTTCCTCTGCCCTCCTTGCTTTGTGTTTCCCAATTTCAGTACTGCATACAAGAGTTATTTGGGTGTCCTGCTGTCACTCATTTTCTTCATATGTACTTAACCAGGATAGCTGTGTTATGGTGAGCGCAGTCTCCCAATCTTCAAAGCCCTTCTGAAATGATATTGCCCCCAGAAAGTCATGTCTGATTAATGTCTAATTTCCTCACCTGCTGTGGAGTGGTTGTAGAGAAGCATACCACTAAAACTTGTCAGGACATGTCATCCCCGATCCTCAAAAATCTCTAGTAGTTGCCTTTCCACTTTCATATCATAAGTCTATTGTTGGGAAGGGATTGTCTCTATCTGTTCCCCAATTGTACATTCCAAGTACCTTGCTCTGCACATTGTAAGTGCTCAATTATTACGATTGAATGAATGAATGAATATCAAACAAAAACTCATCACCATTGGCTTTAAAGCACTCCATCATCTTGTCCCCTTCTACCACATCTCACTATATCCTTCTGCAACCCAACCACATATGCAAAATCCTCCAGTGCTAACCTTCTGATTGTGCCATGATCTCACCTGTCTCATTACCAACTCTTCGCCAACATCCTAGATTGCCCTCCTTCCTCAAATCTGACAATTACTCTCTCTGCCTTCAAAGCCTTACTGAAGGCACATCTCCTACAAGTGGCCTTCCCAGACTAAGCCCCACTTTTCCTCTTGTCACACTCCCTTCTGCATTGCCTTGACTTGCTCCCCTTTCTCTTCCCTCCTCCCTGCCCCTCAGCACTTATGTATCTAGTGTTATTTTACTTATTTGCATTGTTGCCTGCCTCTCCATTCTAGTCTGTAAACCATTGTAGTCTGTAAAATTAAGTAAGTAATTACATTCCCTCTGGTAACAGCAATATTTCCCTTGGAATATCTGGCAGAGATTTTATAAATGAGCATGAGTTTGTACAATTAAAAATGAACATAGACTCGAATGGTTAATCAGTGAATTAAGTAGGAATGATAACAGTAGTGATGATAAAATTAGTATTATCATTTGTTAAACTATTATTGTAATCCAAACACTGGGCTAAGCACTGGAGTAAATTATAATCATAATACATAGATCAATCAGTTGTATTTATTGAGCTCTTACTGTGTGCAGATCATTGTACTAAGTGCTTGGGAGAGTACAGTATAACAGAGTTGACAGACACTTTCCCTTTCTGCAGTGAGCTTACAGATGAGAAAGTTGATGCCCAGATAGGTTAAATGACATACCCAAAGTAACACTGCAAACCAGTGTCAGAGATGGAGTTAGAACCCAGTTACATAACTGTTTCATGTTCTTTCTACTCAACAACATAGTGTCTTTTAAAATTAATCAGTCAATCAATAAGTCAGTGCTATTTATTCAACATTTAATGTATATAGAGCACTTGGGAAAATATAATACAACAGAATTGGTAGGCATGATCCCTAACCACAAGAAGATTTTAGTCTAGAGAGGAAGACGGGAATTAAAATAAATTACTTCAACGGTGAGCCCCGTGTGGGACAGGGACTGTGTCCAACCTAATGAACTTGTATTTACTCTAGCATTTAGAACACTGCTTGGCATTAGCATGTGATTTAGTGGAAAGAGCTCGGGCTTGGAAGTCAGAGGACATAGGTTCTAATCCCGGCTACTGCGCTTGTCAGCTGTGTGATCTTGGCAAACCACTTTACTTCTCTGGGCCTCAATTATCTCATCTGTAAAATGGGGATTAAGACTGTGAGCCCCACTTGGGACAATCTGATTACCTTATATCTACCCCAGAGCTTAGAACAGTGCTTGTCACATAGTAAGGGCTTAACAAATGCCATCATTATTATTACTTAACAAATACTACAATAAGAAATTATAGATAAGGGAAATGGAAGAGTATGAGGCTATCTCTGCATAAGTGCTTGAGGTTGACAGTGCTTGACAGTGGGGTGCTAAACGGGTATAGATCCGTGTATATGTGGTACAGAGGGGAGAATAAGTAGAGACTTCGAGTAGGGCTCTTGGAGAAAATGTGGTTTTAGGATGGCTTTGAAGGTGGGGAAAGTGGTAGACTGACATATATATGAAGGGGTGGGGAATTTCAGATCAAAAGAAGGACAAGGGCAAAAGATTAAGATTGAGTTAGGAGAGAGTAGAGTGGCATTAGAGGAGTGAAGTGTGTGACTTATTTTGTATAGGAGATCATCAAAATGAAGTGGGAGGTTGAGAGTTGATTGAGTGCATTAAAGCTGATCATAGTGAATGTCTCTTTGGTTGATGGGAAACCCCTGGAGGTTTTTGAGGAATGGAGAGATATAGATTAAATTAAAAAAAAAAAGATTTGGATGGAAGAGTGAACTAGGCACTAGGATGGGAAAAACAAGAGGAAGGAAGGTCAGCAAGGATGCTGATGGAATAATCAAGATGGGCTATGATAAATGCTTGAATCATCATGGTAGAAGTTTGGATGGAGAAGAAAGAACAAGTTCTAGATGTTGTGAAGGTGAATCTGACAGAACCTGGTGCCATTAAAAAAATATGTGTTACAAAGAAAGTTGAGATGAGAATAATACCAAGCTGCCTTAACAGTGCCATGTTCATTATGCCAATTCTGATTAATAGTTATTCAAGATTTCTTCATTCTGGAAAAATCAAAATATGGTTACCACAATGACACAAAGCAACGAGTAAGTGATAAGTCTTTGACTGACTCAGGGTATTTTGTGATTTTGCAGAGTATGCTCTTATCAGATTATAAAGGAAGCAAATCTAACTAGTAATTCCAGAGGAAGGCAGCAGGTGTATACAACACTCTGTTGAATAATTTGGTAAGGAGTAGGTGGAGCGATATGGGGCAATAGTTGTAGATGGCTGTGGGATCCCAGAAAAATATTTTTTTTAAAAGAGGGTAACCAAGAGGTTAAAGATTTCAGTAATAAACAGGATTTTGAGATGTAGTATTTAAAGGAGTTGAGAGGGAATGAGGCCAGAGACACAAGAAGAAGGAGTAGAGTTAAGAGAGTTGTGTTTCAGGACATGTTTAACCACAGAACATATTTCAGGACATGTTTACCCACTCCTCAGGAAACTCCATTGGTTGTCCATCTACCTCCACATCAAACAAAAACTCCCTCACCATTGACTTCAGGACATTCAATCACCTTGCTTCCTCCTACATCACCTTGCCATTCTTCTAGTACCCAAGCCCACACACTTTGCTAGTGTAATGCTAACCTCCTCAGTGTTCCTTGATTTTATCTATCTCACCGCCGACCCCTCACCTACGTCCTGCTTCTGGCCTGGGAGGAATGACCCCCCCTACTCAAACCTGACAGATAATTACTCTCCCTCCTTCAAAGGTTTATTGAAGGCTTATCTTCTCCAACAGGCCTTCCCTGTCTAAGCACCCTTTTCCTCTTCTCCCATTTCCTCTATGTTGCCCTGACTTACTCCCTTCTTTATTCATCCCTGCTCCCAGCCCCACAACACTCATGCACATATTTGTAATTTACTCATTTATCTTAATGTCAGCTTTTCCCTCTAGACAGTAAGCTCATTGCCGGTGGGAATTTTATCTTCTTACTGTTATATTAGTACTTAGTACACAGTACTCAATAAATATGATTGAATGAATGAATGCATGAATGAGTGAAAGGACAGTGGATGCTTCAGGGGACAGTTAAAAGTTTGCACTAGTTAGTGGGATCAAGGGAGTTGATGAAGGAGAAATACAAAAGATGTTGAGAAGAAGAGAGACCAAACTGAAGGAGGGAAACTAAGTTTGAAGTAGACAAAACTGGGCCTTTTCCAGGATTTCTACCACCTGTTTTCAGATGCAGCAGTGCAAAAGCAAAGGAAGGGTAACATGGGGCTGTTCCATGCTGGAGAGGGTTGGTGAATTTTGAGGACTGAACTCAGAGTTGAGGGTGTGGAGCTTAGTGGTAAGGGAAGGGAGTTGAGGAAGGACAGATTGAGTTGGTCTGTACAGAGATCATGGTAGAGGAGTGAGTAGAGCCTGTAAAGGCTGGGGACTATGGAAGAAGGGACTGGTTAGTTGACTGTTGTCAGATAATGATTAGCCATTATTGTGATATTATAAATAGAGCATTGTCTAATAAGAAATAGTGTACATCCAAAATGATATGTGGTAGGAATGGGATGTAAACAGCTCAGTACATATGGGTTGGGTGTGAAAGAGGGTTTCCTGGGGGGATGAATTGCATATTCAATCAGTCAAATTTTATTGAGCTGCAGAGCTCAATACTGCTGCCGAGCACTGTATTAAGTGCTTGGGAGGGTGTTTAATATAACAGAGTTGGTAGACATGTTGGGAGCGGGGGTTCACACTGTAATATAAATAAATAAATTACATATACATAGTTGCTGTGGAGCTGAGAAAAAAGGGAAACAATCCAAATGCAAGGGTGATACAGAAGGGAATGGGAGAAGAGGAAAAGAGGAATTTGAAGTCTCTAATAATCATAGTAGTAGAGGAGAATGGGAGTAGGATGGCAAGAAAGGCATCAAAGTCAGTCAGAAATGTATAGGAGGATGTTGACTAGTTGGTTGAGAGGATGGAATATGTAGAATAAAAATTAGGAATAAAAAGATGGATGGGTGATTTGCAGAATTGACACTGGTTGATAAGGAGCAGCAGGATGACTTGCTGTAAGTGGCTATGAAAACCACAGATTTCTAAGAATCCAGGGCAATACTACTTGGCCTAGAATCTTTAAAGTGTTGCCTAGTAATAGGGCCAAACCAATCCTTGAAGAAGGAATATATATTTAAAACTCTGCCAACATTTGACCTTTTGTACTGATCTTAGCAGAGAGGGTACTTCATAGAAAATACTTCATTCTCACATAATTTAGTTTCATAATCAAAGTATACTCATTAAAAGTATTGAAAAACATGCTTCAAAAAGGAATCTCTTACCTCAATTAAGCAACCTCTGGAAGCAGTATCAGGATGCAATTTTTATAATTTATAATCATTTTTATTCTATGAAAATCTCTTTCAACTCAGCAGACGGGGAGGATTACCCAAATTTCAATAGCTCTTTCACTTTGATGACAGTGCTCTGGAAGTACACACCCAGGAAGACAACCAATGATTATAAACCACTTCTCAGAATCATCAAAGCTCTTCAAGCTAACAATTAGTCTGAGGAAACTGAGAGTATGTATATCAGCCTGCACCTGAACAACCCGTCCTACAGCCGATAATCTTCATCAGCAAAAAACAGAGATAATCGCTTTCATGGTTTTGATACACAGGTAGCCGTAATTAGTGCTACAAGGTTAGATGTAGTGGTTGGTGTAATCTTTTGGAAGACTGAAAGATTGAAGCAGCAAAATGGCATAAAGATTTGGTGCAAAGTGTAAGGCAAATGCAGTGTTCTGCCATTTTTATGGTTGTGATATCTATACTTGCCTACAGATACGATTTATGACTTCTAGAGTATGTTCACCTGTAGCAATAACAATAATAATAATTGTGGTTTTTTTTGGAGCTCACAGTTTAAGAAGGAAGGAAAACAGTGTTGAATCTCCATTTTGCAGGTGAGGGAACTGAATCCCCAAAAAGCAAAGTGACTTTCCCAAAGTCACTCAGTAGGTAGGTAATGAAGATGATATTGGAATCCAGGACCTCTGACTTTCAGGCCCATGCTCTTCCACTAGGCCACGCTGGCTTCCCACCTATGTCACTGAACTGATGGTCTAACATCAAGTGATGGGACAAAAATGCCAACCAAGGAGTCCTGAGATGCAGTCATTCTACATTATTCGATTAACCAGTCAATCAGTAGTATTTAGTGTGTACTTTACTATATGCGGATCACTCACTATATTAAGCATTTGGGAGAATACAATTCAACAGAGTTGGTAGACATGTTATCTTCCCACAAGGAGCTTACAACTCACCATCACTTAAGAAATGCATATCACATCATACTTTCCCCTGGCAAGGCATATGAAAAAAATAGCAAACAATTAAAATAGAAAAACTGGTAAGGGGTAACAACAAAGAATACAAATAAAAGTTGTAAAGAAACAAGTAACAAAGTTTAACACAATGAATATCAGTCCAGTTGAGAAAATAGAGTAGTAAATAACAGCAAAAGGCAAAACAGACTGCTATACAATTAGACTCAGTATCAATAAATAGTATTGGGGCAACTGTAAAAACAGTGTAGAGTAAAAGTTAAAGGGTACTGCTGGAGGAGCAGAGCTTTAGGCTACTTGTGACACAATCTTCATAGTTTGAATTTTTAGCGTGTTTTCTCTTGGGTGTGTGTACTTCCAGGGTGTGGTTATCTGCGTAAAGCAATTCTCAAATCACTATCTTTAGACTTTTGGATAATGTTCAAAATTTCTTGAAGTGCATGAATTTTCCAGAGGTGTCAATATATATTTTAATACCCATATCAAGAGACTGTCATTACATCTTCCAGGGTAGAAGCGTAGAATAAATTGAATGGGACAGTACCCACTAAGTGAACTTCCTTTACTCCATGAGTGATGAGGAATGATGAGGAAACATAATAAAGAAGACTTCAGGACAAAGTTGAATATCTATATGACTATGAAGTGTCACCTACTATACAAGTCACATTCAATTTCTTGAGCAGTTTCATCACCATCACCTTTGAACTCTATTCAAAATTAAATCATAGGACAAGATTACCAATTTACTGGATTTAACTACAGGCCTTGTTTAACTTCTGTCACTAATTCCAGCCAGTTTTGACAATTATCTGGAGTCATTAGAGGCTTTAATCTTAATAAGGAAGCTTTTCATTTTATTAAACATATAATGCAGGGGAAAAAATAGTGTAGAGAACCTGAAAGCTGGTTTCAGTTGGTCAATCCTTGTTTTATGTGGAAGACAAGACGAGTCTACACCAGCATTGCATGGCTCACTTCTGACGGAAGTAAATAAGACTTACTTAGTGTATGTATAAACAAAAATTAACTAATACCTGCACAGAGAGTCTTTTGGTGACATCTAATTAGCCCCTTAGGTTTCAGTGTAGCTGTTTTTATTAGATGGTTAAAGGACATTTCAGAATGGGGAATTTTTAAAGCCTTATTCATTTGACTTCCTATGTACTTTTTTCTACCCTTAAGAACTCTTTTCATTACTGATAGGAGGTGTTTACAGAAAACTCATCACTTTTTTTTGGCTTGCACACTCAAGTAGATAGTGCATGTTAATCTGAGTAGCAGATATTGTGTTTTCTTTATATTAATTTACTTCTATTTAGATTTCCATGGAGATGGTTCCTACAATTTATGGATAGCATAAACACTTCTTTTTAGTTAACTGTACAGGTTTAATACTATCTATATTTGCAGTCCTCTAAAGGTTATTGAAAATTTGGATTTTAAACAGGATTGCTTTCTGGCGTGTTTTAAAAGTATAAACTGTTAAAATTTTAATTTAATTTAAGATGATTTTAGCATGAACTTAAAGGAAATATCTTCCATTTAAATCATAGTAAATTCACTAATCCTCTATGTTTCATGTTACTTTTAATACCTAATCATTTTACATTCAAGGTGCAAATTAATTTTATCTTGAAATCATTTCTAAGATTATGAAGAATGTTCATAGATATTTAGTTTGGGGGTTTTTGCCTACGTAGGCTACTTACAAATCAGGAAAATACTGAGTCCATATTACTATAACTTGCTGATTTTATTCTTGACAATACCCAGGTTAAAGGAAATTTTGAATAATGCATATCTATTTTGACACCTCCAGCAAATGTTAGTACGTTTACAAATTTAGAAATGTATACACATTTCTACTAATGTATTTCATTCTGGTAGTTACTTTTTGGAAGAATTAATCCTAATTCTCTAACAGCATTCTATACAAAGTGTGGTATGCTTCATTCTTTAAAAATTTAGAAATGATTGCAGTATATACAAAAGGAGCATCTAATTTACTTATTATGAAATCTTTGTCATTCTTTAATTTTTAATCCTTACAAAAATTTAAGATTAAAATTTCAAAATGAACATTCTACTGAAAAGATTTAATATGTAAAATGTTAATGTTTTTCTAATTAATACTCGTTCTTTTCCCTAAGTTGTTATAAGGATACTTAATTCATAGCCTAAAATTAGAGTTGACAATCGCATATAGAAACCAACCAACATAGCAATAAAATCAATACTTACAATTCCCTTAGGGCCACTATTTGCTATTTGCAGCACCATTTCCTTAATGGAATGGCAGTTATGTTTGCAGAAATCTTATAACTACCATTTTTATGTTTTAACTAAAAGCAGCCTTCTTGAAAAGGTTTGATAAAAAAAATTGAGCGACTGTCAAGAAAGTGCCATAACCATTTTGTAGTTAATATCATAGCACAGGAGAAGTCTCTTTTTTATAGTTAATACACAATGGGGTTTCTTAGATGGCAAAATGATACCAATGATGGCAATATATCTTTTATAGTTTCATAACAAAGTATTGTACTTTAATATTTAAAGTTCTCTAGCAATACTTAAACACTCTCAGTTTAAATGAATATACTGTATTTACCAGGTTCCCATCATTATTTCATATAGTGCTCTTCAAAATGGAAAGGACAAGTCAATTTTGATGTTTATTTCACCTTACAAATTAAATAATAGGAAAAAAAATATGGCTCATCACAGATTATGCTAAAATTGAAATTTTTTTCATTCTAATATTGAAAATTGACTCACCCCATTATTGATAAATTATATGATTTACTTAAAATTAAGTACAAAATATAAAATATTTGTGATTATCTTTAGTCAGTCAATCAATCATATTTATTGAGCACCTATTGCATGTAGAGGACTGTACTAAATTCTTGGCCGGTCAGATATGAAGGGAATGGGAATTCCAGGCCAAGGTTGTGGAAGGATAAGCAGCTGGTAATGAGATAGACATGATTGAGGTACAGTGAGTAGGTTAACTTTAGAGGAGCAAACTATGCAAGCAGGGTTGCAGTAAGAGATCAGTGAAGTAAGTTAGGAGAGGACAGCGGATGGAGGAATTTAAATCCAGTGGTAAGGAGTTTTTACAAAGAAAACTCTATGGGTTCACTTCCAGAAGAATTGCAGGTGAAGGTGGGGCATTCTGGGAGAAATGAGTCCATGGCGTTGCTATAGGTCAAGATGACTCAACAGAATAAGACAAGACAAGGAGTTTCTATTTGATTTGTGTGTGGATGAGAAGCATTGGAGGTTTTTGAGAAATGGGGAGATGTGGTGTGAATGCTTATAAGAAAAATGATTTTGGAAGTTAAGGCCAGCAGGTTGGCAAAGAGAATGATGCAATGGTCAGAGTGGGATATGGAACATCATGGTTGCAGTTTGGTTGGTGAGGAAGAGGTGGATTCTGAAAACTGATAGGATTTTGGGATAGACTGAACTTTCAGGTTGAATGATCAGGTTGAATGATAGAGAAGAGTCAATGAGAATGCCAGGGCTATGGCTTTGTGAGATTGGGAGAATGATGATGTTGGAAAGTTATGAGGAAGTTATGGGAGGATTAATAATAATAATATTAATAATGATGGTATTTGTTAAGCACTTACTATGTGTCAAGCACTGTTCTAAGCGCTGGGGTATATACAAAGGTAATCAGGTTGTCACATGTGGGGCTCACAATCTTAATCCCCATTTTACAGATGGGGGAACTGAGGCATAGTGAGTTAAGTGATTGGGCAAAGTTATACATATGATAAGCAGCAGAGCTGGAATTAGAACCCATGACCTCTGACTTCCAAGGCTGTGTTCTTTACACTAAGCTACGCTGCTTCTCTAGTTCTGTTTTGGACATCTTAAATTTAAGATGCTGTGGGACATGACTCTCTCACTTTGCTCTTCCCCCATCTCCTCAACCCACTGTATATCTGTAATTTTATTTATTTATATTGATGTCTGTTTACTCAAACTGATGTTTTCTCCCTGCTCTAGATTGTGAACTCATTGTGAGCAGGAACTGTCTCCTTATTACTGTATTGTACTTTCCCAACTGCTTAGTACAGTGCTGTGCACACAGTAAGTGCTCAATAAATACAGTTGAATGAACTAATTGAAGTAAAGATGTCCTGAATTATATATATATATATATATATGTTATATACTAATAAGTGCATTTATGTGCATACCCTTATACTCTACATCTTTCTAATTTATTTTAATTTTTTTATTATTTTAAGAACTTGATATTCAGCCCACCCTCAGTCCCACAGCACCAATGCACATGTCCTTATATTCCATGTCAGTATTCTATTTTAATGTCCTTCTCCTCCTCCTCATGGACAGGGATTATGTTTACCAAGTCTATTGAAATGTACTCTCTAAAATTCTTAGTACTGTACTCAATGTTCAATAAATATCATTGATTGATTGAAATACAAGACTGCACAGGAAAGAGATTGGGGTTGGAGAGATAAATTTGGGAATCAACTGTGTATAGATGCTGGTTAAAGCTATGGGAGTGAATGCGTTCTACAAAGGAGTGGGTGTAGGTGGAGTTAAGAAGGGGACCCTTGAGGAGCTCCCTTAGTTAATAGAGGAGAAGCATGCAAAAGGGAATGAGAAACAGTGGCCAGAAAGGACAACTAGGAAAGGACAGTGTCAGTGAAGCATGTAGATAATGCTTCAAGGATAAAGGGGTGGTCCATAGTTTTAAAGGCAACCAAAACTCAAGCAGGTTAGAATGTGGTAGATAGAGGCCACCAGACTTAACAATAAGGTGGTCATAGGTAACCCTAGAGAGGGCAACCTCCATGGAATGGAGGTGGCAGAATTTGATTGTAGAGTTAAAATTGGGAATCAAAGAAGAGCATGTGGAGGCAGCAGGTTTTAAACAACTTATTTCAGGAGTTTGGAAAAGAAAGGTAAGAGGGTGATAACTAAGGGTGTGGTGGGTCACAAGAGGATTTTTTGAGGACAGAGGATGTATAGACATGTTTGAAGGCAGTATGGAAGGAATCATTGGAGAGTGACTGGTCAGAGTTGATGGTCAGGAAAAGAAGGAAGGGAGTAGGAAAAAAATTTAGTTACATGTGAAATATGAAGTTGGAGGCAGAGGTAGAGGTGGAAGATTTAAAGAAGAATGAGTGTTCTCCTCTTGACATGCACTTCTGGGAAAGATGGGAGAGTCACAGAGATGGATGGAGGAGAGCGGAACTGGAGAGATGCAGGGAAGATTTTGGAGAGATCTTTGGGGGCAAGAGGTGGTGGCTCAAGGAGATGGAGTTTGAGAAGGATTTAAAAATCTGAAATGGCTGGTGCAGAGAGTGGACATGGAATCAATAAATTGTGGAGATGTATTGTTTCTGGGCAGAGGAGGGAGTTATAACAAGCAAGAATGAGTTTGTGGTGGACAAGATTGGCCTAAATGTCTAGCAATTTCAACCAACAGTATTCCATAGCATTGCCCTCATCCTCTTTTCATTCACCTATTTAGTCTGATATTCACTTCTACACTAGTACATTTGTACTGTTTACTTCGAGTAAGATTAGTCTTTCATGCAACATACTGGGACATTGGTGAACTGAGGAAATTGAGAAATATTTAGGAATGATTAAGATAAGAAAGGGAGGGAGTGTGTGAAAATTGTAGCCTTGTGGTGACATAATGCTCCACTTTCCCATTCACTCAAGTTATCAAAGCCTTACATGAAAGACTTCTAGGAAGGGTAGAGGAACCCATTCTCTTCCATTCTACCCTGTTTCAAACTGATAAATTAAAGGCATAATGACACACATGTGGTGAGACAAGTGATTGGCCAAATACATTGTGTATGGACCTATGGCCCCTTTCAGAGAATGTGTTGATGACATCATTTTCATAAAGGTTTTTTTTAAATAATCCACATACACATTTTTAATAAATGAAAGAATAAACTTTTATAAGATTCATATATTCTAGTCAAATCCTCTTGTTGACTCTTCTCAGTCTAACTCATTGAGGTACACTGTTTTAAAATTAATCATTAAAGCTACTACTTTACTGCGTAGTGTGTTTTCCACATTTAGGCTTTTTACTCAAAGCTTTGAAGAATACCACAATGCTTTCCAAAATGATATAATTGATACATTGCTACACAAATATAGCAATAACAAGATGTTGTAGCTTTTTCTTTAATCTACCTTTCTTTTTGCCAGTTTATTATGTTTTGAATTTATTCTTTGTAGATCTGTAGGATCCCATTTTTATGGAAATTAATGTCTTTGAGAAGACACATACTCTAATTTTCAAACCCTAATACATTTATTCAAGTATCTTACTATGCAGATACAGCTGCCTTTTTATCTAGTGAGATTTACTTCAAAAAACCAAGTTAAATGGTATCATAGATTAATTCTTTGGGCACAGGAAAGCTTTTTAGAGGAAAAAAGATTTGTAATTACTTAGAATATTACAACGAACATGTCAAAAATGTATTATATAGTATGTCGTAATAGGAAAGTTAAAAAAAGTTAATTCACTGAATCAAATGTATTTTAGATTCCTATGTGCTTTTTTTCAATCAGACTTGAATAATGAAAGTTTACTATGATTCATAATAAACTATGTCATAAATTTGAGTCACATTTCTTTCTTTACAGAAAACAGTGAAACTTCAAAAAGGGCATTATCCAATGCAATTTCTTACATAAATCAAACTGGAAATAAGACACATTTTACAATTCAATTTAAGATCCCACTGAGACAATAATGTTGCAAGCTGTGCATTTTGCAAAGTAATATAGTAATGTCTAGTTTGCATTTTTGAAAAACCAAATTAATCACACTTTATTGAATATGTTGAAGCAACCCTAAAATTCATCTATTATTAAAAAACTTGTGCAACAAACACAAACTATATTTTATACATAAAGGACAAACTCATTTATTCATTAGGATAAAACACTTGGAGTTTGCATTTTGTAACTATGCAAGAAACAGCATTTGCTATCAGAGTTGTTTTGAATTTTTAAAAGCATTCTATGCATGGCAAGCTACATGAAAATTTATTTTAACACTTTAAAGTGTTACTAGATTTTAAAGGTTTTATGAAAAACAAAGCTAAATTTCAGAACACTGATATAATCCCATAGAATATCTGTTGGGTAAATAAAAGATATACAATTTTTAGTCAAATTAGGAAATTTTGCCCCACCATATTAATCTAGTTGTAATAAACATGCTATGAAAAGTAAGTATTTTTACAGGTTTTGACAGTAATACTTCTGGGAGAAAGCTCAGAACATATTCGATAGCTATTTCAAATTTTTAGATATCTTTAGGTTCAAATAGGAAAAAAAATAGCTTCTAGTATCCCAATACATTGTGCATCCTTTACATTGGGGATTTGCATGCCCAGTAACTCACTAAATACTGATGAATGACTAAATAATTGTGAAGGTACTGAATAAAAACTATCAAATAATTTAAAAGAACACAATCCAAATCTTGCTATTTTGTGATTTATATTTTAGAATATATAGTGAATGCATATATATAAATTGTATTAGTTGCTACCTTCATTGCTTCACAACTGTGATGGATGAATTACCAATATGACATTTTTTTCCTTAATGTGAATTAATAGTCATCTGCTACATTTTCACCTAGCATCAAAGGCAAAAAGTGACTTTTTTTAGTTGGGGTATAGTAAAGCTTCTTTTATCCTAATATAAGGACACAAATGTTTTCCAGAGTAGTATTCCTCTGAAAAAAATGAAACAATTCGGCTATCTTCAGTTCAGCAATCCATTGAATTCAGTTAAATTCTTTAAGGAGAGTTATAGATCATAACTATAAGAAAAATGGAAGATAACACTTTCTTCTCACAACTAAACTTTGTATGGCTAACTGATCAGCTTTACTTCACCTTGCTCAGGACTGACATACATCTGAATGGACTGCTGGTATAGCCTCAATTCAACCCCTCATAATGTTGAAAGACAACAGCAACAACAAAAAATACCCTGAAATAGGTCAGTTATGAAATCATAGAGCAAGAAGAGGCCTCAAGAGATAATCTAATCTGGGTTAGATCTCTGTTCTTGTAGGAAAATGACTAAAACCATCCTGTATTTGAGGGAAGTGGTTTTTTCTTGTAGTTGTTTGTTTTTCCTAGTCTACATGAACAAAAGAAGAGAGATGCAGAAAGGAAACTATTATACTATCTTCACTTTTTTCTTTGCCTACTCCCTGTGATCCGACAACCAATTCTTTTTATATTGTTTCGTTCTCTAAGCAGAACTTCCACCCCCAATTTCTTTCTCTGGGGCCTGAAGAGATGGACTTTTCTGCAACAGAATTACTGTTAGATTCCAATATAGCTTGCAATCAATGTGGATATCCCTTTCAAAGAGAAACTGCAGCTAGTAATTATTGAGTGTTCCTACTCTGTTGAAAATTTTGCCCTTCTAAGGTGTGACCTGCTGAAAGTTGTCACAAACATCAGTAGTATTCACTGAACACCTACAGTCTGCAGAACACTGTCCTAGACACTTTGGAAGATAACTAGGAATAAAAGTTGCTACTGCTACATAATTTAATGATAGCATCAGAAACAGTAGTATCTTCTGAAGAAATAAACATTAGGCTTTTATATAGACATCAGTGACCCTTCCACTTAGAACAGCATTTCTCATGGGTAGTTGCTAGTTGTGGTAGTGAGAATGTTGACCAGAACCACATTTTGCAGATGGTTTCAGGTAAACTTCTCTTCTTAACACCTCCAAGTCAAACATTAGGGTGTGCTTGAAGGTTTCAAGTGGAGATTTTAGAAAAAATAGCTCTTTGGTCAGCATTGTGCAATAACAGTTAGGAGCATGTCTTGAAATGCAGTGAGGCACTTTGGATAGTTTCTTTGCTGAAGCATTGTGAATTGGCTGGCACACTTATTTGTGCTCCAAAAACCTGATTTCTCCTTCAATTTAAAAGCAAAAACAAAACAATTTATGAAGTTGAACCAAAGCACTCACGGGTACCTGTATCCGGGCTCACTACACTCTCTAGACTTCATTCTGGCAAAATGGAAAAACATAGGTCCTTAGCAGTAAAGAACTTTAAGAAGGTTACAGATTTTAGGGAAAATAGAAAATATAAAAAGAAATAATGATTTTATTTTCGGTTAACTCATGTAAAATCATCAGATTTAATTTATAAAGATGCTGGAATTTTGTACCTCACTTGTTTTTTGTGCAAGGATAAATACTGAAGGAATATAATTTTCTAATTTTAAAGGTGATGTGAAGTAATTGTCCTACTCTGATCTAGTAGTTTAACTTAGGTGCATGGATGTAGGCCTTGCTAAATGATTGTATTTATTTTCCTCATTTCCTTTGTTTAGAGTAAGGTGACATGCTTTACAAATGGTCAAGAGTGGACACAAGCTATCAGAATAATCTCCATTGTACTCTAACCTTGACAGACAATGTCACATTCCCTGTCTCAATATATCAATGTTCTTTACTAAGCACTAGTGTGGACTCTAATCTCTTTGAGTTTGGGCTCCTTTGGTGGGGTCAGCCTAAGGGAATATCAAATAGTCACATGGCACCTGTGTATTAAAGATTCTCATTCTTGATTGATTCCATTAAGTGTGGCTCTACACACTTTCATTCATTCATTCATTCAATAGTATTTATTGAGTGCTTACTATGTGCAGAGCACTGTACTAAGCACTTGGAATGTACAAATAGGCAACAGATAGAGACAGTCCCTGCCCTTTGTCGGGCTTACAGTCTAATTGGGGGAGCACACTTTCAAACTAGGAGCAGAGAATATGAGAGTGTTTCATAAAATATGTTTCATGAAAAAATTTGAATAAAACTGACTGGAACTTTCTAAAATGTTGATAAAAAAGCAAGATAAAGAACAAATTAGACAGTGACATGCAACACATTTTTTCCTTAGTGCTAACGATTAGTTATGGTACGGTTAATGAAAATATTGGTTATTTATTGAAATTTTCTTAGAATAAGGGATGATACTTGCATTTAGCACCTGACAAGTTCCCTCCAGTTTTTTTATTCCTACCTTTTAGAATAAAATAAGAATAATTCATCAATAAACATATTTTTTGTAGCCATAATTCCCAAGCACTTAATATACTGTTCTGCACACAATAAGCACACAATTGATAATTGATTGATGTGCCAGTTATGGCTGTAACTATTCTCCTGTACCCAGCTAGGGATCTCAATTGGCCCCACCAAATTAAGCTACTTGCCAAACTTTGCTCAATATTCAGTCAAGCAACACTAGATAAAGACAGGGAAACCCAAATCTCCCTGTAGCCTGTAAGTTCCTTGTGGGCAAGGGATATGTCTACCAACCCTGTGGTATTGTACTCTGCCAAATGCTTAGTACAGTACTCTAACAAAGTAAGCATTCAATAAATACCATTGATTAATTGATTAATAAAATCAAGACAATTCTGTTCTCTAGGAAATGGTCGATTGTGGTACTTACATGACGTTAAATAAAGTTGAGACCACATTGATTTGAGCTTTCTTCTCATTGATTGTCAATGAACACAGTACTGTCAAAGTAATAATTATGGTATTTGTTAAGTGCTTACTATGTGCCAAGCACACTATCAATCACTGATGTTAATATGAGATAATCCAGTTCATGGGGTTCATGGTAAAAGTAGGAAGGTTGGCACAGAGGTACAGAGAAGTTTAGTGATTTGCCTGAGGTCAAACAACAGATAAGTGTCAGAGCTCTGATTAGGACCTAGGTCCTGTGATTCCCAGGCCTGTGCTCTCTCACTAGGCCACACTGTTTCTAAAATGGCGAAATGTATCCTTTAGTTCCTTGATGCTGATGTTTTGAAAGTATGTAGTTTCTCTCAGTTGCAATCTGGTTTATCACCTCAGTTTAATCTGGTTCTAGCCAGATTGTGGTCTTTGACATGGTTTGACATGGTATAAGTAAGAATATGTCTTTTAGTTCCTTGATGCTTAAAAATTGTTTGTAATGTGTAATAGAAAGATGCAAGGTGATTGCTTTAAAGTTAATGGTGAGAAGATTTTGTTTGATGAATAGTGAATGGGCAACCATTGGAGTTGTCTGAGAAGTGGGGAAGCATAGCATTAATGTGTTTGTAGAAAAGTGATCTGGGCAGCAGAATGAAGTATGGACTGGAGTGGGAGAGACAGGAGGCAGGGTAGTCAGCAAAGAGGCTGATAGAATAACTAAGTCGGCGTGCGATAAGTGATTCGATTAGTGTGGTAGCATTTTGGATGGAGAGGGAAGGGCATATTTTAACGATGTTGTGAAAGTGGAATTGACAGGTTATTGTTTCTTTTTCTATTTGGCCTTTCTTCTCCATTCTAACTCTTTTATTACTATTTATTGAACAGCTGCAAAATATACAAAAAAACCCCAAACAAAAAAGGCCTGATTGGTATCATACAATCTGGGAAGTGGAAGAGAAGGCAAACACAGAGCTGTACACAACCACTAAACATTAAAGCAAACTTCGCATTTCCCCTCACCATATTAATCTAGGAAAATAACCGATGTTCTAAATGGATGCTGTCTGCCTTTTGCTGAGTCACTCAATTGTTTATACTGATATGTAGGATTCTTGATTCTGAAAAGGCTGCTGTATTATGTATTTCCTTAAAAGCATCTGTATTTTGCATGGTGATTAAGCCAAAGGAAGTCGAGTCTTAAATGAGCAGACTTGGAATAAGGTGTAATTTAAAGTCTTGACATGGAAATCAATATATCATTCTTGGGACAGTTGAGAAAGTTCATTCATTCATTCATTCAGTCGTATTTATTGAGCACTTACTGTGTGCAGAGCACTGTACTAAGTGCTTGGAAAGTGTGATTCGGTAACAGATAGAGACAATTCCTATCTAACAATGAGCTCACAGTCTAGAAGGGGGAGACAGATAACAAAACAAAACAGACAGGCATCAATAGCATCATAATAGATAAATAGAATTATTAATAAAATAAAGAGAATAATACAGTAATAAACAAGTACAAATATACACAAGTGCTATAGGGTGGGCTGGGGATAGATAAGAGGGAGAGAGAGGGATGATGGGGAGGGGAGGAGGAGCAGAGGAAAAGGGGGACTCAGTTTGGGAAGGCCTCCTAGAGGAGGTGAGCTTTCAGTAGGGCTTTGAAGTGGGGAAGAGAGCTAGTTTGGTGGAAGTGAGGAGAGAAGGCATTCCAGGCCAGGGATAGGACATGGGCCAGGGGTTGATGGTGGGACAGGAGAGAACGAAGCATGGTGAGAAGGTTAGTGACAGAGGAGCAGAGTGAGTGGGGTGGGCCATAGAAGGAGAGAAGGGAGGTGAGTTAGGAGGGGGCAAGGTGATAGAGAGCTCTGAAGCCAATAATGAGGAATTTTTGCTCCATACGAAGGTGGATAGGCAACCACTGGAGATGTTTGAGGAGAGGGGTGACATGCCCAGAGCATTAATCTGGGCAGCAGAGTGAAGTATAGACTGAAGCAGAGAGAGATAGGCGGTTGGGAGATCAGAAAGGATGCTGATACAGTAATTCAGTCGGGATATGATGAGAAATTGCACCAATAAGATAGCGGTTTGGATGGAGAGGAAAGGGCAGATCTTGGTGATGCTGTGAAGGTGAGACTGGCGGGTTTTGATGACAGATTGGATGTGTGGGGTAAATGAAAGAGAGGAGTCAAGGATGACACCAAGGTTGCGGGCTTGTGTGACGGGAAGGATGGTAGTGCCGTCCAAAGTGACGGTAAAGTCAGGAGAGGACAGGGTATAGGGTGAAGATAGGATCTCAGTCTTAGACATGTTGAGTTTTACGTGGTGGGTAGATATCCAGGTGGAAATGTCCTGAAGGCAGGAGGAAATATGAGCCTGGAGGAGAACAGGGGAAGAGATGTAGATTTAGGTGTTATCTGCGTAGAGATGATAGTTGAAGCTGTGGGAGTGAATGAGTTTACCAAGGGAGTGAATATAGATAGAGAACAGAAGAGGACCAAGAACTGACCCTGGAGGAACCCTTACAGTTAGAGGACAGGATCAGGAGGAGGAGCCCGCAAAGGAGACTGAGAATGAATGGCCAGAGAGATGAGGAGAACCAGGAAAGGACGGAGTCCATGAAACCAAGGTTGGAAAACGTGTTGAGGAGAAGAGGATGGTCGACAGTGTCAAAGGCAGCTAAGATGTCAAGGAGGATTAGGGTAGAGTAAGAGCCATTGTATTTGACCAGAAGAAGGTCATTGGTGATCTTTGAGAGGGGAGTTTTGGTGGAGTTGAGGGGGCAGAAGCCAGATTGGAAGACTGGAGTTGAAGAATTCGAGGAGAGACTTGGAGTTGAGGAATTCGAGGCAGCATGTACAGACGACTCGTTCTAGGAGTTTGGAAAGGAAGGGAAGGAGGGATATGAGACGATAACTGGTGGAGGCAGTGGGGTCGAGAGGTTTTTCAGGATGGGGGCGACTTTGGCATGTTTGAAGGCAGAGGGGAAGAAGCCTTTAGAGAGTGAGCGGTTGAAGATGGAGCAGTTGAAGATGGGTTAAGGGGAGGAAAAAAGGGGTGAGAGTTTTTATAAGGTGAGCGGGAATGGAGTAAGGATCACAGGTGGAGGGGATGGCACTTGAGAGGAGGGTGGAGATCTCCTCTGAAGATACTGCTGGAAATGATGGGAAAGTAGAGGTTGAGAGTTGGGGGGATGGAGAAGGGGGAGGGGTGACTTTGGGGAGCTCAGACCTGATGGTGTTAATTGTCCTAATGAAGTAGGTGGCCAAATTGTTGGAAGTGAGGGATGGAGAAGGGAAAGGAACAGAAAACCTCAGGAGGAAGTTAAATGTCATGAATCCCCCTCCAAAATGAAGTATATATAATTGCCAGTGCACTGAGGTTGTATCCTGCCACCCTGCTACCTGGATTCAGGAGGCTGTGCTCCTGATGGGATGGCAGGGCTCAGCATGAGGCAGCTGTTCAACCTCTGTCTGCATCACTGACATTTCTTTACCAGAGAAGAGCTGGGATCAAGGCACTCTGCATGTAAGACAAGGAAAGCAGTAGTCCTCTGCTCTTTCTCAGAGAGTCAGTGTCTCTGCAGATAAAACCCACTTCCTAGTGGTCAAGAAAATGAAGGCCTTAGAAGGGAATGGTGGAGAGAAAGGAGCTTAGCAGTACACTGTGGTCGACATGCTCGTGAGAGCAGCCTCTCGCTTTACTTTGCTGTAGCAACTACTGCTGTTGTGAGAGATGCTTATGAATGTCAGGCCCTTTCTGAATACCCCAAAGCAACTCTCTGGGCTAATATAGTGGCAATCCACAGAGGCAAACAGTGCTGGAAGCCCAGCACAGAATATTCAGGAGGAGACATATAGAAAGAGCAAAAGACCACAGCTAAAACTTTCTCCTCCTCGGCAGCCACTGGACAATCTGTTCAAAGATAGAACTGCTTCTGTTTTTGCTACCACTGGTTGCAAGTGGTGGAAAGAGCACTGGACATGGAGTCAGTGGATCTGGACCATTATGTGACTACGATCGAGTTACTTAACTTCTCTCCGTGTGAGACAGAGGCTGGGTATCCTACACTTAGTGGAGTGGTTGGCCCAATACTAGTGCTTAATAAGTCACATCACAAATAATAATAATAATAATGATATTGATGGCATTTGTTAAGAGCTTACTATGTGCCGAGCACTGTTCTAAGCGCTAGGCAAGATACAAGGTAATCAGGTTGTCACACATGGGGCTCACCATCTTAATTCCCATTTTATTCATTCATTCATTCAATAGTATTTATTGAATGCTTACTATGTGCAGAGCACTGTACTAAGCTCTTGGAATGTACAAATCAGTAACAGATAGAGACAGTCCCTGCCCTTTGATGGGCTTACAGTCTAATCGATGAGGTTACAGATGAGGTAACTGAGGCACAGAGAAGTCAAGTGACTTGCCCAAAGGCACACAGCTGATCTGTGGTGGAGCGGGATTAGAACTCACAACCTCTGACTCCCAAGCCCTCTTTCCACTATGCCACGCTACTTCTTTAAATATTATTAATGGTGGAAATTGCTATTTTGAGGTTACTAGAAATCGGTTCCTTCCTATCAAGAAACCTGGAGAGTCATCCCAGGTAGTAATAACAATAATAACCTTAGTATTACTAGCTCTGGCCTCGGTGAAGGAGTAGTGGTGGTGAGAAGAAATTTCATGTCTCTTTTTATCCCTTTGCTCCCATCTCTTCTGTACCTGCTATCCCTGTGGAAGGATGTTTACCAGTGACTCCTTTTATTAATGTTCTGGCTTTGCCTAAATTTATCAATCTTCCAAATTAATGATAATACTCATAATAAAATTATTATAAAAATAATACTGTTTTTTGTTAAGTGCTTACTTTGGGCCAAGCACTGTGCTAAGCTAAGACCTGGAATAGATGCAAGATAATCAGACCAGATGGGAGTTAACAATCACAAGGGAACAGACATTTAATTACTCTTTTACAGATAAGGAAACTGAGAGAAGTTAAGCGACTTTCCCAGGGTCAAAGAAAACATAAGTAGCAGAGCCAGGATTAGAACCCAGGTCCTACTAGTCCTCTGCTCTTATCATTGTCTCTAACTTATTCTTTATTTTTTCTTTGTTTTAGGATCTTTCCCAGTATTTCTCTTTGTCAGTACTGTCATCTGCATCTCTCTTACTGGAGCCCCAAATCTATCTCTCCTTCCTGTTTTGGGGGTTTTTTTGTTTGTTTGTTTCTTTAATCTTGGATGCTCTGGCCAGCTATAGGAAGTCCTGCTCCAAGAACCCAAACCCTAGTCGACTTAGGTTGACCTCTGGAAAATATGGTCAATTTAAGAATAACAAGAAATGTTATTACTTACATTACTTCGATGCTAAAATGACTCAGTTGATGGTGAGACTACTCTGTCCATGAATTTGAGAACTTTTGAGAGATAGCACACAATACGTGCAAAGGCATAACAGGGAAACTGACAGACACTTGGATCAGAGGCCCCATGCAAATGAGACTCATTCATTCCTACAGCATCAACTGAGAAGCATCGCTGAGAAGCAGCATGGCTTAGTGGAAAAAGCAGGGGCTTGGAAGTCAGAGGTAGTGGAGTCAGAGGTAGTGGGAAGCAGCATGGCTCAGTGGAAAGAGCCTGGGCTTCGGAGTCAGAGGTCATGAGTTCGACTCCCGCCTCTGCCACTTGTCAGCTGTGTGACTGTGGGCAAGTCACTTAATTTCTCTGTGCCTCAGTTCCCTCATCTGTAAAATGGGGATTACGACTGTGAACCCCATGTGAGACAACCTGATTACCTTGTATATACCCCAATGCTTAGAACAGTGCTTGGCACATACTAAGAGCTTAACAAATACCATTATTATCTCTATGTGGGTCATTCATCTCAAATCCACCTCTTCAGACCTGACTTCTCTCCTTTGCAGTCTTACATTTCCCCCTGCCTTCACATATTTCTACTGGGATATTCCCCTGACACCTCATAGTTAACATTTCCAAAATGGAATTCCTCATTTTGACACTCAAAAACCCTGTCGTCCCACAAATTAGCCATCATTGTAGACAACAGCACCATCTCCACCATTGTCCCCATAACTATGTCATTTTCCTCAATTCATCTCCATTTATTCAGCTTGCCACCAAATCTTATCAGTTCTTTTTCACATCTTCAGATCTCACCCCTTCTTTTCCATCCATTCATTCAATTGTATTTATTTATTGAGTGCTTACTATGTGAAGAGCACTGTACTAAGCCCTTGGAAAGTACAATTCAACAATAAAGAGAGACAATCCCTGCCCACACTGGGCTTACAATCTAGAAGGGGGGGGGGGGGAGACAGACATCTAAACAAGTGAATAGACATCAAAATAAATAAATCGAATTATAGATATGTACATATATATATACAAGTGCTGACGGAGGGTGGCTAAGCAAAGGGAGTGAATAGGGTAACGCGGAGGGGAGGATGAGTGGAAGAAAAGGGGGCTTACACCTTGGCCACCCTTGAGCTGTTCTGCTCGTCCCTGCCTGGGGCACACACATCACCCGAGACGCCAGGACCCCCCATCATCAAGCGTTCCAGATCCGAGGTGCACCGAGGCTTGTCTGGAGACCCAAGATGGCTATCAATCCCCACTCTGCCACTTTTCAGCTGTGTGACTGTGGGCAAGCCACTTAACTTCTCTGTGCCTCAGTTACCTCATTTGTAAAATGGGGATTAAGATTGTCAGCCTTACGTGGGACAACCTGATTACTCTGTATCTACTTCAGTGCTTAGAACAGTGCTCTGCACATAGAAAGTGCTTAACAAATACAAACATTATTATTATCAATCTCCTATCAGTGTCTGATCTGCCTATCTGTAGCCTGTATTCTCTGTACTCACTGCAGGTTGTAAGTAATCATCTCAGCGTGCTGTCGCTGTTTTACATTTCTCTAGGTTGTATCCTCTGTGTTAAGTGCAAATATTCTGTTTAAGGGCTTAATAATAAATAATACTAATAATAATTGTGGAATTTGTTAAGCTCTTACTATTCATTCATTCATTCATTCGTATTTATTGAGCGCTTACTATGTGCAGAACACTGTACTAAGCACTTGCAACGTACAAATTGGTAACAGATAGAGACAGTCCCTGCCCTTTCATGGGCTTACAGTCTAATCGGGGGAGACAGACAAAAACAATAGCAATAAATAGAATCAAGGGGATGAACATCTCATTAAAACAATAGCAAATAAATAGAATCAAGGCGATGTACATCTCATTGACAAAATAAATAGGTTAATGAAAATATATACAGTTGAGTGGATGATTACAGTGCTGAGGCGAGGGGAAGGGAGAGGGGGAGGAGCAGAGGGAAAGGGGGCAAAAGAGGGCTTAGCTGAGGAGAGGTGGGGGGGGTAGAGTGGGAGCAGAGGGAGCAGAGGGAAAAGGGGGATCTCAGTCTGGGAAGGCCTCTTGGAGGAGGTGAGCTTTAAGTAAGATTTTGAAGAGGGGAAGAGAATTAGTTTGGCAGAGGTGAGGAGGGAGGGCATTCCAGGACCATGGGAGGACGTGGCCCAGGGGTCAACGGCGGGATAAGCGAGAACGGGGGACGGTGAGGAGGTGGGCGGCAGAGGAGCGGAGACTATGGTGTGGGCAGTAGAAAGAGAGAAGGTAGGAGAGGTAGGACGTGGCAAGGTGATGGAGAGCCTTGAAGCCTAGAGTGAGAAGTTTTTGTTTCATACTGAGGTTGATAGGCAACTACTGGAGGTTTTTAAGAAGGGGAGTGACATGCCCAGAGAGTTTCTGCAGGAAGATGAGCCAAGCAGCGGAGTGAAGAATAGACTGGAACGGGGAGAGAGAGGAGGAAGGGAGATCAGAGAGAAGGCTGACACAATAATCCAGCCGGGATATTGCGAGAGCCCATAATAGTAAGATAGCCCTTTGGGTGGAGAGGAAAGGGCGAATCTTGGCGATATTATAAAGGTGAGACCGGCAGGTTTTGGTGACGGATTGGATGTGTGGGGTGAATGAGAGAGCCGAGTCAAAGATGACACCAAGGTTGCTGGCCTGAGAGACGGGAAGGATGGTTGTACCATCCACAGTGATAAGGAAGTCAGGAGGAGGACAGGGCTTGGGAGGGAAGATGAGGAGCTCAGTTTTGGACATGTTGAGTTTTAGGTGGCGGGCAGATATCCAGGTAGAAACGTCTTGGAGGCAGGAGGAGAAACGAGCCTGAAGGGAGGGGGAGAGGACAGGGGCAGTGATATAGATCTGTGTGTCATCTGCAAAGAGATGATAGTTGAAGCTGTGAGAGCGAATGAGTTCACTAAGGGAATGAGTGTATATGGGGAACAGAAGAGGGCCAAGAACTGACCCTTGAGGAAGTCCTTTGGTTAGAGGATGGGAGGGGGAGGGGAGCCTGAGAAGGAGACCGAGAATGAATGGCCAGAGAGATAAGAGGAGAACCAAGAGACGACGGAGTCTGTGAAGCCAAGGTGAGATAAGGTGTGGAGGAGAAGGGGATGGTCAACAGTGTCAAAGGCAGCTGAGAGGTCAAGGAGGATTAGAATAGAGTAGGAGCCATTGAATTTGGCAAGAAGGAGGTCGTGGGTGACCTTAGAGAGCAGTCTATGTGGCAGGCACCGTACTAAGTGCTGGGGCAGATACAAAGAAGCCAACTGAGTTGAACACAGTCCCTGTCTCAATCCCCATTTGACAGTTGAGCGTCAGGGCTCATGAGTTCGAATCCCAACTCTGCCACTTGTCGGCTGTGTGACTGTGGGCAAGTCACTTAACTTCTCTGTGCCTCAGTTCCCTCATCTGTAAAATGGGGATTAAGACTGTGAGCGCCACGTGGGACAACCTGATTCCCCTGTGTCTACCCCAGCGTTAGAACAGTGCTCGGCACATAGTAAGCGCTTAACAAATACCAACATTATTATTATTATTATTATTAGTTGAGAAGGCAACTGAGAGGCCCAGAGAAGTAAAGTGACTTGCCCCAGGGGATTAGGATACAGGTCCTTCTGACTCTCAAGCCAGTGCTCTATCCACTAGGCCATACCGCTTCTCTCCTGTTTAAAACTCGGAGTTTGTCTCGTGGTCTTTGTGCTCTCTAGCTAAGCCAGCTGCACCCTAAATCACACTGGGGTTCCCTCTATGGGTAAGACCACTTCTCAACTGGACTGGGGGGTGGGTGAGGTTTGACTTGCAGTCTTACTGATCCAAGCATTGCTCATTCTCTTTTTACCTCCTCTCTCTCCCTTCTCTAGTCCATACTTCACTCCGCTGCCGAGATCATTTTTATGAAAACTATTCAGTCTACATATCCCCACTTTTCAAAAACCTTTAGTGGTTTTCCATCCACCCCTGCATCAAATAGCAACTCCTTATCATCAGCTTTAAGACACCCAATCAACTCTCTCCTTCCTATCTTACCTCGCTGATCTCCTACTACAATCCAGCTCGCACACTTAGTTTTTCTTACATCAACCTACTTTTTCAATTTGAATCTCAGCAGTCTTGCCACCCAGCTCTTGTCCATGTCCTCCTTCTGTCCTGGAACTCCCTCCTCCTTTATTACCAACAGACCACTAATTAATTACCTTTCTCATATTCAAAGCCCTACTAAGTTCACTTAGTGCACTGCATTGGATCTTCAGGAGGCAGTGCTCCTGATGAGATGTCAGGCCCAGCATGAGATAGCTGTTCAGATCCTTGCCTGCGGCACTGTCATTTCTTTATCAAAGAAGAGCTGGGGTCATGGGACTCTGTATGTGGGACAGTGAAAGGTATAGTCCTTTCCTAAATTCTCACTTCCAGTACTCGTCTTCCCTTCTGCGTTCACTGTGCACTTGAGTTTGTATCCGTTAAGCACCTGGATATGCTGTACCAGCTCCATAGCACCTGTGTACATATATCTTTATATTCTGCCATTTCCCCTTATCTGTACTTTATTTCAGTGTTTGTCTCCCCTTTTAAACTGTAAGATCTTCATGGGCATGGATTGTATCTACAAAGTCTATTGTACAGTACTTTCCCAAGTGCTCAGTCCAGTGCTCTGTGCACAGTAAGAGCTCAATAAATACCATTTGTTGATTAATTGATTGATTGTTTTTTCCAGAGTTCCCAACTTGCCAGATTGGGAGAATGAGCAGAATCTTTCCTCTTCAGCTCTTAGAACATCAGGAAGGTTGCAGTAATTTGAAACCCAGAACAGTTGCCTGGAATGGTGAAATACTTGAGGATGACCCAAGTATTTTTTATTAGACAGTTAATAACTTTACAGTTTTATATCAGTTTATGTCTATTATGCTTCCATTGCATTCTTCCATTATCAATGTTGTTCATCTCTACCCACTTAAACTTATAAGGATAAGGGCTCTATTGTACTTTAGTATTCAGTGTAGGATCATTTTTATAGTAAGTGCTTAATAAATATTGGTAGGGATAAAATAATCAATCAATTAATCAGTGACGTTTCATTCATTCATTCATACAATAGTATTTATTGAGTGCTTACTGTGTGCAGAGCACTGAACTAAGCACTTGGAAAGTACTATTTGGCCACAGACAGAGACAATCCCTACCTAACAGTGGGATCACAGTCTAGAAGGGGGAGACAGACAACAGAACAAAACAAGGAGGCAGCATTACTACCATCAAAATAGATAAACAGAATCATAGATGAATGCACATCATTAATAAAATAAATAGAGCAATAAATATGTACAGATATATAGAAGTGCTGTGGGGAGCAGAAGGGGGTAGAGCAGAGGGAGGGAGTAGGTTAATGGGAAAGGGAGAAGGAGCAGAGGGAAAGGGAGGGCTCATTCTGGGAAGGCCTGAAGGAGGTGAGCTCTCAGTATGGCTTTGAAGAGGGGAAGAGAGTTAGTTTGGCTGATGTGAGGAGGGAGGGCATTCCAGGTCAGAGGTAGGACGTGGGCCAAGGGTTGCCTGCGGGACAGGTGGGAACGAGGCACACTGAGGAGGTTAGCAGCAGAGGAGTGAAATGTACGGGCTAGGCTGTAGGAGGAGAGAAGGGAGGTGAGGTAGGAGGGGGAAAGATAATGGAGAACTTTGAAGCCAATAATGACGAGTTTTTGCTTCACGCGAAAGTTGATAGGCAACTGCTGGAGATTTTTGAGGAGGAGAGTGACATCCCCGAGCATTTCTTCAGAAAGATAATCCAGGCAGCGTAGCTGAAGCGGAAGGCGATAGGAGGATGGGAGATCAGAAAGGAGGCAATGCGGTAAACCAGTGGGGATATTATGAGAGCATTTACTGTTGAGACAGAGCTTTCATGTCTGCAGAAGAAAGCTGGGACCAGTGGACATCAGGCTGTGTTTCTCCGGGTCCTCTATTCATTTTTGGGTGGCAGTTATGGAAGTTGGTTGTGGGCAGAGAACATGTCTACCAAGTCCACTTGTACTTTCCCAATAAGCATGAGAAGCAGCATGGCCTAGTCAGTAGAGCATTGGTCTAGGAATCACGATGACCTGGGTTCTAATCCCAGCTCTATAAATAAAGTTAATGACTTCAGTGACACTTAAGGCAATTCAGGGTAGATCTTATTCAAAGGTGGATCATTTGATAACCCTTGGTTTATGTTCTTCACATTTTACAAAAGAGATAAGGTTAAGCAAAATTAACTGTTAGGTATATAAGTTCAACGCAAAAAATATGAATTTTCGACATGTATGAACATTTGATGTTAATGATGATTTGTTGATCAAAATAACAAATGTTTACCCCTGAACCCTGCTTGCAGTGCACATCTTTAAAATTCTAGCTTATGAATACAGAAATGTGGTTTGCGACTTTATACAACATAAGGTAATGCATAATCATCATAGGGCAGGACCAATCTAGAGAAATGACTTTGATTTGCTATCTCAGCATTTAAGTGTAAGCTCTTTCTAAATAATGTCCTTTTTTTATAAAATAAAAAGTAATAATATCTGTTTTAATTGATTCTTTTGTTGTTTAATAAAATTGCTTGGTTTGATTGCTAAAGAATTTGAATTGAGTTTTCATTACCTACTTAAAAAAAATTACATTGGAATCCAGACAATATTGAGCTAATGAGTTTGAATTTATATTGAGCCCTAGCTGTCTTCATGAAGTAGATGGCAAAATTCATGGTAATAAATATGCTTTTGCCATTAAAAACTTTATAGTACAGATTTTACTATCCGGTTTTTAATAGAGTAAAGGATTTAAATTGGATTTTTTCCAACTAAACTGTTTTCTCTTCAAATCATATAAACATATAGTTTTAAAAAGAAAATAATAGTACTCATCATCAGAACGTTAAATTTTATTACATTTTCAAAAGGTATTGTGAAAATCCGTATCCATTGTATCCAACAGTCCACATTATCCAACAAAATTATGTCGAATAATGATTTTCAGAAAGATGTTGCAAATTGGAATTTTAAATTGTCTTTAATATTTTCATAAAGAAGTGTTTCATTCTTTACTTGTTTACTGTCTCCTGTGATAGAGTACAAGTTTCGCAGGGGCAGGAATTATTGTGTCTTGGTATTTTTGTAGGTACTTGAAATTCCAGGGACAGTTATTCTGCCATTGCTTAAGCCCTAAAAATTTATATTGAATCTGATGCTAATAATGTGCAACATACAAGGAAAAAATAGATATTGGAAGGGAATTAATTCATTTCACTTTTACATGTTCTATGCTACTGTTTGGCCGGAAACGTGGCTGTCAACTCTGTTGTATTGTACTCAGTGCTTTGCACACAGTACATGCTTAATAAATTCCATTAATTGATTAGTTCTAGGCAGAGTCTAGGTAGGATTGTAGGTCCTCAATATTGACTTCTCTTTTTCCATTTAAGCACAGTTCTAGGAGATTTTGTTGGGCAAAGGTACGGTTAATGGTATATATATATTTACATGTTTTAGTTTAATTAATCAATCAGGCATATATTTACTGAGCACTTACTGAGTGCAGACCAATACACTAAGCCCTTTATAGCAGATCTTTTATAGATACACTAGAATAGGGTTGGTAGATACATTGCCTGCCTACAATGAGCTTACAGTCTAATACCTTTCAATCTCACACAAATACCTGTTCTTCAGTAGAAAGAAAAATCATTGTTAAATAATCTGATTCCACCTAGGACTTACAATCACGCCTTATGATAAATGAAGCTGTTATTGTCACTCAGTCACTTAATATTAGACCAAGAGTATCCTAGTATGCGTGCCTCCCTAAGTGTATGATTTACTGCCAAAGTGCTGCAAATACTAATTAATATTCAACCAATCATTTATCACATTCATACCATTTTTTAATAGTTTGGAATTAAAAGTTCAGTAGTTTTGATATATAAAAATTAAATAAAAGCCCACATAGAACACTGTGATATTACAATTTAATGCTTCCAGAGCTAACTCTCATAACCCACTCAGAAAGAGTAAATTATGGCTGCTGCCTAAATACCAGTATCTAAAAACAAGTTTGAACAGTGTGAAATGCCATTATTTTTGCACATTTTAAAATACATGTATTCAGTGGTACACTCGATTCTGCCCCAGCCCATATTTTCATTATGCATTTTTACTTAAATGTTGTTATGGAATTGACTGTTGGGTATATAATGCAATGCAGTTCAGTGTCAGAAGAAATAGTTGGGTACATGGTCTAGTAGAAAGAGCATGGTCCTGGAAGTCGGGTGGAAAGCCCAGCTCCATCATTTGCCTGCTGCATACCCTTGGGCAGCTTCCTTTACCTCTCCATTTTAAGTTACCTCACCTGTAAATTGGGGATAAAATACCCATTCTCCTTCCCCCATAGACTGGGAGCTCTATGTGTGACAGGGACAGTGCCAGACCTGATTATCTTGGCTCTATCCAAGCACTAAGTACAGTGTTTGTTACATAGTAAGCGGTTAGGAAATACCACAATTAATATGTGATACTTACTGAAATGCAAGCTTTTCTCGAATGTGGAGTTTTGCAAGAAAATAACATTGAGTTTAAGTGACCTGAGAGTTTTAATTCAGCGAAGATACTCTTCCTGTCTACTTATTCAAATGAATTTCATTTTTAACATACTCTAAAGTGATAGGAATTAAAAGAACACAACTGTTTATGAGGACTAAGAATATTATAAAATCACTATTGTTCCAAATAGATTTTGCAGTTTTTACCTGCCTGCAAATTGGTTAAATTAAATGTTTCAAATTGAAAGAACAAAAAAAGTGACCCTCATATCAATTCCTCTGCTAGAAAAAAAACTAATCTACCTGAAAATGTGTTAAATTGGTGACCTTTATTGCAAATTTAGTTGTTGCCAATTTGGAATCTTCCTGTATCCAAATAATTTATATTCATTCCCACAGGAAGCTGTGATGGTTCTTGGGATAAGGAAAAACTTCAGTCTCCCCCAACCCAAGGATCACAGGCCTCTGTTAACCACCCCAGCTTGCCTGGACAGCATAATCTTCCTCTTAGTCATCCTCTCAACCCTCATCAGCAGAACCATCTTCTGCCAAATGGTACGGCTGACATCTATCAGCACTAACACGATAGTTAAAACAAAGTGTCTGGCATCATGTGAAGCCTCCTTGCTGACCTCCCTGCCTCCTGTCCTCCCATTCTAGTCCATACTTCATTCTGCTGTCTGGATTGGTAGTTTAATTCAGTTCAATCCATAACTCCCCACTCCTTAAAATAAAACCCCTCCAATATCACTCATTCACTTCTGCCTCAAAAGAGAAACTCCTTGACATCATTTTCAAGATACCCAGTCAGTTCTCCCACTGCTACCTTGCCTAATTGATCTATTACTAGTACAACCCAGCTCACACACTTCCCTCTAACACCAATACCCGTTCTCTTGACTTTGCTCTTTTATATCCTGCTGCCAACCTCTTACCCATATGCTCCCTCTGGCCCAGAACTCCCTCTCCCATCATATCCAACAGAGCTTCACTCTCTCCAACTTCAAAGCCCTCCTAAAATCACATTGCTTTAAAGAGGCCTTCCCTGACTAAGTCCTCCTTTGTCCTTTCCACCCACCCTTCTGCATTATCTAGACATTTAGATCTATGCCACTTATTATTCACTCTACCTTCAGCCTCACAGTAGATAATGAACATAACTCTACACTCTGTCTTTTCCCCTTTCTGTAATTCATTTTATAGTGTATCTCCTGCTCTAGACAGAAAACTCTTGGTAGGCAAGGATCATGTCTAACCGGTCTATTGGATGTACTTTTCCAAGTGCTTAGTACAGTATTCTGTAAACAGTAAGCACTTAATAAAACCCATTGGTTGATTGATTGATTGAAAATCTAAATGCTTTGTCTTTAAATGGGTAGAATAATATATTTGGGTTATTTTTCAGGTTAATTTAATTAATAAAGAAATTATATTTCATCAAAGTTTTAAAATTCATGGAAAATAGTAATTTAATCAAGCACCTGGCAATAATTCATATTCAATATAATAAATGACAACTCTACCACTGTATTTGATAATGGCAACTAATTGAAAACTTAGAAGTGTATTTTTTATCCAGATATAAATAATGCTAATTGTTCTGTGTAGGAAATACACATACTTAGAAGACAGCTTTCTCTACTCTTTGACTTTGTTATTGTGAAATATTAAAATATATGCTGCAATATTTTTATTTATGGTGCCATCCAACTAGATATAACTCTGTAAAGTAGTTTTCACTAGGTATACAAATATATGCATATAAATATATTTGCATAATATTTTCATTTTATTTTATTGTTTGTAGGACTGGAACTTCCTTTTATGATGATGCCCCATCCCCTAATTCCTGTGAGCCTACCTCCAGCATCTGTTACCATGGCCATGAGCCAGATGAACCACCTCAGCACTATTGCAAATATGGCGGCAGCAGCACAGGTTCAGAGCCCTCCACCCAGGGCTGAGACATCTGTTATTAAGGTAAATGAGAGGGAAAAGAGTCATTGCATAACTGGTTCCTTTATTATAGTTTGTCTTGTGCTCCCTGTTTCTCCAAATTTTCTCCCTGTCCATCCAGCCTCTTTGCCTTTTACTCCAGTCATTACTATAATTATGAGCACTGAAACATCAAATGGGGATGAGAGTTGAACAAAGGGAAATGGATGTGCCTTACTGTATTATTTAGTTGAGGTAAGGTAATTTAACCACTTCAATTTTGCACATAAGAAGATCTTTCCAAAAGTGCTTAAATTATTGGCACATGACTAACAAAGTTCTGCTCTATTTTAATAATAATAATAATAATCGTATTTGTTAAGTGCTTACTATGTGCAAAGCACTGTTCTAAGTACTGGGGAGGATACAAGGTGCTCAGGTTGTCCCACTTGGGGCTCACAGTCTTAATGCCCATTTTACAGATGAGGTAACTGAGGCACAGAGAAGTGAGAAGTTAAGTGACTTGCCCAAAGTCACACAGCTGACAAGCAGCTGAGCCTGGGATTTGAACCCATGACCTCTGACTCCCCAGCCCTTGCTCTTTCCACTGAGCCACGCTGCTTCTGATTATTGTAGAAAAGCTCCACTAGCATAATTGCAGACATTTACTGAACTTTTCTAGTGGCAGGATGATTGTGCGAGGCACTTTCAAGATGCAAAAGAAGTTAAAGGTAAGATTCCAGTTTTCAGAACTGGGCTATGGAAGTGTTCAGGGTTTTCCTGGGACTAGATCCCTGGGACTTGGGGGAATTAGGAAATTTATTATTTTTACATCTGCAACATAGAATTTGCCTATGCGTTTCAGAAAATTTGTTCATACATTTGTAGTGGTATTTATATAGGCATCAGGTATTAGGTACGAATATCTAGTGGTTTGCAAGCTGTAGGATTTGCTTTCACTTTCCCTTTTTTTTCAGCCTGTTCATTAAAGAAATTTGTGGGTTTGAGTTTTGAGTGCTTGAGAAATGTTTGATGAACCATTAATTTTTCTGTGGTTTCTCCATATTTAGCATCAGTAGATAAGCTATCACTGAAAGCCATGACTCTGCAATGCTGTCCTGTGGCTAAGAGCCTTGATCTGAGCTAACCAAAAGAAACTGGAGCCCATCTGGCTCTGGTCCTTTCAGGATTGGCCAAATAAAACGGGGGGGAACAAACAAACACAATTTGCCAAATTTAAAATATTTTAAAAAGTAAGATTAGAATGGAATAATTAAAGCAAGAACACAAAGGCAAATTAATATTATGTAAATGGATGGATTCGCGTATGCCTGCTCAGGAGACTGAAGAGGAGAAGATACGGGATTATTCAGGATTATTTGGAGATGATGATATTTAGGAGGGATTTTTAAGGAGAAGGGATCTGGATTGGTGAAACTAAGAAGTATTTGCTGCAGAAGAAAAGTCTCTATAGTGTAAACTCCTTGTAGTCTTTGGAACTTATCGACCAGCTCTTTTATACTGTAGTTTCCCAAGTGCTTAATATAGTGCCAAGCACATAGTAAATGCTTAATAACTGTGACTTATTGATTGAAAGACATAAAGAGTAAATAGGAGACAGAAAATTCAGGAAGAAAGTACAATTAGAAGTTGTTTTAGGCAGAGCTGGATTGAGTGAGGGAGTCAAAAAGTTTAAAAACAAGGCCTTGGTTTCATAATAATGATGGCATTTTGCTAAGCGCTTACTACATTCCAAGTACTGTCCTAAGCGCTGGGGGGCAGGGGGAGGGAGAGAGATACAAGGTGATCAGGTTGTCCCACGTGGGACTCACAGTCTTAATCTCCATTTTCCAGATGAGGTAACTGAGGCACAGAGAAGTTAAGTGACTTGCCCAAAGTCACACAGCTAACAAGCAGAGGAGTTATGATTAGAACCCATGACCTCTGACTGCCAAGCCCTTGCTCTTTCCACTGAGTCAGGCTGCTTCTCCTCTGAGCTCCTAATTTCCAAATGAATATACCAACATGAAGGTTGTAGTTCTCTGAAAATTGGTCACTGCAAAGAGCCCATGCAGACCCATCTGCCTCTGAAAGAGAAAACTCCCCTTAAAAATCGCAGAGAATGGAATGCAAAGACAGAGAAGCCTGCATAGAAATAGCCATACATTGGAATTTAAGTGCTTAATTGTGTCAAGCACTGTATTTAGCCCTGGAGGAGATACAAGATAATCAGTGCAGATGCAGTCATTGTGCCTCAGGGTTCTCAATATTAAGGGACAGAGGGGATAACACGCATATAATCCCCATTTTACAGATGAGGTAATTGATACAGAGATAAATTAATTACATATCCACGAGAGTTCCCTTTAAAACCTTTTACTCCTTATCAGCTGTGTGACTTTGGGAAAGTCACTTAACTTCTCTGTGCCTCAATTGCCTCATCTGTAATGGGGATTAAGCTCTGAGCCCCTCATAGGACAACTTTGATTACCTTGTATCTGCCCAGAGTGGCTCAGTGGAAAGAGCACAGGCAGGGGAGTCAGAGGTCCTGGGTTCAAATCCCACCTCCGCCGCCTGTCAGCTGTGTGGCTTTGGGCAAGTCACTTGACTTCTCGGTGCCTCAGTTCCCTCATCTGTAATAATAATAATAATAATAATGTTGGTATTTGTTAAGCGCTTACTATGTGCCGAGCACTGTTCTAAGCGCTGGGGTAGACACAGGGGAATCAGGTCGTCCCACGTGGGGCTCACAGTCTTAATCCCCATTTTACAGATGAGGGAACTGAGGCACAGAGAAGTGAAGTGACTTGCCCACAGTCACACAGCCGACAAGTGGCAGAGCTGGGATTCGAACTCATGAGCCCTGACTCCAAAGCCCGTGCTCTTTCCACTGAGCCACGCTGCTTCTATCTGTAAAATGGGGATGAAGACTGTGAGCCCCACGTGGGACATCCTGATCACCTTGTATCCCCCCAGGGCTTAGAACAGTGCTTTGCACATAGTAAGCGCTTAACAAATGCCATCATTATTATTATTAGTACCCCTCTGCTTAGAACAGTGCTTGGGCACATAGTAAGTGCTTAACAAATACCTTCATTATCATACTTAGTTATTATCAGGGCCCTGGGGAGAAGAGGAATAGTGATTAAACACGAATAGGTGCTAATCACTACCCTAACTGTTCATAAAAATGTTGGTATTTGTTAAGCGCTGACAGTTGACAAGTGGCAGAGCCAGGATTCGAACCCATGACCTCTGACTCCCAAGCCCATGTTCTTTCCACTGTGCCACGCTGCTTCTCTAAGTTAAAATAGATTACAGTTAGGATAGACAGTGAGTTATATGGATGTATACATTCATTCATTTATTCAATCATATTTATTGAGCACTTATTTTGTGCAGACCACTGTACTAAGCACTTGGGAAGTACAATTCAGAAACAAATAGAGACAATCCCCACCCACACTGGACTCACAGTCTAGAAAAGGGGAGACAGACATAAAAACAAGTAAAGAGGCATCAGTAAATCATTATAAATAAATATAATTATATAAATGTACATCTCATTAATAAAAATGAATATAATTATAATTATAAACATGTACATATGGGGAGGGGGGTAGACCAATGGTAGCGAGTCAGGGCGATGGGGAGGGGAAAGGGAGCAGGAGAAAAGGAGGGTTCAATCAAGTAAGGCCTCCTGGAGGAGGTGAGCTTTCAGGATGCCTTTGAAGAGGGAAGTGTGCTACATTGGCAGGTGTGAGGAGGGAGGGCATTCCAGGCCAGAGGTAGGATGGAGGCATTCCAGGGGTCGACAGTGGGACAGACAAGAACGAGACACAGTGAGAAGTTTAGCACCAGAGGAGCGGAGTGTGAAGTCCGGGCTCAGAAGGAGAGAAGGGAGGTGAGGTAGGAGGGGGCAGGTGATGGAGAGCTTTGAAGCCAAGAGTGAGGAGTTTTTGCTTGATACGAAGGTTGATAGGCAACCATTGAAGATTTGTGAGGAGCGGGGTGACATGCCTAGAGTGTTTCTGTAGAAAGACAATCCAGGCAGCAGAGGAAAGTATAGACTGAAGTGGGAAGAGACAGGAGATTGGGAAATCAGAGAGAATGCTGATGCAGTAAACCAGTCAGGATATGATGAGTGATTGCACTAACAAGGTAGGGGTTTGGATGGAGATGAAAGGGCGGATCTTGATGATGTTGTAAAGGTGAGACCGGCAGATTTCGATGATGAACTGGATATGTGGGGTGAATGAGAGAGTGGATTCAAAGATGACACCATCCTTGAATGGTGGGAATGAGAAGATCTGGACAGAGTTTTTACTTAGAGAAAAGATCTGTTGCAGAATTGTACTTCCCAAGTGCTTAGTACAGTGCTCTGCGCACAATAAGCACTCAATAAATACGATTGGAAGAATGACTGAATGAATTTGGACGTTGTTGTGAAATATGAGAGAAGTTAGAGGTAGAGAGATCACAGGTAAGCTGTTTCAGTAGTCGAAGTAGAATATAATTGCTTGGATATGTACAGTATCAATTTGGATAGAGGAAAAGGCACCTAGAGATTCTGTGAAGTAGTGTGATTTTGATGTTCAAGCAGTTGAAATGTTATTCTTGCTTACCAGATGTGTGGGTCTTTTCTCATGGGGTGCCACCCTGCTACTATTGTGTCACTGTGTCACTATGAATTTAGGCAAGAGAGGACTCCTCGTTCCCCTCTATCCCTCACCCTGAAACCTCTTTCATAGTGAAACGTGCAGAATGAGTGGGGAAAAGAGGATTTCAGGAAACATTATTCGTTCATGGCGGGGGAACATTTTGATTCTTGTTCCCTCCTTCCCTTCTCATTCCTTCCAGCTTCTACTGGTGTGGAGGCTCACAACTCCTCTACATCTTTGCCACCACTCAGGCCAATGGTGTTGTAATGATATCATGGAGAGAGAAGCAGTGTGGCTCAGTGAAAGAGCATGGGCTTGCGAGTCAGAGGTCATGGGTTCGAATTCCGGCTCTGCCACTTGTCAGCTGTGTGACTGTGGGCAAGTCACTTAACTTCTCTGTGCCTCCGTTACCTCATCTGTAAAATGGGGATTAAGACAGCCTCATGTGGGGCAACCTGATTATCCTGTATACCTCAGAGCTTAGAACAGTGCTCTGCATATAGAAAGTGCTTAACAAATACCAACATTATTATTATTATTATTAATGTAGAAGGTGGGGGGGCACTATATGGTCCAGCTTGTGGGGCTAAACTTCAGTTAGTGTGGCCCTGATTTTAGGAAGAGCAAAGAGAGAAAAGAAAACAGGTAGGCCAGGTGGAAACATACAATAAATAGGTTTAAACCACAGATCAGGACTTTTTTTTTTTTTTTTTGCTGGAGCAGAGGAACAGCAATTGGAGATCTGGGAATTGATGCTCAATTCTACTCTTCAACCCTGATCTCTCTCCTTCTTTGCAGTCCCGCATTTCCTTCTGCCTTCAGAACATCTATACTTGAATGACCTGCCAGCAACTCAAATTTAACATATCTAGAACAGAACTCCTAGTCTTCCCATCCAACCCTGTCCTCCTACTTCTTTCCTGTCACTGTATACAGCACCACCATCCTCCATGTCTCATAAGTCTGTAACTTTGGCATTATTGTTGACTCATCTCTCTCACTCAACTCACATATTCAATTTGTCAACAAATCCTATCAGTCCAACCTCCACATTGCTAGAATCTGTACTATCCAATGTATCCAAACTGCTACCATGTTAATCCAAATATTTTTCCTATCCTGCCTTTATTGCTGAGCTTAGAACAGTGCCCTGCACATAGTAAGGGCTTAACAAACACCAACATTATTATTATTATTATTACCGAATCAGCCTCCTTTCTTATTGATCTCCTTGGCTTCTGTGTCTCCCACTTCAATCCATTCATTCATTCATTCAATCCTATTATTGAGCGCCTACTGTGTGCAGAACACTGTACTAAGCACTTGGAAAGTACAATTGGGCAACAGATAGAGACAACCCACACTTCACTCTGCTGCCTGGACCATTTTTCTACAAAACCATTTACTCCAAGTTTCTCCACTCCTTGAAAAACTCCAGTGATTGCCCATCTACCTTTACATCAAACAGAAACTCCTGACCTCTGAATTTTAAGCACTCAATTGCCTTATATCCCTGATTTCCTAGTGCAACCCAGCCTGCATACTTCCCTCCTCTAATGCCAATCTACTCAGTGTAACTAAAATGAAAGGAATCTAGAGTGTCTATGGACTGCCTAGGTAGAGATCCCGGAAGGGTAGGAATGAAATTGGAACCCACTGAGGCAATTGGACTTGAGTCTGGAAATGCCTTCCAGTCCTTGAATGGATTTCTGAATCCCAAACTCTCTTAGTATTAGGAGTGGAGGAGAGGCTTCTGTCCAAAGCTGGTGCCCCATACTACCTCAGTGTATCGTGCCTCTGATCCCACATTCACATTCTGCCTCTGACCTGGAACTCCCTCTCTCTCCATAGCCAACCAAAAATCACTCTGTCCACCTTCAAAGTTTTATTAATAAAAGTTTCCTCTAAGAGACTTTCATTTCCTCTTCTTCCTCTCCCTTCTGTGTCCTGCTGGCACTTGGATTTGCATGTTTTATTCATTCCAAATTCAGCCTCACAATTATATTAATATTTGCCTCACCTTCTAGATTGTAAACGCACTGTGAGCAGGTAATTCATCAACTAACTCTGTTTTATTTTACTCTCCCATGCACTTAGTACAGTACTCTGCATACAATAAGTGCTCAATAAATACAATTGATTGATTGATTTAAAGACTGAATGTGAGGGTTGTGACAAAAAGATTTAAAAAATGACCCAAATTTTGCTTCTGAAATTCTTTAGTTATCATGTCTACATGACTGAAGGTTTCATTTCAACTTTTCTAACCCTAAGTGCTTCCTTAGATTCCTAGAAAAGAGACTGTGTTCAAGGTCATCAGGACACCTGGGCAACAGGTGTCAATCTGAGTTGCCAGAACTATCAAGAGCTGTGCTTGAGAATTCAATTTGAAATAAAAAATCCTTTGTTCCACATATTCTGCTTAAAGTTTGGGGAGCTAACATGATTTTTTTTTCTTAAAAATATGAAAATTCTTGATTGGCAAACAAGGCACATGATGAAGTTAATGAAATTATCTCTACATATTCTTAGTTGTATCTTATGTTTTGTCTTGTCATATGCCATCAAGTTGTTTCCGACCCATAGCGACACCACGGACACATCTCTCCCAGAATGCCCTGCTCTCCATCTGCAATCATTCTGGTAGTGTATCCATAGAGTTTGCTTGGTAAAAATACAGAAGTGGTTTACCATTGCTGCCTTCCATGCAGTAAACTCGAGTTTCTGCCCGTAACTCTCTCCCAATCCACTGCTGCCCAGCACGGGTGAGTTTTGATTTGTAGCAGATTGCCTTCCATTTGTGAGCTACTGCCCAAGCTAGGAATTGAATGGATAGGCCTTTGCTTGACTCTCTCCTGTAGCGGAGACTGGTAGAGTACTGCAAACTCTCTAGGTGTTACACTGAGAGTGGTCTGTCTAATGTAGATATAGCCAAATTGAGGCTATCAACTTTTTTACATTGATTTTATAATATCCCGTTGTCATCATTTTAAATGTAAAATGGAGAATTTGTTCTAGGGATTTGTGTCTGCAGGCAGCCAACTTTTTATTAAAGTCTAAACCACAAAGGGTTAAAATAATAAACAGCCTGGAAATTAACTTAAGGAGTAATCATAGTTTGGCAGACCTTTCCCTATAATTCACCAAGTTCATAGTTAGCAAGCACTAATATCTTTTAGGTCACGGAAGCTCAAATGCTTACTGACAAGCATTCTCCTTATGGGGGGAATATTTTATTTTCTGCTGAGACCACCTTTGGACCAAATATTTTGACCAGGGCAAATTGCTTCTGGCAAAGAGGGCAAAGAGAGAGATGATTACAAGTAAAGTATTAAGAAATAAACTGATAACCAACATCTCAGCTCTGATAATGGTTTCTGAAAAATGTAGCTTCAGGAATCTCCCTCTGTTGTGTGTGGTGCCCTTTCAGAAATGAGAGGAACAGACGATGTCCTGTTTTAATGGAATGTTTAGATATATGAGTTGGATAAATAAAAAAAGAGCAACAGTGAGCTGGGACAGCAGAATGTCGCAGTTATGAATCTCCCTGAATGTGAAAGCTACGATTAGATGATACCTTAGACATAGGGTGACCTGACCACAGCTGCAAAAGGAGCTACTCTGTTGCTTCATTATATAGAAAGCTGTAGTATTTTCATTCATCTTATTTTTCCATGTCCTCTTTGAAAAGAGGAATTAAAGCCCGAAATGGACTTAGAAAATCAAACCACTGGTTTTCAATATTTTTTTTTTTAATTTTTATTTTAAGCAGTCACAGATTTCAACTTTGGCAATAGGTAGCTAAGTCGACATTATACATATTTGTTGTGTTGGTGGACCATCTATGTACTATCCAAGTTGAGGTTGTTTTTATGACCTTCCAAAGTAGCTTGGGAGAGGGAGTTTTCTTGGGATCCAGTTTGAGGAACTAATGAATGGCTGTCATCCTAACCACAAGAAAACTAAAATGAAAGGAATGTAGAGTTTCTATGGACTGCCTAGGTAGGGACTCCAGAAGGGTAGGAATGAAATTGGGATCCAATGAGGCAACTGGACTTGAGTCTGGAAATGCCTTCCAGTCCTTGAATGGATTTCTTAATCCCAAATTCTCCTAGTATTAGGAGTGGAGGAGAGGCTTCTGTCCAGTGCTGGTGCCCCAACACTACTCCAAATCTTCATAAGAGAAACATTTAGTGAGTGCTAAGTGGGAATTTTGTAGTGTCAGCAAGCTTGGAACCAAATTTCTGTCAACCATAAGGAAAACAGTGTAGTGTATGGGTATGGTCTGAGTAATATAGCATCCCATGGAACATGGTGGACAGGCTGTTTTGATTCCTCACCAGTGGCTGAATTGGATTTGGATCTTGCCATTGGATGTGGCAAGAAGGAGGTCATGGGTGACCTTAGAGAGAGCAGACTCGGTAGATTGGAGGAGACGGAAGCCAGATTGGAGAGGGTCCAGGAGAGAATGCGAGTTAAGGAATTCTAAGCAGCGAGTGTAGATGATTTGTTCTAGGATCTTGGAAAGGAAGGGGAGTGGGTACATAGGGCGATAACTGGAAGGGGAAATGGGGTCGAGAGCAGGTTTTTTTAGGATGGGGGAGACGTGGCATGTTTAAAGGCAGAGGGGAAGGAGCCATTGGAAATTGAGTTGTTAAAAATAGAAGTTAAGGAAGGGAGGAGGGCAGGAGCGATGTTTTTTATAAGATGAGTGGGAATGGGGTCCGAGGCTCAGGTGGAGGGGGTGGCACTTGCGAGGAGGGAGGAGATCTCCTCTGAGGATACTGCAGGGAAAGATGGGAAAGTAGGGGAGAGGGTTGGTGTGGGGGAGGGTGAGGGGGAAGGGGTGACTTTGGGGAGCTCAGACCTGATTGTGTTGATTTTTGTGATGAAGTAGGTGACCAGATCACTGGGGTTGAGGGATGTGGGAGGTGGAGGAACAGGGGGCCTAAGGAGAGGGTTAAAGGTCCGGAACAATTGGCAGGGGTGACGGGCATGGGTGTTGATGAGGGAGGAGAAGAAGTTTTGCCTGGAGGAGGAGAGGGCAGAGTTAAGGCAGGAAAGGATAAATTTGAAGTGTGTGAGGTCGGCTTGGTGCTTGGACTTTCGCCAGCAGCGCTCAGCAGCTCGAGCATAGGAGCGTAGGAGGCGGACAGAGGAGGTGATCCAGGGTTGTGGGTTAGGGGAGCGAGAGCGGCGGAGGGAAAGGGGGCGAGAGAGTTGAGATGAGTAGAGAGGGTGGAGTTGAGAGCGGAGACCTGATCATCGAGAGTGGAAAGTGAGGACAGGGCAGCAAGGTGAGGAAGGTAGACTACTGTGTCAGCCTTCTCTCTGACCTCCCTTCCTCCTCTCTCGCCCCGCTCCGGTCTATTCTTCACTCCGCTGCCCGGCTCATCTTCCTGCAGAAACGATCTGGGCATGTCAATCCCCTTCTTAAACAACTCCAGTGGTTGCCTATCGACCTCCGCTCCAAACAAAAACTCCTCACTCTAGGCTTCAAGGCTCTCCATCACCTTGCCCCTTCCTACCTCTCCTCCCTTCTCTCTTTCTACCGCCCACCCCGCACGCTCCGCTCCTCTGCCGCCCACCTCCTCGCCGTCCCTCGGTCTCGCCTATCCCGCCGTCGACCCCTGGGTCACGTCCTCCCGCGGTCCTGGAACGCCCTCCCTCCTCACCTCCGCCAAACTGATTCTCTTTCCCTCTTCAAAACCTTACTTAAAAATCACCTCCTCCAAGAGGCGTTCCCAGACTGAGCTCCTCTTCCCCCTCTACTCCCTCTGCCATCCCCCCTTTACCTCTCCGCAGCTAAAGCCTCATTTTCCCCTTTTCCCTCTGCTCCTCCACCTCTCCCTTCCCATCCCCACAGCACTGTACTCGTCCGCTCAACTGTATATATTTTCGTTACCCTATTTATTTTGTTAATGAATTGTACATCGCCTTGATTCTATTTAGTTGCCATTGTTTTTATGAGATGTTCTTCCCCTTGACGCTGTTTAGTGCCATTGTTCTTGTCTGTCCGTCTCCCCCGATTAGACTGTAAGCCCGTCAAACGGCAGGGACTGTCTCTATCTGTTGCCGACTTGTTCATCCCAAGCGCTTAGTACAGTGCTCTGCACATAGTAAGCGCTCAATAAATACTATTGAATGAATGAATGAATGAATGAATGAGAGATGCTTTTGGAAAGACGTATGGGATCGAGAGAGCGGAGGTCTCTGTGGGGGAGTAGCAAAGATTTGCAGGGGGAGGGAGTGTAAGAGATGAGGCAGGTGAGAAGGTTATGGTCAGAGAGACGGATTTCAGAGTTGGTGAGGGAGGAGATAGTGCAGCGGTAAGAGATGCCGAGATTGAGGGTGTGACCGAGTCGGTGAGGGGGCACGGTATAGTGGAGCAGGAGGTCGGCAGAGTCAAGGAGGGATAGCAGGCAGGTGGCAGAGGAGTCATTGCGTACATCCATATGGATGTTGAAGTCTCCGAGGATCAGAGTGGGCAGAGAGAAGGAGAGAAGGAAGGTGAGAAAGTGGTCTAGGTGGTTGAAGAAGTTGGAGGTGGGACCAGGAGGGCAGTAGATGGCAGCAACAAGTATCTGGATGGGGTGGTAGAGGTGAATGATATGGGCTTTGATGGAGGGGAAGGAGAGGGAGGGGAGAGGAGGGATAGTGCGGAAGCGGCAACGGGGTGAGAGGAGGAAGCCGATGCCTCCTCCCTTTCCGGTGAGTCTGGGGGAGTGGGAGAAGGAGAGGCCTCCGCTGGAGAGAGCAGCGGTGGAGACCGTGTCTTCGGGAGTGAGCCACGTTTCTGAAAGGGCGAGGAGGAGGAGAGAGCGGGAAAGGAAGAGGTCATGGACGAAAGGTAGTTTACCTGTAATGGAGTGGGCTTTCCAGAGACCACACTTGAAAGTAGCTGTGGGTGCAAGGGGCGGGGGGAGAGCGGGGGGAGGGGAGGGTTTGGATGGGAGGGAGGTGGCGGGGCCCTGGATGGGGAGAGGGGGTTGAGGGGTAGCGGTGGGTCAGGAGGACTGGGATGGGGTGTGAGTGGGGAAGAGGTAAGGGGGAGGGGGTGAAGGGGGGAAGAGGGTTCAGTGACAAGAGCACAGGCTTGAGAGTCAGAGGTCATGGTTTCTAATCTGGGCTCTGCTACTTGTATGCTGTGTGACCTTGGGCAAGTCACTTAACTTCTCTGTGCCTCAGCTACCTCATCTGTAAAAATGGGGATTAAAAAAAATGTGAGCCCTGCGTGGGACAATCTGATTATCCTTTATCTACCCCAGCATTTAGAACAGTGCTCTGCACATAGTAAGTGCTTAATGAAAGCCATTATTATTTTTATTAGTAACCACCCTACAAATATTAGACTATATACTCACTGTAGTGAAGCAGGCTGGAAGTCAGGAAGGTGTAGAGCCTAAATGTAAAATACTTGACTATGAGGAAAATTGGAAATACACTGGTTCTTATCGTTAAAAGTTTAGTTCTCAGTGCCCTAATAACAAAAATCTATTTTCCTCGTTGATATTGAAAGGCTTTATGCATTGTGGGGAAGGGAATCCCTATATCCTCTCTTAAATACTCCAATAAAGACCTGGGTTCTAATCCCAGCTCTACCACTTGACAGTGGTGTGACTTTCAATGAGTCACTAACATTTCTGAGTCTCAGATTCCTCCTCTGTGAAATGGGGTTAAGGTATCCAAATTCCCTGCTTCCTAGACTTCATGTGTGGGACACGACTATGTTGGTTCAGGTGATCTTAAAGAGCAGCATGGCTTAGTGGGAAGAGCACAGACTTGGAATTCAGGGGTTGTGGGTTCTAATCCTAGCTCTGCCACATCTCAGCTGTGTGACTCTGGGCAAAAGTAACTTAACTTCTTGGTGCCTCAATTACCTCATCTGTAAAATGGGGATTAAGATTGTGAGCCCCACGTGGGACAATCTGATAACCTTGTACCTACCAGCACTTCAAACAGTGCTTGGCACATAGTAAGTATTTAACAAATACCATCATTATTATTATTCAGCCCAGTGTTACATAATAAGCTCACACTAAACACTATCACTACAATTCTCTGGAAACTGTAGCTGACCTTAGCTCATTCTGTCTTGGTTCTCCTCTCACCTACATTCCCATGAGGAGTTTATCAATCAACAGTATCTATTGAGCACTCACTGTGTGCAGAGCATTGTACTAAGCACTAGGTATAGTTACAATATGATAGATGTGAACCATACAAGACTTTAAAATAAATTTCAGAAAGAGAGCATGGCAGAGTATAACAATATGTACAGTAGTGCTGTACATGAGTACATAAAGGCTCATCTGCTCCCAAACCGTCAGGTACCAATTGTATGAATATGACTCTCAAATACAGATTACATGCTTAGACCATTCCCCTTTTCTGCTACTTTGTTTTTCATCTTGCCTCCAGGATATTTCCCTTTGGATGTTCCGACTGAAACTAGACTCCTCTTATTCCCTCTCAAATACTTTACACCATCTAACATAACTCTCCAATAACAGTAGAAAGTTCCTTTCCCTGTTACTGAAGCCTGCAATCTTAGTGTTTTCCTTCACTCCTCTCTCTCTTTCCACTCCCATACTCACTCTATTACTAAATTTAACTCCCTTGGCACATTTGTGCCTCCTTCACAGTTAAATGTTATAAGTTCTCTTAGCACTTCTAGACTGACTGACATAAATGCTAGGCTATTTAAGCACTTACTTATCAAATATCCATATTTCCATTGTCTGGAATCAATTTCCCTCCCATCTTTTATTTATTTTGTCTAACCCTTTTTGAGAACAGGAACATTATCTAGCAACTCCATTGGAATCTTCCAAGCACTCCATAGGCACTCCGTACCTACTATTGGTTGATCGAATGACTGATAAAGAGCCACTGGACAATTGTTCAGAAAACATTACAGCCATGGCCTTACCTCTTAATAAATGCTCTTTATGAGAGGTATATAAATACTTGAAATATTAGGGACAGGGCATAGTGAGAGGAAGATATGTAATCTCTTCCCTGCAACCTCAGTTATACTTGCAAATAGGTATCAAAATGAATTAGCGTAATAACCAAGGACCAATATAAAGGTAGCAGCTATATCCACTTCTTCTATGGAGATCAGCATTGGGTTACCTATAACAATTGTCTCATAGCCTATTCTCCCATCATAAGGAAAGAAACTAGCTGAATAATTTGATGGAGCTATAACTCAGTGAGTCACTTGTCATTTAGTCAGTGGCTCAGAAATGGGTCTAACAAACTAAGCTTTCAGATTATTTTGAAGTAAAACTTCACTTTGTGAGGACCAAGTGAACTTTTACCTTGGCTTTTTCAGAACTACCAAAACAACAACAACAACAACACTTTTTGGCCTTAACTTCACGAATAATTGTTAATGTATATGCAACAGTCAAAAGTCATTTCCTGCAAGGTTTAGTTCATTCCTTGTACCTAATAAGCACTCAATACAAAATAATCAATTGAATTGAGAGAAATTCAGCCTTGTTTGCTCCATTTATCTATGATCTAGTCCCTGAAATCTGATTTCATTCCAGATTTCATTTCAAAGATACATGAAAAAATTGTTAAAATAATTTAATTATCTCAAGTTCTATCCACACTGGTAATATGTGTATGCTTTGGAGGGACTTTGAAATAATGAGCTATATAAAGGTTCAGGTTCTAATCCTTATATTACCTTAATTATGGATTGGGCACATAATATACTCATCCAAGATATGCCAAATCTAAGAGACAATATATGACTAACTTAAAAAAAAGAAATTAAATATCCATACTATTATTGATTTTATGGAATTATTCATTTTGGGATATGGTTGAAAATTTATCAATATAAAATGGGGATGCAGTCCTATGTCTTGTACACCTTAATGAAGAACACTTTTTTCTTCAAAGAAACTCTGTATTTTTAATGTGTTTGTCACAGTTTTCTTCACTTTTTGTCATTTAGTAATTTTGATTTTGTAATACTTTTTATGTACTGAATGATAATAACTTATTTATGAAGTTTTAAGTAGTTGTCACTTCCAGATATTTCAAATCCTTAGTATTCGTAGAGTGGTCCTTTAATTAGCATTTGATTCTGAACACAGGAACTGTAAAGTTTTTCTCTGTTTCTCCCAGTGATTATGGAGTAGTAAATTTCTATAACAACTCCTAAAACTTTAAAACTGCATTTTCGTGAGATAAATATATTTCTGGTGATATTGATTAGTTAATCAACCATATTTGATTCAGTGCTTAGTGCATGCAGAACATTGTACTAACTGCTTGGGAGAGTGCAATTTAGCAAAGTTGGTAGACATTTTCCCTGCCCACAGCAAGCTTACAATATAGAAGGGGAGACAGACAATTTAATAAATTAAATTATGTATCCTTACATAGGTGCTGTGGAGCTGAACAAAGGGTGAATAAAGGGTGCAAATCAAGATCAAGGCGAATGCAAAAGGGAGGGTGGGAAGAGTAAATGAGAGCCTAATTGGAAAAGCCTCTTGGAAGAGATGTGCCTTCAATAAGACCTTGAAATTGGGGAAAATGATTGTCTGTAGGATATGAATAGAAGTACATTAGATTTGAACAAAGTCAATGATTACTGTTCTGAAACATTACTAATCAGAGGAGCATCATAATCTGTAGCTTATGCTCAGCTAGAGTAATCTTATATTCTCCTTTTCCAGAGAATCATTGCTATTCATCATTAAATGACCATTTTGATTTGCATTCAGGATTTAATTTCACTGAGCAGGAATCCTTTAGACCTCTAGAGATAGTTTAACAAGATGGAAATATAAGAATAATCAATAATCAAACAGTGGTGTTTATTGAGCACTTACTATATGCAGAGCACTGTACTAAGTACTTAGGAGAGTAAAATAGAACATAGCAGACACATTCTCTATCCCCATTGAACTTTCAGTCTAGAGGGAGATATAGATAGTAATACAAATACATAATTCAATTTATTTTAATTTACAAATATGTACCTGAATATTGTGGGGCTGAGGGTGAGGTTCCCAGTACCTGAAAAGTACAGATCTAAGCACAAAGAAAATGCAGAGGTTTCTTGTACTGTACTCTCCCAAGCTCTTAGAACAGTTTTCTGCACATAGTAAGTGCTCAATAAATACGATTGATTGGCTGATTGAGAGGGAGTTCAGGAAAAAAAAAAACTTATTGTGAAGGGCTCTTGGAGGAGATGAGACAGTAATAAGGCTTTAAAGTGGGGAGAGTGGTGGTCCTGGGTGTATGGAGTGAGAGGGAGTTCTAGTCCAGAGAGAGGATATGCCAAAAGACATCGGTGGAGAGATGAATGAGATTGGGGCATAGTGAGCATGCTTCTGCTAGAGAAGTGAAATGTGCAGGCTAGACTGTAGTAGAAGGCAAACTGAATGCTTTCAAACTGATGGTGAGGAGTTTCTGTTTGATGTGTAGGTGATGGGAAAGTTGAAGGTTCTTAAGGAGTGGGAAGACATGGATTTAATTTTTTGTAGAAAAATGATCTGGAAAGCACAGTAGAGTCCGGGGAAAGGCAGAGGAAGTGGAGAGATCAACAATGAGACAGATGTAATAGTCAAGGCATGATAAGAAAGTGCTTTGCACATAGTAAGCATTGAATAAATACAATTGAATGGATGAATGAGGATAGTAGTTTGGATAGTTTGTATGGAGAGAGAAGAGCAGATTTTACCACTGTTGGGAAGATGGCAGATTGACTGTGGGGGTTGTATTAAAGAGATGAATCGAGAAAAATGTTAAGGTTGGGGCTAGTGAAATAGGGAGGAGAGTGGTATTATCTGCAGTAATGGAAAGTACAGGGAGATAACAGGATTTGGGTGGGAACATAAGGAGTTCTGTTTTAGACCTTTTTAGTATGAAATGTTGGTGGAACAGCCAAGTAGAGATTTCCTGAAGGCAGGAGGAAGTGTAAGACTGCTGAGAAGGAGAAAGTTCAGGGCTTGGAAAGGTAAATATGGGAATCACCTGCATAAAGATGATAGTTGAATCATGGTGTTAATGAGTTCTCCAAGGAGTGGGTATGATGGAAAATAGAAGGGGACTCAGAACTGAGCCTTGAGGAACTTCCATTGTTAAGAGGCTGGGATGCAGAGTAAGAAACCTGTAAAAAGACAGAAGAATCAGTCAGAGAGAAAGGAGAGGACTGTGAAGTAAAGGATTGATAATGTTTCAAGGAGAAACGAGTGATCTACATCTGCAAGACAGGTGAGGGGGTCTAGGAAGATTAAGATTCATTCATTCATTCATTAAATCGTATTTATTGAGCACTTACTATGGGCAGAGCACTGTACTAAATGCTTGGGATATACAATTCGGCAACAGACAAAGACAATCCCTGCCCAACAATGGGCTCAGTCTAAAAAGTGGAATAAGACAGTCAGATTTGGTGAGAAAAAGGTCATTGGAGACTTTAGAGAGAGCTGTTTCCACGGAGGGGTCAGAAACCAAATTGAAGGGAATCACGCAGAGAATTGGAGGAGAGGAAATGGAGACAGTTGGTGTTGGCAACTAAGAAGTGACAACTTGTTTAAAACTAAGCACCTAAATCCCAGGCATAAATACTTTCCAATTTTTAAGGTTTCCAGAAAGCAGTCAAATCACTGACAAGTAAATTATTGAAAAATTGCCCTTTAGGTTAAACTCAGAGTCTTAGATCTAATACTTGGGATTAGTGACAGTTAGTGTTGCTTACGCTAACAATAGCAGGACTGATTTATTGATAACTGGCCTCTTTTTCACTTTGGCCTTCAGGTTTCATGTTGATTATGAAGCATATACTCCAAAAGAGTTGCTCCTTTTTTGATTGCAGTGATTCATGTGTTATGACTCCCTATTTTCAGCTGAGAGGCAGCACTCTTATGCTTTTTCCTGAATCCTTGAAACTTTTCTTCTGTCCTTGCTTTGGCTTTCTAATTTCAGTTCACTACACATTAACTGTTTTGGTCTTCTTTTCAACAACCAGGACAGTTGTATTTAGGTAGGCAGAGTTTCAGTGACAGGAACTTGACTTCATACTAGTAGTTTGCTGTTAGCAATCTGTTTTGTCATTTGAAATTGAGTATAACCTCTGGGTGATCAGATGGAACTGCTTTAAGGAATAGAATGTAGTGTCTGTGGGAAGTTCAGCTTTCACAAATGAAGAAAGAGTTGGATGACACCTCAGCTGGACTTGAGTCTGGGGGCCAATATCCTGTAATAATAGTAATAATTAATAATAATAATAATCATAGCTATTTGTTATTATATATTTTAGGTGTTTACTATGGTCCAAACATTGTGTTAATAACTGGAGTAGTTACAATGCAGTAAGAATGGACACAGTTCCTGGCTCTAAAAGGCTCAAGGGAGAGAGAAAACAAGTATTTAATTCCCATCGTGCGGATAAAGAAACAGTCCCAGAAATATGAGAAGCCTGATGGTGCAGTGAATAGAGCACAGGCCCGGGAGTCAGAAAGCCATGGGTTCTAACCTCGGCTTTTCCACTTGTCTGCTGTGTGACCTTGGGCAAGTCACTTCACTTCTCTGAGCTTCACTTACCTCAACTGTAAAATGGGGATTGAGGCTGTGAGCCCCACACAGGATAGGGACTGTGTCCAACTCAATTTGCTTGTATCCACCCCAGTGTTTAGTACAGTGCCTGGCACATAGTGAGCACTTAACGAATACCACAATTTTATTATTATTATTATTTAGTGACAGCACAATTTTATTATTATTATTATTGTTTAGTGACTTTTGCAAACTCATATAGCAGACAAGTGGAGACAGGTGGCAGAGCTACTACTGATACACAGGACTTCTGACTTCCCTATAAGGATATTTCATCTAAACCATCCTGCTTCCCTCTCAATCACTTTTTAATGGTTTACCAAATAATTAATCCCCCTTTCAGGATTGCACCTGGAGAGTTTCCAGTAATCTGTCAGTTTCCACTATAGGAGAGAGAGTCAAGCAAAGGCATACCCATTCTATTCCTAGCTTGGTCAGTGACTAGTGAGTGGAAGGCAATCTGATACAAGTCCAACCTCACTTGTGCTGGGAAGCGTTGGCATGGGAGAGAGTTGAGGGTGGAGAGTCAAGTTTACTGCGCAGAAGATCGCAATGATAAATGACATATTTTTACCAAGGAAACTCTATGGATACACTGCAGATTGATTGCAGATGGAGCTGGGGCATTCTGGGAGAGCTGTGTCCACGGAGTTGCTATGGGTAGGAAATGACTCTACAGCATAAAACAAAGGATTAATCATCAATCAGTGGTATTTATCAATAAATCAATCAATTGCTGATAGTATTTATTGAGTACTTATTGTGTGCAGAGTAACATAACAGAGTTGGTCGACACATTTCCTGCCTACAAAGAGTTTACAGTCTTGAGCTTAGAGAAGATGGCGCTCTTATTTTTCTACTTAGATTCTATTTTCTATTTCCTTGTCCTTGTCAGTTGTTAGATTGTTGTTCAGTCTGCTGTCTAGATAACAGAATTTAATGACAGTGTTTAATTTTTTATAATATAGATTTTTGGTGTGTGCATAGTTTTCCTGGTGCAGGATTTTGTTACCTTAATTTTCTTTTGACTTATTGACAGCCCATTACATTTAGCTGATTTGGAGAAGCAGTTACAATTGTTTGCATGTTTTATTAATAATATTATATTATTATAACATATTATTATTATTATCTTCACTATGGTACTTGTTAAGTGCTTACTATGTGCCAGGTACTGTACTAAGTGCTGGGGTAGATACAAGGAATTCAAGTTGAACATAACCCCTGTCCTACAAAGAACTCACCATCTTATTTCCCATTCTACAGATAAGGTAACAGAGGCACAGAGAAGTGAAGTGACTTGCCTAAGGTTATAAAGCAAACAAGTGGTGGAACTGGTATTAGAACCCATGACCTTCTAACTCCCAGGCCCATGCTCTATCCACTACACCATGCTGCTTTGCTGTGTTTTCTTGGGCACATAACATTTCAGGACTGAAGTGTATTCCCTTGTAATGCCAAGGATATAGATGCCACCACCTAACAGATGCACACAACTGTTAGAACTTCTGTACTTATTTCTATACTCTATAAGTTCTATAAGTTTATAACTATGTAAGTTTATACTCTATAAATTCCTATCTGTAATGTATTTTAGTGTTTGTCTCCCCCAATAGAATGTAATCTCTTTGATGATAGGAATCATGTCTAGCAAATCTATTGTATTGCAGTTTCTCAAGTACCTACTAAAGTGCTCTTTTCACTCTATACATGATACACATGATTGATTGATTGATATTACCCATGGAGTGTGTGAATGTGTCTGTTACATTGTACTCTCCAAAGTGCTTAGTACAGTGCTCTGCATACAGTAAGCATGCAATAGGTATGATTGACTGATTGCTTCATCTGGTCCCCAAAGACCTTGAAAATTATAAAGACTGACTGTTAGAAAATTTAAGTTAAATCCACATTAGATCATTAGAAATAAAAGTTAGGTATGTTTGGAAGTATAGTATATAAAATTATTACCACCATTTATGCCCACAGAAAGAACCCTCCTTTTCCCCTATAAAAGCAACAGTGGAGTTCACAGACTGTTACGACTCTGTGCTAGAGTGTATTAAGAAAGTTACTTTGTTCCATGTTAAAAGTCAATCAGTATTTTGATTAAGCACTTTCTTTGGAGAGTACAATATAACAGAGTTGGTAAATATGTTCTCTGCCCACAATGAGATTACAGTCTAGAGGACAAGGAGACAGACATTAATATAAAAAATAAATTAGGGATATGTACACAAGTGCTGGGGCCTGAGGGAGGGGACAAATGAAGTAGAAAATGCAAGTGCAAGGGTGATTCAGATGGGAATGGAAGAAAATAAATTAGGGCTGAGTTATAGTAGGTCTCTTTGAGGAGATGTGCTTTCAATAAGGTTTTGAAGTTCGGGAGAGTCGGGTATGAAGAGGGAAAATGTTCCAGGTCAGAGACAAGACCTGGTGAAAGTTGACAGATGGTGGAATAATGAGTAGGTTGGCAAAGTGTATGGTTTAGGTTGTAATAGGAGACCAGTGAGGTATAATAGGAGGGAGCAAAGTGATTGAGTGCTTTAAAGCCGATGTGGTAAGGAATTTTTCTGTTTGATGCGGAGGTGGACGGGCAGCCCCTGGAGGTTCTTGAGGAATTGGGAAACATGGACTGAGCGTTTGTGTAGAAAAATGATCCAGGAAGCAGAGTAAAGTGGAGACTGAAATATACATTGGAGTGGGGAGAGACAGGAGGCAGAGAGGTCAGCAAGGAGGATGGTACAGTAATCAAGGCAGATAGAATAAGTGCTTGGATTAACATGGTAATAGTTTGGATGGAGAGTAAAGGACAGATTTTAGCATTATTAGTACTGAACCATTAGGATTTAGTGACAGATTGAATACGTGGGTTGAATGAAAGTGATAAATCGAGGATAACACCAGGGTTATGGGTTTGTGAAATAGGGAGGATGGTGGTGCTGTGTACAATGACATAAAAGAAGGGGAACACAGGGTTTGGGTGGGAAGATACAGAATTCTGTTTTGCACATGTTAAATTTGGGGTGTGGGTGGGACATCCAAGTAGAAATGTCCTGAAGGCAGGTAGAAATGTGAGGCTGTAGAGAAGGAGAGAGATAATGGCTGGAAATGTAGATTTGAGAATCATCTGCATAGAGATTGAAGTCGAAGTCATCATTTTCTGTCAGGCTTTGAAAGGGTTACTATGTGGCAGCTGCTAACCAATTTTTCAAAGCACAATTTAGAATTTGCAGATTCAACTGCTTTTGAAATGCTTTCCTCAATAGTATTGAAAAATGAATGTATTTGCAGTTATTTGTTAAAACTAAATGTCTAAAATGTCCAAGTTCAATAGTCTTGCTGTGAATGACCTAAATTAAAAAAAAAATCAAATCCATATGTTAGTTGAGGTATCAAAGAAAAGTCATATAAACTTTGTTTAAAGAGTATTCCATCTTGCAGATATACTTTAAAAATGTAGTCTCTGAATAAGCCTCAGTATAGGTAAGGAGACCAATTAAACCAACTCTATAAACCAACACATGGGAACCATATACCTGTTCTTGTTTTGTAAGACAGCATTCAGCTACCCACATAAGTTAACAATTAAAACAATGCTACATCTTCTAGAAGGCTTTTCTGAGGATAATCTTGAAAATAATTTTGTATATTCTGGCTAAAATTATGAAGGTAAATGGTAAATGGACCATGAACTCTTTATAAAACTCTTCATTTTTCCATCTTTCCTTAATATTCTTTTTTTTTTTTTTGATTGAGCATTTTGAAGCCGATGTGGTAAGGAGTTTTTCTGTTTAATGTGGAGGTGGACGGGCAGCCACTGGAGGTTCCTGAGGAATGGGGAAACGTGGACTGAACGTTTGTGTAGAAAAATGATCCAGGAAGCAGAGTGAAGTAGAGACTGAAGTATAAATTGGAGTGGGGAGAGACAGGAGACAGAAAAGTTAGCAAGGAGGTTGATACGGTAATAAAGATAGAATAAGTGTTTGAATTAACATGGTAGCAGTTTGGATGGAGAGGAAAGGGCAGATTTTAGCAATGTTATTAGTACTACCTTGAGAGAAGTTTAGCATTTTTTCATTTGATTGTTTTTTAACGTTTTTATGTTGTGAGCTTCCTTCTAAGTATATTTCCAGGTTTCTGTAGCAAGAATAAAGAATGTGCATTCTTGAAAAATATCAGTTACTTTAAAGCTTTTCATTTCAAAACCAGATTTCCTGTCATAATACATTTTGAAGGAGTGCTAATGGAACACATGAAAATGTGATAATGTTCAAAAAAATTAACTTTTCACATACAACCTGACCCACTCTGCTATAGAACAGCTAGAACACCAATAGTTATGCTGCTGAAATTTATTATCTTTTTTTGAATACTTCCTTACAAATTTACAAAAATGCTGGGCAATAAAAGTATTCTGTAAACTATACTCTAATAGCTTTTTTTAGGCAAATTAATTGATATCATAAAAGCCTTCATTTGGACATTCTTGTATATCAAGAGATGTAAATAAATCTTACTTCGCTAGTCGAATTCTTTAGTAGCACTAAAGGAAATATATTAGAAAATTAATCCATTTTAAGTTTATTTTTAATTTGATTTTTATAGCAATAATAGAAAAAGAAATACTTCACTGTTAATATTTTTAGCATCCAGAACTAATTTCACTCCTCTAGGAGAGTCTCAGAAGTTGATACTCAAATCCTTTCCTGTCAAGACACATAAACCTAATTCCATTCATTCATTCATTCATTCAATTGAGTGCTTACTGTGTGCAGAGCACTGTACTAAATTAATGTTGGTATTTGTTAAACACTTACTATGTGCAGAACACTGTTCTAAGCGCTGAGGTAGATACAGGGTAATCAGGTTGTCCCACGTGAGGCTCACAGTTAATCCCCATTTTTCAGATGAGGTAACTGAGGCCCAGAGAAGTTAAGTGACTTGCCCACGGTCACACAGCTGACAAGTAGCAGAGCTGGGAATCGAACCCATGACCTCTAACTCCGAAGCCCAGGCTCTTTCCACTGAGCCACGACTAAAGGTTTGGAAAGTACAATTCGGCAACAGATAGTGACAATCCCCACCCAACAATGGGCTCACGCTCTAGAAAGGGGAAACAGACAATAAAACAAAACAAGTAGACAGGCAACAATAGCATCAAAATAGATAGAATTATAATGTTGGTATTTTGGTATTTGTTAAGCACTTACTATGTGCAGAGCACTGTTCTAAGCGCTGGAGGAGATACAGAGTCTCCAGTCTATTCTTAACTCCGCTGCCAGGCTCATCTTCCTGCAGAAACCATCTGGGCATGTCACTCCCCTTCTTAAGCACCTCCAGTGGTTGCCTATCAACCTCCGCTCCAAACAAAACTCCTCACTCTAGGCTTCAAGGCTCTCCATCACCTTGCCCCTTCCTACCTCTCCTCCCTTCTCTCTTTCTACTGCCTACCCTGCACGATCCTCTCCTCTGCCGCCCACCTTCTCACCGTCCCTCGGTCTCGCCTATCCCGCCGTCGACCCTGGACCACATCGTCCCACGGTCCTGGAATGGCCTCCCTCCTCCCCTCCGCCAAACTAATTCTCTTCCCCTCTTCAGAACCCTACTTATAACTCACCTCCTCCAAGAGGCCTTCCCAGACTGAGCTCCCCTTCTCCCTCTACTCCCTCTACCCCCCCCCCCCACCTCTCCACAGCTTAACCCTCTTTTCCCCCCATTTCCCTCTGCTCCTTCCCCTCTCCCTTCCCATCCCCTCAGCACTGTACTCGTCTGCTCAACTGTATATATTTTCATTACCCTATTAATTTTGTTAATGAAATGTACATAGTCTTGATTCTATTTATTTGCCATTGTTTTTACGAGATGTTCTTCCCCTTGACTCTATTTATTGCCATTGTTCTTGTCTGTCTGTCTCCCCCGATTAGACTGTAAGCCCGTCAAACGGCAGGGACTGTATCTGTTGCTGACTTGTTCATTCCAAGCGCTTAGAACAGTGCTCTGCACCTAGTAAGCGCTCAGTAAATACTATTGAATGAATAAAAAGGCTGAGGTTTTCAGAATGATATATTTAAAAGCATTAAGATTTAAAGTTTCAAATATGAAGCTTGATTGCCTGGTTACAAAAGGCACTTACTACATGCTAGACCACAAGGACACCTTAAGAAAAGGGATAAATCTGTCCCACCGTTACTGGGGAGGGCAAACTCCTCTCACAGTATCCCAGTGGTTTCTGGGAGCTTCAGGTGAAATCAGTCCTTTTGGATTTTGTAGTTTTTCTTGTCCTTTCCTTCCCAGCAATTTCATTGTCAGCCTCTTTACTAGGCTTGTTTGAAAGGAATTTAAAGCACAGCACTTCAGCTGTGATGCGTCTGTCTAACAGAAGTATCAGATAGAGTTACTTCTTTAGTGAAAAGATATCCAGGTGACTAATGTGGAACCCTATCCAGTCTATTATTATATACCATGAAAGAATATTTGGAGGGACAATTAAGGTTGTCCTCTTTATATCCTCTTTAAGGGTGACGTCTTTATAAGATCCCTAAACTTCATCTTTCCTAATTTTTCTGACATCTTTATTTCTTTTTAACTATTCACTCATTCATTCATACCTAATAAACTCATCTTTAAGTTTGACATTTAATCATACTTAAATGAGTCTTGTTTCCCCCTATTTTGTAGGAATCATGAATTTTGCTTCTTTGATATTTTCCCAAATGCAAAATATAGTAGTCTGCACATAATAAACATTCAGTAAATAGTATTGAAATCGATTCAGATAAATCCTGTCTGAAACTTCCTAGAGCCCTGTAGCATTTCTGATTGTAGTAATAAGTTTGTATGCTTACCATCTACTGAGTGAATCATTTTTTGTTGTGGTTTTTAAGCCTGTCTCAAAGGAGAATTAGATTCTCCCTACTCCTTAGTTGTCAATTAGTGAAAAACAATCCCTTGTTCACCTTATCCATACTCTTTGCATAATTTTATGAATAACAACAGAGCAGGGAAATTATCTACTTACTCTATTGTATGCTCCCAGCACTTAGATCAGTGCTTTTCACACAGTAAATACTCAAATACCACTGATGGATTGACACTGTAATGTACTGTATGTAAAAGCAGAACCAAAACAACAAAAACAGGGTAATCTAAGTAAACATTACTTAAAATTTGGCTCGTCAATATATTTGAAATATGACTAGCTTAAAAATGGTTTACAATTCCTCTGCATTAAATATAACATACTTTCTTGAATAGTTGATACTCATTGTCACAGTACATTAGTACAAAAGTATGATTATATGGTACTGAAGCTTACTTTTCTTTACATATTCACTTTCTTGTAATAGCTTGAAAATCAGTTATTGTTGGTGCTGTTGGTGATATAAATCTATCCACCTAGATTTAGGAATGCATTTGGAATTATTATGGTATTTGTTAAGCACTTACTATGTGCCAGGCACTGTACTAAGTGCTTAATATATATATATATATATATATATATATATATATATATATATCTGTAACTACTCCAGATGCACATTATGTGACTACTTCCCTAAAGATATGGGTTTTGAAAAATGTAGGTAATACTAATTTTGTTCACTTGCAAGAAAGCTGTATTTATTGGAGAGAAAATGTCATCCAGTGATCAGCAAAACCACCACGTTAAACATTTCTCATTTCTCCTGTGGGGATCTAGGAAAGAGTTCCAGACAGCCCTTCCCCTGCCCCCTCCCTTGAAGAGGGCAGAAGACCCGGAAGCCATCCCTCTTCTCATCGCAGCAGCAGCGTTTCCAGCTCCCCTGCCCGGACTGAGAGCTCTTCAGACAGAATCCGTAGGTCTCATACTTTCACAGGTCACCATTTTCAACTTTATTAAGTGAAGCTGACTTTTCTAATCAAACTACCTCATTCCAAGTCCATCTCAGATTTAACATAATCTGAATTCCTGTAGCAGTAGCCAACTCTCAACATTATGTTCTGTAGGGAGGGCTGCTTCTCGATAGTCTTGCTGGTTAAAACTATACCAAAGATTTCAACTATTAACTCTTCATTTAAAGAGCATCATCTTATAGATTTGTTCCTATAGTCTGTTCTTAATGATTTAGAGTTCAACTGTGCAATTTATGGAAGAATTAGATCATTGACTTCTCCCTCCTGTCCAATTTTGTCCTTTCACCAAACCCAAAACCTCTGCTCTTTGCTAGCCTCTCTGATTAAAAGTTAGGTTAATGTACCTGTATATTTCAATTTCTATATTATCCCTTCTGACTCCAAAAAACATGTGAGAAAAATTGTATTTTTAAAATGTCCTTCTTTGCAAAGAATTTTGAATAAGAAATATGTAAATATATTCTTTCAGTGGCAAAGAGATTAATTATCATTGAAAACAGGAAGCTATTTCACATTTCCAGTTACCATTTAGTGAGAAACAGCTGTAGTGTCTTCCTCCTCTGTCCATATTGATCATAGATGTTACTTCTAGCTTATAAACCCACAGACTAGAGGAAGAGTCTACCTCCAAATCTTCAAAATACAGATTGAACTTCATATTATGCACACACACACATATGTACATATATGCACGTCATATTTGTATATAAATTAAATACTGGAAATCAAGATTCAAGTACCAATGCTTCTTCATAACATAGTTTTTTGCTAAATGGGAAAAAAGTGAAAGGAATAAGTGCTGGCATTTCTCAGTATTCTTATTGCCAAACAAAGATATTGTTTGGTTGCATATAGTTCAACATTATCAGTGGTATTTATTGAGTACTTACTACTTGAAGGGCACTGTATTGAGCACTTGGATGAGTTCAATTGAATAAGCTTGCAGTCTAGAGGATATATATATCACAGTGTTTCTAAATATACTGTGAAAAACTAGAACAAGACTTTAATATGTACAAATGTATTTCTTTGCTTGGAAACCATTTCAAGAGAACTTGACAGATATTTTTATTTGTATTTTAATTGACTGTATTATGATTGTGTCTAGCAGCTGTCCATCAGAATGGGCTCTCCATGAACCAAATGCTCATGGGTTTATCACCAAATGTCCTACCCGGCCCAAAAGAGGGGGATTTGGCTGGCCATGATGTTGGACATGAGGCAAAAAGGATACATGCTGAAAAAGGTGATACTCATTTTAAGCTTATTTTCCTATTAATGCAATATCATTTTATGAAATGCCTTTGTGGCTTATAATAATGCTATCTCAGAAAAATGTTGTAAGGTGTTGGAAACATTTAGATTTTAGGGTGAAGAGAAGGTTTATGTAGTACAGTAATTAAAATGTTTTCTTTACATATAGACCAGGTATGTGGCAGCTGATTTCAGAATTTTTAGAGTATCTTTTTGATATGGGTTCAAATTACTGTGGTTTTATATTCCTGAATATCATTTGCTTTCATTTCTTCATATTTTCTTAGAATTTATTATTTTTAACTGATATTCTAGAGTAATAAGAGTATCCTAAGCATCGCAGAATATGTTAATTTTCAATACATAACCCCTAAATCTTGTCATTAGTAGTTTAAAGAAATTCAAAATGGTACCTTTTGCCATATTTGAAAGTCTAATGTTATCTTAGATCATTTTAAACAATATTTAGTAATGATAGCAAAAATTACCAATAGTAATCATGTGTTCAAATTTTCTAAAAGTCTTTTACCAGCTATGCCCATGTTCATTTTTACCAAACTTTTTCAATGCCAAGAATGAGTTACCTGAAGAAACTGAATAACTGAATAAGCCAGTACATCGGCATTTTAGAATTTTGTGTTTGCTGTGATATGTTTTATACTGTAAGGAGTAATACAGTAATATTTGAAGTAATATTTTACTTGTGTAAGGACTCATTCAAAATATTGTGGATCAAAAATGAAACCATTAGAAGTCCCTCTGTGAATGGGTAAATTCAGCTGCCACTGGTCCTGCAAATATGAAACAAACTTAAACCATAAGGCACATATTTTTTGAGCACACAGTGTACCTGGGATCACATATTCATAGATGAATTTCACCTTCTTTTAGCATCTTCTTTGAGCATGTAAAACAACTACATATTCTCTACTTCATGTATTTAATTGATTGTTTGCTCTCATTTTGTTATCATTTGTGTCTACGATTTTACTCTTTTATCTATGGCACATTAGACATTTTGGGTACATTTACCTCTCCATTAACTTGTAAATCTGGCCAGATCAGGGACAATTGCTGCTTCTGGTAATGGAACAGCAAGAGCAGCAAACTCAACTCCTTTACCTCACAAGGAGGTTGAAATGATGGCACCTGGCCCCCAATAGCATTTCCTCCCTTGAGCTTTTTAGCATAGCTGGGAAAAGGAGATGTCCTTGGTAGACATGATAAAAAAAAGAGCAGAATATCCAAGTGGAAAGAGGGAGTCAGAGGACCTGGGCTTTAATCCCAGCTCTGTTGCATGCCTGTTCTGACCTTGGGAAAATCACTTAGGTATTCTGGTTCTCACTTTCCTCATCTGTGAAATAGGGATTAAATACTTGGTCCCTCTCCTACTTAAACTGTGAGCCTCATGTGGTACTGAGACTATTCTGACCTTCTGTCTACCTATCCCAGTACTTGGCACATTGTTAATGCTTAACAAATACCAGAATTATTAAAACAAGAAACTCAGTTCAACCAAGGCCCAATTTAATTAACAGGTCTGCTTAAAATGCATCATAATAATCATCATCATAGCTGAAGAAGTTATTGATTATGTGTATGTTTTGATAGAGTTCTAGGTTTTATTCATTGCACCACATAGAAATGATTCATTGCCCTTCTTCTTTCAAGCAGCTTTGTCTGAGTTCATTCATTCAGTTATATTTATGGAGCACTTACTATGTGCAGAACACTATATTAAGCACTGGGAAAGTACAATACAGCAATAAAGAGAGACAGTCCTGCCCACAGACAGGGAAACTAAGATGATATCATGAACAGACATATTCACTTCAACATTAATACAAGATGACAAATAGAGATATAGTCAGCAAATATATGTATAGTCAGTACTTCTGTGATGGTCAGGTTCTCTTCCAGAATGACCTCCCATTAAAGAAAAATTTCATTGTACTTACCCTTACGAAGTTTGATGTCCTTCACCTACATGTGTGTCATACAGCATCACAGCCATATAGATGCACATTGTCACCTGAACATTCTGTAATCCTTCAAAAGGGTTCTATTAATAACATATAATGAAAATGCATGTAATAACACAACAGACTGTATGTCCAAATATACACAGGAGCACAAGTGCGAAAGACTCTTAATTGAAGAAAACTTTTTTTAGTTAATTAGAAATAATTGAAGGGATTTGCATACTGTTTGATTGTGGAGATTGCCTAAATGAAGCACAGGCATGGACAAATGGTGAAGAATTAGACCATGCTCTGGTTGAATATTTATGGCACAGACGCCAGAGGAGTAAAAGTGGAGTAAAAGTGGCATAACTTTAGAGGGAGGGAGATGAGGCATGTAAAGGAACTTTGGAAATTATGCTATAATAATATAATAATAATTTTGAATGATGCACTCAAAACTGGTGTGAAAAAATAAAGTAGAAATAATTAATGCAAAGTAGAGATAGAAAAAAACAAACTAGAGGTCAGCAAGGAAAAAAATACACAAATTAAAAAGATACATTGGCAGTGGTGAACCAGAAGAAGAAAAGTAAGAAATTGGGGAAGAAGATCAGGCAATAGTCTCCAGACACAGTTTTTAGGATGTGGTAAAACAAGTTCTCATAAAATGCTACATTGTCAATTGCTGAGAATACGCCAGCATGGTCCTCAGCCATCCAGAAATAAGGTTTCTGAGAAAAATCTGAGGAAAAACACCTTGAAGCACAACTAATACAATGTTTTCTGTATCCAGTGTTGCAGGGACTGTAGTTTCCTATATTGACATTTTCAGTCACACACATCCTTCAGGTTGAACCAACTATGACACAAACTATCCAGAAAGCAGGGTGGCCTCCTGGAAAGGGCAATTGTCTGGAAGTCAGAGAACCTGGGTACTTTGGCTCTGCACAAATTAAGAGCTTAATGAATACTATTAAAAAAATCCCAGATCCTATATAGCTTTGCTGCTGATCTTGAGCAACTCACTTAATTTCTCTGTGCCAGAGTTTCCACATCTGTAAAATGGAGATTAAATACCATCCCTCCCTTCTACTTGTACTGTGAGTGCCTTGTGGAACAGAGAATGAGTCCAACTTGATCATCTACCTCACTTCCTGTTACGGTGCTTGGCACGTATGTTATACAATACTATAATTAAACTATCCAATATCTCTTAAACTTGACGTGAGTCACTGTCAAGTGTGGTAAATGATGTTATGCCAAAGCATGAATTGTAGTTTATATCTTCCACTCATATTATAATTTATGATATGTTAAATATTATTATTCTAAAATTAAAGAAAGAATAGGTATATACATATACAGGAATATATACTCAAGGCAGAGAAACGCACATAGGCAAAACAGTTACACATACACAGGAGAGAAGAAGCACAATGGGTGGCAGTGATGCACACAAACATACAACACCCCAATTGATTCAAGCTGTAAGGGGAAGCAAGAGAATGACATTAAGAGGAAAGAAATCATGCTCCAAGTGTGCATCCCTTTGAAGTGGAATATGAAGGGGTTCACCTACTTCATACGCTTTATTCACTCTACGTTCAGCCCCACAGCACTTATATACATATCCATAATTTGCTTTAATATCTTCCCTTCAACCAGACTGTTACCTCCTTGTGCGCAGGAAGCATGTTTACCAACTTTGTTGTATTATATTATACCAAACACTTATACAGTGCTCTGTATACAGTATTCCCCAATCAATATCATTGAATGATTGGCTGCTTGATTGAATAATTAAAGAAAATGTGAGTCCTTGTAGTGCCTGGTATGTTTGGGCAATTTGATATGTTATAGGGCTACTGAGTGTATGGGAGAAGAGATGCATACAATTCATTGGGGGGTCAGAGAGAGCAAATTGTGGATGCTTAAAAAATTTGAGTAAAGAAGTCTTTAAAGTATATTTAAAATCCAAGTTTTGTGTTTTATATTGCAAATTAGATTTTCTTCCCCCAAAACACTCAAGTACTAAATTAATCAGAACACCAATTAACCCAAGTTGCACTCACCACTGAGACTGAGTGTATAAGAAAATAACACAATCGATAGGCCAGGTCTAAATTGGGGCAGGAATCGAGGTGGTTCCCAGGACAGAATATGTGTGTAATCTACCCAGACTGTGTGCAGTGTGTGAGCTACTCACTGTTCAGGGACTACTGATTTACAGACCATAGGATGGGAAACTAAAGAAGACATAGTAGGGAGGCTTCATGTTTTGGACACGCATCTTCACTATCAGCACTTTACTACAGCTACTGCTACTGTGGGCATCTCTGTAGTCATTCAGTCACCCAACTGAAGAGATTTCAAAGTGGAGGCAGTTTCAATCTGTGCGGCCAAACTGATAGCAGTCTGAGGTAACTGGCAAGGACTGTCTTGCCCCAATTCAGTTTCCTGACTTACACAGGATCGAGTCAATTCTCTTATCTTTAGGCCTGATCTGTGTTAAAACAAATAATGTAGGAATGAAATCACATATTTATATGCACACACACACAAATACACACACACACATACGTGTCCATACCAACTAGAAATGGTTTAACACTTTGTGGCTGTGCTATTGGGCATTTCTCTCAAATGTTAATGAAAAATTAATTTTCACATTTTTAGAGAAATCCTCCTTAGGCAATTCTCACACTTGCTAATGAACAACTCCCTTGGCAGAGTTGAACAAGTGTCTTGGCCTAGATTAGACCTACTCTTAAATAACATCTCTGGTGTGAACTATGGCAGATAGGTCAGAAAGGGTAGAAGAGTATGATGTGTTATTAAAATTATGATGGAATTTAAGAATGGGAAATGTAATTTAATGGAGCACAGGATTGAACACCCTCAGGTTTATGAAAGAGTCAATTGATAACTGAAAGCATTAGCCTTGGATTTTATGTTTCATCTAAAAGGAGAGATTTAGAGAGGTAACCATCCTATAAGCAGCCTAGCAAATAGCTATCTGTTAACTCATCATGGACAAAGAAAAATTTTTGCCAAATTAATAATCATGCCAGATATATATATTCCCAAAGGAAACACAGATTGGGGGAAAATAAAATTTAGCTAATAAATGTTTTTGTTTGTTTTGTTTTGTTTCCAAAGCTTCTTTAGCACCATGAACTAGAACTACAGTGTTGTTTATTCAGAAGAAAAATGATCTCTTAATGCATTACTAAATTATGACTTATAATATTTTCATTTTTCTCATATATGTAGCATCATGACATAGATCTAAACCAAGACCACTTTTAAAAGAAATGACTCAAACTTCTGCATTTATTTTTTGTGCCTTTCCTTCCAAAATGATCCATTCTGCAGGAAGTGACATAGGGTCTGTTATGTTTTGTGGTACTATAACTATGTAGTGGTACCACATTCAGGTTTTAATTTAATTCAACTTATAAAATCAGATTTGATTCTGCAGCTCTAAAACTCTGATGGTTTTCATTCAATATAAGAATCAAATGATGGGGTCAATTCTTGATCTTTTCTCTCAATTCCAGCCCACTGAATTGATATTAATATTTCATGGATTATCTAGGTGGATAGAATAGACAAAAGTAAGACATTTCCTTTCATGATTACTTTTTTTGCCATCAGACTGGCTCAGTGAAAGCAACTGGTGACATAATGTCAAGGATAGTTGTCATTGTGACCACTCTGATGAGCACATGTACATGTGACCTGTGCCACAGCCTGCAAAACATATTAAGAAACCTGCACAATAGGTGGTGGGATGCCGAAGCAGAGGAGATCAGGGTTATGCAGACCTCTTTGAAACCAAAAACTTGTATACTTCAACGAAAACATTATATACTTTTAAGTGCCTTATAAATGGAGTGAGGTTGGTCACAGACATGAAGGAATTACTACAGAGATATTAATAACATTAAAACAACCTACATAACATGTCTTCCTCGGTCATTCATTCATTCATTCATTCGTTTATTCATTCATTCATTCAATCATACTTATTAAGCCCTTACTGTATGCGGAGCCAGACAAGCATCATGATCTAATGGCTGGATCATGAGCCTGGGTTTCAGAGTACATAGGTTCTAATGATTTCTCCACCATTTGTTATGGTGTGACCTTGGGCAAGTCACATAACTTTTCTGTGCCACAGTTTCCTCAATTGGAAAATGGGGGATTCAATACCTGTTCTCCCTCCTACTGTGAGCCCCGTATGTGGGACAGGAACTGTCTAACCTGATTACCTGAATCTATCCCAGGTCACAGAACAGTGCTTGACACAGATTAAGTGCTTAGCAAATGCCATTAAAAAAAAAAAAAGACCAGAACTGTAAAGCATACAAAACTTCCCAATATGTAGAGACATGGCACTTGACCAACTATTGACGAGGCATGAAAAATTAAAAAGCATCTAGATCTGATCTATCAATCAATCAGTAGTATTTATTAAGATCTTACTGTGCAGAGCAGTGACTAAACATTTTGGAGAGTAGAGTACAACAGAGTTGGTAGACACCAGGAGTATACAGTCTAGAGGGGGCATACCTGCTTTTATCTTTAAGCATTGGAGGGACACCCAGCTTAGGCACCAGCATATGACCACCGGTTCTATAAGGTGCCCCCATCATTATCATCTTCAAGAAGAAAGGCTAAATATCAGATTTATTTTTCTAATGACATTTGTTAAGTATTTACTACGTATCAAGCACTGCTGTAAACACTGGCTAGGGTTAGTCAGACTGGACAGACTCCCTGCCCCATGTAGAACTCACAGTCTAAATATGAGAGAAAATAGGTATTGAGTCCCCACTTTACAGATGAGGAAACAGGAACGAGGAAGTGAAGTGACTTGCACAAGGTCACACAGCTTGCAAATAGAAGAGCTGGGATTAGAATCCAGGTATTCTGACCCCCAGGCCCATGCTCTTTTCACCAGCCATGCTGCTTCTCAGAGTGCAGCAAAATGATTAGACTGTAAGCCCGTCAAACGGCAGGGACTGTCTCTATCTGTTGCCGACTTGTTCATCCCAAGCGCTTAGTACAGTGCTCTGCACATAGTAAGCGCTCAATAAATACTATTGAATGAAGAGCAATTATCTCATTGCTTTCAATTTTAGGCAAGGTCCTAAGGAGCTGTGGTCTCATCCAAACCTCTCTGTAGCTGAGCAATAAAGACCACAGTCAGGTGCCACATATAGCTCCTCGGGCAGTTCATCATTCATTTATTCAGCATTGAGCGCTTATTGTGTGCAAAGCGCAATACTAAGTGCTTGGAATGTACAATTTGGCAACAGATAGAGACAATCCCTGCCCAACAATGGGCTCACGGTCAGCATCACTAACTAGACATAGTCAGTATCAATTGGCAAACTAGTGTACTAGCCTTGAATTTATCCTCACCTTAACATAGCTCTACCAGAGCAGACATGCGAGGAGAATTAGTAACAGCAGGATACCCAAACGATTGCTATAGAGAAAGCTGAAATTTAGAAACCGAAAACAAGGACAGAGGAATCATTTTAAGGTCACTGCAAAACAAAGCTTTATATAAGGCTGCATTCCAGATGAAGCGTCGTACAATGCTGCATCCCAGATGAAAGTGGGAATCATTGCTGAGGATAGACCCATATGGTCTCCTGCCATCAAGAAGATTCATATGGAAAGAGAAAATGAGGTAAAAGAGTCAACAGGGCCAGCTGAGGCAATCATCAAGTCAAATAACACAAGAAGGCACAGCTTTTTTGTGTGCCAGATGTAGCTGGGACTATGGATCCTGTCAATACCTTTCACCCATACACACACTCAATCAATCAATCAATCAATCACTCAATTTATTGAGCTCTTACTGTGAAGAACATTAAACTAAGCACTTGGGAAAGTAAAATACAAGAGTTGGTAAACATGTTCCCTGCCCACAATGAATTTACAGTCTGGGGGTGAGGGGGGCAGAAATGAACATTAATTTTAATTAATTAAATGAAGAGATATTTTTATAAGTGCTTTGCAGCTGAGGGTGGGTTGAATACTAAGTGCCCAAAGGATAGAGATCCAAGAGAATAGACAGCACAGAATGGAGAGGGAGTCAGAAAAAGGGGGCCTAATTGAGGACGGCTTCTTGGACGGCATGTGGCTTTGATAGAGGGGAGAGTGGTGGTCTGCACTCTGCTCACCACTTCATTGTCAGTGGTGTCTTCAAATTTGACTCTATAGGGAACTGGTAGGCAGCAGGATCAGAGACCTGGCAGAGAGACATCTTTCCCAACTAGGATAGTTTGGAACATTATGAGAATGGGGCCTGGCTTCTATGTAAGTGGAGGAAGCTCAACCTCAAGTCAAGTGAGGAAGTGAGTTGGTTAAAACTGGCTGATCAATCAATGGGATCAATGCTCCTGTCTTCAACCTAAGGAGACATCTTCAAGCGGTCATTTATTTCTCTAACACTTAAAGATATACCTAGGTAAAATGGATTCGGTAGAGAGTTATTTGATTATCTTGATTTGGGAGTTATTTTAAACTAAACCCATTTCCCATCCTTTTCAACAACATGGTTTGCACATGGACCGATTGTATGACTTTTGTATGACTGTATGACTGTCTCTGACAGTATGAAACCTCCAGGAATATAGGTATAAAATATCAACCCTTGTTTTTGGTAATCTGTGATGGAATCTTTTGTGTTACTAGTTAAACCCCAATTTTGATCCTTTCTGGTTTAGAATTTTGGTTTATTCTTCACCGACTGAAGCCTGTATAGCACTATTATTCATTCAGTAATTCAGTTGTATTTACTGAGCTCTTACTGTGTGTGGAACATTGTACTTAATCCTTGGGAGAGTACAATACAACAATAAACAGACATATTCTCTGCTCACGATGAGTTTACAGTCTAGAAGGGGAGACATAAAAATAAATAAATTACAGATACAGGCATAAGTGCTGTGAGGCTGGAAGGCAGAATAAATTAAGGGAGCAAGTCAGAATGATGCAGAAGGGAGTGGGAGAAGAGGAAAGGAGGACTTATTCAGGGAAGATCTCTTGGAGTAGCTATCCACCAGGTCCTGGTTAAAATTTTTAGTCATAATATACTGTGGATGATATCAAAATAGGGTGGCCAGTTCCTTTAGTCCCAAATGACTGGTATAAAGTGTTGTGGCAACATTTTTGATTTTTCATAAAAAATACTCATGGAATCTAATATTCACATTCCTGGGCTAGCTACTTATGACATACATAGCTCTACAACATTTTATACTAAGCACACCATCCTAAGTGGGCATTTATAGAGATATGATTTGTGATATTTTAGATTACATGATGTCTCTCTTTCCCTAAAAACTCTAAGTATCATTAAGTAGAGCAAACCCAAGCAAACATTTTGAAAATGGAGAGAAATTTCATTTCAGAGAATGTTGTAGTGTACTGCTGGGGACAACTGCAGCAAACTATTTCATTACATGTGGCATTCAGGAAAGTAGTTGCTCCCCATAAATAAAGCCTTGGAGATCAAAAGACCAGGAAGTTTCATAGAGTGGCAGGCATTTCAAGTGGCAAGTGAATCAATACAGAAAGGAATAATCTCTGCATGCATACAATGTTCAATAGATTGTCAGTTCCATATAGATCATGTATTGATAAAATCTTATTGTAAGTAGTATCACTTGCAATTATATTGGAGAAATGAATTCGCACACAAAGATTTTCCCTAATCAACCTTAAATCAGTCAGACTTTTTAGCTGACCTATTATGTTGTGTGATTATATCTAATCAAGGCTCTCCATCACCTTGCCTAATATCACCTAATATCACCTAATATCAAGGCTCTCCATCACCTTGCCCCTTCCTACCTCTCCTCCCTTCTCTCTTTCTACCGCCCACCCCGCACGTTCCGCTCCTCTGCCGCCCACCTCCTCACCGTCCCTCGGTCTCGCCTATCCCGCCGTCGACCCCTGGGTCACGTCCTCCCGCGGTCCTGGAACGCCCTCCCTCCTCACCTCCACCAAACTGATTCTCTTTCCTTCTTCAAAACCCTACTTATAACTCACCTCCTCCAAGAGGCGTTCCCAGACTGAGCTCCTCTTCTCCCTCTACTCCCTCTGCCATCCCCCCTTTACCTCTCCGCAGCTAAACCCTCATTTTCCCCTTTTCCCTCTGCTCTTCCACCTCTCCCTTCCCATCCCCACAGCACTGTACTCGTCCGCTCAACTGTATATATTTTCGTTACCCTATTTATTTTGTTAATGAATTGTACATTGCCTTGATTCTATTTAGTTGCCATTGTTTTTACGAGATGTTCTTCCCCTTGACTCTATTTATTGCCATTGTTCTTGTCTGTCCGTCTCCCCCGATTAGACTGTAAGCCCGTCAAACGGCAGGGACTGTCTCTATCTGTTGCTGACTTGTTCATCCCAAGCGCTTAGTACAGTGCTCTGCACATAGTAAGCGCTCAATAAATACTATTGAATGAATGAATGAATAATTTGTCATTTTCCTTTTGGGTTAATGCCAAATGCTGTGGATTATTTTTATCTCTAAGCATGCAGTTTTTCCAGTTGGATTTCATTGTTAATTATTCTTATTCATTGTTTTACTTTTTTTTCACATGATAAAATTGAAGTAGTGTAAGCATGATGTTCTCATGACTCATATGGTTCCTAGTTACCGATGTTCCTACTACCCCTCAGGCAAGAGCTGAAGTCGATTGATGAGCCACAGCAACTGTTAAACTTGCTCTGGTTCCTCAGTTGACTTGTACATTGGATTCATTTTGATAATTCTTCAAAGTAGGTTTTTATTCCAAATGTGTAGGAAATCCTGATTTAATATGTTGCATACATAATACTATTGTCTCCTACATCTAAAATCCCCACAAACCATTGCAACTTGCTCCTTTAACTTCCTCCTGAAGCATCCATGTTTTCTCCCTACATTCCTGACACTTCCCACACTCTCCGCTCCCTGCCCCTACTAACCAGCCAAATAGTTGTTAATACCGTATTATATGAACTTCCACAAATCTATAATTTCCTCACTCCAACTCTTCCATCTCTTTACCAATTATTTTACAAGACATCACCTCCTCTATGCATTCTAAATATAACCCCTCTACAAATAACTCTGACCCCACTATCCCTTTCACCTTATAAAAAATAGTTATTTCTCTTCTCCTTCCATCTCTCATTACTATCTTCAGCTCTCATTTTCAGATGGCACCTCTCCAGCTGCCTTTAAATATGTCCAAATTCCCTCATCCTAAGAAAATTATTGTCTATCAGACTACACTAACTCCATTTCTATCTTGCCATTTATGCCCAACTCCTTGAATTTCTTGTTATACAGCTGCTGCTGCCCTTCTCCAACTCTTATGTGCCCCCTATAATCACTTACCTTATCCCTTCCCTTACAACACTTATAACATATCTCAAACTTGGTTGCTTACCCTACCCGTGATTCATTTTAGTATCCATAGCCTACTAGCTAGTAAGCTCTTACTAACTTTCTCATTCTCTACCAAGAACATAGTACAGTGATCTGCAAAGTGTAAGTACTCAATAAACATGATTGATCCATGTAATCAGGTTTTCAACTCCTTCACTCTGAGGTTATCGATTATCTCCTCATAAACTGCTCTAAACCTACTTGACCTTTCTGCTGCCTTTGACATTCTGGATCATTCTCTTGAAACACTTAGAGACCTTGGTTTTAACTTTAATGTCCTCATTTGATTTTATTCCTCCTTCTCTGATGTCTCCTAAATAATTTCATTGGTTAGAACACAGTGAGCTTAAAGAGGAATATCCACTACAACTTCAATTTTTTTTTCTTTACATTGTTTGAATGATGTTAACTGTCTTATTTTCTATCTGTAACGGCTGTTATCTTCATATATTGTCATCATGAGTAGTGGTTCTTCATTTTCTATTTGTTAGTTTTTATTAAAAGCTGAATTCCCTAGGCTGCAAGAGTCCCTTGATAGCAGGGATCATGTCTTCCAACTCTGTTGTACTTTCCCAAGAGGTCAATACAGTTTTCTGCATGAAATAAGCATTCAATAAATGCCATTGATTGATGATTGTTGCCCATCCAATTAACATATTTTTAGGGAAATGAATAAAGTAGGAAATTTTTAAGGCACCTCCTACCTAGTCTCTTCTCCATTCAGGCAGGACAGGGTTTGGCTAAATTTCACTGCAGCCTCTTCCAACAATCCCAAATCTGATATCCTGGACCACTCATTTGTCTAGGACCTTTGTCAAGGTGGAGAAGGGAGTGTCCAAATGACAGTAACTACTAATGGGTTTTATTTATTCTTTTGGGAGTGTTGATAGATGTGCTGAAAGTAAAATCATGAAAAAGCTTACAATTCCAGTAGATAGTGTTAAGGGTATGTTAAAACTAGAAAAAGTAGGTTAATTAAAAGAGGGTGTCCCAAGGTACAGCATTTTAAATTTATACACATATTTGATGGTAATAGAATGATGAAACTTCTTCATTCTTTTCCATGAGGTGAGCATTACTGTTTTTCTAAAAATCTTTCAACATTCATTTTCTTGATTTTTTTGTTATTCTTGCCTGGCCTTTTCTGAAATACTAATATTCTTTCAGTTTATGCTTTTCTGCAAAGTTGACTTCCATCTTTAAATCATGATTACATTCTTTTCTGAATCAACTCAAGGAGGGCATTCATCCTTCCTGCCTCCTTCATAGTTAAACCAAACAAAACCTTAATGCACATGAAGAACTTGCAGTATGGAATGGAACTCACTGTATCTGCTTTAAAGTTGTTTAAATTGACCTTAGAAAAGCCATGCCAGTTTTTATCACTAATTCGCTGCTATTCGCCCCCTTTGTTATTTTCTCTTTCAATTTTTTTTATGGTATCTAGGCCCAACATTCAGTGATTTAGTGTTGTTTGTGGAGAAATCACAAAAGTATATCTTTTTCTTTAATAAAAGTTATTTTTTTATCCTTAGCCATTAATGAAGACTTGGAATATTATGGACAGAGCAATTAATTACTCACTATCATATTCATGATTTTGGTGACTAGGTAATCAAAAAATCAAAGTGAGAGTCAGAAACACTAACTTGATCACAATTATTAATCATTTAATTAATCAATTAATATTGTTTATTGATCATTTACTGTTTGCAGTGCACAGTATTAATCATTTGGCATTTGTAACTCAACTTTTTATACTTTAACAATAGTAATAGTTATTCTCAACCTAGACCTGGTTTGAGGAATTATAAATACAATAAAATGGTGATTATAAATAAATCAGTTAACTGCATACATATCATAAAGCACTAAATATTCTGAGTTGAACAAAGGTTCCCATTCTTAGCCATTTAATACCAAGAATATAAAATATCTAAACTTTGCAAAGAACAGATTTTAACAATATCCTTATAGTAAAGAAATTATAGTTAGATGTGACAGGAGAGAGTTACAGATAAATCCTCGCACTCTCCCAAGCTTTTTTGCAATGCGTTGCTTACAGTTTTTTAATCAATATTCACTCTTCAGTAGTTTTTTTTTAATTATTATTACCATTGGTAGGGTTAAGGTGCTTTGAGTTCCACTGAATGGATATTACAAATAAAGTCAGGTGATGATAGTAATGTTGATGATGATCATGATTGTGATTGATATTTCCAATTATGTTGGGAATTTTATTTTGAAAATGTGGTAAAAACAAATAAATTACTTTTCTTCTAGTTTTGCTTGCTTTCTTGCTGACTAGTCTGCCTTGCCATCTTCTTAGGCTTTGCAAACATTATTGATAAATAATTTAAAATATTGAATATATTTAGTTTATACATTGCAGAAGTACTCTTCTTTTTCTTGTATAGTATGTAATCACAAAAATTCAAATTATGAGAACTAGACATTTTACTATAGGACCTCACTGGTATTGGTCAACTTATTGAATGAAGAATTAGTGATTATCAATAGAAAAAATTCCTAAATATAAAATTTCAATGCCTTCAAAAGGTTTAATAACTGAGATTTAATTTAATTTACTAGGTTTAACTGAGATTTGTCTAGGAAATTTAGAATAGTGATTTAGCATCTAAATATAAAAGTTAAGAAACATTAAATGTTACCTTCACTAGTTTTAAAATATTGATTTTTATGTTCTATCTGCATGCTTAAGCTAAATTTTGTCACAGAAAAAAAATGGAATGGATTTTTCTCTTGACCTGCCCCCAATTTAATTTAATGGGAGAGGCAGACTTAAAGCTGATTTAAAAGGAATTAAAAAAAAGAAAGACAAAGTTATACTTTGTCTTTTCATGGTTAATTCTTCCCATTTTCTCTATACACTACAACAGTTTAACATTCATATAAATACACACATACACACACGCACATATATCTCTGCACACACACACACACACACACACACACACACACATATTTGGTTAAATGATGCAGTAATCGCATCCTGAATGTTATGTTATGGGTTAAGAAACACAGTAATAGCTCCCCTGTCTCCTGTCCTTGGAGCTGTTTGAATTCCTCCATCAACTTGATGGAATGATTTAGTACAGTATCGCAGATTTGATGCTCATAGCATGTGTAAAGAAACTTTAGGAACTCTTTCAAAGGACCTGGATAAGCAGTTTTGGCATTCTAGGTCAACAACTTAATTCAAATCTATTTCCAGATATGTTAACAACTATAAGTAATTTATTCAATGTTCTGGTCACTATGTCCCACTAATAATGTATCTTGTATATAGCAGATTAAATATTATATATCCTATAATGCATATATATTAGTTTTTATTGCTGTTTGATTCTTTTTCTATCTATAAGCTATTCCTAGACATTTATGCAAATAACTGCAAATAATAATCAGCCCTTGCTGGATACCTCGTGCGTTAAATGTTAAAAAAAAAAGTAGATTACCGTTGTTACTATTGTTTTATGCTACAGTTTTAGAATGTTAAACAAGTACAATTGTTTTAACTACTGTGAAATTGACAGATGAAGCTGAAAACTAAAAGCACCTTTCATGGGATTTTAAACACTATTTTCCTCCATATGCCATTCCAATTATTATTTAGATATTACATTCCTAATTTACTGTTAAGGTTGATTAGAATTCAAGCCTCTCAAAAGCATGCACCAAAGGTCTTGGGCTGTGGAAAACATTTTTATAAAATAATCCATTAATGCAGAGGAGTGCAACTAAATTAGTTAGCAATTTGCTGAGCATGAATTAATGAACAGAGCTTCTTCCAGCTCCCAGAGTTGTAATTTTCATAATAACCTCAGACCTTTATTTGGCAGGTTGTTTAGTTTTTTCGTTTGAAGGTTTTCATTAGTCTAATGAGGACTGTGCAAGGGCGAGCAGTCAGCACAATTTACATGGAGAAGCTATCATAATAAATGAAGCAATTTGAATAACACGCAAGGGTTTATGCAACAAGATAAGAAGAGATTGTAGAGCGAGATTTAGAGGTAACCAATACATTAGACCAACTAATAACTGAAGTAATCCCAATAAAAGGCTTAAGTGAAAGGAACGAAATTAATGATATATACAAAACAGTAATGATATGATACATGATTCATTAGATTAATAAAATAAGTGTTCAATTGTTTTTAGTGCTTTTAGTCCAAAGCTTTGTTTGTATCAGGCATTTTAATTAGGATTGTTCAGTGGTTCACTTTGCTTAGTTAACTTTTAGACCATGGCTGGGGTTTTTAATGATATTTTTTCCTTCTTATTTAATCTTTATAGCCTTGATAGTTCATTGAATTAATTATATGCAATATATTCTGTATGGAGATGCTTTTTTTAAAGTAATTGCTTACAGCTCTACCTAAGTGGTAATTAAACTTTAGGGATGGATGCAAAAAATATTTTTTTGCTAAAAAAAGAAAATATTTGCTCTTCTAAATTAACAAAAATATAGACTTTCATAAGTTAGTCTTTGGTTAATGAAAATTATAACAAATATACAACTTGACGAAGTTTCAGTTTTTGAACTATCATTTATTTTTCAAAAATCTCTCACTAAATTCCTTAAGGAACTCTTAAGCTTTTTAAAAATTTTCCAGTATTTTGTTTTAATATTAAAATATAATCCTGAATTTTAGATGTGGATTGCTCTCCAAAATAAACACACAATATGGGAATGTTCTGTTTAGGCATCCTTCATTAGGAAACATGTGTAGCTGTTATGCAAATGTGAATGAACTGCATGATTGTCCTCTTCCTGCACACATAAGTCAATGAGAGTGACTTGTGTCATAGTTAGACATAACACCATAGTTGCACTGAAAAGGAACAGGTTTGGTCGCCTATTTCTCTCCCTGGACGTAAATTGCCCTGGCTAAGGAGTTTAACGTATCAACAGGAAATGCCCCATTTTTTTCTTCAGCCTAGCATTTCTCTCAGTACAGATGGAGGACAGATGGGTTTCTTACTCTGACTGTGTATTTCAGTGCTACCCCTTAGACTATGAGACCCATGCAGGACAGGGATTGTGTCCAACCTGATTTTTTTGAATCCACCACAAAGGTAAGTACAATGCTAGGCACTTAGTAAGTGCTTAACAAATACCCTGACTGTTATTATTGTAATTGTAAGCCAGTCATGTGGAATATTTGGAGATCATCTAGTTTTACCCAAAACCTTTGCAATTGTACCTCATCAAGGATAAGTGTCTAGTGGTGAGAATTGAAGAATTTCCTTTACACTATTGCTATTCATGGGACCTAGTGCTGGGTTGCTATCTCCTTGTAGATTCTAATACATTTCAAAGTGGCATCCAAACAATCCAGGTGACCTAAGACAAAGGACCGTCACCTTAAAATAACAATGAAGCAGCTGTTTTAGGGTGAGAAGCCCATCTGCCTCTACACAAATAAGGAAGGATTCCTTTAGACTGTTTTTAAGCTTCCTTTTAATAGTGTATGTAGTGTTGCCAGCAAATTTTGATAAGATCAAGAGCTACTTGCCGTAAAGCAAGTAATGCATCTTCACACCTTGTAGAACCTCATTAACCTGGAAGAAAGAATACTTATTGAACATACCGTGGGACAGAAAACAAAATAAAGTTGTGCAAATGAAAGGGTATTGCCAAACCTGAATATGTTATTGCCAAACCTGATATGTAAGGCTAAGCAGCCAATCAATTAAGCAGTCAATCATTGTTATAAATTGAGCATTTACTGTGTGCAGACCACTGTAGTAAGCACTTGGGAAAGTATAGCACAAGACAGTGGGTATATATGATACATGCCTGTCCATAACGAGCTTACAGTCTCCAGAGAGAAACAAACATTGAAATAAGCAGTCCAAAGATAAACATGATGCTTTTATGCTCTGGAGACAGTAGGGAAGTTTTCTCCTGACACATCTGGCCCAGCTCTTCTGGAATCAGCATGGCCTTGTTAAAAACACCCATATCTCTTTGTGTCAAATAAAAATTCCTGACCATTGGCAGCTTTCCACCAGTTTTTTTTTTTCTTTTTGGCTTTCTTCACTATGCTCCATATCAATCAATCAAAGTTATTTAGTAAGCACATACTGTATGCAGGGCTCTTGGGAAAGTTCAGTGCAGAAGAGTTGTAGACATAATTCCTACCCAAAAGAATCCATAATCTTCATTCCTTCCAACCCTACATCCTAATTCCTAGTGGATACAAACTAATTTTTTAGCTTCAGAGAAGCACTATGGGCTAAGAATTATCATGAAAATATGGGGATTATATACCAAACTGCACCAGCTAGCCTTATACATAGCCAATAATTTCTAGTACGGACACACAATTTTATCCTATCACTGAACTCTGAACTCTATGATTCAGGTAACATATTATCCAAGGCAATAATAAAATTCCCCTTATGGTCTGTAAGCTCGTTGTGGGCAGGGAATGTGCCAACCAATTCTGCTATATAGTTATATTGTACTTTCCCAAGCTTTTAGTACAGTGCACAGTTAATATGGGTGAGTGAGTGATTAATAATATCAAAGGAGGTAAACTAGTACATTCTTTACAGTTCCACCATGACATCAAAACTCAGTATTTTTTTTTAAATTATTTATTTTTAAAAATAATATTTTCTGTCAGTGTTGTTTTGTAATTTCGCACGTACTTTTCTATGAAACAAGTATTACTTGGAACTATTGTCTTTTAGAACATATGGACTTTCATATTGTGAAGAAAATGGTAAAGCATATATTTTCCTACCAGTGAATTTCCTTCAGAGTTTATTATCTATAATCATGAGTTATTACACAATATAACTACAATATCCATTATTTACAAATAATCAAAAGTTCTTAGGATTGAATTGTACCCCAAAATGACCCTTTAAAACTATTAGGGGAATAGGGTGATTTTCATGAATTTTTGATGTCTTTTTCCAATTTCCATAATATTTCAATTTAAAAATTTTTGTTGCTTACAGAGTGAGAAAGAAAACTATTTTTTTTTTAGTTAGAAATGTATATTTTGAGTATACTTTTTTTGAAGTACAAACTTTAAGGACCATGTGTTTGGTGCAGTGTGAGCAGTCTTTATTCAAAGATGGTGATGGGCTAAGTACTAAGTTCTTAGGTATAGTATGAAGGAAAACGAAGGTGGTAAAGTGAGAGATTAATCAGGGAAAACTCCCTGGAGAAGATGTAACTTAGTAGAACTTTGGAGATGGAGAGAATATTTTTCTGTCATATGTGAATAGGGACAGACGTATAAGCAAGAGGAATTATGTGAGAAAGAGATTGATGGCATTAGAGATGAAAACCAAGCACTGTGCATAAGCTGGTATAAAAGGATTGAAGTATGTGGGTTAAGTTACAGGAGAAGATCAAAGTGGTGGAGAGAGGTTGATAATTGACGGTCCTAAAGCCAGTGGGGAAGAGTTTCTCCTTGATGTGTAAGATGAAAATAAAATGAAGTATAGCCCATGACCTAGAACTGAGCTTTTAGAGTGATTACCACTAGGGGATAGGATACTTCAATTACCATTTCTATGCAGATTCCCACATCTACATCTCCAGCCCTGATGTTTCTCCTTCTCTGCAGTCTTTCCTCCTGCCTTCAGGACAACTCTACTTGGAAGTCCTGCCAACATCTCAAACTTAACATGTTCAAAACAAAACTCCTTATCTGTCTTTGCACTGGTTTTCCCATCAGTTAGACAGACCACCATTCTCTTTGTCTCACAAGCCTGTAACTTTGGCATTATCCTCGACTCATTTCTCTCATTCAACTCACACATTCAAACTTTTATCACATCCTGTCAATTCAGCTTTCACATTGTTAAAATCCACGCTTTCCTCTCTATAAAACTGATATTAAGCTGATCCATGCACTTATTCTATCGCACCTAGACTTCTGCATCAGCCTTCTTGCTGATCCCTCTGCTACCTGTCTCTCCCCACTCCAGTCCATATTTCTCTAGGATTAATTTTCTAAAAGGAGTTCAATCCATGTTTCCCCACTTCTTAAGAATTTCCAGTGGCTGTCCATCCACCCCTGCATCAATCTGAAACTCCTTACCATTGACTTTAAAACACTCAATTACCTTGCTGATTTCATACTACAGCCCAGTGTACTACCTTCACTCTTCTAACACCAATCTATTCTTTATACCTTGACCACCAACCCTTCGTTCACAACCTGCCTCTGACCTGGAACTCCCTCACCTTACATATCTCACAGATTACCCACTTAATCCACCTTATTAAAATCACATCTCCTCCAAGAGGCCTTCCTTATCATTTATCTTACACCTCCCTTCTGCATCATCCTTGCACTTGAATTTGTAGGCTTATTCACTCCACCTCAGCTCCAAAGCATTTATGTACACATTTGTAATTCATTTTCAAATCTGTCTCCCTCTCTTGACTAGAAGCTCCTTGTGGGTAGGGATCGTGACCACCAACCCCATAATATTTTACTCTCAGAAGAACTTAGAACATTGCCCTCCACCCAGTAAGTGCTCAGTAAATACAATTGTTTATTGAAGAAGAGGAGGGACTGTTAAAAGAATGAGAAGGGCAAAGAGGTAGAAAAAGACCAGGATAAGGAAGTGTCAGGGACTTAATAGTTTAAAGTTTAATACTGTTTTCAGCAAAAGGCAACATGTCAAAGGCTGCTAAGAGGGGAAGGATAAAATGGAATTTGTTAGATTTGGCACCATGCACAGCCTTGGAATGGAGAGACAGCCAAATGTCAGGAGATCAAGCTATAAGCTAACATTTCTGTTACCTTAAGCCAAGCTATTGGCTTTCCTATTTTCCTTTTACAAGTCAGTCTGTTAAGTGACATACTGGTTGCAGTGTAAAACCATACCAAAAAGATAGGTGGAGGTCTTATATTTGTATGTGTATATATATATTTACATTCATACGTATGCATAATATATAGATATACAATTATTATCCTAACCATGTCCAAATAAAATATCTGATAGTATTGTTCTGACAGTGTTTATTGTCTACATTTACAAGCAATCTCACAGTTCCCACAACATTTTAGCACATTTGTATAACCTGGCTGATAATTTATCCACCCATAGCTACTCTTCTTACCATAATGATTCCACCTTATTGTCCTAGGTCCATGGGATTTGCATCTCTGTGTAGTGTAGTATGAACATAATAAATGAATTAGTTTAAGTTTTGGTAGGTGTAGGGCATCATTCTTTTAAATCACTGATTTCCTCTTAGGTTGAAAATAGATTATGGCTAAAACACCTTTCACATAGTGTAGTGAACATGACAGCTTTTGATTATAGAACCCTTGGGTTACAGTTAAATAATAAGCCTCTTGTCAGTGTTTAGAGGCTTTAAGCTGAATTTCATGTGTTTTTTCCCATCATTTCTTCTGCTGATGGACATGGATGCAGTCCTCATCAAACAGATGAAAGGTGAGAGAGCTGGCTGCAGATCCATTGAATAGATCCATTGCTATCATCATCTGAGCCAGAGTTCTTCTGGTCAGATTACTGTAGAATAATCCCTTTCTGAATCACAAGTTTAGCAGGATAGACGTTAATGCTGCAGCAAAACAGATACAGAGAAGTGACACCATAGTCTATAAATATGTGAATTGTAGGGAGATTCCCCAAAACATGGGAGACCACCATAAACCTTGGATTATGCCAACTATTGCCCAAACCGGTAGTCAGAAAAATTCATTAAAAATATAAGGCCATTCCACAGAATGATCTTTATCAGAATTGAAAGTTCCCTAACTGAGCTATTTTACTCTATTGGTATCCCAGGAAAGTAGGACTATTTGCAGATCCATTTTTTTGTTTAACCTATGTGAATATTGATATGAACCCACTGATTCTGAAATATTTGTCAATATGTGCTAGTCTATGGCTAATTAGATCAATGTCATATATTACATAATATGCATTAAACATTGCCCTTCCTTTACTGTTGGATTTTATCCCTACAGTGTTTGATGCAGTTTTCATTTATACCCCTTGGAAGGAATCAAAGTCTCTGCACTAAGAGATTTACCAAATTCATTATGTGCTTTTTTTTTCTGCTGCCCAGTTTATGCTTCATGGTTTGAGAGTTTGTGTCATCTACCCTATAAAGGTTTTCTTTTTATAATTCTGCCATTGATTAGTTGTTTGGATATCCTGCTGTTGTCCATTCTTATCTTACCGAGGAAATTATGATGCGATGATTGTGTTTTGACTATATTCCAGATATCCCATTGTGATCTGGTCTTGCACTGTGTTGATGTTAAAATATGACTTGGATTGTTGAGTTTTAAATATGATGTTGGTAGTGGATTGTAAATCTCTAGAAATCACATAGAAATCTGGAAACTACAATTTCTCACCAGACCTTCTTATGTAATACATTTTGTGTCATTTGGGAGCCACATTATGTCATTCTTCCAAAAGACATAGTGGACTTCTTAAATTTGCTATCCTATTTTATCCTTTAAGAGAAATATTGAAATGCTAAAATGCAAACACTTTCTGATTGATTGATATCCTTTATCTTCTGTCTTCACAAAATGCTTTCAAAGTAGTTTATATTCTCTGTAAAACAGGTTTTCAGGTAAATGTTCTAGGTTATGCTCAAAGAGTATGTTAAAATACTATGTAAGGTGTATCTGACACTCTGGTTGTGATGATGGAAGATGGGAACATAATGTATGTATAAATCAGTCTCTCTTCAAGATTTATCAGATTATATTCATGATCACTGTTTTACATTTAATAAATGACATTTGCAATTGTATTTTAACTGATGTTTTCAAATCCCAAAGTTGTACTGGATAGTTCTTAAGTATAATACTCAGTACCAAATACAATATTGTAACATGGCAAAGGATAATTGAAATAACAAAATGTAATATTGAAAAAAATCTAAAAATGAAAATACAAAGATATATTTTAATGTTTACATGAAATTATGGATTTCATGATAGTATAACTTTACCATAATTAAGGACCTGATATGCTTAATTAATTTTTTATGGATGATAATGTCATCTGGGATGAAAGACACATAAACATCTCTTTTAACCCTAGGGGTTTTAATTTGTAGTGGGAGGTCTATTTGATAGCAGTAGTTATATATGTTCACTGGGCAATCCACATATGATATCCTTCATAAGAGTGATGTGACCAAAGGCATTTGTAATTATATTTACTTCTGAAAGATTATGGTGTATAGTTAAAACAAGAGAGGCATCCTGTCATTTTCTGAGCCCGTTAAATGTGACAGAATCTATTTTTCTGCCAACTTCTGAAGACCGGCAGAAAGCAAATTTGCTGTGGTCAGCTAAGTGTAACCACTGAGCAGGAAAGTGAATTTAATAATGCATTATTGTTCTTCACTGAAGGTGAACTGTTACAGTGCCTTTGTTATAGCAGACTTTGTCTCTGCTTGGGTTTCCAGATGTCGTGCAGATTACCTGATTAAAATCTCTAATGCATGATAAAATGAACCAGGTACACGTCTACATTAACGTGTTCAGTTTCTGAGGCCTTTCAGCAAAACATAATTGGATATATTTGCCTTTATTCACAGGTGCATATTGCAAATATGAATCTTATGTTGGATTAAATGGTGCAAGCCTATGTACTGTGGGTTTTCTTTTAATTCCATGAAGAGATATCTATCAATACACAATTAGCTAATTTAGCATCATGATCAATAATTCTTAATTTCTATTTTTTTTAAATGAATCTGTATCAGAATCTCAGTTTCATTCCTTCTACTTCCTTCTTTTTTACATTTGTTTACCATTCAATAGCTATGCAGTAATGCAAATATAAATGTCTGATTGTCCAGCTTCAAGGATGACATTAGTGTTAGAGAATTATCCATGATGTGAAGACACCTGCAAAGGTGCTGATGTGGTAGCAGCCGTTACGCCTACACTATGCATGCGCAAAGAATTTCCCTGATTTGTTTAAAATTAACCAGTAAACACACAAATACAAAAAGCCTCCTTTCTCCTTGGCCTGTACAGGTCACCTCTAATGTTTAGTGACTATTTGCTGCATGCTGGAGGTGAGATTTCTGGCAAGGGTTCACCTACCTTTTTCTCTGAGAGACAATTTCTCAGAACAGCTAGAATCAAAATTGTAAAAAGTAAAATAATAAAAATCTAAACACAATTAGAAATGAATATAAAATGGTGGCAATTTAAGCTGGGAATAAATGGGGAGATAAGAATGATAGAGTACTTTAGATGACAGTTTATCTAAATAAAGATGGTCTTGGAGCTGATGGTGCTTAACAAGGGCCTGAGAGTAAGAAGGTCAATGAGTTCTAATCCTGTCCCCACCACTTGTCTGCTGTGTGACCTTGGGAAAGTCACTTCACTTCTCTGGTCCTCAGTTACCAGTTAGCCCATCTGTAAAATGGGGATTAAGACAGTGAGCCTCAAAAGGGAAAGCGACTGTATCCAACCCGATTTGCTTGTATCCACCCCAGTTGCTTAATGTAGTGCAAGTGCTTAACAAATACCACAATTATTATTATTATTATCGTTAGTAAACATTGATTAAGTGTCAAAACCTGTTCTTATAGATGGAGCACTCATTCACAGCTCTTACCTTTCTTGGGAAAGCCATTTGGGAAAGGTTTTGAATAATCAAGAACTCAAAGATCATGTGCCATTAGCATGGATTAGATTATTGGAGAGAGCACAAGTCTGAAAGTAAAGAAGGCCATGGGTTCTATTCCCAACTCTTCCACATGTCTGCTGTATGACCTTGGGCAAGTCACTTGACTTTTCTGTGCCTCATTACCTCATCCGTAAAATGGGGATAAAGACTGTGAGCACTGTGTGGGACAGGGACTGTCTCCAATCTGATTAGCTTGGACCTACACCAGGGTTTATTACACTGGTGTAATCTACCAATGAATATGACTATGTGACAAAGAACAGAAACTAGGAAAATAGGAGTCATTAAAAAGCAGGCCAAATAAATAGTGTTTTATACAAAGGAATATTAAAAGAATATTCTGAATTCTTTCACAGGCTTTGTAGAGATCACATTCATTCTCAAACTATTATAGTCATTAAAATGTTATAGTTTGACTTGGGCATCCTTCTGAAAGTTTCATCATTCAACATAGTCTGACCGAACGAAGAAATTGAAATTTTAATATTTGAAAACACTGTTTGAGATTATTTTAGAATACATTCCAAATAAACTGTGGAAAGTCAAAGAATGAGAGAGAAATGGTCTTATAGTGGTTTCACTGAGATCTAATTACTCCCACAGTTAATTAAAATTCTTTAACTGCCCTTTTGGTCTAACAATGATATTCTCTGTTTTACTTAAATGAAAGCATGAAGGTTAAACAAAGCATCAATCTAACAAACAGAATTCTTAATCTGACCCTGAGATCTTCTGTTCACTCTACAGAAATTACAGAACGGCTGTGTAAAACAGGTGCAGGACATTTGATACTGTTGCCACTTGTTTCACCAACAACTTGCTTTTAGCTTGGCACATGCAATTTCTTGTTATCCTAAAGAAACTCCAGAACCACAGGTTACAGAGATGTGACAGTTGACTACTTGGCCATGACATTGGCAGTGATGTAAAATAAAATTGTAAACAAAATGTTTGTTTCACTGAAAGTCAAAGGTTCATTTCCAGAGCCATATGTGGAGATCTGAATATTTTTAGAATGTTACTTAATAATTAAAGTTCTCATAAATAGACTATTCCTCAGATGATAATAGGATGAAATGTGGTTCTAAACGTATACAAACTGGTCTGGAATAGGTCAAAATAAGCTGGTTTCTCCCTAGTGGTCATATTACATTAAATCTAAGTACATTATTTTGACTGCTGCCTATTATTCTAACTTGGGAGAACATTTGGTAGAAATCTAATGACTTAGTCAACTAAATAAATAAATAAATAAATAAATAGACAATGATATACATCGTGCACTTACTTCTTTTTAAAGGCATCTGTTAAGTGCTTAATATGTGCCAGGCACTGGCACTTTACTAAGTGATGAGGTAGATACAAGCTAATTAGGTTGAACCTAGTCCCTGTCCCAGATAGGGCACATTGTCATAATCCTCAATTTACAGATGAGGTGACTGAAGCATAGAGAAGTTAAGTGACTTGCCCAAGGTCATACAGCAGACAAGTGGCAGAACTGGGGTTAGAACCCAGGTCCTTCTCACTCCCAGCCCTATTCTGTATCCTCTAGGGTATATTAATATTTGTAGAGCACTATACTAAACACTTGGGAGAGAAAAGTACAACAGAATTGGCAGACACTTTCCCTGCCCAAAGTGAGCTTATAGTCTAGTGGTGGAGATGGAAATTGATATAAATAAATAATTACATATAATTTAAAGATTGCTATAAGTGCTTTGAGATTGAGGGTGGAGCGAGTATCAAGTGCCCAAATATCACATATCCAAGTGCACAGACTACAAGGAAGAGACAGAGAGCCAAGGAAAAAGAGATCTTAATAGGAGAAGGCCTCTTGGAGGATGGATACGTGACCTTAATAATGCTCTGGAGAGGTAGGGAGAGTGATGGTCTGGCATATTTGAAGGGAGTTCCAGGCTATGGGGAGGATGTGGGACAGGAGTCGGCAGTGTGATAGATGAGACTGGGGCATAGTGAGTAAATTGGTACTATAGGAGTGAAGTTTGTGGGCTGGGCTGCTCCGCACCCCCGCTCGGGAACTCCGGCACTACGGATCTTCGCCCCCACAGACCCCCAGCCACCAGCTTCCAGTCCACCCGCCCCGCCCCCGCCGCTCGGGCCCGGGAACATTGCGCTCCCCTTCTCGATCCTGGGGACATTGTGCTCCCCTTCTCGGCCCCAAGGACATTGTGTCCTCGGGGGACATTGTGTCCCCCTGCTCGGGCCCGGGGACATTGTGCTCCCCAACCGCTCCCCCACTCCGCCCGAGGTGGCCATTTTGGGAAGGCCTCACTCCCTCTTCTCTCTTGAGGTGATTCATCTCTCCCGCCCCCGCCCCGGGCGACGACGTCATTGTTCTCACCATGTTACCTTGCCTTAGCCGCCGCCCACGGCCGCCACCCACCCCGGACAACCTCAGGGCCCCCCCGCCGCCACAGGGTTATTTGGTCATGAGCTCTGGGACTCTCTCGGCCGCTGGCCGCTTGACTTTGAGTCTGATCGGGTAGGGTCGGCTCGTCCCCCGACCCTGGTCATCGCCTGCTTATTAACACTATTGTAGTGTGCCTTACTGTAGCATGTTGCTATATTTGCGATCTCGCTTTTTATTGTTTATTGTCGTCAGACTTTAAATTTGATCAGGTCGCCCCTTAATCGAGTCTACCCCCGACCCTGATCATCACCCCTTTTATTAACACGACTATATTGTATCATACTGTATCATGTTGCTATATTAGCACTACTGTATTGTATCATATTGTATCATGTTGCTATATTACCGATTTCGTTTATTACTGTTTATTGTTGTCAGTGCTGCCACCCACCTCTCTGGCCTCGCCATGTCCCCCCTCCCGCCCCTTCCTATCCTCCCCTTCCCCTTCCCCTTCCCCTCTCTCGCTCAGCTCTTTCCCGCTCTCTCCTCTGTCTCCTCCCCCCCTCCTCTCTCCCGCCCTAGAACCCCACTTTACCAGCGCTACCCCTCTTCCCCCTCCCCCTACTCTTCCCCCCACCAAACCCCCTCTTCACCCCCTCCCCCCTTCTCTCTTCCCCACCCATGCCCCATCCCAGTCCTCTTGTCCCACCGCCACCCCTCATCCCCCTCTCCTCGTCCAGGGCCCCGCCACCTCCTTCCCATCCAAACCCTCCCCTCCCCCCGCCCTTCCCCCCCCTCCTCCCCTTGCACCCACAGCTACTTTCAAGTGTGGCCTCTGGAACCCCCGCTCTATTACAGGCAAGCTACCTTTCATCCATGACCTTTTCCTCTCCCGCTGTCTCCTCCTCCTCGCCCTTTCGGAAACGTGGCTCTCTCCCGAAGACACGGTCTCCGCCGCCGCTCTCTCCGGCGGAGGCCTCTCCTTCTCCCACTCCCCCAGACTCACCGGTAAGGGAGGAGGCGTCGGCTTCCTCCTCTCGCCCCGTTGCCGCTTCCGCACTATCCCTCCTCCCCCCTCCCTCTCCTTCCCCTCCTTCGAAGCCTATATCATTCGCCTCTACCACCCACTCCAGTTACTTGTCGCCGTCATCTACCGCCCTCCCGGTCCCACCTCCGACTTCTTCAACCACCTTGACCCCTTTCTCACCTTCCTTCTCTCCTTCTCTCTGCCCACTCTGATCCTTGGAGACTTCAACATCCATACGGATGTACCCGACGACTCCTCTGCCGCCCGCCTGCTATCCCTCCTCGACTCTGCCGACCTCCTCCTCCACCATACCGCGCCCACTCACCGTCTCGGTCACACCCTCAATCTCGTCATCTCCTACCGCTGCACTATCTCCTCCCTCACCAACTCTGAAATCCCTCTCTCTGACCACAACCTTCTCACCTGCCTCATCTCTCACACTCCCTCCCCCTGCAAATCTTCGCTACTGCCCCACAGAAACCTCCGCTCTCTCGATCCCATCCGTCTTTCCAATAGCATCTCACCTCACCTTGCCGCCCTGTCCTCTCTTCCCACTCTCGACGATCAGGTCTCCGCTCTCAACTCCACCCTCTCTACTCATCTCGACTCTCTCGCCCCCCTTTCCCTCCGCCGCTCTCGCGCCACTAACCCACAGCCCTGGATCACCTCCTCCGTCCGCCTCCTACGCTCCTATGCTCGAGCTGCTGAGCGCTGCTGGCGAAAGTCCAAGCACCAAGCCGACCTCACACACTTCAAATTTATCCTTTCCTGCCTTAACTCTGCCCTCTCCTCCGCAAGGCAAAGCTTCTTCTCCTCCCTCATCGACACCCATGCCCGTCACCCCCGCCGATTGTTCCGGACCTTTAACTCTCTCCTTAGGCCCCCTGTTCCTCCCCCTCCCCCATCTCTCACCCCCAATGATCTGGCCACCTATTTCCTCACGAAAATCAACACGATCAGGTCTGAGCTCCCCAAAGTCACCCCTCCGCCTCTCCCCTCCCCCCGAACAACCCCCTCCCCTACTTTCCCATCCTTCCCTGCAGTATCCTCAGAGGAGATCTCCTCCCTCCTCGCAAGTGCCACCCCCTCCACCTGCGCCTCGGACCCCATTCCCTCTCACCTTCTTAAAACCATCGCCCCTGCCCTCCTCCCTTCCTTAACTTCTATTTTTAACCACTCAATCTCCAAGGGCTCCTTCCCCTCTGCCTTCAAACATGCCCACGTCTTCCCCATCCTAAAAAAACCCGCTCTTGACCCCACTTCCCCCTCCAGTTATCGTCCTATCTCCCTACTACCCTTCCTTTCCAAAATCCTAGAACGAGTCGTCTACAATCAATGCCTAGAATTGCTTAACTCCCATTCTCTCCTAGACCCCCTCCAATCTGGCTTCCGTCCCCTCCACTCTACCGAGACTGCTCTCTTTAAGGTCACCCGTGACCTCCTTCTTGCCAAATCCAATGGCTCGTACTCCATTCTGATCCTCCTTGACCTCTCTGCTGCCTTTGACACTGTCGACCATCCCCTCCTCCTCCATACCTTATCTCACCTTGGCTTCACGGACTCTGTCCTCTCCTGGTTCTCCTCTTACCTCTCTGGCCGATCATTCTCGGTCTCCTACGCTGGAGCCTCCTCCCCCTCCCATCCTTTAACTGTTGGAGTTCCTCAAGGGTCAGTTCTTGGCCCTCTTCTGTTCTCCATTTACACTCACTCCCTCGGTGAACTCATCCGCTCTCACGGCTTTGACTACCATCTCTACGCAGATGACACGCAGATCTACATCTCCGCCCCTGTCCTCTCCCCCTCCCTTCAGGCTCGCATCTTCTCCTGCCTCCGGGACGTCTCCACCTGGATGTTGGCCCGCCACCTAAAACTCAACATGAGCAAGACTGAGCTCCTCATCTTCCCTCCCAAACCCGGTCCGCTCCCAGACTTCTCTATCACCGTGGATGGCACGACCATCCTTCCCGTCCCGCAGGCCCGCAATCTCGGTGTCATCCTTGACTCGTCCCTCTCGTTCACCCCACACATCCTATCCGTTACCAAGACCTGCCGGTTTCACCTCTACAATATTGCCAAGATCCGCCCTTTCCTCTCCACCCAAACGGCCACCTTACTATTACCGGCTCTCGTTATATCCCGGCTAGACTACTGTGTCAGCCTTCTCTCTGACCTCCCTTCCTCCTCTCTCGCCCCGCTCCGGTCTATTCTTCACTCCGCTGCCCGGCTCATCTTCCTGCAGAAACGATCTGGGCATGTCACTCCCCTTCTTAAACAACTCCAGTGGTTGCCTATCGACCTCCGCTCCAAACAAAAACTCCTCACTCTAGGCTTCAAGGCTCTCCATCACCTTGCCCCTTCCTACCTCTCCTCCCTTCTCTCTTTCTACCGCCCACCCCGCACGTTCCGCTCCTCTGCCGCCCACCTCCTCACCGTCCCTCGGTCTCGCCTATCCCGCCGTCGACCCCTGGGTCACGTCCTCCCGCGGTCCTGGAACGCCCTCCCTCCTCACCTCCACCAAACTGATTCTCTTTCCCTCTTCAAAACCCTACTTAAAACTCACCTCCTCCAAGAGGCGTTCCCAGACTGAGCTCCTCTTCCCCCTCTACTCCCTCTGCCATCCCCCCTTTACCTCTCCGCAGCTAAACCCTCTTTTTCCCCTTTTCCCTCTGCTCCTCCACCTCTCCCTTCCCATCCCCACAGCACTGTACTCGTCTGCTCAACTGTATATATTTTCGTTACCCTATTTATTTTGTTAATGAATTGTACATCGCCTTGATTCTATTTAGTTGCCATCGGTTTTTACGAGTTGTTCTTCCCCTTGACGCTGTTTAGTGCCATTGTTCTTCTCTGTCCGTCTCCCCCGATTAGACTATAAGCCCGTCAGATGGCAGGGACTGTCTCTATCTGTTGCCGACTTGTTCATCCCAAGCGCTTAGTACAGTGCTCTGCACATAGTAAGCGCTCAATAAATACTATTGAATGAATGAATGAATGAATGAATGAATAGGAGATCAGTGAAGAGGGGGTGAAATGATGGAGTGCTTTAAAGTCAATAGTAAGGCGTTTTTGTTTGACATGGAGGTGGATGAGCAACCACTGTAGGTTATTGAGAGTGAGGAGACGTGGACTGAACATTTTTAGAAAAGTGATCCATGCTGCAGAGTGAAGTATGAACTCGAAAAAGTCTCCGTAATTATGAGTAACACCAGAGAGTTACAGACACAAGGAAGATATTAGAATCATTCTAACAACTTTGTCTCCTTCCTTTCTGTTGTCTGGTCTTTTCCTAAAATTCCTATGCCCTCTGAAATATAGTTGGGTGGGCTGAGTCATTTTAACCATTATTCCAAGTGATTGTTCCATAATTCTTCCAACCAATGCAAGCAGTCAATACTGTATGTACAGAGCGCTGTGTTACACACAAGGCTATTCGAAGTCAAAGACCAGATCCTTGTCCTAAAAGTGTTAATGATTGAACTGACTCAAAGTAATTTACAGATTGGAAGAATATATTAGAAAGATGGATATGTAGATTGAATAAATGTTTATGAGTAAATTAGTGGTGTCAAAGTACTTAGCTAACAGAAGGATTTGACAGGAACAAAATAAAAGTAAATTGGAGAAGGTCTATATTAAAGGAAGTAGAATCAGAAAGGCTCTGAAGTTGAGAAGAGTTGTGATCTGGTGGATCTGAAGCCGCTGGCTGGAATTTTAAGTGGGAGGAAGGGCATGATAAAGCAGCATGGCCTAGTAGATAGTGCATGAGCCTGGGAGTCAGAGGGCTCTGGGTTTTAATTCCCCTTCTGCCACTTGCCTGCTGTGTGACTTTAGGAAAGTCACTTAACTTCTCTGCACCTCAGTTACCTCTTTTTTAAAAAGGGGTTTAAGATTGTGAGCCCCATGCAGGATAGGGATTGTAGCTTTTATCTTGCCCCAGTGCTCAGAACAGTGCCTGTCAGAGGGAAGCAACATGGCATGGTGAATAGAGCTCAGGCATGGTATCAGAAGGTCATGGGTTCTAATCCTGGCTCTTCCACATGTCTGCTATGCAACCCTGGGCAAGCCACTTTATTTTTCTGTGCCTCAGTTAGTTTATCTGTAAGAGTGGGATTGAGACTAGTAGTCCCACATGAGTCAGGGACTGTGTCCAACCTGCTTTGCTTGTACCCACCTCAGCACTTAGTACAGTGCTTGGCAAGTAGTAAGCACTTAACAAATACCACAATTATTATTATTGTTATCATTGACACAGAGTAAGCACGTAAGAAATGCCATTATTATTATTATTATTAGGAGTGTAATCAAGGGATAGAAAGTGGAAAAAGTTAATGATGACACTCAAAACACTTCTTTCTGAAATTATTATGCGTCCTAATGGCAGAATTAGAAGTATGGCATGGCAGGAAGTTCTGATAGATACAAACTGTAATCATGCTTAGTTACTTTAGTAGAAAGAACATTAAATGAGAAGCCACCAGTAAAACTGTAGCACTAGTTCAGCTCAAATTGACAACCTCTTCTCTTGACCCCATTGACTTGTCAATACTTAAGAGTCAGGGAGAAGAATAGAAGTTAGTGTATATTATATCAAGGTTACCTCTGAAGAAACAAGAGAAAGAAGAAGTTGCTATGGTTGGGAGGTACTATTCCATCCTTCTGTAATTTCCATTTTTCCTAGAGGCTCAACATTTCTCCACAACCATTCTTTTCACTTTTATGAGTACCTTGAAACTATTCACAGATTAGTGGGTATAGTGGAAATTTCCTCTTCTGGAATCTCCTGTTTCTTGGCCATTCCTTAGCATAGGTGACTGCTTTCTGTTTATTGGATGTGTATGACTTCAAGAGTAGCATGTGGTCCAGTATGGATAAAGCACAGGCTTGAGAGAGGACCAGTGTTCTATTCCCAGCTCTGCCAATTGTCTACTGTGTTACCTTAGACAAGTCACTTAACTTTTTTGAGCTTCTGTTACCCCTCTCTTAAATGGGGGTTAATACTGTGAGCCCCTTGTGGAAGAGGGACTGTATCCAAACTGATTAGTTTATTTCTACCTCAGCACTTAGTACAATGTCTGGCACATAGTAATAGCTTAACGAATGCCATTTAAGAACAAAAATGAGGTATGAGAATTTTGAAGTTAAATTTAGGACTAGGCAAAATGTAATTGGGATGGGGGAAGAAGGGAAAAAAACAACGTAATGGCTTGCAAGTAGAGAGGAAATAATGGGAAAGACAAGAATAGGGGGACAGAAATTAAAAAATGATAGAAAGACAGGAGGGAGGCCAGTTGCTTGACCAGTTGCTTCTTCCTTTTCTGTGCTCTATTTCTACCTCCTGGGAAGTACCAATAGGGACCATTAAAATGCATGCAAAAATGTTGGTTATAATGATTCCCAGCACTGACAGCAACTGCAACTGCTAGAACAACTGTCTGAGCCAATCCTAGGTGCTTTCCAATGAATCACCAGTGAACATACCAGCTGTGCCAGAAACCTCCAGGAATTCACTTGCAAAAGCCCCCGCCCTTTTCTCCTGGACTAATCCTCACCTTTTCCTCAGTTCCCCCTCCCTTCCACATCACCTCGACATGCTCCCTTCCCTCTTCCCCCTCCCACCCCACAGCACTTTTATGCTTATATATATATGTATATATCTATAATTATCTTTATATTGATGCCTGTTTACTTGTTCTGATGTATGTATATAATTCTATGTATTTATATTGATGCCTATTTACTTGTTTTGATATCTGTCTCCCCCTTTTATACTGTAAACCCGGTGTGGGCAGGGATTGTCTCTCTTTATTGCTAAATTATACTTTCCAAGTGCTTAGTAATAATAATGTTGGTATTTGTTAAGTGCTTACTATGTGCAGAGCATTGTTCTAAGCGCTGGGGGAGATACAGGGTAATCAGGTTGTCCCACGTGAGGCTCACAATCTTCATCCCCATTTTACAGATGAGGTAACTGAGGAACAGATAAGTTAAGTGACTTGCCCCCAGTCACACACACAAGTGGCAGAGCCACGATTCGAACCCATGACCTATGACTCCCAAGCCCAGGCTCTTTCCACTGAGCCAAGTTGCAGTACAGTGCTCTGCACTTAGTAAGTGCTTAATGACTATCACTGAATGAAAAGGACATTTCAGCCTTTGTGGTAGGAGCAAAAACCAGAATATAAAAAGCTGATGATGAAGTGATTGTAGATGGAGAATATAAGGGGATCTAGAAATGAGATTTGAAGAACTCCCTCAGTTAGGGATGAGAGACAGAGGAGGAGCCTGTGAAAGAGACTAAGATTGCATGGCCAGAGAGATAGGAAGAGAACCAGAAAAGGACATTCATTCATTTAATTGCATTTATTGAGCATCTACTGTGTGCAAATAACTGTACTAAGTGCTTGGAAGAGTACAGTATAACGACATACACACTCCTTCCTGCCCACAGTGAGCTCACAGTTTTATTAGGGGAGACAGACATTAATATAAATAGATAAATAATTAAATAAATGAATTACAGATATAGACAGATAGATACATGTATTGGGATGTGAAGGAGGATGAGTGAAGGAACAAGTAGGAGTGGAGCAGAAGGGAGTGGGAGAAGAGGAGAGGTAGGCTTAGTCAGGGAAGACTTCTTGGAAGAGATGTGCCTTCAGTAAGTTTTGAAGGACAGAATCAGATCCAAAGTCTGATCATGTTTCCAGGACAAAAAGAGAATTCCACAGTGTTGAAGGCAATTGAGAGGTCCTCTCTAGGCTATAAGTTCATTATGGGCGAGAAACATGTCTACTACTTCTGTTGTATTTGTTGTACTGAACCATTGATTAACTGATTAAATGATTGATTGAGAGGTCGAGGAGAATTAGGTTGGAGTCAAGGCTGTTGGATTTATCAAGAAGAGCAGCTTTGATTGATGGAAGAGGGCAGAAGCCAGGAGCTCAAGGAGAGAATTGGAGGAGAGAAAATGAAGGCAGTGGGTGTAGACAACTAGCTCAAGAGGTTTGGAGACAAATGGTGGTGGGAGATAGGATTTAGATGGAGAGAGAGTCATGGGTCAAGAAGTATTATTTTAGAATAGGGGATACATGAGCCTGGACCAGGACTAGATACCACGCCCTCTGGTTTACAGATCAGTGCTTTTTTCAGTAGGTAAGGGCTGGGGATTGAGATGGAGAGAAAGTAGTATCACCATGATATTATATAGTCTCTTTCTGCTGAACTCAGGAACCTAGAGACTCTTTCCAGAGACATTTTGAGGTCCCCAAAATACATGACATTCTTCTCTCCTACTATAGGAAGAAAATTGACACCATTATTGCTATTTAACTGCTCTCCAATGGTTCTTCCACATTTTTGATTCATAAGAAAGAAATGATGGATATATAAAGTGTGGGAAGTTATATCAACTTATGGGACATGCTATGCTGTCCCGGGATTGATTTATATCAAGTTGCAAAATTTACTTGAAACTACTTCCTGAGCCATACCAGGAGCAGTCAAGCATTTCCAGTGGCTTGTTGTTACACTTTTAAACCACGAGTAAGGAAACCACCATTCAGAATTCAAAATCTCAACATTTCCATTACTCTGGTCCTTAATAACTGGGATGTTGGTTTTATAAGAATTAAGTTTGTTAAAGTGTAACTACAGTAACTGTTGAAGAAACTCAATCAATGCATCATATTAATCATTTACCTTAAAAGTAAAGTGAAAGAATGGAAGGAATTAACCTTATCAAGCAATATAAAGAAGGGTATTAATCATTTAAAAACTTTTAAGACATAAAGAACTATTTTTAAAGTGCTATCTCTCTTTGCAACTAAGCTTCCGAATATGGCTGAAAACCCAGTGAAAAGTTGCTGGGGAGATAGTGCTGTTGTTCAGTATTAGAGTGGTTTTTCCCTTACCTGGAGTGACTGTTGAACGACTGAAATCATAGAAAAGCAGTTTGGCAAAGTGAAAGACCACTGGCCTAGGACTCAGAGAACCTGGGTTCTAATCTCAGCTTTCCAGTTCTCAGCTGTTGGACCTTGGGCAAGTCGCTTAACTTCTCTGTGCCTCAATTTCCTCATCAGCATCAGCCTTCCTCTTCCTCCAACTTAGACTCTGAGTTCCATTTAGGACAGGGATTGGGTCCGATAGATGAAATCACATCTATCCCAGAGCTTATAACAATGCTTGGTACACAGAAAGTGCTTAACAGATATCATCATCATCATCAACATTATCATCATCATCCCAGAATTTCTGCTCTGGTCCAAGCTAATTACAGACATCTAGCAGCTGATAACTAGCCTGATGGCTTCTGGACTAGAAAACCTCAGATAAAGTTGAATGCTTTGACTAGGATGGTCAACAAAAGTTACAAAGGATTCTTTGTAGCATCTTCCCCTTTTCTCCTAGGACCCTACTGAGGTTATCAGAACCAGCAGGGGGGAATCAATAATCCTCTTCCTTTTTAAAAGCTTTTCCCTTTCCAAGTTTGGGTGATTTTGTTCAGCTTGTTCAGGGCCTCCATTCAATCCAATGCTGCAATGGATATGTACTCCCGTCAGGTAGCCAGAATACCACTAACCTGTGGAAAGTTAGGCTTTCCAAGAGACCCTGGAAAATAGCATCTTGACATACCTCCACACAACATAATTGGACATTCATAATTGCCCAATTACATTTAATTTTTGTGATGCTTCCTGCAAAAATGGAGATTTTTGCATAATAAATGCACAATGACTAAAATATTCCATTCTTTGAATGTCCCTAGGGATTCCAGACTCCTTTGTATGTGTTTGATTTAGGGGAAAATAAAAGTATTTTATTCATGCTAAATTGTTACTGATTATAGATGTAAAAATATTGTTGAAATAACCCAGAAATGACACAGGATGTATGTTTTAAATGAGGATGTTTCTGTATTTATTACATGTTTTCTAATTAAGTGTGTATAATCACAGTTTTAAATTCATCCATTTCACTACCCCAGCATTCTTGGGATATAAGGAAAATATACTATATAACTTCTTTATTCCATTATATTTATTTTACAAATCCATCCAGAATCCACAGTCTTCATGGAGTGAACTTTAGAGACCATAAGAGGATGGTTTAAGTGACTGTTGCTCTTTTTGTGGCCTCAATACCAATCTGGGAGCTCTTCGAGCAATTCCTTGTCATCTCTCCTGCTCCTCACCTCATCCATCAAAATACATTTGCCTGAAATTCAATAATATTAATCGTATCAAAATGGAATTTTATCAACAGTAGGTAGTGAAACCAAAAGCACCATCTGTTCACTTTAACAGATGCATTTTATAATTGCTTCTTTCATTTTCCACAGCAGTTTTCCAAAAGTATGTGAGTGCTAATGAAAAACAAGCATCACCTCATTTTCTTAATTTCTTGTTTTAGAACTTTGGATTCTTAATAGCTCCTCAGTAACACTTCCTTCTTTTAGATGACCTGATATATGCAGATGCAAAGGCCTTCCTGCTAATTGAAACTTTGAATCTTCTTAGTTCTTCACTTTTGTGCAATGCATTTCTAAAAGAGAGTGGATATATCAATAATCAAAAACCGTAGGGTGGTATTTTGAAGTGTAATTTGCATTTAATTCTTTACTTGTGTAGTTATTACAAACATTTTCTAGATTTGATGAAGATTTAAAACTGGGGAAATGATAATACAAACTTAACGATAAACTGAAATATGCAGATGCCCCCTCAGAAATGTTTTAATGTTCTGATGACTGAAAAAGTACTGTTATTTTTACTTCAAGTCCTAAGAGGTTTATTTACCTTACCATCAGATAGATCACTAAAGTCAACAATAATAAAAATGTAAATCACCATCAAAAGGTTGCTTTCAAAGAGAGAACATTTCAAAGATTATTTATCAATTGTTCATTTTCTCCTGTCAGATGTTGAAATCTTTTCCTCTGCATCATATTGCAGAGAAATAGTTTACTGATAGTGTCTACTTCTAGCTAGTATGTGAAAAAGTCAAAGTTTCATTTTGTAAAAGCAGTTATCGTGAAGAGTGCTGCAAGACGAGATTATTGGTCCTTCTTAGCAGTTTCACAGATAAGATGTCTAATTTCCTGACTAAGATTTTAGGGTGTGAGCAGTGTATGTGTTTGGGGGTGAGGCTGGGGGCTCTGAAGCATTAAATGCCAGCTGAAAGTACACTTTTTGTCTTCTTTCATTCTTGATACAAATAGTTTTAAAATTTGGTTGTCAAAAATGATTGAAAAATGTATTTGTAAAATGTGAACTCTAAATATCCAATGGATATTATAATGAAATTTTAAAATACAGGATATCAAATTCACTGTAAATATATTTAAAGATTAAACTTTGAAGTTTGAAGAATTTGTAGATCAAAATCACTTATAAAATATAGAATGAAAGAAAGAAAGTGTAGTTTTGTTTTTCTGCTTCGTGCAACTTGAAGCCTTACTCTTTTACTTTACTTTTATATAGTGTTATTTGTTTTTTAAGAAAAGAAAATATAGATTAGACTACTTTTCTATCTCAATGGAATTCAGTTTTTTTCTTTTTCTATGGTGCGTTTGAGGGAAAAGGATGGTTAATTAAAGTGAAATTGTGAAAATATCTTACAAGGATAAGAATGTTTTTAAAGTTCTTTTACTGAAAATTGGGTCCACTATATTCTCTTTAATAGCTATTTTCACAAAGTTTTAGATAGAAGGTTATGAGAAAGTGAAAGACAATGTCAGAACTAGAAAATATGAAATATGTTTTGTCTAGTGTAAGTTACCTGGAGAGTTACTGATTTGTACATTCTAAGCGCTTAGTACAGTGCTCTGCACATAGTAAGTGCTCAATAAATACTATTGAATGAATGAATAAATGAGTTTCAAATACTCTATGAGTCTCGGCTACAGGAGGGAGAGGCAAGCAGAGAGAGTTAAGCTCCTACTATGTGCCAAGCTCTTTTATAAGCACTGGAGTAAATACAAGATAATCAGTTGTCCCACATGGGGCTCATAGTCTTAATCCCCATTTTACAGATGAGGTCACTGAGTGACAGAAAAGTTAAGTGACTTGCCCAAAAGCACATAGCTGACAAGTGGTGGAGCTGGGATTAGAACCTCTGACTCCCAAGCCCAGCCTCTTTCCACTAAGTCATGCAGCTTTTGTGCTGAAGACATGAATTGAAGCAAAAAAATTTGTCTGCATATACATATAAACATATATGCAGACAAATATTTTTGCTTCAATTCATGTCTTCAAACTCACATGCATTCTCCCAAGTCATTGGGATCATTTTGCATAATGTAAGTGCTCAGTATATGCTCTTGATTGATTTGATGTCTTTTTTTTTCCCCTGTTTTTCAGCTGGTGCTATATAAATACAGCCTCAACTATTTATTTGCATTGGTATTAAAAGTTAATGCATGTATTCATATTTCATTTTCATTGCATTTTTTACTTACACTATTTTGTCTTGTCTTATGCTGTCGAGTCGTCTCTGACTCATAGCAACTCCATGAACACATCTGTCCATGAACATGGAGAAGCAGTGTGGCTCAGTGGAAAGAACCTGGGTTTGGGAGTCAGAGGTCATGGGTTCTAATCCCAGCTCTGCCACTTGTCAGCTGTGTGACTTCCCTGTGCCTTAGTTCCCTCATCTGTAAAATGGGGATTAAGACTGTGAGCCCCACATGGGACAACCTGATCACCTTGTATCCCCTCAGTGCTTAGAACAGGGCTTTGCACATAGTTAAGTGCTTAACAAATGCCATCATTATTATTATTATTATTATTATCTCTCCCAGAATGCCCTACTATCCACCAGCAATCGTTCTGGAAGTGTATCCATAGAGTTTTCTTGGTAAAAATAATAATAATAATGTTGGTATTTGTTAAGCACTTACTATTGCCAAGCACTGTTCTAAGTGTTGGGGTAGATACAGGGTAATCGGGTTGTCTCAGGGATTAGGGGATTAGTGTTAGCATTAGTGGGTTAGGTGAATAGGCGATTAGGGTTAGGGTTCGGGTTAGAGGGTTAAGGTTAGGATTAGGGTTACAGGGTTGGGGTTAGGGTTTAGGAGTTAGGGGTTAGGGTTTAGCATTTAGGGTTACGATTAGGAGTTAGTTTTAGGGTTAGTATTATGGGATTAGGGGATTAGTGTTAGCATTAAGGTTAGGCTTTGGGGTTAAGGTTAGAGGGCTAGGGTTTTGTTTTAGAGTTAGGGTACGGTTAGGCTTATGGCTAGGGCTGGGTTAGGGTAAGGCTTTGGTTAGTTAGAGTCAGGGTTAAGGTTAAAGTGTTAGGTTTTAGGTTTAGATTTAGGGGATTAAATTTAAATTTAGGGTTAGGAGATTAGGGGATTAAGGTTAGAGTTAGGGTTTAGGGTTGGGGTTAAGGTTAGAGGGTTAGGTGAATCCCTATTTTCCAGATGAGGGAACTGAGGAATTGAGACGCTAAATGACTTGCCCAAAGTCACACAGCTGACAGGTGGTGGAGCTGGGATTAGAACCCATGACCTCTGACTCCTAAACCAAGCATCTTTCCACTGAGCCACGTGGTTGGTATACTATTGCCTTCTTCCGCTCAGTAAACCTGACTCTCCACCCGTAATTCTCTCCCATGCCACTGTTGCCCAGAACAGTTGAGTTCTGACTTGTAGCCAGTGGCCTTACACTTAAGAGCCACTGGCCAAGCTAAGAATGGAATGGGTATATGTAGAGAGACATATTTATTTCTGCTGTTCAGATATTTATTCGTAAATATAATTTTCCTAGAAATCTCTTGTTTGAGGTCATAGTATATTTAGGGGAGTGTAAGAGCTGAATTTTTCTGATGAGAATTCTCTATCTAAACAAGGGTGCACTTAATATTAGATCAAATCAACAGTCAATAACTAGTTTGAACGTTGTGATAAAAAAAAATGCTTCCTTGATGATGAAAACAATATAATGACAACTTAGGAAGAGTTGAAAGGAGGAGAAAAGAGTGAAGAGATTCAGAGTAATGGAAAAACTCAAATTAAGCCAAAATTTTTGATTTTCATTTGAGTAATTGAGGTCGGAAATTAAGTGGTTAACTTTATCTCATTTCAAACTATGAGAATGTATGGTAACAATAATAAAATAGCATTAATTAAGGAATTTCAATATACCAAGCATTACACTAGGAGTTGGGATTAATGCATATGTATCAGATCAGACACAGTCCCTGTCCCACAAGGGGCTCTCAAGGAATAAGAGGCTGGAAGAATGAGTATTTTATCCCCATTTTACTGTTGAGGAAGCTGAGGCACAGAGAAGGGTCAAACAGCAGGGTACCAGGCCACCCTGCATACCATTAATAGGGCAACATTCATATTGTTCTTTCAAGTGACTTGGGAAGAAACAAATTATTTTGTTAGTGACTACTGATATGACAAAGTAAAAAAAAAATTCAGAGCAGGGATTGCTTGAAGATACTTGTTCCTACCTTAAACACAGCATTATCCCAGCTCTATTCATGAAAATACCACAAATCTATATAATTTTATTTTATTTTCTGTCTCCCCCTGTAGAGTGATATGATATGTGTAGCCAAGTGAAAAATGAACTGGAGAGGGAAGAAATTGGAGGTGGAGGTCTACAAGAAGGTTGATCCAGTAGTTGAGATGGGTTAAGTGCTTGGACAAGTGTCAACGTAGTAAACAGAAAATAAGTATGGATTCTGGAGGAGTTGTAAATAAAGATCCTACTGACTGAATATAAGGGTTGAAACCTGAGAGATGGAGAGGATGGTAGTAGAAAAAAATGGATTTTGGAGGAAACATGAGAAGTTTAGTTTTAACAAGTTGAGCTTGAGGTTTGGCCTAGACATCAATTAGAAAGTCCTGGAGGCCTATGGCAATGTGATATTCCAAAGAAGAAGGGAAGGAGTAGATTGTGAGCTTGTTGTGGGCAGGGATTGTCACTGTTTATTGTTGTACTGTCCAAGTGCTTAGTATAGTTCTGTGCACATAGTAAGCACTTAATAAATACAATTGAATGAATGAAGAGGAAGGAGAAGGAGAAGAAGAAGAAAGAGGAGGAGGAGGTAAGAAGAAGAGAGGAAGGTGGGGAATCATTTTTATAAAGGTGGTAGCTGAAGCTGTGAGAGAAGATAAGATCTTCAAGATAGTGGAAAACTGAACCTTTAGAGATATCCACAATTTTCCACATAATAATGTTGGTATTTGTTAAGCATTTACTATGTGCCGAGCACTGTTCTAAGCACTGGGGGAGATACAGAGTCATCAGGCGGTCCCAGTGAGGCAGAGGAAAAGTAAGCAAAAACAATCAATCAATGGTATTTATTGAGCACTTACTATGTGCAAAAGTACAGTACTTTGTGTTTGGGAGGGTACACTACAACAGTTTTCAGACAATTCCCTGCAGAAAAAGAGAGGAGGAAGATGAGTGCCCAAGAAGATAGTAAGACAATCAGGAGAGGACAGTGCCAGAAAAATCATTGATAGGTACTGTTTCTACATGAGGTGGTCTACAATATCAAAAACAATAGAGAGGTAAAGGAAGATTAGGATGAGATGAGTCCAGTGAATGCAGCTAGAAGAACATCAATAGTAACCTTGGAGAAAGTGGTTTTAGTTGATGTAAGGAGAAAACTGGAATGAGGGGTAGAGAGTGAGTTAGCAGAGGAGAAGAGAAGGCAGCAGGTTTAAATAACCTGTTTGAGTACTTCATACAGGAATGATAGGAAGGAGATGGGATATCACTGTGGGTTCAAAAGAAGATTTTTTTAAATAGAAAAGATCAAGGCATGTTTCAAAGTGGAGGATAAGGAATAATCAGAAAGTGAGCTGTTGAATATGTCTTTCAGGGAGGAAGTAAGAGTGGGCACAGATGTTTTTATAAGAAATGTATGTGTAGGAGTTACAATAGGAGGAAGGATAATTAAATCATATACATATGGTCATATAGACAATAGCAGTAAGCTATGGTTAGGAAATAAGCTGGAAAAGTAATGGGTGAAGAGTAAGTAGAGAAGTAGAGAAAGCAACCTGGAGAGTCTTGAACTAAAGGCAAAAGTTTGCTATGGATAACGTTTGGAGATTTTTTAGGAGTGGAGAGATGTGATGAGTGGCATTTCAGAAAGACCGAGTATGGATTGAAATGGCAGAGACTAAGGCAAGAAAAAGCAGTGAGTAGGCTTCACAACAGTCTAAATATTCATTCATTCATTCAATAGTATTTATTGAGCGCTTACTATGTGCAGAGCACTGTACTAAGCATATGAGATGTTGAGGGCTTGAATCAGGTAATTACCGTTTAGTTGGAGATGAAGTGACAAATCTGGTAATATTTTAGAAGAAGAATCAGCAGTATTTAGAGTTTATTGGCAGTGGAATTAACAATGATGTCTCTCTCCACCCCTCTAGACTGTGAACTAATTGTGCATAGGGATTGTCACTGGTTTTTGTATTGTACTTTCCCTAGCACTTAGTACATTGCTCTGCACATAGTAAGTACTAATAAATATGATTGAATGAATCAATCAATCAAGGATTCATTCAGTCCTATTTATTAAATGCTTATTGTGTGCAGAGCACTGTACTAAGCACTTGGGAAAGTACAATACAGCAATAAGGAAGGACAATCCCTGCCCACAACGAGCTCTGACACCATCCTATTACTGTACTAAGGAAACAATATTCATGGTCCAAAATTCTGCATCCTAAAGTGATGCCCATCAATCAGGAAGGTATGATAACAGGTGTGTACCTATTAAATTTTATCAGGCTAAAGTTACTTTTGGCATTCTTTTCCCATTGAGGTTTTTGTAAATTGTTACCAATGTTTTCCTCAAAAAACCCCACAATTTACTAGTTCCAATTTCAGTTTTATGTTTCTTCATTTTTTGGTAAAGATTTTACAATTCAATTCCTTTAGTGATAAAAAACTTCTATAAATTTATTTTTTTGTGATAGATACTAATATCAACAGTGGGCATGATAATGGATAAGAAAACATGACAAATATTAATTAAAAAGCAGATTTAGTTTTTTAGTTCCTGATTTTTTTTTCTCTTTGGTTCTTCTAAATTGTAACCATTTTGTGGAACAACAAGAAAAAAACCTATATTGTTTTCAGGATACCATACATATAAAATTTATTTTTTAAACAATACCCTTTTAATTTATTTGCAAACCCTGAAGAGTCACTAAAGCACTAAGTATTTCAAGTCACTAACAACTGCACAAAATGGCAAAACTTGAAAAATATTAAAAATGTCAAAGTTCAAGTGGAAAACTTGACCATTGCTTAACAGGTTTTTCTCCTGTAAATCATACATTTGGCCAATGCTATCTTCTCTTTTACTTTCTTCCTGGAAAAAAAAAAGTTTAACAATTAGAATCCTAACTGAACCTCTGTTAATTGGAACTAGAACTTTTGTACTTTCTCTCATCAAAAATCTTTCAATTATTATTTCCAATTCCACATTTGAGTTCATATTTTATAGAATTAGTTTTAATCTTTTCGCATAAATTAAATTAACATCATATGATATCCAGTATATATCGAATATCCAATATATCATATATATTATATATATATCATATATCATATATAATAGGACAACCTGATTACCTGATTACCTTGTATCTACCTTGTATCTATCTTAGGGGAAGCAGCGTGGCTCAGTGGAAAAGAACCTGGGCTTCGGAGTCAGAGGTCATGGGTTCAACTCCCTGCTCTGCCACTTGTCAGCTGTGTGACTGTGGGCAAGTCACTTAACTTCTCAGTGCCTCAGTTACCTCATCTGTAAAATGGAGATTAACTGTGAGCTTCACGTGGGATGACCTGATTACCCTGTTCTCCCCCAGTGCTTAGAACAGTGCTCTGCACATAGTAAGCGCTTAACAAATACCAACATTTTTTACCTCAGTGCTTAGAACAGTGTTTGGCACATAGTAATCACTTAACAATAATAATACCATAACAATATAATACATGTGATTAATATATAATACCATAATATAAGATGCTATATGATATAAATATTATATGTGTAATATACTATTATATATTCATATTTTTACTTTATTTCCTGTGTGGTAATGGGATTTTAGAGCTCATAAGAGCCTAGAGTTTCTCATAAAGTTTTCTTAAAACTCCTGGAGAAGATAGCCCCTTTTCTTGTTTTTGTTATTGCCATGCTTTTATGAAAGTCCAAATCATAAGAAAGTATTTTAATTGGAGAGCTCCACAATTGTTTCTTCTTTATATTTTTTAAGATTTTGAGGTATACACATGTCCAAACCTCTTAAACCAGAAACTACTATTTGAGAATTATTTGAAAATGCACATTCTCATATATCACAAATATCTCAAATATCACCAATGAATTCAAGAGAAAATATGGGATATCTAATAAGAGATGGAAGCAAATTGTTAAACATGGATATGTATTCTGGAAGTTCCACTTTTTCATAGATAGAAAAAGAGTTTGGAAGAAGGAATAGGCTGTCTCATTATTATCTCATGGTGTATTACATATAAATTTTGTGAGTGGATACTTTTGAATATTAAATTCTCTAGTGCTTTTGCAGGGCCCCTAGGTCACACTGCTTTCATGTGTTATTTAGACAGTATTGTTGGAATTGTTCATAAACTGGATATTCTGTCTCTGGTATCTACATCTTAGAGTATAAAGAAGGCTGGACATTATCACATGTACATAAAGTTTCCATCTGGTCTGCATCTTGATGGCATGATGGTGCAACACATTTTTAATCTCCCAAAGGAAATTCAATCTTGATTCAGTTTTCTACTTCCTTTCATGGTTAGATAGAGAAGCAGCATGGCATAGACCACAGGCCTGGGAGTCAGTAGGTCATGGACTCTAATCCTAACTCTTCCACTTGTCTGCTGTGTGACTTTGCATAGTCACTTCATTTCTCTGTGCCTCAGTTACCTCATCTGTAAAATGGACACTGAAATTGTGATCCCCATGTGGGACAGGGACTCTGTATACCCTGATTGGCTTGTGTCTTTCCCAACACTTAGTACAGTGCCTGGCACGTTAGTGCTTAACACGTGCCACACTTATTATTATTCATTCATTCATTCAGTCAGTCATATTTATTGAGTGGTTAGTGTGTGCAGGGCACTGTATTAAGCACTTGGAAGGCACAGAACAGCAATAAAGAGAGACAATGTATGTTTTCCAGACTACTGACTTGATGACAGCTCTAATCTCAAGGGTCTTAATAGCTTTCCTTTTCTGGGCCTCAGGTGTGTCAGGTACTATATGTTAAGAACAGTCTTCTGCAAGCAATTTTTAGTTCATAGAGATTTGAAGAAGAGTTCAACCTTATCTGAACATCTTCTTGAGTATATGATTCTATAGCACTTCCATTGGATTCTATGAGCTCCCTCATAAATGATTCAAGGACACTTGATGATGTACCTTGCTTATGAGGATTAAAGTGTTTCCCAGAAGATTAGGATTGTATTCTGACATCAACTGCAAGATGTAGAATGAGACAGACTTACTAGTTAAAAGTACTTATTGTCCTAGGGCTGCTGACATGATCCTTCTAATTCTGACCTTCCCAACTATATTATTATGGAATAACTTTGGAATCTCAATAAAATTTTCAAGTCATGAGGTTTTGGATACAGTAATCAAATTATCACTTTCTAAAATGAAGAAACAGATGAAATATCAACAAACTACACCTATAAAAAGGTGTCAACCACACTGTTTTCTTTCTTTTGATGGAGTAGATTGCTGATGACTTTATAGTGTACTTCAGATAATGGGAAGAAAAGCTGTGGAAAGAAAAGAAGAAAAATAATGAGCATATGACTAAAAACGTTTCATTCACATCATTAAGTTCGTATATTAGACCTCTCTAACATCATCATTATTTCTAAAAAGGTTGGGAATAGCTGAAGTTTGGAGTGTAAAACTGCATCACACATTACAGGGAGGTTCATTCATTCAATAGTATTTATTGAGCACTTACTATGTGCAGAGCACTGTACTAAGCGCTTGGAATGAACAAGTCGGCAACAGATAGAGACAGTCCCTGCCATTTGATGGGCTTACAGTCTAATCGGGGGAGACAGACAGACAAGAACAATGGCAATAAATAGAGTCGAGGGGAAGAACATCTCGTAAAAACAATGGCAACTAAGTAGAATCAAGGCGATGTACATTTCATTAACAAAATAAATAGGGTAATGTAAATATATACAGTTGAGCAGACGAGTACAGTGCTGAAGTGATGGGAAGGGAGAGGGGGAGGAGCAGAGGGAGATGAGGAGAAAAGAGGGTTAAGCTGCGGAGAGGTGAAGAGGGGGTGGTAGAGGGATTAGAGGGAGAAGGGGAGCTCAGTCTGGGAAGGCCTCTTGGAGGAGGTGAGTTTTAAGTAGGGTTTTGAAGAGGGGAAGAGAATTAGCCTGGCGGAGGTGAGAAGAGAGGGCATTTCAGGACCGCGGGAGGACGTGGACCAGGGGTCGATGGCGAGATAGGCAAGACCGAGGGACGGTGAGGAGGTGGGTGGCAGAGGAGCGGACCGTGCGGGGTGCGCAGTAGAAAGAGAGAAGGGAGGAGAGGTAGGAAGGGGCAAGGTGATGTACAGCCTTGAAGCCTAGAGTGAGGAGTTTTTGTTTGGAGCGGAGGTTGATAGGCAACCACTGGAGGTGTTTAAGAAGGGGAGTGACATGCCCAGATCGTTTCTGCAGGAAGATGAGCCGGGCAGCGGAGTGAAGAATAGACCGGAGCGGGGTGAGAGAGGAGGAAGGGAGGTCAGAGAGAAGGCTGACACAGTAGTGTAGCTGGGATATAACAAGAGCCCATAGCAGTAAGGTAGCCGTTTGGGTGGAGATGAAAGGGCGGATCTTGGCGATATTGTAAAGGTGAAACTGACAGGTCTTGGTAACGGATAGGATGAGTGGGGTGAACGAGAGAGACGAGTCAAAGATGACACCGAGATTGCGGGCCCGAGAGACGGGAAGGATGGTCGTGCCATCCACGGTGATTGGGAAATCTGGGAGAGGACCGGGCTTGGGAGGGAAGATGAGGAGCTCAGTCTTGCTCATGTTGAGTTTTAGGTGGCGGGCCGACATCCAGGCGGAGACGTCCCGGAGGCGGGAGGAGATGCGAGCCTGAAGGGAGGGGGAGAGGACAGGGGCGGAGATGTAGATCTGCGTGTCATCTGCGTAGAGATGGTAGTAAAAGCCGTGAGAGCGAATGAGTTCACCGAGGGAGTGAGTGTAAATGGAGAACAGAAGAGGGCCAAGATCTGACCCTTGAGGAACTCCAACAATTAAAGGATGGGAGGGGGAGGAGGGGGAGGTTGTGCAGTGTGTGTGTATGTGTGTGTGTGTGTGTGAGAGAGAGAGAGAGAAAGAGAGAGAAAGAGAGAGCGAGAGAGGATCCAGAGAAATTAATACTAGACACTGAAAGGAATAATTGGGAGTGATTAAGGGGAAGAGTGTGTGGTTAGGACGCCCCAGTTTGTTGAACCCCAAACCAGCATGTGCGTAGGTTTAATCAGAACTATATTCCCCCATTGCATTTTTCCCATTTTATCTAAGTTTTGATGATTCTTACCAGCTTTTACATATCAGCAAGAAAAGTTAACCTGTTAGCTACATCATCAATGTTCCTTAGAAAGTTATTTTTCTTCAGTTGGATTGTGCCTGCAGAACAAGAAAAACACTAGAATGCCTTAAGAAGTAACGTAAATAGGGAGTTAGGGAGTGAACTTCCTTGGGTGGTTAACAAATAGAGCAGAAAATCTAAAAGTCATTACTATCATTATCAAGATAAAAAGAGAGCATGATAAAATATTTGTTTGCTGTTCTATAAATGCAACTTGACCTGAGGATTTGTATAAGGCAACCTTGAGCTACTTAGTTGTGCCATACTTCTCATGGAAAAAGTAAAACAAATATGTTTCCCTGAGAGTTCAAAGAACCGAGGCCCTAATAATTGCATATTTCCCACTATCTGAGGCTGCTTTTCTATTTCTGAGTTCATTTATGCAATTCCACCTTTATTTGGTAAATAGAGCACCAAGAATAGAAAAGCAGTGGATCTTAGTGGAAAGAGCATAGGCTTAGGAGTCAGAGGTCTTGGGTTCTAATCCTGATTCCACTATTTGTCGACTGTGTGACTTTGGACAAGTCACTTAACTTCTCCATGCCTCAGTTCCTCATCTGTAAATGGGGATTAAGATGTGAGCGTCATGTGGAACAACCTGATTACTTTGTATCTACCTCAGCAGTTAGAACAGTGTTTGGCACATAGTAAGCTTAACAAATGCCATCATTATTGTTATTATTTCCTTTTAAATGCCACATGTGAAAGCTCTCCACTTGTGTTTACAATATCTTTACAGAATCAGACTTTGATTGGGCAAATACACTGAAATAACCTATTACTTACAAATACATATAAGCATATATTCAAAAAGAATTAAAAAATACATTTACATTAAAAAGTAGGGTCTAAATTTCAACTTTGCTGACCAAGAAATTGAGTCAGCTTAACTGAAAATGATAGCTATTGAATACCTTTTTGATATCATTTTGTTTCCAGAGAGCCATATTTAAAGGCAAAAAAATTATTAACACTTCATAGGAGGCATAACTTTTAAAAAATATTTTTTTTTTGGTAGGCTTTTTGGCACCTTTAAGTATGTAACCAAAATGCACAATATTTACAGGCACACAACTAAAACTATACACTCCCATATTTCTACAGATTTGGGTAATAATCATGGGATTATATTTTCAATAAGATATTGTTATCCCTGCCCAGCTCAGCTGTGTCTAGTCTAAAGAAAATATATGTATATGCTAATCTTTATAAAAATTACTAAATTCTTCTTCAGCTGTGTGAACCTTGGCAAAGATAACTATCATTTTCATAACCAATTATCCCTGGCAAAAGAGGTTTACAAATAGACCAATAAACCTAACTGCAATGGGATGTTATTTTGATAACTCATGGAGCAGATTGCTCTTACTGTTTACCGATCAATGGCTTTATTTACTTACTAATCTAATAATGAATGAAGATCACACTTCAGGTTTATCAAGTTACAACATAAATAGGAAGAAATCTTAGTTCTAAATCTTAACCCAAGCCTTACCTGTAGATTTGGTCAGTTCCCGACTTTGAACTCTTTTGTTATGATCTTTGGATTGTTTTGTTTTAATTTGTTTTGTTTCTGAACACAGAGAAAGAATGACATAAAGGGACTCACATCAGAACACTTCTTTTCTCTCATGTACTACTAGGCTTGCAGCCTTTAATTGAAAAAGGTTGGATTATTGTCTTTCATATAAAGCTTTGATCAGTCTTTAAAATTGATAGTTTCCATATTCACAAAGGATTTAAGATAAAGACAAATAATCATTTTCACAGCATTTAAATCACCAAATTTCCCAGTCAAATTAATGTGCATCATCCTGAGTTATTAGATTGTATACATAAGTACCCTGTAATTTAAAGAGTCTCAATAACAAATCTACCAAAGGCAGTTCAAATCCCCTTTATCTTTTTTTTTCTATTAGTAGCTCCCATTTTCATTTTGTTGCCTTTTCTTACCACCTTCTTTATCCAGAAAAATAAGAAACAGCCAGTCTTGCTTTGAAATGGAAAAATGGTTTCAAATCACTGGCAAAGCTTAATGACTTCTGACTGCTGAGATATGTTAATTTAAGCCAGACCAAATGTTCCTCAGCTGCAAATATTTGGTGTTGTTCACTGAGAACTGGCAAGATTTATGAGAGCCCAGTGGCGAAGACTGTGCTCACATGACTCATATTGCAATTGTTTCACATAATAACTGATAAAAGGCTGTTAGGGAATAAATGTGCAACTTTTCTGAGAAAAGGCATACAATGCCCTAAGAGTGTGAAAATGAAGAAAGACAGGCTTTTTATTTTCTTTTTTTAGTCCCTTTAACAAACATCCCTTAATTCCTATAGTTAGCTTCTTAGTATTCCGTGATTACTGGGCCAGTCTTCTGTGTGCTTTTGGCTCTCAAACACTTAAATTTCATCAATCAATTAATTAAATAATTGTGGCATTTATTAAGCATTTATCATGAACTATGCATAGTGCTGAAGAGCTGAATTTAATAAACTGGAGCGGACTGCTGGGATAGTTTCTGAATTTGCAAAACATATTCCTTAGTTTCTTCAATAATAATAATAATGTTAATAATGTTGGTATTGGTTAAGCGCTTACTATGTGCAGAGCACTGTTCTAAACACTGGGGTAAACACAGGGGAATCAGGTTGTCCCACCTGGGGCTCACAGTCTTAATCCCCATTTTACAGATGAGGGAACTGAGGCCCAGAGAAGTGAAATGACTGCCCACAGTCACACAGCTGACAAGTGGCAGAGCTGGGGTTCGAACTCATGAGCCCTGACTCCAAAGCCCGTACTCTTTCCACTGCGCCACGCTGCTCTTCAAACAATTCAGTATATTAAAGGAGTTTTACTATATTCAAATTTTGGAAAATATTGTGAATAATAATCTTATGTCTAATGGGTGATTAGTAACCATAGTAACAAATTTATTTTTAAAATATATATGTGGACTAAGTGTAACATATGCTCTTATACATACACCGTGGTTAGTCAGATCAAGATTCCAGTAGATGAAGTGCCTGATTTTGACTAGGTTCTGAACTAGATTTTCTGCTCCAAATCAAGAGGGACATGTCACTATCCTCACAGCTCTTCATATTCCAAAAGATAAACACAGACTATGAGTATGAAATAGACATCCTTTAATGCATAAGAATTTAATAGAAGTAGGCTTGGTTGACTAAAAAAGCTATTTGAGACTTTGGAATTACAGGACTAATTAGAGCTCTTACAGCAGACTTGAGAACGTGGTAACTGATATAGATGATATTTGAACTCTCAAATCGTTTTTTTCCTAACTTTAACATTTTTAAAGTCATGCCTCTACTGTACTGTACTCACTGTAGACACTTCTTCCTAGATCTTATTTGATTTAAAAAAACAGAATCCTTTATAAAATTTAGGATGTCAGTGTCACTGTAATAGACCCATACTTCATTATTCTATTTAAGAGAATTACTAATCTTGGAATTTAGAATATAAATGTAATATGACAATTTTATTTACATTCTTGCTGAAACTTGCAAAGTTAAAATATTGGTTAAGCTCACTAATATACCCTGAATGCATTTAGTTTTCATCCCAAACATTAATATTTTTTACTGAATTTGAGCAAAATGCTTGACTCAAAGAATGAATGAATCAATCAGTGGTATTTATTAAGTGATTATTGTGTGTGGGGCATTGGTAGAGTACAATACAGTAGAGTTGGTAAACTACTCATAAGGAAATTATGGAGGAGAGGGAGACAGAATAAATTTCAGATAGTAGAAAGGGGAGAGAGAGTGTGTGTAAACATATATAGAGAAAAATATATAGAGAGAGATGTACTTAAGTTCTGGGGAGCTAAGGGTGCTTGCTGTGTACAAACTTATTAATGGGTACAGATCTAAAGTGCATAGATAAGGCAGAATGGAAGGTGAGTAGGAGAAATAAGGACCTAGTCAGGGAATCCGAAATCAGCAAGGAAATTAGTTTATGTTTGTTTAACCAGTAGTAAACACTCAACTTTGGGGGGCGGGGAGGGCTTAGAGCCAAATTATGTTTTGTTCTTCTTTAAAGGATGTATTCATATTGAACTCTTTAATTATGTATCTCAGTGTGATAAAGGGAAAAGTGCTGACAGCACAGAGAAAAATTCAAATTATTTTCTTGAAATAAAATCTGACACGGAATATAAAAAGCAATATTTTTGCCTGTGAAATGTTTAGAAATATTGACATTCTGTCGACCAAATTGTCAGCTTGTCTTTACGGTTAGAGCTTCCAGCATCTTAGCATTTAGAAGACTGACATTGATCTCTCAGTTCTTCAAATTTGTATACCACCAAAAAAGTCATTCTTCTATTAAGGAACTACAGAAAGAAACAGTGTCTTTGTTTATGACATCTTAAACTTCCCCTAGTCTCTGCAAATATCAGTTGATCTTTTCATTTTCTGTATCTGAGAAAGCTTTAGTGTCTCTAGAATAATTTTTTTAGTTGAATGCAACATGATTTTTGAGCAGTTAGAAAATGGATTAAATATGAATTGATTAAGTTCATATAATAAGATGACAAGGCAGTCCAAAAACAACCAAGCATTTTAACAGATGGGCACTTGTCCAACGTACCAGCAAAAACTATAGGTAGTCCAAGCATTTTCGATCCTTACTCTTATTGCTGTGTATACTTTAACAGAGCCATGGTGTCCCCTCTTTGCTATAATAAAGTTTGTCATGTTCCATATCCAATGCATTTGAAATGCTTTAAAGATAAACTATCAGCTAACTGTATTTTTTACACTTATAACAAACAATATTTTGTTGATAAAAGTAATACATAGCATTTCACATTAGCAAGAATCCATAGTTCCATGCAAAGTGGACTTGCAAAATGTTTCTACCCTTCCATCAGTTGCTTAAGGAAGCCAAACAAGGATGACAGCTTTTGTATTTTTTTTAAGGTTTCTTTGACTCATTCTACCCACAGGCCTTTGGAAAGCAGTAAATAGTCCATTTTTGTTAATGAAGCTTCACTCTTACAGCTGGGATTGTTTAATATTTTACGAGTGTTACTTTGTTTTGCTCTCAACGATCTCAGGCAGTTAAGGATTTATGAATCGTGTTTTTCTCAGCCCATCTGCGGTTTCCTATCTTCCCTGGCCTTGAGAATATGTTTAAATTTATTAAAGCGAAGCAAAGGCTCATTATTTCAAAGGAGAGCCAAAGTGACACAGTGAATTGGTTATTAATGGAAAGGCACTGCCATAGGGCGATTGAAATTTAATGATATCCTACAAGAAAAAAATGAGGGTGTCACTTTCCAAAAAGTCATGCTAAATGCCAGCCTTTTTAAGGTCCTGCCGCTAATTTTATGCCTGCGCACAGTAATGTTTTCAAAAGCGTTTAGGAAACACGGACCAGTGACTGTACTGATTATCCTTTTCACCTTCTCGCCTGTTCCAAATGGGTTTGTGCAGTGAGCGATTTAATCTCTAAATATAGGGAACGTTAAAAAAAAATAACATTGCTGTTTTTCACAAGCTAAGGGCCTTTTGCAATTCTCCAGAGATGGACTTGCAAATATGCTATCTCCATATGCTCACTGTAAGCACTCAAACTGGCAAATCTACCAAAAAAAAAAAGTAAGAATCCCTTCATTTGGAATCTCTATCATTCAAGAAGCTTTCAGGAATATTGATTATGTTATATTTGTATCAAAATACAGGTCACATTTCATTTATTGTAGAATATGAGCCCCACACATGGGGACTTTGCATAAAATTATCTTTTGTTAATTTGTTATTGGCCCATCTCTTAGAAAGCAATATTAATACTAAGTTGTACTTTTTTCTGTTTTCTTCATACTTTGTAATGGAAAACAAATACATATACTTGGATTTTGAGTCTTATAGCATTTGATCAACTTCAATAATCACTTTTAAAGTTCTGGCTTTGTAATTTCCTGGAACTTTGCCCCCAATTGACTTGACCTGAATAGAAGGCTGTAACTCTAATTCTTTACATAATAACTAATATGGTTGATGTTTCAGGGAAATATTGGAACTTATTCCACCAGGAGTAGGGAAAATATGTGTTTTCTTTCACTTATGGTGCATGGTTTATTTGAAGTCTCCTGTGTGTTTAATGGCAGCAGCCTTAATGGTCCCCTTCTGACATTTCCTTCAAATCTGTTGTTTGGATTTTGCTGAGTGTTGACCTGTTACATCCTAATAAATAGCACATTTTTGATTTAGGGTTCTAGTTCAGTAAGACTTAAAATTCAGTGGTTTCAGGCAAGATATGAATTATATGAAGTGAACATGAATTGCTCTTAATGCAGGATAGCAAGGGTCCTGGGTTAATATGATTTTACTTACTAAAGCTGAATTTAAACTAAAATGTAAATGGTGCATTTGACAGTCATTGTGGAAACATATAATTTCCTCATACTGCTTATGGTAACATTAAATTGTCGGGATGGAAGACAAAACCATTTTACAAAATTGCCCTGTGCTTTTTTCCCTCATTTTGTCAATAAAACAATTAAAGATTTTCTTAAGACATTTATAAAATCCATTAATTAGCACAGCTATGTTAAATGAAGATGTTGAAACATTAAAAATGTCATGCATGGCAATCTTTTCTTTGATCCTAGGTCAGAATGTGAAATCATGGAATGTGCAGAATAATAAAGAATTGATAACACCTTCATAAAAGAAAAATGCAGGGAAAAAAAAAACCAGCCTCACATGTCTGCCCTTTGGGTTTTACCGGGCCCCATATTCTAACTGTAAACTTATCATCTTATAATAGTTTTAACAAAGACATAAACATCCTCGCTACATATATTTTGATTGTTTCATGACAGTTTACTGAAGGCTGAGCAATGACAGATTTTTTCATTGTCTTTTTGCCAAAATTTGTCCTTTAAGTCATTTTTGTTGACTGCCCCTTTTAGTAGCTCACCTCACAATGAGAGAGGAGACAATTAATGGGAGGGTGATTTATCACTGCCAAAAACTGTCAAGGACTTCAGTTGTAGCTGGAGAAAAAGCAATTTCACATTATGGCATTTCATTCTGAATACATTGTATTTACAGCTCACAGTTTTATTTTCAGAGCCTATTATCAGGTGAAACAGTTGCATCTGAAATGTTGTTTGTGACATAGGTGACCTGTTAGGATTTGATAAGTATTTACGCCAGAGCACAAGGGGCTCACACATCTGCTGTTGGCAGAAGCAATGGAAAAAAATAACCTGGAAATGAGGCGTTTGATTTTTCTGGTTCCTACACTCGAGCATCTGTTGCTATAATTAAGTGGCATTCAGTAATTGCAGAGCAATGGTGAAATAAACATATGCATTCTTGCCAGCTTTTAGGATTTGGTGTCCTTAGAGTAGAAGAGACAAGCTAAGTGACTTCAGAAATAACAAAGGCTTCTGTAGCGAAGTTTAACATTGAACTTTTCTGAAGAACATGTTCTTCATGTTTTCTGAACCTCATGTTCACAAGCAAGAAAGTAATGTCATGAGAGTGAAATGCAATTTGAGTAGAAGGGCTTAGCTGACTGTAGCCATTTCAGGTAGGAATGGCTTACTGCAGTTAAAATAGTAGGGGCTAAAGCATACTTTTCACATAAGTGTTGACCACATTGCTGGAGAAAGCATATGAATGTCTTATTAATACTAACAATGGTAATAGTAATATTATTATATAATAATGTATATCCAATGTTTGTGGTGAGGTTTATTGGAATTGAAGAGAGTTGGGGTGATTTTGTTGTTAACACTACCTGGGAATGTCATCTTCAACCTGGAGGAGAAGAAGAAGGAGGAGTAGGGGGAAGAGGAGGACTTTATTACCAAGGAAGATATTCTTATGTCTAAATTATCTGGGGGAGACGGAGATTGAATAGAACATTACAAATGCTGGCTCTTTAATATATTTGACTCCAGCTGATAGAAAAAGAGCAAGCCTTACCTTTGAGTACTTTCATTTATGATAATTGTTCAGGGAATTCAGAAGTGAATGTTGAAATAAGCAATTATTTACATGAATTATTTACTATAATTAAATGCAGTTACAACAAGTTTAATAAGCATGGTAAATAAATCTGGACATTACAGAGTGTGCAAAACCTGGCCTCTTATTCCATATGTACCAAAGTGGAGAATTCAGTCAATTCTCCAGATAATTCTGGCAATTAAAAAATCACACAGTGGAAGCAAAAGCATTTTTTTTTTAATTATCTGGATAATTGCCTGGAATTTCCATTTGATTTTGCTAGTGTTGACCTGGATTGAGAATATCAATTGTTACATTCTAATAGGCTCCAAATCCTTAGTACAAACATTATGTTTCATGAAATCATGAGAAAGCAGTCTGGACTAGTGGATAGAGCATGGGCCTGTGGGTCAGAAGACCTGGATTCTAATCCCAGCCCTGTCACTTGACTGTGACCTTGGGCAAGTCACTTAATTTCTCTGTGCCTCTGTTACCTTATCAGTAAAATGGGGATTAAGACTGAGCTCCATTTGGAACATGGGGTGTGTCCAGTTTATTATCTTGCCCATTACTTAGTACAGTGCCTGGAACATAATAAACACTTAAGAAATACCATAAAAAATTAGCAGTGTGAAAACGTGAAAATATGACTACTATTTGGTGACCTGTTGAAATTAGAGTAACAATAGTGTGATACACAGGAAATGTTTTTCTTTACAAGTTTTTAAAGTAGCACAATATCAAGATGTGGGAAGATACACCTTGAGTTTGGAGATTTTAAAATTTTAGACTTTGGGAGTGAACCTTAAGGATTTAGAGTTCAAGTTCAATAAGACTTGAAATTCAGTGGTATTCCTATTCCCTATTTGTGGCTTCTGAGTTCTGCTTCTGGTTAGTTGATGTCCAGTCATTTTTCTTCCTGTAGCCAACTAACGATTACCTTTGCAGTGTTCTGCATGCCTGCCTACGTACTTGCACATACTTCTCACACCTAGTTGGCATGTACAAGAGAATGCAAATTGAACTGAGCAAGCCACTAGCATTTAATCAAACCCTCTGTCCAACTTCTCAAATCTGGAGTCTCAGTACCAAAGACTGTTTTGTAATCGGGTATTTATACCTTTTCTGAAAGTGTATTGACTATTTCCCCCCTTAAACAATTAGCTCATTGTGGGCAGGGAACATGTCTATCTATTCTGTTAAATTGCATTTTCCCTAGCACTTAGTACAGAGCTCTGCATTTAGTAAGCACTCAATAAATACCACTGAAGATGATAATGATGATGAATACTGTATGATTTGAAGAAGCAATCATGGAAGGACTAAAAGTGATAGGTTATGGCATGATGATGTCAAAAAGTAGTGGAATGTATTGTTTAAAAAAAAAACTTATGTAATCATAGCTTTTATGAACAGAAAATGCGTAATGTTCATTTTTCTAACACTGTCACTTCTATGATTAATATATAGACTTGAAATAAGATTTCGTTCATAAAGACACATAGGGATTGTCACTCTTTATTGTTGTATTGTACTTCCCCATGCACTTAATAAATACGATTGAATGAATGAATAAATAAAAGCCATCGAGGTGAGGATTGTGGATGGTCCAAGAACTATTAGGCCAGTTCTAAAACAATAGAAGACCCAACATTTTGAATGGGTTTTGGATTTGAATTGTCCTTGCTCTAACATCAAGAAAAGAAATTGCACTGTGTGCTTTAAAGTTGTTTTAGACCCAGGGCCATACTTGATTGGTCTACTCTAAACTAGTTTCTTCATAAAGCACAAATCCTTTTCAAGTAGTTGCTATTGGGTTTTTGGTACTCCAGCTTTAAATGTCTACTTTAACCAATTCCTTAGACAGACCATTTAAAAATTAGATTATTTTATTCCAATATTTTTAGTTTTAACTTAGAATATACTACCAACATTCTTCCCCCTTTTGATATTGGCATTCTTTGGATATGTCAAGTCTGCTATCTTGTCCCCTTTTAGTTGTCACTTAGCCAAGCTATACATATTTAGCTCCTTTAATCTTTCCTCAAAATCCCTTCATTCCCTTAATCATTTTTTACACTTCTCTGGAAGTACTCCAACTTATCAACATTTTCTGGCACTGAAACTGCTTATAATGAATGCAATTCTATGCCTTGTTTCAAGAATTTCTTTAGAAAGAAGCTATCATTCCAGTTCCATGAGGCAATATCTTTTCCATACAAAAGGCTAAACTAGCAATAGTCTCTTTTGTTGTTAATATTGCACTAACTACTCTGGATTTCTCTTTTTCCATGTTCTTTCTTAAAATTATCTCATTCCCATAAACGTGGATTACTCTGGGAATTTTTTTTTTCTAACCAAGAGGTAGGCACTATGAATTCTTTTTTTTTCTTTCCTTTTTTTTTCTTGTTCTAAAATACATCTGGGATTAAGCATGTGGGAGTTTTCATTTAAACAAATAAGGTTGCATGTTACATAGGATAGTCAGTTTACATGACTATGATGAGTATTTTATTCATTTTAGAAATTGTGCCATATGGAGTGCTGTGTTCAGAATTAGAGTGTTTGTTAACTTTGCTTTCTACCCAATCTGGTTGTAGTTATCTGTAGTGTAGTGGTTCCATTAAGTGATGGTGACAGCATTGTTGGGAAGCAGCAGGTCTCAGTGGGGCAGCAGCTGGAAAGAGTCAATTCTGGGGAAATTTCAGGAAAAGGAGGCAATAGTTTTGTGGTGAAATGCATCCTTGAGGCTGGCAGTTGCATTACAATAGTAGGTCTCTCTAAATATAATGCCATTATACATTTTTTCTCTCCTTTTGTTCTGTTTTCATTTTCTTATGCATTATTCTTATTCATTATCATTTGTAATTCTTATTTGATTTGCTTTTCCATAAATAGAGAAGCAGCATGGCTCAGTGGAATTAGCGGTCTTGGGTTCTAATCCTAGCTCCACCGCTTGCCAGCTGTATGACTGTGGGTAAATCACTTAACTTCTCTGTGCCTCAGTTACCTCATCTGTAAAATGGGGATTAAAAATTGTGAGCCCCACGTGGGTCAACCTGATCACCTTGTATCCCTCAGCGCTTAGAACAGTGTTTTGCACATAGTAAGCGCTTAACAAATACCATTTATTTTTATTTTTTTAAATATGCTTTTCGACTCTTCCAGTTCAGTGAAAAAATGGAAATCCTAAAGAGTAATCCTAATACTTTCCTTCTTAAACATTTCTGACCAACTAGATATACTGCCATGCATCAATCCATTATTTACATCCTTTCAGCATTTTTCAATTTTCAGTATCAAATTTGTATAGCAATTAAAATTTAAGAAGACTTTATGTTATTATGAGACCAAGTCCAAATAGGGTTCATGAATTTCTGAATGAATGTATGGCCTAGTTTTCTCCTAGGCTAGAGGGAAGAATGAAAGATTTCATGGGGGAAAATTCAGTCAAATGCTGGGTTAAGTGAATCAATGTACAATGAACTCAATTTAAATTTACCCAATAGGATATTATATCCTAGGCTCCCTGATACTGCACCAAGTTCCCTTAGTTCCCATTTGGTTTCAGCTGTAAGATTGGTGTGTGCTGTTAGGGAAACCTTTATTGGATGTGGGGATAATAATAATGATACAATAATGATGGTATTTGTTAAGTGCTTACTGTGTGCTGAGCAGTGTTCTAGAGTACAGATTGGAGGCTTCTCGATCTTCCCAGAAGGCATGAAAAAAGGACAATCTTTACTAATTCTGTTGTTCCCTTCAAAAGCTTAGTACAGTGCTTTGTACACAGTAGGTGCTAAATAAATACTATTGATTGATTGATTGAATGATGCTTTTCAATTTTATACTTTCAATTTTCAGGGAGTCATTATTTTTTCATGAGTTCTTTAAACAGGGCTTTAGTAACCTATTCTACTGCCTATGTTACCTTGGGCAAGTCATTTAAATTATCTGGGCTTCAGGATCTCATCTGCAAAATTGGAGTGAAATTCTGAGGCACCTGTTCCATAAGACAGTGACTATGTCTAATATATTAACCTCACATCTACTCTAGTGCTCAGCTCAGTGTAAGGACTTAAATGCCATAGTTATATTAAAAATAAGACTACCCAAACTTTCATTTTACATCTTGATTACCATAAATTTAAAGGTAGTGCATCAGTAGATGCCTTGCTAAAATTTGCCAAAGGATCACTAAACCAATACTGGGTGATTTTGTTTTCCCACGTTAGAAGAGTGTCAGTTTTTAATATATGGATGTGGTTTTATTGTATTTTAATTTCATTTAAATTAACTTTATCTTGCTATTATATTGCTTGAATATCCTTAAATATTTAGGAGTGTAAAAGAAAATTGTGTTGGTGACAAGGGACATGCTTCATTTTCCCTCCTGCAATGAAAAAATTCAATTTAAGGGCAGCAGGGGTGTCTGCTTAGTGCTGGATTAGAGTTAGGAGAAAGTAGAAGTGGAGGAAGTCAGATAGACATATACAATTCCAAAGTTTTGTGGGTTCTAATAATAATAATATTTATGGTATATTTTAGGCACTTAATATGTGCCAGGCACTGTACTAAGCGCTTAGGTACAAGCAAATTAGGTACCTTAGGTAGGTACAAGCAAATTTTGATCACAGTCCCTGTTCTGCATAGGGCTCACAGTTCTAATTCCCATTTAACAGATGAGGTAATTGAGGCAGAGAAATGAAGTGACTTTCCCAAGGTTACAGCTCTATCCACTATGCCATGCTGCTTCCCATCATGAAGTGCTGCTTCCCATCTAAATCAAGACTTCACCTGGTTCAAAATCAAGAGTTTACCTGGTTCTAAATAAAAACTTTTACCTGGATGTTCAAAGTCAAGGTTTGAAGTTAAGAAAGAACTGTTGGACATTGCTACAAAATAGCCTGACCAGCTTAACTCAGTCCCAATTTGTAATATATTTTATTTAAAAAGGGATAGCTCATTTTGAGTAAAACTTAGTAAGAATAAAAGACAAAGTGGGCACTAGGTTCTGGAAACATTAAACAGGACAGACAGCACAAAGAGAGATAACCTTTTTTGGTTCACAATGTAGCTGGGATTTTTGTTCCCACATTGATTTTTTTGGTCATGGATGCACCAGGTGAATTTCACCATTAGCAGTGCCTTCTTTGAATATGACATACAGATTAAATATCATTCAATTTAATTTCCCTGGGACAGCTTTCAAAAGGCCAGGACTTTCCTTGGTACATATAGATTGTCAATCTATAAATATTTGCATGAAACAAAAAAAAACAACTGATATATTTAGTATACATTATAACAAAACCTGAGAAAATCTAAGCAGGATATTCTAACCGGAATAAATATCATTTTTAACTATTGATGACTCTAACTTTTTAAAATATTTTGTAACAATGGCACTTTCATGAATAGATGAATATGGTGACATCTTCAATTCTCATTGTAAATCTAAATACATAGACCTTAAAATTTTAAAGGGCATAGAAGTATGAACTCAGTATCTTTTGTAGGGAAAGTAGTAGTATTTCAGTAGCCTCAGAGTGTCTTCAACAAAAACCTGATTCAATTGGAGAATCACTCTAGTTGAACCTGAAACTCCTGTTAATAATTATGGCATTTATTAAGTGCTTACTATGTGCCAAGCACTGCTCTAAGCTCTGGATCCAGGACACAATAATCTCAACATCTCCCAAAATGCTATCGAGAGAGTAGAGGCATAGTGGCTGAATCATAGCAAGTTCATGGGAGAACATACGCTCACTTCCCTAAGTACAGTCTGTGCCCAAATTCTCTGCTGCATGCTGTTTTTGCCCTGTAGGACAAACATTAAGTAAAGTGAACCTCAGCCATGAGCACTGGGAAGAAACAGTCCCTGACTCTCTAATCAGCATTCTGGAAAGATGCAGTCTCTTTACTTTATATAACTTGTCTGTCCAGCACCTTTTCAAACTTCTCAAAGGGTAGAATTGGAATCACATGCTAACTTTAAGAAAAGGCCCATGGATTAGCTCATATATTCAATAAACCCAAAAGTTCTACTCAAATTAGTAATTGGTAAGTGGATGTCTTATTGCTTGGAGAGGAAAGTTTCAGCTCAAACACTGCAAGTCACCTTAAGGGAAAGAAGAGCATTTTCAATTTTGTAAATACTGTGTACTTGCAGGATGTAGACAGCAAAGAACTTTGTGGAGGCCATAGAAGTAATTTTAATTGAGATTTTTACAACCATTTGATAACAGTATTTTGATCACAGTAGTTAGGGCAGGATTCCAATAGTGGCCATAAAATCTGTGACTAATCCACTGAGTCACCCAGTCCCTGTCATATATTGTTTAATGGCCCATGCTGCCAGGAATTATTATAGCTTTCTAGTAATAATTTTTTAAAAAGAGAAACTTTGTGGACACCAAAGATGAATGCAAGTTTAAAACTTAGGTTTGCAAAAAGACAGTTAATAAAACATTCTCAGGCCAAGGTAGGGGATATAATTTTCTGTTTTATTTATAATCACTATTCAGTCTTAAATCACACATAGTACAAGGTAACAATGAATATTCTAACTTTGCTTGGTTAATGTTTGCAGGGCACTTACAGATGCTAGAATAATCTCTAATGTTTTTGCTCAATCTGCTCTGGAGATGGATGAAATAAATAGTTTAAACTAATTAATGTAACACCAGCTGTTACAAGTGCTTGGCAGACGTCTGTGCGTTTTGATGGGCTGAGAGCGGCTGCCGTACTTGACTTTATTTTAGTACAATGTTGATCACAGTGTAAGCTGGAATAAATGACAAGCCAAAGGAAGGAACAGAAGATGAATTCTGTGTCATACAAAATGAGTTATTTTCTGAAAATATGTCATGTTCTTGGTTTGGAAAGGATGAGGTGTTATATTCTACTTTGTAACTCATAACCTTTGATACCAATGATGATAACTATGCTTAATATTACTATGCCAGGGAAAAACCATGGGCATCATCCTGTGAGTTGTCATTAGTTTTTTAGATTCTAGCAAAGCTCAATGTGTGCAGTGTCAGCTGGATGTTTTAGACCCTTTTTCTGCTAATTAAATGCCATTAAAAAAAACAAAACAAAACAGGTTATAGGTATCTAGAACTGGTAGAGGAATGATGATGATTGTGTTATTTTAGGCAATAGAAATTATCTATTGTATAATGCCGCATAGCAACTGTGAAGGTAATTAATATTCTCAGTAGCCTCTTTGGATTCTATGCTTTACTTTTATTTCTGCTAACAAATCTCCAGGGGAAAGCAAATCTTTCAGTCCCCATTGCCAACAGGAGATGGAATGAAAGAAGCATACATTTGTCATTCCTTTCCTGGAAAGGTGAAAAACGTGTTTATTACAGAATAGTCATTATTTCTGTAAGTTGTAACAGTAAGTGTTGCACCTAACTTCTTTTTTAAAGTTCGAAAGAGAAGTAATTGTGCATTGACAGACAAATGATGGCTGTTATCTCTATATGTGCCAGCATTAAGATAACGGTGTCGTTGTACAGATTGTTACCCTGTGAATATGTGTGATAAGTTATTTTAGTGTGGTTGAGCAGATGGCAAGTGTGTTCCTGAAAGAACTGATGGATGGGATATGATGTCATCAGTGAGATGACAAGGTTCACAAGGTACTTGACCTCCAAGTATAAGTCCTAACTGGTTAGAATTCTAAATGATGAACTTTGTGACACTGGCTAAATGGGAAATATGTGCAATTTGTATTTCTTTATGGTAGTGTTTACCCCCTTCACTGAACTCCACATAATGGGATTTTGGTCCCTGAAGACTCAGAGATATTGTTGGAAGGTTTCACCCCATAACCTTCAGTGGATTTCGAATACATACCCACACAACTAAACTTTAACAGAATCACACTGAATGTTATTTATGAAGTCAAGTTCGGATCCTTTCCTTTTTTATATGTATGTATGCAGAAAGAACATAGTTAAGATATCCCATTAATTTTAACATGTTATCACAAAATAGCAAACTGCTGATTCTATGAAAATATTCAATGCATAAAATTAAACTTTTATATTTTCATTAGAATGTGTTCAAATATATACAAGGCTAAAATAAGGTGCCAGAGATCATAATGTTTTCTTTATATTTAATTATTACTTTGCTTGAAGTTACAGATAAAAATATTGACATTTTCATGTTTTTTATTTAAATATTGCCACTTAAAATGTTTAAATGACTTCAAAAAACTATTTTCACATCATTTAGGGGATATGATATGCAACAAATGCAATAGCAGGACAAATATTTTTGACTGAAACTAAGTACTAGTCCCTCAAAAATAATGGGTAAGGCTCTTTAGCAATACAAATGTAGGAATAAAAAGAACACAAGGAAAAGAAAAGAAAAATCCCAAATCTCCTGAGATATCAGGAAAGAAAGCTACATACGATGATTTTCTCAGAAAGAGGTGTCTGTGAGACTGTGGTGAAAAAGCTAGCAGGATGAGAGGAGTAAGCTTTATATTGACAGCATTAAATTAATGAAATTTGTAAAACTATAGGAACATGAAAGAGCAGTTATACTTTCAGTATTTTGTCTGATATATTTGGGAGGGTTTTAAATATTAATATGATACTGAAACATGTAATTGCCATTATACAGAGTACTATCGAATACTGTGTAGAACAGGTTTTTTGGTAAGCAGAACAAATATTTTGGAGAAAACAGTAAGTTCAAATTGCCTAACAGTATCTTGAAATGTAAGACAAATTTAACTTTTTATATATTATTTCAGTGACAGAGAAACTTTATAAAAGTGTTGCTGTAATTATCCTCCACATTTCCTGTATAAATTTGAACTGTAAATAAAGTGCTGAAGATTCCTAAATTACTTTGAAATGACAGCAAAGCTTAGTATATGGCTGGAAATGTTCTAACAATGAATTAATTTTAGAGCAATTACTATGCCAATATAGATTATAATTTAGATTCACTGTTATCTCTTTGTCTCAAAGCCTATATGTTAAAACCAGTATGAAACTTAATAAATTTATTTTATCATACATTAACATCCACCAACTGATTAGCATAATTAAACAATATTCTGTCAGTGTATCAAGTGATCAAAAAGCTCATCAATTAATTTGATAAATTATTCTCATGAGCTTGCTATTTTTAATAAAAATTAAATAACACAATCCACATCTCATATGACTGTCACTAAAGTATTGATTATGTGGCTTAATCGTTTTCAGGGCCGACTCTTTTTCACTCAAACTGATCTTTTCTACTGTCTGTGGTAGATTAAATATTAATGCAAGGTAAATGAGTATTCACTGAACTCTTCTTAAACAGGAACACCACCCCCTTCTCTCCCCACCTCCACACCCCACCTCCCCCAGAGCATAGAGAATCCTGACTTGCCAAAGATTTAGGCCTCTAGATGGTCTCAGTCTCAGCAGGAAATGAAAACTTATATGCAGGGCAAATCTAGCATATGGACTGAGTGGAGTCTCTCGAAACTCTAAACAGTCCTTATGCAATGAGTTTTACACAAGAAGATATAAACACATAAATAATACATTACCCACTAAAAACCTTGAACTGGATCAATTGTTTGGATTTAATATGATGCTTTCAAGCAGTGTCCAGAGCTATATAAATAATCAGGGTTTATTTTGAACTGCAAAGAGGATCATCAATCATTTACCGCTGACATTTTTACATTGCATTTAACATCTGTTCTGAAATAGTATTTTACAGTAATACACTTAGCACCCTATTATACATTAGGTTTCCAAGACTAAATATAACATTAAAATAGTTTCAAGAAGTTGATTATTTTTGATGCTTTCTGTGAATTTATTAAGTGCTCCTTATAACTGTGAGAGGAAAGCAGAATGGAAAGGGTACCTCAAAGGCAAGAATCTATCATGTGCAGTTTGATTTTTTTTTTTTTTTAAGAAAGCAAACAAACATGGCAAGGTGTAGAAATCTTAATTAAAACGATATGAGGGAAGCTGTGGTTCACGTTGTCAAAAAGAGTAGTATTTCTCATCTGTAGATCAGGAGAAACACGTTAATTCTGTCATGATTTCAGTGGTTAGGACTATTTCTCATCCCTAATTTAATGTTAATTTCTAATCCCCCATTTATACTGATAAAGCAGCATGGCTTAGGTAATAGAACAGGAGCCTGGGAGTCAGAAGGACCTGAGTTCTAATTCTGGGTCCACCACTTGTCTGCTGTGTGACCTTGAGCAAGTCACTTAACTTCTATTTGACTCAGTTACCTCATCTTTAAAATGGGGATTAAGATTGTGAGCCCCACGTGGGGAATGAGCTATGTCCAAATTTATAAGATTGCTTAGTAAGAGCTTAGAAAATACCCTTCCCCCTGCCAAAAAAATCCCATTTGCTAGTATCCACCCTAGCTCTTAGTACAGTGCCTGGCAAATATTAAGCGCATAACAAATATCATTATTATTACTATAATTATTATCCCACCTAGATTACTGCATCAGTCTCCTTGCTGACCTCCCAACCTCCTGTCTCTCCCAACTCCATACTTAATTCCACTTCCTGGATGACCTTTCCACAGAAATGTTCAGAACATGCCATCCTCAAAACTCTCCAGTGGTTGCCCATCCACCTCCATATGAAACAAAAACTCCTCCTCACCATTGGCTTTAAAGCACTGCACCACCTGGCCCCATCCTTCCTCACCTCCCTTCTCTCCTACAAGTTAGCCCACATACTTTGCTTCTCTTTGGAGAAGCAGCGTGGCTTAATGGAAAGAGCATGGACTTGAGAGTCAGAGGTCGTGTATTCTAATCCCAGCTCCACCATTTGTCTGCTTTGTGACCTTGGGCAAGCCACTTAACTTCTCTGTTACCTCTTCTGTAAAATGGGGATGAAGATTGTGAGCCCTATGTGGGACAACCTGATTACCGTGTATCTACCACAGAGCTTAGAACAGTGCTTGGCACATAGTAAGCGCTTAACAAATACCATAATTATTATCATTATTTTCTAGTGCTAACCTTCTCACTAAGCCTCAATTTCCCGTCTCGCTGCCGACCCCTGGTCCACGTCTTGCCTCTGGTCTGGAATGCCCTTCCTCATCAAATCCCACAGACAATTATTCTACCCCATCTTATTGAAGGCACATCTCCAAGAAATGTCTTCCCAGTCTAAGCCCCACTTTTCCTGCCTTAGTGGAAAGAGCATTGGCTTGGGACTCAGAGACCATGGGTTTTAATCCTGGCTCTGCCACTTTTCAACGGTGTGATTTTGGACTAGTCACTTTAATTCTCTCTGCCTCAATTACCTCATCTGTAAAATGGGGATTAAGACTGTGAGCCCCAATTAGGATGTCCTGACTACCTTATATCATCCCCAGTGCTTAGAACAGTGCTTGGCACAGAGTAAGCACTTAACAAATACCATCCTTAACATTATTATTATCATTGTTATTATTTTTCCTCATATCCCACTCCCTTCTGCATCATGCTGATTCACTCCCTTTGCTCTTCCCTCCCCCCAACCCAGCCCCACAGCATTTATGTATATATCTTTAATTTAATGTATTTGTACTGATGTCTGTCTCCACCCCTCTAGACTGTCAGCTTGTTGTGTGCAGTAAATATCACTGTTTATTGTTGTATTGAACTTTCCCAAGTGCTTAGTACAGCTATATGCACACAGTAAGTGCTTAATAAATATGATTGAATGAATGAATGAATGAATGAATGAATGAATGAAATAAAATGAAATGAAATGAAATGAAATGATACAGGTCATGCTCCAGTTTGGAATTTTCTCAAAGGGATTCACTTTAGGCAAGGACAAAGTCCCCAAGTTCCAGTGATTTCCACATGGCAGTTTAAATCTCTCTCTGATACAATTTTCCTCAAGTAGATCCACTAAGATCCTCTCAGCATCACACCTGGAGAGTTTCCAGTACTCTCTACCAGTCTTGGCTATGGCAGGGAGAGTCAAGTAGAGGCATACCTATTCCATTCCTAGCTTGAGCAGTGGCTAGTTAGTGGAAGGCAACCTAATACAAGTGAAAACTCACCTATGTTGGTCTGCAGCATCAGGGGAGAGAGTTGAGGGCAGAGATTCAAGTTATCTGCATGGAAGAAAGCAGTGGTAAATTCTATGAATACATTATCACAACCATTGCAGATGGAGGTGGGGCATTCTGAGAGAGGTATGACCATGGAAACATTATGGTCAGAAATTACTCAACAGCATAAGACAAGACAAGATCTACTCAATCCTTCCATGCCCAGTTTGGAACTATATAAACCATCATGAAGGTTTTCTGGACTCTCCTAACTTCCTCGGCCCAGATGTTACCCAAAATTCCATGTATTATGCTATGGATTACATGGTCCAAACTCCACAGTTATATTGCCTATTCCAGTGCAGGTTGTGAGTCTGAGAAATTCCAGTCTACTTGTTGACAATCAACTGACCAATCATCCACCAATTCTGGTCCACTACTTGCCTGGTGCACTATAGTTGGAATATCGGTTAGCAATGCACACTTACCTGTCAATCAATTTCAAAAGCATTGCAGAATATGAGATGAAAAAATATTCCACTCTCACTAAAAAGAGTAGCACCCAGGTTGCCTTTATTAGGAGAAAATGAGCAATGTAGATGTCAGACCAATAAAGATCTGGTTTCTAAATAGGGCCTAATATGCAGAATTTATAAGGGGAAATAGGTAATGAAGACTAGTAATTTTTAATGTACTCATTTTTATTAAAAATCAGTCAATAGATTTCTGAAAATATAAAATGAGGTTAAATTTTAATATAACATAGAACATATTCATAACATTCCAAGAGTGAGTGTATAATCATTTTAATTGAAGCCAACCTTTTCACAAAGGCTAAAATTTCCATCCTTTGTTATCTTGCTTAATTTGTTGGATATCTGAGTTTATATTACATATGACAATTTTCTTTGCTCAACGATGTTGTTAATAATTAGGCCAAATTTCTAGCCCACATGTCCATTTTGTGAACTATGAACCAGTAAATCATAGACTTGGTAGAATGTAACCTGTTCATGTTTCACAGTTTGCCAAGTTTTTCTGAAATTTACTCTGGAAGGAAGGTAATCCCACCAGCTATATCCCATTTGTTCCTCATGTCTTCCAGTGATCCTTTCACCTTTCCTGAAACATGTAGTACCGAGATATCTGGAAGGCCCTGCTTTGCAGGTTTTGCTTCTTCTCATTTCTCATTTGAAGCTTGGAATTGAATTTGAGGGGTTAGTTAATGCAGATTATGGGCTGACATTTTTATTGAGATGGCTATTTTAAAGATCATTGTTGAGTTGTTTTCAATGATTCGAATGTCTTTGCTGCTCAATGAAAAATGTACTGTTTATAACATGATTCATCATTGATATTCTAAAATAATGCACAAAAAAATTACAAGAGAGAAAGTAATGGAATATATACAGGAACAGAGACATAAATAGTGTGGAGGATTGTGAGTTTTTAAGGACTTCTGGTGACATAGAGGGCTAAATAAAAATAACATGGAGGAAATGTTATTCTTTGGTTTAAAAATAAAATATTCATATTCATAACATATGATTTGCATTATTCTAGAGCTAGAATAATAGATGCCATAAACAAATGTGTCTTCATGGACAGAGATCCTCAATTCATTCATTCATTCATTCATTCAATAGTATTTATTGAGCGCTTACTGTGTGCAGAGCACTCTACCAAGCACTTGGAATGTACAATTCGGCAACAGATAGAGACAGTCCTTTTCCATTGATGGGCTTACAGTCTAATCAGGGAAGACAGACAGACAAAAACAATAGCAATAAATAGAATCAAGGGGATGTACATCTCATTAATAAAATAGAGTAATAAAAATATATAAAAATGAGCAGACGAGCACAGTGCTGAGGAGAAAGGAGGGGGAAGGAGCAGAGGGAAAGGGGAGGAAGAGGGCTTAGTTGAGAGGAGGTGAAGGGGGGTGGTCAGAGAGGCAGCAGAGGGAGCAGAGGGAAAAGGGGAAGCTCAGTGTGGGAAGACCTTTTGGAGGAGGTGAGCGCTCAATTCAGCAAAATCTCCAAGATTAATTATTTTAGAGGCAGTTTTTACAAATAGAGTATTCCCCTCATCTTGTCAACTAAGGATTGGGTTACGGGAATCCATGAAGAGGTATCAGGGCAGAGTGGATCCTGGTTCTGCATAGTTTTTCATGGGGACTAATGGGCAAGCAGGAGAAAATCTGACAGGAGAGCTCTGCTACAGCTCTCCTGGATGGAGACCACGGTCCAACCACCTCCCTCACCATCCTGCATTCCCTGAGACCCCATTTACCTCATTTTTCTAGGTTTAGAATCCTGGTTCCTGACCACCTGCCTCCCACCTTACCACAACACTAACATGACTGTCAGGGAAAAGACTGTAGAATTGAGACTGTTTAGAACACTAAATTCTGGGATATAGACTCCTGGTCATGAAATTCCTGATTCCATGGAAACAGAATTTTAAAGATTTAAAATTTAAAATTTTAAGATTTAAAATGGAGATTCCATCATGAATGTCATCATCATAATCATGCTGGTTCATTTACTCCATTTCTTTACTCATTTTTTTTTAGTACTAATGCCCAAGTGTTGAGCCACAGTTAGCAGTGTAGCACAAATATTTGTTAAGGCTTTGCAGTTACTTTGGCACTTTCTTGGCTTTGTTGTGGATGTATAGGTGTTAGTATCCAGACAACCAGAGTCACATCCATTAGTCCACTGCAAAGCACAACGGAACAACTTAGAGGTAACAAATTGAAAAATGAATTGAATGAAAGTCTTCTAGAAGTAAGGAGGATCAAAATAGTGTCAGCTGGATCCAAGAGCACTTACTCTATGCAAAAGACTACTCTAAGCACTTGACACAGTGCAGCATAACAGAGTTTATAGCTACATTCCTGCCCACAACAAGCTTAGAGTCTGGAGGGCGTGCAAAGACAATGATAAACTACTTCATTTTTTCAATTGTATTTATTCAGCGCTTACTTTGTACAGATCACTGTACTAAGCACATGGAATATACAATTTGGCAACAGTTAGAGACAACGGGCTCACAGTCTAAAAAGAGAAGACAGACAGCAAAACAAAAGAAGTAGTCAGGCATCAATACCACTAAAATAGATAAATAAAATCATAGATATGTACACATCATTAACAAAATAGAGTAATAAATAATATATACAAATGTACACAAGTGCTGTGGGGAGGGGAAGAGGGTAGAGCAGAATGAGGGAGTAGGGGGAATGGGGAGGGGAAGAGGGCAGAGGTCAGTCTGGGAAGACCTCCTGGAGGAGGTGAACTCTCAGTAGGACTTTGAAGAGGGGAAGAGAGTTTGGCAGATGTGAGGATGGAGGGTATTCCAGGTCAGAGATAGGGTATGGGCCAGGGGTTGATGGCGGGACAGGTGACAACGAGGCTCAGTGAGGAGGTGAGTGGTAGAAGAGTAGAGTGTACGGAGTGGGCTGTAGAAGGAGAGAAGGGAGGTGAGGTAGGAGGGGGCAAGTTGATGGAGAGCTCTGAAGCCAAAAGTGAGGAGTTTTTGCTTCATGCGAAGATTAATAGGCAACCACTGGAGGTTTTTAAGGAGGGGAATGACATGCCCAGAGTGTGTCTGGAGAATAATAATAATAATGGTATTTGTTAAGCGCTTGCTATGTGCCAAGCACTGTTCTAAGCACTGGGGTAGATACAAGGTAATCAGGTTATCCCATGTGGGGCTCACAGTCTTAATCCCCATTTTACAGCTGAGATAATTGAGGCATGGAGATGTTAAGTGACTCTTCCAAAGTCACACAGCTGACGTGGCAGAGTCAGGATTAGAACCCACAACGTCTGACTCCTAAGCCTGTACCCTTGCCACTAAGCCACACTGCTTCTATTATATTCTGAGTAACTATTTATATTCTCAGTTGCCCATCTGGAGTGTCTGGTTGTCTTGAGAAGACATTTTGCTTCCCAGATGGCAATCAGAAGAAATATTTGTCCGCCTGATCATCTGACCCAAAAGATCAGAGGTGACTAGTAGGAAAACAGGCTGGAAAGGTGTCTCTTCAGCTACTGTTTAGCCCCTCAGTCCTGAATGATACAATCAAAACCTCTGTACTTTTCTGTCTTCTGTTTTCTATTATCCAAAGAAAAGAATGAAATTCTGCTACTGAATATATTTTTTAATGTATTTTTCTAAACTTTGAATTAGCAGAGTCACTTTTTACTATTTCTTTTGAACTTATACTTTAAATATTTATTTTAAATATTTTAAGCATTACTAGGTATTTATATTTCATATAATAAAATGTTTCACTTATGTTTTTAATATTGTTTGATGCCTATAAACTAATATTAATATAATACCAATATTAATATATATTGCCTATAGTGGAAAGAGCCTGGGCTTCGGAGTCAGGGGTCATGGGTTCGACTCCCAGCTCTGCCACTTGTCAGCTGTGTGACTGTGGGCAACGTGGCTCACTGGAAAGAGCACGGGCTTTGGAGTCAGAGGTCATGAGTTCGAACCCCGGCTCTACCACTTGTCAGCTGTGTGACTTTGGGCAAGTCACTTAACTTCTCGGTGCCTCAGTTACCTCATCTGTAAAATGGGGATTAAGACTGTGAGCCCCACGTGGGACAACCTGATTCCCCTGTGTCTACCCCAGCACTTAGAACAGTGCTCGGCACATAGTAAGCGCTTAACAAATACCAACATTATTATTATTATTAAGTCACTTAACTTCTCTGTGCCTCAGTTACCTCATCTATAAAATGGGGATTAACTGTGAGCCTCACGTGGGACAATCTGATTACCCTGTATCTACCCCAGCACTTAGAACAGTGCTCTGCACATAGTAAGTGCTTAACAAATACCAACATTATTATTATTATTGTTACCTATATGTATATATTGTTTGATGCCAATCTATGTTGAAAGTCACACTTTGGTTTTGATATTGATTCTTAAACCATAGAATATTTGAAACTAATATTACTAATTTTAAATTCCAACTGTATCAACTTGAGTAATTTTTTTTTTGGTCTACGGAGAATGTGAGCATCTTTAGAAACTGGGAATTCATTTTTTCTAAAAGTGAATATAGTAGTGTTCCAAGCATTAACATTGTGTCTTCATCATCTGAGATACCAGCTGTGCTAGTCAGGAATTTCCTCTTCACTAAGGTTATTTAAGAAAGAGAGAAACATACTGACAATAACAGAAAGATATAAGCAGCCTCATTATACAACTGATATTTGATGTTTCATTAAATCTTAAACCGTTATATACTCCTTCAAGTTTAAGAATGAAGACATTATTGCAAACAATAGTTCGTCTGGCACAGTTTAACTATAGAACATTGAATTTGAATTTTTTTTTTCCATTTCAATAAGTACCTTGTGCAATTTTTTTGAATTTTTAGAAATACTAATCCAATGAGGGATCATTTGAATTATCTTTTGAAGGTGTAGGAATCGCCCGTATTGCTCTTTATAAATATCAAGTAATCAACCACACCCTCTAACAGGAGGTTCCTGTACATAATGTAAGTATGAAAGGATGCAAGGGCAAGGAGACACATGATAATAATAATGTTGGGATTTGTTAAGCGCTTACTATATGCCGAGCACTGTTCTAAGTGCTGGGGTAGATACAGGGTAACCATGTTGTCCCACGTGAGGCTCACAGTTAATCCCCATTTTACAGATGAGATCACTGATGCACAGAGAAGTTAAGTGACTTGCCCACAGTCACACAGCTGACAAGTGGCAGAGCCGGGAGTCGAACCCATGACCTCTTACTCCGAAGCCCAGGCTCTTTCCACCCAGCCACGATAAGAGCAAAAAACCAATTTGTTGCCTCCTCTGTTGCTACCTTAGTAAATCTTCTGTCTAAATTATTTTTAATATTTATATACATAACAATAATAATAATGTCATATTTGTTATGTTCTCACTATGTGTCAAGCACTGAACAAAGCACTGGGCTAGATACAAGAGAATCAGAGCCAACATGGAGCTCATAGTATGAGTTGGAGGGACAACAGATATTTCATTCCCATTTGTAGGCGAGGGAACAGAGGCACAGAGAAGTAAAGTGACTTGCCCAAGGTCACATAGCAGGTAAATGGCAGATCTGGGATTGAAACCCAAGTCCTTTGATTCCCAGGCCTGTGCAATCTATACACACTCAGTCTAACAGAGAAGGATTTTAAATACGTACTTTGGCTAAAACTCCCTATGTTAATTAGCAAGAAAGGACAAATTTAACATAGTATATCTAAACTTCAGCAAATTGATGGTACAGAGTCAGATCCAAACAAATTTGGAACACTATAAAAATATATGTTGTCAAAATTTTAACTGCATATGCTAGAGCACATGTTGGGGTATAGAATGTTGGAAGGGTTAATGACCATTCTTCCTAATAGAATATGTTTTACTATAATATGTGCAATAAGTTGGTATAATTAGGGGTATTGCTTTATTATATTTAGTACTGTAATATAGTGAGTGGCAAGGATTTAATTATACCGCTAGTGGTGACAATAGAAATGCTGAAACTTTTGAATAGAGATTATCTTTCACTTTTTCATCACTTTTGGTGTAGTATGACTGACTAGTGGGTAAGATATATGGGGCATTCATTTTTGAGATACTTAATGTCAATTAGAGTAGTTTTTAATGTCTTACAAATGTACCAAGCCTATTACAAGCACATGGGTGGGCTTAAAATAAAAGTTCAGATAGTCTCTGGCCCCCCAGGGATAACAATTTAAGAAGGCAAGAGAACAAGAATTTGGGCCCATTTTACAGACAGGTAATTGAGACACTGAGAAGTTAAGTGACTGCCATACAGCAGGCCAAAATGCTGAGACTAAAACCCAAATCTCTTGTTGCCTTATGACAACACAATCCATTCAGATGGATACATGACCTGTACATCGTTTGCTAAACATGCCCCCAAATAAAAGTAAAGTACAACAGAAGTAGTTAATATGACCCATAGCAAGGGAAAAAAGTGTTTACATAAATAACAGGTAAAATTACATCTAAGTGGAATGTATTTATTTAACTGGAGTTGAAGTAGCACCCAAATATTCCCAAGTATAGACTTCAAGATATTTTTGAAAGAAAGTCCTGTGATGATCATGTGATACTGGAAATATTTGGTTGAAATATAAATCTTCTTCACAGATTAGAATTTATGGGTATGCCACAAATTGGTCTAGATATCCAAGAGCATCAGGTTTCCAAATAACTTTATTGCTCACACTTCAACAGCTTTGTTATTCAAATTCCACTCGCAAATACATGCCTTTGTGTTAAACTTTTGAATATTTATTATGAACAGGGATAAAAAATGAAGGTCAAAAATAGGTTTTCTTCAAAAGTTAAGATTATGGAAAGTTTTGTTGTACAACTTAAAAAATCAGCTATCCACAGCTAATGCTTTTTAAAACAGATTCCAGCAATTATGAAATAGAGGTATCAGAGAAGAACACTGTCAGCTTTCAATCAGTTTGTAAATTAGCTGTGCAGTTGATTGTAGATTTCTTCATTATCTCTACTTGTTTGTTTCTTCCTGGGCAGAAAACAATGTTTTGTCATTAAAAAAAAAAACCTTTAAAGACTATAGGAACTTTCTTTACAGTTACTGTGGATTATACATGGACTGCTTGTAAGTATTCAATTGATCATCAATCAGTTAGTCGATCAGCCATTAGTATTTATTGAGATGCACTGCATGCAGAGCACTGTATTAAGGATTTGGTACTGTACAGTAGAGCTAGAGTACAGAATTCCTTCCCCCAAGCTGGGCAGATGGCACACACTTCCAAAACATAAATATCTTGGGTAGAAACTGTTCTTTTCCCCATTTGGTGAAGCTTTCCTTCATTTTGTCGTTGTGGAAACAATTCTAGAGGCACCATGGCTCAGTGGAAAGAGCCCAGGCTTGAAAGTCAGAGGTCGTGGGTTCTAATCCTGACTCCGCCACTGATCAGCTCTGTGACTTTGGGCAAGTCACTTAACTTCTCTGGGCTTCAGGGATGTCATCTGGAAAATGGGGATTAAGACTGTGAGCCCCACGTGGGACAACTTGATTAGCTTTTATCTACCCAGTGCTTAGAACAGTGCTTGGCACATAGTAAGAGCTTAACAAATACCAAAAATATTATTATTATTATTCCTACTACAGCAAAAAGTCACACCACCTAATAACGTTCCAACATCTAGTCAAGTGATTATTATTGTCCGCATCATTTATACGTATTTAGGCACTAGTATACATAGGTCTGGGCACCAGGAAATTAAATATTATCCCCAACATCTGTACTTGTCTTTTAGGATTTTACCCTCACATGTGGGAGAATATGGAGACAAAATGAAGGAATGTATTTTACAGTAAGAGACAGATGCCCCACAGCACTTATGCATTTACCATAAATTATTTATGTTAATGTCTGTCAGGGAATGTGACTATAGCTCTGTTGTACTATACTCTCACAAGTGCTTAGTACAGTCCTCTGAAAGAACTAAGCAATCAATAAATACCATTAATTGAAAATTCCCTAAGGAGAAATCATTCTCCATAATTTTGAAACTGTTGATAAAATTCAGTGAAGCTAAGTGATAAATGAAAGATTAATAAAAACTGAAATGGCAACTCACTCTACATAAGGCTTCACACTGTTTTCCTGTCTTTTAAATGCTCATAACTTAAAAAAACCCTAATATCAAGTAATATGTTATACTAACCACACCAAAAATTTCAATATTTTACTTATTAAAAAATAGATTCATGCTTTGGCTTATACTATTCCTCTAGGGGAAATCTACATTTAACTACCCTGGATTTTTAAAATAATTTGAAAATTATTCTGTTGATCAAGTGATAAGGTCATCCATAGGAGAAGTTAGTAAAATGTCTTTAATTCTCTCATGCTACTGCAGTATAATTTGATTGTTCCTAAAGACTTTGCAAAGGCAATAGAATTTGCCCCAAACCAAAATCACTCTGAGGGAATAATTAATTCACTAGTAATATCTGGCTCATTGGTCATGTCTGCACAGAACAAGTGAAATGGAGGATTGGGCAATTACCTGGATGATAAGTTCCACGTAGTCAAACTGGATAATTAAGATCACAAAGAGGATTTGGGGGCCTGAATTATCCAGTTGAGCTTTCAATATATGATAAATCAACCAGATAATTTATCAGTCCTCCATTTCACTTTGGTTCATGTAATAGCATATATTTATGTACATATACATATAATGTAATATATGCATATTATTTCATTAATTGACTTTTTAAAAATTACAATATGCTAACTAAATATAAAATATTAGAAAAGACAGTAGGCTTGTGGAATAAGTAGACTTACCCTTTGCTAAAAGATAATGTAGCTGACGATGAGGGAGAGGACATGAGGTAAGAAGGGAGGAAATTGTTTCGATAAGGTACGAAGATATGGGGTCAGATACGTAGATAAAGGGGATAGAATTTTGAGAGAAGGCAGGAAATTGTCTCTTGAGAGACTGCTGGAAAAGATGGGAGGAGTAGGAAGAGGGAGGAACTGAGGAGGAACAGGGGATATTTGGGGCATATAACTCTGAAAGTTTTGATTTTCTTAATAAAAGTTTGTGGCCAAGTCATTAAGGGCAAGAATTGTGGTAGTAAAGAGACATGGAGTTTTAGGAGAGAGTTAAACATCTGGAAAACGAGGTCAGTGGGCATAGGTGTCAATAAGCTGGAGAAATACTTTTTGGGGGGCATAGGAGAAACCATGTAAGGATAAACTTGAAGTGGGCAAGATTGGCCTGATATTTCCACTATCAACGCTTTGCAGCTCATGCACAAGAGTGAAACACGCAGAATGTGGAGGTGATCCAGGGTGTGAAGTTAGCAGTATGAGATCAACGAAGGGATAGGGGAGTGAGTGACCTGAGTTCAGAAGAGAGGATGGTGTTGAGGGCATCAATTTGGCCATCATGGGAAGGTATGGATGCTAAATGGGACAAGATGCATTGAGAATATTGGATGGGGTCAAAAAATTAGAGGTCTCTTTAGGGGAACAGCACAGATTTGGGGGGTGCAGTGTGTGGGAGAGAAGGAAGGTGAGGAGACTGCGGTCAGATAGATGGATTTCAGAGTTGGTGGGGTAAAGACTGTGCAATGTCTAGAGATGATGAGATCAAGTATGTGTCCAAATTGGTGAGTGGGTGAACTGGGGTGGAGCAGGACATCAGTGGAGTGGAGGAGTAATATAAAGCAGGCAGCAAAAGGATTGTCAGGACAATCCATGGTGATATTAAGTACCCAAGGATAGTAACAATAATAATAGTAATTATTATGGTATTTGTTAAGTGCTTTCTATGTTCACTGTTCTAAGCACTGCGATAGATACAAAATAATCAGGTTGGACAAAGTGCCTGTCACACATGGGGCTCACATTCATATTCCCCATTTTATAGATGAAGTAACTGAGGAACAGAGAAATAAGTGATTTGTCCAAGGACACACAGCTGATTAGAACCCACATCCTCTGTCTCCCTGGCCCGTCCTCTTGATGATCACTCGATGATCCTCTTGATGATCTGCAAGGACCAATTTCAGGGTGGAGAAAGAGAGACAATGTAAGAAAGGGATCAAAATGTTGGAGGTGGGTCTATCTGTAATTATTTTTAGTGTGGCTGTCTCCTGCTAGACTGTAAGCTCATGGGTAGGGATCTTGTCTACCAATTCTGTATGTGTACAGTGTTCTCCACATGGTAAGCACTAATAAATACCATTGATTGATGGTCCCAAGCTGTTTTCTATTTCCCTTCACCTCTACCTCTAACCCTTATGATATTGACTATCTGGGAGCAAATGAAGTGTAGGGGACAGTCCCATGGGTGGGAATTTGTTGCAGGCATGGCTTCCCAAGAAGAAGTACAGAAAACTAAGTTCCCTAAGAGCAGGGATTCACTTTTTAACTATCTTGAACTCTCCCAACTACTAATAGAGTGCTCTATACACACAGTAAATGCTCAATCAAAACCATTGATTGATCGACTGATTAAGTGCTGATACATAGGTGACAGAAAATAGGAAATATCTGAGTAAACTCATTTTAAAAATCATCTACTTATTGAGAATGCATAGTCATCCTAGGTCTTGCGATTTGTCAACGAGGCCCAAGATTTAACACATTTCTTCGAAGTTTCAAGAAATAAATAATTTCATATGAAATTATCATCTTGCACAAACTATTGTCTTCATAAAGTTATTCACTAGGAGTTTGTAATTTTTATCTTTTAATTAATGGATAAATATCATTTCAAATAGGAATCTACATGTCAGAATACATTTTCATATCTAGTGAAAATTTTGTATTTGTTTTATATATGGTTTTCCTTGACAATTTCTGGGTAGGAGAGGGGTTTAGGTTCCTGATAGTATGCATATTTGGTCAATTATAGTTGGATGAATATTATTGAATAAAAAGGGCCATGCAGTTTGTATCACTAGAATTAAGTCAAGAATTTTTAGAGTAATCTAATAAAATCCAACATAAAATAATTCTAAAGCTATTTTCAAGCTGGCTATCATTTCACTTGCTACCTCAGGCACCACACTTAAGATTACATTGTGCTTCTCCATCAAGGAATCAGCAGTTCATTAGCATTGTACCTAAACTTCGTAGAAACTGTTTAAGGTTCACTGTTACCAGGAATACTATGATAGCAATGAATTTCATGAAATTCTTTGTGTAATGCTAATGAACAACTGCTATTACTGCTGGAGAGGCACTGTGAAATACTAGGACAACTCAAAATCCAGCACACTTGAAATAATAGGTGGAGTAATCTCTAGCCATTTATGGTCATCAAAATGGTATTCAGATAGTTGAGCACTGATTTGCAAAACTGCTGTTGGAAAAGCCCTTAGTAGGCAAATGAAACCCTAGGGGCATCACAATGTACATGTTAAAATAAGTTACCCTAGACTAGAAATATGAGAAATATCAATGGAATTGAAAGTCTAATCCCAGGTCCCCAGGACTTTACATTTGAATGCGGAAGGCAGAGAAAATAACAAAAATGCCTCAATCAAAAGTGAGAGAATGGTTGTCAGAGACTGGTTAGGTCAGGCTCCTATTGGAGTGGAAATTAAGAACTGAGGTGAATGTGAGAAACTTGAAGCAGCAAGTACCTGGGAACTGCACGTCTCAGAAGTCAAAGGCCAACATTTCCTGAAGTCACCTGTAAATTTTAAATTCAGGAGCCATGGTTGGATCTTGCTGTCTCTCCCCATATGTGTGGGAACACTGACTGATAACCTTACTTACCTGTGAATATACAGACTCAGAACATTGTTTTTTACAACTCTAAGGAATTTTGTTTATTTGTAATAGTTTGTGAGTTTACCAAAGCGTGTAGAAGGCCCAGGTGTGATTTCTATCTCAATCATAAATTGTGCTTTGAGCTCCTGAGCATGCTTACGATCCATCACTTTTAAAGGAGTGTACTTAAGGAAGACATGGGAATATGTGCCCTCTTGAGCTTGATATTGACCTCTCCAACTCGTTCTTGCACCCTGTCCAACATCAATTAGTTGAATTTTTGTATCTAAGCAAAATACATAACCACCAATGGCATGAGCTTCATATGTTTCTGTAGCCCATCTTTTCCTGCAGAAATTCCTCACTATTGGCTGTCAGGCACTCAATAACTTTGGTACTCACCTCAGTCTCACAGCAGTTAGGTACATATTCTTATACTCTACTATTTGTCCTACCTGTCCGCCTGTCTGAGTCCAGTAGATTGTAAGCTTCCTATGGGCATCAACTTACTCCATTGTTTTGTAGTAGTAGTAATAGTATTTATTAAGTGTTCATTGTAATGTTAATGTTGGTATTTGTTAAGCGCTTACTATGTGCCAAGCACTGTTCTAAGCGCTGGGGTAGACACAAGGGAATCAGGTTGTCCCACGTGGGGCTCACAGTCTTAATCCCCATTTTACAGATGAGGTAACTGAGGCACCGAGAAGTTAAGTGACTCGCCCAAAGTCACATAGCTGACAAACGTCCGAGCCAGGATTTGAACCCATGACCTCTGACTCCAAAATCTGTGCTCTTTCCATCGAACCACGCTGCTTCCCTATTGCTGCCTCATTGTAGGCACAGAGGGCAGTACTAAATACTGGGAAAAAATATACAGATGGAAATTAGATATGGACCTTATATAAAAATCTACAAATAAAAATAAAATATACATAAAAATGAAGAGAATACAACAACAATTGATTGATTGATTAAACCAGCTTTCCCCCCTTGTACTGATCATGGCAGTCCACCCACCACAACCCAGCACCCACCTTTCAATCTTCTAACACCTACCTACTCACTGTGCCTAACTCACCTCTCTCTTGCAGTCTCTCATTCCCCTTCACCTGTCTGGAACCTTCTCCCATCCATATGAGACCGAACACCATTCCCCATATCTTCTGAAAATTGTTTCTGATATTGTATTTTTCAATCCATAAATCATGCCCTGTTGAAGAGAGTAAGCATATAATCCTTCTACCTTACCTCACAGGTATGTACTAATGTAGCCAAGTGAACAGAACAAAAGACAGGAAGCCAGCCTTTCCAATCAATCAATTGTATTTATTGAGTGCTTACTGTATGCAGAGCACTCTACTAAGCATTTGGAAGAGTTGGTAGACATATCTCTGCCTGCTGTAAGACCCTGGGCAAGTTACTTAATTTCTCTGTGCCTCAGTTTCTTCATCTGTAATAATACTCTTTTCCCTGCCACTTAGGCTGTGAGCCACATGTGGATGTGCTGAAGTGGCAGCTGGGGAGATATAAAGTGGGGAGAATAGGAATTAATTAGGAGACCTCCTGGAGGAGATGTAATTTCAGAGGGCTTTGAAGTTGGCGAGAATAATGTTTTGCTGGATGTGAAAGGGGAAGGAGCAAGAGGTCATGGACATTTGAAGGGGAAAGAGGAGGAAGTATTGATTCCATAAATGTTGTGAGTTGTGAATGGGGATTTGGTAACACCCTGTAAATGGGGTTTGAAAGAAAGAGTTAAGATTACTCATTCGTGATACCATTTGCCTTAGAACTGTGAAGTGCTTAAACCATTGAAGAGTAAATGGGAAATATTATAACTCCCTGAGGTAAAATATGGAAAGGATATTAATCCTCATGACAACTTAAACTGTATACATAAAAGTACTAGCCAACTAGCCACTGTATCTCATTTTTCTCTTGTTTCCTACATTTTGCATATGCCCTCTTTTCAACCTGGAATTACCCCTTCCTGTAGACTACTACTCTCCCCATCTTCAAAATCTCTTCCTCTCCTGGAGGCCTTCCCTGATTACTCTCTCATATTCCCACTCCTGAATTCTCCAACATTTCCCACATCTGTACTTGCATCACCTAATCACTTGAGTACTCATCTAACTCCAACCCCACCACCACCATGGTACTCATGCTATTGTTTCTTCCTACCCCATTGTTTATATTAGTGTTTGATTAGATTAGACTGTAAACCCGTCAGTGGGCAGGGACTTTCTCTTGCTGTTGCCGATTTGTACATTCCTAAGAGCTTAGTACAGTGCTCTGCACATACTAAGCACTCAATAAATACTATTGAATGAATGTTTGTCTTCCTTGCTGGATTGTAGATTTTTTTTTGAGGGCAATCTGCTAATTTTACTCTTGTACTACTAAACATTAAGCACTGTATCCTGCAAACAGTAGGCTCTCAATAAATATTACTGTGGATTAACTAACATTCATTATATTCCCTCAAACTATGTCCATTTAGTCTCACGTCGAAAGGTGATCTACAGTCAATTCCCAGCACAGTGACACACATACCACTCAAATCATCATTAGAAAGTGTAGAAAAATTAGGAGGAGGAAGAGGAAGAGAATGAGAGGAATAAAAGATGATAGTAATGAGATGATAATCACCAAATGATGATAGTAATGATAGATTTAAAGATAAAAATCTACAAAGTTCAGAGCATCCACGGAAAATGTTACTCAAAGCAATCATCCACACATCAGTTAAAGGCTCCTCCACTGAAATCTTCATTTTACCTTGCTTATTGGCAGATTAAGATCATGAGAGATGAGAATCAGCAGGGCCTAGAGGAAAGAGCCCAGGTCTGGCTCTGCCGTTTGACTGTGGTTTGACCTTGGACAAGTCACTTAACTTTTCTGTGCCTCAGATTAAATTCTCTTCCCTCTTAAACCATGTGCCCCATATAGGGCAGGGACTGGGTCTGGCCTGATTATCCTATATCTACTCCAGTATTGTCATAGAGTAAGTGCTTACCAAATACCATAAGTATTATTATCATTATTAGTAGTGGTGGTGGTAATAATAAATCATCCAGTAAATGGGAAGTAGTTGTTCTCACATCTTTCTGCCCATCAATGACTCCCCCTCCTAGCTTTTGTTGCCTTTCATCATTTGTCATTGCATTTTCAGATGGAGTGGCATGAAGCTAAGATAGAATCCTAGATCATGCATGTTTCTTTCCTTCAGAATATCTTTTCTTCTGCCTTTTCTTGAAGTCAGCAAGGAGCTAGACATGATTTATTCTGCCTTATAATAATAATGTTGGTATTTGTTAATAATAATAATAATAATAATAATGATGGTATTTGTTAAGCGCTTACTATGTGCAGAGCACTGTTCTAGCGCTGGGGTAGACATAGGGGAATCAGGTTGTTCCACGTGGGGCTCACAGTTTTAATCCCCATTTTACAGATGAGGTAACTGAGGCCCAGAGAAGTTAAGTGACTTGCCCACAGTCACCCAGCTGACAAGTGGCAGAGCTGGGATTCGAACCCATGACTTCTGACTCCAAAGCCCAGGCTCTTTCCACTGAGCCATGCTGTTTCTAAGAGTGGTATGCTTTAAGGGCTCCTTAGAGAAGTAGTGCTTTTTGCCACTTCCATCATAATTTGGGAAATCCTAATAGTGTTGAGTAGTGATTGATTAATTTTCCTAGAATTGAAAAAAAAAAATGTAAAACTAAAAGACCAAACTGGTAAAAACAAAAATCTTCAGACTAAATTCTGCCAGTACTTCCATGTTTCACATATGAATCTTCAGCAAAGTTTAATTAGTAAGAAAAATGGAAAAAGTAACTCTTCACTCTTATAATTAGGCAAACTGATTAACTATCAAAACAATTTTACTGTGCTATCTTAGAATGAAAATTGCTTACTTGGTTGAAAATATGTGATCATTTACATGAAGGCTAAATTGTTTTAATTACTTCTTCATTTTATTTGCTTCAGTTCATTATTGGGACTTTATCTTACAACCCTTCCTCTGTTGCCTTTCATTTCAATCTGTTATGCCATTAAAGCTAAAGTTGTTATTACTAGCATATGAGTATGAAGTTGAAGGTCAGTTGTTGAAAAATAACCAAATTCAAACAAATTAGGTCTTTGACTTCAGCCATTCTGAACATTTCAATTTTTGTTTGGAGTAGATTTAAATAGTAAGAATTTATTCTTTTCCCCATTTATTTTCACATATTTTACTTTCCTTTGAAGACATCTAAGGTCATATTTTACTCTTCTGATATGAGGAAGGGTTAATTGAATGGAAAGCTTCCTCCTATGCAAAATACTTCTCATATTCGAAATGTATTCTGTTGTCAATCCAAATAGAACACAAACTAAAATGAGATAATTGGGAAGGTGCCCATAAAGTCAGGCTGAATATATTATCACAAGTATATGTGAGATAATATTTGTTTTAAAAAGATTCTATGGCACTGTAAACTCAGTCTCATTAGAGACTGCATTTAAAAGGCTTATAAAGTTACTCATTAATGTTATCTTGTTGTATCTCCACAGCTTTTTCATTAAAGAAAATTCAGCAGAAAGCATTTTCTCCTGATAGCAGGAACCAATTTGCAATAAATGTTCTGGAAACCACTAGGGAAGCCATTACTGAGGTCTAATAAAAACAGACAAGCGTAACTTGTTCTATATTTTTGTTTCAATCACATACAGATGAGACCCCGCTCTCCACACCAACCGCCAGAGACAGCCTTGACAAACTTTCTCTAACTGGGCATGGGCAACCGCTTCCTCCAGGTTTTCCATCTCCTTTTCTATTCCCTGATGGATTGTCCTCCATAGAGACCCTACTGACTAACATCCAGGTAGGCTTTTCTACAGTCTATCTTAAAGTACTACAGAAGAGCAGTTGCAGATTTATCTAAGTTACTATAACTATTCCATCTTAATCAGCTCCTCTGATTATTCAGATAAACTAATTCATGGAAACCTCTTAAAGCAATTTCAATTTTAAAGGGGTTGCAAAATCAAATGAATTTATAAAATCAAATTTAGTAGTTAAAATATAGATTGTTTATTAAACCATAAAGGGTTTTTTTGGGATGAAATCATTCTGTTTTAATGTGCTTTTTATTACAGCCTAATTAGATAGATGTAGCCGAATGTTTCAACTTCTTTGGCAGGCAAAAAAAAAAAAAAAGAAAACTGTCTTAGTAAATACTTAGTTGTTTAAAACTCCTAGACTTTGAGGGGGAAAATAGTCTGTGTATTTTAAATATGTCTAGACTAAAGAGTTTCACAAAAATATTTTTTTTTTCCATTTATGCTTATTTTAGCTAACACAGCCTTTCAAAGGATAGACTTCAAAGAACATTACAAAATTTCATGCAGATTTCCTATTCACTACTCAGGATGTATATTCTATGTACAGTACAGAATGGTTTACAATAACATATAACATAGGGCCAGATAAAATATGTGTTTGGGATAAGCGAAGTTATAATTTGATTTCGCCCACACAAGTAGTATTCATGTGGTCAGCAGATGGCTATTATGCCCACTGGAAATATCTGGAAAAATAGCAAAATGGGAGTGCAGAAGAGTCCTTCTGTTGTTACATCATGCTACTTTGAGGGCTCCCTTTTCTACGATGTCATTTTCATTATACTCCTACTGTGATTCTGTCCTTTCCATTTACAGAAATATAATCCTTGACCTCTGTAATCACTACATATTACTACTTATTTGTTAATGAGACATTTGGAATATTACCATGATGACAAACTTCAAGAAGATTTTGTAAAGCAAATTTACGAACAGGCTCCTCTTTTTGATCACTTTTTTCAAACTTTATATTGACATTCGTAGCTGAGTATTGTGTGTGAATATATTCTGTCACTGAAACAGTTTTGGACAATAGGTATTTCTTTAGCTCGGATCAATCTAGAAAAAAAGAACATAACTTGCAAATGTCCCAAACTATAAAACATTTATTCAGAACTCTACATCTAACTTCATGTGTGTAGTTATCATTAAATAAAAACACATCTTCAAAGCAGCTTGGAGCTTTAACTTATTCTCATAACGTACAACATTTCTAGATTTCATCAATTGAAGTAGTCACAAATCCTTTCACAAATACTCTGTCTCTTACTATGCTACCAAAGCTAAGCAGGACCCAATCTGAGACATCAATGACATCAAGAAAAAGCAACCAGCACTAATACACGAGGTGCTTTTCACTCTAGCTATGTCGTAGAAAACAAACTGTCTTGAGAAATATGAATTTTTTTTAAAGAAAGTATCTGATGTGCAAGTTTTTATTGACAGAGAAAGTATTTGAATCCATATTATCAACTACAACATAGTGTGAAAACTTTTTCAGTTATTTTCACCAGAGGGCGCTTCCCCCCATTAGTCTTAATGGGTAAAAAATGTTGTGAAAACATTTTCCTCCTTTGACAAACTGATATAAAAAAATTTACTACAGTACCAGAAACATCCAGACTTAAATTGAATTTTGAAAACATTTCTGGCCAAGGAAATGTTTCTGAAGAAAACAGTGCATTTGTCTTCCTAGAATATAACTGGGTAAAATGTTTGTAGTGAAACTATATGTTTCTGTTCAAAAGTTATTTTAGTGCAAGGAAAAGTCCTTACAGACTTAGATGCCTGTTTCCATGTAATCAGAAGAATAAGAATTTCTGTTTATGGTTAATAAAAGTTCATTTTTCAATAAAATGTGAGCTTAAACTCTTTAGTCATTAACTGAGGTCTCCCAAAGTGATTAAGTGCAAGTTCAAGTTCAAGTGTTCAAGGAGTATTCATGTTCCTGTTCAGACAGATGAGGGCCTGCCCTAGTGACCATAAAATATGAATGTGCTTGCTTATCTGGATTTTAATTTGGGTAATTACATTTTGCCTTGCTTAAAATCCTCTGCAGTTTCAATGAGGGTGTACCGGTGTTCCTTACTTTCTAGGAGGAAATATTTATCAGTCCTAATTGCATATTTATCCCAGTTGGAAGTGTCATCCTACTAGTAGATTAAGTGATCTCAATTTAAGAACTTGACAATTATTTGAGGGGTAAGATTTTATGGGTAGTACACTTTTGTGTTCTAAAGAATAGTTTTATTATATAAATGCATTTTTGTGTACATGAAAATAACTGCAACATAAGCAAAAATTAATATAAAAGTCAGGATTTTCATCTTAATATAAATAATAGTCATCTTGAAATATGACTAATATGAAATCACATCCAAAATCCACTTTATCAGGTGATGGAATTAATCTACCTTATAATGCTCTTCTGTAAATTCTAGTGGAATGTCACCTGAATATAAAATATAGTGACACCCTGGATGCAGATTCACACATTTTTTTCTGTAAGAAACTTATCCTGAATTTCTACAAATGGACAACATAATTTTGGTGGATTTTAATTGGACCTGCATGTAATACATCTAGCAATGCTTGAGGCAGAGCATCCTGAAGATAGGGATAACAACTCTGGAACGGTGTACTACTACTTCTGCTAAAGAGTTAGCTTTCCAGGCAAATTCACTTGATACATAACATTTTGGATTTTCTAGCCTCCATTCCTGTTTCCATTTACCTTTTGTTAAAGAACAATTATGGTAGTTTGTTAAGCGGTTACTCTGTATGAAGTACTGTTCTAAGTAGTGGGGTAGATCCAAGGCACATCTCCTCCAAGAGACCTTCCCAGACTAGGCCCCCCTCTTTTCTTCTTCTCCCACTCCCTTTTGCATCACCCTGACTCACTCCCTTTGTTCTTCCCCCTTCCCAGTCCCACTGCACTTATATACATATCTGAAATGTATTTATTTGTATTGAAGTGTATCTCCCCCCCAGACTGTAAGCATATTGTGGTCTGTGGGAATGTGTCTATGTATTGTTGCACTGTATTTTCCCAAGCACTTAGTGCAGTGCACTGCATACAGAAAGTGTTCAATAAATGCAAGTGAATGAATTGAAGAGAATGAATACAAGGTTATTAATTTAGACACGATCCCTGTCCCATGTGGCTCACAGTTTAGATATGAAGAAGCAGGATTTTTTTATTATGGTGTTTGTTAAGAACCTCCTATGTGTCAATCACTGTTCTAAGTTCTGGGATAAGTACAAGTCAATCAGGTCTGACACAGTCCCTGTCCCACTTGAGGCTCACAGTCTGAGTAGGAAGAAGAACAGATATTGAATATCCAATTTCCAGATGAAGAAACTGAGGTACAGAGAAGTTAAGTGACTTGCCCAAGGTCACATAGCAGGCAGTGGCACACCCAGGACTAGAACCCAGTCTTCTGAATCCCAGGCCCATCCATAATCTTTCCACTATACCAGTATGATTACCTGATCTTCCTGTGGCCACCCTGGGAATATCAAAATGGTGGGTCATTTTGATAAAGAGGGAAGTATGTATCTACCAACTCTATTTTATTGTAGTCTCCTGAATGCTTAGTAAAGTTATCTGCACATGATAAGCACTCAATAAATTGACTGATTGATAATAGCATTAGATCATTAATACTTTCAGTTGGCAGTTGTAAATTACGTTGATTCCTGTGTCATTAGAATGCCATGCAAAAACCAGCATTTGTATGGTCAAGGGTCTGAATATTGCATAGGTTATAGGACGTTCTTTGAGCAGATCGCAAATGATTACAGCAGATCTTAGTGATTGCCAATGTATTTGCTTTGCATGAAAGTAAAAATTAAAAGAACTGCACTGTTAAGAAATCTGTCATCGGCTTACTTTGAAAATGAGTATTAGCCTGTTGCCATTTTCTCACTATTTGAAAGGATCTGCTTTTGAGCAATTTTGAGCCTGCCTCCTAAACTATTAATTATACATGTATACTATATAACATTGTCCAGGTTTTTTTTTGTTTAGGAAGGAAGATACCATGAATAGAAATTGAACCTGGTTATCTATCTCCTTTTGATCATAGATAGCTTTAATTTTGATTAAGTATTTGCTATATTTTGAACTATGATAAGCGCTGAAGTAAGTACAAGATAATCAGTACGTCCTTCCCTCACGTTGCTCACATTCTAATCATCAGAAAACAGACACACAGAAGAATGACTGAAATACAAAGCAGCAGTAAATTATAATAAATTACAAATAACAGTCTGAAATAGTTTGAGACAGAAGCCCTACCCCCACACATTTCCTCCCTTTTTAAGTTGATGAGGCTGTGACTATCCTAAACAAGGAATTTTGCCAGGAATAGGAAGGGGGTGTAAGGATTCCTTCCTCCAATTACCATTTTTATCTATTCAAATGAAAAATGCAATGTTTTATTAGGGAAATTTTCACATATATATTCAGTTGAAGGGAAAATAATCTTAGGAAGCAGAACATTTGAGAATTTTAATTCTCATGTTAGCCTTATGATAAAAATTTGGAAGCCAATCAAATATATGCTTTTTATTTCCTTTTTACTCTAATATAATTATATTCTAAATGAATCAAGACCTTGAATATTTAGTGTGATTATCATTATCCAACTAACAAATCACATCAACCAATCTTCCCTTATGGGAAATACTTTCATTTCCTTAACACTCTAAATTTTACTGTGTTCCATATGTCATTAGTAGCCTATTGGCTTAATATCCAGCCACAGAACATGACTCAAATTGTACAGGTAATAGAAAATAGTTATTGTGGTATTTCACAAATGACCCACCTGGAGAATATGCAGGATTTTTCACAAAAATAAAATGACCATTATCATTGAAAGTCTCCTAATCATTTGAAAATATCATGAACTTTCATTCAGTATTCCATTTCCCAGCCCACGGCTGCCTCAGCCACAGACACAGGCAGGTATTTAATAGGTTTTCAGTATGTTTGCAGTAGAGCTGTCACTGGCAATAACACTTGGTTTGCATAGGCATCAATTTGGCTCTAGTGCAGATTTTTGTTCACATTGGAATCTAGTGATGTGCACTGATTTAATGTCTACAAATGGAACTTCACTTCTTAGAGCTTAGGAGTAGTCCCTAGAGGATCTTGGATCCAAAAAGCTAATATTTTTCAGACATAATCAGCAAGAATAGGTAATGTATTGCCATTAGCTCCATTAGCAGCAACTGAAACAAAAGGAAACAGAATAGAAATGTAATGTGCTTTTAGCAACTTCATTTTTTATAAGGATGCTTGATATAAAATTACCCAATTTGGTATTACAGTTTAGCATTATTCACCATGTTTATTCATAATGATCGTTGCATATTTAAAGAACACCAAAATATTGTGTTTTGTCAGCCAAGAACAATAATAGTTTAATAGTAATTTATTTTAAATAGCTACTGATAATACAACCAATCAACACATTAAGTGGTGCCAACACTGGCATCTTGCTAAATAATCTCTAGACGTCGTACTGAGAGTACATTTTTCAAAGATAAGTCAACAAGAGCAACCAGAGCAGAAAATTAGAATTTGGTATCTTAGAATTAAAATACAGCTAAACTAAAGTTTTAATTGGGGTGATCTAAAAGGGCACTTGATGTAATGATCTCTTTCATTTGTTACTAATTGTTTGTTCCTGATGAACACGAAACATATATGTGAATGTTGCTGAATTGAGTAAAGATGGCATATGCTTTAGCAGCAAGGTTTTATTGTTAAACAAGATAGATTATGGGAGTGGAACTAGCTATAGTTTAGAAACTCTTTTCTAATTTATTTTATGTCATAGGAATTAGTTGTGGATATTCCCTAATAACGTTCACCTACATTCCTGGATATCATATGGTTTCTGTGTTTGCAGCAGATGAAAACAGACCTGCAAAAATGTTCTAGGTTCTGTTGGTTAATAGAGATAGAGTTTTTAAAAAATCATTTTTTTAAAAAAAGCTCCTTCATTCAATCTTGGGTAATTCTTAATATTTTTAGATATGAAATTCTCTTGATTGACTCCAAATATAGAGATTTTTAAAAATGTGTCCAACTGACCTCCAATTCCCATTCTTCTCTGAAGGAGGAATCTTATGTGTCTCCAGCACGTATCCACCCCTTTGCCCAGAATTGTTCTTTTGCATAAAGAAGAATATCCTAGCTTCCTTCCTTAAACCACACTGTTTAGGGAAGTATGAAGAACAGGCAAAACTGTTACGAAACAGAGAATACCAAGTCTCGAAAGAATCTGATCCCTTCTGCCTCGAGGGTGCAATCCCTCCAGGATTTCTCCAAATGTGATATGCTATCGCACTGGACTTGGGAGGTAAAATTATATTCCTACTTCTTAAAGGAGCACAGGCTGCATGTCATGCTAGCATAGGTTATGTAATTCATGCCTATCCCAAGCCCAGATTGAAAACTGGGCTCCATTCTCCGGTTGAGAGGCAGCATAGCCTAGTGGACCTAGAAGTCAGAGGACCTGTATTCTAATCCCAGCTCTGCCAATTGCTTGTCGTAGAACCTTGGGCAAATCATTTAACTTCTCTGTACCTCTGTTTCCTCAACGTAAAGTGTGATTGAATATCTGCTCTCTGTCCTACATAGACTTTGAGCCCAATGCGGACTAGAGATTGTGTCCAACATAATTTGAACCTACCCCAGTGTTTGAAACATAGTAAGTGCTTAACAGGTACCATAAAAAATTAAAAAATTCCAAAATTGGATATGGAGAATTAATTTTTCTCCAATCGTTGTAACCTCTTATTGAGTTCAGTGAAGTAAAACATGCCCTTAAATGACCTCTGAGAAGCAAAGCTTTGCTTTCCACAATGACTATAATGAATCCCTTGGTCTCCAGTTCAATTTTCATTTGACCTATATTTAAAGATTACTTCTAATGGGCAAGTACTACATTTTGCTGATTCTTTGAGATTCTAAAATTAAGACTGTCTTTACTACTCTTTTTTTTTCATTTGGATTCTATGAAATTTGTGATGTTATCATCAGGATTTATCCTGGGAATTACCTGGTGAACTGAAGTACCTGATGTATGTTGTGGTCTTTTTTTAATTCATTTTTTATTGTGTTTGTTAAACGCTTACTATGTGCCAGGCATTGTACTAAACACTGGGGTAAATGCAAGTAAATCAGGTTCATTCATTAATTCAATCATATTTATTGAGTGCTTACTGTGCGCAAAGCACTGTACTACGTGCTTGGGACAGTACAATATAACAATAAACAGACATATTCCTTGCCCACAACAAGCTTATAGTCTGGACACAGGCCATACCCACATGAGGTTTTCAGTCTTAATTAATTCCCATTTTAAAGATGGTGGAATTGAGGCACAGAGAAATTAAGTGACCAGGGTGACCAGGGTCACACAGAAAACAAGTGGTGGAGTCTGGATTAGAACATACATCCTCCGACTCTCCGGCCCATGCTCTTTTCACTAGGATATGCAGCTTCTCTAATATTCTGTAATTCATTTTTTTAACCATCCTCTAGCAATTATCACAAGCATCATAAAATCTTTTAGTAAACACTGTTGATATAATAAATGGGTTATAATCTTGTCACATGATGTTCCCCAACATATTTGACCGGTTAATTCCAAGTGAGAAGTTGCAATGCATATGCAGAATAGTAATATCAGTATTCATCTTTAAATCTCAGCTCAATTTTTTGAAAGCTATTTAATTACAATTTTGTATTTTATATCTGAGCAGGGGTTGTTAAAGGTTGCCATAGACAATGCCAGAGCTCAAGAAAAGCAGGTCCAACTGGAAAAGACAGAGCTGAAAATGGAGTTATTCCGGGAACGAGAATTACGGGAAACTCTTGAAAAACAGTTGGCTGTGGAGCAGAAGAACAGAGGTAATGCATTTTCATAAGATATATTATATAGATGTGAATATATACATTATATTTTAATAATTTTATAAAGTATAGATGTCTTTCATATTAGAAGACACTCACAGTGAAGTTTACCTATGTGGTTGTGAGACTGAAAAATCTAAAGTGGGATTCACAACCCCAGCTGCACTGGGAGCACATAAAACTTATCCCTTGTGATGGTGTTCTTAATCTTTGCCACACCTGGAGCTATTTTGTCTTTTGGCTCCTCGTCTCTCTTTTTATGTCAAGTTTTTTGTGCAAAGAGAGACACTTCCTTCTTACTAATAATGTGTCATGCAGGTCTGTCCTCAGCAGTTGATTTCCAGTTTTCAGCTGGGATGCAGCATTGTCTGAGGCTGTGTTTACTGAAACCTTAAAATGGTACCTCTACTCCTCTTCCTTTGGTTTCCCAGAAAAAGGTGGTAAAGCATTCAACCATGTCAGACCTGGAAAGAAATGAGTTCTGCTCTAGAAGATGGCTGGCTGATGCACAGAGCCTCCCAAGTCCTAGGGGCATGTCCTACTTCATCATCATTTCTATAGTCCACTATATTCATGTAATAATTTTGGTATTTGTTAGATGCTTACTATGTGCTGAGCACTGTTCTAAGTGCTGGGATAGTTTACAAGGTAATCAGATTGTCCCACTTGGGGCTCACAGTCTCAATCCCCATTTTCCTGTTGAGCTGAGGCATGGAGATGTAAGTGACTTGCCCAAAGTTACACAGCAGACAACTGGCAGAATCGGGATTAGAACCCATGACCTTCTGACTTCCAGACCCATGCTCTAGACCCTAGGCCATGCTGCTGTGGATTCATACTATAAAGCACCACCACATTGGTGTTGGGCGATTGACTAAAGTAGGGACTTACCTTGCCCTGTGGCACTACTGCTTTCTGGTAAAGACTAGGAATCATTGTGGTGGTCTCTAGGGGCAATGGTGTTGCTTCCATTTCCATGGATAATTTTAACGGGGGCAAGGTCTTACAAGGAAGCAACGATGCAACAAAGTGCAAGGATGCAAAAGATAGCCGTAGGTCAATCTCAACTTTAGCTCCAGATCAGATTGAGCTTTCTGCTGCAGTGGTCTGTCTATCCCACTTGGAAGAAAAATGAAGAAATTAAGGATAAAATCCCATCCCTTGATGAATTTACAAGCAGTATACTACTTGGCCACAATAGTGAATTTTGCAGTATGTCGCATCCATAGCAGTGTGAAGAGAATTGTTTAGATAATATGGAATCCCAGGTTTTAGATCCAATAATAATAATAATTTTAATTGTGGCATCGGCTAAACACTTACTAAATGTCAAGCACTCTACTAAGTGCTGGAGTAGGTACAATATGGCATGCTGGGTCTCTGCTAACAAGGTGAAGATTTATCTTGGCTCCATCACTTGACCTTGGGCAAGTCACTTCACTGAGCCTCAGTTCCCTCATTTGTAGAAAGGGGATTGAGACTAGGAGCCCCACGTGGGACAGGGACTGTGTCCAACCCTATTTGCTTGTATCCATCCCAGTGTTTAATAAAGTGCCACATAGTAAGTACTTTACAAATACCATAATCACTATAATTATTATTATAGCCATTATTATTACTTGAAGACCACCTAGGACAATTCATGCAACCACCTGCTGAATCATGGAACTATGTCACTGAATTTTCATTAATTCATTCATTAAATCATATTTATTAAGCACTGACTGTGTGCAAAGCAATGTACTAAGTGCTTGGGAAAGTAGAATAGAACAATAAACAGTGACATTCCCTGCCCACAATGAGCTCACAGCCTAGATGGGGGAAGAGAGGCATCAGTACAAATAGATAAAATTACAGATATATTCATGAGTGCTGTAGGGCTTATGTGTGTTGTGGGGGGGAAGAGCAAAGGAAATGATTCAGGGAGAAGAGAGCAAGTGGGAGATGAGAAAAAATGGGGCTTGATCTGGGAAGACATCTTGAAGGAGTTGTGCCTTCAATAAGGCTTTGAAGGTAGGGAGAGTAATTTTCTGTTGGATTTGAAGAGGGAAAGTGTTACAGGCCAGAGGCAGGCCATGTGCCAGGGGTCAGGAGGTGAGACAGGTGAGATGGGCATGGTGAGAAGGTTAGCACTAAAGAAACGAGGTATGCGGGATGCATTATAGAAGGAGAGAAGTGAGTTGAGGTAGGAGGATAGAGGGTGATGGAGTGCTTTAAAGCCAACAGTGAGTAGTTTTTTTGATATGGAGTAGGATTCAATATGGAGTAGGATTCACAATCCCTGGAGAATTTTGAGGAGGGGATGACTTGTCTCGAACGGTTTTGAAGAAAGATGTTATGGGCAATGGAGTGTAGTATGGATGGGAATGGGGAAAGACAGGAGGTTGAGAGATCAGCAAGGAGGCTGATGCAGTAATCTAGGTGGGCTAGGATGAGTGAATGTATTAACTTGGTAGCAGTTTGGATGTAGAGGAAAGGAAGGATTTTTAGCTATATTGTGAAGGTGGGACAGGTAGGATTTGGTGATGGATTGAATATTTGAGTTGAATGAGAGACAAGAGTCAAGGATAACGCCAAGGTTATGGGCCTGTGAGATCGGGAATATGGTGGTATGGTCTATAGTGATGGGAAAATCAGGGAGAGGACAGGGCTTGGGTGGTAAAATAAGGAGTTCTGTTTTGGACAGGTTAAGTTTGAGGTGTCGGAAGGACTTCCAAGTGGAGATGTCTTGAAGGCAGGAGGAGATGCAAGCCTGGCGAAAGGGAGAGAGATCTGGGGAGGAAATATAGATTGGGTATTATCTGTATAGAGATGGTAGTTGAGAATGAGTTTTTCAAGGGAGTGAGTGTAGATGGAAAATAGAAGGGGACCCAGAACTGAACCTTGAGAGACCATCACAGTTAAGGGATAGGAGGCAGAGGATGAGCCATGAAGGAGAATGAAAATGAATGGCCAGAGACATAAGAGGAGAACCAGTGAAGCCAAGGTTGGATATGGTCACTTTGGCTGAAAATGGACCTTGCACAGAAAAAAACCTTAATGGTCTCTTGGTAATGCATAGCCACCCTGCTCACCTACTTATTTGGTGTACTCTGTACTGTAGTGGAAATATGACTACTGTCCAGGATGATGAAGTGTGAGTAGGGTGGCAAAAATTCCTTACTAATTCCTTTAGCGCAGAGTCTATGGCCTGTAAAGTCAGGACTAAGGCTTGTTTTTTGGGAGATTCCACAGTTAAAAGACAGTAGCTGATAGCGCTTATTAAGCAGTGCTATATCTAATATGGCTGGGAAGTGAGGGGAAGATCAGAGAGTTTTCAGCTGAGTAGCAGAACTGTACTATAATTGTAAATATAGGTCTTTCTGAACATGTTTCATATTCAACTTATCATATTTAGCTTAAGGACAGCAGAAACTAGCTTGACATAGATACCAAAGGTAAATACGATAGTAGGATACTAAGAAGCAGCATGGCTTGGTGGACCGAGTATGGTGCCAGGAGTCAGAAGGACCTGGGCTCTAATCCCAGCTCAGCCCTTTACCTGCTGTGTGACCTTGGGCAGGTCACTTAACTTCTCTGCCTTAGTTACTCAATCTGTAAAATGAGGATTAAGATTGGGATCCCCAAGTGGGACAAGGACTGTGTCCAACCCAGTTTGCTTGTATCTTCATCAGTGCTTAATACAGTGTCTGGCACATAGTAAGTATTTAACAAATGCCACCATTACTGTGATGGGGTTCTGCAAACAAAACTGATCACTGAAATATATGTACCCTACCTAATTTTAAAATTAATTTTTATAGTCACTTGAATTATAGTACTTGTTAAGCGTTTTTTTAGATGACAAAAACTGTAGTAGATATAAGATAGTCAGTTTTGACACAGTCTCTGCTCCATATGAGGCTCACAGTCTAAGTAAGAGAAAGTTGGGTTTAATCCCCATTTTACAGATGAGAAAAATCAGGCACAGAGAAATGAAGTGACTTGCCTAAGATCACAGAAAAGACAAGTGACAAAGCTAGGATTAGAACCCATGTCCCCTAACTCCTAGCTCCATGCTTTTTTCCCTAGTCTATGCTGCTTCTTGAAAGCCCAGAGTTGATAGCCCTACCCCTTGAGCCAACCTCATGCTCTAGTGACCTTCACTAGCAGCAAAATTTGCATCATGTTTCATTTCTCTAGACACAAGAGTTCAAAACAGGCACATATACACTACTCTCCCCTTTAATGGAAAGAAAACGGGAAGTTCATTTCAGTACTTATCAAGATTTTTCTATCATCAGTGTATCTATGGAAAAATGCCATTACTTTAAATTGTGGCCCTGAGAATCTCATTTCAATCAGTGGCATAGAAAAGTTTTCTATCTTATCATTGGGCAAAGTTTTATATCTTATCTTAATGGTATTTGTTAAAACTTACTATATGTCAAGTACTGTTACAGTGCTGGGTAGATGCAAATCAATGTGTTGAATACAGTCCATGTCCCACATGGAGCTCACAGTCTAAGTAGAAGGGAGAACAGGTATTGAATCTCCATTTGAGAGCGGCATGGCTCAGCCTGGGCTGGGGAGTCAGAGGTCATGGGTTCGAATTTCGTATCTGCCACTTGTCAGCAGTGTGACTGTGGCAAGTCACTTCACTTCTCGGTGCCTCAGTTACCTCATTTGTAAAATGGTGGATGAAGACTATGAGCCCTATGTGGGGCAACCTGATTACCCTGTATCTACCCCAGCACTTAGAATAGTGCTTTAAACGTAGTAAGCTCTTAACAAATACCAACATTATTATTATTATTTTAGAGTAGAAGAAACTGAGGCACAGAGAATTTTTGAGACTTGCCCAAGACCAAATATCAGGCAAGTGGCAGAGTCTGGATTAGAACTCATATCCTTTGACTCCCAAGACTGTGCTCTTTCCACTAGGCAACACTGTCTCCTAAAGCCAGCATGCCATGGCACAGCCTTCAATATACATTAGTCTAAAGTTATAATCATTATTAAAATTTTAATCATTTAATGTTGAGTAGAACTGTAGTTATCAAGGTATGGATGGAAAAAGAAGGAGTATAAGTAAGGGATCAAAATGATTTAAAAAGTGGGATGTGGGGGCCTTGGGGTGGTAGATGACTGTGACTAGTTTCTGGAGTGGGTGGTAATAGTGGATGATATGGGCTCAAAGGAAAGAGAGGGTTGGTGGAGTTGGAACAGTGTGAAGCGGCAGGGGGAAGCAAGAAGGAAGCTGGTCAACCCCCTTTCCTAGTGGGTCTGGAAGAATGGGAGATGAGGCCCCCTCCAGAGAGAGCAGCAGGGTGATAGTGTCATCTGGGGAGAGTTAGTTTTTGGAGCAGTGACTGGGTCATGAATAGGTCAAGGATGAAGGGAAACTTTGCCACAGTGGAGTTAGGATTCCACGGGAAGCATTTGGCTGAGGCTGTGGAGGTTGAATGGTGGGGAGGGTGTGTATGGGAGTAAGCTGTTAGAACTTGAAGGACAGTGCTGGGACAGGATAACAGGGATGGTGTCAGGAAGGAGGGTAGGGGTGGTGCAAGAGATGGGGAAGGGTTGGAAGAAGGAATTCTGGGAAAGGAGGACAGGCATGGGCTGATTGGTGGGAGGGTTTTGAGGATGCATGGTGAGGTTAGAGAAGTTTCATGAGTTTCATTCGAATTCATGAGTTCGAATCCCAGCTCTGCCACTTGTCAGCTGTGTTACTGTGGGCAAGTCATTTAACTTCTCTGTGCCTCAGTTCCCTCATCTGTAAAATGGGGATTAAGACTGTGAGCCCCACGTGGGACAACCTGATTCCCCTGTGTTTACCCCAGCGCTTAGAACAGTGCTCTGCACATAGTAAGCGCTTAACAAATACCAACATTATTATTATTATTATTAAGTTTAAGAGTTGTAGGTGAGGTCAACAGCAATAACTGCTTAATCTGGTGGTTCTGTGAATAATTGCTGAATTGAATGTAGGTCTCTGGTTCCTTGAGAGTGAAGAAGGAAATATTTGGATTCAACATAGATCTTCTTTAATGTGAAGACAGGGAGCTGTTGATATGCAAAAATCTGAGTCTTTGTCCTTAAGGTGTCAGACAACCACACCTGTTCATGTTCTCCACTGTGTATTCGGGACAGGCTGCCATGAGAGGGAAGATGAAGGAATAACTGTTTCTTGGTCATAGCAGCTGGGGATCAAAATCTATGAGATCTTGAGGGCACACAGTAGGATGTCATTCCTCTGTTCGATGTTCTGAGCTGGCTGAGGTGGCTCAACAGAGAGAGATCTCTGGGCCCACAGACAGCTCTCTTTCCCAGATGAGGTTCAGTGGTCTGGGCTGACTGAGGCAGTTCTGCCCAGAGAGATTTATGTGTCTCTAGGCAGTTCCCTGTCCCAGGAGATGTTTGATGGTGTGGGCCAACTAAGGCAGTCCACTAGGGAGATATCTCAGTGTCTTCATGCATCTCTCTGTCCCAGGAAGTGTTCTATGGTCTGAACTGTCTGGGGGCAGTTCTGCAAAGAATGTTGCAGAAATTTAACTTCCTCCTCAAAATCCCTGTCACACACCTCCCATTTCTTTCCCCTAATGATTTAGTCAGGTACATGATTGAGAAAATTTAAGCCATCAGGCATGATCTCCCTAAATCTCCTCTGATCATCCTCTCTACTTCCTCTCTCCTTCTGCTGCTTCTTCAAATCTCCCATCTTCTGCAGCAGTATCTCAAGAGGATAGCTCTTTCCTCCACTTAAAATCCACCTCCTCTACCTGTACCTCCAACCACATCCTTCTGCACCTAATCAAAGTGTTTTCCACTTCCCTTCTTTCTTCTCTGAATGTGATCTTCAACTCTTCACTCTCCAGTCTCCCCACTCTAAAAAAAAAAACCAACAAAACCCCTCCCTTGATCCCACAGCTCCTTCCAGTTATTACCCATCCCCAGCTACTATTCATTCCTCTCCAAACTCCTTGAGCAAGTTCTCTCTACCTGCTATCTCTTATTATTATTATTATTATCTCTACTTCCTCTCTTCCAGTTATCTTTCTGATCCACTCCAATCTGGCTTCCACCACCTTCACTTCACAGAAATTGCTCTCTCAAAAATCACCAATGATCTCATTCTTGCCAAATCCAATGACTTCGGCTCCAACCTAATCCTCCTCGACCTCCCAGCTGCCACTTTGACTTCACCACAGTATCCAACTTTGACTTCACTGACACTGTCCTCTCCAGGTTTTCCTCCCATCTCTCTGGCCACTTCTCAGTCTCTTTTCCAGGTTCCTCTTTTGCCTCCCATCCCCTAAATGTCAGAGGTCCTCAAGGTTCAATTCTATATCCCTTTCTATTCTCCATCTACCACTCTCTTGGAGAACTCACAGCCGTAGCTTCAACTCCCATCTCTGTATTCATTCAATCATATTTATTGAGTACTTGACTGTGTGCAAAGCACTGTACAGATGATTCCAAAGTCTATATCTCCATCTCTGATCTCTCTTCTTCTCGGTAGTTTCACATTACCTCTCCTCCTGCCTCCAGGATGTCTCCACCTGGATGTCGGCCCGCCACCTAAAACTCAACATGAGCAAGACTGAGCTCCTCATCTTCCCTCCCAAACCCTGTCCTCTCCCAGACTTCCCTATCACCGTGGATGGCACGACCATCCTTCCCGTCTCTCAGGCCCGCAATCTCAGTGTCATCCTTGACTCGTCTCTCTCGTTCACCCCACTCATCCTATCCGTTACCAAGACCTGCCAGTTTCACCTTTACAATATCGCCAAGATCTGCCCTTTCCTCTCTACCCAAACGACTACCTTACTGCTACGGGCTCTCGTTATATCCCGACTAGACTACTGTGTCAACCTTCTCTCTGACCTCCCTTCCTCCTCTCTCGCCCCACTCCAGTCTATTCTTCACTCCGCTGCCCAGCTAATCTTCCTGCAGAAACGCTCTGGGCATGTCACTCCCCTTCTTAAACACCTCCAGTGGTTGCCTATCAACCTCCGCTCCAAACAAAAACTCCTCACTCTAGGCTTCAAGGCTCTACATCACCTTGCCCCTTCCTACCTCTCCTCCCTTCTCTCTTTCTACTGCCCACCCTGCACGCTCCGCTCCTCTGCCGCCCACCTCCTCACCGTCCCTCGGTCTCGCCTATCCCGCCGTCGACCCCTGGGCCACTTCCTCCCGCGGTCCTGGAACGCCCTCCCTCCTCTCCTCTGCCAAACTAATTCTCTTCCCCTCTTCAAAACCCTACTTAAAACTCACCTCCTCCAAGAGGCCTTCCCAGACTGAGCTCCCCTTCTCCCTCTACTCCCTCTACCACCCCCTCTTCACCTCTCCACAGCTTAACCCTCTTTTCCCCCATTTCCCTCTGCTCCTCGCCCTCTCCCTTCCCATCCCCTCAGCACTGTACTCGTCTGCTCAACTGTATATATTTTCATTACCCTATTTATTTTGTTAGTGAAATGTACATCGCCTTGATTCTATTTAGTTGCCATTGTTTTTACGAGATGTTCTTTCCCTTGACTCTATTTATTGCCATTGTTCTTGTCTGTCTGTCTCCCCCGATTAGACTGTAAGCCCGTCAAATGGCAGGGACTGTCTCTATCTGTTGCCAACTTGTTCATTCCAAGCGCTTAGTATAGTGCTCTGCACATAGTAAGCGCTCAATAAATACTATTGAATGAATTACCTCCTCTGTTCAGGACATCTGTACTTAGATGTCCCACTGACACCTCAATCCTGTCACTTCAACCTTCATAGCATTACTAAAATATGCCCTTTCATCATCATCTAAGCAGCTATCACATTTATCCAAGCACTTATCCTAACCTGCCTTAATTACTACCTCAGCCTTTTTGCTGACCTCCCTGCCTCTTTTCTCTCTGCACTCCAGTCCATAATTCATTCTGTTATCCAGATCATTTTTCCTCAAAGCAGTTTCCCCACTACTAAAAAGCCACCAGTGGTTGACCACCAACCTCCACATTAAACAGAAACTCCTTATCATTGGCTTTAAAGCACTCAATCACCTTTTGCCGTCTTTCCTTACCTCATTACTCTCCTACTAAAAAACCTAGCCCCCACACTTTGCTCTCCTTATGCTAACCTATTCATCGTTCCTCAATCTTATGTATCTCACAATTGATCTCTTGCCCATTTCCTGGCTCTGGCCTGGAATGTCCCCCCCTCTTCATATAGGTTAGGAATCACTCTTCACATCTTCAAAGCCTTATTAAAATCCCATCTCCTCCAAGAGGTCTTCCTCAACTATATCTCCATTTCCTCTTCTCTCATTCCCTTCTGTGACACCCTAGCATTTGAATTTCCTCCTTTATTCACCCTTTCATCAGCCCCATAGCACTTATGGACATATCTATAGCTCCCTCTCTAGACTGTATGTAAGCTTGTTGTGGGCAGGGAACATGTCTACCAAACTTCGTTATATTCTACTCTCCCAAGTGCTTAGTACAGTGCTATGCACACAATAAGGGGTCATTAAATGCTATTAATTGATTGACTTAAATCTTCATTATTTTATTCCTTCTTGATAGTAGATTATCTGAGGTATTCATAATGTGTTTTACACAGCCTTTGGATTTCTTTGTATTGCTTCTCACTAATAGAAGTGAAGTATGTTTATCCAAGTAGTTGATTCAACCTTGATTTTAAATTCCAATGACTATGTTTTAATGGTAGCACTCTTGTTATTTGATTTGTCTTACACTTAACATCCTTTCTCACCTCTTTATTCTCTATTAATGCTGCCCCGATATGATATAGTCTTACCAAGTAGTAAAACTAGGACATTATCTCTTCTTTGATTACAGTGCTGTGTGTCTATTCCCTTTCTATCAGAAACATTAACCCTGATAAAAATGGAATTCAAAGAAAGATATATCACACACTAGCTTCTCACTAGCAAGCATTTGAAACAAATTGAAATAACTACCATACCAAAAATTCATTTCCTATACAATTGTTGACACATCTTGATTTATTATTATTTAACAGTGATGTGTTAAATCTTAGAAAATTAAATGTGTCAGCTAGTTGAAAATCATATGTGTTATCTACTCACAATCTGTTTTAAATGAAAGACATTTGATACCAGTAATTTAACCAAATTATTCATTTGAAAAATGAAAATCATTATAGGAAATATTTGTGAGATACAAATCTAGGAATGTATGGGGCAATTTACTTTAGTTTCACTTGTCCTTCGGAAAGGGATACCTTTTATTCCCAAAAGCTTTTATCCCTTTCTCAAAACAGTAACTTGGAAAAATCGGCATTGTTTCCCCAAATATGGCATAACAATGTACATTATTTCCAAAGTTCTGAGAAATCATAAGAGACATTGTCTGCCCAAACACTCTGAAATGTAAGTCATATTAAAAATTTAATTTCCAGTAAAATGAATATGAAGGTAACTATTATAGAAATTATTTGTAAAAATACAGCAGTAATTCAGGTTAAATATTGTCTCCACTTTTTCCAGCAATAATTCAAAAGAGGTTAAAGAAAGAAAAGAAAGCAAAGAGGAAATTGCAGGAAGCGCTCGAATTTGAGACTAAGCGGCGGGAACAAGCCGAACAGACACTGAAACAGGCAACTTCAACAGAGAGTCTCAGGGTCTTAAATGGTAAGAGGATGAATATCTGCCCATGATTAATTTTCAGATTTAATAAGCAAAGAACAATTGCAAATAAAGTTTATAACCTTACATTTGTCTATTTTGGATGTTTTGGTGTTCTCCTTAAACTAAATAAATGAAGGAAAGGAGAGGAGGCAAGGAAGGGCAGGCTTTGTTTTCTCATTTCATTTTTTATTTAGATTTTTTCTTAGATCTTCTATTATTTCCCCCTGTGTCTGTGAACAAACATTCCTTTGCTTATCTGAGGGCTCAAATCAAAACATGTTATTGCAGTATTTATCTGAAATCTCTCTGCTATCTTTTTCTGCTTTAAAATTTTCCAGGACTCATTAATCTTTTTAAATCCTCCAAAACATTATCTTGAACTCCAGTCATTGTTTAACATTAAAATAAATTGGCAAAGGTCGATTGTATTGTAATTCAGTCCTGGAGTAACAGGTTGTAAAAAGGATCATAGGAGTAGAATGAAATATGTGTTAGTTTTACCTTTCTGTTCTTTTAGACTCCCTGACCCCAGAGATAGAAGCTGACCGCAGCGGGGGCAGAACAGATGCTGAAAGGACAATACAAGGTAGGAATTTGAAAAAGGCTATAAATCTAGATCTTGCTCTATGAGTTTTTTCTCAGCTTTACCCTGCTACTCAAGCATGTAGCCTACCATCTGGGCCACATCAAAACAAGTTCAAACAAGGTCAGGTTCATCTTGCCTGTTTATGTGAGCGAATTCATTCTATGCTGATAGATTTTCCTTAAATTAGCAGGTCATTTCTGTTTATTCTGAGTAATTAAAAGGGAATAATTAATTTCAAACAATGTTTGACTTCAACTTGGGTAAATGGATTTGGTAAAAGCAATGAGATCTGTGAAAGCAATATTTTGAAGAGTGTACCTCATAAAAATGAATCCCAAAACTCCACGTATGAATATAGATTATCCACATTGGCAATTCTCAAAATGTAAACTTTATAACTAATCATCTCAATGATAGTATTCTCAAGTTGTTTCAGCAAACTAGTCCAAATGTTCACTATGAACATAATTGTTCATTCACCATATAGTCTATATTCCATTATTTACATTTGAATAACACAAACTGAAGAAACAAATTAATATATATAATATAAAAAAAAATACAGCCCAGTAGAGTTAAATGTGAATACTGTAGGAACCATCATATCATTAATTGAAGTTGTAATCTTCAAAAAAGGACTAAACTGATGAAATAATCTATACTATGACATAGTATAAAATACTATGAAATATTCCATCTTTGTGGCCTATATTTATCTTTTTAATCAAACTATCTTGTGCTAATATTTCATAATTTTCTGTGGGTTGGTAACCTTTTTCTTCAAACAGAGGAAAAGATATACTTTAATGCATATATTTTTGAAAAAGAATAAAAGGTAGAACATTTTGGTAGAGAAAGAAAAACCAGTTGCACACATAATGGTTTACTGAGCCCAACACTATTTTAGATTTCTTGAAAATGATTAGATTTCTTATCCTAAAGTTTGAATCTCAAAGTCTACCTTTTATTTTTGTCTATCATTTAATAATTTGTAGAACCATATTTTTCCTTTGAGGATGTAGTGAGCACAATCATTACATACTCCTAAGCCTAGAAGAAAGAAATCCTCTAAATGGGCCAATATCTAATATGTCACAATAAAGAGTAATTTGTTGTTGTAGCCTCTTTCTCAATTAAATACACATTCAAGACTGTTTTGGGAACATGTGAAGAGCTAAATACTCCATAGTTCCACTGTTCTTCACTTCCTTCTCCTTTCTAAACTTGGCCTAACCTCCATGGCACTGTATAAGACAAATTCTGAGGTAAATAATAACATGGAAGCTATTCCTCGAACCAAGGAATAGGCATTGGCTTGCTTGCACATTTCACATAAGTACAATCAGTGGTATTTATTGAGCACTCACTGTGTGCAGAGCACTGTACTCACATCAAGAATACAGTAGAGTCAGATATAAAGTGGGAGGAAGATCCCAACAGGAAAGAGGGTATGAACAAGGGCTTCTATAGCTCCTCTACCTCCTCTAGGTTGCCCTAATCTCATCTATTTTGCTACTGACCCCTTTCCCACACCTTCCTTCTAACTTGGAACTCCCTTTCCCTCCATATATTGCAGAACACCATTTTCCCCACATTTGAAGCATTATTAAGGCCACATATCCAAGAGTTCTCCCTCTTTTCCCCTACTCCCTCACTCTTCTGCATCGTTCATGTACTGGAATCTGTGACCTCTGGTTATTAGACATTCATCCCACTGTCAGGCCCACAGCACTTATGTACATATTTATAAATTACATATTATACATTATATATTTATGTTACTGTCTGACTCCCCTTCTAAACTGTAAGGTCATTGTGGGCAGGAATTGGGTTCACCAACTCTGCACATAGTAAAGGCTCAATGAGTACCTTTGATGATAATTGTGAAAATTATGATGATGATGGATCAGTGGCAAGAAAAACAAAAGTGAGGCACAAAGCATATCAGCAGAATAATACATGCTAAAATAACTTTCCTCCTCTCAAAGAGGGCACAGCCACTAGTGATTTGGGCATGATTTAAGAGGTACTAACAGATAAATTATGTAGCTACTTCATAGTGCATTGAAGTGCGATATTCTGTTACCTCTACCAAATTATGGGAGTCCAATTTTCTATTCCCTGTGAGGGCAATGCATAAACCCATCCTTGCATCTCACTATGCATTTCTGGTTTCCTCCTCACACCACTTCTGAAATTCTACATGTTTCCATAGTCCATGGCCAAAAATGAATGGGACTAAAGATGGCTCAGAATTAATCCTCACGAAAATGTTAGTGAGCCCTTTATCATCCATGGGGTGTTTTCTGGATCTCTGACCTTATGGTTTCATTACTCTATGTAGCCACATATCTAGATTATATTAGACTTTATTCATTACAGAGAGTGATTAATGGTGTTTGTCTTCTATTCATGTAGTAGGTAGGAGTGCTTTCCTCAGTTATGCCCAGGATCTTCTGTTAAAAAGTCACCTGAAGTTATCTTGTTCCATAATTTCAGTTTACCTACTATCATTTCCAGCTGGCTTCATGAAGAATGTGTGGGAGCGATTTAGTAGCATAGACTAAGTTGTTACCTACAAGAAAAACACTTTTTTAAAGCATCCTTTGGAAGAATCATACATATGAGAAGTCCTATTTAGAGATCCAGTACTTACCCAAATGGAGTGGCAGTCTAGAAAGAGTGGCCACACTTAATGGCAGAAGACTTGCTGGAGGATGAAGGATTTTAGGAGGGCTTTGAGCATGAAGAGATCTGTAGCCTCTTGGATATGACAGGAGAATGGGAAAATGGTACAGTTAGACAATAAGCTTGGGAAGAGGAAAGAGTGTGAGCTGGGGAGTTGTGGTGAAGAGAACCAATACATAAAATGGTGAGAGTTGACGGAGAGCTCAGAAGCCAATTATGACGAGTTTTCATTTGATGAACGAAAATGGGACGCCACTGTGGGTTTTGAAATGTGGAGAAACTCATTGATTTATCCCTAGCCTTCTTTTTAATATATGTAACATAACCGATTGTGCTCTTAATTCCTTCAAACATTTCCAAAATATATGTCATTGTTTTCTCTCCAAACATATGATACTAGGAAAAGTTCTAGCTAGCTTCAAGTTTACTTGGCACACTTCTGAAAAATGGAGCAGATGGTGTCATCATATTTGCATGGTTGACTTAACAGAAGTGTTGGCTTGGATGTCTCAATGCCTGGATTTATCCTGTTCTCAATTCTTTCACCTCTGTCCCTCTTATGATTTTTCACCAACATAAAACTCCTTCCATCCAAAAGCCTACCATATCACAGCTCTCCCAAACTTTAAAGATTTCCTAGTTGTCAGTTCCTTCAGAAAACATTTTCTGAGTAATTCCCAATACCTAGTCAGGTCAATACAACCATCCTTAGAAGTTATGTATTTGATTCCCATTCAGGTCAATACAACAACCATCCTTAGAAGTTATGTATTTGATTCCCATTCTTAACACACATATATTCAAGTGTAATCTCATTTAAATATTAATTAATTATTATGTTATTGCATTACTATGGTTGAGCTACTTCCTGTTACAGCCCTCTGTACACACTCTTTGTTTTTGTCTGCCTCCTATAAATGGTGAACTTTTTGAATTTGGGATGTGTATCTTAATTCTGTTTAACTCTCACAGGGACTTTTTCAGGAGTTCAATAAATTCCACAAATTGAGATTGATTTTATATCATTTGTCATTATCATAAAGTACATTGAGATTCACCTATTATGGCAAAAAGCAAATTACAAAGATTGAAAAAATTACTCCTGAAGAAAAAATGTGAATTGAGCAGAGGCTATGCCTACAAATGCTATCATGCTGTACTCTCCCAAGTACTTAATACTGTGCTCTGCATCTACTAAGTACTTACCATGAGCCATCCAGCTCGTACTAATCAGGAATATCCTAGACTGGTCTTGCCTCGACAAGTTTAACATGAAAAGCCAAACTACCAAGGTTACTGTGGAAAGCTTTACTTAATTCTTAACTCAGGTCTAGGGGAGTAACATGTACCATGGCGTAGTGGATAGAGCATGTAGTGGAAGTCAGAAGGTTATGGGTTCTAATCCAGGCTCTGCCATTTTTCTGCTGGCTGACCTTGGGCAAATCACTTCACTTCTCTGGACCTCAGTTATCCCATCTGTAAAACGGGGATTAAGATTGGGAACCCCATGTAGGACAGGGACTGTGTCCAACCCAATTTGCTTGTATCCACCCCAGTGTTTAATGCAGTTCCTAGCACATAGTAAGTGCTTAACAAATACCATCATCATCATTATTATTATTACTATTACATACATACATTCACTCACACCCACTCCAAGAAAATGTCCTGGGCTGGTTTGCAGGTCAAGGGAGCCCATCCACCCAATCGCAAGTGGGCAGGTTTGGAGGAGTTCCTGAAGGCTCGGCTCCGCTATATTCTAGTCCATTCCTGGAGGCCCAAGCCTCTGCATGTGCAATTCAAAGTGGCAACGCAGATGCTTTGGGCATTGCAGCAGCTGTATGTGGCAATTATTTGGTCCAGGCCTGTTACCGGGTAGAGGAGAAAAAGAACAGAGAGAGACAGAGATAGAGAGATATAGAGAGAGATAGAAAGGAGAGGTACTTCTCCCCTGTGTTCTGCCCCTCGAATGATCTGTCATGGTGTAGACCAGCTTTGTGAATTTCTTCTTCGCTGTTGCTGTTCACAGGGTCAAAGCAGTCACTCATAAAATAGCTTGATTGTGGGCTCCATAAATATTATTGATTGATTTATTAACATATTTGTGTTATTTAAATACTTAAAACTAGGTTCCCTGTTTTTTGCAGGTTTATTAAAAAAGGCTGGACTGAATGTTGGAGTGTATTTTCCAGAACTTAAGCTTTGGGTGTACTAGGATTGAATGACGGCTGAAAACAAAGTCATGTTCCACTTAAGAATTTCTTTTTCTTGACCCTCTTAGCTGGTAAGAGGAATCCACTTCTCCACTTGGGTCACTTTCAATTAAAAGGGAAAACACTAGGAGGAAGAAGTAAAGGATAATCTAACTGTCATCCCTACACAGGGGATATCATCAGCTTTGGTTCTTTGATGTACAAAGATGAAATTAAAGCCCAGAAACTACTAAATACATCAAGCAGTCTGTAAGTGAAATAACCTTCCCTTATTTATAAAAAAGAAAATGAAAATAACTTAAAAGGTTATTACAAAGTTCTGATGGTAGCTTGTGATGTGGAATAAAATTGAATCTTCTTGTCCTAAATTCTATAAGGACAACTAGGATAGGTTTATTTAACAGAGTGTATGTCTTGATCCTTTCAAAACTCCTGTTAAACCTTGGCAAAAAGGCTTGCCTACAATATAATAATGTAATGTACCCACCTTCCTAAATATTAATTTACCCAATCTTACAGATTACAGAAAGCTACTACTTTTAATATTAATCTATACAAGTTTTTTTAACATGTTACCATTGAAGATTAAAGTAGAAAATATTTTAGCCAGAACTCAAATTTTGATCCAAGTATAAAAATTTATTTGGAAGTACTTTCAATTCAGTCCAAAACACATAATCAAAACTGCTCCACTTTTCTCCTTTTTTTCACTGATCACATATACTACCAAAAATGCATTAAAGATTACCTCCTCCATTGGGATTTTACATTCAAAATACCATCCTTTTCTTCTTTTTATGTCTTGAAGAGTTGCAGATATATGCTACCTAAAGCATACAACTCCTTAAAAGATCACAGCTTTCATTTTAAAACTGAACTCAGGATTAGAGTTTTATCTTTGTCCTGGCTGCTTTTGAAACAGTTTTTGTGGGTTAAAAAAAAACAAAACAAAACCTGTATGGATCCAATTCTTAGCTAAGTCTTTTAAAAGTACATATGTTATTACTTATATACTATTTTACAAAGTAGCTTACTGGCATTTTTAACAGTGGAAATGGAAATATTCCTTGGGAAACCTAACAATAATATTGGGAAATCCTTTATTATTATTTTTACTATATCAATCATTCTTGAGATAAAGATAAATAGATTACTCAGAAGTGCAAATCAAATACTTTTGAAGTTGCATTAACTCTTTCAGGCCAGCAATTTCTATTTAGTAAACTGAGGCTGTCCCAAACTTTTCTGCAAACTTTCAGCTGTATAAGGAATATTTACAATTTCTTGGTTTGTTCAATCAATCAATTAATGGTATTTATTGCATGTTTGCTATGTGCAGAGCACTCCATTCTTTGTCACCCTGACTTGCTCTTATTATTCATCCTTACTCCCCCACCGCACTTATATAATAATAAATATGATTCATTGGTTGTTTGGGAAATTACAACAGAGTTGATAGATTTGATTCCTGCGTACAGTGAGTTTATAATCTACAGGGAAGGCAGAAAAATTATGGATGGGGAAATAGTAGAGTAAATAATAGTTACATAGGTCTGATAGAGCTGAGGTAACAAAGTGCTTCAGGGCTAAACATCCAAGTGCTCAGTTGATACAGAAGGAAGAGCAGATAGATGAGAAGTGATTTTAAGAGGATTTTGAAGGTGGGGAGAGTGATGCTCTGTTGAATATGATGGGGGAGGGAGTTCCAGGCCATAGGAAGATTATGGGTAAGGGGTTGGTGGTGGGATAGATGAGATCAAGGTACAGAGGGTAGGTTGGTATTACAAGAACAGAGTTTGTGGATTGGGAGGGTGAAAACTGGTTAAAGTGGCATTAAGGCTGATAGTAAGGAGTTTTGTTTTTATGAGGAAATGGATGGAGAACCATTGGAGGTTTTTGAGTACTGAATTTATGGCCTGAATTTTTTTTTGAAAAATGAACTGGGCATCAGAGTGAAGTATAGACTGGAGAGGGGAGAGCCAGGAGGCTGGGTGGTTGATGAAGTAGCCAAGGCAGGAAATGAGTACTGGGATCAGCATGGTAGCAGTTGGATGTTCAGCATCCTCTATCTTGATCATATGTAAGAGGGATTTCCAGGACTTTGACCCTTTTCCCTTCTAGCTGGAGAATAAATATAAAGAAAAAGGTGAAATAAAAAATTTTCAGAAAAGAATCAGTACCATACACACCTTCACCATCTATCTAAATTTCAGGTCATATACATCCTTAGACGGTTTAAAAGTAACACTCAAACACAGTCTCCCAGTAGTTAGCCAACCCTTAGTTACAGGTGACTCTCTGACTTACTTTCTGTGTTCAAAGGCTATAAGAATACAAATCCTTATATAATATAATATATATTAATTATATACAATAATCAATATAATATAATCCCAATGTTTTCCTTTAACTGCTGGTGTAAGAAACTGTGATTCACTTTAATGTATGAGCCAAATGAAAAGGAAAATGCAGGAAAAGATCAGAGGGAAGCTTTACCTTCCCATGTTGAAAAAAAAAAAATTAGGTTGGGTTCATTAAATTGTGAGCTCCATCACAAAGCAAAGGTCAGCTTTCCTGCATGTTATTTGGATGAAAAGGTAAAGTCCTAGAGGTGGAAACAGCATCTACCCCATTTATGTGAGCCATATGATAATAATAATTATAATGATAATAATAATAATGGTATTTGTTAAGTGCTGCCCTGTTCTAATCGCTGGGGTAGATAGAAAATAATCAGGTTGACCCACGTGGGGCTCACAGACTTAATCCCCATTTTACAGTATCATCATCCATGTCTACAACTTCTTTGGTTATCTATTCAGCGGTCTCTTCAATGCCTTGAAAGTCAGACACAAAAATGTCAACAAAACTTTCTCCAAGATGCATGCATTGTTGATCGCTTAATCTCAGTCCAGGTTGGGAGTGGGTGGAAATGCATTTCTTCCCTAGTACTCTTCACACTGAATATTAGTCAGTACTAGTTGGAAGTATGCATGAAATAAGGCATGAAGAGTTGGTTGATATCTAAGGTCAAATAATTTTCAGTAATATTTGCTGTAACCTTGGATTGGATGGTACATGGGCTGATTGTATTGTAGAGTTAATTGCATAGAAGCAGTGTGGCTTAATGGAAAGAGCATGGGCTTTGGAGTCAGACATCATGGGTTCTAATCCTGGCTCTGCCACTTGTCAGCTGTGTGACTTCGGGCAAGTCAATTAACCTCTTTGTGCCTCAGTTACCTCATCTGCTGAAAGTTAAAAAAAAAAAATTATTTATTTCCCTATAAAACATTTCAATTACAATATTAAAGGATGGAGTAACAGAGGCTCATAGTGTCTTATTTGGAGAAGTCTTTAAATATTTCAACATATTTCAACATAGCTAATACTTCCCACAGTAATGGAATGCCACTAACTACAAAAATATTTCTCTGATCCCTCTTATCTCCCTTCCTCCTGTCTTTCCCTACTCCAGTCTATTCTTCATTCCGCTGCCCGGCTCATCTTCCTGCAGAAACGCTCTGGGCATGTCACTCCCCTTCTTAAAAACCTCCAGTGGTTGCCTATCAACCTCTGAACGAAACAAAAACTTCTCATCTAGACTTCAAGGCTCTCCATCACCTTGCCCCCTCCCAACTCTCCTCCCTTCTCTCTTTCTACTGCCCACCCCGTAGCCTCCACTCCTCTGCCGCCCACCTCCTCACCATTCCCTGTTCTCGCCAATCCCACCGTCGACCCCTGGGCCACATCCTCCCACTGTCCTGGAATACCCTCCCTCCTCACCTTCGCCAAACTAATTCTCTTCCCATCTTCAAAGCCCTACTGAGAGCTCACCTCCTCCAAGAGACCTTCCCAGACTGAGCTTCCCCTTTTCCCTCTGCTCCCTCTGCTCCCCTCTACCCGCCGCTTCACCTTTCCTCAGCTAAACCCCCTCTTCCCCCCCTTTCCCTCTGCTCCTCCCCCCCCTTTCCTCCCCTCAGCACTGTGCTCGTCTGCTCATTTGTATATATTTTTATTACCCTATTTATTTTGCTAATGAGATGTACATCCCCTTGAGTCTATTTATTGCTATTGTTTTAATGAGATGTACATCCCCTAGATTTTATTTATTGCTATTGTTTTTGTCTGTCTCTCCCGATTAGACTGTAAGCCTGTCAATGGGCAGGGATTGTCTCTATCTGTTGCTGAATTGTACATTCCAAGCACTTAGTACAGTGCTCTGCACTTAGGAAGCGCTCAATAAATACTATTGAATGAATGAATGAATGAATTTTTACGATTTTGACAGTATCTTATCAAGTATATCTTATAAAATATATAAAAAAAGATAGTTCAAAGTAGTTTGCACATGAACACGATCACAGCTTGAATACTGTCTGAAGAGCCCTAACACAAGATAGTGATGAATAGCAATCAGGAAAGATATCTAGCAATGGACCCAAAGGATCAATGCTAGATCCATTTTGATTTAACACCATAATTAATGATCTGGAAGAGTGGTTAAACAGAGTACATTAATGAAATTCACAGAAGATACTAATTTGAGAGGTGCGCCAAACATACACCTGTGTACACAGATAATGAAAGGAAATGGATCTAAGGAATTTAGAAATTTAGAACGAAATATAAGGAGTTCATTTTCATAGTTGAGTTCAGTAAATGATTTGAAACAGATCCTGAAAGAGTACTAGTCCCAAACATTTATGCATTTGCAAATGCCTCAAAAAAGCTTATTTGCCCAATAAAAGTTTAAATAAGGAAGCAGTGAGAGAAAACTTTAAAAGTAGTCACGTATCTTTTTACAAGTTAAGTTCAGCTTTAAAATTCAGCTGTGTGCCTGTACTCTTAGTATAGTACTAGTGTCTAATTCAGTACTCTGCATCAAAGAGACATTCAGTAAATACTGATGATGGTGAGGATGATGATATATTTTCCATTTTTAGAAACTTTAAAAATCCATTTTGTTTTTTAATGTAGATGTCCAGGAAAGGTAGACCATCAGGAAAATAATGCTATAATTGCCCTTTAGGGAAAAAAAAATATTTTTAAGAAGACAAACTAAAAATGGAAGAGTTTTTTGTGTCTTGTTCACACAAGTTTATGGGACTGAACAGACTCTCTCTTACATAAAAAAAAATAATGAAAGCATAACATACTGCAAATCTTGATCAGAAATTTAATTAAGGATAGGACAGTTTTAATGTTTTTCAAAATATGCACCTATTCAGTCAATATTTCCCATAGTTTAAAGTCTTTAGCATCCATTTACAACTGCTCATACTCTGAAAGGGCACTCCCTGTCTTTCATCCCCACCAGCTTCCTATTTTGAGCAAGAGTAGATAAGTCTGCTTTAAGAAATGATCAAAAACACATATATAAAGAAAGCATTAAGTAACTGATATGCTTTCATATATGTAGCTAATGCACTCTAAGTTTTTAACTGAATGAGACTGTGATAAAGAAACTGTAATGGAAGAACATTGTCACATTATTTCAGATTTCATGCTACCACTGAGGTTTAAGAAAGTGAAATCAAAATTTAAATTCAGAACCAAAAGATGGTTAATAGGAAAAGTCCATCAGCTTTGCTTTTATCAATCTACAGCATCTGTGAAAATAATCTTTTTACCTTAGCCCCCTCTAAAATAAAATAAAAATCAGAACTACCAATGTCACATGTTAAAATGGTAAATGTTAAAAATGCTATGTGATGCATTATTTCCACCTCCTGTGGCTAGGGAAAGAATGCAGACATGCCACAATAATGTTTTTTATTTCTACTGTTCGAACCATATTAATGAGAACATCATTTTGGAGAACTAATTATTTCTATTTGTCTTGTGTCACACTTTCTAATTCCCCTATATTAGCACAGCCAAAGCAAATTAATTGCTTTTCCAGCAGTTGAAACTTGTCCAAGAATGAGATCACATTCCCTTCTAGTTTCCCTGTTTCTCTGAGTGTATTGTGTCAGAAATTTCTCTTGATACCAAACATAGTTCAGAGAATATCATTACAGATTTCTGTTGCTGCTCACTTGATGAAATTTTTAAGTTTAAGTGACCCACCAGGAAAGATAAACTTCTTAGCTGCAAGATTATACATCAAAACAGTTAAAGTGAAATTAAAATTAAATGAATGAATCTCACTGAAGCAAAAAAAAGCAGTAATTAATGGTTCCCTTAATTATCTTCATAAAATATTTGCATGGGTCTAATTTGCATAATTTGCATGTATTAATTAATCTTTCAAAGGAATTTTGTGCTGAGAGAAGCCAAAAAATCTCTTTGTTTTATTTAACATCTAATGAAATATTTATCTTCTTTAATGAACTTCTCATCTTCATTAAAATAAAAATTGCACAAGTTTGTATGTTTTAAATGTTTTTATAATTGAAGTATTCAAAAAACCTCTAGGCTTATAACATCTGAAAAACAAATGTTATTGAGCATTCTCTGTCATTTTAACTAGAGCAACATTAAAAAAATTGAAATTCCAATTCCAATTTTTCAAAAGATACAATGGAGTTTGCAGTGTACCCCATGTGAGATTTAATTGATTGTGTTCACTATTTCATAAAACTGCTTTTATAGGAGTTTTTTTTTAGTTACAGCACTAGTTTATTTCCAGTATTGAACATTGAGAATTGTTTTGTATACAGAGGATGTAAGTGATTGAGTAATGGCAGGAAATGCTTTAAAAGTAAAGGAATATTGATGACAGGAGGACTGAATTCAAGTGTTCTTTTGTCACATCACAGAATAAAAGAGCGATGGCACACAGCAAGAGGGAGAGGTTACTATAGGGGAAAGTATCATGATAGAATACAAAAGTGGCCAAGAAGCTTTAGGTAACATTTGACTTTGATGGAAAAATTTACCTTTTGCAGTAAAGGAAATTATTATTTTCCTGGTCTGTAAATTCTTTAAAGGCTGACAACATTTCTACCAAATCTGTTGTATTGTATTCTTCCATCCTCTCACCCACACCTTGCCTCTGTCCTGGAACACCCTCCCTTTTCATATCTGACTACGTTTACTCTTAACACCTTCGAAGCCTTATTGAAGGCACATGTCCTCCAACTATAATTTGCTTGTATCTACCCCAGCATTTAGTTCAGTGCCTGGAACAGAGTATGTGCTTAACAAATGCCACAATTACTATTATTATAAAGGAATAAGACATGCATGGATTGGCCACCGTAAGTGGAAAAAGAATTAGAGAAGGTATATCTAAAATTCAATTACCTCATACGAATGGTGCTTCATCAAAAGCCTCTGTTGCCACTAAGGACTACTGATGATGCATTCTTGATTTTCACAAGCAATAAAAATGAATCATCTAAGATTGATATAAAACTTGAAAATTATCTGCAGATGAAAGAACTATTTTCAGATCAGTAAACAATGAAGCATCACTTTCTTGAACCATGAGAAAAGTTAGGGAAAACATTAAATATTTGGAAGAACTTGAAGGTTACCTAGAACGAGGAACCGGAATTGAAAATGTCCAAGGTCATATAAGGTAAAACTGAATCAAAGACTTCTGGGCCATGATATTTCTTAAGAATTTACTGTGTGCAGAGCACTAACTAAGCGTTGGGGAGCCTGTGTACCCTCAAACATGGTCATAGCACTTGTAAGGATTAGAGGTGGTTCCATTCTCAGTGAAAGAGAGGAGGGGATCTTTCAGCTTTCCTTAACATCATTAAAGATGACCCACTATGAAGAATAATTATCCGGTCACCATGTGAAGACACAGACTTCATTTGAAACATTTACTAAAGTTAGTTTTGCAGTTATAGCCCTGAAAAAGAAATGTAGTTGAACTCAAAACTTCTTTCTCAATCCTGTTCATCCATCCAAGTTCTAGTATTGTAGTAATCCTCAGGCTAGTCATTTTACTGGGTAGCACAGGACCCAATTTTTCAATGTTTTTGGGGTGGTGGATGTACTTCACACCATGGTTTTTGGTTTATGATTATATCAAACATTCTCTGGTGATCATTATTCTTTAGACAGTGAAATCATTCTTCAAAAGTTAATATAAAAATGAATTCTCATTGTCAATTTTCTTCTCCCTTCCATGTCTCATGTACCATGTTTCTAATTATATCCTGTGTATGCTACAGAAGATATATTAACGGTACTGCTACTATCAATCAATCAATCAGTGGCATTTATTGAGAACTTACTGTGTGTAGAGTACTGTACTAAATGCTTGGGAAAGTACAGTAAAACAGAGTTAGTAGTGATTCCTGCCTACAAGTAGCTTACAGTCTACAGGGATACTAGGGCAGCAAAACAAAAAGTGAGTACCTTATAAAAGAATATGATCCATATAAAACATGCTTTGCACTATGGGGAAATTCATGTGATTCCCAATGATCAGGGAATGTGTCTGTTATATTGTCAAATTGTATGCTCCCCAGTGCTTAGTACAGTGTTCTGCACACTGTAAGCACTCAGTAAATATGACTGACTGACCTAATGAATGATGACTCTCTGCACTTGAATCTGAGACCTTTGGACATTTCATATTCACCCAACCCTACAACACTTCTGTAAATATATATGTATAATGTATATATATCCTTTTAATTATTTTTCATTTATTATAAAGTACTTATTTATTCATATTAATGTCTGTTTCCCTCTATAGACTGTAAGCTCATTTTGGGCAGGGATTGTGTCTGCTAATTCTGTTGCATTATACTGCCCCAAGCACTTAGAATAGTGCTCTGCACATAGTAAGTGCCCAATAAATACCATTGATTGATTGATTAAAACTAATGAAGACTGAAATGTTGTCCCTTCCTTGATATGTTCAAGGCCTTGTTTTAAGCAACAGAGAAAATATGAAATAATAATACTATGGCTTATTATGTGATTCACTGCAAAACAATTTAAAACAAGAAAGAGTAAAATGAACACCTTTCGTTGCATATTGTGTTACACTTATTTGCTAAAATTAATACAGAGCCAATCATTTAAGAAAACTGAAATGTGATTTGGTCTTTTTTTCAAGGTAGTTACTAAGGATGTATTACTCAGCATCACAGCTTGGCTAGGCAAATGAGTATAATAATGTCTGGACAAGAAAATTTACACATCTAGTTTATGTCTGTGGAATTAGAATAGATATTACTAAAAATATACAGTGGCGTGTTAGATCATTCATATTTTGACTTGTTTATTTAACATCTTTGTTGATTCTGCAGATTTTGCCCATGACAAATTGTCAATGCAACTCTTGCATTAAGAGACATGTATTTTTCATGATATTGTTTTCTCTGGCAATATGTTGGCTAGCAGTCCTTTCAAGTAATCAAACTATATTGAATAGAGTCATAAACTAAAAAGCAACAATAATTTAGTCTCATTTTAAACTTTATGCTCTATCTCATAGATATTCTTTGCAGTCACTGTGGACAGCACAATGTGTTTATATTTTGAGAAATTAGAAGTAAGAATTACAGATGGTCTTTAAGCTTGGCAAGTAAAAATGCTTATGTAATATTGTTCTGAATTATAGCAATAATGTAGGTGTTAGTCCCAAATCATGCCAGGTGTGCATTATATTTTAAGCTCTGGGGGCACCAAATTATATCATTTCAGAGTTGCACCAATATTCAAAAATCTTTGATACTTGGAAATCATTTTTTCCCTAAGGTTCCTATTCTAGCTTGAAATAACTGCAGATGCTAAAATACACCAAGTCAGATTCACCCAAACCATGAAATCCCCAATTGTAAAGTGCTAGTTTTTTCCTTTGTTAATGAAGTCATTGACTGATTGATTAAAGCTAATGGAAGAGATTGAAATGTTGGACCTTCCTTAATATGTTGGGCCTTCCTGATGCAGGCACAGCTATCCCCACCCTAAACCTCTCTGTTTCAACTAAAGTTACAAGAACTCAGATCAGCAACAGATTGACCTGGGGTAGGGAGATTTGACACTGTCCCTGTTCCCACAGCTGTGGCCAGAGTATAGGTGAAACTACAAGCCATAAAGGGAAAGCAAGAGGGCACCAGTGACTCTCGCTGATGATGCAATGTCAGTAACATCTGAAGCATGATTGAAATGAAAGAAAATAAACAACATACTCTGTGGGGAGAAGATCTGGGAATACAGAGGAATAAAAGGCTAAATTGGGCATATGGAGAAGAGGGGACAGATTGAAATTTATAACATAGTCTTTACCTGAAGTTCAGTGTAGTTATCAATCAGTGGTATTTATTAAATGCTTACTGTGTGCAGAGAGCTGACTAAGTGCTTCCTTGGGAGTCTTGATTGTCATGTCTGGGATTGATTCTGGATCAGATTTTAACATTTCATACAGGTTCTTTCATTTCAGAGATCATGTCTTATTAACTCTAATATTCTCTACCAAGGTCATAGTACATTGTTCTCACAGATTAGGCCTCAATAAATGCTGTTAATTATTCATCTGTAGTATTCATTGAGTACTTACTGTGTGCAGAACACTGTTTTTAGGCACTTGAAAGAATTTAATAAACTAGAGTATGTAGACATGCCCACAAGGGATTTACAGAGTAGAGAGGGAAAGAGCCATTCAAATAAATTATGGATGGCATGTGGGAATATGGATGGGACAGATAATGCATAGGTGAGGCAGAAGGGAGGGAAAATAGGAGAAATGAGATTTTAGTCAGGGAAGGCCTCTTACTGATTCAGTTGGTTTTTCAAATTGTTTTCTAAACTGTTGCTAAATTTCTTCACATATCTCGTTCTTCTATATTTTCTTAATGATGGTATTTGTTAAAGGCTACTATGTGCCAAGCACTGTTCTCAACATTATTCTGGAAATTTTTATGTACACTGTCAACATTGTAAAATGTGTCCAGGTTCACCTTTCTGCACCCAATTTGTTTCCACTAGGAGACAAATTTGTAGTTGAAAACACCACATTTTTTATTTTTTCAAATTGAAAACATTTCTGTTCCTACTGAAGTAGCATGGCTCAGTGGAAGGAACACGGGCTGGGGACTCAGGGGTTATGGATTCAAATTCTGGTTGCACCGCTTGTCAGCTGCGGCACTTTGGGCAAGTTACTTACCTTCCCTGTGCCTCAGTTACCTCAACGGTAAAATGGGCATTAAGACTGTGAGCCCCACATGGGATCACCTTGTATCCTCCCCAACGCTGTGTGACCGTGGGCAAGTCACTTAACTTCTCTGTGCCTCAGTTACCTCATCTGTAAAATGGGGATTAAGACTGTGAGCCCCACGTGGGACATCCTGATTCCCCTGTGTCTACCCCAGCGCTTAGAACAGTGCTCGGCACATAGTAAGCGCTTAACAAATACCAACATTATTATTATTATATAGTTCATCTGCCAGTCAGAAAATGATGAGTTGAGGATTACCTCTGTCAGCAAATCCCCTTTAACCTGCACCAGGCATCAAGAATTTGTCTTACCTGATGAAAACTCAATTCAAAGCTAGAATTTTATTCTGGAAAATCTTGTCCAAAAATGCAAATACAGGTTCAGCAGATGTGTGGGTTTTTTTATTTTGTCACAAAGTAGGAAAAGCAAGGATGTGTTTACTAACTCGTTGTACTGTATTTTCCTAAGCACTTAGTACAGTACTCTGCATACCAAGTGATCAATAAACATGATTTATTGATTGACTGACATTAGAGCTACTTTGTTATATTTTGTGAAAAATGGAATCCAAAAATAATCCTGTCTAATTCAATTGTGACGTTTATGCTTTAAAAAAACCTGCAAAAATGTTGTTCCTGAGAAACACTTCACATGATTACATCTATGAATTGGGAATTTAAGAGTGGGATGTGGGATATTTTACTGATGAGATCAAATTTTTACCCCAATGACATGGTTTTCTCACAAAATTTGAAGAATTATACCAAGATCATTTAAATTCACTTAATGAAGGATTGTTCTAATTAGAAATCTATATCTTAAAATTTCAGAAACAAATAAAGACTAATGAAATCATTTGCCTGCTACAAGGCGTAATAATAATGATTTTCAAGAAAGGGTGAGGATTATGGAAACTTCTGGGCAATCTCCTGCTTTCACCTATCTTTGCTTAGCAGGCGGGCTTCTAGCCTGATTCCAGCCAATTCAGATTATCTGAATAGACTTATGGAGACTATAGTCAATCAGGCAGTATCTAGATCCCAATGTGGCTTTATATAACAGAGAAAATTAATTGTGGACAGGGATTGTATCTACCAATTGTATTGTATTTGCATTTTCCCAAGTGGTTAGTATAGCAGTTAAGACATCAGGAGATATCAAGACGAAGACAAATACAAGAAAGTTAGGTCATTGAGTTAGAATCTTGAGTATTGTCTAGACTGTAAGCTCCAAATGGGCAAGAAATGTGTTTGTTACATTGTTTTATATTGTACTTTCCCAAGTCCAGTGATCTGCACACAGTAAGTGCTTAATAAATATGATTGATTGATTGATTGATTAGTGGAGGAGAGTTTCAGGTTCCTCACAGTTTCAAATCCAGCAGTAACAACAGTAGGAGCCACAATTATTTTCATGATAGCAGCATGGCAATAATAATGACTGTGGCATTTGTTAAGAGCTAACTATGTACCAGGAACTGTACCAAATCAGAGGTAAGTACAAGAAAATCACATCAAGATGTAGTCAATTCATGCCTTAACTATAGTTATTGAACACTTACTGTGTGCAGATCACTGTAGTAAGTGCTTAATCTGCCCACATGGGTTTCACAGTATAAAAGAGGGGGAGTAGGTATCAATCATCCATTTTACAGATGAGAAAACTGAGCCCCGGCAAAGGTAAGTGTCTTGCCCAGGGTCACAGAGCAGATAAGGGATCATAACCCAGGCTTCTGACTTGCCGACCTATATTCTTTCCACTAGGCCATGCTGAAGGCCTCAGGTTATCACTGTTTCTTCACCCTTTCCATGGAGAAAATTCCCCAGTGGAGAAATTCTACAAGATCCTTAGGCCTCTCCATTACAGAATGGTGGGTCACATCACGTGTTGTGGGCAGGGAATGTGTCTATTATAATGTTGGGTTGTATTTTCCCAATTGCACACAGTAAACTCTTGGTAAATATGATAGATAGATTGATTAATACTTTCCCCATCACTGTTGAAGTGAAGCACCTGGGTGGTGGTTACATATCTTGTTACTTTCCCATTTTTCCTAGCTGTACATTATTATCATGCCTGTCTCCCATCTAAACTATAAGCTCGTTGTGAGCAGGGAACATATGTATCAACTCTATTGCATTGTATGCTCCCACATGGCTAGTAAAATGCTCGTCACATAATAAGCGCTAAGTGCCACTGATTCATTTGGTTCATTCCTGTTCAAGGCATTCTGTGCTGCCATGACTCAGAATGCCATGGGACATCTGTATACATGATGGTTGAAAAGAATAGTCTGAGAAGCCATGGTTTAAGAGACCAGAAGAAAATAGATATTGACAATTGCATATCAGGTAGAAATGTTAATGTTAGAAAAATATAATGTTAGAGAAAGTATGTGTTGGGGAGTGGGGGAGATTGAGTAAATGAAGTAAATAACATCTGACAAACCAGAAGAGATGCAAATGTTGGATTGACCACAAGTCACACAAGGAAATGAGAAAGAGGAATGTGTTGTGTTATCTTTGATAGTAGATACTTCATATCTTCTATTTCAGGAAAATAAATTGCAAAGAAAGAATAAATATTTTCTTTAATTAGTTGCTTCCTTTTGGGGGTTAGAGAAAATGGGTTACTGTGTAATGAAGATCTTTTCCATATGTTTCTATTTTTCTTTAAGTGGGACTTCAGTTGGTTGTCTTGTCAAACATCACATGAATCATTACCATTTGTTCATCTCTTCTTTGGTGTCTCTTACTTCAGATAATTAAGACATTTCATTGAGGAAGGTTAGAAGTCTGTGACAATTCCCATTCCTATGTTATTTAAGCAACCATAACTCCTAGATATGATATTAAAAAGTTCTGAAATCTGGCTTTTCACAGCTCTGGGTTTAAGAGCTGTTAGATGGTACACAGTTAACTAGGCCTTTATTGAAGGAACAAGCTTAAATATATTTCAAAGCCTGGAAGTAAATTTTAATAAAATTACAGCCATTTAGTAAAGGTACTACCAACAAGAAATGAAGTTTATAAAACTATACAGTCCCATATATGGTGAATATGTGGCTTATGGAGAATTCCATGGGACAAAGATGCCATAAACTATCCATATTATCTTAAGTAAATTTGCATAATTAATAGAAGAAAAGTCAAAATAATCAGACTACTCCCATCAAATTATGTAATGGATTTATGGATCTACATTTTAGTATTTAATAATAATAATAATAATAATGGTATTTATTAAGCATTTATTATGTGCCAAGCACTATTCTGAACACTGGGATAGATACAAGGTAATGACGTTGTCCCAAGTGGGGCTCACAGTCTTAATCCCCATTTTACAGATGAGGTAACTGAGGAACAAAGAAGTTAAGTGATTGGTCCAATGTCACTGAATATTTAGAGATACATTTATTAGTTATGACTGTGTTATTCTATTTTGTAAGAAAAGAGATATAATGAATCTATAGCAAATTTATTTTTGTGTTTTTCTTTTTTGCAAAACTAATTTCTGAGCATAGTCTTGATACCCTTATTTCCACCTTTTTTTATCTGAACGAATATTGATTAAATGAGCCAAACTTTGGCTTGCTGATTTTCATATTTTATTGACACTTATATATAGCCAAATAGCTGGGTTAGTAATATGCATTGTCCCGCAAAACGTCAAGAGTTTGGCAGTATGAATGGAACAAAAGTATTGCCTTCTTTTGCAGGCATTTTTGAAATGAAACATTCTGCTGCACAGAAAATGTTTTCCTTAGTATAGTCTTAACAGTCAAAACATTTGCTTCCAATAGAAAAGTTTTGTGTTGCCAGTAAACATGTTCAAAGTGGAAACATGTGTTGTGATTTGTGTGCCTACAACAGAAATATGATTTGGGTCAGAGAAAGCATGCATGTTGTTTTTCAAAATGTTTTCACCTTTTACTTTCAATGGAAAAGTGCCCCCCAGTGGAAATGTATAAAAAATGTTTTAAAACATTTCTTCCTTATAAAGCTATTAATTTTTGTTTTTGTTGTTAGAAATATATCCACATAACAATCATCATTGGCTTTCTTAAACACTTTCTTTGTGTGTACAGACCCAGCAAGTGCCCTACTTTGAGCTGATGAAGTTTGTTTGTTTGTTTTTCCTAGAAGTCAGCCCAATTCTCTCCATTTGCAATTTGTGATTTCAGATTTGGCATGATAGTGAAGTTAGATAAGGACTAATCAATCACATTCGATCATAATATGGAAACAAGGGTAGATGAGCTGTTTTTGAACTTTTGCAAAGGGAAACAAACATCACCTTTTTATCCTACTCCATTTTAGATTGCTCATCATTACACTAGGACAGCACACTTTACTGCTTGAATTAATGGGATCACACTAAAAGTGTTTGAACTAAATGGGGAGGGCAACATTAACAGTAAGTTTACATGGCTCCTGTGATCTGGAATGCTTGAGTTTAATGTTGAGATCTCCCTTCACCTAACATTCTCTTATTACCTCATTGCTAGATCATAATCTCCTCCAACTAGATCCAAGTACTGGAAAGGGAAAATGTTGAAAGGGTTTTTTGTTTGTTTGCTTAATGGTATTTATTAAATGCTTACTATATGCCAGGCATTGTACTGAATACAAGCTAATCAGGTGGAATTGTCTCATTATTCTTACAATCTCAATGCCCGTGGGCAGGGACTGCGTCTGTTATATTGTTGTATTGTACTCTCCCAAGCACTTAATACAGCACTCTGCAAACAGTAAGCTCTCAATAAATATGATTGATTGATTGATTATACAACTGGGGTAACTGATACACAAAGAAGTTTAGTGATTTGCTCAAGGTCACACAGCAGACAAGTGGTGGAACCAAAATTTGAACCCAGGTCCTTCTGATTCCCACTCCCATGCTATATTCACTAGGCAATACTGCTTCTCTGGGTTAATGGATGAAAGACATGAAATCTGTGCTCCATGCTCAGAGGTGGCAGTGCTAGCCACATGGATGAAAGGAAAGTACCATTTTTTATACTAGGAAATTCATAGATAAGTGGATAGCAAATAGTTGTTAAAATATTAACCCCAAGAAATCAGAGACTGCTGCGGTGTTATTCTGCAGCAACCTTAGTAGATCAGGTAAGTTTCTTGACTTCTTGGCATTTGTACACTTTTCTATTATTTTTTCTACTGACTACTTACTTCATCATCACTCTTTCCTAGCAATCACTGCCGTTCAGCCCCTAATAATTAACATGTTTCTCCTCACAGTGATTTATAGTGTACTAAGCACTGGCGGGGAGAAATAAGGTAATGAGGTTCGACACAGTATTTGGGCAACAGAATAAGTAGGAAGAAGAACAGTATTGAATCCCCATTTTACAGATAAGGCAGACTTGTCCAGAGTCATTCCCAGAGAGCAAATGGTAGATCCAGATTTCTTTTCTCTCACACTACTGATCCAAAATGAAGAAATCTAGAGAGCACTAACTAGAACTTCAGCCTTGACTTAATTCAAGCCAAATAAACTTCAAATGTTTCAACTTCTGCTTGATATATTACATGAAAATGTAAATTTTCCATTTTCTCATTATTCTTACTGTGGTATGTGTTAGGTGTTTACTGTGTGTCAAACACTGGTCTACGTACTGGGGTTGGTACAAGTTAATTAGGTTAGATTCAATCCCTGTCCCACATGAGGCCCAGGGTCTAAATAGGATGAAGAACAGGTATTTAATCCCCACTACCTAGATGAGGAAACTGAGGCACAGAGGCATTAAGTGACTTCCCTAGAGTCACACAGCAGGCAAATAGTAGATCTGGGATTACAACCCAGGTCTTCTGGCTCTCAGGCCTGTGGTCTTTCCTCTAGACCACGCAGGCTTTTCTGCTGCTTCCTACTAACCTGTTCAACTCCAGAAGCAAGAGTGCAGGAAAGGAAGAACAAAGACTCCTCAAATACAAGCCATTAAAACTCCGTTGCTAAGACATAGAGATCTTTGCAAGAATGTTTTGATGTGGGAGGAGAAATAGTAGAGTAGAATTGTTGTAATGTTACCTTTGGGGCAACTTGCTCGAAACAATCTGCCATTCATTATTTAAGTCTGCAATCAATGGCATTTTTTGAGCACTTACTATGTGCAGAGCACTGTACTAAGCACTTGGGAGAGTAAAACACAACAGAATTAGTGGATATGTTTCCTTCCCAAAACAAATGCCTACAAATGTCTTGTACATATTAAACCATTAAAGTTAATATCTGAGGGCTGGAATTTTATAGTTGACATCGTTAACATTGAGACATTTTTCCATTTGTTAGAAACATTATTCAAATAAATTACAAGAGGACATAGCTGTTTTTAACAGAACTGATAAGTCACATAAAATACTAAGTTCACATACTGGGTTTCATTATCTTATATATGCCCTAAATTGCATATTGTTTCTGGGGTTAATAAGTGATTAATATATTTTTAATATATTCCTAATTAACATTAAGAATAAACATTTTATAAAACCTACTTCCTTCCAATAATGTTTGGTTTTACCTTATGTAGCTTAAAATTGGGAAGAGAACATTACTAATTGGTAAACAGGCTTTAAATAGCCATGGTATTAATTTATATAAAGTAGTTCTATACATCTTTTGGACATGTCAGAGATATGGCTACCTTGTTAATTTTTACTTCCTTTCATATAACATACTAAAAAGTAGTTTTGTTATCATCCCATTTGCACAGTGTTGCTTTTTGGTTCCTGTATTCATTTTGAATAGGTTACTTTTCAGCCACCACTGCCTTTGCCAAAGACTCTCTCAACCATTGCAGAGCTATCAGTTGCTCTTCATGCCTCACAGAAGAGTAAAAAGCCTTTAAGAAAAGACCTTACTCAATTTCTTTTTCATCTCTCTTCATTGCATAGAGAGCAGAAAGAGCAGCAGAGATCACTGAACTGGTTCTGAGATTAGGAATTCTTTCTGTCTTACAGGCTGAGGGAGGGGCTCGACCCAAAAGGCTTTGACTTTTTGGAGAAATTGGGAAGACTAAATGTAAAAAACAAACCAAAAAACTCAATTCAATTAAAAAGGAAGAATGAATCTGACCAAGATGATTGAAGGGAGAATAAAAAATAGATCATGGGAAAGGAAGCAAATATAGAAAAGGGAAGTGAATGAAACATAGACTCTGCTATTGAATTTATGCATTGGGATAAAATGTTTTATAAAAATAACGAGATGAAGTAATTTCCAATGTAATTATGCTAAGATTATCTGGGTCCCTTTGGCAGTTTTTAGAGGATCTTTAAAATATTGTTAAATATTGTGAGATACCTATTGTTATACTCCACAATGTTCTCTCTTTTCTCTGATGACTCCATAAGGTTGGCTACTTAGAGTGAATGGAGTTATGCATGCAGGTGTCAGTTAGATTCTCCAGGGATGAGTAGAAGTCTTTGCCTCCCTGGAACAAATTGTCTGGGAGATGTCAGCTCCAACCCTAGAAATACAGTTGAAGGCATGCATCATCTCCTTTAGTTCTGTATCCCAATATGGTTTTCACTTACATCTGCAGCCTGAATGGGAAGGTAAATTGTGAACACTGAGAACTCTTAGACGTCAATCGTATTTATCGAGCACTAACTGTGTGCAGAGCACTATACTAAGTGTTTAGGAAGGTACAGTATAACAATGAACAGACACATTGCCTATCTACAACAAGCTTACTGTCAAGCAGAGCTCTGAGCACTGGTTTAGACCATTATCCTGACTTGAATCTGCCATTTCCATTCAGGCTGCTGCAAACAGAGAGAGAGGGACGGATGGGGAGCTGGACAGTATTTCATCCAGTGAAGCAGAAGTCTGAGTGAGAGAGGTTGTCTTCCACATTCAGTTCATGTTTTCTCCCTCCTAAAGAACCTCCAGTGTTTCCACATCCACCTCTGCGTCAAACAGAAACTCCTTTGAAGCATTTAATTGCCTTGCTCCATCCTACCTCATCTCTATGCTGCCCACTACAACCCAGCCTGCACACTTTGTTCCTTTAATGCCAACCTTCTCACTACCTACATCTTATCTATCCCACTGCTGATCTCTTACCCACGTCCTGCCTCTGGCCTGAAACACTCTCCCTCTTCATAACTGGCAGACAATTGCTCTCCCTACCTTCCAAAACCTTTTTGAAAGCACAGCTCCTCCAATAGGCCTTCCCTGATTGAATCCTCATTTCCTTTTCTTCCACTCCTATCTATATCAGTCTAATTTGTTCCCTTTACTCACATCCTCTCCCCTCCCCCGACCCAACCCCACAGCAGTTATGTGCAAATCCACAATTTATTTATTTATATTAATGTCTCTCTGCCCCTCTAGAATGTAAGCTCATTGTGGGGAGGGACTTTGTCAGTTATATTGTTATATTGCACTCTCTCAACCGCTTGGTACAGTGCTCTGAATATGGTATGCACTCACTAAATATGATTGATTGATTGATTAATCTTCTAAAGGTGCTCAAAGATCTTGATCCTTTGACCCTGGTACTGACAGTGTCATTTTGATTTACCACCCTCTTTTGTGGGAGAGCAGACTACACTTAACTAAGGAAACTATTGCTATATTTCAGTTTATGTATATTAGATCAGGTATATTATACTACTGTTTTCTTATTTCCAAAATTACTTGAAAATTCTCCTCATGCCGCTAGAAGTTACATCAAAGGCCAAACTCAACTCACAAATCAATTATGTATGGCTCTTCTTTACTTCATTCATTTATTCCATTGAATTTATTGAGTGCTTACTGTGTGCAGAGCACTGTAAGTGCTTGGAAAGTACAATTTGGCAACAGAGAGAGACAATCCTGCCCACAATGGGCTCAAGTATAGAAGGGAGAGAGACAGACATAAAAACAAGTAAACAGGCATCTGTAGCATCAAGAAAAATGAAAAATTCATAAGTAAATGGAATTATAGACAGACAATATATACACAAGTGCTGGGGGTGGGGAGGAGAGGAGAGCAAAGGAAGCAAGTCAGGGTGATGGGGAGGGGAGGGAGGAGCTGAAGAAAAAAGGCAGGCACTTGCTCTGTGGTTAACATACTAATGCCTTTCTATTTCTCAATTTGTCACTGCTCCTCCAGTCTTCCTGGGGAAAGTGCTGGCTCCCATCCCATCCCATCCCAGGAGCAAGTCACCTGATCCTTACCCAGAGGTCCTAACCCAGCTTCCTCTTTGCTCATGATGTCAAATCTGCTTCGCCAGTTCCAGTAAAGCACACTTTGTTTCCCTTTCCCACCTTCCAAAATGTCTGTCCACTGCTCCAAGTAAAAGCATTTTCTTTTTATTTGCTATTCTAACCCATATTATATTTTGGTTTGCAGCTACGATAATAAAAAACAACTCCAGTGATTGCCTATCAACCTCCGCTCCAAACAAAAACTCCTCACTCTAGGCTTCAAGGCTCTACATCACCTTGCCCCTTCCTACCTCTCCTCCCTTCTCTCTTTCTACCACCCACCCTGCACGCTCCGCTCCTCTGCCGCCCACCTCCTCACCGTCCCTCGGTCTTGCCTATCCCGCCGTCGACCCCTGGGCCACGTCCTCCCGCGGTCCTGGAACGCCCTCCCTCCTCACCTCCGCCAAACTGATTCTCTTCCCCTCTTCAAAACCCTACTTAAAACTCACCTCCTCCAAGAGGCCTTCCCAGACTGAGCTCCTCTTCTCCCTCTACTCCCTCTGCCACCCCCCTTTACCTCTCCGCAGCTAAACCCTCTTTTTCCCCTTTTCCCTCTGCTCCTCCACCTCTCCCTTCCCATCCCCACAGCACTGTACTCGTCCGCTCAACTGTATATATTTCCATTACCCTATTTATTTTGTTAATGAAATGTACATCGCCTTGATTCTATTTAGTTGCCATTGTTTTTACAAGATGTTCTTCCCCTTGACTCTATTTATTGCCATTGTTCTTGTCTGTCCATCTCCCCCAATTAGACTATAAACCCATCAAACAGCAGGGACTGTCTCTATCTGTTGCCGACTTGTTCATCCCAAGCGCTTAGTACAGTGCTCTGCACATAGTAAGCGCTCAATAAATACTATTGAATGAATGAATGAATGAATGAATTGTGATAGTTACTAAACACTTAATATGTGACAGCAACATTATACTAACCTCTGGTTTAGATACAATGCAGTCAGGTTTGATTACACCTGACCTACAGGGACTCACAGTCTAAGAAGGAGGGAGAACAAATATCTTGCGTTTTAGAGATGGGAAACTGAAGCATAGAGAAGTTGTGTCTTTCCCAGGGTTACAGAGATGGAGCCAGTTTCAGTTTACACTGCTTAAACATCTCTGGATAAGCCACATGATTTAAAAATAACAAGTCAAATTTCTTTAGAAACAAATTCCCGTGGGTTTGGGATTTATTCATTCATTCAATCCTATTTATTGAGCACTTACTGTGTGCAAAGCAATATACTAAGCACTTAGGAGTGTACAATATAACAATGAACAGACCCATTCCCTGCCCACAGTGAGCTTACTTACAGTCTGGAGGGGGAGATAGATATTAATATAAATGTCTGGGAGTCAGAAAGACCTGTGTTCTACTCCCATTTCTGCCACTTGTCTGCTGTATGACCTTGGATAAATCACTTAATTTCTTTGGGCCTCAGTTACCTAATCCTTAAAATGGGGATTAAGATTGTGAGTCTCATGTAGAAAATAAACTGTGTTCACCTGATTAGCTTTTATCTTCCCCAGTTCTTAGTAGAGTGTTTGGCACATAACAAATGCTTGACGAACACCATTAAAAAACAAACTAGCAAAAAAAACCCAAATGTTTACCAAATGCTTGGGAGAGTACAATAGAGTTCATAGACAAAAATTTACTACCTAGTGGAGGAGAACAGATACTAAAATCAAATACAGATAGGTGGAAGCAACGAGTTTATAGATATGTACTTACTGATTGTTAAGGGGTGGGAGGATCAGAACAGAATGAAAACTTAAGTGTTTAGATGACATAGAACTGCTGAAGTAAAAGTAGTCAGGAAAATATAGGTGGTTCACTATTACAGTCTACAAGTAGAACATCATCTGGCATTTCCTCATCATTATGTGAACATAAGGGGATGGCATCATTTGATACTAAATAATAACCTTTCACTTTGCAGAATTGTACCTTCTAATTGTATCTGTCAATGATCAGTCAAATATTCTGCAATTAACATTTTTAAAAATTTTATTCCATACAAAGGTACTTCTCCCATCATAGTGGAGTAGTTTTAATTAAGATTTTGTAGTTGAATTTAAGGTAAATTTAGAGCTAAGCAAATTCCTTTTACCAATTCCAAATTCCTATTCCCATTGCTCTCAAAGACTCATTCAGTGATTTCTGATTGTTTTTTTAAGTATTCTTTTCCACTTACATACATAATTCTCAATTAGGTGATCAAAGATGAATGATATTTTAGCATCTTAACCCAATAAATATTTAGTTAATCTTGTAGTTAGAAATAGGCTACCTACCATTGGTTGATACTGATGAGCTATCCTAAATGAGATATCAAATAAATAGTTACAAATATGCACAATGGTTACATTTCATGGTATTTTTAACAACATTGGTAAAGGGCTTAAGAAGGAGCTTTGCATTTAGTGAAGGAGATACTGTGAGTTCAGGCAGGAAAAATTAGGTTCTGCAATCTTAGAAGAAGTAATTTCGATTCAGCAGGAATCAACTAAGTTTGCATATCAGTAAAATACACACCTAGGAAGCTCCATCTATTTTCATACTGCTTTCACACTGATACAAAATGTGCATATATTAAAGCTTTATGGATTCTAAAACATGATGCACTCTTCCAACCTTGAAAAGTATTTGCAATTACATACTATCTTTGAAACTGCGTAAAGGCTAATAAAACTCAAAATAGGTCTAAGATTTGATAAGAATTTCAGCTTGTTGTCCAACAGAATAATTTTTGTAGTTTTATTTCCATGAATTAATACTTATTTTAAGATGTTCTCCTTTTATTTTTAGATGGAAGACTTTATTTGAAAACATCTGTAATGTACTGAATCTTTCCTGTAGAAGAAACCTGTGCTGTAACTTTGCAGTAAGACATTCAACATTGGGAAGTTTAGAGAAAACAAAGTGCTTTCAAAGTAACTTCTTCCACATTGTGTATCAATATTCGTCAAAGGTTCAAAGCAGTCAAGAAAGCTGTGTCCAGTGGTTGTTATGACCTGTGGCTCAACCCAGAGACACAGAGAATGTTTGTAAATTACCAGAATCTTGCAGTCAGTCACTGAAACCTTTCTTCTGGACCTTTGTAAACAGAGTTACAGGCAGGTCTGAACTAGGCCTGGAATTATGGTCTTTTTTTTTTAATGGAATGAAAACATTGCCCTTCCCTGACAATTCTGTATTGAGCACATCAAGAAAACCTTCCTACAGTGACCACCAAACTTTAAGACTGTTATGCCCTTTGGAAACCAGCAAAACATCCCAGAAGTGAACATATAAAAGGACTAAAGAGGATTCCTTAAAAATGAAATAAGATATAGAATATAACCCTCTTACATTCAGTTATAATCCTTTGACTTGAGGATTTCTCCTGAAAATATATTTTGCTTTTGGTCTCATATTTTCCTCTTGGGCTATGGATGGGTATCAAATCCCATACAGTGAAATGTAATTTGTATTGGTGAACATATCAGTGAATGTAAGCCAAACCATTTTATGCTATAAAACAGCCTCTTTTTCCTAAAAAAAGAAAAAAAAAGGGTAGAAATTTAAAACTTCAACTTGGCAGGTTTTAGGAAAAATGAAAAATACTTTGCTCCTAATTCCAACTGTTGGTCATATGTACAGTATATAAACACAACATCCAAGGAAGGTATAATGTATGCAGTAGAATAATAGAGTTTAGGAAAATGAAACTTTTAGATAATATGTTTTGTCACCCTGTTGGTCAGAAAGACGCCTTTCTAGTTTTAACGCATGCAGGCATGTAAATATTTGTCCTGGAGTCACAGTATTAATGAATGAGATCTTAAGCATCTGGTGATGTCAGAATTCTGAATCAGCCACTTTTATTTGTATAGTGAATCTTGGTTAGTGCCCCAAAGAAGCACTTTTAAGAATGAACTGTGGCTGAGCAGCAAGTCAAAAGCACCAGAAATATTTTTATATGTTAGTCATATTATGTTAATGTTGCTGAAAAACAAAACCTAACAAACACTTGATGTATCAGTCCAATATCACGTAGCTCTGAGTGATAAAGTTGAAGTTTGTTGTCCTTCCCATATGTGTCATAGGGAAGAGTGGTTATGTATTTTTCTTTTCCCTGTCCTTCTGGAAGCTACAGTATGTATTTTCACCTTTGTGCAGATAACTGGAAAAATAAACTACAACACAGTGCTTATTGCATTTGAAAGTTATGTTCTTTATTTGGCATAATTTTGGGTTGCCCCTTTAAAGACTGATTTTGTGAATCAGCACTGTTACTGATTGCTTAGAGGTTTTGCTTTCTTCATTCTTAAAGTTTATGTTCATAAAATATTATTTATTATACTACATGAATCTCAACCATAAATGTCAATGGCAATTTCCTTAAGAAGTCTTTAGAGATGGATCTGATTCAAAGTAATATTGTATTTGTTCAAAAAGCCCCAAATGTTTTGTAAAAAGTAATATTGAGTTCTATCTGCTTCTGTCTTCATTCAGCATGGTACATATTCAGTTCATTTACTGCATATCTAGACCACCAAAATCTCTATAAAGAATTGCTGTATATAAAAGTTCACATTTTAGTTTGCATTAAAAATACAGCAATGTTTTTTCATTCAAAATAGTATTAAATACTTTCTGTAATTTGTTTTCTAAAGCACATTAGTTCAAAAACATCAATTTATTGCCATAACGTGAGAAATGTTTGTTCCATTTGCAGTCTTTAAAGGGTAATAGCTCTAAAGTTAGAGGAACCTGTGGCAAACCTTTGAATCATATGTTCTTCAGAAGAGAAAAAGCCTACAACTGAAATAAGTAGTAGCATCTGCCATTGCTCTGCTCCTTGCATAGAGTCATCTGTAAGTAGGTTTAATAGTTTTACAATTTATACTTTCAAGACCTTTGGAAACAACTCAGTGTTTGTTTTGACTTTAAAGGAAATGTTAACATGAATTAAAGGGGAAAACCCCTGAAGTGAATATTAAGAAAGAATCTAACATGGTGTAAATATAATAATTCAAGAAATGTTTCTAAGTTAAGTTGTTTTGACCCTCTTTAGTTATACAGATTTTACCATTTTTTGCATAGATGATAAATAAAAGTTGTGCTTATGTTATTGTTTATATGCTTTTGTAATCTTAAAGCTATTAATGTCTAGTTGTTCTATATTATAACCACATTTGCGCTCTATGCAAGCCCTTGGAACAGAACATACTCATCTTCATGTAGGACCTATGAAAATTGTCTATTTTTATCTATATATTTAAAGTTTTCTAAAAAGGAAAAAAAGGTTATTACGAATTTTGTTGTACAAAATCTGTACAAAAATCTGTTTTTACATCATAATGCAAGAATTGGAATTTTTCTATGGTAGCCTAGTTATTTGAGCCTGGTTTCAATGTGAGAACCACGTTTACTGTTATTGTATTTAATTTTCCTTTTCTTTTCAACAATCTGCTAATAAAACTGTCTGAAATCTCCCCGAGACTTTATTTATGGTTCATCTTTATTAAATTTTGTGGACGTATAATGTTGGAGAAATATTTACTTTCTAATGGGAGACATCTAAAAACAACATGTCAGCTCTTTGCAATGCATGGAGAACAATGCTGAATGATTTTATTTAACATGTAACTGCTTCTATCTCTAATATGAATTACTGTGGTGAAAAAACATCATAAAAGCACACACTGTGGTTATTGTTTAACAAGCAGATTTTCCATATTTTGTTTCTTGCCAGCTAAGCAAACTGCCCACATCTACATGATTTATTTATGCACATTTCTCAGTTTATGAAGCTGTTATTTGTACCTTTTCTTTCATATTCAGATATTCCCATGATTCTTATTTCACAAAGCTTTATCCTGAATAATGTGAAGTGGACATATTGATGGAACAAAGCATACTGTTTTTCTATCTACAAGAGAAACAAAGCATATTATTTCCCGATCTACCAGCGAATTGTAGATTAGTTACTCCAACCCAGCATTCGATATCAGACTTCCATCATCAAAGACAACACATTTAGAAAATTTGAAATCTCAATGCATATTTTTTGGCAAAGAAAGAGCATTACAGTATTTTAGGCCACAGAGGACAGTAGCCTAAACAAACACATCAAATATATTTGTGGGAATAGCAAGGATATCGTCTTCATGACTTGAGAGACTATTGCAATAAAATCTATTTTGGTAAATTACAATTATTTTGCTATATGGAAATAGAGCCACATATGTGAAATAGTCCTGACTCCATTTATCCTCAAGAGCTATGTCTCCAAATATGTGATTATGACATGAGAGCCATGAATCATGCCTTAAGGAATTGGGTGTAACTGGCTAAATTTTCTTTCTTCTCCATTGCTTCATCTCTGACCTCTTCCAGGCAAGCCTGGCAAATGCCCCTGCTCCATATGGTATGCATAACTCCAGTTTGGACAAGACCTTAAAAATTACTGAGAGATTAATTACTGAAAATATATCATAATCTAAAGACACATTTGAAAGACTGGCAATGTTAATGGTATTAATATTATTAATGGAGATGGCATATTAAAGATCAAAAGCTTATGCATTCTTACAAATACCATTTGCAAACAACTTCATTCGATAACCTCACAAGATTTCAATTGTTCTGCTAAGCAGGGAAACCATTCTACAAAAAAAAAATGTATTTACTATCTAAAGTTGACTGCTTCTTAATGCTGCATCAGTGACTGTCAAAAGAGGAGAGCTTGGAAGGTGTTGAAGATTGGCAAAACAAGTCACCTTCTGCAAGATTGTCAGTAAGAGATTTGAATTCCACAGTTCTGATATCCAGGGCCACCTTAAAACTTTTCCACATACCCTTAGAGATAAGATTACTTTCAAAAGTAGATTTAAATCCTTTTAATATATATTATATATGCGATAGCCACATTTGTGGTCTATGCAAGCCCTTGGAACAGAGCATACTCATCTTCATTTATATATGCACTTACATATATATATCTATAGATATATAGATATATATATCTATAGATATATATATGCACTTACAAGGGCCAGGCACTGTACTAATCATTGTGGTAGATACAACGTAAATGAGGCTGGACACAGTCCGTATCTCACATGGGACTCACAATCTAAATTCCCATTTTACAGATGAGGTAACTGAAACACAGAGAAGTTAAGTGACTTAACCAGGTCACAAACCAGACAAGTGGCAGAGCCAGGATTAGACCCATGTCCTCTGGGCCCCAAGATAAGGCCCTGTCACTTCACAATATTTAGGCTGTGAACCCCAAGTGGGATCTGATTGTCTCGTATCTACTCAGTGCTTAGTAGAGTGCTTAACCCACATTAAGCACTTAACAAATCCCAGTATTCTCACAGACTTAGGTTTGAAGGCATTACCTGTTATAGGTGGCTAGTCTATTTTTAGAATGTGAAACCTTTCTTGGGCTTTGAAATCATACAATTTTTGCCAGCTCATCCACATCAATATAATTAACTGAATATCTAATAATAATAATAATAATGATAATGATAATGATGATGGTATTTGTTAAGCACTTACTATGTGCCAAACACGGTTCTAAGCACTGGCGTAGATACAAGGTATTCAGGTCGTCCCACGTGGGGCTGACAGTCTTAATCCCCATTTTACAGATGAGGTAACTGAGGCACAGAGAAGTTAAGTGACTTGTTCAAAGTCACACAGCTCTACCATGGGCAGAGCCTTGAATGAAGCACTGGGATAGTCTGAAATCATTAGAACACACGACCTCTATCCTCATGAAGCCCACAGCATAGTGGAGTAGAACAGACCTTTAATAAATTACAGACAGAGGGAGTCATATTGCTGTGAACAAAGGTGTTTCCTAGGCTGTGGTAAATCATGTGCTTAGGTGGCATGGTGACATGGTAGTGGGAGAAACTGAAGTGCTAAATTAGAGATTACATAAGGAAGGCACACTGCAGGAGATGCACTATCAGAAAGATGTTGAACATGGTAAAAGCAGCACTCTGTCAAAGGGAAGGCCATTTTTTCATCAGCTTTAGATGGAGCACTTTCCCAATTCCTTTCCTCTTAAAAAACAAAAACCTTGAAAACTCCCCAAATAAATGTAGGTTTTAGGAGGTTTTTTTATGGTATTTGTTAAGCTTTACTATGTGACAAAAAATGTTCGAAGTGCTGGGGTAGGTAAAAGTAAATTATCTTGGATATAGGCCTTGTCCCTCAGGGGGCTCATAGCTAAGTAATCAGTAGATCAATCAATTATAGTTTTTGAGCACTTACTGTGTGCAGAGCAGTGTACTAAGTGCTTGGGAGAGTACAAGACAACAGAGTTGGTAGACACATTCCATGCCCATAATGAGGTTACAGTATAGAGGGGGAGACAGACATTATTATAAATAAATTACAAATAAGAACATAAGTGTTGTGGGACTGAGACGGGGTGAATAAAGAGAGCAAATAAGGCCAAAGCAAAAATGAGTGGGAAAAGAGAAAAGAAGGCTTAGTTAGGGAAGGCCTTTGGAAGAGACAAGAGAGTATGAAGGAGAACGGGTATTGAGTCCCCATTTTACAGTTGAGGAAACCAAGACACTGAGAAGTTAAATTACTCAATCTCGCATAATAAGGAATTAGATGGGCAGGAATTAGAACCTACGTCCTTCTGACCATAAGACCTATGCTCCTTCCACTAGGTCATGCGGCTTCTCTAGCAATTAAAGAGATTGTTCCTTTCTTTTAAATCTTAAATGTGGAATTAATGTTTATTCAAGTTTATTCTAATAGCATGATCAGAAAACCTGGGTATCTGTATATCAATATCAGTTCCGCCGGTTGTTGGCTGTGTGACCTTTGGGAAGCCACTTAACTTCTCTTTGCCTTAGCTTCTTCATCTGTAAAGATAATTCATTACCTGATTTCCTCCTATTTCAACTGAAAGCTCCATGTGGAAGAGGGCTGTATCTGACTCGATTAACTTGTATCTACCCCAACATTTAAAATAGGGCTTGGCACATAGTGAGTGCTTAACAAATACCATAATAATAGTAGTAGTAGTAATAATAATAATTACAGCCTAGTGGAAAGAGCACAGGTCTGGGATTAAAAAGGCCTAAATTCTAATCCCAGTTCTGCCACTAGTCTGCTGTATCATCTTGGGCAAATCACTTAACTTTCTGGGTCTCAGTTTTCTCATCTTTAAATAGAAATGAAATACCTATTCTCCCCCTGGACAGAGACTTAGTACAGGTTAGTAAAGTGTTTGACACATAGTAAGTGTTTAACAAGTAACAGTCTAAAATAATGCTTGGAGAAGTACCAAAAATTAATGTGACTTTACAGACATTCTTTGGTTTGGCAAACTCCCTAAGATTGATGGTTTTAGAAGTGGTTTTACAAAGCAATTATTCTTTCTCAAGTCTTGATTTTGGCTTTGCTAGTGAAGAGGGGGATGGACTGAGAAGAGGAGATGGGCTGTGGATCAGGGTCTTCCCTGGATTTTTCATGAATATTTGTTGGAAAGCAGGAGAAAAGCTGCTAAGAAGGATATTCAAGTCTCCCCAACTAGAAAGAATATTTTCTGGTTTTCCTTCCACTTGTTTGCAGTTCATTATTGGACTTCAAAAGGTACTGGAATTCTGCTTGACTTGTAAAAGGACTAAAATGTCATTGTATCTTTTCTCCCAAACTCCAGTGACCTATCCAGACTCTCCTTGTCCCCAATCCTTCCCAGCATTTTTAATGTCACTTTTCCCAGGGTTTTTGTATTAGCTTTACAAAGAGTACAGACTTGAACTTAGGAAACAGGCTGCCTACTGCTTTAAGAATTGATAGAGTGGGTAGGGAAGGGGAAACAAATTCTCAGATAACTCTGTATTCCAGCTGAATATTGGGACACAGTTGCTCAGGAGAGACCTGCATAACACATGGGCATTAGGAGGAAACTAGCTTTCTTTGATAAAAAAGTTTAATATGGAAAGAGAGACAGAAAGTCCAAGTTGGAAAAAAAGCAACAGCAGTGCAAGCTGCTGCAAACATTAAAAAAATGAACACACTAAGGGACCAATGTGGCCATAACTGTGGAATCCTCATCAGTCTTTTCAGACACACCCATATTCATAGGTGAAATTCACCATCAGTGGTGTCTTCTTCTAATGCAAAGGACAACTATTTATACAGCATTTGCTGAGTGTCCACTGTAGCCACCATGTTTCATCCCACAGAAATCAACAGTCAGATGTTAATAATTCTGGTTTTTGTTAAGTGCTTACTATGCCATGCATTGTTCTAAGCACTGGGGTGGATACAAGCAAATTGGGTTGCACATAGTTCCTGTTCCATATGGGGCTCACAGTCTCAATTCCCATTTCACAGATGAGGTAACTGAGGCACAGAGAAGGGAAGTGACTTGCCCACGGTCACACAGCAAACAAGTGGCTGAGCAGGGATTAGAATCTATGACCTTATTACTCCCAGGCCTGTGCTTTATCCACTGTGCCATGCCATTTTCCATCTAACCTAGGGGTAGCAAACAGTGCTTAGAACAGTGCCAGTGCTTAAAACAGTGCTTGGTGCATACTAAGTGCTTAACAAATACCATCATTATTAAACAACCAAAAGGCAAATTTGCCCACAAATCAGATCCAACAGGAAGGAGGGGATGGGAGGGGCATAAAATGAGTCAATGGTTAAATTGGAGGTATTCAAAGCAACAGAGTTTTCCAGGAAGACTTTCATATGAAAGAGAATTGTAGATTAGTAAACCACAACCCAACTGTGTAGCTATTGAACTTAATTTCAGTTGTTTTCTCCACAGCATTACCAGGATCCCATGATCCATTCTTTCCTGTATCCCTATAGACACCATATTGGTCTAGGCACTTGTCATATTCCAGTTTGACTCTAGCCTCATGTTCTCCCCTCTCAGCACTTATGTACATATCCATAATTTATTCATTTATATATTTATGTTAGTGTCTCCCTCCCACTCTATATTGTAACCTTGTTGTAGGCAGGGAAAAGGTCTACCAACTATTTTATATTGTTATGTTCTACTCACCCAAGCACTTAGTTCTCTGCACACAGTAAGCACTCAATAAATGTGATTGATTGATTGGTTGATTAATCAATCAATTTCATTCTGCTCCCAAGATCTCAATACCTTTTAAAAGTTACCCATTCCTCTCTGGATCAAGCAGAATCTTCTGATTATTAAATTTAAGGCACTCTAGTAGCTCTCTTCTAATTAATACAATCTCTTCTCCAGCTGCAACAAAACCTGCAATCTTCCCTCTAATTAAGCTAACTTGCTCACTGTGCCTCCTTCTTGTCTATCCCACCAATGACTTCTAGTTCATGCTCCTATCCCCAAATAGAAATCCTTCTTCCTCCAAATCTGTCAGATCTTGACTGAGTTATTTCTACTTTCCCTAAGTTTCCCCCCATTGCTACTTCAGCACTTCTGTGTCCTTTGACATTTGTGCATGCAAAACCTCCCTGTGGCATCTAATGTTCATTACTAGGATGGTTTGAATTAATCAGGAATTGCTTCCTGAAGGAAGTAGGATTTTAATTGGACTTTTAAAATGGAGCGTGGATTTGGATGGGAAGGGAATCCCAGCTAGAAAAAGAGTGTGCTTAATGTTTTGGTGGTGGGAGAAATTAAGAGTGCCATACCACAGAAGGTAGAGTTAGGAAAAAAATAAAGAGGGTGAGTAGGATTTAATAGGTGAAAGGAGAGAATAATGATAGAAATCCAGGCTGATTGGTCAGTATCATTAGCATTTATTGAGCATCTACCAAATACAGAGGACTGAAATAGACACAATCGGGAATGGAGCACTCTATACAGCATCTATTGAATGAGGACTTTGTAGTATGCATTTGGAAGTGAAATGAAAGAACACTGATCAAGTAGCAGTTGATTACAATGTTTGTGTTCCTAGGGTGTATAAACCCTGATAATGGGATGAGCAGATTGCTTCAGGTGCTGCAAATCAGTGAGTTTTCTTCCTCTTCCAATTGATGTTGGGTACTTAAACTCAGTGTGAATACACTCCTTGGGGCATTCTGGTAAACTATCTGAGTTTTCCTAGTCATGATCAGTGCAGTGGGTTCATTTGGGAATGTGACTGCCACATAGTCTTCTCCTTCCAACTATAGTAGAAGTTTCAGCAGTGAGGTTATCCCCTAATTGGATCTTTGCAACTGAGCATGACCAGTATTCACCATAGAATCCACATTTTATACAGTCTTCTAATGATTGGGGTTGATGCTGAAATTTTTAAGGTGAGTGCTTTGTATGATTCATCAAAGTGCCCTACAGGACACTACTGATTTTCATTTTTAACCTTCTTTTCCCCAAAGTAAGCTGAAGAGCAAAGCTTTTTACTGTAATTATGGGTTATCAGGGAATAATGGCTTATTAAAGGGAATGATGAGATGTTAGTGGGAACTGTTAGGGATGACTGGTGCCATAAACCAATTAACTTTGGAAGAAGGGAAAGTTCCATCATTTACAATATGAATGAAATGGAACTCAATTTTTTCCTTTTTTTAAGTCACAAACCACTCAGTCAATCGATCACTTTTGAGAAGCTGTGGTGTGAAGCTTGCAGAGGGCATGACTATCCACAGATGGTAAATGACTTGAAATGTAGAACTGAAATTGCCATTAGTATTTTCATTCTATCCTTAGCAGTGTTAACCATGGGAGCCTACTTTTAAACTTCTGTACCTAATGACATCCAGAATTTTATTCAATTTTTAAATTAGTATCATGCCTTAAGCTTCAAACTCAATATGCTAAACAGAACTTTACCCCAGTACCCAATCATTCCCATAACTTTCCCATTCACCTTCCCTGTTTTAGAAGCTGGCAAATTGGGGTCATCCTTGTCTCCTCCCCATCTTTCAATCTTCACATTCAGTCTATTGCAAAGTCATGTTGGTTCATTCATTCATTCATTCAATAGTATTTATTGAGTGCTTACTATGTGCAGAGCACTGTACTAAGCTTTGGAATATACAATTTGGCAACAGATAGAGGCAATCCCTGCCCATTGACGGGCTTACAGTCTAATCAGGGAAGACAGACAAAAACAATAGCAATAAATAGAATCAAGGGGATGTACATTTCATTAACAAAATGAATAGGGTAATAAAAATATATACAAATGAGCGGATGAGCACAGTGCTGAGGGGAGGGGAAGGGAGAGGGGGAGGAGCAGAGGGAAGGGGGGGAAAGGGTGCTTAGCTGAGGAGAGGTGAGGGAGAGGGCAGAGAGCAGCAGAGGGAGCAGAAGGAAAAGGGGAAGCTCAGTCTGGGAAGGCCTCTTGGAGGAAGTGAGCTCTCAGTAGGGCTTTGAAGAGGGGAAGAGAATTAGTTTGGTGGAGGTGAGGAGGGAGGGCATTCCAGGACAGCGGGAGGACGTGTCCTAGGGGTCGACGGTGAAATAGGTGAGAACGGGGCTGGTGAGGAGGTGGGCGGCAGAGGAGCGGAGTGTGCAGGGTGGGCAGTAGAGAGAAGGGAGGAGAGGTATGAGGGGGCAAGGTGATGGAATGCCGTGAAGCTTAGAGTGAGAAGTTTTTGTTTAGTGCGGCAGTTGATAGGCAACCACTGGAGGTTTTTAAGAAGGGGAGTGACATGCCCAGAGAGTTTCTGCAGGAAGATGAGCCGGGCAGCAGAGTGAAGAATAGACTGGAGTGGGGAGAGAGAGGAGGAAGGGAGATCAGAGAGCAGGCAGACACAGTAATCTAGCCAGGATATTACAAGAGACTGTAGCAGTAAGATAGCCCTTTGGGTGGAGAGGAAAGGGCAGATCTTAGCAATATTATAAAGGTGAGACCTGCAGGTCTCGGTAACGGATTGGATGTGTGGGGTTGAATGAGAGAGCCAAGCCAAAGATGACACCAAGCTTGCGGGCTTGAGTGATGGGAAGGATGGTCGTACCATCCACAGTGACAGGGAAGTCAGGGAGAGGACAGGGCTTGGGAGGGAAGATAAGGAGCTCAGTTTTGGACATGTTGAGTTTTAGGTGGCGGGAAGGCATCCAGGTAGAGGCGTCCCGGAGGAAGGAGGAGTTATGAGCCTGAAGGGAGGGGGAGAGGACAGGGGCAGAGATGTAGATCTGTGTGTCATCTGCATAGAGATGATAGTTGAAGCCGTGAGAGCGAATGAGTTCACCAAGGGAGTGAGTGTAGATGAAGAACAGAAGAGGGCCAAGAACTGACCCTTGAGGAAGTCCTTCAGTTAGAGTATGGGAGGGGGAGGAGGAGCCTGTGAAGGAGACCGAGAATGATTGGCCAGAAAGATAAGAGGAGAACCAGGAGAGGACGGAGTCCATGAAGCCAAGGTGAGATAAGGTGTGGAGGAGAAGGGGATGGTCAAAGTCCTTCAGTTAGATTATGGGAGGGGGAGGAGGAGGAGGAGCCTGTGAAGGAGACCGAGAATGACTGGCCAGAGAGATAAGAGGAGACCCAGGAGAGGACGGAGTCCGTGAAGCCAAGGTGAGATAAGGTGTGGAGGAGAAGGGGATGGTCAACAGTGTCAAAGGCAGCTGAGAGGTCAAGGAGGATTAGGATAGAGTAGGAGCCACTGGATTTGGCAAGAAGGAGGTCATGGGTGACCTTAGAGCAGTCTCGGTAGAGTGGAGGGGACGGAAGCCAGATTGGAGGGGGTCTAGGAGAGAATGGGAGTTAAGGAATTCTAAGCAGCGAGTTTAGACGACTTGTTCTAGGATCTTGGAAAAGAAGGGTAGTAGGGAGATAGGGCAATAACTGGAAGGGGAAGTGGGGTCCAGAGAGGGTTTTTTTAGGATGGGGGAGACATGGGCATGTTTGAAGGCAGAGGGGAAGGAGCCATTGGAGATTGAGTGGTTAAAGATAGAAGTTAAGGAGGGGAGGAGGGCAGGGGCGATGGTTTTTATAATGTGAGCGGGAATGGGGTCTGAGGCACAGGTGGAGGGGATGGCACTTGCGAGGAAGGAGGAGATCTCCTCTGAGGATACTGCAGGGAAGGCTGGGAAAGTAGGGGAGAGGGTTGTGGGGGAGGCAGGAGGGGGAGGGGTGACTTGGGGAGTTCAGACCTGATTGTGTTAATTTTTGTGATGAAGTAGGTGGCCAGATCATTGGGGGTGAGGGATGGGGGAGGGGGAGGAACAGGGGGCCTAAGGAGAGAGTTAAAGGTCCGGAACAATTGGCGGGGGTGACGGACATGGGTGTCGATGAGGGAAGAAAAGAAGTTTTGCCTGGCAGAGGAGAGGGCAGAGTTAAGGCAGAAAGGATAAATTTGAAATGTATGAGGTCGGCTTGGTGCTTGGACTTTCTCCAGCAGCGCTCGGCAGCTCGAGCATAGGAGCGTAGGAGGCAGACAGAGGCAGTGACCCAGGGCTGTGGGTTAGTGGAGCGAGAGTGGTGGAGGGAAAGGGGGAGCGAGAGAGTTGAGATGAGGAAAGAGGGTGGAGTTGACAGCGGTGACCTGATCATCGAGAGTGGGAAGAGAGGACGGTGGGCAAGGTGGGGAGAGATGCTTTTGGAAAGATGGATGGGATCAAGAGAGCGGATGTTTCTGTGGGGGAGTAGCAAATATTTGCAGGGGGAGAGAGTGTGAGAGATGAGACAGGTGAGAAGGTTATGGTCTGAGAGAGGGATCTCAGGGTTGGTGAGGGAGGAGGTAGTGCAGCGGTAGGAGATGACGAGATCGAGGGTGTGACCGAATCGGTGAGTGGGAGAGGTATAGTGGAGCAGATGGTTGGCACAGTTGAGGAGGGATAGCAGGCGGGCGGCAGAGGAGTCATCGGGTACATCCATGTGGATGTTGAAGTCTCCGAGGATCAGAGTGGGCAGAGAGAAGGAGAGAAGGAAGGTGAGAAAGGGGTCTAGGTGGTTGAAAAAGTCGGAGGTGGGACAAAGAGGCAGTAGATGACGGCTACAAATATCTGGATTCGGTGGTAGAGGCGAATGATATGGGCTTCAAAGGAGGGGAAGGAGAGGGAAGGGGGAGGAGGGATAGTGCGGAAGCGGCAACAGGGTGAGAGGAGGAAGCCGACACTTCCTCCCTTTCCAGTGAGTCTGGGGGAGTGGGAGGAGAGGCCTCTGCTGGAGAGAGCAGCTGCGGAGACCGTGTCTTCAGGAGTGAGCCAAGTTTCTGTAAGGGCGAGGAGGAGGAGAGAGCAGGAAAGGAAAAGGTCATGGATGAAAGGTAGTTTACCTGTAATGGAACGGGGGTTCCAGAGGCCAAACTTGAAAGTAGCTGTGGGTGCAAGGGGGGGAAGAGGGGGTAGAGCGGGGGGAGGGGAGGGTTTGGATGGGAGCGAGGTGGCGGAACCCTGGGCAGGGAGAGGGGAGGAGTGGTGGTGGTGGGACAGGATGACTGGGATGGGGCGTGGGTGGGGGAAGAGGGAAGAGGGGAGGGTGTGAGGAGGGGTTTGGTGGGGGGAGAGTAGGGGGAGGGGGAAGAGGGGTGGCGCTGGCAAAGTGGGGTTCTAGGGCAGGGCATTTCCTGACTGAGCCCTCATTTCCTGCTCTCCCAATTCCTTCTGTGTCATCCTTACATTTCGATGAGAAGCAGCATGGCTATGAGAAGCAGCTTGGCTCAGTGGAAAGAGCCTGGGCTTGGGAGTCAGAGGTCATGGTTCTAATGCCAGATCCACCGCTTGTCATCTGTGTGACTTTGGGCAAGTCACTTAACTTTTCTGTGCTTCAGTTACCTCATCTGTAAAATGGGGATTAAGACTGTCAGTCCCACGCGGGACAACCTGATCACCTTGTATTCTCCCCAGCTCTTAGAACAGTGCTTTACACGTAGTAATCACTTAAAAAATACCGTCATTATTATTATTTTTATTTGCATCCTTTATTCACCCCTCCCTCATGCCCAGCATTTATATACATATTCATAATTTATTTCCATCAATCCATCATATTTACTGAGAGCTGCTCTACTATGTGTAGAGCACTATACTAAGCATTTGGAAGAGTACAATATAGCAGAGTTGGTAGATATGTTTCCTCCTCTCAATTAGCTAATAATCTAGAGGGGAATACGGACATTAATATAAATAAAAATTGTGGATATGTGTACACACAGAGGGGCTCAGTGGAAAGAGCACGAGCTTGGGAGTCGGAGGTCATGGGTCTAATCCTGACTCTGCCACTTATCAACTGTGTGACCTTAGTCAAGTCACTTAACTTCTCTGTGCCTCAGTTACCTCATCTGTAAAATGGGGATTAAGTCTGTGATTCCCACGTGGGACAACCTGCTTACCGTATTTAGAGCAGGGCTTAGCACATAGTAAGTGCTTAACAAATACAATCATTATTATGCGGTGGCGGGAGAGATGTATAAGGGAGTGGGAGAATAGGAAATTAGGGTTTAATTGGGGAAGCCCTCCTGGAGGAGCTGTGCTTTCAATACTTCAAATCTGGGGAGAGTGATCATCTGTCAAATATGAAGAAGGAGGGCATTTCATGCTAGAGTCAGGAGAGGGCGAGAAGTTGGCAGTTAGACTTATGAGACTGAGATACAGTGAGTAGGTTGGCATTTGAGGAGCGAAGTGTGTAGGCTGCTTGTAGGAAAGAGCAGTGAGGTAAGGTAGGAGGGGGCAAGGGGGCAAAGCCTCTCATAAGATCCTGTTTGATGCAGAGATGGATGGGCAACCACTGGAGGTCAATCAATAAATCGATCATATTTATTGAGTGCTTAGGGCAGGTCCCTATACTTTGGGAGAGAAGTGGGAAAACACAGACTGAACCAATGTGTAGAAAAATGATCCAGGCAGCATAGTGAAGTATGAACTGATAGGGAGAGGTAGGAGACAGGGAGGTCAGCTTGGAGGTGGATAATGATAATAATTATTACGGTATAATCCAAACCCTATGTTCTCCCTCCTCACCCTTACGGATGCCTGGCTCACTCCTGAAGATAATCTCCACTGCTGTTCTCTTCAGCAGAGGCCTCTCCTTCTCCCACTCCCCCAGACTCACCAGAAAGGGAAGAGGCATCAACTTCCTTCTCTCATCCCGATGCTACTTCTGCACTGTCCCTCCTCCCCTTTCCCTTTTCTTCCCCTCCTTTGAAGCCCATATCATTCGCCTCTACCACCTCCTCCAGATACTTGTAGCCGTCATCTACCACCCTCCTGGTCCCACCTCTGACTTCTTCAACCACCTTGACCCCTTTCTCACATTCCTTCTCTCCTTCTCTCTGACCACTCGGATCCTCAGAGACTTCAACATCCACAGGGATGTACCCAGTGACTCCTCTGTCACCCACCTGCTAACACTCCTTGACTCTGCCAACCTCCTGCTCCACCACACGTCGCCCATTCACCAACTTGGTCACAGCCTCAATCTTGTCATCTGCTACTGCTGCACTGTCTCCTCCCTCACCAACTCTGAAATCCCTCTCTCAGATCATAACCTTCTCACCTGCTTCCTCTCTCACACTCTCTCCCCCTCCAAATCTGTACTACTTACCCACAGAGACTTCCACTCTCTTGATCTTCCCCACAGAGACTTCCCCTCTTCAAAACCCTACTTAAAACTCACCTCCTCCAAGAGGCCTTCCCAGAGTGAGCTCCTCTTTTCCCTCTGCTCCCTCTACCCCCCCTTCACCTCTCTGCAGCTAAACCCTCTTCTCCCCCCTTTCCCTCTGCTCCTCCCCCTCTTCCATCCCATCCCCTCAGGACTGTACTCGTCCGCTCAACTGTATATATCTTCATTACCCTATTTATTTTGTTAATGAGATATACATCACATTGATTCTATTTATTTGCTATTGTTTTAATGAGATGTTGTTCCCCTTGATTCTATTTATTGCCATTGTGCTTGTCTGTCTGTCTCCCCTGATTAGACTGTAAGCCCGTCAAAGGGCAGGGACTGTCTCTCTCTGTTACCGATTTGTACATTCCAAGCGCTTAGTAAAGTGCTCTGCACATAGTAAGCGCTCAATAAATACTATTGAATGAATTAATGAATAAATAAAAGCATCTTGAAGGAGATGTGCTTTTAATAAGTCTTTGAAAGTGGGGAGAGTAATACAGAAAGGAAGAGAAAGGGCATTCCAGACCAGAAGCAGAATGTGAGTGAGAGTTCGGCAGTGAGATAGATGAGACTGAGATACAGTGAGTAGGTTGGCACAGAGGGAGAATGGTGTGCAGTCTGGGTTAAAGGTAGGAATAAGGCATGAAGATTATAAGGAGGCAGGGCAATTGAGTGATTTGGAGCCTATGTTAAAAAATTTCTCTCTGGTGTAGTGGTGGATGCCCTTGTGAAATGAAGAAACATGGACTGAACAGTTCTGTAGAAATATGATCTCGGCAGCAGAATCAGGTATGGACTGGAGTGAGGAGAGACAGGAGGCTGATGCTGTAGGTCAAGGTAGAAAAATATAATTCTTCAATTAATATGACACTAATATAATACTGTATGCTCATCATGGGCAGGGAACAAGTCTTCCAACTCGGTTATATTATGCTGTCCCAAGCATTTAGTACAGTGTTCTGCACACAGTAAGTGTTCAATAAATTAGATTGACTAATTAGATGGAAAGGAAAGGGTGAATTTCAACTATGTTATGAATGAAGTTTGATCATTCCTTCTGGGGACACAGAGCCACTTGCCATGACCTCTAGCCTGAAGGAAGATCCAGACTCTTCCGCTCCAGGGAGTGAAAGACTGCTCTCTAGAGTCCTTGAAGAGTCAGGAGCTCCGGGAAGGAAGGGGGCTGGTGGAGGGGGGTGGGGTGGAGGGTTGCTCCAGAAGTGCAGTAAGGCCTGAATGCCTGAAATCATTAAGACACCTGAAAATGTGAATGTGATTTTTGCATGCATGTATCGAAGGCAACCTGAATGTAAAGATGAGAGGCAAAATCACACTTGCTCTCTTTGTCCTTGCCTTTCTTGTGCGGGCTGCTCTCTTGCTTTTGCTCTTGGTGTTTGGGCTTTCTGCTCTTGGATCCTTTTTGCTCTGATAACCTGCTGCCCACTACCTCCTGCCTCCTGCTAGTTTACCTTCTGAGCAGCCACAGTCCACAAGGGAAACCTGCTTTTTTCATTCAATCCCTCAGGAGTTGGAAATAAATGGTTCTGTGAACAAAATGTCATTCCATGGACAGTGATGCTGCTATTCGGTCAATCCCTTAAAGATGGGTACCCTTAAGGCTGCTAACAGACTGGTTCAATGCCTTCCCAAGGCCTAACTGCTGCTCTCACCCATTCTAGCAAAGATGTGGGCAGGAAACATATCTACCAATTCTGTTATAGTGTTCTAGCCCAAATACCTAGTAAAGTGCTCCGCACCCAGTAACGCCCAGTAAATATGATTGATTGATTTATTGATAGTTTGAAATGGGGTGGGTTGGGGAAGCAAATGAGGTGGGATCCTTTCTCTTGTTTTCCCCTGAGTCATTCTAGCTGCCAAACATTCCAACTCACTAATTTTATTTTTAGAATTATATTGTGGAATATCTGTCCCCCAAAAACTTCAGTTCCTAATATACCTATATCTGTTCTTTCCTGCACCATCCCCAAATCTTACATTGGCATGCTGAAGTTTACCTGCTTCTCAGATATCATATGTGACACAACAGCAGTATGGCCTAGTGGATAGGCCACGTACCTGGAGTCAGAAAGACCTGGGTTCTATCCCAGCTCTGCCACTTGTCCGATGTATGACCATAGGCTAGTCACATAACTTCTCTGTGCCTCAGTTACCTCATCTGTAAAATTGGGATTAAGACTGTGAGCTCCATGTGGGACAGGGACTGTGTCCAACCCAATTTGCTTGTATCCACCTCAGCACTTAGTACAGTGCCTGGCACATAGTAATAAATAATAATGTTGGTATTTGTTAAGCGCTTACTATCAGGGGAATCAGGTTGTCCCACGTGGGGCTCACAGTCTTTAATCCCCATTTTACAGATGAGGTAACTGAGGCACAGAGAAATTAAGTGACTTGCCCACAGTAACACAGCTGACAAGTGGTAGAGCCGGGAGTCGAACCCATGATCTCTCACTCCAAAGCCCGTGCCCTTTCCATTGAGCCATGCTGCCGCTATCATTATAATATATAATAATAATAATAATAGGAGTATTTGAGAGAATGCTACCTGGAGGTCCTTACCCATAAATCCACCAATTTTGGCCTTAGAATAGATGTCCTACATTTTCGACATGTACCATAATTACTTTTCTCTCCAGTTCCTTCTCACATGTTCTTCATATACCTTAAAGATCCATTATGTCATATGTGTGCCTTATACAGGAAGAGGCATGCTGTCTTCTAGGTTATCTAGCTCCCTTGTAAACTTTTATCTAGGTTTTTTAGCATATTAACTCTAGTTTTCTAGGTTTTTCCTCCACAGTTCCATGAAAGAAAAAATTTTATCTAACCACAGTGTGGCCAATTCCAGTGTGTATTAAATTCAAACACTGCATTTGCACCTTTTTAATGAGAATCAGATCGTTCATTGTATCATAAATAATGAATGGGATAGATTTGATCTACCAATTTACACATCTATGTACCTAACTGCTTCTCTACCCCACATACACTATACACATGGGAGTAAAGGCTGAAGGGAGGGAATGCTGCTAAGAATGAGCACCTTGAGTGGCCCCACATAATCAATAGCCAGTGTGAATGTTGGTTTCATTCTATTGCCCAGATGGTAGTTCTCAGACACTTAGGACTAGTTGTGGTGGAGCTGGAGAAGAGACAGGAAGAAAAAGATAGTCAAAAAAGAAATGGAAGGGCAGAAATTCAGACAAGGATAATGATAATAATTATGATAAATAATATTTTAAGTGTTTACTATGTGCCAAACACGGTACTGGGCAGTGAGATAGTTACAAAATAATAATAATGTTGGTATTTGTTAAGCGCTTACTATGTGCAGAGCACTGTTCTAAGCGCTGGGAGAGATACAAGGTCATCAGGTTGTCCCACATGAGGCTCACAGTCTTCATCCCCATTTTACAGATGAGGTTACTGAGCACAGAGAAGTTAAGTGACTTGCCCACAGTCACAGCTGACAAGTGGCAGAGCCGGTATTCGAACCCAGGACCTCTGACTCCCAAGCCTGGGCTCTTTCCACTGAGCCATGCTGCTTCAGGACACAGTCCCTGTTCCACATGGGGCTCACAGCTAAGTAGAGGGAATAATAAGGAAATATAGGGACACCTAGAAGGACAGGTAAACATCGAAAAAGAGGGTTGGAAAAAAATTGGAGAGGTTAATCTTCTGGTGAAGGAGATGAGGAGAGGTAAATCAGATTGAGAAACGAGAGAGTAAGGAACATTGAAAAAATGAGGCAACCCAGATAAAGGGAACACCATAAGAATAATGATGGTATTTGTTTAGCACTTGCTATGTGCCAAGCACATAAGAAGCTGTCTAAGGAAAGGATTAAGGGGAAAAAGAGTGATGAAGACTGGGAAATAGAAATCATGGGTGGGGGTGGACAGGACGGCCTGAGCAATCAGGTGGGAGGAGAGGCCTGGGGTCCTGCGGGCTGTCCTGGGGTCCGATGCGGCTGGCTGGTGATGGCCCATTGTTGGTGGATTGAGCTGTCTGGAGTCTCAACATGCTTTTAAGGATGGGGGTGGGCAAAACTGTCCCCACGGGATGCTCCCCTCTGGGTTGGGGGGGCCTTCAGGTGTGGTGTCCTTGTCACACCCCGCTGACCTCTGGAAGATGTGGAAAGAGCCTGGATTTGGGAGTCAGAGTTCGTGGATTCTAATCCCAGCTCTGCCACTTGTCTGCCGTATGACCTCGGGCAAGCTACTTACTTCTCTATGCCTCAGTTCCCTCATCTGTAAAATTGGGGTTAAAACTGTGAGCCTCCTGTGGGATGACCCGATTACCTTGTATCCATCCCAGTATTTAGAACAGTGCTTGGCACATAAGCGCTTCACAAATACCATCATTAATTCATTATTTTATTTTTCTTGGAAATGGGGATTAAGACTGTGAGTCCCCACGTGGGACAACCCACTTACCTTGTATGTACCCCAGGGCTTAGAACAGTGCTTGGCACATACTGAGAGGTTCACAAATACCATCATTATTTTTTATTATTATTGTCCTTGATTCCTCTCTCACCTTGGCCCCTCCTATCACCTCACTATTCTCCTTACTACAACCCAATTCACACACTTCACTTTTCTAATGCCAACCTACTCACTGCAACTCTATCTTGTCTATCTTGGTGCCGACCTCTCACCCACGTCCTGCCTCTGGCCTGGTACTCCCTCCCTTTTCACACCAGACAGACAATCACCCCTCTTCTCTTCAAAGCCTTATTGAAGGCACATCTTCTCCAAGAGGCCTTCCCTGACTAACCCTCATTTCCTGTTTCATCACTTCCTTCGGGATTGTCCTGACTTGTTCCCTTCATTCATCTCCACCAGTGCAACCTCACAGTACTTATGTACATAACTGTAATTAATTTCTTTATATTAATGTCTGTCTTCTCCTCTTGACTTTAAGCTCATTGTGGGAAGGCAATGTGTCAGTCATATTGTTCCATTGTATTCTACCAAGAGCTTACTATAGAGCTCTGCACATAGTAAGTGCTCAATAAATATGGATTGATTAATTGATCGATTTAGTAGGTAAAGGTTGACCCTCTGTGCTTTGAATATGAAAGAGTGTGTTTAGAAGTTAATGCCAGTGTTGTGAACTTCTTTCTTGTTTGTGATTAGAATGGGTTATCTCCATTCTTTTGCAGTATTGTGGATGGACCATTCACATCAGTAAATCAGTCACACTCACTGAACACTTACTAAATGTACAGCTCTTGGGAGATTCAACCCATGCAAGCCACATGGTTCCCTACCCTCTTTTGTAATGAGCAAAACCCTCAAGTTTGGTCACAAGCTGCACACCTTAGACTCTTCAGATGTGAGGGTTGGATAAAGAACAGGAGAATTTAGAACTAGAAACTATTAGAAGGTTGAGGTAGGAAGAGAAATAAGGTTAGTAGGAGATCAGTAGCAGAAGAAGAAATTTATGAAAGAGGGATTTAACTCTATGATTGCAGTCATATAGTCAAACAGTGCAGTCACACACATGTCTTTGTTTAAGGAGGGAAGATCTCTACATGGAAAGGTATAACCAGCATTAGTTCAGAGACATTTCCTTCATCAGGAGGTTTTGTTTCACTCAGTGTTGCAAGGTTGATTTAGGATAGGTCGACTGTGCAAAAAATGTCTTTTCACATTATCTAATGACCACTGCTTTCATCATTCCAAAGAGTTCTCTGATGCAATTGCTATTTCCTTTGGATTTTGTAGATTTTTCAGTTTAGGTATCATTGAGGTGAGTTCGAAGTTCACCCACTGTGCTTCTCAGTGAACCTAGTCCAGTAAGGAAGATCATTTCTGGAGACCTAATCCTAACCCCTTTCTCAATCTAGCGATTGCAGCAGTGTGACCCTAAATTGGGGTACTCATTGATCCAAATGGTACTCCTGCCTCTTCAGGAACTTCAGCACTTATTTGATGGTAATGATATAGTGCCAAAATAGAAGTCTAATGGTTTTTCTATGCCACTGTCACTTATGGTTTGTTTTTTAAAGTGCACTGTATTTATCCCAGGGAAGTGTGTTGTTTTTTAAAGTCTACTACATTTATATTTTCTATTTATTCCGTAAGAAATTTTGTCTGTTAAGAACATTATCTGGACCAATGTTTTGCTTTTCTCAGGAAATGCCACCAATGACTTTTATTGAAATGTGTAGTTCCCTTGGAATATGCTTATTGCTGTGGACTCAGTTATTAAAATAAAAAGACATAAAATGATAATTAAAGGAAGGTCAGAAAAAGTGTATCTTCAAAAACATGTTAAATTAATTTTAAACTGCAGTAATTTTAGGGTCATTGGAAGTGAGAGATTAGCAGACTGATTTTCACCCCCACTGTCACTCCCATAGGAGACCTTTTAACATTACATAGGTTTAAAATACAGCCCAAAATGTTAATGGAGAGGAGGATAAAAAGTTAATCCCTAGGATAAAGCATAAATTAAGCATTAAATTAAACATAACTCACGATTCTTGACCTGCTTAATTTCTGCTGATTTGGAGAGGTAATTTCTGCTTGGAAGGGAGTAAAGGATAAATTTATGAAACCTTGCAAATATCTTGTTTTTCTAGAAACATTCCTCCTCCCTATTACTGTTTTATTGTTTTACTCCATCTTCCTCCTTGCCATCCATATAGATCTCTCAACTTGCATATCCCTGATTAATTAATTTGCATGCATCACAATTTATATGTGATCAGTCAGTTTTAAATGCTCAGTCATTTAAAACATAACTAACTTCCCAAAGATGTTTTTTATGTGTGCCAGAAAAATTTACTTCTGACCCTAAGATTTCCAGTCTTAAATCTTAATATCACAGTCTTAAATAGAAAGTTGTCAGCAAAATGAAGAAGGGTTTATTCATTAGAACATTTCTAGAGAGGAATAGCTCAAATTCAGGCCCCAGAGGTAAACCTGAGTGAACAATTGACTCTAACCAGTCCATCACTACATCAACAAAACTATGTCTTCATCACACAGGTTCATTCCTATTATTTATGCCATGCTTATGAATGTTGTAAATTTGTATGAAATGATAAAAATGGTTCTTGATATCATATATCAAATATTTTATGTTTTAAGTCTTGGCAGTGTAGCCTAGTGGATGGAACTTTTACAATAGTAAGAAATTCAAAGGCACAGTTTAGCTTCATGACGTAATGGATAAAGCATGGGCTTGGGAGTTAGAAGGAATCAGTTCTAATTCCAGCTTCCTTGCTTGTCTGCTGTGTGATCTTGGGCAAGTCACTTAACTTCTCTGTGCATCAGTTCCTTATCTGTAAAATGGGGATTAATTCTGTGAGCCCCATGTGGGACAGGGACTGTGACCAACATGATTATCTTGTAGTTACCCCAGTACCTAGTACAGTGCCTGAACATAGTAAGTGTTTAATAAATACCATCAAAAAATTATTAAGTGCCATCCAGGCTGAATACTTGGTTATTGCCTAGGGGTTAGGACCTGGTGAATTACAATAGAAATTATACTTTCTACCAAAGGACATTTGGAAGATAATAACTTGCTGTTATGTTTTCTGGTCCCATCACATTTGCCCTCTGACCAAGTTGTCCCTTTTAGAATTGCTATATTCTAGGAAAGTATGCCCTAAGAACAACACATTCTTTTTGGCATTCATTTTCTACAAAATTCTCCCCTCTCTCTATCCCTTTCCTTTTGAACACCTTCACCCATACTAATAGTAATTATGGCATGTTCCAAGTTCTGAGGTAGATATGATAATCAGATTGAACATAATTCACTTCCTCAAGAAATTTGCAATCTAAGAAGGAGGGACAGCAGGCATTTTATTCCTCATGTTGTAGATGAATGAACTGAAACAGAGAGAGGTTAAGTGACTTCCCCAAGATTGCAAGGAGTACCAGGAGCAGAACTGGGAATAGAAGCTACAAGTCCTGACTCCAAAATTCATGCTCTTACCAGGCCACAAGATCATTACTGTACTTATTATTTTTCAAAAGGGGTACCCTTTTTGCAACACTAAAATAATAATAATAATAATAATGGTATTTGTTAAGCACTTACTATGTGCCAAGTACTATTCTAAATGCTGGGGTAGATACAAGATAATCAGGTTATTCCACGTTGGGCTCACAATCTTAATCCCCATTTTACAGATGAGGTAACTGAGACACAGGGAAGTTAAGTGACTTGCCCAAAGTTACATAGCTGACAAGTGGCAGAGCCGGAATTAGAATCCACAGCCTCCTACTCCCAAACTCGTTTTCCACTGAGCCATGCTGCTTCTCATATTTAATGTTTAAAAAGACATTAAAATTTTAAAAGTACACTTTTCCCAACTCAATCTCTCAATTTCCCTCTGCTAAAACACGTGTTCCTTTAAAAACATCCTAAGCCTGCATGTTTCTTAGTGGTATACATGGAAGTGGTTTGGTTTCAAACTACGAAGAAGCAACCAGTTGCTTTTGAGGTAATTTTACCTGTCAGCTGAAAGCCACTTATTTAAGTCCCTGCAGACACCAGCTACTTTCTGTAGCTTGATTGTGCTGTTGGACATGACTCCTAATTAGTCTGTCAGATTATCTTTGCATTCCTGATTCCCCAATTCTTGCTTTCCCTTTATAGAAAATAACATGTCGTAGCACCTGAAACATGTTTTTTTCTAACTACATTCATATTGCAGTCAACTTATTTCGTTGTCCTGAATCCTCCAATAGAATAGTATGTGAAGCCTTGATATATCAAAAAAGAAGTATCTCACTTCAATCAAGGTCATTTATTGCTGCTACATCTAATAGGAAATGAACATATTACATGAGATTTACCATTGCTTCCTGTAATATTGATGCCTTAATCAATGGTATTTATTGAGCACATACCATAAAGAGCACTGTACTAAGTGCTTGAGAGAATTACAATATGACAACATTACCTCATAACATAGACAATAGCCAGTCAACATCTAACATATTTGCAAAAACGTCAAGAAAAAGGGGTCTTTCTGCTTAAGCCACTGCAAAAACCCATTAATCCAAACAGAACACAGAGTCAATGTTACAGACTTGAAAGATAACTAGAGTGAACTGCGAAAACTATCTATCTTGTATATATCCTTTTTTTTTATAACTAGTAAGGTCTTAACCAGAGTTCTCCGGGTGAAGTACTGGGATACCAAGTGCCAGTCTTCAGGAAGAGAGGCAGACCCAATCTTTTGCTTTTTGTGTCCATTGTTCAGCACTGGATTCAGGGCTCTGAACATAGTAGGTGTCATTCATTCATTCAATTGTATTTATTGAGTCCTTACTGCATGCAGAGCACTGTACTAAGCACTTGGAAAGTACAGTTCAGCAATAAAGAGAGAAAGTCTCTGCCCACACCAGACTTAAAGTCTAAGTGGGGGAGACAGGCATCAAAACAAGTAAACAGGCATAATAATAATAATAAGAAGAAGAATAATGGTATTAGTTAAGTGCTTACTTTTTGTGAAGCACTGTTCTAAGCGCTGGGGAGGAGACAAGGTGATAAGGTTGTCCCACGTGGGGTTCACAGTCTTCATCCCCATTTTCCGGATGAGGAAACTGAGGCCCAGAGAAGTTAAGTGACTTGCCCAAAGTCACACAACTGACAACTGGCAGAGCTGGAATTAGAACCCATGACTTATGACTCCCAAGCCATGATGCTTCTCATGCATCAATATAAATAGAATTATATATTCTGTACATAAGGACTGTAGGGCGTGTTGGGGAGAGAGCAAAGGAAGTGAGTCTAGGTGATGCTGAAGTGGGGGAAGCTGAGGAAAAGGGAGGCTTAGTCTGAGAAGGCATCTTGAAGAATGTGCACCTTCAATCCCGCTCGGCCACTTGTCAGCTGTGTGACTGTGGGCAAGTCACTTAACTTCTTGGTGCCTCAGTTACCTCATCTGTAAAATGGGGATTAAGACTGTGAGCCCCACGTGGGACAACCTGATTCCCCTGTGTCTACCCCAGCGCTTAGAACAGTGCTTGGCACATAGTAAGCGCTTAACAAATACCAACATTATTATTAATAGGGCTTTGAAGGGGGGAAGGGTGATTTTTTGGCAGCTTTACAACTGAGTATAATGGAGATATTAATCCTTCAATCAAAGCAGTTTCCAGGTTAACCAACAATCTCAAATGAGCCAACCCAAATATCCCTTCACAGTCATAGGGAGTTGTAATTACTTGTAAAAAGAGATTAACAGCTGAATAGGCAACAAAAGGTGAAGCAAGCAGGTGTTTCATAAACAGACATTGGATCTGTCCCTTTTGAGCATTTGATAGGCATCCCACCTTCAGCCCCAAACCACTTATGTATGTATTTGAGAAGCAGTATGGCTTAGTGGAAAGACCACAGGCTTGGGAGTCAGAGGTCGTGTGTTCAAATCTCGGCTCCGCCACTTATCTGCTGTGTGACCTTGGGCAAGTCACGTAACTTCTCTGTGCCTCAGTTACCTCATCTGTTAAAATGGGGATTAAAAAATATAAGCCCCACATGGGACAATCTGATTACCCTGTAACTGCCCCATGCTTGGAACAGTGCTCAGCACATAGTAAGCACTTAACAAATAATTTATTATTTATTTATGTTAAAGTCTGTCTCCCAGTCTAGATTGTAAAATCCTCTAGCTACCTTTGTCTACCATCTTTGTTTCATTATCTGCCAAGCACTTAGTACAGTGTTATGAACAAAGTAAGAACTCAGTAAATACCATTATTGTATTGAGTGATTGATTAAATCTACAATGGAAAAATGAAAAATGGGAAAATATTAGCATCAGATATTTGGGAGCTGGTTTGCTTATTGAAAGTGCATCTCCTCCAAGAAGCCTTCCCTGACTACAACCTCCTAAGAGCTCATATTCTTTCCTCTTCTCATTCTCCCTTCTGCATTGCCCTAACCAACTTCCTTCATTCATCACCCCCTAGGAGCCCTACAGCATTTATGTATATTTCCCTAATTTATTCATTTATATCATGTCTCTCTTCCCTTCTATATTATAGGCTCATTGTGGCTGAACAAGGAATATATCTATTTATTCTTAAATTGTACTCTCCCTAACTCTTAGTACAGTGCTCTTAACACAGTAAATGCTAAATAAATATGACTGAATGCCACCTATTTGCTAAATAATGAATTGATGTACGATGTTTTAGAAATCCCTCCAAAATCTTAAAGTATTTCAAGAGAAAAATTTCCACAAATTGATGTAATTAAGGGTTTAAATTAGATTTAAAACTATCACCTTCTCTAGCTATCTAAGTGACAAAACAAACAATTACTTGCTTAAAGAGAGTGACAATGTACCTACTGAGAGAAACCTAAATGATTGCAATGCTCAGATTTCTCAGAGAAACAACATTATTCCAACACATCACTTAATTCACACTAGATAAGGTTTGATTTATGCTAAAAAACACTACATCCTACTTTTGGTTCTTGACATTCCCCCCCGCCCCCCCCCCCCCCCAAAAAAAACAACAACCACTAACTGTCGTTAAACTTAATTCCTTTCTTCTGCCTCATTCCTCATCCCTTTACCTGACTGGATTGTCATCCCTGCTTAACTTCACTAAACTACTAAATTCCTCCCTTCCTAAAAATCCCTTCTAAAAAGCCATATCTTCCTTATGACATTCCTTGATGAATCCCTCACCTTCCCAATCATACCACGCTGAGAAGCAGCGTGGCTCAGTGGAAAGACCACGGGCTTGGGAGTCAGAGGTCATGGGTTCTAATTCTGACTCCGCCGTTTGTTAGCTGTGTGATTTTGGGCAAGTCATTTAACTTCTCTGTGCCTCAGTTTCCTCATCTGTAAAATGGGGATTAAGACTGTGAGTGCCACATGGAACAACCTGATCACCTTGAATCCCCTCCCCTCCCTCCGCTGTGCTTAGAACAGTGCTTTGCACATAGTAAGCACTTAACACGTACCATTATCATTATTATTATTATTATTATTAAGGAGCCCAAGGTTTTCCTGTCTCCCACTCCCTTCTGACTTGCCCCCTTTATTAACCTCCTCCACCTCACACTCCTGAACATATCTGTAATTTTATTTATTTATATTAATACCTGTGTACTCATCTAGACTGTAAACTCATTGTAAGCAGGAAAAGTTTGTGTTCTATTGTTATAGTGTACTCTCCCAAGCATTTAGTACAGCTCTCTGCACAGAGTAAGTGCTCAATAAATATGATTGACTGGCTGACTCAGTCTCTATCTATTTCATTCATTCATTCAGTAATATTTATTGAATACTTACTACAGGCTTACAGTCTAATATGGGGAGACAGACAAAAACAAGACAACATAATCATGATAAATAGAATCAAGGGGATGTACACCTCCTTAACAAAATAAATAAGGTAATAAAAATATATACAAATGAGCACAGTGCTGAGGGGAGGGAATGGAAGGGGGGAGGAGCAGAGGGAAAGGGCTTAGCTGAGGGAAGGTGAAGGGGGAAATCGGGAAGGAGCAGAGGGCGGAGGGGGAGCAGAGGGAACAGAGGGAAAAGGGAAAGCTCAGTCTGGGAAGACCTCTTGGCAGAGGTGAGCTCTCAGAAGGGCTTTGAAGAGGGGAAGAGAGTTATTCATTCATCACATATTACTTGTATCAATTCTGTGGCTTCTTATTGATCATATTATCTCTCCCCTATTCAACTGTAAAAATGTTGAGGACAAGGATTATATCTTTGACTTAACTACTTTACCCACTTTACGACCTTCTACTTTAGAATATTGAGAAGACTGAACTGTGGAATCTAGACTGTAAGCTTGTTGTTAGGAGGGAATGTGTCCATTCATTATTATATTGTACCTTCCAAGCACTTAATAGAGTGCTCTGCACACAGTAAGATCTCAATAAATATGAATGAATGAATGAAAATGAATGAATGAATGAACTGTGGAAAACTTCATTCGACTCTCAGCCACTCAAGATTGTAAACTCTTTGTGGTCAGGGATCCCTGTTATTATATAGTATTCTCCCAAACACTTACTATAGTACTCCACACATAATAAGTATTGTAATAAATATTATCACATTGATGGATTGATTGACTTATGTTGTTCTTTTGTTCATCTCATTGTTTCATCTTTCATTCATTCATTCAATTGTATTTATTGAGTGCTTACTTTGTGCAGAGCACTTTAGTAAGTGCTTGGAAAGTACAATTCGGCAACAGTTAGAGAGTGTGCCTAACCAACAAGAGGCTCACAGTCTAGATGGGGGAGACAGACAACAAAACAAAACAAGTAGACAGGCATATCTTTCCAATGTATCTATCACCAAATCCCTCCCCCAACATATTCTTTGACTGTGCATGCCTGAGGCCAGGAACTGTATCTAATTCTCACTCATATATTTTTTGCACAGGGTAGGTTCTCAGTACATATTGTGGTTCCTCCAACTCCTCCTCCTCTTCTTGATCCTCTTCTTCCTCCTCCTACTTCTCCACATTCTTTTCCTTTGGTATTAGACTTTGAAAGTTGCTATGTGTAGCACTCACAATGGGTGCACAATACCCACTGGTTTTATTGATATGTATTTATTAAGAAAGCAAGATATATGTTAATGTCACCCTGGATGATATATTCTAATTGCAGGGTTCCAGGATTTGACAACTGATTTTGATCAGCCTAACTTCAAGTACTTTAAAAATGTATATACAAGCCTGAGTGAATAAAATAGTCATCTAAATTGCTCTCAGCCATTAATGTTCATGATGGATGATGATGTCCTGGTTACATTAGTACCAAAAATTTGGACTATAAAAGCTATAGAGCTTCAAGGGCAACTCCAGAAAGCATATGGTCTATCCACCATGCCTCCAGGTAAGTGCCTGATTAAATTAGACAGATGGACATCTATTCTTTCCTTAAAATATCAAGTCATGGTGAACACTGATCAGCAGCTTCCCCATAGTAAACTCTTCAAACACATGAAGGACATTATTAAATCCCTCAGCTATCACCATTCTTTATCTTCCTCTCAGGAGCTATTAACTATTTTTTGTCACCCTTTTTTAAACCTCTCCAGTTCACTACTTTTTAAAAAAAATTAAGATAACTTCAACTGCATACAGCATGTGGTAAGGGCTGAACCATTACAAAGATTACCAGATTTACCTAATACAAAACTGTTTTGATTTCCATTCAAAAATGAACTCAACCTTCTACTGCTGTTTTTGTATCAACATTTCTTCTCAGTTTTTATCCCTAAACACATTTCTTGATCATTACCAGTTTTGGATTTCACTCTACTTATTTAGGACCATATTCCCCATTGGTCTACTTGGTCTTGAGCCAATTTGTGTCTTTCAAAGTAAACATAATCTACCCAGAATAACACATTCTTTCACAGTATTTTGTTAAACCTTACTCTCTGTGAAACACTGTTCTAAGTGCTAGGGTAGGTATAAGTTAATTAAGTCAGACACAGTCACCACAAAGGAGTCAAGGTCTAATGATCACTGGCAAAAGGGGAAAAGGAAAAAATGTAGACAAGAAAGATTTTCAATCATTTACTTAACTAATGGATTCACATTTCCCCCTTTCAAACGTTTTTATGATGAGAATGTAGTTGGCTCTTTAAAGTGGGTATTGAGATTTTGGACATAAGGTTTAGCAAATAACATGTAGATAAAAGAAAAAATACAAGACAAATAATCTAAAAGCAGGTGCATCCCTTGAGACCCTGAAAGAGAAATCACCTTAGACAGCATCTATCTTTGGAAAAACATGGTGGGCCATTGGAAAAACCTTATGTCGACTTATTTTAATTTCTCCAGGAACTTCAAAAATTAGACATTTACGTAATGTGATACCTTCTCTGATTGACTAACAATCTATTTCCCTCTAGTGTGAGGGTGGCATTAATTTTTACCTTTTTTTGATAAAGTGCTTTTATTATCACAGTGCTTTTCACATTACTTATCTCATTTTGGAATCACAACAACCCTATGATGTAGATGTAAAGTAGATATTATTATCCTCTTTGCCAATAAGGAAACTGAGGTACAAAGATATTAAGTGACTTGCCCAGTGTCATAAAGCAGGCTGATGGTAGGGTCAGACTTGAACCCTGGTCCTCTGACTATCAGAATAGCACTCTTCTGCTGCAAAAACTTTGTTAAAGAAAAATCACATATAGTACAAATGTCTTGAAAACATTAATGCCTTGTGCACAGCCTCTAAATTCCGACATCACATCATGTTCTATGCAGGATGAAGCATGTTTCTTGGAAGAATATCCCCAATTTGTTCATAGGATTCTTTCTATAATGTGCAGTAAAATGAAGTGTTCTGGAAACTGTCTTTACTTATGCAACTAAATTTGACTTATTCCAAGACTCAATGTTCTATCCTGTCAACACTGAAAAATTGATTACTATAGTATAGGTGGAACTTTCAAGATAGCTGCTCACAAATCTACCAGTAAAATGGTAAAGACCTACTTTCCCAGCTGTCAATAAGGATGTTCTCTGGAAAGTACTTAAAAGCATAAATGAAGTCTAGAAAGGTTATGTACGTGGTATTCATTTCTTTGAGTTTCACGCAATTCAACCCAATTTCTAATCACTAAGTATGTTCAAGGTTGAGTTTGGAAAAAATCATCACCTTTTCTCTCTCTTACTTAGACTCTGACTTCCATGTTCATCCATTCATTCAATATTATTTATTGACTGCTTACTATGTGCAGAGCACTGTACTAAGCCCTTGGAATGTACAATTCGGCAACAGGTAGAGACAATCTCTGCCCAATAATGGGCTCACGGTCTAAATGTGGTGGGACAGGGACTCTGTCTGACCTTATTAACTTGTAACCCAATGCTTAGAACAATGCTTGACACATAGGGCTAAACAAATGCCATAATCATTATCATTTTTAGATATAGGCATGCGGAGATGTTCTGCTTAGTCATCTCAACAGGTCCAATAAAGACCTGGAGCTAAGGCTTAAGATGTGCTTTGGCACAACTTGGCAAACTCTTCCAACTCAACAAGTTTTGAGCACCATTCAAAATCCTAGCGACCACATTGGAGAGATGATATTTATCCTAGAGATACATACCCAAGAAGACCAGAAAGCTATTTCAAGTGCTTCATCCCAATCAGTCAGGCATTAAGGGCTGACTATAAGACTAATGAAAACCAAGTTGTTGTAACAGTGTGCACCAGGGAAATATGACACACAATCAAATTTTATTTTGCCAGCACAGAGCTAAAAGATGTGACAGAATTCTGTTACCCAGGTTGTGCACTGACTCTGACAAATGATACACCAGGAAATAGAAAACTGAATGTCTGACATAGACTTTAATAAGCAGCCTTATGCAAGGTCAAGAGAATTGTGAAGTTTTGAAGATTCATTTTTTCTTTTACTATTATAAGTAGCTCTTTCATTTTAGAGTCAATCTCAGTAGATCATTCCTGGTGTTTATTTGTTAATGAGGTGTACATCCCCTTGATTCTATTTATTGTGATAATGTTGTCTTGTTTTTGTTTCATTCTGTTAAACTCTGCTGTCTGACTCCCCCATTTAGACTGTGAACCTGTCATTGGGCAGGGATTGTCTCTATCTGTTGCCAAATTTTACATTCCAAGCACTTAGTACAGTGCTCTGCACTTAGCGCTTAATAAATACTATTGAATGAATGGTGTTTCCTTCTGGTAAATACCCAATCTTAAGAATCCATTCTACAGCTAATCTACATCGAGTCATTTGGCCTTACACAGACCACTTCGGTTTAATTTGCTCTAAATTCCATTTGTTTGTTCATTCATTCAATAGTATTTATTGAGGGCTTACTATGTGCAGACCTCTGTACTAAGCGCTTGGAATGTACAAGTTGGCAACAGATAGAGACAGTCGCTGCCCTTTGATGGGCTTATAGTCTAATCGGGGTAGACAGGCAGACAAGAACAATGGCAACAAATAGAGTCAAGGGGAAGAACATCTCATAAAAACAATGGCAAATAAATAGAATCAGGGTGATGTACATCTCATTAAACAAAATAAACAAAATAAACAGGGTGATGAAGATATATACAGTTGAGCGGACGAGTACAGTGCTGAGGGGGTGGGACGGGAGAGGGGGAGGAGGAGAGGGAAAGAGGGGAGAAGAGGGTTTAGCTGCGGAGAGGTTTGTCTTTTAGGCAGTCCATGTTATTTTCCAAAGCCTTCCCCAACACCACATTTCAAAAGAACTGATGTTTTTTCTATCCTGTTCTTTTACTGTCCAGGGTTCAGATCCATACATTGTCACTGGAAATACCATAGAGTTGAAAATTTGTATTTTTGTGGCAATCACTCTTCATAGCTAGTCTTCCTAACATTAATCTTTGACATATTTCTTGGCAATTATTTCCTTTATTATTAAAATGCTAGTTCCATAATAATAACTGTGGTGTTTGTTAAGTGCTTATTATGTGTCAAGCACTGTAATTAGTACTGGAACAGATAGACAATTGGCAGATAAAACACAGTCTTGTCCCATTGAGGCACATAATCTCAGTAGGTGAGAGTAGGATTAAATCTCTATTTTATAGATTAGGAAACTGAGATCTAGAGAAATTGATTGACTTGCTTGAGATCACAGAGTGGCCATGAAGCAGAGCCAGGATTAGAACCAGGCCTGTGGTCTTTCCATTAATAATACCATTGGAGAAGCAGTGTGGTTTAGTGGATAGAGCATGGGCCTGGAAGTCAGGAGGACTTGGGTTCTAATCCTGTTAACCTGATTAATTTGTATCCATTCCAGGGCTTAGAACAGTGCTTGGCTTATAGTAAGTGCTTAATAGGCACCATAATTATTATTATTACTGTCATGATAGTAAGGACATAGGTAGAGGCAAACAAATTGAAATAGACTTCATGTTTTCTGAGAGTAGCTTCATTACCAAGGAATTTGAGTGTAGCCTTTTATTTCTCTTTCGTGTCATGAAAACTGGGAATATAATTGGTGGCCAACCAAATTTTCAGAGACATATACAGCAACAGTAATAAAACATTTTAAAAATCACACTATTAAATGCCTGGATTATCAAGGGGCCATTCTTATATCTTGGATGTATATAAATGCTTTTAAAAGTGAGAAACTGTGTTGGTGAATCCTAGCTAATGTTTCATATATTCATTTAGTAGTCCAGTTACTTTTCCCCTCATTTCATTAATACTACTTTGGGTTCATGGAAATCTTCCATGAGTTTGGTTGGCAACAGTTAGTGCTGCTAAATCCATAGTTCCCTACTCCTCAAGACCTCCAATGGTTACCCATTGGAACCATTGGGTTCCAGAGAAGCAGCGTGTCTCAGTGGAAAGAGCGTGGGCTTTGGAGTCAGAGGTCATGAGTTCGAATCCCAGCTCTGCCACTTGTCGGCTGTGTGACTGTGGGCAAGTCACTTAACTTCTCTGTGCCTCAGTTCCCTCATCTGTAAAATGGGGATGAAAACTGTGAGCCCCACGTGGGACAACCTGATTCCCCTGTGTCTCCCCCAGCGCTTAGAACAGTGCTCTGCACATAGTAAGCACTTAACAAATACCAACATTAATTAATTAATTACCCAGACAACTCCACATCAGAAAGAAACTCTTTACTATTTACTTTAAGACACTTAATCAACTCTCTGTCTCCTACCTTTCTTTGATGCTCCAACCTAGCCCTCACACTTCATTCCTCTAAAACCAATTTACTGAGCTCATCCGTCCTACTACAGACACATTGTCTATGTCCTCCCTTTGGCCCAGAACTCCTTGTCCCTTCATAACTGACACACTACCACTCTCCCCACAGCTTCAAAGCCCTCCTAAAATCAGATCACTTCTAAGAGACCTGTTCTGACTAAACAACTAAACCCTCATTCCCTTCCTTCTTTCTGTGTCACCTCAGCCCTTGGATCTATACCTCCTATTCATTTGTTCATTCAGTAGTATATATTAAGTGCTTACTATGTGCAGAGCACTGTACTAAGCGCTTGGAATGTACAATTCAGCAACAGAGAGAGACAAACCCTGCCCAATGATGGGCTCACAGTCTTATCGGGGGAAAGTCTCCTAAGCACCCTCATCCCTACAGCAATTATATACATATCCCTACATTCCACTATTTCTCCTAGCTGCTATGTATTTACAAGTCTATCTTACCTTTTAGACTGTAAAGTCCTTTTGGACAGGGATCGTGTCTACCATCTCCACTGTACTGTATCCCCCAAAACATGTTTTGCACACAGTTAATTCTCAATAACTATCACTGACTGACTAATGGATATGAGACCTCTAGATCTTTAAAGACTCTTTGTTTCACGCATTGATATCAATCAAAATTGTAGCATGAAAAAAGAGTATTAGATACAAATGTATGCGGGAACATTTGGAAAGTTTGAGAGATTATCGGATTCTAAAGGCTAATGAATTATGAATCTTAATTTCATCTGAAATTATTTCACTCAGCGATGATGATGATTCAATTTCCAGAGAGTTAATTTGCAACGAGTACTGATCTTCCGTTCATAACATCATGTGATATCCTGATATCCCATCACAGTTATTTGTGCAATATTAGAATATTATCAGAACGTCTTAATATTCATGGCAATGACACAGGATGGAAACGACAACTGATGAGGCAATTGTGAGAGGTGGCCATTAGGACTAGCGCGTGGCTCAGTGGAAAGAGCACGGGCTTTGGAGTCAGAGGTCATGAGTTCGAATCCCAGCTCTGCCACTTGTCGGCTGTGTGACTGTGGGCAAGTCACTTAACTTCTCTGTGCCTCAGTTCCCTCATCTGTAAAATGGGGATTAAGACTGTGAGCCCCACGTGGGACAACCTGATTCCCCTATGTCTACCCCAGTGCTTAGAACAGTGCTCGGCACATAGTAAGCACTTAACAAATACCAACATTATTATTATTAGGACTAGACTGTAAATTCCTTATGAACAGGTATTTTGCTGTATTGTACCTTCCGAAGTGCTTAGTATAATGCTCTGCATACAGTAAGCGCTCAGTAAATACAATAGAATGAACGAATAATCTCTGTTGTATGCTCCTAAGCACTTAATGCCATTGATCAATTAATAGGGGTGGTAAGGGAGGTGGTGGATAACTCAAGGTAGCTCCCTATTATGGTATTTGTTAAGCACTTACTATGTGCCAAGCACTGTTCTAAGTGCCGAGGAAGATAGAAGGTAATCAGGTTGTCCCACGTAGGGCTCACAGTCTTCATCCCCAATTTACAGATGAGGTAACTGAGGCATAGAGAAGTTAAGTGGCTTGCCCAAGGTCACAAAGCAGACAAGTGGCAGAGCCAGGATTAAGAACCCACGTCCTCTGACTCCCAAGCCTGTGTTCTTTCCACTAGGCCATGCTACTTCTCTCTATTAAATTTCCAGTTTTACTCCCAGAGTTAAGTTCATAATAAAGATGGAGAGAAAATGGAAAGAAACATAGACCAGCTCTAAATGCTAACACTTCTCTGATTTTGCAGCCAACAGTAAATGCTCAGATTTTCAAAAACACTCATGAAGATCCACAACTATACTTGCTTATGCCTATGAAAGTTTGTTTTCATATACATTTGTTTGTGCATTTGTTGAAATGTTTGTCCTGATGCTACATGGATGTTTGGTTTCATTATACTCATATATACTTTTAAGGCAGTTCTTAGGACCAGATAATTATATATTAAATCCATTTACTATATTGTAACCAGTTTATTCCCCTTGCTATACACAGTGTGACTCGAGGAAAGTTTTATTTAACTGAATACCATTATATCATTCTCTGTATTTCATTTTGGGCTGATGCAGCAACTCTATTTTGAAGGGGTTTATTTTTTTATCAATTTAAGCAATTTCCCTTTTAAACCAAACCAGCCAGGATCGATTAAAATCACTGCATAAATTGTTAGTGAGCAGATTTTATTGGAATCAGCAAGCTTTTGGCCAAGTCACCTGAGCCTCTGACAAACAAGAACATGAGTGTCATGGGACATCTTTCAGGCATGGCTGTTTGCATTTGTGCCTCTGGGTAAAGTTATCCTGTGCACTATTTTTCCTCTGTCTTGTGCTCTAGAGTTCTGATAAGCTCTGTCTCCTTTTAATTTCCTATTCCTTTCAGATGTTATTATAGTGCATGGTCTCAGTGGATGTTGTGTGAAATAAGAAATATTGTGGTCCCATTTGGTTAAACTATAGTTTGGTTTTCTTCATTGTAATGAACTCAGTGTTCATGAAAGGACCTGATATATCAGTCTTGAACCTTCATTAAGTTGTAGAACGGGTGCCTTGAGGGTAGTGGCTAGGTAGTAAAGTATTGGTTCCTTTAGTGATACTTCACTGGATAGAAAGATCACAGAGTAGAAGGGATGAATTATCCTAAGGGTGGCGAGGAAAGAAGCAAATATGTTGTAAAATATACCAGGTAAAAGTGGCAATTTCTCACTTTTTTAAATCAGCCTACTTGCCTGATTTTCTGGTCATTCTAGTCTTATGAGGTGCTGGGGAAATAGTGATAGAGTAAGGTAACACATTTTAAGTAGTCCTATCTTTCAGAAAACAAACACACAAACACACATATTTAGATCCTGATGACTAAGCATAAGATATGGAAGCATGTCATGCATTAACTGCTTGATGTAGCGCATGATATAGGAGCCCCATTGTTTCCAGGAAATAATTCCCCTCCCATCCCATTCCTTCCTTCCCTACCATCCTGTCCTACCCTGTTCTAAGCACTTTTCATTCCTGTCCAGACTCTTAATTCAGTCCCTCCTTAATCTGTTTTTCCCAAGCCCCAACCATTTTAGGGGCCATGCAGTGCCATACCAAACCTTGCTGATAGGGTTTCACCTTCCTAACGGCTCCTGCAGCAACTTTCAGCAGCAATCAGATGATCCCCATTGAGACCGATACCCCAAAGTGGTGCTGTTAAACTCAGGAGCCAGAAACAATTCACAGATGCTGTTATAATAATAATAATAATAATAATAATGGTATTTTTAAGTGCTTACTAAGTGCCAAGCACTGTTCTAAGCGCTGGGGTAGATACAAGGTAATCAGGTTGTCCCACATGGGGCTCACAGTCTTAATCCCTATTTTACAGATGAGGTAACTGAGGCACAGAGAAGTTAAGTGACTTGCCCAAAATCACACAGAGGACAGTGGCAGAGCCGGGATTAAAACCCATGACCTCTGATTCCCAAGCCTGTGGTCTTTCCACTAAGCCATGCTGATTCTCTGTAGAGTCAGAGCCTCCATGGGACGGACGAAGGGGAAGATTGCTGGCCACTTCCTTAGGGTATTGGATCTACTGGGTGCATCCAAGGACTGAGCAGGGATGTGGCTGGGCAGGCACTGGTCAGGCACAATGGGATGTGCTGTAGAATCCCTAGAGCATAGACCCAGGGGATAGAGCCCAGACTCTTCATAAAGCTGGCAGCTGCCAGGCGCTTAGTACAGTGCTCTGCATATAGTAAGTGCTCAATAAATACTATTGAATTGAATTGAATTAAATAGAGCCACCTCTCCACTATTCAAGGTCAAGAATCAGAGCTGGGATCCAGACATCCAGTGATCATGAGAAGAGCACCGACAGCAACCATACAGGGTGGTTTGAGGTGGGCAACACAGGAAACATAAAAATACTGGTGGAGCAGAGAGGTTGGGAAGACAGGCTGGGTAGGAATGAGTTTGGGGTAATAATACTAATAATGTTGGTATTTGTTAAGCACTTACTTTGTGCAGAGCATTGTTCTAAGTGCTGGGGAAGATACAGGGTCATCAGGTTGTCCCACGTGAGGTTCACAGTTAATCCCCATTTTACAGATGAGGGAACTGAGGCACAGAGAAGTTAAGTGTCTTGCCCACAGTCACACAGCTGGCAAGTGGCAGAGCTGGGATTCGAACCCATGACCCCTGGCTCCCAAGCCCAGAAATTGGTAAGAAAAGACAGGAAGAGAGTTGAGCCTCCAGGGAGGGATTTAAAGGGTAATTTTTACAATGCTTTTTCATTGTACTCTCCCAAGCATTTAGTACAGTGCTTTGCACACAGTAAGTGCTTAATAAATACCATTGATTGATTGATTAGTTCATTTACAGGTACTTGTTATCAAGCAGGTTCTAGTGATAATGGTCACTCAATCCAAGGTATTTATTTAGCACTTACTATATGCAGAGCACTGTACTAACTGCTTAGGAAAGTACAATACAAAAGAATTTTCTGACAAGTTCCCTGCCCACAATAAGCTTATACTCTAGAGAAAAATGCATGTTTATGTGTCAGGCATTGTACTAAGGGCTGGGGTAGACACCAGATAATCAGGTTGTACACACTCCAAGTCCCAAATGGGGACTTTTAGCAGCTTTAATCCCTATTTCACAATGAGGTAACTGAGGCACAGAGAAGTTAAGTGATTTGCCCAAGGTCATATAGCAGAGAAATGACAAAGTCAGGATAAGAATCCAGGTCCTCTGAGTCCCAGGCCAGTACTTTTTCCATTAGGCCAAGTTGAAAATTGCTATGTTTGTTAAACACTTTTTACTTTGTGCCAAGCACTGAAGTAAGACCCTGGGAGGAAACAGTACCTGTCCCACTTGGGGGTCACAGTTTAAGATGAAAGGACAACAGGTATTTAATTTCCATTTTGCATATGAGGAAATTAGACTGTGAGCTTGTCATTGGGCAGGGATTGTCCCTATCTGTTGCCAAATTGTACATTCCAAGCGCTTAGTACAGTGCTCTGCACATAGTAAGCACTCAGTAAATTCTGTTGAATGAAAGGAGGTGATGAGAATTGAAGTGACTTGTGCAAGGTCACACAGAAGGCAAGTATCAGAGCTAAGATTAGAACCCAGGTCCTCCAGGTTCTAGGTCCCTGTATTTTTCCATATCTGTAAACAATACCATTATCCTTACTATCTCAGTGTCAGGAACCTTGTCACTGTCCTCAACTTATCTCTCTCATTCCACCCACATGTTCAGTCTGTCATCAAATCCTGTGGTTTCTATCCTCATAACACTGCTAAAATCTGCTGCATCTGCCTCCTTGCTGATGATCCAGCCTCCTATCAACACTCCACCCATACTTCACTCCATTGTGTGGCTCATTTTTCTAAAACAATGTTCAATAAAAATGTCACCCTTCTTCAAGAACCTCCAATAGCTGCCCATCCAACTCCACATCCAAAAAAATGTCCTAATCACTGAAGCAATCGGCTTGCCCCATCCTACCTTACCACACTGATTCACTACTACTAATAATGATAATAACTGTGGTATTTGTTAAGTGATTACTGCTATATGGCAGGCACTGTGCTAAGTGCTGGGGAAGATATAAGGTAATTGAGTTGACCATAGTTTCTGTCCCACATAGGCATCACAGTCTTATTCCCCATTTTCAAGATGAGGTAGCTGAGGCACAGAAAAGTGAAGCAACTTGCCCAAGTTCACAAAGAAGACATGGGTCCTACTACAGCCCAGCCCACACACTCTGCTCCTCCAGTGCAGCTTACTCACTGTGTCCCAATCTTATATATCTCATTTCCGACCCTTTTCTCACATCCTCCCCTGGCCTGGAACTCCCTTCCTATCATATATGCCAGATCACCACTCTCCCTTCTGCATAATCTTCGGACTTGGGTCAGTGACCATTGGGTATTTTATATTTGACCCAGCTTCAACTGTACAGCGCTTTTACATATCTTTAAACTATATATTATAAATTATAGTTATTGATATTATATTATTATACCATATTGATATTATATTATGTCATGTTTTATCATATTATTAGAACAGTGTTCGTCACATAGTAAGCGCTTAACAAATACCAACGTTATTACAAATATCTGTCTGACTGTAAGCTGGTTACAGGCAGAGAATGTGTCTCCTAATTGTGTTATACTGTTCTCTCCCAAGAGCTTAATATAGTGCTCTGCACATAGTAGGCACTCAATAGATGCCATTGATTGATTGATTGATTTGGCCACATTAATGTCATTGGATTGGAATCTCAATGACTCTGGAATTGAAACTAATAAATTGCATGTAAGCTTATCTGGATACATAACCTACAATATAATTGGCTCATGATATATGCACATTTTCAAGGAATGTGTGGTTGCATCGTGGAATGTGCCTTAAGTAGATAAAAGCTTGTAGTGGATTACTAGTATCAAAAATGACACTACTAGTAGCCTGTGTAATTATGGCAAACCAGAGAAGCAGCTTGGCCTAATGAAAAAAAACATGGGTAGGGGAGGACCTAGGTTCAAAGCTTAACTCTACCAAATGCCTGCTGAGTGACCCTGGGCAAGTCACTTCTGTGTCTCAAATGCTTTGTAAAACGGGAATTCAATACCTGTTCTTCCCCCTCTTAGACTGAGAGTACTGTGTAGGAGAGGGACTGAGTCTGATCTGATTGTCTTGTATGTATCCTAGGGTTTAGGATAGACTTATGACAGAGAAGGCAAAGGGGACCAACTATGAGTAAATTTCATTTTCCTAAAGAAACATTTTCCTGGAAATTCTCTTTCCTCCAAAAGTGATTTTCAAACTTGCATCTGTATTTGTTGCTCAGCCAGACATACTAAGCAATAGGCATATGATTTTCATCAATATTAAAGATGAGTCAAATTTCTTTCTAGTATTTTCTTGTTAATGCTAATCCACCAGCCTTTTCAGAAATATATCTATCAGTTATTCATTCTTGCATTTGCTATTTCATTATTCTTATCATTCTATGTTAACCACTCATATGGTTTTGCAATGACACTTTGGTTTTCAGCTAGTTTGTCTAATGTCAACCAAATAATCTAGCATGGTAATTATGGAGCATTTATTATGTGCAGCACACTGAAGTAAATACTTCGGAGAGTACAATACAACAGTTAGTACTTACAGCCTGGAGAAGGAGACAAAATATTAATAAAAATAAATAAATTACAGTTATGTACCTAAGTACTGTGGTTTTGAGAGTGGGGTGATAATCATGTGTTTGAAGGGTACAGATTCAAGTAATATGTAATGCAGAAAGGAGAGGGACTAGGGAAATCGGGCTTGACTGGGAAGGCCTCTGGGAGAGAGATGAATTTAACTGGATTTGAAGGAGGGGCAAGAATTGAATTGTTGTATATGAAGGGGGAGGGAGTTCTTGGACAGAGGATGTATGTGGGCAAGAAGTTGGACGACAGACAAAATTGAGGTGCAGTGAGTAAGTTGGCATTATAGGAATTACGTGGGTGGACTATGTTGTAAATACTTTGTGTCAGTTATTTGAATTTTCAGGGCCTATCCTCCCTCCACTGGAGTTCTGGCAGTTTTTTTTTTTTTTTTTAATGGCTCGGATGACCTGGAAAGAATGCAAAGACTCTGGAACAATTGGGAGAGTTAAGGAATCCCAGAAAAACATTCTAGGGATGGGCTAATTTGGCTTGAATCAAGTGGACTGAGGCAAAAATGGCACTTGTATAATAACACATCCCCCTGCATGCCAGGTTAATCATGTGACATTGCATGCATTTCTGATGCTAGATATCTGGAATGCCATCACTGGCCATCCTACTCTTAATTATGATGGATTCACCAAATGTCATTTTCTGCCTCAGTTAGTGAGAGCACCTTGAGAGTGGGGATCACATTTTTAAACTTTTTTGTAAAAAATGGCCCAGCTACCTAGTCCGATGCTTTGAAACCCCAGCTCTAACACTTGTCTGCTGTGTGACCCTGGGCAAATCACTTCATTTCTCTGGGCCTCAGTTACCTCATCTGTAATATGGAGATTGAGACTGAGTGCCCCAAGTGGGACAGAGAGTATGTCCAGCTCAATTTGCTTGTATCCACTCCAACACATAGTACAGTGCCTGGCACATAGTAAGCACTTAATAAATACTATTATTATTATTATATAGTAATAATACATGGAGAGTTTCAGTATTCTACCAGTCTCAACTACAGGAGGGAGAGTCAAGCAGAGGCATACCCATTCCATTCTTAGCTTGGGCATTGGCTAGAGAGTGGCAGGCAATCTGCTACAAGTCAAAATTCTCCTGTGCTGAGCAGCAGTGGCACAGGCGACAGTTGAGGGTGGAGAGTCACGTTTACTGCACAGAAGGAGTCAATGGTAAGCCACTTCCATATTTTTACCAGGAAAAGTCTATGGATACACTCTCAGAACAATTGCAAATGGAGGGGCATTCTGAGAGAGATGTGTTCATAGCATTGTTATGGTTTGGAGATGGCTCAATAGCATAAGACAATGTAATAAGATTACATTGGATAACTGTAATATGGACATAATGATGGTTTAATGATGGCATAAGGTATTGTACTGTAATGCATTAATATTTTATCTTTTTCAAGGATCTTTTAAGGGTTTTTTGCTCCCATTTATTGTACAATTAGATTTAATTTTTCAAATACATACACTGGTTTGTGTTCATCTCCTTCTTGGGTATCTTCAGTAACACGATTAGAGACAACTCACAACTTTATTGAGCCAAATACACTATACAGATAGTGGCTTAAGGAAAAGAGGAACTAGCAAAACTCTAATAAGTGGACAAGAAAATTACATAGAGATAATGTGGACTTGAAGAATTGTGTTTTAGTGAGGAACTAAGGTGGCCACATGAATAGTAATACAAAGACTTAATGAACCATCTTTCATACGGTGCCTGGCATATAGTAAGCGCTTAACAAATACCAATAAAAAGTAATCATATTTATGAGTAGGAGTGCTAAAAATTGGCAATGCCTCGCATCCTATCCACTCTCTCCTCTGTATCATCTATGCACTTGGCTATGTATTCCTTAATAATATAATTATTATCAATTGTAATCAATTAATTAATGACATTTACTGATTGTTTCCTTTTTTTAATGTTATTTAAAAAATGTCTTACTATGTGCCAGGCACTGTACCAAGCCCTGGGAGAGATACAAGCTAATCAGGATAGACACAATCCAAGTCCAAACTGGGGCTCATAGTCTTCCTCTCTTGATCATAAGCTTGTTGTGGGCAGGGATTTTGTCTACCAACTCTGTCATGTTGTACTCTTCCAAGCACTTAGTACAGTTCTCTGCACAAAATAAGCTCTCAGTAAATACAATTATTGATTGATTGATCGATCATAATCCCTATTTTGCAGATAAGGTAACTGAGGCACAGAGAAGTTAAGTGACTTGCCCAAGGTTATGTAGCAGATGGGTGGTGGAGCTGGAATTGTAACCCAGGTGCTTCTGACTCCCAGGCCCGTGTTCTATCCACTAGGCCAGGCTGTACTAAGCACTTGGGAGAACACAATACAAGCATTTTGGTAATCATTCCAGGCCTACAGCACTCATGAAGATGTCCTTATTGTACTCTACTATTTCTCCTATCTGTCACTTAAATTTAATATCTGTCTCTCCCTGTAGATTGTAAACTCCTTGTGGACAAGGATTGAACATACCAACTCTATTATCTTGTACTTTCCAAAATGTTTAAATTGGCCCATAGTAAGTGCTCAAATAATGCCATTGGTTGATTGCTTGACTAATTGATCAGCAACCAAGGACTCTAAAGGGAAATGGAGCTGAGACTAGGAGGAAGGCCCAGGTTAGTGGTCCTGGTCTTTCATCCTGAAGTAAGTGATAGGAAGAGAATTACATGCAGATTCACTTTCAACTGTTTTTTTTTAACAATATATTACCACATTGTTGGTAATTTTTATTATAAAAACCATGATAACCATTTTGGGACACAAAGTTAACTTTTTATTATACCTAATTATTTTTGTTACACCAGAAAGATTGTGATTTCCTACTACAACCTAGCATGTTCACTTCTGTAACACGAACTTACTCACTATACCTCCCTTTCCTCTGTCTCAGTGATGACCCCCCACCTACCTCTGGCCTGTAACTCTCCTTCCCCTCATATCCGACAGGATATCATTCTCCCCATCTTCAAAGTCTTATTAAAATCTCATCTCTTCCAATTAAACCCTGATTTTCCCCACTCCCTCTCTCTTTGTCACTCTTGCACTTGGAGTTGTACACTTTATTCACTGCATCTTCAGCTCCATAGCACGTACTTACATATCCATAATTTATTTTAATATCTGTTTCTCTCTCTAGATTGTAAGCTACTTTTGGGCAAGGAACACATATACCAACTCTGCAGTATTGTACTCTCCCAAGAGCCTAGTACAGTATTCTGCATCCAGTAAGTGCTCGATAAATACGATTGATTGACTTGATTTTGTAAAATGAACATAAATAACTACTGATTATTAATTACTAGGTCACTAAAATTGTTTCTTTAGATAGGAGCTAAAGAAGTGGAAATCCTGTAAGCTAATTGCTCTTTTCTCATCGTAGTTTTATTCTTTAACTTGTGGAGCAGAGGAAGAAACTCGACAGCCAACCGCATGAATCATTTGGGCTCAAAGCATTACCATAATGTTCATGTGTAGATTTATCTGCAGACTTTCAGTTTGATAAACTGTTGGCCTATAAATATTTCCTTGAAGTAATTCCAGTCCAGCTGCTTTTGTTTACAAATCTATCAATGGTTAACACCACTGAATGTATTTTGCCCCTATCTGAATTATAATTACAACATGTCTAATTGTGAATTAATTATAAAAGAGGAATACAAAAGTACACAATAAATATTTCCCCATATTTGGAACACTGCCAAGTTTTCCTCTGCATTCATTTTGGAAGTGTGAGCAGCCTTGCTCTAATATGTCAAAACTTTACTTTTTTAGGTGTTATTTGTACAGGTTGTTAGACAAGAATAGCAATTTGAACTTTTTTAAACTCTTTTCTTTGAAAGATTCTGCTTCATATCCCTGGTTTTGCTTCTCTATTGCCTAATCATTCCAAGACTTTAATTAAAATTTGTTTTTGATATGCCAGTCACATTAACATCTAAACTGACCTGAATGTTGACTATCTGTAGTTTTAAACATTTTTTGTAGTATGAGATAAAAGCAATTTTTGAAATACATTTGTTTTGACATATTTGTTCTCTTCCATCTGAATCCCCACCTCCCTGGAAAATAAACCAGTTTTGAATGTAAAAGAAGCTAAAATTAATTATTATTTTCAGTTGCTGATACATTGCTGATCACTTGCTTAGTCTGCCATGTGGGTTGTCACTGAATGTAAAGTATGTCAGGAGAAACTTTTAATTCCACCTTCTCTTTTTGATATTCAGGAAGTAAATGCTTGGAAGAAAAGGCTTTAACAATAGAACAATTTGCTTAAAAGTATACAGAAATTTTAATTCTTTAAAGTGACATTATTATCTTAGTTGTCAATGTTATAAGGTTGATGTGGGTAATTGCCCTCAAGGCCAGTCAACATCATTGTTTCATTCTCATAGAATCAGTCCTACAATATTGGGAATGGTGGCAGATATGACTATGCAACAGACCACTCTTTGTTGTTATGGCAAATGTGTATCTGCCTGTGGGTGCCAAAGATCTCTGCCTTTTCTAAATATCAAGGGGGAGAATGAAGAGTCTTTCAACTTAGAGTCTCAAAATGAGTCTTCAGGACATCACAGTCACCCACAGATCCTCCTGGATGCCTCTGAGCAGCAGCTTCAAACTGGGCCAGATAGGTCAGTAGTTAGCTACTAAGTCATTTGTTTAATTTTATCCTTTCCTCTCTAGGTTAGCCTTACATCATGGCTTTTATTTTCCAACCATTTGATCCCAATTTCCTCTCATTTGCCTATAGTGAGGGTATGATTCATAGCGTTGAGTTGTTAGGATGATCCTAGTCAGAGTTCTTCTGGACCTTTTACTGAAGAATGTCCATTACACCCACACTCTTAATGTGGCCTCAGACCATAGTGGGGACACAAAACATAATCATTCTTGCACTACAATTACAGGGGAATATAGTAAAGAATAACATCTTCCACATAGAGATATCACAAATACTATTAAAAACAGTTAAAAATGGTTACTGTTAAAAACATTTGGCTACGCTAATGGTATTTTCAAAGATATACATTGAATCTGTCACCAAATCCTGTCAATTCTACTTTCACAATATCTTTATAATTCACCTTTTCCTCTCAATCCAAACTGCTACCATGTTGATCCAAGCACTTATCCTATTACATCTGGATTACTTTATCTTCAGCGTGGCTCAGAGGAAAGAGCACAGGCTTGGGAGTCAGAGGTCATGGGTTCAAATCCCAGCTCTGCCACTTGTCAGCTGTGTGACTGTGGGCAAGTCACTTAACTTCTCTGTGCCTCAGTTTCCTCATCTGTAAAATGGTAATTAAGACTGTGAGCCTCACATGGGACAACCTGATTACCCTGTATCTACCCCAGTGCTTAGAACAGTGCTCTTCACATAGTAAGTGCTTAACAAATACCAACATTATTATTATTCTCCTCCTTGCTGAACTCACATCCTCTATCTCTCTATTCCAATCCATATTCTACTCTGCTGCTGCATGAATCATTTATCAACAGAAGCATTCAGTTCATGTCTCTCCACTCTTCAAGAATATCTAATGGTTGCCCACCCATCTTGATATCAGGCAGAAGCTCCTTACCATTGGCTTTAAAGCACTCAATCAGCTCGCTCATCCTACCTCACCTCACTAATGTAATCCACCTCAGCCTGCCCACTCCTCTCCTCTAGCATCATATTACTTTCTATACTCTGATCTCAAAATAATAATGTTGGCATTTGTTAAGTGCTTACTATGTGCAGAGCACTGTTCTAAGCTCTGGGGTAGATACAGAGTAATCAGGTTGTCCCATGTGGGGCTCACAGTCCTCACCCTATTTTACAGATGAGGTAACTGAGGCACAGAGAATTGAAGTGACTCACTCAAGGTCACACAGCCGACAAGTGGCAGAGCCGGGATTCGAACTCGTGACCTCTGACTCCCAAGCTCAGTCTCTTTCCACTGAGCCATGCTGTTTCTTTATCACTGACCTCTTTCTCACATCCTCCCCTTTGCCTTCCACCTCCATATATGCCAGATCACCCCTCTATCCACCATCAAAGCATTACTAATGTCACATCTCCTCTAAGAGGCCTTTCCTGATTAAGCCCTCTTTTCCCTGACTGGGTTTCCCTTCTGTGTTGTCTATTGACTTCAATCTGTGCTTAGTACAGTGAAGTGAAGCTTAGTGAAGCACTTAGTACAGTGCTCTGCACACATTAAGAACTCAATAAATATGATTGAATGAATGGATCTGAGACATTTGGACACTTGATATTCTCCCCAGACCCAACCCCACAGCACTTATGTGCATATATTTAAATTATATACTATAAATTACTTATTTATTCATATTAATGTCTGTCTCCCCCTCAGACTGTAAGCTCATTATGTTCAGGGAACATGTCTCCTAATTCTGCTGTACTCTCCAATGTGCTTAGTACAGTGCTTTGCATATAGTAAGTGCTCAGTAAATACCATTGATTGATTAATTGCCTATGATATGGTTGGGTATCCTAGAATTAGAAGGGCCTATGTGATATTTTCTTCATCAATCAATCAATCAATCAAATAATGATATGTATTGAAAGTCCTTCTGACTTTCAGACCCATGTTTTATCCACTAGGCAGTGCTACTCCTATGATAATAATGATGATAATAATAATAGTTGCATTTGCTAAGTGCTTACTATGTGCCAGGCACTGTACTAAGTGCTGCAGTAGATACATTCAAATCGGGTTAATGTTGGACCTTCGTCATAGCTATGAAATCTGGACTTAAGCACAGATTCCACATTCCATTTCTGAAGCAAGGCCCCCAGTGTCACTCATTTTCCATACTTTACAGCAAGTGCCATGATAAATGCCAGAGTGAGGTCCTAGAATGCAGTGATACCAAGATCACATAACATTTTTGCCTTTAGGATATATGAGATAGATGGATGATGAAACTAAATATATAGGATGGATAGAAAAATGCTTTGAAGAGTCAAGAAAGCAAAATCTCAAATGATATAGCAGCACTATAAGCAATAAATACAACATAAAAGAGTAATATTATCATGATGCTATATTAGAAGCTAGCTTCAGTCTTGTTAGCCACACTCTTGCATAAAAATAAAATCTTACCATTTATAATAGAGAAGCAGGGTGGCTCAATGGAAAGAGCATGGGCTTAGGAGTCAGAAGTCATGGGTTCTAATCCTGGCTCCGCCATCTGTCAGCTGTGTGACTCTGGGCAAGTCACTTAACTTCTCAGTGCCTCAGTTACCTCATCTGTAAAATGAGGATTAAGACTTTGAGTCTCATGTGGGACAACCTGATGACCCTGTATCTACTCCAGCGCTTAGAACAGTGCTCAGCACATAGTAAGGACTTAACAAATACCAACATTATTATTAATATTATTATTAATAGCACCTTCAAAAACATTCATATGTACCTATGTGTGAGCAGGGCTGCAGCATGGCTCACTGGAAAGAGCACAGGCTTGGGAGTCAGAGGTTGCGAGTTCTAATCCCAGCTCCGTAACTTGTCAGCTGTGTGACATCGGGAAAGTCACTTAACTTCTCTGTGCCTGTCACCTCATCTGTAAAATGGGGATTAAGACTCTGAGCCCCACCTGGGACAACCTGATTACCTTGTATCTCCTCCAGAGCTTAGAACAGTGCTTGGTACATAGTAAGTACCCTCATTATTATTATTATTCTGATTCTCCCAAGTGCTTAGTGTAGTACTCGGCATACAGTAAGCACTTAATAAATATCTTACATTGATGCACATAAGACTCTTAATGACTCTTAGTGAGAGTTTTGGGGGTCTTAAAAAGGAGGCTAGGCCAGGGCCCTGATGTACCTTTGTGGAAGTTTCTAGATACGTTGGCCAAAGGGTCTAGGATAACTGAACTGCTTTATCCTCAAGACCCCACCCAGAAAAAAGCTTTTTTGTAGCTTGTCAAACCTCAGCTGATGATACCAGTTTGGCCACAGTCAATTCCGAGGGAAATACTTGGGCAGTAAGGGGGGGTTAGAAAAGTAATTAGAATTTAAAAATTAGAATACAGGAAGTTAATTGCTTTTTTCACTAGAAAGTTAGATGCCAGTGGGGTGAACTGCCAATGACATCCAAATTAGCAGTAGAGTTTGTGTCTGGCTTAAATTGGTAAATGATGGTAGGGAAGGGAGTGGGGATTGATGAGTGCTTGAGGGACCTTTCCCTGGAGCTGCTAGAATGGATGACTTGAGACTATTTCTGTTTTTTGGGGATACCTGCTCTAGGGGACAATGTGTTGCTAGGCCTGCATATTCCCTACTATGAAGCCTTCCTAAGTAGAAAAAAAACGTATACTAGTCCCATCTCTGAGAATTTTCTGCCATTCAAATTTTGGGTTTCTCCATGAAAATAAATCTTTATCTTATTACTTGGATAGGTAGGTATGATTTTTAGGATTCCTGATTCTCAGGTCTGATCTTCAGGGGAAGTATGGCCCAAAATGTGTTTTGTTATCGAGTGATATTGAGGGTTTTTGGGGTTTTTTTTCACTTTTTTTTTTTGAGAGACATTACTTTCCTGGAAACCTTATATTTTTTTTTCTGCCACATTACTGAAGAGAATGAATATGGAGATGAAGAAATAGTTATAAGTTAGAGGGCCTGGGTTCTAATGTCATCTCCACTACTCTGCTGTTTCACCTTGGGCAAGTATCTTAATTTCTCTGTACCTCAGTTATCCCACCTGTAAAATGAGTCCTATGTGTGGTATAGATTGTCCAACCTGATTATCTTGTATCTACTTCAGTGCTTAGTTAAGTGCCTGGGATATAGTAAACACTTGACTAATGAAACACTATTAAAACATTAGGAGGAAGAGTGGGGTGCCTTGGGGAAAAAGAGGGCAAAAAGAGATGAAGGCAAGGTAGAACAAGGAGGAAAGAGATTTGAAAAGCAGAGTTAGAAAGAGAAGTGAGAGTAAAAGTGATGAAACAGGTGCTGTTGATAGAATTACTCTCAAAATCAATGTTCCATTCCAGTTCAACAAAGACACTGCCCTGGTGAGATCTATTAAACTGTCACCATCACTTTATTGGCTCTTTCTCATGGGCTGAGGAGAGTTCAGAGGAAGAGTTCAGTTGGTTAAATTTTATAAAGTAATTGGAAAATGGCTCATTGAAAAATATGTTGATGGAGGTTAGTAGCTTCTGCAGATTAAACTAATATCCACAACCCCACATCCTTCTCAGGGATAGCTTTCATTATTCAATTGGGTTAGAACACCGAATTACTAAGAGCCACTATTATGCACACTTCATTATGCCAGAGTATCCTTCATGAGTTTATGCCACAACCAACTTCTCAAATAATGTAAACTAGAAATAATGGTGATAGCATTAAAGGAACAAACTAACATTGACAAATGTGTGAATAAAAATCCAGCAAGTTGTGCAAAGTAATGCTTCCATCACCAAAAATGAACAGCTAATGGTTGCTCTACTCTACATTACCACACACTAAAAGGTCTATTTTCTTTATGATATGCACACAAGTACCCTAAATATCCCATCAATAGTGAAAGCATAAAATACCCTTATGAGAAGAGCTTGAAAGTTGCTTGCATGCAAGTTATTTGACCTTGGCATGCCCTTTGTTTTAATATCTCAAGAAATAACTTTCAAAGAAAAATGAAAAATACAAATAGGATGGTTTATCCAATTATTAGAGTTAGCAAGCTCTTTCCTCTTCCTTCTTTACTACCTTTCTCATGCATTAGAATTTGCATCAGCATCAATCAGACATCAAGGAAGGCAAAAAAAACCAGACAAGCAAAATTCAAACCAGATAATATCCCTACATGCTTGCTAGTAAATCATAGGGAAATCAATCATTCTATCAATCAATCACTCAATCATATTTATTTATAATCAAAACTAAGGCTCTGGTCGGTCACCCAAACCAACTCCCTGAGTAGAGTTTTTCTTGGCTTTCCCTGGCTCTGGATCCACTGCTCTGAACTTGCTATACCATTCCCACATTTTGGGACTGGGAAATTGACCTTTTCTCTTTTCATTTACCTTTCCCAACCTCTGTCTACACTTGAGCTTGGTAAAACCATGTATATGCACAAATCCAGGCTGACATCTAATGGCATAGACTGCGGGTATAGCTTGGAGAAATGAGGAACTATTTGAGCTGGGAAAAAAGATCCAGATAAATGAAATCATTGGCACTGTCTCTCTGGGTGTATACGTCTGTCTCTCCTTTATCTTCTTGATAGCTGTCTTTCTAGTTTTTTCTCCCATTTGACTTCCTAGGTCTCTCATTCCCAACACTAAGAACTATGACTCAGTCTAGTTCTCTATCTCCTGAAAGTCTCAGTCCAAATAGCATTTTCTCCACTTGGTTCCCATGCTCAAATGAAAACTTGATATCTATATTTTAAATATATCAGATGTGTTTTGGGAGAATCTGGAATTTTCTCGTTATCATGGATAATCAAGAACTAACTACATTTGGTAACATAGTGATTGTGCCTAATCAAATGGAGAGAAAAATATTTACAATTAATTCAAGTAATTCCAATGCTCAAGGTACTTTTGGTACCATATTGCCTTGCACTAACTATACAGGTTAGATTTTTTCTATCACAAGTATTTTAGATAAAGTCTTACCTAGATGACCTTTACAATTTTGTGATTTTAATTATTGAGCCATAATAATAAGGAAAGAGCTTTTAGAAAGAGTATAATTTAGTCATTAAAATTATGGTTATAATTCTTTCATGAAACGTTTGCATAGTATCTATTAATGCATTAGTCATAATAGCAGTAGTAACATTATGCATTATTAAGCAGCCAATACACTATACCAAGTACTTGTAAAATATGCAACAAAAACAAAACACTTCCCTGTCCACAAGGAGTTTACACTCTAATAGGGGGAGGGAGGCATACAAAAAATTTACAAATTGAGAAATCAAAATTTAAAATTGAATGCAAATTTGAATGAACATAGATAAGGTGTGATGGTGCATATAAATAGCTGCATGTGTGCCACAGATAGTTAATGGGTCTACAGCCTGGGGTTCTGGGAATTAATCAGGGAAGACTTGTTAGAGGAGATAGGATTGTGGAAGCCTTTGAATATGGGAAGAGATTAGATTTGGGTTGAGAAATCCAAGCAGAGAAACTCTGATGGAGCAAAGGTAAGAGAGTTAATTGTTTGGTACAGCTAAATAATTAGCTTGGGAAGAATAAAGACAGTGAGTGGCAGATGAAGAGCACAAGTTTGTAAGGAGGGTGAATTGGTGAAAAGGCTGGAAGCAGATGGTGAGGAGTTTTTTCTTGATACTGAGGGACATTAGAAGCCAGTAGAGGGTTTTAAGGAGTGGTACTGGTTCAGATATCATCTTGAAATGTTGTGTTGAACACAACTCAAATATTATTCAATACAACATTTCAAGAAGGTGATCCATGAACCAGAATTTAGTCTGGATTAGAAAGATAGTTTAGTATAGCATAGATATCAGAAAGACCACCTTCACCTTCAAAGCCTTATTAAAATTACATCTCCTCCAAAAGGCCTTTCCTAAGCCCTTATTTCCCCTACTTCCTCTGACTTCTGTGTCCCCTTAGTACTTAGATTTGTACCCTTTATTCACCCACTCTCAGCCCCACAGAGCAGTGTGGCTCAGTGGAAAGAGCACGGGCTTGGGAGTTAGAGGTCGTGGGAATCCCAGCTCTGCCACTTGTCAGCTGTATGACTTTGGGCAAGTCACTTAACTTCTCTGTGCCTCAGTTCCCTCATCTGTAAAATGGGGATTAAGGCTGTGAGTCCTCATGTGGGATAACCTGATTACCTTGTATCCCCCCCCCGCACTTAGAACAGTGCTTTGCACATAGTAAGCACTTAACAAATACCGTCATTATTATTATTATCCATAATTTATTTTAACATCTGTCTCCCCTTCTAGCCTGTAAGTTCCTTGTGGACAGGGAAGTTGTCAACCAATTCTGTTATATTGTATTCTCCTAATTCTTAGTACATTGCTCTCTTAGTGTACAGTAAGCACTCAGTAAATATAGATTGAAGTTAATTCAATACTTCAGCCAAGATTTCAGCTTCTTCTAGGGTGGTAGCTGTTTGGGTGTAGAAAGAAATAGCGAGAGCAGCTGAGGGCAAAGTAATATAGGAAGACTTATATCACTCCTTCCCTCCTCCCCTCCTTAACTTCTATCTTTAACCACTCACTCTCCAAACGGCTTCTTCCCCTCTGCCTTCAAACATGCCCATGTCTCCCCGTCCTAAAAAAAACCCTCTCTCGACCCCACTTCCCCTTCCAGTTATCATCCTATCTCCCTCCTACCCTTCCTTTCTAAACTCCTAGAAAGAGTCGTCTATACTTGCTGCCTTGAATTCCTCAACTCCAACTCTCTCCTGGACCCCCTCCATTCTGGCTTCCGTCCCCTCCACTCTACCAAGACAGCTCCCTCAAAGGTCACCTATGACCTCCTTCTTGCCAAATCCAATGGCTCCTACGCTATCTTAATCCTCCTCAACCACTCAGCTGCCTTTGACACTGTCCTGCATCCCCTTCTCCACACTTTCTCACCTTGGCTTCACAGATTCCGTCCTCTGCTGGTTCTCCTCATCTCTCTGGCCGCTCTTTCTCGGTTTCCATCACGGGCTCCTTCTCCCCCTTCCATCCACTAACTATAGGGCTTCCTCAAGGGTCAGTTCTTGGCCCTCTTCTGTTCTCCATCTATACTCAATCCCTTGGTGAACTCATTCGCTTCCACGGCTTCAACTCTCATCTCTATGCAGATGACACCCAAATCTACATCTCATCCCCTGTTCTCTGCCCCTCCCTCCAGGCTCATATCACCTCCTGTCTTCAGGACGTCTCCTACCTGGATGTCTGCCCACCATCTAAAACCCAACATGTCTCAGATTGTGCTCCTTATCTTCTCTCCCAAACCCTGTCCTCTCCCTGACTTCCCTGTCACTGTGGATGGCACTACCATCCTTCCTGTCTCACAGGCCTGCAACCTTGGTATCATCTTTGACTCTGCTCTCCCATTCACCCTACACATCCAATCCGTCACCAATACCTGTTGGTCTCTCATTCACAATATCGCCAAGATCCGCCCTTTTACTCTCCATCCAAACTACTACCTTGCTGGTACAAGCTCTCATGACTGGATTATTGTGTTAGCCTCCTCTCTCATCTCCTTCCTCCTGTCTCTCCCCATTCCAGTCTATTCTTCATTCTGCTGCCTGGATCATCTTCCTACAGAAACTCTCTGGGCATGTCACTCCTCTCCTCAAAAACCTACAGTGGTTGCCTATCAACCTACTCACGAAACAAAAGCTTCTCATTATTGTCTTCAAAGCTCTCCATCACCTTGCCCATCACCTTGCCCTCTCCTACCGCACCACCCTTCACTCTTTCTACTGCCCATACCGTACACTTTGCTCCTCTGCTGCTCACCACCTCACGCTCCCCCATTTGTGCCTGTCACACCATCAACCCCTGGCCCACATCCTACCACTTTCCTGGAATGCCCTCCCTCCTCACATATACCAAACTAACTCTCTTTCCCTCTTCAAAGTCCTCCTGAGAGCTGGCATATTGTAAGCACTTATGAAATACCAAAAAAAAAATAACCTGTTTTCCCTCCTATTTACAATGTGGGCTCTGTGCAAGACAAGGACTTTGTCCAGTATGATCATCTTATATCTAAAGCAGTGCTTAATACAGTTCTTGTCACATAATAGGAACTTGACAAATACTATAATTATCATTCTGGGATGTGCTGACCCTAGATATTGGCCAAAATCTGATCTCCAGTTAGGGTGTGGGCTAAAGGTCAATGGCAGGACATGCGAGAAAAAGATACGCTGAGAAGGTTAGCCCCAGAGAATCGGAGTGTGCAGGCTGGGATGTAGAAGGAGAGAAGGGAGGTGAGGTAAGAAGGGTCAAGGTGATGCAGAGCTTTGAAGCCAATAGTGAGGAGTTTTTGCTTGATTTGGAGGTTGATAGGCAAGCACTGGCGATTTCAGATGTCAGAGCACTGGGTTCTAATCTCAGCTCTGCCAATGGTATGGTGTATGACCTTGGAAAAGCCATTTAACAAACTCCAGATCTTGGCCTCAGTTTTATTAACCATATAATGGGGATTCAATTCCTGTTCTCCCTTCTACTTAGGCACAGGGACTATGTCCAACATGATTAATTTGTAACTGGACAAGTGTTTAGAACAATGCTTGACTCATAGCAAGCACTTAACAAATATAATAAAAAAAAGTAGATTTAGGAGTGTGGGGAGTCCACAACAAGCTGTCTTGTTAGTGACTGTTTGTGATCCCGCGAACAACAAGGAAGAGATGGTGAAGACATTGATGGGCTCTGCTTGAGATAGGTGATTGCAGGCCTGTGGGGGCAGCATATGGAGGAAGGCCTTCCCTCCCTGTTCTACCCAGTGACGTGCCTGGACTAATCAATGACTGCCATGTACAGCCACAGCTGTGACACCTAAGGCAGATAAAAGGTGATTATTTTGAATCGTGAGGAGGCACACAGAAAGCAAGAAGCAGCACAGAGGCACTCTGAGACACACAGCAGCAAGGGTGCACTGAGCCTCGCACAGAGAAGGCAGCACTGCAGCAGAAGCAGCAGGAGAACAGCTCTCAAAAGCAGAAGAAGGCCCCAGAAGGCAGCAGCACTTGAAAGCAGAAAGAAGAAGCATTGGCAGAACGGGCTCCTTTGCCAACCACAGACTGGTATTAGACCCTTGGTGGAGTAGAGTGAGTATGTGTATGTGTCACTACCTTGCACGTTGGTAAAACTAAGTAAAAAAAACTTTCCACAGTAAACTTGGTGATCAGGGTTGTGGTTTGAACTCTACTACATGTCACCGAGCTGCCCCCTCCCGATCTCCGGTCCAGAAAAGTCCTTGTTGGTATGAACCGGGGGCTCGCGACAGGGAGTTCTCTGCATACAAGTGACAACTGAAAGCAGGTGAGAGGAAGAGCTCACTGAGAGACAGAATGTAGAGTGAGAAGTCTAGGGGATGCAAAATAAAAGATGAAGAAAATCAAAGAAGTAAACAGTCAGCAAAACTGAAAAATATCCCAGAGATAGAGATGAAACAGATTAGCATCATGTTCCTTATGAGACTTGATAATATTCCAAGGAGGAGGGAGTGGTCCACATTGTGAAAGGCAGACAGGTTGAGGATGATTTAGATTTGGCAATGAGGTCATCATTGGTAACCTCACAAAGAACAGTCTCGATGAAATGAAGAGGTTGAAAGTTTTATTGTAGTGTGTTAACTGGACAGTTTGGGAAGAAGAAATGAAGGTAATGGGTGAAAATGGACCCATTCCAGAATTTGGATAGATGCAGTGAGTGCTCAGTAATACCACTGAATGATTGATGGAGTGATTGAATGAGAGGAGGAAGATAGGGCAGTATCTGGAGGGACCTGTGGCATCTAGAGAAAATCTCTTAGTGTGAAGGAAATTCAGCTGTGACAGAAGACAAAAGACAGAAGAGATGGAGCCATAGTAGATGTGGGATTAAGAATAACAGTGATGAAGGAGAAGGGAGCAAGTATTTTTAAGAGCTGAGAAAGAGTAGAATCAGAGACACAAGTAGCACAGAGAGCATGGGCCTGTGAGTCAGAAGACCTGGGTTCTAATCCTGCTCCTACACTTACCTGTTTTTGACCCTGGGCAAATCACTTAACTTCTTGGTGTCTCGGTTCCCTCATCTGCAAAATAGGTATGCAATATGTGTTTTCCCTCCTACTTAGACTGTGAGCCCCAAGTGGGACCTGATTGTCTTGTAACAATGCCAGTGCTTGGTACAGATCTTGGCACGTAGTTAATGTTTAACAAATACCACAATTCCTAAGTAGAGGAGTTGGATTTATAGATCAGTGGAAGTCATTCCCTGAATGTTAACATTCTTAGGTCTGATCTAAACAAATGAAATAGCAAATTTCATATATGCAGTATTTCAAACCAAAAAAACCCAAATTCACCTATTTTAGATATATATTTGGCACAATTCTAAATCTACTATATACATATCTCCATTGTACTTTGACTGTGTACATCTATCCATGTGTATCCTTTCCATGAAAGGGTTATTTCATTCCTTGGCTGTTAGGGAAATTTAAGGAAAGGGTGTCATTGTGACAACACAGTACTGAGGATTTTCATTCAATATATATTGTTTAGTAGATGGACTATGACTAGAGTGTAGTTTACTTGGGCAGCTTTTGCTCATTTAAAACAGTTCAGAAAGCAGACAGCTAAATCTACTTCCATGGGGGTTAATAACATGCCATTATATTGGAATTCAGGATAAACAGTGAAACTCTAGATCAGTGCTACTGGGACTTTATGTCTAAGTACTACGCAAATGGATTTTTGACAACAGGGTATGTGGACACATATTTGCATTCTCTACGCATTGATGTTAAAATTTCATTTATGGTCAATTTTAAAATTCAGTTTGTGGGTGTAATCGTTCTTATAAGTGCTTTTCCATAACTACCTACACTTACCATTCCTTTGTCTTATATATATAATTTTATGAGCTGAACCCCTTCTATTATCTTGCCCTCCACTCCTATTCACTTCTAGCTGTCAACCTTACCCTTCACAAACACGTGTACAATCATTCACACAAAGAATCTCCAGCAGCATCTAAAATCTCACTTTTAGTTACTGGCCTACTTTTCATTTATATTGCTGAAATAAAGTCAGATATGCTATTTTTAAGGTGGCCTTCCGTAAATGATTATTCTTTATAGACTACAAAGGAGTATGAATTATCTGTGGTATTGGAGACCTGGCTAGGCTAAACCATTTAAATTTACATATAATTCTCATTCCTCATTTTAACCAATAGTTTTATTTGCTCTCCCTTTTATATAAGCTCTAAAAGCAGTGTAATTGAGTGGGGCTTTATTTATTCTGCCTCTCGTTGTCCTGCCATCCTTTTGCTCCCCCCCACACCCGAGCCCTAACTCTCAAGGGAGGCTTAAGAAACTCTGAGATGGAGAGTAGCCTGGAATAAAGAAGAAATGAAAGGAAACTAAGACAAACATCTTCTAAACATCTTCTAAATAATCATTAATTAATCAGTAACTGTAATCGAGCCTTGTATAGAAATAATATCTAGGATTTGGTTTTGTACCAGACTATCAGTGCCTGTCAGTACCCTGGTACACATCAGTGGGGAGACAAATCCATTCATCAGTGGTATTTATTGAGCACTTACAGAGCAGAACACTGTACTAAGCTCTTGGTAGAGAACAATACAGCAGAGCTGGTATATGTGTTCTCTGACCACAATGAGCTGACAATCTAGAAGGATCTTGTGGAGATCAGACTTTGGTCAATATCTAGGGTCAGCACATCTCAGAATGATAATTATAGTATTTGTCAAGTTCCTATTATGTGACAAGAACTGTATTAAGCACTGCTTTAGATATAAGATGATCATACTGGACAAAGTCCTTGTCTTGCACAGAGCCCACATTGTAAATAGGAGGGAAAACAGGTTATTTTTTTTTTTGGTATTTGATAAGTGTTTACAATATGCCAGGCATTGTACTAAGCACAAGCTTATCAAGTTGAACACAGACCATGGCCCATACGAGTCTAAATCCCCATTTTTACAGATGAGGTACTAGGTACTAAGGAGTTAAGTGTCCAAAGTCACACAGTATATGATGGAGCCCTCATTAGAACCCAGGTCCTTCTGACTCCCAGACCTTTGCTCAATCCACTAGGGAATGCTGCCTCTCCGTTAGTGAGTTGCTGACAGTCTCAGAGCAGGCAAGTGGAGCCAGAATTAGAACCAATTTAGCCTGATTCCAGGCCTGAGAAGAAGCATATTCCAGGCCTGAGAAGAAGCATGGCCTAGTGGAAGGAGCAAGAGTCTGTGAGTCAGGGAACCTGGATTTGAATCTTGGCTCTGCAAGTTGCTTGGTCTGTGGTTTTGGGAGAGTCAGCATGGCATAATGGCTAGAGCATGTGCCTGGGAGTCAGAAGGACCTGGTTTCTAATCCCAGGCCCACTGTTCGCTTTGTGACCTTGGGCAAATCACTTAACTTCTCTGTTCTTGACTTACCTCAACCAGAAAATAGGGATTAGGACTGTGAGCCTCATGTGGAACCTGATTACCTTGTATCTACCCCAGCATTTGAAATAGGGCCTGGTAAGTGGTTAACAAATACCACAAAAAAATCAGTTAACTTCTCGGTGCCTCAGTTCTCTGTTCTTCCACCTTCCTAGACTGTGAGCTTCATGCAGGAAAGGAGCTGTGTCCAACCAAATCAACTTCAACACTTAGAACAGTGTTTGACACATAGTACCATAAAATTAAAAAGAAGTTATGCTTCTTCCCAGAAATGAGTTTGTGGCTATTTTGGGGTCACTTCATACTTTTTCTTTTCACCTAGGTGGGTGGGAAACAGTGGCAATGAGATCTATGGCCATCCTCTAACACTAGACATAGAAGAGAAGCCACTTCCTGCCACACACCCCACCAGAAGACCCACTGCATCCTCCTTCTCCAGCCAAAAGACTACTGAAACAGCAGGATCATGAGGTCTTGTCAATTTGGGAACGTTGGGAAGCCCACGGCTGCCACTGTGACAGGTTCTGCAACCATAGCTGGGACTATTTGACTCTAAGTCATGAGGGGCCTGAAATTCTGCTCTTCTAGCTCCAGTGTCCAATTTATCCCTCTTTTTGTATGTTTTTATCCTTGTCTTCAATTTTTTATATTATGTTCATTTTATCTTTCTTTACATGTAAATAGCCTGTCCTCCTCCCTTCCCATAATTATTTTATTATTATTAAAATATTTGTTAAGCACTTACAATTCATCAATAACTGTTATAGGCATTGGGGTAGATGCCAGTTAGGTTGGACATGGTCCCTTTCTGTTATGTTATTTTGTGGTATTTGTGAAATGCTTACATAAGCGCTTATGTGCCAGGCACTATTCTAAGCACTGGGGCAGATACAGAGTAATCAGGTTCAGCACAGTCCCTGTCCCACATGGGGCCCACAACCTTAATCCCTATTTTACAGATGAGGTAACTGAGGCACAGAAAAGTTAAGTGACTTGCCCAAGGTCACACAGCAGACAAGTGACAAAGCTGGGATTAGAACCCAGGTCCTGGCTCATAGTTATTGAATCCCATTTGAAAGTTGAGGAAACTGAGGCAAAGAGAAGTTACCTGACTTGCCCAGTGTCGTAGAGCAGGCAAATGGCAGAGCCAGGATAAAAACCCAGATTCGTAGACTTCCAGGTCCATGCTCTTCCCAGTAGGCCATACTTAATACTGGATGGTGAGAGGTTTGAGGGCCGCGGACCGTATTCAATTTTTTCTCAGTGCTATGGTACTCTGAACAAAGTAATCCCTTAATAACTACCTTATTTTTTACTATCACTACTACTCTTGAGCACTTCCAGTTCAGTGGCACTGTGCCTCCTTGTGCAACTTTAAGTTGACTGATCCTGAGTACCTGACTCTTGACTGCCCTAGGATGGAGACTAGCAAAGCTGCCCTAAATCCTGTTATATTGTACTGTCCCAAGTACTTAGTGCAGTGCTCTGCACATAGTAAGTGCTCAATAAATATGATTGATTTATTGGTCCATCAGTTAGTGGTATTTGTTGAATACTTACTCTGTGCAGATCATTGTACTAAGCTGTTGTATACTAGATCCCTCATCTACATTGGCATAGAAAATAGAGTTCTATCCCCAGACATATATGTTGAAATTTGCACACATATACTGAGTTCCAGCATAAGAATGAATAGAATATATCCTTCTTAGTCTAAAACCACACCAATTGATAAACAGTGGCATTTATTGAGCACCTTCTGGATGGTAAGCACTGTACTAAGCATTTTAGAGAGGGACAGAAGTGGTAAAATGAATCTTCCTTGCCTTATAGAAGGTTACGTTTCAATGGAGTCACACATCAAAATTTATTTACCAATAGTGAGAGCTGTTTCTATGCTTCATTTTTACCTATTCTTCCTCGTAGCAGAAGTTGAGAAGAAAACAAGGCTAATATCTGATTAATTCTGAATTGGTGCTGAATATGATCATCATCTGAAAGTGAAATTGCCGATTCTGATCCATAAAAACTAGCTAGAATTATTTATACCAGGATATCAATGTTCTTCCGATGTATAAGGCACTTTTTGCCTTCTAACTCCTATATAATGATTACAGTATTTTTAAGTGCTTACTGTGTGTCGTGTGAAGTAATGTTCTAAGCACTGGAATAGATACAAGTTAATCAGGTTGGGGACAGTCCCTGTACCACACTGGGCTCACATTCTTTATCCCCATTTTTTACAGACGAGGAAACTGAGTTACAGAGAAGTTAAGTGACTTGCGAAGGTCACAGCAGAAAACTGGTGGAGCTGAGATTAGAACCCATGACCTTCTGACTCCGAGGCCCATCAGTGGGTGAAAGGAATGGTTGTTTCACAGCACCCATAAGTTTATGAAAACAAGAAAGATAAAAATCATGTCAGATAGGTTTTGTGAGTAGCAATTGCAACAATGCCACAAAGGCAATCCTTTTTTGTACATGTTGTGGAAGCGATTGTGTATAGTCCATTGATCTCATCCGACCAATCTGCACACATCGATTAAAGTAACCACATCATACCATATTTACATCCAAAAGACAGCTATGTATACGAATTTGCAGATACTCTCTATTATCGATTAAACTTATCATTCATTATATCACTTGTAAATGCTATTCACATGATTCATTTACTTTGCCCATAATGATCCCAGAAATTATGTGACTAAACATCATAGGCTAGTACTGTAAATGATAAATTCAGTGAATAGAGATGTTTTGATGCATTTTATCTTTCCAACTACATTATCAAAAATGAATCTTTGCCTCTAAAATTGAGAAAAATGTAGCGTGACTACTTGGCAGTCTTCTTACATTTTAGACCCAAAGAAATGCTGCAATACTTGTAGTTTGGAAGTCAATATGTTTCCCTTGATTTGTGAAGAACCTATGTATTCTCCTCCATAAATAACATGCCCTGTAATAGGCTAGCAGTTTCTGTAGTCATTAGGATAATTAAACTTTCGGGAAAAATGGGAAATATAAATGTTTCAATGAATGGCAGGAAAGATGCAACTTGAAGGTAAAATCTGACTAGTTGATTCTGATGTTTTCAGGTTCATATGCGATATCTTCATGTTAATTTCTTAGAAAACACTGAAAGCTTTTTTTTCCCTTTATCAGAGTAGAATTGTTGATATCTATTCTATCTCTCATCCCCATCCCATTCCTGTCATCCTGCCCCAGTGCCACCCCTCATCACTCTCTCCCCACCTCGTCACTGCATCAACTCACTTGCATCCAAACCCTCTCCTCCCCTCGTGCTTTCCCTTCCTCCATTACTGCCTCCACAGCTTCTGCCAAGTGTGGTCTGTGGACCCCGCTCCATTATGATGAAGCTTCCCTTCCCATCCTTGGCCTGTTCCTGTCTCAGTCACTCCTCCTTTCCATCACTGAAATCTGGCTCTTTCCAGACAACACAGTTTCCCCTGCTGCTCTCTCCAGAGCGGGCCTCATCATCTTATCCTCTCCCAGGCTCACTGTGAAAAGAGGAGCTGTTGGATTCCTTCTTGGGTCCCAGTGCCACTTTCTCACCATTCCACCTCCCCCATTCCTTTCTTTCCCTTCCTTTGAAGCCCATCATCTGCCTCTACCACCCACTATAGATTCCAGTAACTGTCATCTAATACCACCCAAGTCCCACCTCTAACTTCTTTAATCATTTTGATCCCTTTCTCAGAGTCCTTCTCTCTTTCTCTATGCCCACACTGATCCTCGGGGACTTCAATATCCACATACAAGTTCATGATGACCCTTCTGCTGCCCACATTCTATCACTCTTTAACCCCGCTGACCTTCTGCCCCACACCACCTTGTCCATTCACCAATTTGGACACACATTCAATCTCATGATCTCTAACCGCTGCACAATCTCTATCCTCATCAACTCTGAAATTCCTCTCTATCTGACCAAAAGATTCTCATTTGCCTCCTCTCCCATTCACCTTCTCCCTGTAAATCTATACTATTGCCCCACAGAGACCTCTGATTCTTTGACTCCATTCAATTTTCTCAATTCATCATGTTCCACTTAGATTCCAAACCCAAACTACTCTCCCTTAATGATTAAATAGATGTTCTCAATCTACTGAAATCAACTCATTCACTCCCCTATCCTTTTGTTCATCTCATATCACTAACACTCTGTGCTGATTCACCTGCACTTTCTGCCTCCTTTGTTCTTGTGCTCAAGCCGCAGACTGCTGCTGATGGAAATCTAAATATCAGGCCGACTTTGTCCACTTCAAGTTTATCTTGCATACTTTAATTCTGTCCTCTCCTCTGCCCAGCAAAACTGTTTCTACACCCTTATTGACACCCATGCCCATCGCCTTCGCCAGTTAACTCTCTTCTTATGACCCCTGTCTCCCCACCTTCCTCATCACTTGCCCCCCCCAGTGACATGGCCACCTACTTAATTAAGAAAATTGACGCTATCAAATGTGCACTCCCTAAATTCTCCCCTGCCTCTCCTCGGCCTGTCCCCCTTCGGGCCCCTCTTCAACTCTCCCATCCTTCCTAGCAGTATCTCCAGATCCAGAGAAGCAGCGTGGCGCAGTGGAAAGAGCACGGGCTTTGGAGTCAGGGCTCATGAGTTCGAATCCCAGCTCTGCCACTTGTCAGCTGTGTGACTGTGGGCAAGTCACTTAACTTCTCTGTGCCTCAGTTCCCTCATCTGTAAAATGGGGATTAAGACTGTGAGCCCCACGTGGGACAACCTGATTCCCCTGTATCTACCCCAGCACTTAGAACAGTGCTCTGCACATAGTAAGCGCTTAACAAATACCAACATTATTATTATTATTATTAAATCTCCTGCCTCCTCTCATAAGCTATCCCCTCCACCTATGCCTCAGACCCCATTCCTTCACACCCTATGAAAACTCTCATCCCCTCCTTTCTTCCTTCCCTAACAGCCATTTTCAACTGTTTGCACTCCCATGACTTCTTCCCTACTGCTTTGGAGCATGCCCATGTCTCCTCGAACCTAAAATAAAAACCCTCCCTTGACCCCATGGCTCTCTCTTTTATCCATCTCTCTCCTACCATTCCTCTCCAAACTCCTTGAGCGAGTTATCTACATCCACTGTCTCAAATTCCTCTCTTCCAATTCTCTCCTTGATCCCCTTCAATCTGGTTTCCAACCCCTTCACTCCACAGAAACTGTTGTCTCAATGGTCACTAATGATCTCCTTCTTGCCCACGCCACTGACCTCTACTCATCCTAATCCTCCTCGACCTCTCAGCTGCCTTTGACACTGTACCACAGCCTTCTCCTAGAAATGTTATCCAATCTTGGCTTTGCTGACTCTGTCCTCTCCTGGTTCTCTTCTTATCTCTCTGGCTGTTCATTCTCAATCTCCAAAGGTTCCTCCTCTGCCTCCCACTCCTCTAACTGTGGGTGTCCCTCAAGGTTTAGTGTTGGGTCCCCTTCTATTATCCAACTACACCCACTTCCTTGAAGAACCTATTCACTTCCATGTCTTCAACTACCTTCTCTATGTGGATGCCACCAAAATCTACATCTCCATCCCTGAGCTCTCTTCCTTTCTACAGTCTCACATTTCCTCCTGCTTCAAGACATCTCTACTTGGAAGTCCTCCCGTTACATCTTATTTAACATGTCCAAAACAGAACTCCTTATCTTCCCAACCGAACCCTGACCTTCCTGTGACTTTCCCATCAGTGTAGATGGTACCACCATCCTTCCTGTCTCACAAGCCCTTAATCTTGGCATTATCCTTGAGTCCTCTCTCTCATTCAACCCATATTTTCAATCCATTACTAAATCCTGTCGGCTCCACCTTCACCACATTGCTAAAATTCACCCTTTCCTCTCCATCCAAACTGCTACCACATTAATACAATCACTCATCCTATCCCCCTGGATTGTTGCATCAGCTTCTTTGCTAACCTCCCAACCTCCTGCCTCTCGCCACTCCAGTCCATACTTAATTCTGGTGCCCGGATTATTTTTCTTCAAAAACTTTCAGGATATGTCACCCCTCTCCTCAACAAACTCCAGTGGTTGCCCATCTACATCTTCATCAAACAAAAACTCCACCATCTTGCCCCCTCCAACCTCATCTCATATCTCTCCTTCTACAACCCAGCCCACAAACTTTGCTCCTCTAGTGCTAATCTTCTCAGTGGGCCTCGGTCTCACCTATCTCACCGCTGACCCCAGCCCACCTCCTGCCTCTGGCCTGGAACGCCGTCTCTCCTCAAATCCACAGACAATTACTTTTCCCTCCTTCAAAACCTTATTGACGGCAAATATGGCACTGTGGGTAGACCACAGTTTGGGGACTCAGAAGGCCATGGGTTCTAATCTTGGTTCTACCACTTGTCTGATGTGTGACCTTGGGTAAGTCACTTCAATTTGCTGGGTCTCGGTTACCTCATATGTAATATGGGGCTTGAGATTGTGAACCTCATGGAGGATGGGGACTCTGTCCAACCTGATATGCATTTAACCACCTCAGCCCTTAGTATAGTGTCTGGCACATAGTAAGCACTTAGCAAATACCATTATTATTATTGTCACGAGCCCTCTGGCTTATATCAAACAGGACTTTCCTGGACCGGGAGAGCCTTAGTGATAGGTAGTAGCATCAGACTATACCACCAATCACCAAGGTTACCGTGGAAAGTTTTTTACTTACTTTTACCATCATGCAAGGGAGTGACACTTTCACTCACACCACTCCACCAAGGTTCCAATACCAGTCTGCTGGTCAAAGGAGCTCGTTCTATCTGTTCTGTCGATCCCACGGTAGAAGGTTGGAAGAAGTTCCTGGGGACACGGACAGCTGACTTTCTAAGCCTGCTCTGCTTCCCCCAAATTCTGCTTCCTCTCAGCTTCCAAGTGCTGCTGCTTTCTGCTGCTTTTGAATGCTTCTCCCTGCTTTCATTCAGTAGTATTTATTGAACACTTACTATGTGCAGAGCACTGTACTAAGCGCTTGGAATGTACAAATCGGCAACAGATAGAGACAGTCCCTGCCCATTGATGGGCTTACAGTCTAATCGGGGGAGACAGCAAAAACAATAGCAATAAATAGAATCAAGGGGATGTACATCTCACTAAAACAATAGCAATAAATAGAATCAAGGTGATGTACATCTCATTAACAAAATAAATAGGGTAATAAAAATACATACAAATGAGTGGATGAGCACAGTGCTGAGGGGAGGGGAAGGGAGGGGGGAGGAGCAGAGGGAAAGGGGGGCAAAGGGAGCTTAGCTGAGGAAAGGTGAAACGGCGGGGAGAGGGGAGCAGAGGGAGCAGAGGGAAAAGGGGAAGCTCAGTCTGAGAAGGCCTCTTGGAGGAGGTAAGCTCTAAGTAGGGCTTTGAAGAGGGGAAGATAATTAGTTTGGCGGAGGTGAGGGGGGAGGGCATTCCAGGAGCGCGGGAGGACGTGGCCCAGGGGTCAATGGCAGGATAGGTGAAACAGTGAGGAGGTGGACAGCAGAGGAGCAGAGCATGCAGGGTGGGCAGAAGAAGGAGAAAAGGGAGGAGAGGTAGGAGGGGGCAAGGTGATGGAGAGCTTTGAAGCCAACAGTGAGGAGTTTTTATTTCATGTGGAGGTTGATAGGCAACCACTGGAGGTTTTTAAGAAGGGGAGTGACATGCCCAGAGCGTTTCTGCAGGAAGATGAGCCGGGCAGCGGAACGAAGAGTAGACTGGAGCGGGGAGAGACAGGAGGAAGGGAGATCAGAGAGAAGGCTGACACAATAATCCAGCCGGGATATTATGAGAGCCTGTACCAGTAAGATAGCCGTTTGGGTGGAGAGGAAAGGGCGGATCTTGGTGATATTATAAAGGTGAGACCGGCAGGTTTTGGTGACGGACTGGATGTGTGGGGTGAATGAGAGAGCTGAGTCAAAGATGACACTGAGGTTGCGAGCTTGAGAGACGGGACGGATGGATGGTCCTACCATCCACAGTGATAGGGAAGTAAGAAAGAGGACAGGGCTTGGGAGGGAAGATAAGGAGCTCAGTTTTGGACTCAGTTTTGGACATGCTTCTGTTGCTCCTGCCTCTGCACCCTGATTGCTTCTTTGAGTGCTTCTCTTCCTGGATGCTTGCTTCTGCATGCCTTGCATGCTTCTTCTTCTGCGTGCTCTGGTGCTGTTTCTGCAGTGTGGCAAAATGGTTACTTCACGGGCCTGGGTGTCAGAAGTTCGTGAGTTTTAATCCCAGCTCTGCCAACTTGTCTGCTGAGTGACTGTGGGCAAGTCACTTCACTTCTCTGGGCCTCAGTTATCTCATCTGTAAAATGGAGATTGAGACTGTGAGCCCCATGTGAGACAGGGACTGTCCAACCCAATTTGCTTGTATTCACCCCAAAGCTTAGTGCAGTGCCTGGCTGTCACCCATCGCCAGGGACAGGTTCTTTTGGAATCGGCATGGTGAGAGAGAGAGAGAGGCCGGGGATGGAAAACCTAAGTTTTGTATAGAATTTATTCCGGGGGGCAAATTGAATTAATTATTTAGACGAGACAATCGACCTTCCCTTTTGGGGGAAATATGGGGTTAAGCTTTGGAAGGAATATGGTGTTAAAGCTTCCCTAATGGGAGGAATACACTGGTATGTTACTTGTGTTTGGGCGGACACCAGGGCCCGCCCAGGCAGAGCTCGCTTAAGGTTTATTCACAACGTGGTGAGTCGGCTAGTTTCCACCATGTGCGCACCCACTCAGGAGGAACCCGCTTAGGGGTTAAACCCACTTGCACGTTAAAACCCACTTATGCATTAGACCCACTTGTACGTTAAAACCCACTTATGCATTAAGTTCACGTATGCGCTACTTTCATGTGGTGAGGCGGCTAGGTCTCATCATTTGCACACCCACTTGGGAGGAATCCACTTAAACGTTCAATCTACTTATGCACTGAACCCATTTATGCCTTAGACTTACTTGTGCGTTACACTCACGTATGCGTTAAACTCACTTTCATTCATTCATTCATTCATTCAATAGTATTTATTGAGCGCTTACTATGTGCAGAGCACTGTACTAAGCACTTGGGATGAACAAGTCGGCAACAGATAGAGACAGTCCCTGCCCTTTGACGGGCTTACAGTCTAATCGGGGGAGACGGACAGACAAGAACATTGACAATAAATAGAGTCGAGGGGAAGAACATCTCATAAAAACAATGGCAACTAAATAGAATCAATAGTGCACTTGTGCACTACACTCACTTATACATTACCACTTATGCACTAAGCTCACATATGCGTTACACTCACTTATACGTGACCCACTTATGCATTAAACCCAGTTATGTGTTACACTCACCCGTCCCGCGACCTCTGTCTCTGTGCGTTGGTCCTGGTGGCAGAATGGGCGTCTGGCGCTCTGGGCAGGGAAAGACACGTGGGTGGCTGTTACTACCGCTGTGATCCTCCAAGAGGGACCAGAGCACCAGAGGCGACAGGTATTTATTACCTGTGTTTTGGGTAGTAACCTGTCCCGTTCAATCTCCATCCCTTCCGCTCTGTCCCCTTCCATACCTTATTGGGTCAGCACGGAGGTGGGAGCACCTATCTTCCCGCCCCGGCCCCTCTGGCCAGAGAGATTACTTCACCGGTGGCATTTTGACCTTGGGGTAGCTGGTACCCAGGTACACCTTGGCACACTGGCACACAGTAAGTACTTAGCAAATACCACAGTTATTATTATCATTATAATTATATTCTGTGTGCTCAATGCTGCCTCTTGAATGCTTGCTCTCTTTTGTACTTCTTGTTTCTCCTCTGTGTACTGTCTGCATGTCTCTCCCTCCTGTTTCTCCTCTATGTGATTTGAAGCCACCACCTTTTATCTGCCCTACACATCACAGCTGTGACTCTACATAGCAGTCATTGATTGGTCCAGGCCCATTACTGCGTAGAGCAGGGAGAGAAAGCCACACCTCTCTCTATGCCCCGCCTCCACAGGTCCTCAATCACCTGTCCTTGAGTACAGCCCATCAGTGCCTTCATGAGTCTCTTCCTTGTTGTTTGAAGGATCACAAACAGTCACTAATATGGCAACTGGTTGTGGGGTCACCACAATAATAATAATTATTACATATCCTCCAAGAGGACTTCCCAGATGTCTCCTCTTTCTACTTGACTTTCTCTCTTTCCTTTTCTCCCCCATCCCAGCCCCAAAGTACTTATATACATATATATATATATAAATAATTTAGTAGTATTGATGTCTGTCTACCCCGAAAGACTGTAAGCTTGTTTTGGGTAGGGATATTCTCCCAAGTGTTTAATACAGTGCTCTGCACACAGTAAGTGCTCAATAAATACAATTGAATGAATGATAACATTATTATGTGAGATGAATTAACTGGAACTAAATAATCATAGTACTTATATACTGTAAGCCATGTTATGTACTGGATATACAGAAGGCCTATGCCAAGCCTTCATGAGTTAACCAAAATTCATTCATTCATTCAAACATATTTATTAAGCTCTTTCTGTGGGCAGAGCCGATATTAAGTACTTTGGAAAGTATAATACAACAATAAACAGTGACATTCTCTGCCCACAATGAGCTCACAGTCTAGAGATAGGGAGACAGACATCAATATAAATAAATATTAAATGCTACTACTACTAATATTAATATTAAAAAATACAAATAAATACAAAAAATGGCAGGTCTGGCCCATGATTGATAGTTGGTCCATGCTCTCTGGCTTACCATGGTTGGAAGAGTTAAGTGACTGGAAAGGGACCATATCCAATGGTGTTAACCCTGAAAACTACTCAAGTCGTGATCTTAAATAATGATAGTCCATTTAGCTGAGCTCATTAAGCCATGAGTATATACCTAATTTTTTATTACTCTGATGCACTTTTCAGATTTACATCTCAACTGATTCCTGAAAACTGCATCTTAAATGTAAACTCCCTAGTTGTTGGGGACACTATTGTGGTTCCTATAGGAATAAATGTTATTTTCTGGAAATAGAATACATATCTGTGAAGGTGATTAACAGAATGAGGTCATCAAGGTAACAGAACCTTTCAACTTATTTAGCAGTTTTTGGAAGTTAATGAGGAGACATATGAAGTGTCTTTTAGACAGGAAATGTGCCTGCTGGCTCTGCTATATTGCACTTTCCCAAGTGCTTAGTACAGTACTCTGCACACAGGAAGTGGGTAATAAATGCCATTGATTGATTGACTGATGAGAGTGTCTACTTTAGTTTCAGAAAGTAGCTAGCATTCTATGACTAAGAGGCAGAGTGTTTTAATTATTGGAGAACTCTTAGTTACTTGTTCCATGCTAGAAGTGAAATAATTTTCCATGAATTTCAAATATTTGACCCACTTAATATCTGAGAAATTCTGAATAAGAGCTGTTTTATTTATCTATAATTTTTTACATTCACTCATCATCTGCTTTTACTACTGGTAACCTTATCTAGAAGGCAATATTTATTCCCTTGACCAAACAAAAACAAAACTAAGCTAGTAAAATGAGAAGGTAGATCATTCAAATGTTTTTCCCCCAATTTATCCCTCCAGAATTATTTAATCTACATTCTGAATCGTCACTATAGTGGATATGAAAAATCTTCTACATGAGATCTGTTGACTACCAGTAAAAAGCTCAGGTTGCAAAAATGTTGATTAGAAAGTAAGATTTACCTATTGACTTTTAGTTTCATCATTTTCTGCAATGCATACATTTCAGTTTATCCACTATAAACAAGATTCATTGTGAAAATAAGCCAACTAAGCCCAGGAGTAATTATCCTTCACGAATAGATTCACAACAGGAAACTTTTCATTCACATTTGTCTACAGCATCCACTTCAGTATGGAAGTCAGTATAATGAAGCCACATCATCACTCCCAGGAGTGCTGTGGTCATGAAGATAGCATTCTTCATAAAATGTGTGTGTATATATACTTAAAAGAAGCGATAGAAGTTACATTCACAACATAATTTTAACATTGCCACCCTATTTTATTATTGTTCCACTCTACTGTCAATGCTTGCCATCCTGTTAAATTATCGCAGGCAGATCTACTGAGATCTGTCAAGGAAGTTTGCTACATTTAGAGTATTTTTGACAACTAGACTTCTTATTTTCTTTCTCGATTGGATAGCTTTGGATTACTCACTATTTTCCATTGCTATTAGATCAGTTTATTATTCTACAATATATATTTTTATACAAAATACAATTGAAAAAGATTTTATATTTTTCAAACTACTGAAGAAAGAGGGGGTTAAAAGAGGCAGCACACTATTTTGGAGGTAACAAAAGTTACTAGAAACATTTAGATTTCAAGGAAATATCTTGAAGAAATAAATATCTTGAAGAAATATCTTAAAGATTTGACTGGGTTTGTGTAGGTAGTATTAAGACACAGTAATGCTATGCCACTGAATCTACTCTCTAAAGCTCAGAAGCAAAGAAGGAAACAGAACTTTTAGGCCCCTTCTCAGTTCCCCATGGTTTTCTGCTTTTGTCTCAGTAGCTGTTGTAGGGAAGGTCAAGTTCAATAATTATAAACTGGACACAGCTCAGTACTATTTGAATAGCCAAAACAATTGCTACAGAAATGAGATTATGGCAAAGCATTTTTGCAGAATACATCTTTTGGCCTCAAGTTTGATTTTCCATACAGCATTTTAAACTATAAACGATCCTCATGAACATATATTAAGAGACTCATTGACAGAAAAATCTAGATTTCTTGAGAAAACCATTCAGTCTCCGAAGCTGTTTTCACAGAATTTATACTTGTTAATTATTTTTCAGAAAAAGTCTCTCAACAATGTTGTGTATACTTTTGACATGAGGCATGGCGTAGTGGAGAATCATGGGCCTGGGAGTCAGTAGGTCATGGGTCCTAATCCTGGTTCTGCCATTGTCGCTGAATGACCTTGGGCAAGTCATGTCACTTCTCCTGGCTTCAGTTTTTACATCAGTAAAATGTGTTTCAAAACTGTGAGCCCCATGCTGGACAGGGACTGTGTCCAACTAATTTTCTTGTCTCCACTCCAGCTTAGTACAATGGCTGGTACATAGTAAGTGCTTAACAAGTATCACAGATATTACTATTATTGCCCTGAGGATAATAACATTAAAACACAGAAAACAAAACTAGTGTTGCTAGTACATTTGGGACAATGGAAACTGGCCATGTAATTCATGATCATGACTACTACACCAAGAGTAAGCATAGATTAATTTCCTTTCAATAAATTTTGATTCATTGCTCAAATTCAGTAATTACACTCCACTCATATCTTGTAAAACAATCACTACCGTGAATCAATAGGGAAGGTGTTTTTCTGCTGTTTATAAATAAACACAGTCGCATATGCCAAATATCTTATAAAAGCACAATTAGGATGAAAAGAAAATTTATTCTGATATTGATTTTCTTGGTTGACATACTATGCATTGAAATTATCACGTTTCTTTAAACTTCATCAGGGTTTTGAACTTTATATAATCATTAAATTTAACTAATTTTGTAGATTTCTATTATGGATCAAAAATGTATTTGAAACTAGTGAATAGCATATACACTCTCTCAAGAAATAGGAAGATATTGATATCTAGAACTAATATGGCTGAATAAACATAAAAAAATCCATTGTGGGGAACTAAATTTAAGTAAACAATATATCCTCTTTAAGAATCTGAATGGAACTTAAACATCAGCCATATTGTATCAGCAGTCCATGGTATATCATGGGTAAACCTGCACCTTTGGAGGCATTGTTTCTTGATACCAGTAAATGATCCTTACTGAAGAACAGCAGTTAAAATAGTAATCAACAATCAATTTGATATTTTGAGCACCTAGTCTGTGAAGAGCACTGGGCTAATCACTTGAGGGAACAAATAAGAAATGAACGATATGGTCTCTGGTCTGAGAGAGCCTGACATTCAGTACAACTAAATTTACAGATAGTGAGAATAGGAGGAAGAGACAAAGATGGAGATAGCATCAACCAGGGAATGCAAGATGACTAATCAAATACATATGAGGAATGAACAAGTGGTGCTATGTGCTAAGGGAAATGGTTGGGGTGATCTAGCTTTGTAGAATGCTATTTAGTGAATTATCAAAGCCAACTGTACATAGCCAACTGGAATCAGAATCATGAACTTTGACAAAGAAGAAGAAATGTTTTATTCCTATACCCAGTAGTTCATTTATTTTTTCAATCGTATTTATTGAGTGCTTACAGTGTGCAGAGCACTCTACTAAGCACTTGGAAAGTGCAATTCAGCAATAAAGAGAGACAATTCCTGGCCACAACAGACTTACAGTCTAGAAAGGGGAAGACAGACATTAAAACAAGTAAACAAGTAGTACAACTTCTTTTCTTAAATGTGAACATGCAGGTACATTTTTTTACATTATTCAGTCTAATCCTCTTAGATTCCGTTTTAAACATGCTCACATTGTTCTATCTAGAGATTTTGATTAAAAAAGCTGCCTTTATTAGGTAAATATAGAGACACATTGTTGAAAGAAGACAATCATCTTGATTATTTTGGGATGTTTTGAGGATAAGTAAAATCTACCCTGACTTAAAGATGACCCTTGGGAGGCAAGTAATTTGGCTTTTGTAATGAGGTGAGCTTCATCATAAGGGTGATTATAATGGAAACTGAGGGAATAGGGATCAAAGCTATGCGATCTTTATTTCTTAAAGACTTTTAAACAGAAATCTCAGGAATAATAGTAGAATACTTGAGTATTTTTGTTAGCTACAAAACGTAGAGGTCAGGAATCTTCCAATGAGCTGTTTTGATACTGATAGGATTGCACATTTCAAACTTGAAAATCATGGTATCTACCCTTTAGTCAATTGTACAGTGTATTTCACAACTGAAGAATATTAGGTGATGGAATACTTTAGCAAAGATTGTCACTAATTGTTTTATCAACATCCTCTGTTCCATCTAAGACTCAGAGTGTACAAACAGTTCTTCAGGTTAAGAGAAAATTCACTTGTATCTGTTCACAGTCAGAATGTGGACTTCATTAGCTCATGCTTATAATAATGCTGATGCTCATAAGTCTAATGGCTTTTCCTTGGAAATCGACTTATACTCAGAAGGAGACACACTAAGTAATCTATTTTGTAATTTAACCCATGAATAGGTCTTTGGGATCTTCTAGACTCTGAGCCCATTGTGGGCTGGGATTGTCTCTGTTGCTGAATTGTACTAACTGTCCTTAGTACAGTGCTCTGCACACAGCAAGCACTCAATAAATGTGATTGAATGAATGAATGAATACATCATTCATTTGAAAACTTCTTAAACTAATAGGCGAAATCTCCAGTGGTTGCCTCTCAACCTTTGAATCAAGCAAAAACTGCTCACTATTGGTTTCAGTGCTCTCCATCACCTTGCCCCTTCTTACCTCACTTCCCTTCTTGCCTTCTACAGGCCAGTCTGCACACTCTCCTCCCCAGGTGCTAACCTTCTCACTGTGCCTCGTTCTCATCTGTCCCACTGTCGACCCCTGGCCCACATGCTATCGCTGGCCTGAAATGCCTTCCCTTCTCACCTCTGCCAAACTAGCACACTTCCTTCAAAGCCCTACTGAAAGCTCACCTCCTCCAGGAGGCCTTCCCAGTCTAAGCCCTTCATTTTCCTCTGCTCCTCCTCCCCGCCCCATAGCCCCGACTCACTCTCTCTGCTCTATCCCCCCACCCTGACCCACATTGCTTGTGTATATATTCTATTTATTTTATTAATAATGTGTATATATCTATAATTCTATTTATTCACATTTATGCTATTTTTTTTTTTACTTGTTTTGATGTCTGTCTCCCCCCTTCAAAGACTGTGAGCCCACTGTTAGGCAGGGATTGTCTCTATTTGTTGCTGAATTTAACTTCCCAACTGCTTAGTACAGTGTTCTGCACATAGTAAGCAATACTATTTATTGAGCGCTTACTATGTGCAGAACACTGTACTAAGTGCTTGGAATGTACAGTTTGGCAACAGATAGAGACAATCCCTGCCCAATGATGGGCTCACAGTCTAATCGGGGGCTCACAGTCTATATGATTGAATGAATGATTGAATGCTTAATTGGTCTACTCCAAAGGGCTGTTTTGGGGATACTGTATCTATGTCCAGTAGAAGGAAATGCCTTCCTGGGACTTACTAATTTTCTGATTAAATTAAACAGGGACTCTCTCTCTTTCTCTCTCTCTCTGTGGAGCTGGGTGTGAGGCAAAATGAGAGATATGTATATGATGTTGAAAAAGGATTACTTGGAACACATATTTCCCAACTTAAAAGTCTGACAATGAACTTACTTGGATTGAAGAACATCACCTTCTGCAAGTACTAGGTACTTGGGAGCAATAACATAAAAAGGACTCTACCCTTGAGGAGCTTTCAGGCAATTCCATGGGAATGGGTAACACACTGGCTAAGGATTCATCATTTCCTTCCTTGAGTACTCTATCAGCCTCCTTGCTGACCTTCCTGAATCCTGACTACCACTCTGCAGTCCATATTTCATTCTGCTGCCCCAATCATTTTTCCAAAAAAAAAAAAAAAATCAGTCTAGATATCTCCACTTCTCAAAGACTTTCAATGGTTGTCTGTCAATCTATGTATCTTTTGTTTTAATGATATCTGTTAACTGATAACTATGTGTCAGGCACTGTACTAAGCACTGGGGCAGATATAAGCTAATCAGTTTGGATATAGTCCATGTCCCACATGGGGTTTATAGCCTCAATCCCCATTTTACAGATGAGGTAACTGAGGAACAGAGAAGTCACTTGACTTGCTGGGAATGTCACTCCCCTTCTTAAACAACTCCAGTGGTTGCCTATCGACCTCCGCTCCAAACAAAAACTCCTCACTCTAGGCTTCAAGGCTCTCCATCACCTTGCCCCTTCCTACCTCTCCTCCCTTCTCTCTTTCTACCGCCCACCCCGCACGCTCCGCTCCTCCGCCGCCCACCTCCTCACCGTCCCTCGGTCTCGCCTATCCCGCCGTCGACCCCTGGGTCACGTCCTCCCGCGGTCCTGGAACGCTCTCCCTCCTCACCTCCGCCAAACTGATTCTCTTTCCCTCTTCAAAACCCTACTTAAAAATAACCTCCTCCAAGAGGCGTTCCCAGACTGAGCTCCTCTTCCCCCTCTACTCCCTCTGCCATCCCCCTTTACCTCTCCGCAGCTAAAGCCTCATTTTCCCCTTTTCCCTCTGCTCCTCCACCTCTCCCTTCCCATCCCCACAGCACTGTACTCGTCCGATCAACTGTATATATTTTCGTTACCCTATTTATTTTGTTAATGAATTGTACATCGCCTTGATTCTATTTAGTTGCCATTGTTTTTACGAGATGTTCTTCCCCTTGACGCTGTTTATTGCCATTGTTCTTGTCTGTCCATCTCCCCCGATTAGACTGTAAGCCCGTCAAACGGCAGGGACTGTCTCTATCTGTTGCCGACTTGTTCATCCCAAGCGCTTAGTACAGTGCTCTGCACATAGTAAGCGCTCAATAAATACTATTGAATGAATGAATGAATAAATTTGCACAGCAGACACATGGCAGAGCTGAAATTAGAAGCCGGGTCCTTCCGACTCCCAGGATTGTGCTCTAACCACTAGAATACACTACTTCTCAAAGAGAGGTTCCTTGAGGCACTCAATCAGCTCTCTTCCTCCTACTTAACCTCACTGATTTCCTTCTACAATCCAATCCACATTCAGTTTCTCTACACCAACTTATTTACTGTACCTCGATTTCATCAATTCTGCCACCGACCTCTTGCCTATATTGTCCCTTGGACCTGGTACTTCCCCTTCATGTCAAACCATCCGCCAATCTCACCACCATAAAAGCCTCTTAAAGTCATATCTCCTCCAAGAGCTTTGCTAAACTAAGCCCTTTATTTCCTTTATCTACCATCTTTCTGCATCCACTATAAATTTGGCCTTGTACCACTTTAAACACTTTGATATTCATTCCAGCCCCACAGTATTTATGTAAATATTATTATGCTCTACTATGTCCCATATCCCTAATCCACTTTAATGTCTGTCTCCCACTGAAACTACACACTGCTTTTGGGGAGAGATAACGTTTATCAAACACTATTGAATAAGCACTCAATAAATATCACTGATTGATTGAGCAAGACTTTGGGGATTGGTGGCATCCTGTGTGATATCATTAGGAAATGGCCAAAAAGGCAACATTGCCTTTTTCTGATCACCACACTTTTGCTAAAATTTCAAATATGCAACTTTCTCCAAGATCACCAGGCAGAATATCTTCTGGGAGAATCAGTCTGGTAGTAACACTTTAACTGACTTTACTGCCTTATGAATGAATCCAAAAGAAAGTAAAGAATGTGCCAATGTGGGAGCATGTTACCTTTGCTCAATACTGACGCTGTTCATGAGACATAAAATGTTGATTGCCATTCCAGAGAGTGAGGTAAAAGGGAAGTGCAATTTTCAGATATAAACACAAACCTTCTGTAACATAAGAACCACTAGGGAAATGCTTCAGGATTTCAAAGTTTCCACTAATAAACTCATTTTTAAAAGAAGATGAGAAAGCAGAGTTTGGAAACATCTAGCCACTTTCTTTTGGTGGTAAATCCTAGTCAGAGTCCATAGAAATTCAGTTTTTTGGAATATCATAACCCATATATTCACTCATCTGCTTTCACAGCTTTAAATATCAGTACTTACATGGATGACTCCCAAATTTACCTTGCTAATAATTTCACATGGTGTTATTTCCTCCAGTAATTTTAACCAAAAAGTCAATCAATCAATGTTATTTGTTGAGCACTTCCTGGGGGCAGAAAGCTGTGCTAACCACTTAGTGACAGTAGTAGAAATAGTACTTGTTAAGAACTTCCTATGTGCAGAGACCTTGACTAAGAACTGGAAAAGGATATACAATTGGGAATAATATACAGGCCCTGTCCCTCGAGGGGCTGACAAGGCATGGATATAGTTGGGGAAGAGAGTTAGAGAAAGATGGGGAGCAATGAACAATAAAACAATAAAACAGTATAAGGGTTAAGGACAAATGCAAAATACAAAAATGACAAACGAAGTTAGTAGGAAGCTGTGGCTGGAGGAGCAGAAGTTTAGATCTCTCATGATTCAGAGTTAATAGTAATAATAATAATAATTGTGTATTAGCTAAGCGCTTACTATGTAAAAGGCACTGTAGTAAGCATTGAGGTGAATACAAGCAAATTGGGTTGGACAAATTCTCTCTCCTGCTTGGGGCTCACACTCTTAATCCCTATTTTGCAGATGAGGTAACTGAGGCACAAAGAAGTAAAGTAACTCATCTAAAGTCACATAGCAGATAACTGGTGGTGCCAGAATTAGTAATAATGTTGGTATTTATTAAGCGCTTACTATGTGCCAAGCCCTGTTCTAAGTACTGGGGTAGATACAAGGTAATCAGGTCATCCCACTTAGGGCTCACAGTCTTCATCCCCATTTTACAGATATGGCAACAGAGGCACAGAGAAGTTAAGTGAATTGCCCAAGGTCACATAGCTGACAAGCGCTCAGAGGATCTTCTGATTCCCAGGTCTGTCCTCTATCCACTAGGCCATGCTTCTTTAACTTACCTTGCCAGTGACCTTGGGCAAATCACTTACAGCATTGTGTCCACTAGCTTTCCTGAGGTTATATGATACCTCATGCTGCAGTCAGTCAGTCAGTCAATCATATTTATTGAACACTTACTTTATGTAGAGCACTGTACTAAGCATTTGGGAGAGTACAATGTAACAATAAACAGACATATACTGTCTCTCTAAAACAGGATTGGAGGAAAGCAGGATGGGGTGGGGTCTCCTTAGTGGTGCAGAGGGAAGCCAGTGCTGGTTCCTGGAGAGGCAATTCATCTGGCGCACTGTGCGCACAGAACATGTTGGGTACAGGGCCCTGATGGGTGGCAAGAAGGGAAGGCAGTTCACTCAGCCACAGCAGAAATGGACCGAGAATGAACGGGGAGACAAGGCTGCAGTTATCAGATGTTTCATTTACTCATGGAATTTGGGGCCAAGAAGGGTAAGCAGTAAGGGTAAGCTTTTATAGCCTACTAGCTTCCTTCCTGATCTCTTGGCCACCAATCCCATTCATTCATTCAATTGTATTTACTGAGCGCTTACTATATGCAGAGCACTGTACTAAGTGCTTGGAATGTACAATTCAGTAACAGATAGAGACAATCCCTGCCCAACAATGGGCTCACAGTCTAAACAGGGGAGACAGACAAAAAACCAAAATGGAACAAAACAAAACAAAATTAAAGAAATCTGGCATCAATGTCATCAAGATAAATAGAATGATAGATATATACACATAATTAACAAAATTAATAGAGTAATAAATAATATATACAAATATGCACAGTGCTGTGGGGAGGGAAAGGGGGAATAGGGAGGGGAGGAGGGGCGGAGGGAAATAATAATGTTAGTATTTGTTAAGCGCTTACTATGTGCCGAGCACTATTCTAAGCACTAGGGTAGATACAAGGTCATCAGGTTGTCCCACGTGAGGCTCACAGTCTTTATCCCCATTTTACAGATGAGGGAATTGAGGCACAGAGAAGTGAAGTGACTTGCCCAAAGTCACACAGCTGACAAGTGGCGGAGCCGGGATTAGTACCCATGACCTCTGACTCCTAAGCCTGGGTTCTTTCCACTGAGCCACGCTGCTTCTCTAGAAAAGGGAAAGGGAGGGCTCAGTCTGGGAAGGCTTCCTGGAGGAGGTGAACTCTCAGCAGGGCTTTGAAGAGGGGAAGAGAGTTAGTTTGGCAGATGTGAGAAGGAGGGCATTCCAGCTCAATGGTAGGATGTGGGCCAGGGGTCGACGGTGTGACAGGAGCGAATGAGGGACCGTGAGGAGGTGAGCGGCAGAGGAGTCGAGTGTGCAGACTGGGCTGTAGAAGGAGAGAAGGGAAGTGAGGTAGGAGGGGGCCAGGTGACAGAGAGCAACTGAAGCCAAGAGTGAGGAGGTTTTGTTTCATGCAAAGGATTATAGGCAGCCACTGGAGGTTTTTGAGGAGGGGAGTGAGATGCCCAGAGAGTTCTGTAAGAAGATGATCTGGGCAGCAGAATGAAGAATAGACTGGAGCGGGAAGAGACAGAAGGATGGGAGATCAGAGAGGAGGCTGACACAATAATCCAGTCGGGATATTATGAGAGCTTGTACCAGCAAGGTAGCCAGTTGGATGGAGAGGAAAGGATGGTTCTTGGCAATATTGTGAAGGTGAAACTGTCAGGTGTTGGTGTAATCTCTCATTTTTCCAGTCCATTCTTCCCTCTCTTGCCCATATTATTTCTCTAAAGTGTTTTTCTGCATATAGCTCTCCACTCCTATTCTTCTCTGCATCAAAAAACCCTGATTTTTAAGGCAGTCACTCAGCTTTCTCCCTCCTAAGCCACTCTCTTCTCCCACTATAACCAGCTCCTGGTCTCTAACTAACTAATCTCTGTGATTTGTCCTTGTCTCTCCAGCCACTGACCTTTCTCACTCACATTCTCCCCATTGACTGGGGGACTCATTATGCTTCATATCCACAGTTGACAGCTGTCCCCATCTTTAAAGTCCTTCTAGCATCACATCTCCTCCAGGAGGCCTTAAATTAATTTGTAGCTTGTAGCCATCCCAAAAGCTACTTCAGTACTTTTGCACTACCTGAGGATTTGTGAATTCAAAACTTCTCAAAACACCTAGGTAAATGCCAAATGTTTCCTATCTGTAATTTATTTTATTGTCTATCTCCTTGAGGGCAGGGATTGTGTCTACTGATGCTACTTTATTGTACTCTCCCAAGCGTTCAATACAGTGCTCTATCCTAGTAAGTACTGAAAAAATACCATGATCGACCAATTGGTCATCTCATTAGATTGTGAGTTCCTTGAGGGAAGAGTATCTACTTTCTAACTCTACTGCATTCTCAGAAGTGCTTAGAACAGTGTTCTGCACAAAGTAAGCACTCAGTGAGGGCTATCAATTTATTGACAGTTTAATGTAACAGGACTGGAATAATTTTTCTACAGATTATTTCTAAAGAAAACAAGACTTCTATACTTCTACAGTTGCCCAACCTATGGAAAGAAGACCTCACTGATGGTGCAATTAATTCATGTTTGCTTGTGTGATGGAAAAGATCAAAAGACCAAGATTGCTGCCAAATTTTGTATCAGAAAGGCCGTTTCTTGTTATCATGTTTGACGTTTATGGCCCTTGGAGTCGCTTTCACTTTTGCACATACTTAATTCACAAACTTTACATACTTGTTTAGGGCTGATTGAAGACCGAGGGTCATTCATTCATTCAATAGTATTTATTGAGCGCTTACTATGTGCAGAGCACTGTACTAAGAGCTTGGGATGAACAAGTCAGCAACAGATAGAGACAGTCCCTGCCGTTTGACGGGCTTACAGTCTAATCGGGGGAGACGGACAGACAAGAACAATGGCAATAAATAGAGTCAAGGGGAAGAACATCTCGTAAAAACAGTGGCAACTAAATAGAATCAAGGTGATGTACAATTCATTAACAAAATAAATAGGGTAATGAAAATATATACAGTTGAGTGGACGAGTACCAGCAGTTTCCAAACACTCAGGAACTTTACTGAGAAGTTTATCGAAATAGGAAGGGAACTTCATTATTTTACGGAAGAATGCAAGGTGTCTTCCCTGACTCTTTCCCTACAACTAATCAAATAAAATAGGTTTGTGTAATAAGTTCTATCTCCAAATTATTTTATGCAATCATACTTATGGAATCGAGTAGGGATCTTAAATTTAGTGTTGGAACAAGATACTAACTCTTTTGGGGACTCTTCTAAACCATCAAGCTGAAAATAATTTTCAGGAATCAGTCAGTCAGGAGATGCCATATGCTGATAAGTGTCCTCTCCAAGCACATGCACAAGAAGGACTGTAAATGATTATGGCCCACTTTCCGAAGTCAGGAAAATGCTAGGGATTAATAATAAACTAGAAGATTGAGAGAGATTATGCAGCATCATGAACTGAGCAAACTATTCACAACCCAAGATTTTCATTCACAGGATAGTGTTGACTGTAACTAATTTCTTCTATCAAATTATCATCTAATGTGGTGCAGATGGATAAAGAAGTAGGAAACCAAATAAATAAGGTAAGAGACTGGCACAGTCTGACCTTGATATGACATCTTAATCTATATCAAACTAAGACCCCACAGAGCAATTAAAAAGTCCAATCTAGTAAATGGCTCTGAGATCTATCATATATGTGACCTCCTTTTATTTATTTATTTTTTGGTATTTCTCAATCATTTACTATGTTCCAGGCACTGAACTAAGCCATGGGGTAGATACCAGGTTGTCAGGTTGAATGTCAGATTGAGTGGACCTCATTGTTTTAAACCCCATTTTACAGATGAGGTAACTGAGACCCGGAGAGGTTAAATGACTTGCCCACAGTATATGGCAGACAGGTGGAAAAGCCAAGATTAGATCTTAGGTCCTTCTGACTTCTGGCCCATGCTCTATCCACTAGCACACACCACTTCTCTCAAGAATAATCTCCATCTTCTAGAGAAAGGCCACATTTAACATGTAAACACCAACCAGGGGCCCAAGTAATGAAAGTATTGAACAGTCTGTTCGAGATAACAAATCACAGAAGATCAGTTCAATTCAATTAGGCAAAAAATAGTTCATCATCAGAGGGTATATCATATGTCAGTGACAGCCAACACTTACTGTAGCAACAATCTGCCTACGTAGTTGAACCCTTCCAAACACATTTTCCTTTTAACTTTCCTCTCTCTTTCTTACTGCATTTCTTTTTCTACCAACCACTGTGGTGCTGGTAGTATGAGGCTGGAGACCAGAAGGCAGAGGCAGAGCCTGTACTATCTTGCCCTGATTGCATTTCTTAATGTCCAGTATCATGTGCTGTGGTCTCTGCTATCCCTGCAGTAGTTTCATCCATAATACCAAGCTCTTTCAGTATAAAACGTTATTGCACAACAAGTGATGATTTTTATGCTTGTCCAATCTAAAATGGTCATTGTCTTTAAAGCTACACTGTACAAGCAGATAACATTTCACCATCAATAATATCGTCTTCAAATAGAAATGGTGCTGAAATATGGTGGTAGTGCCAGGTAAAAATACAATGTTTATAGTAAATAGAATCAAAAAGTGTTTTACAATACAAAGAAATTGATTGCTGGTCACAGAGAAGTAAGCCAGGATTCAGAGAGTCTGTTTGCTAGTGCAAACTCTATAGGTCCTCATTCCTTAGCCAAAAGGATAGTAGAGGTTGTCTCCTACCAGCCTCAGTGGACAGAAGTAGAGTCAGCCTGGGTAGGTCATCAGTGCAATCTTATGGTCATGATTACCAGTATGGCCATTACAGCCATCATTGGTCTGTTTCACCAATGACTGGTTTTGTAATGAGTGCTCTATTGACTAGTTTCCAAGCAATTTGCATCCAACTGGCTAAAAGAACAAACCCACAGAAGCTCTGGAGGCAGCAGCAGAAGTGCCCCTGTAAATAAATCAGTAGTATCCACAAAATGGATGCTGAAGGCTGACAGTGATGATGTTGGTGTCGGAGATCACCAATAGAGTTATAAAGTAGAAGAAATAAGAGGAATAGTAGAGATACGAAAGACCAGACGCTCCAGATTTGCAGGGTGGCCCTGTACATTGTTAGCAGTGATTACTGGAGAAAGTTAGGGTGCATCAGGGAGATAGAAAATGGCAGTAGGAATAGCAATTTTAGCAATAGGAAAAATCATTCTTTCTTATCTTTCATAGGAATGACACTTTGGAGAATAAAGCAGTGAGACAGCAAGATTGATCACCCATCATGGATGTCCGCTCTGCTATTTAACCAAGCTGTTGATCCATACATTGTCACCTAAAATGTGTTATGCAACCTGGGCAGGTAACAGTCACTTTCTATTAGAACAAAGACCCATTAAAACAAAATCCTCTAGTGATACCGTGGGGCACATTACCCAGTGTAGAAATGACAGGGAAGAGGTGGAAGAGTGTTTTTAAAGGTTTAAAATCTGCCTAGTATAGTGGTTCCACTCTTATATCATGTTCTACTTGGACTGAGCCACTGGAAGGATTGTTTCAATAGGTCAGATTAGTTCCATACTTAGCAGCTCTGTCTTACAGAGTTTTTAAGATAGTTCATTGTCTTCAGTGGACAGTAAATAATTGCAAGTACTGTTACTTATAGGAAAGCTTGAGTACCCAAGTTCATAGAGTCCAGATCATTTTCTCAATTTCCTGAACTAGGAAAGGTCCTGTATGTTCCCCTCATAGAAAAATTTGTTTAGCACTATGTGTCAAACTCTGTTCTGAGCACTGGGGTAGATATGAGTTAATTAGGTTGACACAGTCCCCATCTCACATGGCTGAAATATTGCTTAAAGAGCAGAATGTTAGTTGTTTCACATCTGAATTGACTTAATATCCTTAAAAAAATGTCTGAAACAAGTTCAGGTGAGAGCCCTTAATTTATAGAAATTCTACCTTCTCCCTCCTTAACGTCTCGATTTCATTTATTTGTAATCCCGGAGAAGCCCAAGTTGGAATTGATATTATCAAATGTATGAGGGCTTATATTCTGGCAGAAACTGGTCTTTTGGTTTAAAACTACAGGGGAATATTTTAACAACTAGTGAATTTCATTCCGTTATTCTCTAGGAAGAGGTTTTGGTAGTAGAATTCCTTTAGTAGAATGTAACATGAAAATTGATCAAGTTTGCCCAATTTTCTAGAAAAAATTTCAAAATTCCCAACACAAAAACCATTTGTGGCAGCTGAAACCCACTGCAACAACGACTGTTGGAACCTAGAAAGGAAATCTCTTAGATGTGAGAATCTGGGAAAACTCCTTCATTACTGCAGCTTTTTTTTGTTTGCTATTGTATATAAATCTATTTTTTTGCTTTGTTTGTTTAGTTATTACATTCCTTGTGAGCCAAATCTCGAGTTCCCCTCAAATCTTTGAGACTATTAGACCACTTTGGGTCAGGGCCCATTTTTGATTCAAAATCCTTGTCCTTTCCCCATCTCTTAAAATCATGCTTTCCAAAAAGCAAACATTTAGCAAATACAATAAATGATGATTCTCCCTATCATCATCATCATCATCATCATCATCATCATCATCATCATCATCATCATAATACAATGGCCAAGTTAACAATAGCAATAAAAGAACAAAGTAAAAATTTATATTAGAAATAAGGTTTCATGCTGAGTGGCCCGGCAGTTGAACAGGTGAAAGTCATACTATTTGATAAATACAAAAAGTGAAGTTATTAGTTGGTAATAACTCTAGTATTTAATAGGACATCTTGCTTTTTCTCTATTTCAGACTTCATAGGTGGACAATTGCAGAATTATCCAGTGAATTCAAACTAAGTAAATGAATCTCCCTGATAATTCAGACCAAACCATCATCTTTTCACTCAGTAGAAATTTTAATGTTCATTTACAACCATTGAAATATAGAAGTCCTCCAGTATTTTTGTATTTTGTGAAAGGTATTTAACCAATTATGAAAATTTAGGAAAGTTGTCTTTTTAAAAAAAGAAAAATGTTAAAAAATAAAATAACCCTGCTCCTGCTCATTTTTTTTCCTATGATTTTAATAAATAAAAAAGTCCTTTATGATTAAATGAAGATACTCCTTACGGGTCAGTCTGAAAATATTAGGTTAGGTTTTTCAATTTTTTAATTCTGGCTATGAAAGATAAATGGTCATTGTCTTATAATATCACTGGTAATTTTGATTTGCTACTTTTAAATAGCACTAAACATTACTTAACAACTAGTATGAGTAATGTTTTGGATATTAATGATGAGCACGCATGGCTTCACTTGATCTTAGATTTAACAATACATACTGCATTGATTTTTTACTCAGACTTCTAAAAAGAAGGATAGTATCGTTAAGAGGAACAAGACATTTTATATGGTGCCAGAAAGCTATATGGATAGAGGTCTTCAGGTTTGGCGATTCAGAGGTGGATTTACAAAGTGACTATTTCTTTTTTGGCATTGATTTTGGCATTCTAGCAAAAAAGGAGAAGGCATGGTGAGACGGGGTAATGTCCTATCAATCAGCTACCTTCCTCAGCTCCCTGGAAACCACCTATCTACCAATTAATCAATAAATTGATCATATTTATTGAGCATTCACTATGTGCACAACACCCCTACTGGGAGTACAATATAACACGGTTCATTATAACAGGGATTGTAGACACTTTCTGTCCCACAACCACTTGACGGTCTAGAGCGAGAGACAGACATTCATATAAATAAATCACAGGTATTTACACAAGTGGGGTGATGCTTAGGGAAAGGTAAATGAAGGCTGCAAATTGAAGTGCTAACATGATGCAGAAAGGAGTGGGAGAAGAGGAAATGAGGGCCTTGTGTGGGTAGCCCTCTTGGAGGAGCTGTGTCTTAAGGCATTAAGAAGGGAGTAGTGATTGTATGAAGATGTAGGGAGTTCCAGGCAGGAACCAGGAAGTGGGTCCGTGGAGAGATAGATGAGATTGAAGAAGTATAGTGAATAGATTGGCATTAATTTTCCTGGAAAATCTAAATTTGAGATTGCTACCCCCATTTTCCCCCACCCACACCCCGGTGCCTAGCACACACCTCTACCGAATAACAGGATCCAGACCCCCTTTCCTTCTCCACCACTTCCCCGGATTCTCCAGGGCTTTGGTTGGGTTGGGGTTGAGGAGGGTACCAGGGACACAAGGGACACATGGAGGGCAGGCAGTCCCATACTGTCCTAAGGCACTCCTAGTTCCTGAAACGGGACTTTCATACCACAGCACATTGAGAACAAGCAGCATCCAGAGACTGTTCTACTTACCCCGCTGATCCTGGGTGGCAGATACATTCTTTCCACTTGGAACACTAAAATTGTCATATTTCTCGATAGTAGTCGCATCCTGATCTCCACATTTAACTTGTTAACTTGTAGTTTAGTACGAATGAAGTGACAGCTCGCTTCTGAAAGTCTTTCTCTCTAGGCTATAAGCCTTTTGCGAGGGAGAATCAGGCTTACTAACTCTATTTTACTCTCCAAAGTGTACATGTTTTACAAAAAGTGTTCAATAATACCACTGACTGGTGGATTGATTTATTAAGGGGGGTAGGAGAGAGGATTTGATGGACCCTGGAAGCTTTTGCTGAGTAGTGAGGGTGGTTCAAAATCCCCTCTGTAATTTTGTGTTTGGGAAACTTGAAAGGGGAATCTTTTTTTTCCCAGAGAGTATGGAATTTACCTCAGTTTCCACTTAATTATCTGTGTGACAGCCCCACCCATCCATCAATACCTAGATGTTCCATTCATTCAATTGTATTTATTGAGCACTTACTGTGTGCACACCTTTCCAGGCCCTCTACCTCCATGGGTTACACCACTGGGGCAGGGAACAAATCATAGGAGGTTTAGGAGGAGCATTAAACAGGAAGATTTGCCCACCAATCACCTATATGGCCTTGCAACCAATCAGAGAAGGTATAGTGGACCAATTAGAAAAGGAGTCATTGCAAGCTGTAAACACACAGAATTGTTTACCTATCATAGCCTTCCTGGAGGAATCAGTAAGACAAGGAAGAAGAGGAGTGACTTATAAATCAGTCAATGTTTTCTTTGGAAGAATTCAAAAACAAGTTACCCTTGAAGTCATTCAGTTGTCCAGAAGTAGTAAATTAGCAAGCCCCACCTCTGTCATTTACCAGTTTATACTAATATTCCATATGCTAGGCTGTGCCTTTCCATTTTTTGATAGCTGTTACTTTGTGTTGGACACTTTTGGTCATATCTTGCAGACCAATAAATGTAATGATTAAATTATGGTATAATACCACCATCTAAAGTGGTAGGAGTTTGTATTGGATACTGAATTTATTGCTTTCAGTTTTAGTGGTTTACCTATGTGCATTTTTAAACACATACATTTATAGTTGGCTTTATTTTAGTGAAGATTTTAATGTTTTCAATTTTTAAAGATATCCTCTACTTTTGCTCTCATTTCAAGTTGTGTTGATGTTCAACTAAAATGTTGACAAGTATGGCTACTGCATCATTCTTTCCTACTTTCACTAATCCTGCAATACAAAATTGATACTAGCTGAAAGATTTAAAATCCTACATTTAAAATTCATTAATGAAGCACACAAACTACATAAAGAGAATACATATATAGGAGAAAACCAATATTTCATATGAATTTATTCAAGATTTTGCAACTAGTTCATCCATTCTGGCTATTCCATCAACAGTAAACTATGTTTTCCTTGTAGTTTTATGTTAAAATTACCTTGAAATATGAAAGGTCTCTATTTCTTAAATGGGAGTAGAAATCTATGGAAAAAGCAGTAATGTCATTTTGGCAGTGTATCATCCTGAATCAGAAAGTAAAGCATGCAAGCTGAAATTGATTTGTAACAGGTACCTTATTAGAAGCAAACATCAAGAAAACTAGAATCAATGTTGAAACAAAAATGTGTCTTGTAAGCAATCCGGAGTGAAATGTGTTGACACAGCAACACATTCTGTAGCCCCATTTTTGCATGCTTTTCAAAGCGCAGCTATCTTGGGCTGGGAGAGATGAATAATTGACTGATCACTGCATAATTCAACATACTGTTGTAAAAATTCAAGGTCTGGCAAATTTGAAGCTTTTCTTCTTTATTGAGACTGAGGTTAAAGTTTCAATCAACCTTGAAGAAACATTTAAATAGCACAAGGATCTATGATTTATTAAAATGCATTTTTTTTGGTATTCTCTCCTTCATTAAACTACAACACATATGTGTAGGGTTGAAAAGTCTTCTTGGACAGTAAAAGAAGATCAGCTGTAGCTATTTCAAATGTCATCAAATAGTCCATGTCAAATCAGAGTCATTTTACATATAGTTGAGCACCCTTGTCAAGGAAGCGGTAACCAGGAACCAACACAATTTCTTTAATGTATTTCATAACATATTTTTAGTTGTTAAGTTTTAAAAATTCAATTTGGAAAAAGGTAAAATTTCAAATGAACAGTGTGAACAGCTATTTAGGGTGTAGTCTATGGAAGTTTCACTTTGCTTCAGTTCAATTATGCTTAGTAATTTTTTTTCAACTTCTTCTTAGACCTCTCAACAGTTCAGCTGTGCGGTCCAGTGGAAATAATATGGCTCTGGGAATCAGACCTGATTCTGACTTGCAATTCTGTCTGGTCCGGGTATACCCAAGATTTCTGCTAAAGAACCACTCGATACTATTCTGAGAAGTAGACAGGCACAGCAGGAATCCTGAAAAAATGCTGGTTAATGTGGCTGTCAAAGTCACTGCTAGGTTTCATCGGTTGTGGCATTAGGGCACACAGTTGGCCTAGTAAAAGGGTTCTATATGTTAACATCAAAAAACAGAAATGAATAAAAGGGTGCATGTTTTTTCAGTGTGCTGCAATGTGTTCACTTATTCAGAAAATAGGAAGCTGCGTTTGCATTTTGAGAATACTGAGGGCCAAGATTTAAAGAAAAATACAGGAGGAGCAGCTGAAAAAATTAAATATGCAAATAAATGGGAAAATATATATGTTTTATGAAAAGCTTGTTGAGTTGGCAGATGATATGTAACAAAGAATTACTTTTAGTATACTTAAAATATCAAGCCAGCAGACTCAGATCTCCCCAAGTTCAAGACTCTCTGCAATCACATTTCTTCTAGATGACCTTCACAAATTAATCCTTAATCTACCCATGCTATTTTTCTCAGAGCCACTTCACACGTCCATATAATCTAAGCATTTACTCATCTGAGCTCTTGATCTCCTATTAGAATTTATGTCTTTGTTGATATAGCACGGGCCTGGGAATCAGAAGGACCTGTTTTCTAATCCTATCTTCACCAGATGTCTGCTGTGTAACCTTGGGCAACGCATTTAAGTGCCTCAGGTATCTCAATCTGTAAAATGGGAGTAAAAGGGTGAGTCCTATGTGGGACAGGGACTGTGATCGGCCTAATTAACTTGTATCTACCCCAGTGTTTAGAACCGTGCTTGGTGTGGTGAGCCCACAACAAGTTGCCATGAACAACAACAGGAAGAGACTTTGTGAAGCCACTGATGGACTCTACCTGAGAGAGATGATTGCTGGCCTGTGGGGGCGGAGCCTGAAGGAAGAGTTGGCTCTTTCTCCCTGTTCTATCAGGTAACAGGCCTGGAGCAATCATTGACTGCTACACTGAGGCACAGCTGTGACACTTAAGGCAGAAAGAAGGCGGTTGGTATGAATTGTGAGGAGGCATCTTATAGGCAGCCCAGAGGAGCAGAAGCATGCAGAGAAGCAAGAAGGAAGCATGCTAAGAACAGCAAGGGAGCAGCAAGAAGAAGGATTGACAGAGTGGGTTACTTTGACCACAGATTGGTGCTGGACCCTTGGGTGAGTGAGTGTATTTGTCATTTGCTTGTGTGTTGGTAAAATTAAGTAAAAAACTTTTCACAGTAACCTTTGTGATTGGAAGTGTTGTATGAGCTCTACTATGGGTCACTGAGGCTCCCATAGTTCAGGATGGTCCTGGTTGGTACAAACTGGTGGCTTACTGACACACAAATGGTGAGAGGGAGGGATATGAGGACCTCGGTCAATGGTCTGGTGTTCATGGTATCCTGGCTTGCTAGTTCTCTTGCCAATTCTTCCCTCTCCTGTTCTCTTACCTGCCTTCTAGGGCTGTGGGTTAGAGTAACTCAATCTTGAAATGTTGTTATCCAACAGCAACCCTTAATTTTGGGCATGGGTCTAATGGCAATACTGTGTAGAGGGTTCTCCTTCTATATAACTAGAAACATACTATTGGCTCAAGCAGCTGCTTCCAATAGTATGTGACTGCTACAGAAGCCAGAGAAGCTGCAAATGATGCTGTTAAGGTGTTGAGCTTCTTCTGAAATTCAATTGGGGAAAATCAGCCAGGCCCAGTTGAACACCACTGTTTAAAGTGGGTGTGACCCTGATTGTGTTAATGAGGACATCTGGTCTGAGGCAGATGAACCTGACCCTACTTTGAGGGTAGCCCCAGTTGTAGTTAGTGAGACCATGGAGCATTGGAGGGGGATCCTACTCAGACTCCAATGGATTATACTGGGGTGGAATTAGCTGAGTTAGGTCAGTGATTTTTCAGGGGCATTGGAGAGCCATACCAGAATAGCTTCTCTGGATCTATAACCTTGGTGCAGCTTTATTCACACTTACTGAAGAGGAAGCCTAATTGTATAGTCAAGGTTCCCTGTGGAACGGAATAAGGGCAGCACTGAAGGGAACCTATGAGGGCCCCGGGGAGGTCCCTTATACCTGTAGACCATGGAAGGATCTAGATGAGGCCCAACAGAGATTGCGTGCCCTGAATTTAGTGTGGACTGACTGGAGTCTACTTTCATCTGGAGAGGAGTTTGACCTAGAGCCTGAAGAAGGCCCTCTTAAGGCAGTGTTGAGGACTGTAATTGAACTCACCGTACCTCCTCTCGGGGTAGTGTGGCACATGGCCTAACAGGACTTGGGAATGATGGCCCAGTTAACCACTGCATTAGACCATCTACTAGAGATGGACAAAATGCAGCTCTGTTTCATGGGGTTGGGGGGGAAGCCTTCACCTCCCACACAGCTCCGAACAGCAGCCATAGAGAAGGGAGGCAGAAAGGGCCTGTCACTTTCTGGCAGCTTGACTGGACCCCAGCCAAGTGCAAGATCTGAACCACACCTAAACACGGTCTGGCAACAACTCCTGTAATTGGTAATAAGGAGGATAGAGAGGGGCTACTCACATCAGTCTTACAGGGAATCTTCTGGACCCTAACATGAAGAGGAAAAAAAAGACAACAGGTAGCAGCCATGGCTTAGGGCACCGTCTCTTTCTGCTCCTGTCCTAAACTGGAAGCCTGGAAGACAAAGAATAAATTAGGGAGACCATGGGAAGAAGTCCTGGATATTTGGGAGGGCTCAATATGAAACCGTTGGTCCTGCATCACGAATCAAACTCTGAGAATGGTTTTTCCCAAGGTTCCAGACATGAAATGTATTGGCTTATATTTGTAGAAGCAGTGTGGCTCCGTGGAAAGAGCACGAGCTTTGGAGTCAGAGGTCATGAGTTCGAATCCCAGCTCTGCCACTTAGCTGTGTGACTGTGGGCAAGTCACTTAACTTCTCTGTGCCTCAGTTACCTCATCTGTAAAATGGGGATTAAGACTGTAAGCCCCACGTGGGACAACCTGATTCCCCTGTGTCTACCCCAGTGCTTAGAACAGTGCTCTGCACATAGTAAGCGCTTAACAAATACCAACATTATTATTATTACTAATGACAAACCAGATTGTCGCAGGTACCCAAACAGCCTGTACAACCAGACCTCTTACATTGAAACCTACCAACATGATGATGAAAGGTCTCCTCACGACCTGAAACCCTTCTCCGTTCATTTTAAGTACCAAAGGGACTGTGTAAATGTGTTGAAATAGACTGTACTTGCTCGTCTATGTGAGAGTATGAAATGGAATTTAAGCACTTACTATGTGCCAAGCACTGTTCTAAGCACTGAGTGTGCTTAGATGAGCTGGCCAGGGTGGTAAAATGGTTTCAGAGTGTATATGATGAAGGTGAAAGTCCTAAAGAGGAAGCTGGGTAGCTCCACCATTCAGGGGTTATCACTTCAGAAGAGAAAAAAGGTAATTTTGTTTGGAGGAAGGTTACCTACCCCGAGAGGAGGTACGGTGAGTTCAATTACAGTCCTCAACACTGCCTTAAGAGGGCCTTCTACAGGCTTTAGGTCACCTCTCCAGATGAAAGTAGACTCCAGTCAGTCCATACTAAATTCAGGGCACGCAATCCCTGTTGGGCCTCATCTAGATCCTTCCATGGTCTACAGGTATAAGGGACCTCCCCAGGGCCCTCATAGGTTCCCTTCAGTGCTGCCCTTATTCCGTTCCACAGGGAACCTTGGCTATACAAGGCTGTACATTCCAATCAGGTGCAAAAATGTACAAGAGGTAATTAGGAGAGAATCACAAATACTCTCCCACCCGCAGTAATGCCTGCAGGGGTGGTGCCTCTAATCTAGCAAAGAGGTCTGTAAACAGGTTAGAAATTGCTACCTTTACTGCCCCTGGACAAGTGAAGTTTGAGCAAAAAACCCTACTTTGAGATTCACTAATGACAATGTGTGGTTGGGGAGGAAAAAAGTATGCCTATATGCCAATACAAAAAAGTAGTTAATTGTACAAAAATATGGTATTTACCAAATGATGTTTCTGGGTTCTTAATCTATGGTTGAGAATGTAACTCCCTAGATTTTAGCCCAGCACCTTGGCTTGAAGCCGGCCCACTGCTCAGCTGCTTTGCAGAGCACCTTTCTTAGGTCCAAGCCATGAAAAGGAAAGGATGTGTCCCCACCAGAAGACCTGGTTTCAAGAGGATTTGGGCATCAGTGTCTGGGTGGAGATGAGCCATGAACTATAAGAATAAACTAATGAATCTTTGTTTACTGACAATTGTGGATATTTGAAATTTGTGAATGATAGAATCCCAAATGTTGCTGTTTTGTGGGAATGCAATGACTCTTCCGATCCCTCCTTTAGGTCTTGCTGTTGCTCAGCCAAATGGGAGAGCCATAGAAAAAGGATGAAATCCCATTGTTATACCACTAGTGTAGAAAAATACCTATTGGGATTGGTGACATTGATCACCACATATGTGATAGCATTTTTCCCTCAAGTTTGAAGATTGTGTTGTAAAGTTGTTGGGTTTACCGTTTTAAAGAAGTCCCTACTGAAGTTGATATTGATCACCACTCATGTGTGACATGGTTTACACAGTTGGTGGGTTACTGTGCTACCAGTTTGGAGAATCACAATTGATATTGATCACCACTCATATGTACCTTAATGTAAATTCCCCCCATCAACTGTAACCCTGGACAAAATGACAAAATGTTGATTAGCCACAGCAAGGGGTGGAATGTGGCCAGCCTGCCTTATTAATGACTGTTTATGATCCTGTGAATAAGGAAGAGACTCTGCTAAGCCACGCTCCTGAGACTGGTATTGGACCCTTGGGTGGTGGAGTGCTTATGGATGTGTTTGTGTGTCTCCCTTAAACGTTGGAAAAAGTAAAAAAAAAACCACAAAAACAAACAAAAAAAAACTTTTCACAGTAACCTTGGTGATCAGAGGTGTGATTAGCTTTTATACTAAATGACACTGAAGCTACCCTGGTCCAGGAAGGTCCTGGTTGATACGAACCAGGGGTCGTTACACTCAGTAAATACGATTGAATGAATGGGCACACAGTAAGTGCTTAACATATACTCACTCCACCACCCTGGCTCCAATACGAGTGTGTGGTCAAAGGAGCCCATTCTGCCAATGCTTCTTCTTTCTGCTTCCAAGTGCTGCCGCTCTGAACATACTTCCTTCTCGCTTCTCTGCATACGTCATGTTTCCTCACAATTCAAAGCAACAGGTTATCTGCCTTAGGCATCACAGCTGTGCCTCAACATGACAGTCATTGATTAGTCCAGGCCCGTTACCGGGTAGAACAAGGAAAAAGTCACGCCTCCCTCCATGCTCCGCCCCCACAGGCCAACGGTCATTTGAATCAGGTAGAGCCCATCAGTGGCTTTGCAAAGTCTCTCCCTTGTTGATGTTCACAGGATCACAAGCAGTAATTAATAAGGCAGCTTGTTTTGGGCTCACCCTTACATTACACATTACACCCTTTGATCCTGTCAATCAACAATTACTTATTATTAATACATATGTTCCAATTGTTCTGCCACCTACCACTTTAGTGTTCTCTTACCCCAAACGGTGGCAAGCTCTACTAATCATACTATACTCTGCTAAGTGCTTCGTACAAAGTAAGTGCTTAATAATACTATTGATTGGCTGAAATCAGCTATGAGAAACCTAAATAACAGGAATGCAATGTGCCCCAGGGGGCAGGGCTCAGCTCTGAGAGGCAAGAGACCAAGGTTTTAATCCTGCAATTTGCCTGCTATTTGAATATAGGAAAGTATATTAAAGTATATTCCTATACTTCTGTAGGAGACACAGCATGGTGTAGTGGATAGAGCATGGGCCTGGTAGTAGAAGGTCATTCAATCGTATTTATTGAGTGCTTACTGTGTGCGGAGCACTGTACTAAGCACTTGGAATGTGCTATTTGGGCAACAGAGACAATCCCTGCCCAACGATGGGCTCACAGTCTAAAAGGAAGGTCATGGGTTCTAATGGCTCTGCAACCTGTCTGCTGTGACTTTGAGCAAGTCACTTCACTTCTCTGGGCTTCAGGTTCCCTCATCTGTAAAATGGGGACTGAAACTGTGAGTCCCACATGGGACAAGGAAGTGCATCCAACCCCATTATCTTGTATCTCCTCAATTCCCTCATCTGTAAAATGGGGATTGAGATGGAGTCCCACATGGGACAGGGATTGTGTTCAACCTGATTTGCTTGTTTCCACCCCAGTGCTTAGTACAGTGCCTGGCACCTAGTAAGTGCTTAACAAATACCATAATTATTACTATTATTATTATTCTGTCCCTCATTTTCCTCTATTGTAAAGTGGAAATTAAATACTTCTCTCTCCCTTTTTAACTTTTAGCCCCATTTGGGATAGGGATCTATTTGATCTGTTAATATTGCATCTATCCTAATATTTACCACAGTACCTGTAAAAGTAGCAGGTTAACATTATAATTATTATCATCATTGTCTGGAATCCAGTTATAATTGGTATCAATAATAGCTATTATATGACTGGTATGAGGTTTGGATTAGGTAAAATTGTTGGGCAGAAAATTATGAAAATACCTGAGATTGGGTGGGGCACCTCGTGATGGAAGTAAAGGAGTAAATGGGGTGTAAGCTCTCTGTTGGCAGGGAACGTGACTACTGGTTCTCTCCCAAGTGCTTAGTGCAGTGCTCCGCACACAGTAAGCCCTCAAATTCATTCAGTTGTATGAATGAATAGTACAGTTTTTGAGCACTGTACTAAGTGGTTGAGGGAGTACAATATAACAATGATCCAATCAGGGCAGTCATTGGTGGCAGCAAGAAAGCAAGAGGGTATTATCTCCGTGGTAATAGATTGAAAACTGGACAAAGCAAAATAATCTGATCATTTTCAAGAAAATGGAAACTATGAAGATAAAGAAGCCACGAGGTGACTTTGGAGATAGGGAAACTTATTTCTGCAGTGGAAACAGGGAGGAGAGTGGATACTGGAAAAGATGAAAAAAAGAGGTTTAGAGGATAGTGTAGAACCCCCCACCCCTCTATGGGGTAGAGGAGACCACTGGCTGGGAGGTGGCCCAGGAATGGGGTGGCCATGCTCCAGAAGACCTGCATCCAGGAAATGACATTGTTTCAGAGTCCTCAATATGTGGGCTCATTGTGTGAGTAACTAAACTGGATTACAAGGGAAGGAGGTTGAGGGAGGGCACTTCTACAGAAACTCAAATATATTGTCAATAGGAGGCCAGAAGCATCATGGCTTAGTGGAAAGAGCACAGGCTTAGGAGTCAGAGTTCATGGGTTCTAATCCTGGCTCCTTCACTTGTCAGCTGTATGAATTTGAGCAAGTCACTTAACTTCTCTGGGACTGTTACCTCATCTGTAAAATGGGATGAAGACTGAGAGCCCTTCATGGGACAACCTGATTACCTTGTCTCTACTTTAGTGCTTAGAACAGTGCTTGGCACATAGCACTTAAACAAATACCAACATTATTAACAATTTTGTTCATTTAGGGTCTATTGTGTGTAGAGTATATATAGTAATATGCTTGGGAATAAAATATGTATGGAAGACACAATTTTTGTTCCCAAATATCTAACAAATTAGAGTCAAACCTTAGAATTTAATGGAGGAACTCTTTTTCAGCTTCTATATTTTTAGCATGATTTTAGCAACATGGCTTAGTGGAAAGAGGAGGGGCTTGGGAGTCAGAGGACGAGGGCTCTAATCATGGGTCTTCCACTTCTCTGCTGTGTGATCTTGGGAAAGCCACCTCACTTCTCTGTCTTACCTCATCTGTAAAATGGAGATGAAGACTGTGAGCCCCACGTGGGGCAGTCTGATGATTACCTTTAATTCTAGAATGAGTCATCTAGACTCGCTGCTTAGAATTCCTTAACTCCCATTCTCTCCTGGACCCCTCCAATCTGGCTTCCGTCCCCTCCACTCTACTGAGACTGCTCTCTCTAAGGTCACCCATGACCTCCTCCTTGCCAAATCCAATGGCTCTTACTCCATTCTAATCCTCCTTGACCTCTCTGCTGCCTCTGACACTGTCGACCATCCCCTCCTCCTCCATACCTTATCTCACCTTGGCTTCATGGACTCCATCCTCTCCTGGTTCTCCTCTTATCTCTCTGGCTGGTCATTCTCGGTCTCCTTCGCAGGCGCCTCCTCCCCCTCCCATCCTTTAACTGTTGGAGTTCCTCAAGGGTCAGTTCTTGGCCCTCTTCTGTTCTCCATTTACACTCACTCCCTCGGTGAACTCATTCGCTCTCACAGCTTTGACTACCATCTCTACGCAGATGACATGCAGATCTACATCTCCGCCCCTGTCCTCTCCCCCTCCCTTCAGGCTCACATCTCCTCCTGCCTCCAGGACGTCTCCACCTGGATGTCGGCCCGCCACCTAAAACTCAACATGAGCAAGACTGAGCTCCTCATCTTCCCTCCCAAGCCCGATCCTCTCCCAGACTTCCCTATCACCGGGTATGGCACGACCATCCTTCCCGTCTCTCAGGCCCGCAATCTCGGTATCATCTTTGACTCGTCTCTCTCGTTCACCCCACACATCCTCTCCGTTACCAAGACCTGCCGGTTTCACCTTTACAATATCACCAAGATCTGCCCTTTCCTCTCCACCCAAACGGCTACCTTACTGCTACGGGATCTTGTTATATCCCGGCTAGACTACTGTGTCAGCCTTCTCCCCTTTCTCCTCTCTCGCCCTGCTCCAGTCTATTTTTCACTCCGCTGTCCGGCTCATCTTCCTGCAGAAACGATCTGGGCATGTCACTCCCCTTCTTAAACACCTCCAGTGGTTGCCTATCAACCTCCGCTCCAAACAAAAACTCCTCACTCTAGGCTTCAAGGCTCTACATCACCTTGCCCCTTCCTACCTCTCCTCCCTTCTCTCTTTCTACTGCCCACCCCGCACGCTCCGCTCCTCTGCCGCCCACCTCCTCACCGTCCCTCGGTCTCGCCTATCCCGCCATCGACCCCTGGGCCATGGCCTCCCATGGTCCTGGAATGCCCTTCTTCTTTACCTCAGACAATCTAATTATCTTACCCTCTTCAAATCCCTACTTAAAGCTCACCTCTTCCAAGAGGTCTTCTCAGACTCATGTCCCCCCTTTTTCCCTCTGCTCTCTCTATCCCCCTTCACCTCTCCGCAGCTAAACCCTCTTCTCCCCCCTTTCCCTCCCCTCCTCCCCCCTCCCCTCCCACCCCCTCAGCACTGTACTCTCTGCTCAACTGTATATATCTTCATCACCCTATTTATTTTGTTTATTTTGTTTAATGAGATGTACATCACCCTGATTCTATTTAGTTGCCATTGTTTTTACGAGATGTTCTTCCCCTTGACTCTATTTATGGCCATTGTTCTTGTCTGCCTGTCTCCCCCGATTAGACTGTAAGCCCGTCATAGGGCAGGGACTGTATCTGTTTCCGACTTGTACATTCCAAACGCTTAGTACAGTGCTCTGCACATAGTAAGCGCTCAATAAATACTATTGAATGAATGAATGAATGAAATCTACCCCAGTTCTTAGAACAGTGCTTGGCACAAAGATCTTAACAAATTCCATTATTATTATATTAAAGGGTATATCACATTCTAAAGGCTTTGTAGTTACCAAATATATCCTTTTTCCTCCCCTTGATTCTACTATTTGAAAATAATTTATATCTGCCTGTCTTCCCCCATAAAATTGTAAGGTCCTGGGGGGAAGGATCATGACTTCCACTGTACAACCAAATACTTATTCCAATGTTTTTTGAACAGAAGATGCTCAGGAATTACCACTGGCTTGTTGCTATTCTAGAAATTGAAATTGCATGTTATCCATTATATTTGAAGCAGTTTTACATAAGATCATATGTACCAGCCACAGTCTATTATATTGGTTAAACTCCTACCCTGTTATTTTCCACCTGATCCCTACCTTCCCTCTTGGTTCATTTTCACTGATAAAAAATTCAACATGGAACATACTTAGGCCAATTATGCAGTGTTGTTATAAGACATTCCTAAGAATTGCCCGTAGTTTTACTAAAGGAGTTTATTCTAGCTATCCAAGCAGCTAAGTTGGGGGAGAAAAGAACATACAAACTCTCAATCCATGTTAGTAGCTGTAGTAATTGGAATTGTATTTATTAAGTGCTTTACTGTTTGCAGAGTACTATACTAACTTTTGGGAAAGAATACTTTTTTAAAAAAATTATTGTGTTTTATGGCATTTGATAAGTACTTATTATGTTCCAGGCATTGCACTAAATGCTGGGATAGATATAAACAAATCATATTGGTCACAGTCCATGTACCACTTAGGGCTCAAACTCTTAATTCCCCATTTTACAAATGAGGTAACAGACACAGAAGTGACTAGCCCAAAGTCATTAAGCAGTCAGCTGTTGGAGCTGGTATTAGAACCCAGGTCATTCTGACTCCCAGGACTGTGCTCTGTAGTAATAATGATAGTATTTGTTAAGCGCTTACAATGTGCCAAGCACTGTTCTAAGCACTGCAGTGGATACAAGATATTCAGCTTGTCCCATGTGGGGGTCGCAATTTTAATTCCCATTTTACAGATTAGGTAACTGAGGCACAGAGAAGTTAAATGACTTGGCCAAGGTCACAGAGCAGACAAGTGGCAGAGCTGGGATTAGAACCCATATCCTCTGACTCCCAAGCCTGTGCTCTTTCCACTAAGCCACACTGCTAGGCCATGTTGCTTTTGTTGTCTCTACAGTTGGGAATTAGTCCCTCATGGAGGAACTCACAATCTAAAAATACGGAGAGGGGACTGGTGATAAACACAAAAGAAGAGACGAAACAAAACACTAAGAAAACATAAAGACAAGAACAAAGATCAGTAGGATGCTGTAGATGATCATAAATTTAGGTTCCTAGCAGCTCAGAGTCCACACAGACACAACTGCGGCCACAATGGTTGACATGGCAGCAACTACCACAGTCTTCCAAGGTTTTGTGGAGGTGGTGCCAGGCTGTGGCTGCTTTTCTCCATCCTACTGGAAGGAAGCACAATTTGGTAGAGAATTCCTGGACAAGTCACTTGACTTCTTTGTGCCTCAGTTACAATGGGGGATTAAGATTGTGGGGCAGGGACTGGGTCAACTTGATTAGCTTGCATTTTTAGAACCATGTTTGACAGAGTAAGCACTTAACAAATACTGTTGTTATTACTGTTAGTTTGGGGAATGGATGACTTTTGGTTGCATCTTTTACTGATCAATTGAGGTGTCGTCTTTTTCTTTGACTGTGGTTCATTGATCCATAACTGGTCAAGGGAGTGCCTGATTAACAAATAGCAGGATTCCTCCTGAGACTACTTGATTATGTCCTTTAAGAGATTTAAGGTTCCCATAAACTGGATTCCTTAGAATAAGAAAAGTGGCATAATGAATCTTTTGTGATATTTTCAACTAAGGAGAAATTCAGAATCAAGAGTCCCTCAGAAATAGTGACAGACATAAGAGGGAGGTGAAGCCTTTACAAAGAAAACAGATGAGGAAGATAGTTATGCTTAAAAAAATCTGAAATTGTTTACTCTCTCAGGGATATTAGGTGATATGGTGAAGTGGAGAAACAGAGGGGTCTAGTGGAAAGAACATGCACCTGGGAGTTCAAGGACCTGGATTCTAATCCCAACTCTACCACAGTGTTTGCTGTGTGGCCTTGGGAAGTCACTTAACTTTTCTGTGCCTCAGTTACTTTATCTGTAAAATGGGGATTAAATCCTACTTACTCATTCCTACTTAGACTGTGAGCCCTATGTGGGATAGGGACTGTGTACAACCTGATTAATTCATATCTGTCCTAATGCTTAGAACAGTGCTTGGCATATAATGATAATAGTTTTTTATTGTTGTACTAATATAGTTCGTATCTTCCTACATCTATTCCTATAATAGGTTTAGTTCTAAATCGTGGGTTGAATATCATGTATTTTCCCAGTAAAAATTAACTGCCAACCAGACTCAGCTGGAATTCAAATTTTCTTCATTTCTTCTGAAAATTTAGAAACAGAAATCTAGTATTTAGGTTGTTTTTACATCGGCAAATTACCTAGAGATTTGGAGTCTCAAAATATATATTAGCTTCAATTACTGGCTTTGTGATCCCAAGATTTTCTACAGAAACACTCTGGGCATGTCACTCCCCTCCTCAAAAACCTCCAATGGTTGCTTATCAACCTCCACATGAAGCAAACTCCTCACTCTTGTCTTCAAAGCTCTCCATCACCTTTCCCCCTCCTACATCACCTCCCTTCTCTCTTTCTACTGACCACCCCATACACTCTGCTCCTCTGCCACTCACCTCCTTATGGTCCCCCATTTGTGCCTGTCCAGCCATCAACCCCTGACTCATGCCCTACCGCTGTCCTGGAATGCCCTCCCTCCTCATATCCAACAAACAAACTAACTCTCTTCCCCTCTTCAAAGCCCTACTGAGAGCTCCCCTCCTCCAGGAAGCTTTCCCAGACTGAGCCCCCCCTTTTCCTCTGCTCCTCCTCCCATTTCCCCTCAGCACTGTGCTCCTTTGTATATATTATTTATTACCCTATTCATTTTGTTAATGAGGTGTATATCTCCATGATTCTATTCTGATGATGATGTCTTGTTTTGTTTTTTCTGTTTTGCTTTGCTGTCAGTCTCCCCCATTTAGACTGTGAGCCCATTATTGGGCAGGGATTGTCTCTATCTGTTGCCAAATTGTACATTCCAAGTGCTTAGTACAGTGCTCTGCAAATAGTAAGCCCTCAATAAATACTATTGAATGAATGAATGAACAAAGATGACTGTTTTAAAATATGCAGATGGCGAGGCCAGAGGTTTTTTAGATCCAGTACAACTTGTAGCAACAATAAAATGGCTTATCAACAAAGAGAAATTAAGTATAAACTGTAAAATCCTTGAGGAAGGGATTGTATCTATTGTACTGTGTTCTAAATATCATGCTTTGCACCCAGAAAACACTCGATAAACACCCTTTTTTGATAAACATATGGGCATTTGTATATACATATATCCTTGAGTTTATCTTAATTGTATATTGATAACATATCTTAATAATAATTTTTATAGTGTATGAAGCATTTCTCTTTAGATTTTATCTTTCATTGCTCTTAGAAAACACTAAATGATATTTTCTATGATTTCATTTCAATCATATTTACTGAGCATTTACTGTGTGCAGAGCACTGTACTAGGTACTTAGAGTATAACAGTAGACACACTCCTTGCCCACAAGGAACTTACTGTCTAAAGGGTGGGGGGAACAGACAATAACATAAATTATGAATATATACATAAGTGCTGTGGGGCTGAGAGCGGGATGAACAAAGAATGCATATCAAATTTCAAGTGGGATTAAAAAAAGGGTGTGGGAGAAGGGGAAATGTGGGCTTATTTGGGGAATGGCACTTGGAGGAGATATGCTTTTAATAAGACTTTGAAGTTGAGAGAGTGATCATTTGTCATATGATGAAGGGGGAGGTAGTTGCAGGACATGGACAAGGGGTCCGTGGCGAGATAGATGAGATCGAGTTACAGTGACTAAATTGGTGTTAGAGGAGTAAAGTATGCAGGGATGGTTATAGTAGGTAACCCAAGAGGTAATGTAGGTGGGGACAAAGCGATTGAATGCTTTAAAGCCTTTAGTATGGAGTTTGACGAAGAGGTGGATGGGCAGCCACTGCAGGATCTTTAGGAGTGGGAAATATGGACTGAATGATTTTTTGTAGAGAAATGATCCAGGCAGTAGAATGAAGTACAGACTGAAGTGAGGAGAGAGAGGAGTCAAGGAGGTCGGCAAGGAGGCTGATGCAGTAGTCGAGGCAGGATAAGAATAAATGCTCGGATTAATCTGGTAGCAGCCTGGATGGAGAAGAAAGGTGGATTTTAGCAATGTTGTGCATGTTGAACCAACATGATTTGGTGACAGATTGAATATGTGGGTTGAATGGAAGAGCTGAGTTGAGGATAAACTAAGATTACAGGCAGAGGATGGTGGTCGTATCTACAGTAGTGGAAAGTCATGGGAGGAAAGGATTTGGGTGGGAAGATGAGGAGTTTTGCATATATTGGAATCAAGCAGCATGAACTTAAAATGTATAAATGTTTCTTTTACAACTGTCACACAAGATAGTGAAACTATCCTTTTGTGAATAAACAAATTAGTCAGTACTTTAATTTTTCAAAACTATTATTTTTACCTTTCTCAGAACTTATGAACCCTCACAGCACTTTTGTACATATCTCTAATTCATTAATTTATATTAATGTGTCTTCCCCTCTAAATGGTAAGCTAGTTTGTTTTGTTTTTTATGGTACTTGATAAGTGCTTACCATGTATCAAAACTGTTCTAAGCATTGGGGTAAGTACAAGTCAAATAGGTTAGACACAGTCCCTGTACTGCATGGGGCTCACAGTCTGAAATAGGAGGCGGAACAGGTATTGAAACCCCATTTACCAGCTGAGGAAACTTAGGCACAGACAAGTTAAGTGCCTAAAGTTAAGGTCACACTGCAAGCAATTGACATCTGGAATTAGAACCGAGGTTCTCTGTCTCTCAGACTCATGTCCTTTCCACTAGGCCACACTGATTGTGGACAGAGGATGTGTCTACCAACTCTGTTATATTGCACTCTCCCAAGTGCTTAGTACAGCGCTTTTGCACACAGTAAGCACTCAATAATATGAGTTGTTTTGCTACGTTACATAGATTCCCCACTAGCTGGATAAGGTACTATATCTTAAAATTTTTAGGGTAGAAATATTTTGTCCTGAATGTGCCAGAATTGTCTCACACTGACATGTATAGACACCTAATATCAGTACCCTTGATCTGCTTACAGAGAAAGATTTTTCTACCTGACCCCAGCTTCGTGCAGTTTTACCATTTAGAACCAAACTGTTAATCGGGAGGACCAGAATAATCTTACAGTATTGAAAAGGTTTTTTTTTTTTTCCTCCAAAAGCAATAAATGAAAAACTCAAAGAGCGTTTCCATTCAGAGAAAAAGGTTTGCACATTTTTGAAATCATGCATGACAGACAAATGAAAAAAGGAGAGTTGTTCCAATAATGAGAATCACCCAGTTCTCACCACTGAAGTTGTAGATTATGGCTCTACAATATTTTAAGCTCCTTTAGGTCCTGGATCATCTCTAGTGGAGAGAACATGGAACTGGCAATCAGGAGCTCTGGGTTCTACTTCTGACCCCTCCATTTTACTGTAGTATGACCTTGGTTACTTCCCTGTTCCTTAGTTCCCTCATATGTAAAATCAGAACAAAATTCCTGCTCTCCTTTAGTCTTTCACTATAACAATAATAATAATATTAATTGTGGTATTTAAGTGCTTACTATGTGCCAGGTACTGAAATATGATTGAATGTACTAAGTGCTAGGGTGGATACAAAGAAATCAGGTTAGGCACAGTCCCTGTCCCTCATGGGCTCACAGTCTTAATCCCCATTTTACAGATAAGGCAACTGAAGCACAAGGAAGTGAAGTGGCTTGCCTAAGGCCACAAAGCAGACAAATAGTCAGAATTAGAGCCCATGTCCTTTTAATCCTATTTTGGTAAAGACTCTATGCAATTTGATTGTCTTGAATTTATCCCATTGCTTATCACAGTGACTGACGTGTAGTAAGCCCTAAATCATTGCAATTATTATTGCTAACTCTATTGTATTCTCCCAGACATTCTGAACAGTGCTCTGACCGAGCAAAATTGCAGTGGTCTTATTTTGAGAATCTGTAGACAGGAAATTCCTGAAACCTCTCTATATGCTACTGGAAGTCGGTCAACTGTATTTATTAAACACTTTACTGAGCAAGTGGGAGAGTACAATATAACAATCAACATGCACATTTTCCAGCCACAATGAGTTTACAGTCTAGAGGAAGCTGGTGTGGTATCCCCTTCCTGAAGATAATTTCTGTCCAGAAGAAAATGATTGGGGTGCTGTACTCCTGCTCCAAATATAATATGTGTTGGGGAGCATAGAAGATCAGTAGAATTCACATATTCCATTTCCTTCTTATCTTTATAATATTTTGTTCATGATTTTTTAAATTATTTACAATAATTTTAGCATCTGTCTCCCTCTTTAGGTTGTAAGTCCCTTAACAGCAGGGATCATGTTTTCTATGTCTACTAATTCAATTATACCCTCAAGCACTTAGTACAAGTACTTTGCACACCATAGGTGCTCTCAGCAAATACTATTAATCAATTGATTTGGTGGCTGCCATGATGGTGCAATCACCAGAAGAACAGCTCTCACCCACCATGTCAGTTTGGTGTTATGCCCCATCTAGTCAATCAATAAATGATTTATGGAGCACTTAGTGGGTCTGTACTAAGCACTTGGGAGAGTACAACAAAGTTGGTAGAAATGTTTACTGCTCACAAGGAGCTTAGAGTTTAGGGCCTAGATGCTTAGTCTGAATAATAATAATGTTGGTATTTAAGTGCTTACTTTGTGCCAAGCACTGTTCCTTGTGTCTGAACAAACATGCCATGTAAAATAATTCATTCATTCATTCAATAGTATTTATTGAGCGCTTACTATGTGCAGAGCACTGTACTAAGCGCTTGGAATGAACAAGTCGGCAACAGATAGAGACAGTCCCTGCCATTTGACGGGCTTACAGTCTAATCGGGGGAGACGGACAGACAAGAACAATGGCAATAAATAGAGTCAAGGGGAAGAACATCTCGTAAAAACAATGGCAACTAAATAGAATCAAGGCGATGTACATTTCATTAACAAAATAAATAAGGTAATGGAAATATATACAGTTGAGCGGACGAGTACAGTGCTGAGGGGATGGGAAGGGAGAGGGGGAGGAGCAGAGGGAAAGGGGGAAAAGAGGGTTTAGCTGTGGAGAGGTGAAGGGGGGGTGGTAGAGGGAGTAGAGGGAGAAGAGGAGCTCAGTTGGGGAAGGCCTCTTGGAGGAGGTGAGTTTTAAGTAGGGTTTTGAAGAGGGGAAGAGAATCAGTTTGGCGGAGGTGAGGAGGGAGGGCGTTCCGGGACCGCGGGAGGACGTAGCCCAGGGGTCAACGGTGGGATAGGCGAGACCGAGGGACGGTGAGGAGGTGGGCGGCAGAGGAGCGGAGCGTGCGGGGTGGGTGGTAGAAAGAGAGAAGGGAGGAGAGGTAGGAAGGAGCAAGGTGATGGAGAGCCTTGAAGCCTAGAGTGAGGAGTTTTTGTTTGGAGCGGAGGTTGATAGGCAACCACTGGAGGTGTTTAAGAAAGGGAGTGACATGCCCAGATCGTTTCTGCAGGAAGATGAGCCGGGCAGCGGAGTGAAGAATAGACTGGAGCGGGGCGAGAGAGGAGGAAGGGAGGTCAGAGAGAAGGCTGACACAGTAGTCTAGCCAGGATATAACGAAAGCCTGGAGCAGTAAGGTAGCCGTTTGGGTGGAGAGGAAAGGGCGGATCTTGGCGATATTGTAAAGGTGAAACCGGCAGGTCTTGGTAACAGATAGGATGTGTGGGGTGAATGAGAGAGACGAGTCAAGGATGACACCGAGATTGCGGGCCTGAGAGATGGGAAGGATGGTCGTGCCATCCACGGTGATAGGGAAGTCTGGGAGAGGACCGGGTTTGGGAGGGAAGATGAGGAGCTCAGTCTTGCTCATGTTGAGTTTTAGGTGGCGGGCCGACATCCAGGTGGAGACGTCCTGGAGGCAGGAGGAGATGCAAGCCTGAAGGGAGGGGGAGAGGACAGGGGTGGAGATGTAGATCTGCGTGTCATCTGCGTAGAGATGGTAGTCAAAGCCGTGAGAGCGGACGAGTTCACTGAGGGAGTGAGCGTAAATGGAGAACAGAAGAGGGCCAAGAATTGACCCTTGAGGAACTCCAACAGTTAAAGGATGGGAGGGGGAGGAGGCGTCAGCGAAGGAGACCGAGAATGACCGGCCAGAGAGGTAAGAGGAGAACCAGGAGAGGATGGAGTCTGTGAAGCCAAGGTGAGATAAGGTATGGAGGAGGAGGGGATGGTCGACAGTGTTAAAGGCAGCAGAGAGGTCAAGGAGGATCAGAATGGAGTAGGAGCCATTGGATTTGGCAAGAAGGAGGTCATGGGTGACCTTATAGAGAGCAGTCACGGTAGAGTGGAAGGGACGGAAGCCAGATTGGAGGGGTCTAGGAGAGAATGGGAGTTAGGGAATTCTAAGCATCGATTGTAATTGACTCGTTCTAGGATTTTGGAAAGGAAGGGTAATAGGGAGATAGGGCGATAACTTGAGGGGGAAGTGGGGTCAAGAGCGGGTTTTTTTAGGATGGGGGAGATGTGGGCATGTTTGAAGGCAGCGGGGAAGGAGCCATTGGAGATTGAGTGGTTAAAAATAGAAGTTAAGGAAGGGAGGAGGGCAGGGGCTATGGTTTTACTAAGGTGAGAGGGAATGGGGTCCGAGGCGCAGTGGAGGGGGTGGAACTTGTGAGGAGGGAGGAGATCTCCTCTGATGATACTGCAGGGAAAGATGGGAAAGTAGGGGAGAGGGTTGGTGGTGGGGAGGAGAGAGGCGGAGGGGTGACTTTGGGGAGCTCAGACCTGATTGTGTTGATTTTCGTGAGGAAATAGGTGGCCAGATCATTGGGGTTGAGAGATGGGGAAGGGGGAGGAACAGGGGGCCTAAGGAGAGAGTTAAAGGTCCGGAACAATCGGCAGGGTGACGGGCATGGGTGTCGATGAGGGAGGAGAAGAAGTTTTGCCTGGCGGAGGAGAGGGCAGAGTTAAGGCAGGAAAGGATAAATTTGAAGTGTGTGAGGTCGGCTTGGTGCTTGGACTTTCACCAGCAGCGCTCAGCAGCTCGAGCATAGGAGCGTAGGAGGCGGACAGAGGAGGTGATCCAGGGCTGTGGGTTAGTGGAGCGAGAGCGGCGGAGGGAAAGGGGGGCGAGAGAGTCGAGATGAGTAGAGAGGGTGGAGTTGAGAGCGGAGACCTGATCATCGAGAGTGGGAAGTGAGGACAGGGCGGCAAGGTGAGGAGAGATGCTTTTGGAAAGACAGATGGGATCGAGAGAGCGGAGGTCTCTGTGGGGCAGTAGCGAAGATTTGCAGGGGGAGGGAGTGTGAGAGATGAGGCAGGTGTTACATTGTACCCAGAAATGTAAACACATTGTTGCTACTCACTAAACCCCAAAAGCACATGTTTATGACTAATCTGTAAGTTGGTGGGGGAGAAACTAGGTTCAGGCAGTAAAAGTCCTTACTTTGAGAAAGGTAAAAATTGGGAAATTTAGACTATTTCTATTTGAGACTATTGTCAAGATTTTGAGCCCAACTTCCCTCCTATTCATTCATTCATTCATTCATTCATTCATTCAGATTTATTGAGTGCTTACTGTGTGCAGAGCACTGGACTAACCTCTTAGAAAGTCTAATTTGGAAATAGAGACAATCCAGGCTTAATGGAAAGAGCCCGGGCTTGGGAGTCAGAGGTGGTGGGTTCTAATCCCACTCCGCCATTGATCAGCTGTGTGACTTTGGACAAGTCATTTAACTTCTCTGTGCCTCAGTTACTTCATCTATAAAATGGGGATTAAGACTGTGAGCCCCAAGTGGAACAACCTGATTACCTTGTATCTACCCCGTGCTTAGAATAGTGCTTAGCACATAGTAAGCATTTAACAAACACCATCATTATTATTATTTTTATTATTATCATTATTAATTCCCATCCAACAATGGGCTCACAGTCTAGAGGGGGATACAGACAACAAAACAAGTAGAGAGGCATCAATAGCATCAAAATAGATAAATTGTATTATAGATATATACACATCATTAATAAAATAGAGTAATAAATATGTACAAATATACACAAGTGCTGTGGGGCAGGGAAGGAGGTAGAGTAGAGGGAGGGACTATAGTAAGTGCTCAATAAATGCTAATGAATGAATGACGAGGGGCAATTGGTTTACTCTGTCTTGAACATGCTTGCTCTGCCCTTCCAGATTGTCTGGGAAACTGTTTGCTTATCCTGGTACCATCTATCCCCCTAGCATGTGAGTTAAGTGTGATATTTAGAAAAGGTTTAAGATGTATAGAATACTACCCTAAGTACAGAGGAAATAGAAGATTTTCATTTAAACATTAATTCAGCCTCACAAACCTCACAGTCTAAGTGGAGTGAGACTAACAGAGAAACTAGGAAGAAAATTCAAACACCAAATTGCAGATAATGGAAGCAGTTAAAGTATTTAACAATTAGGATAAGGAAATACATCGATAAACAGTACTTGGTTGAAGCAGTCCTGAAGTTCCTCACTGTTCCAGGAAAACAGTCTTGACTACAAATGATCTGTCCCAATTCCCAAAGTTTCCAAATAGGAACTGTTGTTAATAATAATAATATATTAAGCACTTACTATGTGTCAAGCATCATTCTAAGTGCTGAGGTAGATACAAGTTAACTAGGTCAGACATAGTCCCTCCCCACATGGAGCTCTAACTAGAAGTGAGAAGAGGGATTGATTCTCCATTTTACGGTTGAGGAAACTGAAGCACTTTTAAGTGACTACCTCAGATCTCATGGCAGGCAAGTGGTGTAGTTGGGATAAGAACCTAGATTCTCTGACTCCCAGACCTGGATCTTTTCACTAGGCCACACTGCTCCTGGAAAAGCAGGTTGTCATTGCCACAGGATGCTGAGAGGTGATGGGTTATGCAGGACTAACACAGTGTGGTGGTGTACAAGGCTGGCTTCAGATAATAAGCAAATCAAGTGTACACCTTAAGGTGCACCAGTGGAGACGGGTGAGGAGAGCCATGAAAAAAGTAGAGTGGGGTAGGGTGGGAGTGGGGCCCTGCCCCAAAATTGAGGAGGTAAGGGCTACCTGTGCCTGTTTCCTCTTCCACATAAAATGTGACACTGGATGAAAATGATCTATTAGTGGAGTGACAGAGTCTTGGAGGTAGATACTTGGGTGTCTTGGTAGAAGTGAGGTGGTCAGACACAGTAACTTGTGAGACAGAGCAGTGGCAGGGGGCAAAATGTTACATACAATGTCATTATGTAATGTTAAATGCACATAGAATATAGCTCAATGATATCATCAGGAAAAGGATGGCAAATGTTTTCTTATGCTATGATAAAAAGTTTGGTCCCTACACTTGGATCCCAGACTTTGCTTTGAGCAAAGCTGTTTTGGAATAAGCATTGCTTCAGGAAACGCTGGAATCACTGCTCAAGAACCAGGATGTGTTTTCTCTACCAAATTCAGGTTGTAAATCCTGGTATGTAGTGACTGCTTAAGAAATACTATAAAGGGAAAATGATGTGGATCTTCTATACCACATGGATGAGCTAAGCAAAAGAAGGTCTGGAATAAGCTATACCATTATTAATATATGAATCTACTTTAGGATGTTGGCTAACTGTTCCACATAATAGGAAAATTGAGTGATGTATTATGGTGCTTGGCTGAAGCTGTTGGAATATACTTGGGATAGAAAGTCTGAGTAAAGAAAGAATTTGGAATTTATCAAGTGGTGACATCTTTAGCATTCGTGTGGCATTTTTGAACTGGCATTAAATCTTTAGGGACTGTGGTAAACTGGGAATTGTTCCTGGCCAGTGTATGCTTGGAGGGTGTGTTGTGGGGTCCCTAGAAAAGTGAACATCTGAATCCTGTAATATATTGGCCTCCCCCGATTAGACTGTAAGCCCGTCAAACGGCAGGGACTGTCTCTATCTGTTGCCGACTTGTTCATCCCAAGCGCTTAGTACAGTGCTCTGCACATAGTAAGCGCTCAATAAATACTATTGAATGAATGAATGACTAGTGACTCCTTAACCTCCAATCAATTTTAAAGCTATATTACTTTTATTTGCATCAATTCAATGTGTTCCTACCTAATATGCTAAGAAAAAGCATTAGCAATTGCATTTGTGAGTCTAGAGCTTGCTTCTACTATCTTGTAAGTCTAGAGATTTATTCTTTTTAGGAAACATTTCAGTAATCCATTAAAGAAATACTGTCCTTTCCCTTTCACAGGGATGGTAATTGCATAGTTGCAGAAAATGCTTCTCTTCCTAACACTAGTAGAGGACTTGAAGCTATTGTAATTTAGCATATGGTACATTCGATACTTTCTAAAGGTAATTCTTTTTGAGTTAACTGTGATAGGTACAGTACCCTATAGAGAGAAGTGATTTCATAAAGAACAAAATGTGACATGCCTCAGCTAGACACCTAAGAATAACAGACTTATTTGATTATACATAAGTGCTGATGTAAATAAACTACGATCTAATAAATGTTGTTGAAGTCATTCAGTCTTTAAAAATGTTAGGGAAATCAGAAAATAGTGGTTTATGTTGTGGCAAGTTCCATAATTTTTATTCAATTTTAGATGTTACATTGTTACAGTTTTGTAAAATAAACTTTCCAATAGTGAATACTCAATCACATGTAATTATTAAAATAAATGTCATTTTCCTTCCCAGGTTAAAAGATGACATATGCAATAATGTGATTATCCAATTGCTTCAAGTACCATCTCTATGCAGATGATTTCCAATTCCACATCTCCAGCCCTGATCACCTTTCCTACCTGCAGTCTCATATTCCTCCTGCCTTCAAGATATCTCTACTTGATGTTACCTCAACATATCATGTCCAAAACAAAACTCCCCATATTTCTGTCCAAATCCTGTCCTCCCCTTGACTTTCCCATCACTGTGGACAGCATCACCATCCTCCCTGTCCCAGAAGCTCGTACTCTTGGTCTTCTCCTCGATTTATAACTCCCATTCAAACCATATATTCAATCTGTCACTAAATCCTGTTGGCTCAACCATCAAAACATCGCTAATATATTAAAATACACCTTTCCTTTCCATCTGAACTGCTACCACATTAATCCAATCACTTTATCCCAATCCTACCAACTACATTAGCCTCCTTGCTGACTTCCCTGCCTCCTGTCTCCCCACTTCAGTCTATACTTCACTCTCCTGTCCAGATCACTTCTCTAAAAAAAAAAACTGCTCAGTGCATATTTCCCCACTCCTTAAGAAACTCCACTGTTCACATATCCACCTATGCATCAAACAAAAACTCCTTACCATCAACTATAAAGCACTCAGTGACCTTAAGTTATCTTACCTCTCTGATTTCCTATTATAATCCAACCTACACACTTTACTCATTTAATGCCAACCTAGTCACCATACTTTGATCACATTTATCTCATTGCTGACCCCTTGCCTATATCCTGTCTCTGGCTTAGAATCCCCTCCCTCTTCATAACCTACAGATGTTCACTCTCCCCACCTTCAAAGCTTCATTAAAAACAAAGCTCCTCTAAAAGGCCGCCTTCTATTAAGTTTCATTTTCCTCTTCTCTCACTCCCTTCTGCATCACTCTGGCACTAGGATTTGCACTGTTTATTCAACTGCTCCCTCAGCTCCATAGCACTTACTTATGCTATGGAAGAATTTATAGATATAAATATCTATAATTTAATTCATTCATTTATGTCTGTCTTCTGCCCTCTAGATTGCAAGCTCATTTGGGTAGGGAACTCAAATATTGTACTTTCCAGAGTGCTTAGTTTAGTGTTCTACGCACATCACTTAAATGGGAAAAAGAATGTTGAATTCTGTGGATAGGGGCTGGAATGAGTGCTTAGGTAGATTGGATGTGCTGAAGTGGCAGTACGGGAGGAAATTCAGTGGAGAGATGAGAGGTTAATCAGGGTAGGCATCTTGGAAGAGATGTGATTTCAGATGGGTTTTGAGAATAAGTTCATTGCACAAAGCAGAAGCTCCTGATCATTAGCTTAAAAACACTGTACTAGGTCTCTCCCTCTGACTTGACACACTATTCTTTCACCAAATCGACTTGCACTCTTCCGTCCTCTTAAGCTAACCTATTCAGTCTCCCTTGTTCTTGCTTTTCCATTCTGACATCTTGCTCTTGCCCTTATTCCTGCCTGAAGTTCCCTCCTCTTATAAGTTTGCAAGTTCAAAATGATCATCTTCTTTAAAGAGAATCACATCTTCTCAGAGAGGCCTTGCCCAGTTAATGTTTCTGCTTTCCAGGTCATATTTCCAAACTAGCAGTTCAGAGCTCCTGGGTCAATTATGCACTAATGTCCTCACACACGAATACACTAATGGCAACACTAATAGCACTTTTACACACACACACACACACACACACACACACATAACTTACAGGCACTATTATTTAAGCATTTACAGTGTCACATTTACATTTTATGACTGTGTTCCACACTAGAATCTAAGACTTTTGAAGACAGGGATGATGTGTTCTAACTTTACTGAGTAGTCCCCAGCACCTTCTGAAGTCACATCTTCTCTGAGAGGACTTGCCCAATTAATGTATTTGCTTTCCAGGTCATATTCCCAAACTAACACCTCAGCGCTCATCTCAGCAATCATATATACGTAACTTACAGGCACTATTATTTAAGCATTTACCTACATAGCCATTTTTCCTTTCTCTTCTTTTTCTTTTCATTTTGTGACTTTGTCCTGCACTAGAATATGACTCTTGAAGACAGGGATGGTGCATTCTAACTATATTGAATACTCCCCAGCACATAGTACAACACTCTGCACTCAGCAAACATGCAGCAGTGGATTTGAAGAGACTATCACAGAAGATAATAATGATGCTGGTATTTAAGTGCTTACTATGTGCCAAGCCCTGTTCTAAGTGCTGGGGTAGATACAAGGTAATCAGGTTCCCCCACATGGGGCTCACAGTTTTAATCCCCATTTTACAGATGAGGTAACTGAGGCACAGAGAAGTTAAGTGACTTGCCCAAAGTCACTGCTGACGAGTGACAGAGGCAGGATTAGAACCTGTAACCTCCAACTCCCAAGCCCATACTTTTTCCACTATGCCATGCTGCTTCTCTATAATGGTATTTAAGTGCTCACTACTTGCCAAGCACTGTTCTAAGCACTTTGGTAGATACAAAGTAATCAGTTTGTCCCAAATGGGGCTCACAGGCTTCACCTCTATTTTACAGATGAGGTAACTGAGGCCCAGAGAAATTGTGAAATGCCCAAATTCACACTGCTGACAAGTGGCAGAGGAGGGATTAAAACCCACAACCTCTGACTCCCAAACCTGTGATCTTTCCACTAAGCCATGCTGCTTGCAGGGAGCAACTGAGAAAGTGGTTGCACCAGCTGAGCAAGGACTGCATACAGAACAATCTTCTATTGGGGAATCTCCAACATACAGAAAGGCCTCATGTGGTACATACAAACCTGTGCAGAAAAGAACTTAACTTTAAGTGCAAACACTATGGTCAGGTGTGTCAGTCTTGCATCAATCTTTTCAGCCAAATTTGCACACGTAGCATTACCTTCAAAGGTTATCTACCTATTCCTCTATCTGTAGAACGATATCCTAAATTTTATATGATGCTGCTACTGATGTTAATTAAACTATCATTTGCAAGTATGTCTGAAAAGAATGCATTATCAACACAACCTACTGCATTCTTTTCACTTATTTAGTAATAGTTTTTTATCTGTACAAGGTTTTCAATTAATGGTATTTACTGAGCACTATGTGCAGAACACTGTACTAAGCACTTGGGAGAGTATAATGCAACAGAATTAGCAGACACATTCTCTGGCCATAAAGAACTTCCACTGGTTCAGAGATGATGGAGAAACGATGGCTTGAACAGAATGTGTAGCTCCCGGATAATCTTGCTATGGCATGAGTCTGAATGGCATAATGGAGTCCATATCATGGAATACAGCAACACTTTGAACATTAAGATCTCTATCTTCAAACACACAAGTCTGAACTACCAGCCCACAGCAACCTCATTTTTTTGATGTTTTTTTTTATCATATTGAGTGCTTACTGTGTTCAGAGCACTGTACTAAGTGATTAGAAAGTACAGTTCAGCAACAAAAAGGGACAATCCCTGCCCACAACAGGCTCACAGTCCTTGAAGACAGACATCAAAACAAGTAACAGGCATCAATAGCATCAATATAAATAGAATTATATATATATATATATGTACACATAAAAACAAACAGTTACTATGAATAATAGAATTATAGATATGTACATTATATATATATATACATGTGCAGCGGGGTGGGGGGCTAGAGCAAAGGGAGTGAGTCGGGGTGATAGGGGGAGGGGGAGCTGAGGAAAAGTCTTAGACTCCTCATGGCAATGTCAGGCTAGGGAATGCTAACCTAAGCAGTTAAAATCAAGGCTGGTGCTGGTGGTGGATGTATCCCAGACAAAGCAGCATAAAACTAAGTTTGGATTACCTTATTTTAATGAGTGCAGTTTATGCTGCCATTCCAGGTCTTGTCCTTCTTCACAAAATCTGCAACCCTATCAGATTCCTTTGTTCCTCAGAAAGTAAGAGGGGTTGCTGCCCCCATCTGATGTTTTTATTTGTCAACTCTATCACTTTCATACTACTTTATGGCAATTTGCCTTTAAATGTTTCACCTTCTGGAGGCATTGCTTTGATATGTGTTGCCCTGAGTCCAGGTTAGTATTTGGCTCCTAGTGTGATTTCAGTTTTGACAGCAAAATGTCATGAATTTTCTCTTCTTTTTCTTTTCATTTTGTAACTGTCTCCTGTACTAGAATATAAGACCGTTGAAGCCAGGGATGGAGTGGGATATCTCTTGTAAATAATTCTCCCCTCCCCTCCCCATCCCGTCAGCACTGTACTCATTTGTATGTATTATTTATTACCCTATTTATTTTGTTAATGAGGTGTACATCCCCTTGATTGTATTTATCGTGATAATGTTTTTGTTTTGTTATGTTTTGCTCTGCCGTCTATCTCCCCCGATTAGAGTGTGAGCCCATCTTTGGGCAGGGATTGTCTCTATCTGTTGCCAAATTATACATTCCAAGCTCTTAGTATAGTGCTCTGCACATAGTAAGCACTCAATAAATACTACTGAATGAATAAATGAATGTAGTACAACATACACAAAGTGCACTCCAAAGCAAATTGGTCAATTGGAGCCATAAACAAAGGTGGTGATACGAAACCTTAAAATTTACAGTTTTCTCTTGTCAACTTCTTCCTACCTCCAAAACCATGATAGGTTTTTGTGACCTCAGAGCAGGACTTTCACCCCTGTCTGTAGTTTGTATGGGAGCACAGGCATGGAAAAAATATTCACTTAAGGGACCTCAAGAGAGATTGAGGAGGGATGCTAAAATGAAGGTCTTCAGTGGCCTTATGACTGATATGTAGGATGAATTGGTATTCATTCATTCATTCAATAGTATTTATTGAGCGCTTACTATGTGCAGAGCACTGTGCTAAGCGCTTGGGATGAACAAGTTGGCAACAACTTGTTGGTAGAGAGACTTGAAGCCAATGGCAAGGTATTTTTGTTCAATATTGAATTTGATGGGCAATCATGTAAGGTATTAAAGGTGTGGAGAAATATGTGCTGAAAGGTTTTCAGGAAGAGATCTTGATGGCAGCATGGAGTACAATTAATCAATTGATGGCATTTACTGAGTGCTTACTGTGTGGTGAGCACTACATTAAATACTTGAGAAAGTATAATACAATAGAGTTGGTAGATATTCCCCCCCACCCACAGGATCTAATAGTCGACAGTAGGACAAAGACATTGAAATAAATCATAGTAATAGGAAATGGTAGAATATACTAATATTTGTATAAGTGTTATGGATCTGAAGAACAGACTGAAGGGGTCAAGGCTGGAGGAGGAGGAGAAGTGAGGGGGAGACAAACCATTAATCATATTGTGATATTTGTTCAGCTTTACTATGTGCCAAGTTTTGTATTAACCACTGGGGCAGATACAAAATACTCAAGTCCCACAGACGAAGTAGGAGAGAAAAGAGATGTGGAATTAAATGACAAGAGTTTCAAATAGAATGGGTGGCTGTTTATGTGGGTAGGAATGGGTGGATCAGGGAAGAATAGGAAATACTTTGCCATAAATTGTCATAGCTGAAAGGTAGTGAGGAATTGAGGATGACAAGTATTGAAAGCATAACTTCTCCAAGAGGACTTGTGGGTCAATGAGAGGTCCTAGGTAATTAAAGACGTCAATTATCTAAAAATCAGATCTGAAGAGCTAAGGTTGGCAAGGGGAACCCTTTCCAGGGGGTGGCTATCCATAGGTGATCCAAGGGGTCAACGAGGGCTGCTGCATGATTATTGATAGATTCTGTAAAGAAGTCTATTGACCGAATCTTGCATGAGATTTAGTTTTTGTCCAAGGCAATTGGCCTAAGATCTCCAAAAATACCTTTGTAGGTGGGGAATACCTTCTGGTAAAGGTAGTGTGAGTGGGGAATTGCCCATGATCCTGCTACCATCCCAATATTATGACTGTTTAGAAACTCTAAGCAATATTTATTTCAACATATCCTCCAAAGATTCCATCTATCCTCTTCAGAAACTATCATCATAGATATATACACCTGTTTTGAGGCTAAGTGTCAGATAGGTAAAACTTCATAGATTAATCATTCATTTAATAGTGATACTTGAATTTATTCATGTTATAAATTACAGTTTGCTTTTTAATGTGGTCCCTAAATTCTCTGGGGTCCTAACACCATTTAGGTTCAGTGATGTTTAAGCAAGGCTAGCATTAGGTCATTTCCCAAAACACACCAAAGTCATTTCTGCATGTCTCTTTTAGAAGGAAGGAAGGTCACTTTCTCTCATCATTGGCAATAATACCTGATGCATAACCCTCAACAAATGCTATGTACAAAAGATTCCAATTGAAGAAATAGTCAGGACTGATCCCTGTATGTCAGAATCACTCATCTTAAATGGACTGACAAATGAAGCAGTACATCATAGTTTAGATAAGATGGGAAACTTCCAGGAATGCTGCAAAATGGCTCTAATGCAGGTCTACCTATTCAGCAATTCTCCTATATGGAGAAGAAGTAGGACACGAGGAGAATCACTATGGCTATGATTCTTTGCCCACATATCTTTGGATGGTCCTTTATGGAGTTCTTCAAATGCCTATAGTAATTTGGGAGTCAGTAATTTATTTTAACAAAATATCTAGGAAATTGCCAAGGCAGAAATATTAGCACTAAAATTAAACAGATGCTTGTGGCTTGTCCCAGAATATATCAAGTTAAATCCAAAATGAAACTTCAATATTTTGATGTCCACAGAGGCTGTCTTTTGTATTTTTTATATAATTTACATTTTAAATGTAAAATGTTTTCATTTACTATGTGCATCAAATTAATTGCTCTATGATTTCAAATACAAAAAGGAATATAGATAAACTCAAACATGTATTTTGTGATTTTTTAATAATAGGATTTTTTAAAAGGAAGTTATTTTTAAATATGGGCATAATAAATATTATAACAGTATTCATAAGAATGTAGAAAAGTTAAATTCTTTGTTTTATATTAGGAATATTTTGTAATAGCCTTGTAATTTATATTTTTTCTTTAAATATATTTTTCTTTCACTATTCCAAATAAACAGCAGAGCTTTTACTAGAAGTGGATTTTTCCCTGTCTTAGCTTGATTTATTACTGCTGTTTATTAGCAGATCTGGTAACAAGTAAGAATTTACCAGTTAAATGTTCAAGAATCCAAATTCCCTAAGGAAAAGGAGAATAATATTTGATCAGGGAGCAATCATACCCACGAGCATAACTCTGGATAGCAGCAGATTAGTTTCTACATTTCTTCTAGTTAATGTACAGCATTCTGGGAAAAGAAGAAACTAGAAACTATACAACCAAAACTATTGAGTCCCTAGCAAAGTTAGCTAAGTCCAATTATTCAGGTGGAGAGCTAGATAAATAGTTAATAGCTAAATAACACCATCCCTGCGTGGTAGATGCTAGGGGCTGACTGGGGAAGTGGTTGTGACAACTTTCACATTATCTCATTGCAAAATCGAGACAGTAGTCACAGCTGGCTCGTATGTCAAAATGTGTCAGGACTTTAAATGGTAAAATACGAATGCAACAGCAATTGGCTTTTCAATCAATAGTCCAATCAATATATTTCACAGATATTTTCCCATATCTAAATTACTCTGCAGAGACAAGGTAGTCTGCCTGAGTGTTTATAAATCAATAGTACATACGGCTAAAGGACATTTGTTCCTGCACTTTTACTTCAGGATGCTTTGTGCCTTTTTTTCAGATCTCTTCTTATTTAAGAATGTGTTTTGGTGTAGAAATAGTCCTCTGTTGCACACAAATCAGCTTCATGCAACATTTTGAGCTATGATATCTTTTAATACTTTTGTACTTGAGTTAAGGACAGCTTTTCTCAGGCAAAAATGCTTTGCTGTTGGAATTAATAAAGCAGCTTTCAAATTTCAAGTAATATATGTTAAATAAATGTCAAATAAATAATGTAAAAGTTTAACATTCAGACAACCTGGTTGAAATAACTGCCACCATTTTTTTTCATATAAACCAGTATTCTGCTTAGAAACGATGCATTTCATTTATGCATATATTTCTTGAAAGGGTAGGGAAAGCCATTCCTTACATATTTATCCCTTCACACAGTATATGACGAGAGTAGAGAGGAGAATGGGAATAAAACAATTTCATGCAAATCATAATGCTATTTGTAAAAATATGAATATTATTATTATTATATTTTTTAAGTGTTTACTATGTGTCCAGAACTGTTCTAAGCACTGGAGTAGATACAAGCTAATCTGATTAGATACAGTCCCATGGAGTTCACAGTAGGAGGGGGAATAGGTATTGAATCCCCATTTTATAGATGAAGAGACTGATGTACTAAGAAATGAAGGGATTTACCCAAACTCACAGAGCAATCATTTGTTAAGGCCTGAATTAGAACTCAGGTCCTCTGATTTGCAGTCGCATGCTTTTTCCACTAGGTCATGCTGCTTCTCTATGATTAGTTATTTATTTTAACAATTTCATTACTGTTTTGTAAAATAATTCTCTGTAGTTGGCAACCATGGTGGAGAAAAAAAATTGCAATTGTAAAATTTTACCCGCGTCCAGACAAAGTGGTGAGCCAAGACCAACTCTATATGCTAGCAGTCTTTTTAACATATAGTTGGGGATAGAAGGCTGACTGCACATGTGCAGAATCAACCAATTCATAGTATACATTATGAGCCTACTTTGTTCAGTATACTACAGTAAGTGCCTGAAATGACCTCGGGGAATTGCAATTTATCTGGGGAGGCATAAATACAATAGTTAACAAATAGAAATAAGAAATGTTCAAAGAGTAGAGTATGTAAAACTAGAGTTTCAAAAGTGCAATAAAGGTAATAAGTACAAAAATGTTAAGATGGTGCAGTAGTGTTGTGTTGATAGTACAGAGTATGTAGCTTGGGGAATAGAAAAAAAAAATCAGGGAAAGCTTCTTGGAAGAAGTGGGCTTTCACTAGGGTTTTGATGATAGGGAGGGCTGCATTCTTGTGGATTTGAAGAGGGAGGATGTTCCAGGAAGGAGAAAGGGAAGTGAGTACACGTTTTAGGTGGGAGAATTGAGAATGAGGTGAGCCTAGTTAAGAACAGAGAATGCAAGCTAGAATGTAGAGGGTGAAGAGGGTGGCTATGTAAGAGGGAAAGAGCCAAAGGAGTCTTGAAAACCAGTGGTCTGGTGTTTCTAGTTAATGAGAAATTGAAGGATAACTATTGAAGGTTTTTGAAGAGTGGAGACTTGTGAGCAGAAAAATCATTTGAGAAGATCTGAGCAATGGAGAGAAGTACAGACTAGAGAAGGGAGAGGCTGGAGTCAGGGAGACCAATAAACTAGTGTCACCAGGCAGAAACTCTACTCTAAAATCTGCTTTAAAATCTATTTAGCATTTGGGTGGAAATATAATCAAACTGCAGTCAACTATTTGAAACACTAATGTTTGGAAAGTTGTTGAAAAAATCTAAAAGCAATAGAGCTTTCCATGAAAAGTAAAAGAACATTGTCTCTTAGGCTTTTCCATGAATGGGGTAAAGGCTTGGTTAAGTCCTTATTTAACTGATTACTGTCCTGGAGGACTGCTCAAAGATGAAGTCAGTGAAAAATAGATCATCCATTGCTGTGAAAGTAAGGATTACACAACAGTACTATATAGAAAAATTGAATATTGACAAAAAATAAAAAATGTGCTTCTCTTTCCTTCCCTCATGCCTTCCCTCTTAGTAGCTCTATCCTACTCCTCCTCCCTACTAGTTACATTGACACTTGTTTCCTCCACTCTGCATCACATTTTTCCATCAAATTTTCTTGAACCTATTCCTCATATTATTTATTGCACTCATTTTCATCTTCTCTTGTCCCTCAGAGAATCAAAGGTGAGTGAATTCCATTAAAACAACAACAAAAAACTATTAGAACTGTATTATTTTTGTCTTGGTGAGGGGTCAAAGGAATAAGCGCTCAAGCATTGATATGAAGCATCATGGATTAAGCCAAATGAAAAGTGTGTCAATAGGACTGTCACAGAATATGAACTACTAAAGAAAAAATACTTGTTTTTTTTTTTAAAAGAAAATGCATTTGCTTCTAAAATAAATAGTGCTTTGATATGAATTTTTTAACTCATCATCCCCAAATCAATAATTGAGATACATAGGAGTATAGGCTGATTGACTTTAAAAAGACTGCAGTTTGTGGGGTAAGATATATGGAAGATCCAGGACGTAAAAGATCGAGGTCAGTTGACATTATTTCTGGAATATAGTGTTTTCAAAGCATTGGTATGGAAGATAGATATGTCATAAATATTTGGTAACAAGAGAATTAACGATTACTCTCATTATTGGTTGGGTAACATTTATAAAGAGTTATTGATAGCATACAGGGAATGATTTTAAGAAATGAATGGGCCTACAAGAAATAAACTGGACTGTACTTTCAACAGCAGAATCTCTTTCCCCATAGGTTATTCTATTTCTTTGCACTTTAGACTTCTTATTTATGGATAACCCACTTCAACCCATCTCTGAACAGCAGATAAGGCATTCTGTTATTCATTCTCCTTACATGCCCAGACCAGTGAAGGTGTAATGTGAGAAATATTGCTTTGCTGATGAGTTCTCATTGCATTCTGAGAACTCATGTGTCATCCTGTCTTGTTGTTTAATAATAAATAGTCTACCTACATAAGTGGAGTTTGGGAGTTGGTGGAATTGATCTGGAGGTTGAATATGGCTACTTTACTAGGGCTAGTTGCTCATGAGTCTAATCCTAGGCTCTGCCACTTGTCTGCTATGTGGCCTTGGGCAAATGACTTCATTTTTTTGTGCCTGTTACCTCATTTATAAAATAGGGATTGAGATTGTGGGCCCTGCTTGGGACGGACTATGTCCGACCCTATTTGCTTGTATCCACCCCAGAGCTTAGTTCACATAGTAAGGTCTTAACAAATACCACTTTTGTTTATTATTATTATCCAAAATGAAGGTTAATGCAAAATTTTGCTTTTGTTTTGTCTTATACTATTGAGTCATCTCTGACCCATAGCAATTCCAAGGACACTTCTATCCCAGAATACCCCACCTCCATCTTCAATCGTTCTGGTAGTGAATCCATAGAGCATTCTTGGTAAAGATACAAAAGTGGTTTGCCATTGCCTTCTTCCATGCAGTAAATTGAGTGTTTACTCTTGAGTCTCTCCCATGCCAATGCTGCCCAGCACAGGTGAGGTTTGACTTGTAGCAGATCACCTAGTACTTGCTAGTCACTGCCCAAGCTAGGAATGCTCTCCCTCCTGTAACTCTCCAGATGCAATCCTGGGAGGGGATATTCCAGCTTATAGTGTCCTAAAGAAGAGACAAGCCTTCTTGATTTTCTTTCTATATCTTTGTTTAACATTGCTTCCTTGACTGGTATGATACCCAGGTAAATAGAATTCACTGAAAGATTCCAGTGTTTTGGCATTAATGGAAATTCTTGTCGTGGGTAGAGTTTACCAGATGCCAGCTGGAACAAAGCTTCATTCTTTTTCAGAATGATAGTCATTCCAAAGTACTTTGATATTTGGGAAAAATAGTCTGTAATTATCAGTGCCTCATCTTCTATATATGGTTTGGTAGCAAGTAAAATAATCATGCAGAGCATCCTGTAAGTGATTCAAGTACTTTTTGATGATGATATGACCTTGTTGAATTGAAAGAGTTCTTAGAAAATCTAGGACAACACAACAACACGAACATACAAACAACACTTAGGCACCATGGAATCACATCAGTCAAACAATGGAATTCATTGAGTACTTATTTTGTGCAGAGCACTGTACTAAGTGCTTGGGAGAGTGCAGTTCAGTTAGCAGACCTGATCCTTCTAGCAAGGAGCTTAGATTGTAACCGATCAATCCACCAGCCAACTCTACCATGTGTATATATAACATATAAATAACATATGTATATATATTTCCAAAACGGTATTTGTCTATCTGTTATATATCAAATTATACACAAATTTAACATTTAATGTCAATCGACTCTGCAAATATTTTTGTCTATCTCTCCTTTTAGAATGTGAACTCCCAAAATTGTAAGCTCCCATAGTTCTTGCATATTACCTTATTCTCTAATGATTATATTTTGGGAGTTCACACCAAAGATGTGTCAGATACCAGACTGTATTGTCAACATATTATTGACTGGGTCAATGACCAGTCTAAAATAGACTGATGTCAGCTACCAACCCTCTTTAGGAGAAGTGTATATGAGACTAATATCATCATTGTCAGTATTGATTGGATACTACAATTGATAAATTGAAAGATAAACATGTAAAATTCTAGATCAAGAGGAACTACTTGGACCTGTAGTAAGTAGATGATGGCATCAAAATATCAACTTATGTATCAGGAATTCAAAATCATATATGGCTGTGTAATTCAATCAGTCAATTAATTAATGGTATTTACTGAGCATTTACTGAGGAGCAGCATGGCCTAGTGGCAAGAACACAGCTTGGGAGTCAGAGGTTGTGAGTTCTAATCCTGTTTTTTGGCCAGTTGTCTGCTGTGTGACCTTGGGCAAGTCACTTAACTTCTCTGTGCCTCAGTTACCTCATCTGTAAAATGGGGATTGACACTGTGAGCCCCACATAGGACAATCTTATTACCTTGTATTTACCCTAATGCTTAGAAGAGTGCTTGGCACTTAATAAGCATTTAATAAATACCATAATTATTATTACTATGTGTAGAGCCCTGTACTAAGCATTTGAAAGAGTATAATATAACAGAATTAGCAGATATGTTCCCTGCCCATAACATGTGTCTAGAGGCAAAATTGTCCAACGTTGCAAAATTGTCCAACCCCTGAACTAGTTTTGTTGTTTAATGGACATTATAAAATGCAAGGGAAATATCAGTTCACTCTCTCTGAGTTCACATTCACTGGGCCACAACATTACTCATATACATAAAGACCATGGATCATAGAGTTGCTAAGAAACTACATTATATGGAACTAATATGTACGAAGTAGTAGTAGTTTGTAATAAAAATAGTAATAGCTGACTTTATTGAATGACTGCTTAGTTTGGCACTTAGTACAGTGCTTTGCACACAGTAAGTATTCAGTAAATACAATCAATAATAAAAATTGTACTTGTCTTATGCTGTCGAGTCTACGACCCTTCGCGACACTGTGGACAGATCTTTTCCAGAATACCCTCATCCATCTCCTAATTGTTCTGGTAGTTCATCCATAGAGTTTTCTTGGTAAAAATAAGGAAGTGGTTTATCATTGACTCCTTCCACACAGTAAACCTGAGTCTCTGTCCTCGACTCTTTCCCATGCCACTGCTGCCCAGCACAGTTGAGATTTGACTTGTAGCAGATTGCCTGCCAGTTGCTAGCCACTGTTCAAGCTAGGAATGGAATGTATATGCCTCTGCTTGACTATTCCTCCAGTAGGAGAGACTGGTAAAGTCCTGGAAACTCTCCAGGTGTGACCCTGAGAGGAGCCACTGAACTTAGCTTTTGAAAATACAAAATAACAAAGTGACATGTCACCCATTTAAAAGGAGTAAGTGAATGTTTAAGATGTGACTTCAAGCAGTAAGGAAGCTGAACTCAGCAACCATTTCCTTCAAAATGTTAGATCATTTCTTTAGATTACATTAGAAACTCTGAATTTAGTTTATCTCACAGTTACTGTTGCCATTTCCTTTTGTAGCTGTTCTTATGTTCTTATTGCATCATAATAGATTACTGTGAGTGTTCAACTCATATTTGAGATGGATTGATTGAGCACCAAAGTAATACCACACTCAGGAATATAATTTAATAGTACTGCTCCCCTCTTCTACAACTTAGAGAACCTTTTTGAAAGTATGTATTCTTTTATGTTATCAGTATCACATATATTTACATACCTACAGTACACAAAATGCTATACTAGGCAGTGTGGAGAGTGACAAGGGGAAGAAGAAAAAGAAAACCTGGTCACTACCTTTGAGGAATTTATAGTATATAGCAAAGTATCTAAGGATCCTTACAAAATAGCAACAATTCATAGCTATTTTTTTTAAATTAAAAAAGAGCAAAATGGAATTTTACCTTTCTTCAAAGCATAAACTTGTGCAGCCTATATACTTGGATGATCTATCTAAAACATCCAATAACCAACACAGTGTTGGATATATGCTTTTAAATTAGAACATTCTCCAAAATTATAGTTTCTAAAAAAATTTTCTATCCCAATTACAATTCCCAAGTTTAGATTTTACCTACTTACCAAAAGGAAAAATAATGAATTGGATGACGAATGCAAGTATTTCCTGCCTTTCCTGCAACCTCTTCTCAAAATGACCTCTGTGTCATTAGAAGGTCAAAGATCTGTCAGTAAGGCAAGAAGCAAGGCACATACCTCTTGATTTTCTTTTTATCTATTCAAGCTCCTATTCTTCTATCATCTTTTACCCTCTAGATCATAACCATCCCCTTAAAATTCATTTTAGAAGTTGTTTATTAACTATACAATATTATCCACTAAATTATGATATATGATCATCTTTCTTAAGCATTTAATATATGCCAAGCATCATGTTAGGAGATGCTATATATATGAGACGATCAGATCTGTCACGCCCCGTTTCACAAGAGGCTCACTGTATGAGAAGGGAGGATATATAGCTTATTCCAATTTTGTAGATGAGGAAACAAAAGCCCAGATAAGTTAAGAGACTTAGGTCAAGCATCAGGCAAGTGACAGGGAGGCAATTAAAACCCAGGTCCCCTGATTGCCAGCCCCTCTATCCATTAGCCATGCTGCCTCATAGTAATATGGTAATATTTGTAGTAGTAGTCATTTTAGCAGTAGCAGATGGAATATTGGTAGCAGTAGTAGGAATAGCAGTAGAATTGATTGAGGGCCCACTTGGTACGTTTACTGTAATAGGTGTTGGGGAAATCCAGAATAAGAAAATGACATATTTGCTGCCCTCAACAAGTTACACTCTTATAGGGAAGAAAAAAATAAAACATGTACAATTCTGTCAAAATAAATATATTAAGTATTTAAATCAGTGCATAGTTGCTAGAAATGGTTGATTCCATAATATTCATAAACTTAATGACTTCCCTTAAACAATTTATTTCTTTTTATCACTTCCTTAATTCCTTGAAGTGTTCCTACCTCTACAATGTGTATTACTTCCTTGGACTTCACCTAATCTTTTTTCCTACCACATCCTATCTTTCCCTTTTTTTTTTTTGTACAGTGTTTAAGTGCGAGGCACTCTATTAAATTCTGGGGTACATACGGCTAATTAGGTTAGAAAAAGTCTAATCTCTGGGTCCCACATGGGGTTCTCTGTCAACCCCCAGTTTACAGATGTAGTAACTGAGGCACAGGGAATTTAAGGTCACGTAGCAGAAAAGTGGCAGAGTTGGGATTAGAACTCAGGTCCTTCTGACTCCCAGTCCATGCTCTATGCATCAAGCCATTCTTAATTCCCTGAAACTCACACACTTTGTTCCTTTCAAGCCAATCAAATTCCCTGAGCCTCATTCTCTTTTCTGTCTTTGACCTTTCACTAATATCCTTCCTTCAGCTTGGAACTCCCTCCCCATCCCCATGGAGCTCACAGACTAAATAGGGACTCACATTGTAAGTCTAAGACCTCTTCCAGTAGGTCTTCACTGGTTAATGTCTTGTCTTCCCCTATGTAAACCTCCCTTGCTCCCATTTTCATCATTTTTACATGACTTGAGCAGTTAGTAAATCAGCCCTTCCTTTGATTCCTTCATTCAATCATATTTATTGAGTGCTTACTGTGTACAGAGCACTGTACTAAGCACCTGGAATGTACAATTTTCCCATTGCAGTAGTAATAGTATTTGTTAAATTTGTTAAGTATTAACTATGTGGTAGGTACCTCACTGAGCACCGGGGTAGATACAATATAATAAGGTTGGATCCAGTAAACGTACCACATGGAGCTTTCAGTCTTAAGTCCCATTTTACAGATGAGGTAACTGAGGCACAGAGAAGTTAAGTACCTTGAATAAAGTTACACAGCAGACAGCTGGCAGAGGCAGGTTTAGAACCCAAGAACCCAAGTCCTCTGACGCCCGGGCCCATGCTCTTTCAACTAGACCATAATGCTTCTCTTAGTTAATACTTAGTAATTTTAAGTACTTATTTTGTAAGCACTCCATCCCAATCCCTCTAGCCTCTAGGCTGCTACTGGCTCTGTGAATCACACCTAGATAAATAATCGATAACACCAACTAAATTTGGTTTTATTGATAGAATTATTTACTTCTTCTCTACCTATCAATCTGGATGGATGTTCTTTATCAGTGCCTTTTGTCAGCTGTTCTTTGGCCTCCTTGCTAATTATGGGTACCACATTAACATTTCTACACCAATCAATCAGTAGTATTAATTGAGCACTTACTGTGTGCAGAGCACTGGCCTAAGCACTTGGGAAACTACAACACAACGAGTTGGTAGCTGTGATCCCTGCTCATAGGAGCTTACAGCCTACAGTGGGAATCTTACAGCCCACAGTCTACCACCTCATCAACTCAAGTCATTGGCACCTCTCCCAGTCTTTCTTCTACATGGAAGCAATTCTCCTGCATCCCATTTGCTTACCAAGAAGGGCTAGGAACTTTCAGGGTGTTTTATATAGTTTTATATAGTACTATATAAAAGTTTTGCCAGGAGGTGGCAGAGGTGTGTTAATCTGTTACGGGGGAGAACAGAGGGAAGACTAAAGACCAGAATTTTACTCCTAATACCTGCTGCCTTGCTGGTCCCCTTTGGGCTTCACATCTGCAGGAAGGATAACTGGCAACGAAATGTACTTAAAATTAGTGAATGATTTCTGTCCATGCATTGACATGTTCAGGTTTGTGTTTTCTTACGTCCATTTTTTTCATCTAATCAACCTCCATGGACTTCCTCTGCTTTCATTAATTCAGTGGTATTTGAGTGCTTACTGTGTACAAGCATTATACTAAGTGCTTAGCCTAAGTGTCTGTCTAAGCCTTGGTTGAACTAGCAATGTTTTCCATTTGCATAGTCAGTTAATCGTATTTACTGAACGCTTACTGTGTGCAGAGAACTGTACTGAGTTTAGAAGAGTACAGCATAACACATTCCTTACTCACAAGTGGTAGAAAATCCAGAAGCTAGTAGAGACGTCAGCTTACTCTAAACACACACACACACACACACACACACATATATATGTATAAATATATATATTCATATATACACGTGGTGCACATATCTGTATGTATATAATAATAATGATGGTGGTATTTGTTAAGCGCTTACATGTGCAGAGCACTGTTCTAAGTGCTAGGGGGAGATTCAGGGTAATCGGGTTGTTCCATGTGAGGCTCACAGTCTAAATCCCCATTTTACAGATGACTTGCCCACAGTCACTCAGCTGACAAGTGGCAGAGCCGGAATTCGAACCCATGATATCTGACTCCCAAGCTCACGCTCTTTCCACTGAGCCACGCTGCTTCCTATATATCTATACAGTCACTCAATACATATTGTTGATTGATTAATCTATTGTCTTGCTTTTATAACTGCAACTTAAATGGAAGTCATGGGAAGCTGAAAAAATTCAAGAGACTTGTGGGAAAATTAATTTCAAATTTTTAGAATGTTACTAAAAAAAGCTTCCAGGAATTTGAATCGTTTGTTTAAATTCAATATGGGTGTTCGTGGATAAGATGATTAGTATAGTTCTATACTGACATTGAAGACTGAGAAAGAGTAATGAAACAAATGAAACAAAAAAAAAGATTTTATTTGGACAGTATGAAGAATGTATTGAGTTTCAGGTTAAATTAGATTTCAAGCTCCTGGGGGCAAGGGATGTGTTCTTTGGTCCTGTGGTAAACTCTCGAGGAATTAGTAAAATGTGTTACAGTCTGTAAATAATCAATAAAAGCCATTGATCTAAAAAAAACAAACATTATGAAAGGTTTAGTAACTACTTGCTATAGAGGGAGAAGACTCTAAGACCTATGATTCTATGTTCTAAGATCTATGATTCTCTGCTCTAAGACCTATGATTCTATGAAATATATTGTTGTTCTTCATAGTAAAAATCACTCCTCATTTTACTACTGCCTTTGGTTATTGAATGTGGATGAAGGGACCTATGTCTTACTGAAATAATAAATATTTAGTCTATTCTCTCTGGACCATTTCTTAGGACTACTGCCTTTAAAGTCTTTCTCCAACTTCTCCAGCCCATTTCTGATCACCACATTTCAACAAAATCTATTTACTATTCTACCTTCTCTAGAATCAATCACTAGACTGTTATTTTGTTTCCCAGAAGAGATGATTTCTCATAGGTATTTTAATTTTAGAAAGGTTTTTTTTTTTTTTTCTATTTCGAGCTCACAGTGGGGCTCAACCAATTTATAGCCACTTTGTTGCAAAAAAAAAAAAAATGCTAAGTCCCTTCATATTTCAATGGGTTTATTCCATTTCAGGCCACAAATTTCATTTTAGAAATAACAGAACACTGTTACAATACCCACATTCTCTGTAAGGTTTAAAGGCATAATACTACTTTCATGATGATAAGTTGATGAAGAGGGTGACAATAGGTAAAGAAGTTGTAAATAAAATCTTTGCCTGCTCCAGTGGCAATAGTCAAGATTGTTTGAGACTCATTTGGTTAGTATTGTCTTTGTGACAAAAAGGTGCTAAAAAATGAGTTTTGACCATGAAATTTGTTCCAGTCTTCTAAAGAAACATCACTAACCTGTAAAAGGATTTTAACAACATGTCTTTCAAAGTCAAACAATACAATTCCTATTCAGAGAAGGCCTTGTTGACTGGTAATGAGGTGTGAGAAGTTTCAAATGGTTTGATGTGCGACCAAGGTTAATATAATTATGGACCACAAATCCCAAGAAACCATTTACTCTCTTAAGTCTCAACTATCAGCATGAAATAAACGGTGGTCTTTCAGTCTTCAGTGCACTGATTTAAAATGATCTATTGATCTGGAACAAAGAAAGATGAATATACCGAGCTACTAAAGCTGCCTCCAAGTGATAATAAGCAGAACCTAAGGAATGTAGCAAAGTAATAGGGAATCAGATTCCTACAAAAGGCTGCAGCAAAAGCAGTGACTTCCAGAACAATGAGGAAGATTCCAAGTGGAATGTCATTCCTTGCAGCCCTGAGAAACTGCATTGAAGAATGTCAATGTAAAGAGAAGATTCATACCAGAGAATAAAAGCTAGGCTCATTGTGTTAATGGGAGTTCAGGGCAGGGGGGTATAGGCATAGGAGGAGAAGCCCAGACATTCCCACAATCCAGAAAACCTCTCAACCCTTACTTGGTCATAAGAATTACCATTTCTTTCCCCTCCAAAGTGGGCCCAAAGAAAGTTAAACAAAGGGACGCCCAATCACAAATGAAATAAAATCCTGAATTCCACAGTGTAGTAGTGCACATATCATGTGATATGAATAAGATTCATTACTTTCAAAAATGCATATTCTCATTCACTATGAAGTTTCTTTTTTATCTTCCTGCCATGCAGACATCAATGGCAGAACAATGTCAAATTTATTTTTCATGGATTTCTAAAAATATAATTGATTATTCATAAATTCTTGCATGTGGGTGAAAAGTTTCTAACTAATCAACCTCTGTCTAGTCAACATATAGAAATCCCCTTGGGGAGCTAAGGAACTAAGCCAAGAAAGTTGAGCTTCTTCTGGAAGGTGTCTCACTAGCACTTTGGTTTTTTCCTCAAGCCCCACTGTCTCAGTTTTTCCCTGCCATGGCTCGAGTTCTCTTTCATCCCTCTTTCTCTAGTTAAGCAAAGGCATTACTGTTGGAAAAGCAGCATGGCCTAGTGGAAGGACCTTGGACCTGAAAGTCAGATAATCTTGATTCTAATCCTGATTCTGCCAATTGCTTTACTAATTGCTTGCTATGTGACCTAGGGCAAGTCAATTGTCACTTTCTCTGTGCCTCAGTTTTATCAACTGTAAAATGCAGATTCAATAGCTGTTCTTCCTCCCTCCAACCTAAGACTGTGAACCCAAATGGGACAGGGACTGTGCCAGAATTAATAGACTTTTACTTAACCCAGTGCTTAAAGTAGTGCTTTACATATAGTAAGTGCTTAATGAGTATCATTACACAAGCAAACAAAACCTTTGTTAATATGAATACCAGTAAGTATGTGGAAACAGTAAATACGAATTTAGTTCTCCTACACTGTAGGGAATGCATTTTTTCAGAACGTTTCTTCTAAGAACACTCGTATTCACAGGGTCTACTTGGGTGTATGTATGTAATGGGGAATGGGTGTATGTATGTATGTAAAAGGGTTTCTTCCTAGATCCTAAGAGGTTTTGAGTTATTAGAGAAAGTTCCCTAATTCCCTAACAGGTTTCTAGCTGCAGTATGATGTAAAAACACCCATGCATTATATTTTATTGTTTTTTATTAATAAATAAAAGGTTTTATTTTTAAAGCTTATAGAAGCAGTGTGGCCTAGTGGGAAAAGCGTAAGCCTAATGTCAGAGGACCTGGGTTCTAAGACCCAGTTCTGCCATTTGTGTGATTTTGGACAAGATACTTAACTTCTCTGTGTTTGTTTCCACCACTGTATAATGGGGATTCAGTACTTGAACTGTGAGCCTTATATGGGACAGGGACTGTGTCTGACCTGATTAACTTGTATCTTCCTCTGTGCTTGACAATAGTAAACACTTAAATACCATTAAAGAAAGCTGCTGAAGCTTTTCTTAGAATATCTGGAAATATGCATATATTCAGAATATCCTCCTTTATCATGCTTGTGAGATCATTCAGTCTTATTTGTTTGTAATTAATTTAATAGAAATCACTTAAGCTTAAAATCCTTCTCAGAACCTTCAGCAGGCTATCTCGTCTTTGGCCACATTACCTGAGGTTACTAAAAACCCCCACCAGACTAGGGAGTCAAAGGCATAGATGGAAAAGTCTATTAACAGACCAGATGTGTGGGTTAGTCTTGAAAGTGGGACTAATGGGAATCCACTACTGAGTACCCAAAGTCCTACAAGGCTCATCACTTCTATCAGGAATAGTCTTATTAACTTGACAAAAACTAGCACAGTGGCATGTAGCTACAAAGGACTGAACTGCCCAATACAAACTTTACTGAGATTAGGTTGAAATTCACATTTGTCCCTTGTAAATTTGAACTCAAGTTTTTCTGGAAAACTGCCTTCAAATGGCATGCATGCATGATATAATGCAAATGATTGACTCAGTGGATTAATATTTGAAGAGAGTGACAATATCCACAACTGTTGAATTTTACTGAGGATAGAAATTTCAAATTAAACTTCCCATACTGAAATAGCAAGGTCTATAGTCAATCAATGTAATAAATTTACTCACAAATAGGTTCACTGCATTTCTCTGCATGAATCTGAGTGCATAATCATTTTGCTGTCCTGCAGAGTTTGGAAAATAATGACATAACTAATGTTACGTCCACAGAACTGCTTTTAAGCAGGCTTTTTTTCTGAATGGTTGAGGATAAAAGAAAAAAGTCATAGATTCAAAGAATAAGCATAATTTGTCAAACACAGGGGATTGTTTCTAAAAGAGAAAAAAGAATTGTTAAGAAACACACAGCTATGCTAGAGATAGTCATTTGTCAGAATATGGGTAAGTAAATCAAAGTGCAGACTAAAATGGTAATATGAATATGTGCTATTTCCCAAACAGGGTCAAATAGAATAAAGCATCCGTGTATACATAACTGAGTAGTTCATCAAACTTCATCTGTAAATCAAAATTATAAGAATATGCACATATATACAAATCTATATATGTTCACAAAATGGAGAAGTGCCCTTTGAATAATTCTGTGGCTTTTCTTTGAGAAATGAATGGAAATGAATGGATTTAATTTTTACAAAAGTTAAAATAATATTTCAAAGAACTAATTACAGTGGTGGTGATAATGTTTCTAATAGTTTTGGGAAAAGGAGAATTACCAGACGTCATCTTATTGTCCATGCAATTTAAAAAATCATTCCACTTTGTCATTTTATCATTTATGTAACTTTTAATTCACCTAATTTCCAAGGATGCTGAGTTGTTTATTACTCAAAGTTATTAAATTATTTGATTTCTCAGTTTTAGTATATTCTTTTCTGAAAACAAAGAAAATATTGAATCTGCTTTATTTCATGGCATGCTAGTGCTAGTTACTTTTACCTAGCAATGGCTCAAACAACGAGTAGTGTAACAGCATTACTATCCAAAGCAGCTAGCCAGCCTATCCGAACATTTACCTGCAGAATAAAAATCAAACTTTATATAGAGATATCCTTTCTGTAAAATTCAGACATCTCCCGCCACCTCAAAATTGCTTTAGAGTTCAGCTTTCAACAGCTGTTTCTTGTGAACTGGTGTAAACTGGACCTAGTTTATTATTACTCGGTGTGTGTGTGTGTGTGTGTGTGTGTGTGCAGGCATGAAGATTTTGCAGACATTGAATTGAATTTATATGTGGCTTAAAAGTGTGTAACTGGCACTCCCTAAAAAAAGTCTTATGATGTTGGGGAAATTTTTTTAGGAAAGCAAATTTGCTACATAATTTGACAGGTCTATTTGATTATCTCAATTGTATGTTTAAGTTGTAGAAGTACAGTGTTGACATATTGTTAGAGCTCAAGGTAGTTCTTTACATGTGTCTCTACAAATGCAGTCAGTTCTTCAGTAACACGGGTTACATTCTTGAATTTCACATTAAGGAAAACTTGTGTTGCGGAACTAATGCCATTTGACACTGTCTGCATGTGGACAGCTGCCTCCTCCCCTATTGTATCAGGTTCTATTCGTATAGATGAACATCATCAGAAGAATACATCCTATTTCCACATTAGTGCTTTAGAGTAGAAAAGATGATACTGTGGTATTTAAGTGCTTCCTATATGTCCAGAACATCACTAAGTAGGGTAGATGCAAGACAATCAGGTTGGACACATTCCCTGACCCATGTGGGGTTCACTCAATAAGGGGTAGAGAGAGCAGATATTTAATCCCGATCCCTCAATTGCAGATGAGGAAATGGAGGCACATAGAATTTAAATGATTTACCCAAGCTCACAGAGCAGGCAAGTGGCTGAGCCAGGATTATTGATAATGATGATAATAATAATAATAATTGTGGTATTTGTTAAGCTGTTACTATGTTCCAGGCACTGTTCTAAGAGCTGGGGTAGATACAAGATAATCAATTTGGACACAGTCCCTGTCCCACATGGAGTTTACAGTCTCAATCCCCATTTTAAAGATGAGGGAACTGAGGCACAGAGAAGTTGTGACATACCCAAGGTCACATAGCAGACAAGTGGCAGATCTGGGATTAGAACCCATGACATTCTGACTCCCCGGCCCATTCTCTATGCACTAGGCCATACTGCTTCCTGAATAAAAGATTCCACTCCCTCTGCTGTGACTTGGATTCAAACCAAGGTTGCTGCAGCCATAACCCAGGCTACTAATCACTATATGATCATGGCAAGCTAAGGAGGCCAACAGCTATGGAAACCCTACCCAGGTCCTCTGATTAGAACCCAGGCTCATGGTCTTTCAACTTGGTCACATTGCTTCCCATTGATATTGTGTTCGCTTTACTATATTTGGTCTACATGGTGAATCGGGGAAATTATTAATCTATGGTATTAAGTATGCTGTGGAAAAGAATTCTATTTTGGTCCTGCCACTGTGTAAATTCCCATGGTAGTAGTAGTGCATAAAAAGTATTAGTAACATTTTTAGAAAAGATTTTATATAAGCTTCTGAGTACTATACCATGACATTAATGTTAAGCTTCACATATGGGCTTGAACTGCTAGAAGTGAGCTCTTAACCAGCTTAAATTGGAATGCAGACAAAGAAGAATGACAAAATAAATGAAAAGTTTAAATAGTCCCTTAATTTTTCATGTGGGGAAAGGTTAAAGGAATTAGAGGAAGGGAGGCTGGGTGACATTAATTCCCCTCATGTATATGATTACAAGCTTCTCCCATTACATGGTTCAGTTTTTTAAGGCCAGTCAGGATGGCTACTGGTTTATATTCAACTTTGGGCAAGCAATTATTTTCAATGTGCCTCTATTTCCTCATCTCAAAAATTAGGATTAAATACCTGTTCTCCCTCCCACTTAAGCTGTGAGCAATATCTGATGCCAATATAATTTTATATGTATTAGAATTGGTGGAAGGGAACTGGAGACAGCTGGTATAGACAACTTGCTCAAGAGTTTGAAGAGGAATGGTAGGAAGAAGGTGGGGCAATAACTGGAGGGAGCCATGGGTTTAAGGGAGGGTTGTTTTAGGATAGAGGAGACATGAGCATGTTTGAAAGCAGTGGGGAAAAAAGCCATTGGAGATTGAATCCTTGAAGATGGTGATGAGAGACAAAAGAAAGGAGGCACATTCTTTGATAAAGTGCAAAGGGATGGAGTCATTGGTGCAGGTAGAGGGGAACTATTTTTAGAGAAGGCAGGAGATCACATTTTGTGATACTTTTGGAAAAGATGGGAGAGTTGAAGAAGGGACTGGAGGATGGAGGCACTGGAGAGAATCAGGGAGATTTTAGGGACATTACACTTGATAGTTTCAATTTTCTCAATGAAGTACGTGGCTAGGGAATTATGGACTAAAGATTTGAAGATGGGCAGAGAGAGTTGAATGTATGGAACAACTAGTAAGGAAAATGGGCATGGGAGTCAATAAAGGTGGAGAAATAATTTTGAAGGAAAAAGGAGTGAGTAGAATTAAAGTATGCAAGGATGAATTTGAGGTGGACGAGGTTGGCCTTATATCTGAATACCTGCCAGTGCACTCTGAGGCTTATGAACAAGATCCAAAGGAGCAGAATTGTACTTTCCAAGCACTTAGTACAGTGCTCTGCATAAAGTAAGTGCTCAATAAATACAATTGAATGAATGAATGAATGACTGTGGTGGTGATCCAGAGCTGTGGGCCAGTACTACCAGATCGACAAAGGAATGGAGGAGCAAGTGATTTGAGTTCATTAGAGAGGTGGGTTTGATGGTGTCAACTTAATGTTGCAGGATAACTTGAGAAAATTGTATGGGCTCAGAATTACGATGTCTCTTTGGGGGATCAGGACAAATTTATGGGAAGGATATGTGAGGGAGAGAAAACAAGTGAGGAGGTTGTGGTTGAGTGGAGGGATTTGAGAGTTGGTGAAGATAGAGATTGTACAGTGCCTATAGATGATATCAGTTTTGTGGTTGCTAGTCGGCAAGGTGGGGTAGAGCAGAAGAAGGTCAGTGAAGTTGAGAAGCTATAGAAAGTGGGCAGTGGAAAGGTCATCAGATACATCTGTGTGGATACTGAAGTTCCCAAAAATCAATGTAAGGATGAAGAAAGAGATTTAATGTGGGAAAGATCAAAATGGATAAAGCAGTTGGAGGTCATCAATCACACTGAGCACTTTCTATGTGCAGTGCACTGTACTAAGCTCTTGGGAAAGTACATATAACAATAAACAGTAACATTCCCTTCCTGCAGCTAGCTTTATAGTCAGAAGGTGGGGGCTCAGGGGTGGTAGTATCTAGAGTAGGTCACAGAGACAGATGACATGGGCTTCAAAGGACAAGAAAGAGAGGAATGGGAGAATGGTGCATGGGGAGTGGGAAGAAAGCCAACTCTTCCCACTTTTGTAGTGAGTCTGGGGGAGTCGGTGAAGATGAGACCCCCTCAAGAAAGAGCACATTTAGGGAAAGAGCACATGGGGAGGAGAATACAACCAAGGCAAGGCACGTGAAGACTACCTTCCAGGAGCTTGCAATCTATAGGTAGGAGTGTATAGGCAGACAAAGGGGTTCTACAAGTAGTGGAAGCAGGATAATTATTAAGTGCCATCAAGTCCTTTCCAGATTGTCCTTTCCTCTGCCATAATCTGCAACTTCCTAACGATTCTTCCATTATCATTGTTAAGGTCTCTTCCATCTAGCTGCTGGTCTGCCTCTTCTTAGTTTTCCCTGGACTTTTCTTAGCGTTAGTGTCTTCTCCAGAGAATTAGTCCTCCTGATTATATATCCAAAATATGCTAATCTAAGTCATTTGTCCTTCCAAAGACCACTCTGGTTTAATTTGCTCTAAAATCCATTTGTTTTTCAGGCAGTCAAAGGGATTCACAAAAGACTTCTCCAACACCACATTTCAAAAGTATCAGTGTTCTTTCTATCCTGTTTTTTTTACTGTTCAGTGTTCAGATTCATGCATCATCGCTGGAAACACCATAGAATTGACAATTTGTATTTTTATGGTAATTGCTACATCAGCACATTTCATGTCTTTCTCCAGGCTCTTCATAGCAAGTCTTCCTAACATTAGTCTTTGGTATATCTTCAGAATAATAATCTTCCTAATCTTTGGAATTAGGACAAACAGAGATGTAAAAGAAGTGGCAAAAGGGGATAAATATTATATACCTGAATAAATATAGAAATGTACAAATACAAATATACATAGCTACATAAGTGTTGAAGATAAGGATGAAATCTACTGGTGTTAAGGATGGTTTTGACTTGAGATGACTATGTGTTGTGATTTAATCAGTTAAGGTGTTCCAGAAAGGTGTGGTTTTAGGAGGATTCGGATTGGTGAATTTAAGGTTCTAAAGACATGGAACAGTATGTGAGTAAAAGTCCGAACCAGGAGAGTCAAGAGTGAGGTGAAGTTAGAAGGTGAGCTTGAGAGGAGTTTAAGTATGAACCACAGAGAAAAATGTGGAGAGCCATGTGTAAGAGCTTTGATATACGTCAAAATTCAAAGATAAAGGAGTTTTTCCTTCATGAGGAGAAAGATGATTGGCTATTTGGAAGTGTTTGAAGAGGGAGACACGTTTGCTGAGAAGTACTTCAGATAGATTTGTATGTCAGTTTTTCACATAATATTTCATGAAAGATGGATAGACTGGAAAATTGGTGAGGAGTCTGATATAATGGTATCAAACTATGACAAGAATTTGGACTGTGATGGTACTGTTTGTGGGGAGAGGAAGGTGCAGATGCAGAAAATATTAAAAGGAGGAAACAGCAAGATTTATCAGTTTTCCAATCCACATTCCTATCTTCCAAGTCACATACTACTCCTTAAGTCAAACATGTTCTTCCCTTATGACTTCAAAATTCCAAATACCTTCTAATAGTCTCTTCATGAAAGCTATGTAACAAAAAAGAAAGGCAGGGTGGAAACTCTTCTTTTAACATCAGAGCTTCTCATGTATGTTGCAGATCCCTAACATCACTTTCAAGAAAATTACTTGAAAACAAAAGAAAGGACTAATCACCAAATAAAATAGTGATACAGGGTCAGGGACTGCACAGTGAATCAAAACTTTAAAGTATGCCAATATCATTTCCAAAAAACTATGAAAACATGTAAGCCTTCTGTTAGTGTTGCGAAAATGAATAACAATGATGAAAGTAAATGAGTTTATTTTGGAAGCACTAGACAAACAAAAGCAATAACATTGGGAACCAAAAGAAAATTTCTTAACATGACTCCATGATAATGGATTAAAAGCATGAAAATGCCAGTGTTTCCATAGCTATATAAAGATTAGAGCTGCAATTATTTTAATAAAAACAAACATTAGTATAACTGGGCACATAAATTAATCAAATACCTGTTATCTTACAGAATACTAATTTTTACCAAAAGGTCCAGAGAGAGGTTTATGTTTGTAGTAATGGAATATAAAGGCCAGCATTATTCAACAAAGACTTTGACCAAGTTTTATTTGTCCATTCACTATTTTTATTGCTCAGGGGAAATATTTTATAATCAAAATGCCAGATGACTTATTTATGGCTTGACCTTTAAGTAGAGACTTAGATTGCCATTTTAAGTGAAGTACCACACCCTTTTGGAGAAAATGAGTAGACCATTTTCCTGTTACTCTTAGACTCCTTGACAGGTGAAAGAGCCTGTCTGCTTAAACCATCATGCCCTCCTTCATGATCTCCTTCTACTGATATATGAGTAATGAATCTAATCTCAAAACATACTTAATCTCAAAGGGATCGTGATGGTCCTGTGATTTATTTACATGAGACATTGGGTAGGATTACAAATACATCTGGATAACCTATCAATTCTATAAATCCCTGATAGAAGAGGTTGAATTATGCTACAAAATGTTGCCAAGTGCCCCTATCAGTCACATGACACAATTCTGACGCCAACCTGGCAGGTGCACCTAGGGTGCCACTGTGGAGAAGCAATGGAGGCACATGCTATACTCCTGGATTAGCCAGTGGTCATAGCCCTCCTTGCTCTGGTAGTCGCCCCTGCCCCTGAAAACTGCTGATCCTAGGAGTGATTTGTTTTTTATTGATGTTGTTGGATTTTTAAATAAAAAGAAAACAAATATAAAGGATCTCATTTCATCTTTTCTGACCCTGGGGCCAGGGCTACTATGCTTGCTTATGCATTTGAAAAAAAATGGAGCATATCACTTTCAGCGTAAAGTAGTAAAGAAAATTGGCTCCATATTTTTGAGACTGGTAAATTTGTAATCATATAGCAAAATTGTTACAATTTAGAATATAATAGTGACTTTTTTCCTATAAAGTCAATCAATCAGTCCTACGTATTGAACACTTCCTAAATGCAAAGCACTCTACTAACAGCTTGGGATAATACAGTGCAACAGAGTTGATCGATATGGTCCCTGCCCACAAGGTCACATAGCAGACAAGTGGCAGAGCCTGGATTAGAACCCAGGTCTTTCTGACTCATAGGCCCAAGCTCTATTCACTAAGCCATGCTCCTCTTCTATGTTATCACATTTTGATTCTTCTCCTCTTTGTTGTAGGGAATATACCTGTTTTAACAAAGAAATTTCTCAGCCTCAGCATGAGATATAGCTCAGGGGCACACCCTATCATGTATTTATGATTTTATTCCTCTTACAGTATACACTACTATCACTACTTACAGATGTATGGTATGAAATTGATACTTTATTTCCATCTCAAAAAATTGGGATGGGACAATGAAGGGGGGAAGGCAATTATATGCATGAAACACATATTACTTATGTAAGTTAAATTATGTGAATTAAATACACAATTTTGTGACATATCTAAATGAGGCAGTGCTTACATAATAGGCTATATAAATTGGTATATACAACAGTGCAATGGATGGATGTAGAAGGGCTGGGTGGGTAGAAGAAATATTAACTAGATACAACTTTCAGATTTCAAAGATGGTTTTAAAGAAAGGTTGAGAGGTGATCTAATGGATTTTTTTGAAAAATTTTTTTTAAGTGCTTACTGTGTAGCAGGCACCATACAAAAAACTAGGGTAGATACATGGATCATGGTGAACACAGTCCCTGTCCTACATAGGGTTCAAGTCTTAATCTGCATTTTATGGATGAGTTAACTGAGTCATAAAGAAGTTATGACTCACCCAAGGTCACATAGCTGACAGGTTACAGAGATGGAATTATAGCCCAAATCTTCTGACTCCCAGTTCCATGCTCTTTCCACTATGCTACTACAGAAGCAGTTGCAGGTAGGAAGAAGGGCATGAGCAAAGATTGGAGGCAGCAGGAGAGATAGCAGTGTGGGACAAAATTTAACATGAAGAAGTAAAAAGTACAATCTGGGAGCCAATGGGGGAAAAGAGTAAGAGGCTTAAAGCTGATTGAGTGGCTTAAAGTCAATGGTCTGTACTTCATGCCTAATGTGAAAATGGACAGCATTTTAGAAAGTGACCCGGAGATCAGAATTAAGTGTGGGTTCAAGAGAAAAGAGAGATTGGAGGCAGGAAGATCAGAAGCTACAAAATTAGCTACAACGAGCATGACAAGTACTTGGACCACAGTGGTGTATATTTAGGAGAATAATGTGTGGATTCTGGAAACATTGAAGGGGAAGAATTGATACTATTTGGTGACAGACTAAATATGAAACTTTTTAAAGTCGTATTTACTGAGAACTTATTGTGTGCAGAGCACTGTACTAAGTGTTTGGAAAGTACAACTTGGCAACAAATGGAGACAATCCCTACCCAACAGCAGGCTCAGATTGAATTAGAGAGAGGACTCAAGACAATAGCAACTTCAGAAATGGGAGTATGTTACTGTTAACTGTGATGGGAAAGTTAGGTGAGTGAGAAAATTTGGAAGGCAAGATGAGCAATATGGTTTTAGACATATTTAGCTTAAGGTTCCATTGAGACATTATGTAGATATATTTCTTGAAAGCAAAAGAAAATGTGAAATTGTAGAGCAGGTTGTTTTTTGATAGTGTCTAGTGAGGTAAATATGGAGGTTGGCCCCATGAATGTGGTTGTTGACTCTGACAGGAGCTGCCCAAATAATTGAATGTAAAGTAAGATGAGAAGAGGATCAAGAACAAATACTTGAGAGATATTCACAATATGGATGAAGAGAGAGAGGGTTGGGGAGATCTTGAGATAGATTAAGGAAAATTTACCAAGAAAAAAGGTTAAGAAGAAGTCAGAGAGGAGCAGAGCAGGAAAGAACTGACTGGATACCATTTTCAAAAGGGAATGTTTCATGGTGCCTAAGGCAGCAAGAAGGCAAGAAGGATAAGGACCTAGAGTCTGGGAATTTTGGCATGGAGAACATTGGCAACCTGGAGATTGGAGATGGTTTCAAAGGGATGCAATGTACTGAAAGCAGATTTTAGAGGGATTTTAAGAAATACGTTGGAGAAGAAATCTACATCTACTCCCCTGACTTCTCTCCAGGCTTGCATCTTTTTCTGACTTCAAGACGAGATGTCCTCCCATCACCTCAAACTTAATATGTCCAAAACAGAGCTCCTTATTTTCCCATCTAAACTCCGTCCTTTCCCAGACATTCCCGTCACTGTACCACCATCCTTCCTGTCTCTCAAGCCTGTAATCTTGGCTTTATCCTTGACTCCACTCTCTCATTCAATCCACATATTCAATCCGTCACCAAATCCTGTCGGCCTCACCTTCACAGCATTGTTAAAATCAGCCCTTTCGTCTATCCAAACTGCTACCATGTTAATATAATCTCTCATTTTATCTAGCCTAAATTATTGCTCCATCCTCCTTTCTGACCCCTACAGTCCATACTTCACTCCACTTCCTGGATCATTTTTCTACAGAAACGTTCAGGACATGTCACCCGGCCACCCCTCCCCCCCACAAAATCTCGAGTGGTTGTCTATCCACCTCCTTATCAAACAAAAATTCCTCACTATTGGCTTTAAAGCACTTCATTCATTCATTCAATAGTATTTATTGAGCGCTTACTATGTGCAGAGCACTGTACTAAGCGCTTGGGATGAACAAGTCGGCAACAGATAGAGACAGTCCCTGTCGTTTGACGGGCTTACAGTCTAATCGGGGGAGACGGACAGACAAGAACAATGGCACTAAACAGCGTCAAGGGGAAGAACATCTCTTGCTCCTTCCTACCGCACCTTCCTTCTCTCTTTCTACAACCCAGCCCACACACTTTGCTCCTCTGGTGCTAACCTTTCACTATGCCTCCATCTTGCCTGTCTCGCTACCAACCCCTGCCCATATCTTACTTACTGCCCTCCCTGCTCAAATCCACCGGACAACTACTCTTCCCACTTCAAAGACTTACTGAAGGCACATCTCCTCCAAGAGGCCTTCCCAGACTTAACCCTACTTTTCTTCATCTCCTACTTCCTTCTGTGTCACCCTGACTTGCTCCCTTTGCTGTCCCCTGCACCTGCACCATTTATGAATATATTTTAAATTTAATTTATTTATATTCATGTCTATTTGAATGTCTATCTCCTGCCTGTGAGCTCTTGGGGGCAGGGATCATCACTCTTTATTGCAAGCACTTAGTACAGTGCTCTGAACACAATAAGCACTCAATAAATATGATTGAATGAATGTGTACATCATCCATTCAAGGAGTGGGACAGGACTAGAATGAGAAAATGTGGTGATAGGTGGATAGTACAATGAGATCTAGGCAAGGTGTTTTAGGACAAGGAAGAGGTAAACATATTTGAAAGCACTGGTGAAGGAACCAGGAGGAAGTGAGCCATTCAATAACATGGTCGGATCTGAACTTAAATGTATTCTAATATATTGCAGAATTTATCTCATCAAGATTCATGTCTATATCTCATTTAAGTAGCAGAACAACTCCAGTAGAAAACCAGAGGCAATAATTTTTTAATGTTTAAATATTTGTAACTATAAAATTTAACAAAACATATTCTTAAAATTGATTTTGAAGTATACATACAATATATGCATAGATATATTTATATTCCATGTATATGAGAAATTTTTTTATTGCAATGGAAAAGAAAGTTTTTAGAAAAAAAACTATATATTTTTTCTGAAATTGTATTTAAAAACCCTAGAAAGTAGAGAGGTACTTTGGTTAAACAATGACCTGTTCCTGTTAATAAACTTTAAATGATTCCATTACTCCAAATCTAAATTTGGACAGAAAAATGGATGTAGCAGATATTTCACTGCTATTCCGGGTGAATAATAAAAAGAGAACCTATATAGTAATGTATTTCCTGGATTTGTTTTCAAGGAAAATCCTTGGTTTTCCATGCACAGTAGTTCCCACTACATAAACCCACCTCCATTGTGGTTGACAAGCCCATTGTTACTACAAGTTAGAGACAAATGTCAACTTTAAAATATGTTGGATAAAGCCAGGAAAATACCAATAGATGGTTTTAGGATTCAATAAGGGCCAGAGTTTGAAAACGTTTTCCTGAATTTTGAGATTACTGTACATTATAATCACAACTGGATGAAAAACAATTGGGAAATATTTTGGAAAATTTTTGTAAAACACTTTTTTATAATTTTAACCCATTTTTATCATTAAAAGGTTAATGCTTTGTACTCTGAGGAATATTTTAATAAAAAGAGGATACCAGAATATTCCTGTATATTGATAGGTGTATATATTTTCATATAGTATTTTATTAGTACATCTCCTCATGCTTAGATTGTTTTCACATGGATGTCAAAGCACATTAAATATAATAATAAATAGACATCATAGTTGTCAGGCTTAGCACAAAGTTTTTGCAAAGAGTAGATTAAGGTATAGCAGCCACACTGCTTTTGTTTTCCTTCATCTCCTCCTGTTTTCCTTGATAAATGAAATATCAAAAGCTGGAGTAATTAAAGAAAAACCTTTTGAATCAAAATAAGTCACATAGGAACACACAATTCAAAAAATATAGGAGAGGTGACCCTAAAGCTCTTCTATAACACTAGTCATATCTTCTGAAATTTTAGTTAAGGAAAAGTAGTGCTATAACATTCACCTGTTAAGATTCTTTGACTCCCTGATCATGTTCCAGCCAAAATGCATTATTTAAAATATGGGTTACTCTTGAACTGAGTTTCTCTTGGTATACTTCAGTCTTATGCCTTCATCATTTTTCTAAAATATTATTCCATAAGCATCTTCTAACTTTTCATAAACGTCCAAACCACCCATTCCTCTCAGAATCAAATTAATTTCCATTTTCAAAGTTCTACTAAAATCATACCGCCTCCAGGAAGCCTTCCTAGAGATTAGTCCAGGACTAATCTCTCATACTCCTTCCCCGCACCCCACCCCCAACTCCCTCACTTCTGAATTAACTATGCACTTCTGTTCAAAAGCAAACAATAGAGGGTAATGATATGTAATGGTATTGATCGAGAAGCAGCATGGTTCAGTAGAGAAGCAGCGTGGCTCAGTGGAAAGAGCATGGGCTTGGGAGTCAGAGGTCATGGGTTCTAATCCCACCTCTGTTGCTTATCAGCTGTGTGACTTTGGGCAAGTCACTTAACTTCTCTGTGCCTCAGTTACCTGGGCTTTAATGGGGATTAAATGGATTAATGGGGATTTAAATTAAATGGATTAATGGGGATTAAAATGGGGATTAAAACTGTGATCCCCACCTGGGACAACGTGATTAGCTTGATCTACCCAGTGCTTAGAACAGTGCTTGGCACATAGTTAGCCCTTAACAAATTCCAAATTATTATTATATGTAAATAAGTGCTACAGTGGATTGTGAGTACCCAAATAGAGATGACAAAAGTGCTGAACTGGAGTTGAGGAGCCATTGGGTGGAGAAGTGAGATATGGATTAAGGAAGGTCTTCTGGAAGAAATGTCTTCTTTGAAGGATTGGATAATGAGGATAGCAATGGTCTGCCGAATATGAATGTTATTTACAGGCCCGAGAAAGAAATCCCAGGTCAGTGAGAGAGAGTCTGATAATGAGACACAGTGAGTGAGTTGCCTTGAGATGAACTAAGCATGAGAGAAGATAGGAGGAAGAGATTTGATTGAGTACCTTAAAATCAGTGGTCAGGAATTTCTGTTACAAATTAATCAGTGGTATTTATTGAAAATTTAAGGTGTAAGGGCTCTGTACTTAGTGCTTAGGAAAATACAGAAAGAGTTGAGGTATCCACAATCTTCGCCTTCAAGGAACTCAAATAAACATAACAACTGTGGCATTTTTTAAAATGCTAAGTGAAAAGCCCTGTTCTAAGACGAGGAATAGATATAAAATAATTCATTCATTCATTCAATAGTATTTACTGAACGCTTACTATGTGCAGAGCACTGTACTAAGCACTTGGAATGTACAAATTGGTAACAGATAGAGACAGTCCCTGCCCTTTGACGAGCTTACAGTCTAATCGGGGGAGACAGACAGACAAAAACAATAGCAATAAATAGAATCAAGGGGTTGAACATCTCATTAAAACAATAGCAAATAAATAGAATCAAGGTGATGTACATCTCATTAACAAAATAAATAGGCTAATGAAAATACATACAGTTGAGTGGACGAGCACAGTGCTGAGGGGAGGGGAAGGTTGAGGGGGAGGAGCAGAGGGAAGGGGGTGAAAAGGGGGCTTAACTGAGGGGGGGGGGGAGGCAGAGAGCAGCAGAGGGAGCAGAGGGAAAGGGGAAGCTCAGTCTGGAAAGGCCTCTTGGAGGAAGTGAGCTCTCAGTAGGGCTTTGAAGAGGGGAAGAGAATTAGTTTGGCGGAGGTGAGGAGGGAGGGCATTCCAGGACAGCTGGAAGACGTGGCCCAGGAGTCCACGCTGGGATAGGTGAGAATGGGGGGCAGTGAGGAGGTGGGCGGCAGAGGAGCGGAGGCTACGGGGTGGGCAGTAGAAAGAGAGACGGGAGGAGAGGTATGAAGGGGAAAGGTGATGAAGAGCCTTGAAGTCTAGAGTGAGAAGTTTTTGTTTCGTGTGGAGGTTGATAGGTGACCACCAGAGGTTTTTAAGAAGGGGAGTGACATGCCCAGATCGTTTCTGCAGGAAGATGAGCCGGGCAGCGGAATGAAGAATAGACTGGAGTGGGGAGAGACAGGAGGAAGGGAGATCAGAGAGAAGGCTGACACAATAATCCAGCCAGGATATTATGAGAGCCTGTACCAGTAAGATAGCCATTTTGGGTGGAGAGGAAAGGGCGGATCTTGGCGATATTATAAAGGTGAGACCAGCAGGTCTTGGTGACAGATTGGATGTGTGGGGTGAAATGAGAGAGTAGAGTCAAAGATGACACCAAGGTTGTGGGCTTGAGAGACGGGAAGGATGGTCGTACCATCCACAGTGATAGGGAAGTCAGGGAGAGGACAGGGCTTTGGAGGGATGATAAGGAGCTGAGTTTTGGACATGTTGAATTTTATGTGGCGGGCAGACATCCAGGTAGAGACGTCCTGGAGGCAGGAGGAGATACGAGCCTGAAGGGAGGGGGAGAGGACAGGGGCACAGATGTAGATCTGTGTGTCATCTGCATAGAGATGATAGTTGAAGCCGTGCGAGCGAATGAGTTCACCAAGGGAGTGAGTGAAGATGAAGAACAGAAGACGTCCAAGAACTGACCCTTGAGGAAGTCCTACAGTTAGAGGATGGGAGGGGGAGGAGAAGCCTGCGAAGGAGAACAAAAATGAACGGCCAGAGAGATAAGAGGAGAACCAGGAGAGGACGGAATCTGTGAAGCCAAGGTGAGATAAGGTGTGGAGGAGGGGATGGTCAACAGTGTCAAAGGCAGCTGAGAGGTCAAGAAGGATTAGGATAGAGTAGGAGCCATTGGATTTGGCAAGAAGGAGGTCATGGGTGACCTTAGAGAGAGGTGTCTCGGTAGAGTGGAGGGGATGGAAGCCAGATTGGAGGGGGTCCAGGAGAGAATGGACACAGTCTGTGTCCTACATGGTGCTCACAATGTAAGTAAGAGAGAACAGATAATGAATCTCCATTTTTCAGATGTGGAAACTGGAATCAGAGCGAAGTTAAGAGTCTTGCAAAAGACACACAGGAGGCAAATGATTAAGTTGGTAGCAGCATGGCCTTGTAGAAAGAGCACTGGCCTGAGAGTTAGATGAGTCATCTTCTGAAACAGGCTCTGAAACTTCCCTGCTCTGCAATCTTGGGCACATTACTTAAGTTCTCTGTGCCTCAGTTTCCTCATCAAATGGGATTCAATACATGATCTTCTTCCTACATAGACTGTGAGCCTAATATGGGACAGGAACTGTGTAGACCTGACTATCTTGTGACTACCTAGCACTTAAAGGAGTGGTTGTAAAACCAGGCTAATCATGATTTAAACTACGAAATTTGATAAGGAGCTGATATAAACCGATCACTTATCATGTGATTAATGTGTCATAATAATGATTGTATTTTGTTCCAAGTACTATGTACTAAGCTGTAGGAGAGATCAAGATAATCAGGTTATAGACACAGTCCCTGTCCTGAGTGGGAGTCATACTCCAAAATGGAACCCTTCTACCAGACTCTCCCAAACATTTAGCAGGCACTCAAAAACTTCAGAAACTCCTTACTGTCAGCTTTCAGGCACTCATTCAGCTTTCCCCTCCTATCATACACTCTTCTCTCCTACTACAACCTGATTAACACACACTTTGGTCCTTTAACAACAATGTACTCTTGCTAACCGCATCTGATCTATCTTATTCACCCCAGTTTCTCCCTCCAGACTGGGACTCCCTACCTCTTCACATCCAACAGACTTATCACTCTTCTCATCTTTTAAACCCTTAAAATACAATATTCTCTAAGTGGATTTCCCTAAGCCATTTTTTTCCACATTCCTTCCTTCTGTGTCACCTATGTACTTGGTTATGTGCTAAGTGTTATGTGTTAAGTGTTTTCATATCCCAGTCCCACAGCACTTATGAAATATTCTTATACTCCCAAATTTCCCTTACTGTAATTTTTTTTGTCTTTCTTCCCACCTGCAGACTTTTGTGGACAGGGATCATATCAGCCAACTCTACTGTATTGTATACTTTTCCAAATGATTATGACAGCACTATGCATACAGTAAATGTTCAATAAATACATCGATTGATTACTGATCAATTGGCTGACTATCTTAGGGTATGATTGATAAAAATTTATTTCGACCAACAACAAAAAGAAACCTTGCATATTCAACATTTCACAATATGAAGAGTCAAATATACAAGTTATACAGTATTTGGGAATAGCAGTTGTTGGGTATCCCACTTTTCCAGGCAACTGTAAATTGTCACAATCTTTGAAAGACATTAAAGTATGCAGTTAGGTTTTAGTAGGGAATCAGCGTTGTAAGTTTGGGAGAGAGCTGAATAAGTGACTTTATTAAGTGACTATATTAAATTATTGGAATTAATATTAATAATGTTGATATTTGTTAAGAGCACTGTTCTAAGCGCTGGGGTAGATACAGGATCATCAGGTTGTCCCACGTGAGGCTCACAGTTAATCCCCATTTTACAGATGAGGTAATTGAGGCACAGAGAAGTGAAGTTCATTCAATAGTATTTATTGAGCGCTTATTATGTGCAGAGCACTGTACTAAGCGCTTGGAATGAACAAGTCGGCAACAGATAGAGACAGTCCCTGCCATTTGACGGGCTTACAGTCTAATCAGGGGAGACGGACAGACAAGAACAATGGCAATAAATAGAGTCAAGGGGAAGAACATCTTGTAAAAACAAAGGCAACTAAATAGAATCAAGGTGATGTACATTTCATTAACAAAATAAATAGGGTAATGAAAATATATACAGTTGAGCAGATGAGTACAGTGCTGAGGGGATGGGAAGGGAGAGGGGGAGGAGCAGAGGGAGATGGGGGTAAAAGAGGGTTAAGCTGCGAAGAGGTGAAGGGGGGGTGGTAGAGGGAGTAGAGGGAGAAGGGAGCTCAGTCTGGGTGAAGTGACTTGCCCACAGTCATACAGGTGGCTAGTGGCAGAGCTGGGATTCGAACCCATGAACTCTGACTCCCAAGTCCAGACTCTTTCCACTGAGCCACGCTGCTTCCACTTTGGACTATAATAACAGCTGTGGTTTTTGCTGTTACTATGTGCCAAGCACTGTACTAAATATAAGTAGATACAAGTTAATTAAATCAGAAAAAGTCACTGCCCACAGAAGGTTCACAGTCTATGTGGGAAGAAAAACAGATTTTTCATTTAGATAACAAAACTGCAGCAGAGATAAGTGACTTGCCATCACCTGACATGAAATTGGTGGAGATGGGATAAGAACCCAGGTCCTCTGGCTGCGAAGCCCATGTTCTTACCACTGTATTGACCAAGAACAAAGGACATTTTATTGAATTATCATTTTCTATATATGACCTATTATTAGGGCATTCTAGCTTTCTCTTAGACTCTTAATTACCATTATGTTTTGTGCCTGAACTTTAGTAATATTAATTACAAAACAGCTGGCATTGTGACGTGCTCTCTTACAACCATGAATTATAGCACAAATTGTTTAGCCTCTATTAAGAGTTTTCTTTAGGGTTTGGTCTTCAAAATCAGAATTTTCATTAAGAAAAGGACACTTTCAGGTAGATGAAAGAAAAATGAATTATATTTTTAAGATAGCTCTTTATTCATTCCCACCCCAATAATATCACTTTATTCTGAATCTGAATTTCTTTCCTAAGGCTTTGGTTCACTTTGAAGATATAGCCTGAAATCTTATGGAAAACTAATAATCAATTAATTATATTAATTATTCAATATAATTGTCATTAATATAATCAATATGATACTCATAATATATAATACAATATAATTAACTATATTATATAATTAATATATAATATATAATAAATATAATTAATATAATACAATTGTAAGCTCCACATACACAAGAACAAGTGTTTTCCTTCTGATTCGATCCTTCGAGCATTTACTATGTACTATTTACATGTTATTATCATGCATTAATGGCACTTCCTTCTGTGTCACCTTCTGTGTACTTGGTTATGTGCTCTTAAGTGTTTTGATATCCCAGTCCCACAGCACTTATGAAATATTCATAAGTGCCATTAATGCATGATAATAACATGTAAATAGTACATAGTAAAGCTTGAATGATCGAATCAGAAGGAAAACACATGTTCTTGTGTATGTGGAGCTTACAATTTAACGAGGCAGACATTTAAAATCATTTAAAAATATGGTATCAAGAAGTACAAAATGAAAAAGACAACAGAGCAAATATTTCAGGGTGAACTATCAGAATAATTGAATGCACATTGGAATATACATAAGTGTGGATGATGGATTTAAGCATTTACATGGTAAGAATGGATGTTGGGTTGTTATGACCTGGGATGGTGGAAATTAATTGGAGAAAGGTTCATGTAGAATCTAAATTTGATTTGATTCCCAAATTCCTAGAAGTGTGGATCCACCTCAAAGTCTTTCTATTCATTACATTATACAAATCTTCCTTTTCCAATCAATATGATTTATTGAACATTTAATCAATAAATCAGTGGTATTTATTGAATGCTTATTGTGTGTGTAGAACACTGCACTAAGTGCTTGGGAAAGTACAATACAACAGAGTTGGTAGACATGTTCCTTGCCCATAGTGAGATGACAATCTAGTTTACTAAGCACTTGGAAATCAAGTAGACAAAAATCCCTGCTCACAAGAAGTTTATAATCTGCCCCGTCTCTCTCTTTTCTAGTAAATCAATTACTCTAATCAATCAGTCAATCAATTGAATACTTTTCTCCCCACAAAATCTAGATAGTTGGAGTTTAGAGACTGGAAGTCATATCATTTGCAATTTAGTATTTTTTCACGCAAGGAAGTGGGGCTCAACCAAAAACTAACACTTTTAGCTCCTCCTACAACCAATTGGACATTCAATGCTAAGAACAGTTCTCAAAGCCAATTTAGATTTAAAGTTAGAAAGTTTGGTTGGTAGGAAAGAGAGTGTAGTATAGTGCAGTCTTGTGTCCACCATTAATTGATCAAATTTTAATAATTAGATCAATCCATCAGTCAATCAATTGTAATAATAATAATAATAATAACGTTGGTATTTGTTAAGCGCTTACTCTGTGCCGAGCACTGTTCTAAGCGCTGGGGTAGACATAGGGGAATCAGGTTGTCCCACGTGGGGCTCACAGTCTTAATCCCCATTTTACAGATGAGGGAACTGAGGCACAGAGAAGTTAAGTGACTTGCCCACAGTCACACAGCCGACAAGTGGCAGAGCTGGGATTCGAACTCATGAGCCCTGACTCCAAAGCCCATGCTCTTTCCACTGAGCCACGCTGCTTCTCCGAGCACTTGTATTGAGCACTTAGTGTGCAGAACACTGTACTGTACTAAGCACCTGTGAGACTACAGTATAATAGAGTTCCCTGCCCATAGTGAGCAGATAAATCACTTGCTGAGTTCAGTGATGATTGAAGATAGTTATTTTGGTAAGCACCTTGATGAATGAGATTGTAATTAAAAATAAACTGTAAGAGCGGGAGATATTTACTGGATGAAATTTGATATCTACAAAAAGAGAAATTTACTTTTAAGTGCACAGTGCTGTCCATATTGTAAGCACTCACTCAATACAGTCAACTGGTAAGTTTAATAAGTAATGGGAATAATATGTCAAAAGTAAATGTTGAATTGTCTTACTAAATTACATAACCACAGTTACCACAAGGGAAGTTGGATATTTATTTTCACTTTTATTCAGCAGAATCTAGCAAAGTTGCCTTCCTTTAATTTAGTTTTAATGTGTCTATAACTATGTTATCAAAGAAGGTGAAGAATGAGAGAGGTTCATGCCTTTCCCACAACCCAAAAATAGCTTCTTCTAAAAAGTGCAATGTACCTGATATCTAAGAATTTGTTAAGCCTTTTAAGTTCCTCTGTTAGTAACAGAATATGACCAAAATGCTGCCTGCTGTTTTAGTTTGTATATTCTGCATTATATTGTTTGCAATATGATAGTATAATACTTATGTCCCTAAGGAGCATCTATAAAAATTAGATCTGGGTCTCCGTACAGTAAGTGAATGAGATTTTAAAGTAAACAATGCAACATTATATGACTCGGTTTATGGAAAAATGTACCCTTTCAAGTGTCAGAGAATCTTCAAAATCAGTTGGGTTGAAGTTTTAAAAGAAACTCCAATTGTTTCTTGGTTTATATGATTTTTTTGCCTCCCTTGAATAGAAATGAACAACAATAAAGCTCATTTGAAATGTTTATAACTATATGAAGGTTAGAATTATGTCTATGATTCTTAACTTACGTATGTCATATATATGGTTTAAGCTAATGGACATAAATTCATGGCTTCATAGTAAATACAGCTGGCAGACTGAGTTGAATTGAAATACAACAGATATACACATATCAGTGGAAAGATACCATCTTCTGCCTGAGTATAGTGTAAAGCTTGATTGAACAAAAGATAAAGTTAATACTATCTAATAAGAACAGACCATTATAGATCAGTGAAACCACAAAACAGAATTATATGACAAGGGGCAAGCCACATTATCTAAATTAACGTTTTTCCAGCATGAACAAGAAGAAGGCCGCTGTAGGAAAACACAAGCTAAGTAGTGTAGTCTGCATGTAGTCAACCTGAAGTAATTATTAATTTATGGTTGTCTGTGATTTTAATGAAAATGAAAGCTGTGAGGAAAGTATTGAGAGAGATAATGTGCCGTGAAATTGAGTTTCATTTATTTAGGGACCACCTTTTCCTTTTTTGTTGTTCCAGGAAAGAAAGTTAATGCAAGATGTCCACATTAAAATTTCACTGGGGTTATGTAACTTCAGAGTTAAATGTTCAACATTACATTTGGAATTAATCAAATAGATTTGAAGCTGATTTCAGCGACAAATGGCTAGGGTGCAAGTGCTAAAAATGTCAAGGGTGTCATATTTAATCTCTGTTATAATTGTTATCTGAGAAAATGTGAAGCAATTTCATATCAATGACCATTCAAATCTGTCAGGACTAACCACCATGTTCAGAAATGTCCTTTTAACAAGGATTCTACTCTAAAGAACTCAATTCAAAGAATGAGCAGGACCCAAAGAAGACCCAACTTATTCAGATCTAATACCCTCCTCTGACATCAAACCACAGAAATTTTTGAAATGTGGTAGGGCATCATAGTTCATGAACTATCATTCAAAATTTCAACCTAGCTCTACAATAGAATAAGCTATTTTTTTTTAAGACGTAAATTCTAATTTTAGCTCCACCAGTGCCCTGCTGCCTGTGTTAGTTTTGTCATCGGTAGACAGGAAAGAATAATAATACATGTTAATAATAATAATGTTGGTATTTGTTAAGCACTTACTATGTGCAGAGCACTGTTCTAAGCGCTATGGTAGATACAGGGTAATCAGGTTGTCCCACGTGAGGCTCACAGTTAATCCCCATTTTACAGATGAGGTAACTGAGGCACAGATAAATTAAGTGACTTGCTCACAGTCACACAGTTGATAAGTGGCAGAACTGGGTTTCGAACCCATCAGCTCTGACTCCCAAGCCCAGGCTCTTTCCACTGAGCCACACTGCTTGTTAGTAGTGCTAATAGCTGGTAAAGATGAAATGAGAGATACAAACATGAAAAGAACACAAAAGATAAGGACTAAAGTATATAAAATGAAAGCAATAGGATGTTATGGGAGTGTTTTAAGATTTTTAAAGTTTGAAGAGCTGCATGGCTTAGCATGCAGCAGTTGCAACAGTCAAGCTGCAACCAAAGCCCAATATTCTAAAATTGAAAGATCTCTTCATACTGCTAATACCAGTTGTCAGTCTTCAACGGCTGGAGCAAGAGCTGATGAGTAACAGCAAAGGTTGACATCCTCTCAATTTCTGTCCCATGCTGTAGGACTCTGGTCCACTGGTAAGTGTTTGGGGCCTTATGCTATTGCTACTATTTCTCTAATCAAGCATATCTCCAGAGGGATTTTTTGAGAAATAAAAGTGATATTTTATATGATAGTGCTTTAGAAGAGTAACATTGTTCTCTCAAAGTCAAATATTTTATCATTGTTATTACTATTATATTTTTAATACTATGCCTCCAGCTGAAGAGTCAATGTAGAATAAAAAATAGTAATTAGATATGTACTTCAGATTAAAACAAAATGTGTGGTTTTCTCCTCCAAATGTGTTTTGTTGTCAGGCAAATGTATAACAGGAAGTTGAACAGCTTCTTACTTTAATTTAATAGTTGTAATGTTTTTTATTAGAGTGCCTACCAAATGAACTGCACTTTATTAAGATATAGAGAGATAAAGGAAGCACAAGGCACGTTCTTTGCACCCAAAGAATTTACATCTTTATTCTGAACAAATAATAAAATCAGTAACATAATATAAAATAATTTCTCATAAGACAGAGAAAAGATATCACAGTATTTTTAAAGGATGAATAAAATTACTTAAAATAGGAATATTTTAGATTATGCTATTTGAAAAGCAAGGAGGAATTTAGGGAGGATAGATAATACTTCAGGAAAAAGAAAGAAAACAACAGGGATCATACTAAATACTTCATATGGCATCTTGACTTCCTCAAATAAAGGTTAGTAGTCAAATTTAATCCTACCATAAAACAGCCAAAATATGTACCAAAATGAAGTTCCCAAGAATGAATAGTAAAAAGTTAATTTTCCTTGGTAGGTAAATGAGGATTATACCACATCCTGAAGAAACACAAGTACTTTGATGCAGTGTCTGGACAACCATGCTTAAGTATTTCCTGGCTGGGGAACAAAGTAGAAATAAGTTATAAATCTTTGAATTTTCCCAAAACACAAGTAATTTGAAGAATTTAGAGAGCCAGGGTTTTTTAAAAAAAGTTTTTTTCTTTTTTTCTATTCCATATTGGGCTGCTTCTTTGAGAAAAAAGAAAAAATATGTAAACTTCTTTTACTCCTGTGGAATAGATTTTGGGAATAATGTGTTTTGTCATTGTCAGAGATGGAATATTGAGATAGATGAACCCCTGGCTTGATTCAATATATTGAAAAGTTTATAATAATAATAATAATAATAATGGTAGTTGTTAAGTGCTTACTTGGGAACTTTAGGCAAAGAACAAATGGAGGAATTATGTGGATTACATCATAAATATGAACTAGCTATCGAAACAGATCTCCTGTTGTTAATGATGAAAAAAAAATGACAACACTGATTTCTGGTGAGAATTGTCTTCGTAATTAAAAGTGATTCATTATTTTCCAAAATTCTATTGTGCCTTTGTTCTTATATCAATCAATGCATTAAATTAATCAGTAGTACATATGCTGCACCTCCTGGGTGCATAGTACTCTACTAAACACTTTAGGGAGTACAAGAAAGTTGGTAGATATGATTCCTGACCACAAGGATCTTACAGTCTAGTGAGGCACACGGTCTTCAAAATAGATTACAGAAAAGTGAAGCAACAGAATATAAGAGAATGTACATAAGTGCTGTAGGGCTAGGTATCAGATAGTATCAAAGTGCTTTTGGGGAATGGACCAAAGGTCACAGGCAATGCAGAGGGTGGGAGAAAAGAATGAGGAAATGAAAGGTTAGTCAGGGGAGGCTTCCTAGAGGAAATGTAATTTTAGTAGGGCTTTGAAGATGGGGAGAGTAGTGACCTGTCAAATATGAAGGGAGAGAGCATAAGTAAGGGATCAAGGAAAAAGAGATGAGTTTGTCACAGTAAATACATATTAGGAGATTGAAATGTGTGGGCTGGATTTTATTGTGAGAGGAGGCAGGGTAGTTAGGAGGGAAATTATTGAAGTGCCTTATTTCTCTTCATTTAGAGGGTGTATGGGCAACCATTGGAAGTTTATGAGGTATTTTGTGTAGTGTAAATTCCCCAACTCCTCTCAGGGTCACACCTGGAGAGTTTGCAGTACTCTTCCAGTCTTGACTATGGTAGTCAAGCAGAGGCATATCCATTCCATTCCTAGCTTGGGCAGTGGCAAACGAGTGGAAGGCAATCTGCTACCAGTCAAAACTCACTGTGTTGGGAAGCAGCAGCATGGAAGAGAGTCAAGGGTGGAGACTCAAGTTTACTGCGTTGAAGGAGGCGATGATAAATAATAATAATAATAATAATGTTGGTATTTGTTAAGCGCTTACTATGTGCCGAGCACTGTTCTAAGCGCTGGGGTAGACATAGGGGAATCAGGTTGTCCCGCGTGGGGCTCACAGTCTTAATCCCCATTTTACAGATGAGGGAACTGAGGCGCAGAGAAGTGAAGTGACTTGCCCACAGTCACACAGCCGACAAGTGGCAGAGCTGGGATTCGAACTCATGAGCCCTGACTCCAAAGCCCGTGCTCTTTACACTGAGCCACGCTGCTTCTCCACCACTTATGTATTTTTACCAAGAAAACTCTATGGATACACTATCAGAACGACTGCAGATGGAGATGGGACATTCTGGGAATGACATGTCCATGGAGTCTCTATGGGTTGGAGGTAACCCAACAGCATAAAACAAGACAAGACAAATTTCCTGATGTCAGAAAATGTGCATCTTGAGTCCGTTGTATTTTCCTAAATACTAAGTATAGTGCTTCCCACTCATTATCAATAAACATCACTGATTAGTTTACTGATTTAGTAGTAATAGTAGTACTAATTCTAGTAATATTTATTAAGACTTTACTGTATACAAATCACTGTACTAAGTGCTGGGAAAGAGAATTCCAGTGGGAATTATTCATGTTTCTGGGCCATCAAGGCCCTCTCACATTGTAATATTTTCTTATTTATCAGGCTTAATGGAGAAAAACAGTAGGGAAAGCTTAGATAAAAAAAACACTTTTTTATCACATGTGTTAAAGTGCTTATTATGAGTCAAGCACTGTTCTAAGCACTGAGATAGATATAGGTTAAGCAGGTTAGGCACAGTATTTATCCCACATAGCATAAATGTGGGATACATTATAAGTAGGTGGGATAACAGGTACTGAATTCTCAATTTTGCAGTTGAGAAAATGGTAGCACAGAGAAGTTGGGGGATATATGCAGAGTCACACAGCAGGTAAATCATGGAGCTGGGATTAGAAGTCCTCTGGCTCCCAGGCACATGCTTTCTTTGTCTTCATTTTTTCCCTCTCTTTTTAATGTGAATATTTTAAAACGAATCCTGTCCTTGAACTTACTGTAGGTTCAAAATTATTTTAAACAAAATAGCCATAGAAAACTTTCAATTGGGCTGCTGAAAGTCTTGATTAATATACAGTCATTAGTGAAGAGGTGCAGAAAACAATGCAGCTTTTAATGCTAGGCAAATGTTAGGGTAGTAAAGATGTGAGAAATCATAATTATCACAATGTATTCTGGCAACAATATTTAGATGATTATCACTTAGATGAGAAGCAATGTAGTAGAAAGAGCACAGGCCTGAAATTAGAGGACCTGAGCCCTGATCCTGGCTTGATCATTAGCCTGCAGTATGATATTAAGCATTTTGCTCCATGCCTCAGTTTCCTCAGTTGTAAAATCAGATTAAAAACCTTATCTCCCTTCCACTTAAACCGTGAGCTCTGTGTGGAATAGGGACTGTGTACTGACTTGATTACTTTATTTCTACCTCAGCACTTAGTACAAGGCTTGGCACACAGTAAGTACTTAGCATATATTATTATTATTACTATTATTGTTTTTATTATTATTATTTGATGTTCTAGGTCTTCAATCACAATTTGAAAGTTTCTTTCATTACCTCTACTCCAACCTAAATATTATGTTCTTGAAGAACTCAAAAACACTAACATTTAAGCAATGGGAAGCAGTGTGGTTTAGTGGAAAGAGCATAGGCCTCAGGGTCAGAAGACTTGGGTTCTAATTCTGCCTGCGAAACTTTTCTACTGGGTAACCTTAGGCAAGTCACTTACCTCAGGTAGTTATTTCTCCAGACTCTAGGACTTACATGTTTTCTTTAGAATTCCTAGAGCATCATGTTATAAAAAATAAAAAAAAAATCATCAAAGTAAGTGTCCTCATTCCTGATGTCCATTTCAGGAATATATTCCTACCTATCAATCAAACTTATTGTGTGCTTGTACTAAGTATTATATTGGGAAAGTACAGTACAACAGAATCGCTAGATGTGTTCCCTTCCCACAATAGCTTACGGTCTAGAAGGGAAGATGCATGAATATAAATAAATAATTTACAGATTAAAATTATTTATAATTTAATTTACAATAGCAGCCAATATCATCATCAACAGCATCTAATGAGCATCTACTTTGTGCAGACCCGATCAAGTGCTTGGGAGAGTCCAAAGGTGTAGACACATTTCTGACCTCAGGGAGTTTATGGTCCAGTGGGCAAGCAGACCCTAAAATAAATTACAGGTGGAAGGAAGCAACAGTATATTAAGAAATGGATATAAATCGAGTCTGTAGGAAATTGCAGAGGATTAAAGTGGTGGACAAGAAAGAGGATATTTGTTCAAGGGAAACGGTGATGAGAGGGCCATTGGGAGAGTACAAGATGAAATAAAATACATATGAAGACTGAGTTCAACCTAGAAAATTATTCAGGTCTTTTAAGATTGAAAAAATCCACTTTTGCTTAAAATTACCATATAAAACATTTAGAAAGTTTCCAAAATTAAAATAATGTGGGTCAGGAGGGGGTGTGGGGGAGATTACACAGCTATGCTAATAGTGATGAGCAACTCAGCTTGTATTATAAAGATCACTGTGCATTGACACTGATACAAAACTCACTGAAACCTACTGAAAGAAGAATGCTTTGTCCCATATGATGATAAAAAAGGTCACAATTATCTTGCAACGTACTAGGTTCGAGAAGGATATGGATAGATCTAGGTGGAGATAGTAGGAAGAGAAACAGAATATTTTTTCCTGCATTTATGAGAACTTGTTCAACTATAGATGTTTAAAGATATAGATAAGTAGAAATCGCAGGAAAGTAAGTTGAGCGCACTCACACACACACATATAAACACACACATAATATACTCAAATTCATATCACAGTGTACTGTAATACAGCTACATTTCCTGAAAGAAATCCTGAATTTGGGACATTCCACCAATCCAGATTCTAAAACTATAAAGATTGAAATGAATAAATGTAACTACTCCGATGTGATCATTATATTTAATGCTTATACTGGGAGGTTGTTGTTCACTGTCGACCAATGGTTCACACCTTAGGGGTACCTGCCAGCATTTTTAAAGTAAATGTTTTACATTTCCAAAATGATTGTCTGCACTTAACTTGTATTTACTGCAGAGCTTGACACATAATAAGTGCTTAACAAATACTATTATTATTATTTGATTTTACTAGTTTGCTTTGTGCACAATCTGTTGGCATACTATGACTGATTGGGGCTATTTATAATTGACTAGAAGAGAAGGGCCTTTCAGGAACAAGCTTTAGTTTGAGTCAAAATTCTAAGAACATCATACATTTAGTCCAAATATTATGCAGTATTATATTACAGACTGTAAACTCCTCCTATAGATTGTGCTCTCTCTGAAGCAGGGATAGTGACTTCTACAACAAACTGCACTTTCCCAAGCATGTAAAGTGGTGCTTAGTAGATACTAATGACTGAAATCATTATGACTTCATGATTATGATTACTATTCATTTAATGATTCGTTTAAGCTTTTTGAATATGATAGCTCAGAGTGATATTCAAAATTATGTGATCCTACCCAATCCCTTTTCCACACTTGGCTCACAATTTATCTGATTGCCATTTTACAGATAAGGAAAATAAGGTCAGATAGGTTGTCACTTTCCTTAAGTCACATAATAGACTAGTGGTGGAGTTGGAATTCGAACTCAGTTCTTCTGACTCCCACTCTTGTTCTCTTTATTCTATGCCATGTTGCTTCCCATCATATTAGCAAAACATCTACTCTGTTCACATGAGGAAGGTCCTGACTACTGTACAAGCATTTGGGAAAGAAGCGAGGCTTTTGGAAGTTATTGGAAATAGAATTGGAAGGCTAGACAATTTTTTTTCCAATCTTGTTCTTTTGGGAACCATTTGCTTCATTTAACAAAGTTACATTTTCCTCTAAGTCAGTAATTGTTACTACCTCTTATTAGTGGTTTACAGTGGAAGGGACAGAAAGAAAAATTGAGTTTTATGAGGTCTCAACATCTAATTCCATATATCTGATTTTTAGCTAGCCAACATACTACTTCTTTGTCTTTCATACACTAATAAAATAATTATATTAAAAGCAGTGATGACAGAAATGAAGAGTAGGACATATATTTAGTTTTCATTTTAAAACTAGAGAAGCAGCATGGCTTTGTGGAAAGAGCCTGGGGTTGGGAGTCGGAGGTCATGGGTTCTAATTCTGACTCCTCCACTGGTCATCTGTGTGACTTTGGGCAATTCACTTAACTTCTCTGTGCTTCAGTTACCTCATCTGTAAAATGGGGATCAAGACTGTGAGCCCCAAGTGGGACAACCTGATAACCTTGTATCTATCCCAGTGCTTAGAACAGTGTTTGGCATATAGTAAGCACTTAACAAATGCTATCATTATTATTATTATTATTATTTGGTATATGTGATTAAAGGAAGACATAAGTTGCTGAATTCCAAATCTTGAATACTTCTCTGAAAGCACTGTCTTTTCTTGATATTTTAAGCTTCAGTATAAAGAGTTTTTAAACACTTTTATCTGCCATAGCTCAAAATCATTCAGCCATTCATGAATGTAGGAAAGCCTTTCACAAATTACTGGAACACTGAGGGAGGGTCCTGTGACAAACACCCTTGAGGGTACCTTTTCAACAGCTCTAAGATTCATTAGATCTTCTGTAGAAGTCAATAATCTTCTGCTTATTCAATCCGTCTGCATCTTGCTGCCATCACCTTGGTCATGAGCAGTCATTGCATGTAAAACACTTGAATATGCCCTTGCAATGTGTTGCACCCCTTCCCACTCACTTTCTTGCCGTATACAGTGGAAACATGACTGGTAAGGACAAGAGAGTTCAAGTATCCTGCACAAACCACCAACAGTTCAATCAATTCCTCTGTGCAGTTCTCTATACTGAATCTCAGGATCATGGGCAGATGGGGGCTCTTTCATGAATCCACGAGCTAGATTGTCTTATAAAGAACTATGTTTGATTAGAGAATGACAATGGCACAAGATATCTCTGCCTTCATCTTTTGGCTCTGTGGAGATAAGGATTAAAGTGTGAAAATAATAAGCCTCATTGCTGGAAGTCCAGTCTCTTGTACTGTTAACTGAATAAATTACTGTGCAGTCAGCAACTCATGAAAATTCTCAAGTTACTTTGCTTTTGCTTTTTCCTTTACTCAGAACTGACTTAAAGGATTTGAGAGCTTTTAGTTTTGTTTTGTATCTATGACAAACAGCAGTGTCCTGGATAAGTGAGCCTGAACTGCCTGTCTCTGGAACATTTGGCAAGTAGTATTACTTGTGTCCATTGTAAAACAGTAGGTTGTCCTTACAATTTCCTTTAATGTTTAAACACCAGGTGTTGTGGAAGCCTTTTATTGCTCTTATTCTATCCAAATAAAGGTCAGTTTTTTAGAGACCACTGATGTCACCATGTTTTCCATTCCATTCCTTGTGCAGTTTAGGGCAGGAGGGCCAAACATGAAAAGCACTTTCCTTTGTTTCCCTTTGGGAGCACCATAGCATTCTTGCACAACAGTGGAAATGGATCCAAATTGCTTTTTTCCTACTGTTAATCTGGCAGCAGAAACTATTTCATTCCACAGAAGCACAAGCAGTTTAGATTGTTTTTTAATCCACAGCTACGTTTATTTTCCTGTTTTCTCGCTATTGTTTTCCTTTGCCTCTGAAGAGATAAATTTATTACATAATTTACAAGTCATTTCTAATATGGGTAGGCAAAAACTAGATTAGCAGCTGCATTTTAAAAAAAATAGCTCTTTAAATAAACATGCATTCTAGAATATATACCCTCTGTCCTTTCATAAGTGCTTAAAACAGTGCTCTGCACATAGTAAGCACTCAATAAATATGATTGATTGATGGATAAGCATGTTTTTACTACATGAACCTAGTGGATAGAGCATGAGCCTGTAAATTAGAAGGCCCTGGTTCTAATCTCTGCTGATCCACTTGTCTACTATGTGACCTCAGGCAAATCACTTAACTTCTCTGGGTCTCAATTACCTCATCTGTAAAGTAGGGATTAAGACTGTGAGTTCCATATGGAACAGGAACTGTGTCCAACTCAATTTGCTTTTATCCTCCCCAATACTTAGTTCAGTGAGTGGCACATAGTAAGTGCTTAAGAAATACCACTATTATTATTATTTATCATTATTAACACCATTAGGTTATTAGGAAACATTCTTCCAAAAATGCATTCCTTTCAGGAAAGATCATGGTACTGTGTTGGAAGAAATGGTTGTACATATTATCAACAGAAATATTCAGTTCACATCTCCCCATTAAGAACCTCCAATGATTGTCCTTCCGCCTTCACATAAAACAGAAATTCCCTACTATTGACTTTAAAGCACTCTGTGAGCTGTTCCACCCTACCTCACCTCATTAATCTTCTACTACAGTCCAACTTGCACATTACACTCCTCTAGTGCCAATTTACTCCCTATGCCCCAATCTTACCTATCTTTCCACCAACCCCCTTCATACATCATTCCTCTAACTTGGATCTCCCTCCCCTCCATATATGCCAGATCACCACTCACTCCATCTTCAAAGGAAAACTAAGGACACATCTACTCCAAGAAGCCTTCCCCATTTAAGCCTTCTTTTCCTGGCTCGCTCTCCCTTCTGCGTCATCTATCCACCTCAATCTGTGACCTTTGGACACTTGATATTCTCCCTATCCCCAGCCCCATATCACTTATATATATACCTTTAAATTATACATTACAAAATACTCATTTACTCATAGTAATATGTCTCCCGCTAGACTGTAAGGATGTTTTTGGCAGGGAATGTGTCTGCTAGGTCTGTTGTATTGTACTCTCCCAAACATTTAGTACAGTGCTCTGCACATTTTAAGTGCTCATAAATAAAATCACTAGATTGATCGCACATGCTCATGGAATCAGACAAGGCATATGCATTATAACACAAGTTCTCCTATTAAAGCAGGATTTGTCAGGAAAATAATATTTTTATTATAAAAGGATAGAGTTTGCCCAAAATATGGTGTGCATAACTACACACCAGTGAAGAAATATTTGTGTGAATATGTATGTGCATGCACAAACACACTTTAGAGTACCTAAGACCCACCATGATAATTATTCTGTCTCCCCGTTATACCTAATTCATTTAAATAGGAACACTTTGCAATATTCCAAAGCCTTCCAGGACACCTGTTAAATAGAGGAGAAATATGTATTTTCATGAGAGTACTCTCAATCTTCAGATATCAGACAGGCCTGGAAGATCAAAAATTTGTCTTTTAGAGTGAATATAGATCGAATACATTGACAGCAAAATTTATGAATCTCAGTAAAATTGCATTGACAGATAGGGAAGGCTATTCCAAAAACTGATCAAGCCTTTAAATTAACTTACCAGGGTTAACTCTATAAAGCTTTCTGATATTGGGTAATGCTAGGAAAAGAGGCCAGGCAGTATTATTTATAAGGACCTCAAATGAAATAGAAACAATGCCTATTCATTGAACACTTGATAAATGATGCAGAATGAATCAACATTTTCAGGTTGAGGAGCTGATATACAATCAGTCCCTAAATATCAACTAAAAAAAATAAAGGCTTCAGACTAGGCCCCAGGGGACCAATCATCACACATGACCTCTTTGTTCACATTGTCACTGGAGAAACAAAGAACAGAGATTGCAGGCATTTTCCTGCCCTAGTGACTAAAGTGAGATAGCAAATTGGGCAGAAGAGTTTCCACTCTTACTAGCTCTATCATTCCTGTTATGGAATATTCTCAATAAAGCACTTCATACCTTTTTAAATCTATTTAAAGTTTTGTCAATCTGAGAAACAGGCAATGAGAGGCTAGTTTTTTTTTATCCTTGGAGATTCACTTAAATCCCCCCCCTAAATTTAGGATTAGTTTATAGACATTTTAACATATAGAAGCTTTAATCCAGTCCAATGTGATCCCTTACTGGCATGGTTGAGACTATAGGAAACATCATAATCCAGTGCACAGCTGGGACCAAGAAAGCATTCGGGAAAGTAAAGAATGATGGATTTGGAGGACAGGGGAAGTGGGGGACAGTTAGGAAGAAAGGGTTGGATGGTGGATGGGGTTGTGGAAGAAAGGAAGAAGAGGAAAGGGGAGGGGAGATGGAGGAAGGAAGAAGGGGGAAAGGGAAGAGGAGGGAAGAACAGAGGGGGAAAAGAGGGGAAGGGAAGCTCACTCTTTACTAATCCTCAATTTGGCATTGCTTTAAAAGAAAATAAATCTAAATTGAGGCCAGCTGATTTCTTCCTGAATCAAGCCAGCTGGATGTTGAGCCAATTTCCTCAGCTTCCTCACTGAGGAAGCCAGGAAATATTTTAATTGAAAGAGTCTTTTGTTGATAAATACTAAACACAACCTATTTTTAACTTTTCGTCAATATTTATGGAATTCCCCAATTTAATAATGTTTTTCTTATGAAACCAGTTACATAAGAAAAAGATGTGAAGCCAGGTATAAAGTCAAACTATGAGCTCAAAATAGTAAGGTAAAAAAAAGATAATTAAGAGGAAAGATGATCTACTAAATGTGGTAAATGAATCAGCGGGCACATATAATTGGGAATAGTAATAAAAACACATCTCACCAGTGCCACTTTGCATGTGGAGATTTCCAAAGCATATTTAGAAGCTTAAATAGAAAATTAAGGGATATGTCGAAACAGTAAGTCGTATGATGCAAATTTAAAATATGCTCTTCTCAGTACAAATAACATTTTGAGATTTGTTTTTGAAGGCCTGGATCTTGAAGTAACTGGTAGGCAGTTCACTTGATCAACTAATACAGGTTTCAGTGACTTTAGAGCACCATACTGATTAAAAGGATGCTATTAAAGGCTAAGTCTTCATAGGATGTGTCACAAAATGAGTAATAAAAAAGTCCTATTTTTCCATGTATATTTACTCTATTATACAGTTTCATTAAATACCACACTAGGGTTGTGTTGAATAATGTACTGTGTTGAAATGATTTTTTTGAGTGTTTCCCTTTATATATATCATGAATTATGTGCATGTAAGATTTACATTGCATTTATTCTCCAAAGCATTCAATAACATATAATAGACCATTTTGGTCTGTATTGAAAAGATAAACATTCCTTCTAACCTTGCGTGTACAGATAGGAAAACACTAGGGGGGACAAGAAGCTTGTCCTGAATAAGCATCTGTGGAAGAGCAATAAACAGTGATGTGTTGGGGATTTATGTCACCCAGTAAGAATATTAAAATGTACCTAAAAACCCCCAAACATATGTAGCATACATTGTAGGTTTTCCAGTAAAACCTATTAGTAAGGAAGGAAATTAGGACACTAACCCCAATAGCCAAAAAGTTCATTGCTAATCTAAAGATGATGGCTATTGCTTCTGGTAACCTATTTTTGTTCTGTTCTAATTTTCGCTTAGTGCTGCCCATATCCACCCACTCACTGATTAGCCTCCGGCAGCTCTTCAGCATCTCTGGACCTCTAGGGCACCAGAATAAGCCTTGACTCTTCTTTTGCCTCCAACCTGATGACTCCTGATGGCAGGTATTCATTTTCAGGGTGCCAGGTTCTCTGATATTCTGTGTTCTGTGTCCCTGCCCCTCTTGCACTAAGCTGTTTTAAGGCAGCATGACTTTTCCAAGGCACATATTAGATCACATGCTTGAAAACAAGATTGGTTTGAAGGCACTTGAGATTAATAGCAGGACAGAAAGATTAGACAGAAAGTTGGACAGTGTCAGCCTATTGAATCATAAAGATGGCATATTTTAGCAACAAATATAGGGTTTTTCTTATATAATGTTATTGCCACATTTTTAGATATTTGGTTGGTCTTACATTGTACGATTTAGCTGGCCAGTCATGATCTAGTGTAAAGAGCATGGGCCCGAGGGTCACAGGACTCAGGTTCTAATTCAGGCTTCACCATTTACCTACTGTCTGACCTTGGGTAATACCCTCGACTTCTCTTTGCTTCCATTTCCACATCTGTAAAATGGGATAAAATACTTTTCTTTGTCCCTCTTAAAAAGCCAGACTTAATGTGGGACAATGACTATGCCTGATATGTTTTATTTTATGTACCATAGTATTTAGTACAGTGCTTAATTATACTAAGCATTCAACAAATATCACAATTATTATTATTGGAACTGCATATGTTAGGCAGGGAGATATTGGATATTTGTGAAATCCAGGGAAACCAACAATAAGGAGAAAGAGACAAAAGAGGCAGGATGTGGGAAAAGTGGGAGTTGAGAATAAGGAAAGATTTGAGAGACTCAGGGAGAAAAGCTGGATGAAGCCGGAGAGTACATGGAAATGAAGTGAGATTAATTAATACTGAAGAGAAAATTCAAGGGGAGAGGAAGCAATAAAACAAATTAATGAAAATTGAGTGTCAGGTCATTCACAAATATCTTCTGTGATATCACCGATACTTGGGTGACTTTTGCATCACTTTCTGAGTTTGAATGTCCAGCACAGGCTTCTCATCCTTCTGGCAATTAAAAAGGCTTCGGGTTTTCTGGTAAATCCAGACTAGCGACCTAGTCCAAAAGACATAAGAAGCATTTGGAGTTCAGATAGCCAGTCCTCAATCCTATGGGTCATTACTACTTTGGTGTTCCTCCAATACCTCAGGTTTAACATGTCTAAAATTGAACTCCTTATAGGCCTACCCAAACTCTGTCCCCTCCCAGACTTTTCCATTACCATAGACAATAAAACCATCTTCGTGTCTCACAAGTCCATAACCTTGGCATTATCATTGACTAATATCTCTCATTCAATCCACATACACAGTGTGTAATAAAATTCCGCTCATTCTACCTTCTCAACATATCTAGAATCTGTCTCTTCTCCACGTTAATTGCAACAAGTCTGATCCAAAAAGTTAATCATATCCCACTTTATTTCATCGGCTTCCTCACTAACTTACTTACTAACTTACCTACTCCTGCCTCTGTCCACGTCGGGCCTTACTTACTAGAAGCAGCATGGCAAAGTGGATACAACTTGGGCCTAGGAGTCATAAAGTCATGGGTTCTAATCCCAGCTCTGCCACTTGTTTGCTGGGTGACCTTGGACAAGTCACTTCACTTCTCTGGACCCCAGTTACCACATCTATAAAATGGGGATTGAGACTATAAGCCCCATGTGGGACAGGGGCTGCTTCCAACCTGATTAACTTGCATCTACCCCAGCACTTAAAACAATGCTTGGCATGTAGTAAGTGCCTAACAAGTACCATAATAATTATTATTATTATTATTATTACTTCACTCTGCTGTCCAGATCACTTTTCTAAAAAAGTTCTGTCTGCATATCCCCACTCCTCAAAAACCTCCAATTGTTACACATCCATCTTTGTATCAAATAGAAACTAATTATCGTCAGCTTTAAAGAACTCAGTCAGTACTCCCACCTTATTTCACTGATTTCCTACTACAACCAGCCTGCACACTTCTCTCCTAAATACTTGGGAGAGTACAATATAACAGTAAGGAATTAATAATAATAATGATGGTATTTGTTAAGTGCTTAGTATGTACCAAGCACTGTTTTAAGCCCTGGGGGAGATTAAAGATAATTAGGTTGTCCCAAGTCGGTGCTCGTAGTCATAATGCCCATTTTATAGATAAGGTAACTGAGACACAGAGAAGTGAAGTGGCTTGCCATAGTCACACAGCCGATAAGCGGCAGAGCTGAGATTAGAACCTATGACCTCTGACATCCAAGCCCGTGCTCTTTCCATTAAGCCACGGTGCTCCTCAAATGCATTCCCTGCTCACAGTGAGTGTACAGACTAGAGGGGGTGCACCTTGTTGCAGTTTGAAGTATGTCTCGGATTTTTTTAACCACTTCTCCTCCACTGCTTAGGCCACTGTGGGTTGCCACAGGGAAATTTCCAAAATTGAAAACAGGATGATAGTTGAGAAGAACTAAATTATATAGCCTGTTGGTGACTACATTACTAATGTTGGTATTTGTTAAGCACTTACTATGTGCAGAGCACTGTTCTAAATGCTGGGGTAGACACAAGGGAATCAGGTTGTCCCACGTGGGGCTCACAGTTTTCATCCCCATTTTACAGAAGAGGTAACTGAGGCACAGAGAATTGAAGTGACTTGCCCACAGTCACACAGTTGACCAGTGGCGGAGCCGGGATTCGAACCCATGACCTCTGACTCCAAAGCCCGTGCTCTTTCCACTGAGCCATGCTGCTTCTCTGTTATTACTATATTACTATTATTATTATTGTTAAATGCTTACTGTGTGCTAAACCTTATACTAAACTCTGGGATAGATACAAGATAATCAGGTTGTCAGTCCCTGTTCCACATAGGGTCACAGTCTATGTATATAATAATGGTATTTGTTAAGCACTTACTATGTGCAAAGCACTGTTCTAAGCCCTGCGGGGATACAAGGTAATCAGGTTGTCCCACATGGGGCTCACAGTTTTAATCCCCATTTTACAGATGAGGTAACTGAGCACAGAGAAGTGAAGAGACTTGCCCAAAGTCACACAGCTGGCAAGCGGCAGAGCCGGGGTTCAAACCCATGACCTCTGACTCCCAAGCCTGGGCTTTTTACACTGAGCCATGCTGCTTCTCTGAGGGAGTAAGATTTTATATCCATTTTACAGATAAGAAACTGAGGCACAGAAAAGTTAGATGACTTGCCCAGAGCATTTGACTTGGTTCCTCCAATTCTGACATGATTACCCATATCTTAGAATCCTAATGACAGATCGGAGAAGCAGCGTGGCTCAGTGGAAAGAGCACGGGCTTTGGAGTTAGGACTCATGAGTTCGAATCCCAGCTCTGCCACTTGTCGGCTGTGTGACTGTGGGCAAGTCACTTAACTTCTCCGTGCCTCAGTTCCCTCATCTGTAAAATGGGGATTAAGACTGTGAGCCCCACGTGGGACAACCTGATTCCCCTATGTCTACCCCAGCGCTTAGAACAGTGCTCGGCACATAGTAAGCGCTTAACAAATACCAACATTATTAACATACCTTTACAGTAGTTACCAGGGACCATGTCTCCTGATGGTGTTAAATATTTTGTTAGTTTAACACACACCAAAAAGACGTCTAAATGCTGTTTGCTATTTTTTTCCCCTCCGGAACCAATGTGGATCACAGTACCCCCAGTGCCCCATTGTGGTCTGAGGCCGAATTGCAATTCTTGGAAGGTGTGAGCAATGTTCCTCCTCAGCAGTCAGTCTATAGAGATTCGGGCCAGCAATTTGACCATGAATGGAATGCAGTGAGAACCCTTGATAGTTTGGGCAATGAGAATATAAAGAAGACCACCAGGGATCATGCTGTACTGACAGCCTCATTTTTTGGGGATTTGCCCACCACAAGTCTTACCCCTGGACGTGCAACCCTCATCAGTATTCTTGTCTACCAGAAACCATTTGGAGCTTTTCTAATCACTTTTCCTCCACTACCTAGGCCACTTTGGGTTGCCACAGGGCAATTTCCAGAATTCAGAATGTTGGAGGAAGGATGATGGTGAGTGTCCAGGCCTGGTCAATAGCTGTCAACTGGGTAGGAATCTGGGCTAATAATTTGTCCAACCTAAGTACATGACCCAGTAGGCTGAATCCCTTCAGAATATATGACCCCAATATATCTTTTTTAGAAGAGTCTGCTTAATTGCAAGCAGAAGCATTAACATTAGATCTCCTTATCATTTTCTGGCTAATGAGTGAGATACTGTGCTGCCAATAAGGAATGGACAGATTCCAAGTTTTTTTTAACGTGTCATTAAATTTACCCCATGCAGGGACAGCCAACTAGTTGTGCCATTCAATTCAACTGGGCATATTTTCAGCCTTTTCTTCTTTTCTACTTGCTCAAAAACCTTTCTTCATCTCTGACACACATGTAGCTTTAGGCTTTCAATATTGTTATTTTAGGAAACTGCCTCAACTATCCGATGGACAATGATTTCACAACTTGGTCATAATAATGGACCAAATTCTTCTAAATATTCATTCAATAGTATTTACTGAGCACTTACTATGTGCAGAACACTGTACTAAGCGCTTGGAATGAACAAGTCGGCAACAGATAGAGACAGTCCCTGCCGTTTGACGGGCTTACAGTCTAATCGGGGGAGATGGACAAACAAGAACAATGGCAATAAATAGAGTCAAGAGGAAGAACATCTCGTAAAAACAATGGCAACTAAATAGAATCGAGGCGATCTACATTTCATTAACAAAATAAATAGGGTAATGAAAATATATACAGTTGAGCGGACGAGTACAGTGTTGAGGGGATGGGAAGGGAGAGGGGGAGGAGCAGAGGGAAATGGGGGGAAAAGAGGGTTAAGCTGCGGAGAGGTGAAGGGGGGTGGTAGAAGGAGTAGAGGGAGAAGAGGAGCTCAGTCTGGGAAGGCCTCTTGGAGGAGGTGAGTTTTAAGTAGGGTTTTGAAGAGGGGAAGAGAATCAGTTTGGCGGAGGTGAGGAGGGAGGGTGTTCCAGGACCGCGGGAGGACATGGCCCAGGGGTCGATGGCGGGATAGGTGAGACCGAGGGACGGTGAGGAGGTGGGCAGCAGAGGAGCGGAGCGTGCGGGGTGGGCGGTAGAAAGAGAGAAGGGACGAGAGGTAGGAAGGGGCAAGGTGATGGAGAGCCTTGAAGCCTAGAATGAGGAGTTTTTGTTTGGAGCGGAGGTTGATAGGCAACCACTGGAGTTGTTTAAGAAGGGGAGTGACATGCCCAGATCGTTTCTGCAGGAAGATGAGCCGGGCAGCGGAGTGAAGAATAGATTGGAGCGGGGCGAGAGAGAGGGAGATCAGAGAGAATTCTGACACAGTAGTCTAGCCGGGATATAATGAGAGCCCGTAGCAGTAAGGTAGCTGTTTGGGTGGAGAGGAAAGGGCGGATCTTGGTGATATTGTAAAGGTGAAACCGGCAGGTCTTGGTAACGGATAGGATGTGTGGGGTGAACGAGAGAGACGAGTCAAGGATGACACCGAGATCGCGGGCCTGAGAGACGGGAAGGCTGGTCGTGCCATCCACGGTGATAGGGAAGTCTTGGAGAGGACCAGGTTTGGGAGGGAAGATGAGGAGCTCAGTCTAGCTTCTTTGCTTGTATTATATATTTTGGAATATATTTCTCCTCGTCGGTATCCTATTGGCCAGACAGAATAAATGAACTGCCGAAGTCTCTTCTTGAGAAATAGGTTATGCATCTAAAGATATACAGAGCTGGTGGCTTCCCATGTTAAATATGTCTGAGACCTGGCTTTCCAAAAAGTCGCATCAGAACCACCCATGAATTATAAATCAAATAGGATAAGATAACCACAACAGATCTTAAAGAATCTAAGTGCCCTCTATGTCCTCACAACACTGAGGCAAGATTATCAAAACACTATTGGAAAAAGGCTTGGGACTGAGAGTATCTAGATTCTGATACCAGCTCTGCCTCTTGCCTGTAGTTTGAACTTAGATAAGTCATTAACTATTCTCTGCCTCAATTTACTAACTAGGAAAATAGGGATTCAATACCTGTTCTCTTCCTCCTTAGCCTGTGAGCCCCGTTTTGGACACGGACTGCATCTGATCTGATTATCTTGTAGCTATCCTATCATTTAGTTCAGTATTTGGTACAAAGTAGGTGCTTAGCAAATACATTATCATTATTATTATTGTTATTATTATCAAACACAAAGAGACTGGATAATAGGTGAATGAAAAAACTGCTGCATGGTAATGTGAAATGTGTCCTACATAATTAGAAATGGCAGAAGAAACATTCTAAAGCAAGTGTAAAGTAGTCTCAAACAGTATAATAAGATGATTTAGTAGCTACTTAGGGAACAACTGTAGGAGATGAGTGTTGTTTGAGGGTGTTGAAGAGTATGGTTGATTTTTCTCAGTTGAGGGATTTACTCAGAAGAAGGGTTGTGAGTGCTTAATCCAGTCCATTTCTACAACTACTTGAGGAAACTTGAGCAAACACTGACGCTTAGTAAGCACTTAACAAATATTATCATTATTGATTATAATTATTATCATTTATATATATAATCCTATAACTATTTTATATAGATATAGATATTATCCAGATGACCTTATGTATCTGAATCACTTCAGAAGGTGTGGTACCTCATGGACCTGAAGGGCAAAAGTGTCAGAAACAAATAAAAATGTATGCCAGGATTCCTTTTCATAATAACCCAGAATACTATCATAGCAGTTTCCATTGAATATTAGGGTTTTAATCCTCCCAGCTTATCTGTTATATAGGCCAGTAGGAGGAGGGGATATTTAGATGCAAAATGGCTATTCAGAAAGGGTGTAAACTTGTCAATGCATCATTGCACACTGGATGAACCGTTCATCTAAATGAAAAATGAATAATGAGTTTTATCTATACCTCAAATGTGATCATCTATGAAATTTAGTGACAGGCAAGTTTTCTTCTAGGTAAATAACTCTGAGAAACTGATCACCACAACTGGACACATTTACATTTAGCAGAAAACAAACTCAATGAAATAAGCAAGGTTAACCAACGGGGAAATCAATCAGCCAATCAGTCATTTTTACTGAGTATTTATTCTGTGTCAGAACCTGTACTGAGTGCTTGAGAGTTTACAACAATATACAGACACATGCCCTTCCCACAATGAGCTTACAGTTTAAAGGGCATGTTCCAGGTATCATCTTGGGAGAGCAAAGGGAGAAGAAAAAATGTTTCTATTTGTCAGATATGAAATTATCACTCAAATATATATCAAATAGATATCACAAGGCAGGGATCATGCATAATAACTCTCCTAAATTGTCTGAAGTGCTTAGAAAGATCTGTGCAGAGTAAATTCTTAATAAATGAAACAATTTGGTTGATGGTTCAATTGACTGAGGTACACTTGGCGATCATTCACTTGGTCGGGTAACTAAAACCCCTTGGTCAGGTAACTAATACACCATGAGCAAGTAAATGCAAAGTTAGAAGAGTAAGGGACTCAGAACAGAAAACCTGGGGGACCTTGACCCAGATTATGGGGTGTAGTCTGATGAGCTAAGCAAGAGAAGTAGGAAGAGAATCAGAAGGAAAATTAATTGGTAAAACCAAGTTTGTATAGTGTTTCCAGAGAAAAGAATGAACAATATTGTCACAAACTGTCAAGGGTCAAGGATGATTAGGACAGAGTAGAGTCCACTCGATTTGGGAAGATCAGTGGTGACTCAGAGAGTGTGACCTCTGGAATGAAGACTGGTTCAATGGATCAAGAACTGAGTTGGAGGGAAGGAAGTAAAGAGAACAGGGTGTGTGAACCATCAATCAATCAAAGTATTTACTGAGTGCTTACTGTGTGCAGAGAATTTTACTAAGTGTTTGGGAGAATCCAGTACAACAGAGTGGTATATATGTTACATGCCTACAAGGTGCTTTCAGTCTAGAGAGGGGAACAGACTTTAAAATAAATTACATATATTTAAAATAAATCCACCGAAATGCTGTGGGTGTGGTGACTTCAAGTACTTAAAGGATTCACTTTCAAGTGCATAGGTGAGATAGAAGGGAATGGAGTAGAGAAATTGATAAATTAGGTGGGAAAGGCCTCTTGGAGCAGATATGAGATTAATAAGGCTTTGTAGGTGGGGAGAGTGGTGATCTGTTGTAGATGAAGGGGGAGGGAATTCAGATCAGAAGGAAGATGCGGGCAAGAGAATGGCAGGGAGATAAGACTGAAGTACAGTAAGTAGGTTGGTGTTAAAAGAGGAAAGTGTGTGGACTAGGTTGTAGCAAGAAATTAGTGAGGTAAGATGTGAGGTGAACAGATTGAGTGCTTTACAGCCAATGGCAAGGAGTTTTTGTTGGATGGGGAGGTGGATGAACTACCACTTGAGGTTCCTGAGGAAAGGGAACACGTGGACTGAATATATATATACAATATAAATTTATATATATATATATTTATATATAAATGGTCTGGGCAGCAGAAGGAAATGTTGACTAGAATGGGGAGGGATCAGGAATGAGATCAGGGAGATGGGGTGACAACTGGAATTTGCATTGGAATTTATTCAGAGAAAGCCTTTTGAATATAGATTAGAGGACAAGGAGCAATAGGAAGATGAAAGGTTGAAGATGACAGTAATGGAGGGAAGAGGGTAGTTGTCAATGATTTTAGACAATTTGAGGTGTTGGGGGCACAGGTAACATCGTATATATTTTAAAAAATCATATATTTCCAAAATTACATTTCCTCAATATTTGATTTCTCATCTATTACACATCTTTAGTGCAGGGTCATAAACCCATCCTATCCCATATAAAATATGTATGTTGGTAGAATGCAGGGTAAATAATTTAAACCCAAAGTCTGGCAAATTTAGAGTTAGAGGAAGTTCACACCCAGGACAAAGTAAGCTTGTTCTCATAAAATGAATCACCTCAAAATATTTTCTTATATTTTTACTTCCTTTAAAAAGTCCCCGGCACTTCCGGACTCAATTGTAAACTTCTCTGAATGTACAGTGGCAGGCAGAATGCTATTATATAAAGCAGTATGCTCTAGGTAATAACAAAGGCATATGAATAATAGTGTATTTAGATTCCTTTTTAAAGGATTAATTTTGTTTGTGAATATTCATGTATATATACATGTACATTTATGTTTACTCACAAATTCAATTATTATATCTCACATGGATAAATTCATATAAACAATTTGGTGGCAAAAGAACTCTTTACATCTTGCTCCTCAACATTTTCCCTCATGCTTTTATTTAAGTTCAAAGAAATTGTTATCTTTTAAAATTATTAAAAACTCAAAACTGATAAAAATGTTAATTTACCCAATTTTTAAAACCATGGGGGAATAGCATCTAACTTAATTCCGTGTTGGTCTTTAAAATTCTAGTAACACATAGTCAGTCATTCTTGGAGCATTCAATAACACACTAAAAGTTTTTGTCTGTTTCATTCTCGGAGTTCTACCACTTATAATTCATACCTCTTAATTCAGTTAAAATGCCATAACATATGTTTTGATTCACATCCTTTGCATCAGGATCATGAGGAATTTGAGGTGGAAGATGCTTGTGAGGCACTATTTGCTTTGCTATAAGTCAGTCTTGAAATATCTGAGTATTAGTGTTTTCTAACAGTAGCCATTTACCATTTCAATGGTTGATGTTATTTGTAATTTACTATTTGTATTTTTGCTTTGTTGTTTTTTTTTTGTACTAGGGAAAATAGGGTTTTATCACTCTGGTCCAAAACTGTGGTACAACTTTATTGGCAACACTATCATCATTCTGCAGACCTTGTTGTTGAATGATGATGATGTAGTCTAGATCCTGGGTAGATACAAGATGTCCTTTTATTGTATGTTTAGTAGAATATTGTGTTAGAAATTGCAAGCTGTTGTTTAGCATATTCACCCAGCAGAAGTCAAATTTTTCTATTTAGTTTTCCAATCCCATGTGGTCCAATTATTTTTTTTCCATATTTCTGTATTACCATCTACACTTGTATTGAAATATCCCATTACAATTAGCTTGCTAGGATCTGGCAGATCTGTCTGAGTCCTTATTATATCTTTTTTTCTGTTCATTGGCCAGAAGGTCTTTCTATATTTGTAGCACAATATCTTTGTTATAGAGGAAGGCAGTAGGGTATTAGATGCTTTACTAAGCCTTTGGGGCATGTTGAAAGTTCTGAGTAATAACTGTCAAATAGAAAAGACAATGAATCTGGGCTTTTAATCAGAGAGGGGTAAACTTCTCTAGAAGAAGGTGGATCTGACTTTTCATGAGGTGGGCTTCATCAGCAAGTCCAGTTGCATTCCCAGATTTGGCAAACTCAAAAGCAATTGGATTTTTCTCTTTATTGTGTGACTGCATTCAGATGTTCCATATGATTGCTATATTCTTTGTAATTAATAAGTTTGGTTTGCTTTGATTTTGCATTTAGGTGAAGCAGATATAGTCAATGATATTCCCCGAGAACTCAAAGTATGCAGATCACTATAGTAAGAGTACAATACAAAAGAGTTAGGAGAGACAATTCCTGCCATCAAGGACCTAACAATCTGGCCCTCTTGTTGTTTAAGTTCAGGTAAAACCAGAGAATTTTAGAAACGTTCCCATCTTCACTGAAGGTCACTCAATGGTATTTATTAAGTGTTTATGGCATATAGAGTGCTAGTGTACTAAGTGCTTTGGAGAAATCAGTATAAATAGAATGAATAATCTACAAATAGTGAAAGCATGAGAAAGAACAATTTTCCACATCCTAACAGCAAGGATATTGCATGATAAATAGAAAATACATATAAAGTAAAATAAAATTAGCTATTTAGAGATATGTAATTAGAATAGCTATATAAACAGATATCCTAAGGGTTATTTTGGATTGATTAAGTCAGGGAAGGAGGAGAAAATCAGGGACTGCTTTGATCGCTATAAAGAATATGGTATTTGTTAAGGGCTTACTACGTATCATGCACTGTTATATGAAGAGGGGTAGGAGTCTTAGAAATAGGAAGAACAGGCATTAAATCACCATTTTTCAGATGAAGAAGCCAAAGTACAGAGAAATGAACTGACTTGCCCAAGTCACAGCAGGCAAATGGCAGAGTTTGTATTAGACCCAGATCCTCTGACTCTCAGGCCTGTGTTCTTTCCACCATGCTATTAGGAAAACTTAAGATTTTAGGAGAGCTTAGAAAATTGGGAAAACTGTGGTCTGGCTGATTTAAAGAGAAAGATCATTTTAGGCAGAAGAAAGGGATTGAGTAAGGAGTTTGAAATGGAAATGTTAGGGAAGTCCAGAGTGAGTGCTGATATACTTTGTTCAATAGAAGTAGCAATCATACTAACATTTAATGAGCATATGCTTGGTACATATGCTGTACTAGATGTCTGAGAAATAAAGTATAAAGAAGTAACACATTCTCTGCCTTATAAGGGAAAGGAAAGAGAGATATATAAAAAATATTTCCAACTAGAGTGTTCAAAATTAACAAACTTAGCAAGAGAAGCAAAGTTGGAGCACAAGGCTGCAGGTCAGTAGACCTGAGTTCCGATCCTGATCACACCACTTGTCTGAGGTGTGACCTTAAGTTATTTAACTGCTCTGTGCTTAAGTTTCCCCATCTGCAAAATGGAGATTTAAATATCCATTCCCCCTCTCCCTTTGACTGTGAGCCCCTTAGGGAAAAATGACTTTTGTCAGCTCTGATTATCTTTGATCTACCACATTACTTGTTACATAGAAAGCACTGAACAAACAATAGCTTATTATTATGAGTGCTAGGAAAGATGTAAATAAAAGTGTAAATCCTAGAATTTCCTGGATTGATTCTGTGGCTGAGGATGATGGAAAATTAATAGGAAATTGGTTAAAGAGAGCAAAACGTAAGGTGGAGTTAAATGGTGATTTTGAAGTCTATTGCACTGTATTTTTCCAACTGTTTAGTACAGTGTCCTATACACAGTGAATGCCCAATAAATATTAATTCCTTGATTTCTTTCTCCATTTCCTCTCCTCCAATTCTCTCCTTGACCCCTTCAAATCACCTCCTTTACTCCACCGGACTGCTCTCTCAAAGGTTACCGGTTATCTCCTTCATGCCAAATCCAATGGCCTCTACTCTATTCTACTCCTTTACTCTACTCCTAATTCTCCTGGACATTTCAGCTGTCTTTGACATTGTCCTTCTTCCCCTTCTCCCAAAAATCTTACCCATCCTTGACTTCACTGATACTATCCTCTCCTGATTCTCCTCATTTCTCTCTGGTCTCAAATTCTCAGTATCTTTCACAGGCTTCTCCTCTGCTTCTCACCATTCAAGGCCCAGTTCAGGGTCCCCTCATATTCTCCTTCTAGACCCACTCCCTTTGAGAAGTCATTTGCTCCCATGGCTTTAACTACCAACTCTATGGGGTTGGTTCCCAAATCTACATCTCTGTCCCTGATCTTTCTCCTTCACTGCAGTTTTGCATCTCCTCCTGTGGTCAGGACGGCTGTACTTGGATGTTCTACTATCACCTCAAACCTAACATGTCTGCAAGAGAACTCCTTATCTTTCCACCCAAATCCGCTCTTCCCATGACTTTCTCATCACTATAAACAAATGGCACCACCAACCTTCCTGTCTCACAAGACCATAACCTTGGTATTATCCTCTTTAATTTAATTTTTTTAGGGTATTTAAGTGTTTACTATGTGTAAAACACTATTCTAAGCCCTGAGGAAGGTACAAGTTAATCAGGTCACACAGTCCCCGTCTAGCATGGAGCTCATATCCTAAGCAAGAGGGAGAGCAGTTATCCCCATTTTACAGTTGAGAAAACTGAAGCACAGACAAGTTAAGGTCAATCAGCAATCAACTGGCAGAGGTGAGATCAGAATGAAGATCCTTCTGATTACAGGCCCATGCTCTCCTCTCTCTCATTCAACCTACATATTCAATTTGTTACCAAATCCTTTTGGTTCAGTCTTCAGTATATTGCTGTTTTTCTCCCGAAGCAAACTGCTATCACATTAATCCAAGCATTTTTCCTATCCCATCTTGACTACTTCATCAGCCTCCTTGCTGACCTCCTACCTCCTGTCTCTCTCCACTTCATTCCACAGGTAATCTGCTCCCTGTATCATTTTTTTTTTTTTACAAAACCTTTTAGTCCATGTTTCCCCACTTACCAAGAACCTCCAGTGGTTGCCCATCCACTTCTGCAACAAACAACTCCTTAACATTGGTTTTAAATCACTCAGTCACCTTATGCTCTCATAACTTACCTCTGTTTTCCAACTACAACCCAGACTGCACAGTTCACCCATCTAAAGCCAACCTACTTACTATACCTCGATCAGACCTACTTATTGACCCCACACCCATATCCTGCTTCTGACCTGGATTTCCCTCCCCCTTCATATCTGACAATCGCTCTTTCTATTTTTAAAGCCTTATTAAAATTGATCTCCTTGAAAAGAGCTTCCTCAACTAAGCCCTCATTTCCTTTTCTGCCACTCCTTTCTGTGTCACCCTTGCCCTTTGATTTGCCCCCTTTATTCACTTCAGCCCAACAGCACTTATGTATGTACCCATAATTTATTTTACTGTCTCCTCAACAGGACTGTAAGCTTACTGTGGGCAGGGAACCTGTCTTCAATTCTATTATGTTGTACTATCCCAAACACTTAATATAGTGCTCTGCATACTGTAAGTGCTCAATAAAAATGATTAATTCATTGATTGATTGACTGTGAGACATAGGGAGCCAGTAGAAGGCCTTGTGGTGACTGAGTGGTGATCCAGGAAAATGATCTGTGCAGCAAAATGTAGTATAGACTGGAGAAGGTAAATGCAGGAGGTTAGGTGACCAGGAAAGTGACCAGTGCAATAATATAGCAAAGACCAGAAAGACCAGAGATTGTCCGTGATGGTAGGTAATTTTCAAGGAGCAGAAGGAGTAGATCTAGGAGAACGTATTACAGAACAGAAGTCTTTTCACTGTCCTCCCTGCCTCTCACCTCTGCAATACATACTTCAGTTCACTGCCCATATCATTTTTCTGAAAAAAGTGTTCATGCCCTCCTGTGAGATATCTCGTGTGATCCTCTTCAGATACCTCCTGTGGTTATCTATCCAATTCTGCATCAAAGATAAAATCCTTACCATCAACTTTGGAACACTCAATCAGCTCCTTCCCTCCAACCTTACCTCACTGATATCCTACTACAACACTCTGGTCCTCAGATGCCAACTTACATTCTGTATGTTGATCTCATCTAGCCTACCACTGACCCATTGCCCACATCCTTGGAACTCCCTTTTCCTATCCAATGGTCCACCACGCTCCACACCTTCAAAACCCTTCTAAAATCACATTTCCACCAAGATCCTGATATGAACTAAGATCTCATTCCCCTATCTGTTCTCCCCTCTGCATCTTCTATATAGTTGGCTGTGTAATCCTTAAGCATTTTGATACTCACCCAACCCCACAGCACTTATGTACAAACCTTTACTTTCTACTCTCTACCAATTTGTAAATTATTTTATTATCTGTCACCCCCTGTAAACTGCAAGTTCCTTGTAGGCAGGGACTGTGTTTACCAACTATATGGTATTATACTTTCCCAAGCACTTAGTACAATATCTGCGCACATTAAGTACTCAATACATACTACTAATTGATGGATTGATTGATTAATTGGTTAAGAAAAATCCATCAGGATTTATCAGTATTCATTCATTCATATTTATTGAGCACTTACTCTGTGCTGAGCACTTGGGAGAGTATAACAATAAACAGACAGGAGGCTGGGAGGTCAGCAAGGAGGCTGATATAGTAATCAAGGCAGGAGAGGATAAGTGATTAACATGGTAGTGGTTTGGATGGAGAGAAAGGTTGAATTTTAGCAATGTTGTGAAGGTGGAACCAACAGGATTTACTTATTAATTGAATATGTGGGTTGAATGAGAGAGAATAATCAAAAATAATGCCAAGGTTAGGCTCATGAGACAGGAAGGATGGTAGATTAAGAGGATACTAAAATTGTAGGTTTCTGGCACAGGGAGAGTAGAGGTGTTCCCAACAGACAGAAATGGGTTTAAGAAGAATGACTAAAGAGGAATGAAGAGTTCTCATTTTCTTATCACCCATTCCCTCTGTTTAAACCTTGAACCTCTTATTCACCCTACCCTTAGCTCCACAGAGCTGATGCACATATGTATAATTCATTTATTTATACTAATGTATGTCTCCCCCTTAGACTGTAAGCTTACACTGGGCAGAAATATGTCTATCAACTCTGTTGTATTGCACACCCCCAAATACTTAGTATAGTAATTGCTTGATTAATATGCTTGCTTGAATGACTGAAGGAAGAGGGCAGTGTGGAGTGTGGCAAATAGAAGGGGCCAATAAGTATGAAAGAAAAACAAAACAAAACTGGTGGAGAGTTTTGTGGCCAATAGTCCGGAGTTTCTACTAATGTGAAAAAAAGTGGGAAATGATTAGAGGTTTATGAATAGTGAATTAATAAGATGAATTTAAAAAATAAACTTGTCAAGATTTCTTTCCTACATAGAATCATTCAGGCACTGCCAAACACCGCCAAATGGTGTTTCTGGTTTTTTTTATTATTATTATTTTATTATTATTATCATCACTGTTATAATTATATTTGTTAAATGTTTACTGTATGTCAAGCACTGTTCTAAGCGCTAATAATAATAATAATGTTGGTATTTGTTAAGCGCTTACTATGTGCCGAGCACTGTTCTAAGCGCTGGGGTAAATACAGGGAAATCAGGTTATTCCACGTGGGGCTCACAGTCTTAATCCCCATTTTACAGATGAGGGAACTGAGGCACAGAGAAGTTAAGTGACTTGCCCACAGTCACACAGCTGACAAGTGGCAAAGCAGGGATTCGAACTCATGAGCCCTGACTCCAAAGCCCGTGCTCTTTCCACTGCGCCACGAGGTACAAGTTCATCAGATTGGATACAGTCCCTGTCCTGCATAGGTTCCTACAGATTTTTATCATTCAGATATATCCTACAGATATATCCTCCAGAAAAGATATTTAAACACATTTTACAGTTGAGGAAATGAAGGCACAGTGAAGTTGACTTGCCCAAAGTCCCAGAGCAAGCAGTTGGCAGAGCTGAGTTTAGAACTCAAGTCCTCTGATTCACAGGCTTGTGCTCTTTCCACTAGGACATGCTGCTTCCTTGTGGACCCTATATAACAAAAGAGCATACTGAAAAATTGCTGGTCAGGGATCTGGCTAGAGAGTACTACCCTGGAAAAATATATTTCTGTGCACCATCCGTGCTAGCAGCATATAGCATTATGCCTTCCTCTTCTTTATGTACCACAGTAGAGGGTGGCACTCATGTTTGGCCTAAAAACGTGAGGGTAGGAATTTTTGAAATTTGAATCTTTTTGAACTGACAAAATTGGAATATTTTCAGGGAGAAAAATAGAAGGGTAATAAAATACCATTAAAGGAGTCTTGGGTTCGCCTCCAAGGAGTACTGCACGACTTTGACTAATCACCAAAATCTTAAGGTAATAAAAAAAGGAAATATTTACATACTGAATATAACCAGTATAAACAAAGGATGGCTTACAATTTTTACTTTATTTTCAAAAAACACTGTCAAAATGGAATTCAGCAGATAGTTAAATCCTGAAACAGTACCAAGAATGGTCCTTTTTCTTAAGTACTTCTCCAATAGTATGTTTCAGCCTGACAGTGAAAGACCACTATAATTCTTTTGTTATGTCTCAGGAGGAATGATACTCACAGGGGAGTTCAAATTCTGGAAACTTGCTGTTAATTACTATGCTTATGATGGTCAATTTGATCATAAGAAGAAAGAGTACAATTAGTTTTTGTATTTCATAATGTGTAGGAAAAATCAAACACATGTTTTCTAGTAGTCTCTAACACTTTTCACAGTGAACTTTTTGTTTAATGGCAGATATAAGATTATATCAGTTATATGAATCACAGTGCTACCTGTCAGACTGCTTTTTTGGAGGAAAAAAAATCAAATATATTTTCAGAAGCTATAAACCTGTACTTGAAAATAGCAAGGGTTTTATTCTCTAATCAATGTGCTGATGTAAATCTCATTCCACTAATATTAATGGGGATCTACCTGTATATGTCAAGAACAGAATAAATCTGAAGAAAGTAATAGAACAAAAATTATGTATTAAGATTAGGTAAAAGGTAGATGAGGGGAAATGCTTGAAAGGGCCACCACTGTACTATTGCAGTTACTATTTCTTATTTATGGAAGAACATCTATATCTATAGGCATCAACATTTCATTCTGGTGGGATTTGAGGAGGCACTGGGAAGATGAAGTGTTCAAAAAGCCAGCAGATCTGAAAGTCATCATTTAGACTCTTTCCATCCTGACTCCCTGAGGAGTTGGCTTCTTTCTTCACTCTCACTTCACATTATTTCACTTCCCCCATCTCTCTCTCTCCTTTTCTTTGAAGCACATATTTGCTTCTACCACCCATTCAAGATATTAGTCACATATTAGTCATCTCCTGCACCCTAAATCCATCCAAGCCCTACCTCCAACTTTCTGAACCATTTTAATCTCCGTTTCACATTTTATCTCCCTTTCTCCATCACTACACTGATACTTGGGGACTTTAATATCCATGTGAATATCCATGATGACCCTACCATTGTCAATTCTTAACTCCACTGACTTACATCTACACCCCTACACACCTACACACCTAGTCTCAATCATCTCTGGTCACCGCACAATCTCTACCCTAACCAATTCTTAATTCCATATGTCTGACCAAAACCTAATCACCTGCTTTCTTTCCCACACAGACCCTCCCAGAAAATCTGTCATGTTCATCCATAGAAACCTCCAATATTTTGACACCATCCAATTTTCTCAAGTCATCATGCTCCATTTAGTCTCCATCCTCAAACTACCTTCCCTTGGTGACCAAATTGAAGTCTCAACACCATCCTCTCAACTCACTTGCTTTCCTATCCCTTCACTGATCCTGTACCACTTACACAGCTCTGGGTCACCTCCATTTGCCTCTTTGCTCTTCGTCAGGAGCTGTAGAGTGGTGCTGGTGGAAATACAGCTATCAGGCTGATCTCATCTACTTCAGGTTCATTTGGGTTAAGAATCAGGGCCTTCCTGCTGACAGGATCTGAAATGTATTAAAACTTTATTAGAGATGGAGAAAATGTTTCTGAAAAACCAAAATCAGTACCCTTCCCTTTTTCCACTTCCATTCTCCTTGCTGCAGGAAGGCTTTAGAACCAGGGTTGCCAAGTGGTAGAGGGGAAGGAGAAAATGTTGGGAGGTGGGGAAGAGTAGGGGTAGGAGTAGGGTGGATTCAACAGCATCAGGGATTTTTATTTTATTTTTACATGAAAATAATGCATGTCACTGCCTCCTCTGGCCAGTCACATCCACAGACACGGATTTAAGGCAGCAGTAATGGCAGTTCTCTGGGTCCCTGCCCTCCGAGGCCCTGAGATTAGAAGTGGTTGCATCAGGAAAGGAGCAGCAACTCTTTATGATTTTTGGGAGAATCCCAGCTTCAGTGGCCCAGACTGGGGTCCCCACAGATCCTTCAGTTTGGGAGAAAATTGCACTTGCTCCCATGGCCAGCCTGGGTTCTTTCCTCCCCAGCTCATGGAAAGTCACACCTCCCTCTTTCCCAGCCCCTTCCCCTACTTACCAGATCAGTCATCTGAGTACTTCAAACCATGAAACAGATTGCCCCACAGATATTTAATAATTTTTTTTCTGGTATATCATCTTGAAGGATTTTACTTGAATAATGTGTCATAGTGAAATATGTGTCACCCTGTCATGGAACTGATGAGAGCTTAATAAAAGAAAGACTGCTAGAAGAGATGAATTTTAGAAAGGCCTTGAATATTGGGAAGTGTTGGTCTTTTGCCTATGACAAGAGAATGGGAGTAAACAAGAGGCTGTCAGTAAGAGATTAAAAAGGGGCATTGTGAGAAGGATGCTTTAGAGAAGGAAACTGTACAAACAGTGGTGTCTGGGAGAATAATGCAGTCATTCAATCAATCAATGGAATTTATTGAGTTCTTAGTATGTGCAGAGCAGAGTACTCAGCACTTGGGAGAGTATAGTACAACAGAATAAGCAGATGTTCCTACCCACAACAAGCTTGCAGTCTAGAGGGGAGACATAAATTAATATAAGTAATTTATAATATATAATTTAAATATATGTAGATATGTGCTATGGGTTTGAGAGTGGGGTGAATGTCAAATGCCCAAAAGTTACAGATCCAAGTGCATAGATGATGCAGAAGGGAGAGTGAGACAGGGAAAAGATGGTTTAATTGGGAATGGCCTCTTGGAGTAGATGTGACCTTAATAATGTTTTGAATGTGTGGAGAGTGGTATTCTGATGTATAGGGAGGGGAGGCAAGCTGTAGGCCAGGGAGAATATGAGGGAATGGGATCAAGAGTGAGATTGATGAGATCAGGGCATATTGTGTAAGCTGACACTAGAGGAGGGGTGTATGGAGACTAGGCTGTAGTAGGAGATCAGTGAGTTGAGGTAGGTTAGGGAGAGCTGAATAAGTGCTTTAAGACCAATGGTTAGGAGTTTCTGCTTGGTGCAGAGTTTGATAGGAAGCCAAAGTAGGTTCAAGAGGAGTAGGGTGACATGAACTGAACTTTTTTTAGAGAAATGATACATGAAGTAAAATAAAGTATGCATTGTAGTGTGGAGGAGCAGGAGGAAAGGAGGTCAGTGAGCAGGCAGATGCAGTATTCAAGGTGGGATAGGATAAGTGCTTGAATCAGCAAAATAGTGATTTGGTTGCAGAGGAAAGGGTGGATTTCAGTAATTTGAAGGTAGAACTGACAGGACTTGGTGGCAGATGGGTGGAGTGAAAAAGGTAAGACAAGTACAATGTCAAGGTTACAGGCTTGTGAGATAGGGAGGATAGTGATGTTGTCTATAGTGATGGAAAAGAAAGGTGAAGGACAGAGTTTGGGTGGGAAGATGAGGAGTCCAGTTTTGGTAATGTTTAGTTTGAGGTTTCTGTGGGACATCCAGGTGGAGATGTCCTGAAAGCAGAAGGAAATGTGAAATTGCTGGGAAGGCAAAAGGTCAGGTCTGGAGGTGTAGTTTTGTGAACCATATGCATAGAGATGTTAGCTGAAGTTATGGGATCAAATGACTTCTCCAATGGAGTGAGTGTAGATGGAAAATAGAAGGGGGCCTATAACTGAGTCTTCAGGGACCCCCCTCTGTCAGAGGATGGGAGGCAAAGGAGTAGTCTGAAAAAGCAACTGAGACGGAGCACTCTTATCTATAGGAAGAAAACCAAGAGAGGACAGTGTCAATGAAGCCAAAGTTGGATGAAGTTTCAAGGAGGAGGGGGCATCCAAACTTCTACTCAGAGACTTAAATTTTTACTGTGGAAAAGAAGGCAATGGCAAACCACTTCCTGTCTATACCAAGAAAACTCTATGAATACACATAGCAGAACAACTTTATGACAGAAAATGGGACGTTCTGAAGAGGGTGTGTTCATAGAGTCGTTATTAGTTGGAAATGACTTGAGGACATTTGAAGACGAAGAGAAACCATTAGATTTGGTGAGAAGGTCATTGGTTACCCTAGAGATGGCTGTTTCCATTAGCAGGGATCAAGGACAAAATTGGAGGAGAGGGTGAAGACGGCAGATATAAACAACTCTCCCAAGAAATCTGGAGAGAAATGGAAGGAGAAAGATGTGGTGATAACAGGAGGGAGCTGTGAGGTCAAAGAATGTTGGTTTTAGACTGGGAGAAGCATGAGAATGTTTGAAGGCAATCAGGAAGAAGCCATTGAAAAATGAAAAGTTGAAGATGGCAGTCCAGGAAGGAGATAGTATTTTAAAAAGATATGAAGGGATGGGTCAGAAGTACAGGGATGGGGGTTAGATTTAGAGGTGAGGTGAGAGAGTCAAAGAGGGTGGAAAAGAAGTGGGGGATTGGAGAGAAGCAGGAGAGATTTTAGGGAGATCAGGCCTGATCATATCAATTTTGTTGATGTATATTGCCAGGTCAGTAGGGGAAAGATGGTGTGGGCAAGGAGTAAAAAGGCTTGAGAAGGCAGGTTAAGTGTCTGGAACAGATAGAGGAGATAGTGGGTATGAGAGTGAACTAGGAAGAATTGTTGTCAGGGAGTGAGGGGGTGGGGGGCAAATTGCAGCACATAAGAATGAATTTAAGATGGAAAGGGTCAGAGAGATGTCTGGATTTCTGCCAACAGCATTCCATAGCTCAGACACAGGAGCAAAGGAAGCATACTGTGGAGAAGATCTAAGACTGTATGTTAGTGATACAATAATAATGATAATAATAATGTTTGTATTTGTTAAGTGCTTACTATGTGCAGAGGACTGTTCTAAGCGCTGAGGTAAATACAGGGTAATCAGATTGCCCCACGTAGGGCTCACATTTTGTATTTTTAATCCCCATTTTTGCAGATGAGGGAACTGAGGCACAGAGAAGTGAAATGACTTGCCCAAGGTCACACAGCAGACAAGTGGCAGAGCCGGGATTAGAACCCACGATCTCTGACTCCCAAGCCTGGGCTCTTGCCACTGAGCCACGCTGCTTCTCTATAAAAGACTAGCAGAGAGAGAGCAGGAGAAAGGGAGTTGAGTTCAGTGGAAATGGAGGAATTGAGTGCATCAGTTTTTGCCTGAAGAAGTGGTAGTTTGGATATACGAAGCAGCGTGGCTCAGTGGAAAGAGCCTGGGCTTGGGAGTCAGAGGTCGTGGGTTCGAATCCCGGCTCTGCCACTTGTCAGCTGTGTGACTGTGGGCAAGTCACTTCACTTCTCTGTGCCTCAGTTACCTCATCTGTAAAATGGGGATTAAGACTGTGAGCCTCACGTGGGACAACCTGATTACCCTGTATCTCTCCCAGCGCTTAGAACAGTGTTCTGCACATAGTAAGCGCTTAACAAATACCAACATTATTAAAAACTGAATGGGGTAGGATGACTGTAGTATATTGCAGGGTTGGGGGGTAGAGATAAACAGGATAGAGGTCTCTGTGGGGGAAAAGGACAGATTTGCAGGGGATAGGTGTATGGGAAAGAGATCAGTTGAGGAGATTATGGTCTTATAGAGGAAATTCAGAATTGGTGAGGCCCAGGAATTATACAATTACTAGAGATTACAAAATCAAGTGTGTACCCAAATTGGTGAGTGTGTGATGTGAGTTGGAGCAGAAGGTCATTCAAGTAGGGGGGTTAGAGAAGATGGATAGTGGAAGGATCTTCAGGTACATGCTCATGGATATTGAAGTCTCCAAAGATCATATATTTGATATGAAGAACAAGAGAAGGAATGTGAGAAAGGGTCAAAATGGTTAATTCATTCAATCATTTTTATTAAGCACTTCCTGTGTGCAGAGACAGGTACCATTATGCATGTCTGTTATAGTTGGAGGAGGGGCCAGGGGTGGGTGGTGACTGTGACTATTATTTGGAGTGGGTGGTAAAAGTGGGTGATAAGGGCTTCAGAGGTAGGGAAAGAGAAGGTTAGGGTAGGCGGGATGATGTGCAAATGGAACTGGGGAGTGAGAAGGAAGCAATTCCTCCCTTTTTCCCACTGAGTCTGAGGGAGAAGATGAGGCCCCAGCTAGAGGGATCAGCAGCATAGATGGTGTCATCTGTTGAGAGTCAAGTGATAGAGAAGGAAGAGCAGTGACTGAGTTAATGATGAAGGGAAGCTTTTCCATGATGTAGCAGGGGTTCCACAGGTAGCACTTGACTGAGGCTGTGGAGAGGGTACGTTTGGTGAGGAGGGTACAAAGTATGCCAAGGGGTTTAATGGGAGTGAGTGGTTGGAGGCTGGTGTGAGGGAGAGGATGAGGAATGGCGTTGGGACAGGAACAGGGATGAGTCAGGGAAGATGGGTGGGAGCAGCGCAAGGGATTGGGAGGTTTTGGCTGGCTGACCTATGGTGAAGGGGATGAGGAGGCATGCTGGGTGTTGGGGGGAAAGGGTGGGGGGATCAGAAGACACATGGAGAGGCAAGGGTGTAAGAGAAAGCAAGTCCAGAGCTACAGCATTTGAACTGTGATTGGATGAATAGGTTCATCCAGTAGGTGAAGAAGAGAATGAGTGGTCAGGAGTTTCTGCTTGTTTCAGGAAAGAATTGGCAGTGATTCGGGGGTGTTGATAATGATACGTGCATAATGGTGCCTGGTTCATGTACATCTGTACCGATTAATAAAGTGTAGGGAAGTTGAAAGTATGGAAAGGAAGGCCAGGATCTGGGAAAAACCATAGTGGCTTAGGGAGGAAAAGAATAATGGTTTGGGGAGAAGCATTTGGAGGTAAGAACAGAGGCAGTAGCAACAGTAGAGAAATAACTTAGGACAAATAGTAGGTAACAGGTAAGTGAATAGCACTGATTGAGAAAAATAGGAGTGAGACAGCGGTGGTGACAAAACAGCAGTAAATGAGGCAGATAAGACTGTAGGATTTGTGCCACTCCATCATGCTTCTCAGCAAGTTGTTTGTAGCCTCCCTTCTTTGTCAGAAGATAGGCTGAAGCAGTTAATTGCCTTGGAACTGATTACTTGATGTACCACCTAGGATACTGATTAATTTCCAACTGATCAATCAATCAGTTATATTTACTGAGTGCTTAAAGTGTGCAAATCACCATATTAAGCTCTTGGGAGTGTACAATACAATAGAATTGGCAGCCATGTTCCCTGCCAAAAAGGAGCTGTTGATGACTGAATTTCTTGGGCCACTTTCAGTTACTGTATTCTCATCAATTTAATTTCATTCATATTTAAAGTTTAGGGTTGTGTATTTTAGACAACAGCTTACCTTGCATGCCAGCCTCCTACTGTGTCAAGAATTATGTATTGACTAACAACTGTGCTTCTCAACAAATCCATACGAAGCTTTCACTGGATTCTTTGAATACTCCAAACTCCAACCTTGCTTTCTCTCATTAAAGCATCTCTTGAGTCCTCTGGTTCATCAGTAAACAATGATTGATTGACATGATTCTCATAGTATCTTCTCCCTTTTTTCTTAGTCTGATCAGTCCCACAAGTTGGACACATTTTGTGCTACAACATGTTTCTCAGGTGAAATCCTTCAACACAATCTGAATTAAACTGTAAGGTCATTGTAGGCAGGGAACATGGCTACCAACTGCATTATATTGTGCTCTCCCAAGGTCATTTCATTTCATGATTGATTGTCTTTGTAGTTGAAATTACAAAGTTGACGGATCTTGTGACCAAGAGGCAGGACAGGGAAGTGGGATGGGGGGAGGACTTTCATCCAGAGCTGCCCTCTTCTACAGGGACAGGGAGGACAGAGTCTGTCAGGGGACATTGTGGATTGTGAATTTGCTCTGTGTAAGGGAACATGCCTACCAAATGTGTTATACTGTACTCTCCCAAGCATTTAGTACAGTACTCTGCACACAGTAAGCATGATAATAATTATGATTGGTTGACTGAGAGATTGATTGACTACTGCTGCAAGACCTCTATCCCAGAACTGATTCCCATGGCAACAGCAAGGAGGGGTGGGGGCAGAGTGTCTCTGTAGCTGCATGTAAATTGCAGGGGCTGGGAGTGAACTGTGAGGGTCATGTGTCCCTCTGTGAGACCTCTTTCCTGGAGCTGACACCCATGACTGGGGCTAGGGTGACTGAGCCTCTGGTCTAGGGTTTCTCCCAGAACTGACCCCCACAGAAATCTGGCACCACTGCTACTGACACACTCATTTGTATGATGGGCCTCCACAGCCACCCAAAGAGAGGAGGCAGAGGAAAACGAACTGGCCCAGTTCCAGTGACAAAGAGCTCTGGGAAGGACTGTGTGAATGGGAGGTTGAGAGCTTGATTTTCCTCCAGAGCTGACTTTGGGGAGGTCTTGGAGGCAGATGCCAGACCAGTGCCAGTTTATGGCATATGGCTGGCAGATATCAATTATAGGAAACAGCACCATCTTAGGTTGTTAGTTCCACCTCTTCTACTAGGGATTGGTAGATCTGATAGGATGTCCAGACACATTCGTATTCCAACCCAATGCTTCTTTTGCAAATCACAGTCCTCTGCATCATCAACTCTTTAAACTCACTTCTCCAGCTTCTTTCTGTGGCATATCTAAAGTGACAACTAGATTAAATGATAAAATGATAATAAAGACATGGTACAATGAGTTTCTTTTCATTGTCTTTTCCCTATGTATTCTTTCAATCATAAAGTCATAAAATGCTCTCTCTCCCTCTGCTCCACATAGGGTAAAATAAGCTGACATCTAACAGATATTACTACACTAAATATACCAAACCAGACACAGCGGCCTAGTTAAGCCATAGCAACAAAGCCAAATTCAGTTCAGTGATTAGTTCTAATTCCAACACTGGAAAAAAACTACCTATAGAAATGTAGCATAAACAACTACCTGAAAAATAATAGAGATATTAAGAAAATTAAGTCACAATGGAAACAAATAACTTTAAATATATACTTTATGTAGGCATATATTTAAGATGATGGAGTGCATCAGAGGTTTTCCAAATTAGTTAACTGTAGAAAAAGCATTTATTTTAACTGCTAAGAAAATATTATCTAAAAGTGAGTGTTGCTGAACGGCAGTTTATTAGACTGAAGTGGGAAGTGTCCTGGAAGGAGAAATAAGGATAATTTTAAGATCTGATTTTAGTTATCCTTATAATGGTCAAAAATTATAAAACTATAGAGAAGAACAATAACAAAAAAGAATCTTCAAGCATCGATTTAAAATCTACACAATAAGTATAGTTTTGTCAATAATGATTTAGGAGGTTGTGTCTAATAGCTACACAGAGGAAAATTAATTGTTATAGGTCAGAGAGGTAAACATAGGAATAATATGTTAGTTAATCTTTATAATGGATATTTTTTCCAGTTGATCCTAATGTATTCAAATTCAAAATACAGTTGGCAATGTGGTATTGAGTGGCAAGAAACATGAAAACAACTAAGGATACATCTTTTTCCACCCTTAGAGAGCCCTATGTAAAACCGTATATATCCATGAACAATGTAAAATGTACATTGATCAACCAATGTTATTTATTGAGTACTTACTGGGTGCAGAGTACTGTACTAAGAACTTGGGGAAATTACATTATGGCTCAGTTGGTGGAAAAATTCTTCCCACAAGGACCTCACCCTCTGTGGGAGAGGCAGATATTAAAGTAGATTAGGGATATGGGAAATAGTAGAGTATAAGAATACTTAAGAATTGTGGGACTGGAGTGAATATCAAAGTGCTTAAGGGATACAAAGCTAAGTTCAGAGCTGATGCAGATGTGTGGGTGGATATGGGGAAAAAAGGCTTAGCCTAGAAAAGCCTTATGCTGTGACCAAGATCTGTTATCAGTGAAAGGACACATAATTTAGCAGAAACATAATTTTTAAAAAAATCACTTCAACTTAATGACTCCCTGTCCCAAGACCTTTTAACAGAAGAACTTCTTCTTGATGACTTCAGTCTTCCCATTCTCCTTCCCAGACCCATGATGATCTCGCCAACTACTTTGTAAAATTTAAACCATCAGTCTCCCATCATACTTGCATTGTTCTACAGAAGCTTTCTCACCTCTTTACTGCTTTCCAGCTGTTTCTCTAGAGGCAGTCTTCCACCTGATCTTCAAACCTCCACCCCTGTGCATCTACCTTATCCTCTCTCCTACCAAAAATCACTTGCTCCTACCCTTTACCCTCCCACTTTCCTATTTTCAAACTTTCATTTTTCAATGGTTTCTTTCCTTCTGCTTTCAAAATCACTCAAATCTTCTCTAAAGTCTTCCAAACATCTGTCATTTTTACTGCCCCTTTCCTTCAATTCTATATCTCTGACCCCATACCTATGCAAACTCTCAAAAGAGGTCATAAATACCTGATGCTTTTATTTCCTCTCCATTCATTCTCTTCATGACCCACTACAGTCAGGTTTCACATTCTTCAGCCTATTGACACTTTGCATTCTAAGGTGCCTAATAATCTCCTTGTAGCCAAAATAATAATTATAATGATTTTAAGGAACTGGGAGCAGAGAGTAAGGATGTGATATTAGTGGGAGATGTGGTAGGAAGGTTAGTATGGAAAAGCTCCTGAGAGTATTCACACATTTATTCCCTCCCTTTGTTCTCACACAAGTGTCTCATTCAGACATTCCAGCTAGGATTCTGATGTGTTGGGCATTGTCTCCTTTTTCCCTTCAAAATCTCAAATGTGCTCATTGGTTGATAACTCTGGTTTACTGACCAACTTAAAAATTGGAGATTTGAGAAAACTGGGTCCCCAAATTTTGTTGTTCTGATTGAGCTGGGCCTAGACGGAGTAAATTTTGGACTTGCAGGATTCTAAACAATGATAACCAGACCATTGAAAAAGAATTACATGACTGATTTCTTCAATTACGAAAGACAACACAATGATTTCTAAGTCCGCTGCAACTCCACTGGCCAAAGTACTCATCCAGGTCTGAAATCTAGCTTGATATAAATAATCGTTCAATCAATAGTGAGCATTTCCTATCTGCAGAGTACTAAGTGCTTAGAACTGCGCTAGTGCACCTAGTCTTGTTGTTACAAATTCATGAAAAGCACACTGCATATTATTTTAAATGAGTTGTGCCCTCTTAAAAGAGCCCCTTAAATTGAGATTCAATAACTCCATAAAAGATAAATCTAGTTGCCATGCAATAAACAGTAATTAATAAGTTAATATCAATTAAATACTAAAAGTATTAATTCATATTTAACATCTAACTACTATAATTTGCAATAGCTATCTTATTAAATGCTAATTAGATTCCTAAACATTCTTACAAGTTTAATGCATTAGTAACAGGAACTTAAGTACATATTTACTGTATCTGCATTTCTGAGTTCATTACATGGCAACTAGATTTATCTCTTTTACTCTAATTAAATATACTAAGCAAACCTCAGTAACTTTTCTTAACACATACCATAACTGTTTTATTAGTTTCAAATTAAATGCCCATTTAATGCTTCTAATCTATGGCTACCTCTAACAGATCCATGCCAAGAGAGCAAAGGTTATTCTGACATTGCACAAAAAAAAAATAATTTTCCTGTCTTTGGGTGAGAACTTTAATAATTGAACTTCTTGGGTCTTTTTATGCAATGATTAACCATTTAATTTCAACTTTATGTCATCCTACCAAAATGGGAAGGCAGGTGGCCTCTAGCTTCGGGTTTCCATATGGGTTCATACCCCCACCCTGGAGAGACACATTCCACAACTTCCTACTGGTTAATTTGTTTTTCCCATTGTTGCCAGCCTTTCTTTGCTCTCCATTCTGCAGCCTCTAAGAAAATCAATGAAGGACTCTCTTTCTTTGCTTTTCTTATGAGGAAGTATTTTACAGCACCCTTTCTCATTTGGTCTTATTTCCACTAATTGCAGCTTCACTGTTAATGAAACATCACTAAGCAGAGCATTAAAAAAAAATTCCTGTTAACATTTGCAAGCAAAAGTGAGGCCAGGTGGAATGGCTACAAAAACAGTGGCTATGCCAAGGTTACAGCCCTGGGATGATTTTTAAGACTAAGGAAAATACAGCACTTGCATGTAGCTAATGATTTAGAATCTTTGGTCCTTCCACATACGATGGGGGATGTCATAAAAGACAGGAGGCTGCTGTGCAGCCAGAAAAGCACATTAGCTATTAACCTTCCCCCAGCCGATCAACTTTATTTTGCAATCTTCCCTCAGAACCATTAGAATACCCTGAAGAAATAACTTTCCAATTAAAAAGGATCTCAGAGAACAAAGCCATTTTATCTCTGACTCCTGGTGTTCTTTATTCCAATAATTTAAATTGGAATTGATTTTTCAATTTAGCCGTTGACTTGCTATGGACACACAGCTGAAAAGGCCGAATGGAATTGCATGGCTGAAATATTTGTCTTTGTGATGCACTTCTCATAAATTCACAGAAGCCTGTTTTTTTTTTTTTAATGCATTTTCTTCTGCTGCTATTGCTGTAGACAACAGCTTTTTAGCCCAGCATGGGCAAACTGAGAAAACACGTCCAGGATGACCTCGAGGGCCTCATTTTCTGTTCTTCGTAGATTTATCTAATTGTTACATCTCTGGAAAAAACGTGCAATGGTCCAAAAGATCCAAAATTATATTTGTTTAATAATTTGCTTTTGAGATTTCTATTTCTTGACAGAGAAAATAAAATGCCTTCATCATACATTAAAAGCTTTCTACCAACTATGAATATGTTCTTTTTCCAACAGCTAAGTTTTATTATTTATCAATTTTGTTACAGTCACTTCAAATAATGAATTTATAATGACCGTTTAATAATTATAAATTAAACAAATCAAAAATTAATACCCACTTAGGAAAATGGGTGTTCATTTTTTCTCATAATAGCATTAGCTTTATCTAATAGCCATAGTGAAAGTCACAAAATCCTAAACTCCTTTCCTATTTTCAGTTTTGGCAGTCATTTTTATAAATTTTAACTTGGATAAAATCACTCCAACTCAGACTGTTTTGTAGAAAACAATATGAACGTATTTAGTGTATTCTTTCTTTTGGCATAGGACAGCATTACCTGTAGGTGAGTAAAAGATGCTTGGTTCACCTTCTTTCTAGTCACATATACTGCCCTCCATGCAATTCACTAAACTTCTGCAGGATTGCTCTCCAAAGTGCAAATGTCAGATGTTTAGGTTGCCTAGAGTTGTAGGGTCCAGATATACATGGGCCACAGGGCCAAGGCCATATATTGGAAAGCTTTCTTTTTTAGAAAGTGTAAAGGGAAAAGTCATCTCTATAGTGGGCATTGCCATCTTCCTTCCTGCCATCCTGGGTCCTTGATCTTGGCATGCTCTGTGCAAGCAGGAAAAGGTATAAAAACTGCTCCCACGCATTCTCATACTTTCCATCACTTCCAGACTTCGAGTCTATTTTGAGGATATATTTGTGTTGTGTTTTAATGTTTCTTCACTACTGATATGTCTGTCGCCAGTCCCTTCTTCCTACTTAAACTCTTAGATTTTGAGCCCCCTGAGAGGAAGCGATCATGTTTAAATTCTACCTGTGTATTATTAGACTGTAAGCCCGTCAATGGGCAGTGATTGTATCTGTTGCCGAATTGTACATTCCAAGCGCTTAGTGCAGTGCTCTGCACATAGTAAGCACTCAATAAATACTATTGAATGAATGAATGAATTAGTGTAATACTCTGCTCACAGTAAGCACTTACTAAATAATAGTATTACTCCAAATTTTCTCCCTTTAGGAATGGATAGAGATTGGAAAATTCTCTCTTGATTTAAGAGGAAATATATTTGATTTTCTCAACTTAGAACATGGATGCATTGGAGGTAGTGGTATGTATGGAGTGAAAGTATCAAAAATAAAATGGTTGTGATTATAAAGAGCAAAATTTATAAGGGTTTATGACATTTTAATGGATTGAACAAAGACTAAATTACTAGGATACCTAAAAAACTAAACATGTCCAAAACTGAATTCCTTGTCTTTCTTCCCAAACCTTGTCCCCTCACGACTTTACTAACCCTGTCGACAGTACCACTATCTTCCCTATCTCACAAGCTCATAACCTTGCTACCGCCCTGTACTCTTCTCTCAAATTCCACCCGTCCATCACCAAAGCCTGCCAGTCCTACCTTTACATTTTTTAAACCTGCCCTTTCCTCTCCATCCAACCCTCTGCCACACTGATGCAAGCACTTTCCTCTAAATTGTATGCTTGTTGTAGGCCGGTGACATGTCTACCAATTCTCTTATATATTGAACCCTACCAAGTGCTTCACACAGTATTCTGCACACAATAAGCTCTCAATAAATATAGGTTGATTTAATGATTGATTATCCCATTGCATCTTGTCTACTGCATCTGTCTCCTTACTGACCTCCCTGCATCCTGTTTCTCCTAACTCCAGTCCATACTTCACTCTACTTCACAGATCATTTTTCTAAAAAAAAGGTTCAGCCCATTTCTACTCACTCCTCAAGACGCTCCAATGAATGGCTGTCCATCTCCGCATCAAACAGAAACTCCTTACCATTAGCTTTTTAAAACATTTAATCAGCTTGCCCCATTCTACCTCACCCCACTGATCCACAACAACACAGCCCTCATGCGCCCAGAGCACCAATTAACTCACTGTGCCCCACTTACATCTATCTTACCATGGCCCCTTTCTCACATCCTCCTTCTAGCCTGGAACTGCCCTCCCCTATCTATATATGCCAGACCACCATTCTCCCTGACTTCAGAGCATTACTAAGGTCACATCTCTTAAACCTTCTCTTCCCTGGCTCCCTCTACCTTCTGCATCATCTATGCACTTTATGAATAGATCTGTAAACTTTGGGCATTTGATATTCACCTCACAGCACACATGTGCAAATCTTTCAATTGTAGATTATAAATTATTTATATTAATGTGTGTCCTCCTTTCTAGACTCTAAGCTCACAGCGGGCAGAGAATGTGTCTGCTAACTTTTTTGTACTGTATAGAATACAACAATTCTGCATTGCATTGCATTTTCCCAAGCATTTAGTACAATGTTCTGCACAAAAAAGTGCTCAATAAATACCACTGATTGATTTATTGATTTATTTATTAGGATAAAATTAGTCATATAGCTGATTAATCATCCTGTCAGTTGCACCTTCAAAACCGTTAAAATCCATCCTTTCCTCTCCATTCAAACTGCTATGTTAATACAATCACTTATCCTCTCTCGCTTTGCTGAACTTGCTGACCACCTGGCCTTCTGTCTGTCCCCACTCTGCTGCCCAGGTAATTTTTCTGCAGAAATGTTCAGGACATGTTTCCCCACTCTTCAGGAAACTCAAGTCATTGCCCATCCACCTCTCCCTCAAACAAAAACTCCTCACCATTGCTTTTAAAGCACTCAATCAGCTTGCCCCCTCTCCTCCTACAACCCAGTTGGTATACTTTGAATCTCTAATGCTAATCTTTTCACTGTACTACAGTGTCATCAATCTCACCATCGACTCGTAGTCCAGGCCACTCTGGCCTGGAATGCCCTTCTCAAATCCAAAAGAAAATTACTCTTCTCCTCTTTAAAGCCTTATTGAAGGCACATCTCCTAGACATAGAATAAAGTGGAAACATGAAGCTATCATACGTATTCCAAAAAATACGTATGAAAACAATTAATGATGGTAAAGTAAGGCACAGGTTTCCCATAGTTCTCAACTGTATATGCTCAACTGCTCAACATGCTCAACTGTCTCTCTGACCTCCCTTCCTCCTCTCTCGCCCCGCTCCAGTCTATTCTTCACTCCGCTGCCCGGCTCATCTTCCTGCAGAAACGATCTGGGCATGTCACTCCCCTTCTTAAACAACTCCAGTGGTTGCCTATCAACCTCCCCTCCAAACAAAAACTCCTCACTCTAGGCTTCAAGGCTCTACATCACCTTGCCGCTTCCTACCTCTCCTCCCTTCTCTCTTTCTACCACCCACCCCGCACGCTCCGCTCCTCTGCCGCCCACCTCCTCACCGTCCCTCGGTCTCACCTATCCCGCCGTCGACCCCTGGGCCATGTCCTCCCGTGGTCCTGGAACGCCCTCCCTCCTCACCTCCGCCAAACTGATTCTCTTCCCCTCTTCAAAACCCTACTTAAAACTCACCTCCTCCAAGAGGCCTTCCCCAACTGAGCTCCTCTTCTCCCTCTACTCCCTCTGCCACCCCCCCTTACCTCTCCGCAGCTAAACCCTCTTTTCCCCCTTTCCCTCTGCTCCTCCCCCTCTCCCTTCCCATCCCCACAGCACTGTACTCGTCCACTCAACTGTATATATTTCCATTACCCTATTTATTTTGTTAATGAATTGTACATTGCCTTGATTCTATTTAGTTGCCATTGTTTTTACGAGATGTTCTTCCCCTTGACTCTATTTATTGCCATTGTTCTCGTCTGTCCGTCTCTCCCGATTAGACTGTAAGCCCGTCAAATGGCAGGGAATGTCTCTATCTGTTGCCGACTTGTTCATTCCAAGCGCTTAGTACAGTGCTCTGCACATAGTAAGCGCTCAATAAATACTATTGAGTGAATGAATGAATGAATAAATATATTTTCATTACTCTATTTATTTTGTTAATGAGATGTGCATCACCTTGATTCTATTTATTGCTATTGTTTTAATATGTTCATCCCCTTGATTCTATTTATTGCTATTGTTTTTGTCTGTCTGTCTCCCCCGATTAGACTGTTAGCCCATCAAAGGCCAGGGACTGTCTCTATCTGTTACCGATTTGTACATCCCAAGCACTTAGTACAGTGCTTTGCATATAGTAAGCGCTCAATATATACTATTGAATGAATGAATAGTTCCACCTACAATTCTTGACTTCAACTAAACATAGAACATGATCCTACATATGGATCATAAAAGGGATGTCTGAAGGGAGTTGGAAGAGGAGGAACTGGGATGATGATGAAGGAACTGAAGATGAATAGGAGTGACCAAGAAGGGTCAACAAGATGTAAGAAGGGATGTAACAGTGGAGTCAGGGTTTGTTACCCATGCAGCTTTGGTTCACCATGATAAGAACCCATAGGTGATCACTGATTACTGGCTACATCCTGACATGGAACGGGGAATGATGGGATGCCATAAATAGCTACTGCTGACCAGATTTTGATGATGCCTAGAGTTCATTGTCTCCAAGCAGTGGCCAAAGATAGACCAAAATCCTGTGAGCTAACTTCAACTAAAGCTAACATTCTAGTGATCCATTACAGCAGTTTCTCTTTCTGTGATAGACAATTTACAGCACATTTGTATTCTACGTACTGAGGTAAAAAGTCAGTTTATATCCAAGAGAAGCAGCTTTAGAGAAGCAGCATGGCTTAGTGGAAAGAGCCCAAGCTTGGGTGTTAGAGGTCGTGGGTTCTAATTCCATCTCTGCCATTTGGCTGGATGGCCTTGGGCAAGTCACTTACCTTCTCTATGCCTTAGGTTACCTCATCTGTAAAATGGGGGATTAAGACTGTGAGCCCCATGTGGGACAACCTGATTACCTTGTATCTACCCTAGAGCTTAGAACAATGCTTGGACATAGTAAGCACTTAACAAATACCATCTTCATCATCATTCTTATTTCCAACTTTAAAGTTTTCCTTTAATGGATTATGTTATTCAGTGAAGAAAAGGAAGAAAGCTTCCTTTTCATTATTATTACTTGTCTAGGTAAACTCATATAAGGTCTATATTACTAATGACATAAAACCCACAAAATATAATGAATTCTTGAATCAAAATATGTTATACAAATGCCTTTTTTAAAAACTGCTCTGAAAAGACTGTGTATGAACAATGTCATAATTATTAACTAAACAAGTAAAATGGAAGTATATTTGAGGGCATTACTCCTCTCACACTATGTAGATTCTGTTAGTAAAATCTGTTTGCTATCACTAAAATTAAATTAAAACTACCAAAGTTCTTATATTTGCCAATAGCCAAGGAAAATATTTGATTCAGATTCAATATTTAGCATCAAAAAGCCTTACAATTTTTCCAGAAAATTGATTTGCTGTGTGATTTTAGGAGGAAAAAAAATCAGTGTTTTGAAAGCAAGCATTAAAAATAATGAAAGTTGAAAACAACAGCTGGATATATTTGATCCTCAGTGAACTTACCTATTGATGTTTTTGAGTGATGGAAGAGGAGAAGAATAAAGTAAAGTGAGTACAAGAGATCAGGAGAGAAAGAAAGCTTTGATTTATCTGTTTCATCTGACTGAACTTCAAGATTATTATGACATTTTTCTACATACACTTAAAAGTAAATTTGTGTTTACAAGGGAAAAGGGAAAACTTTGTGGAGAAAATCTCTTTGTAACAGGCACAAGGTAGATACTTCAAATCTTTGGAAAAAACTTGTTCCAGATTCAGAAAAAAGAAAAAAAATGACTTTGATTCACAAAGCTTTTCTTCCATTCTGTAAAACTCAGATATATTTGGATGTACTTGCCTCTCAGCCAAAAAAAATTTAAAAGAATTTCCAAAATCTCCTGTTGTTCATTATCCCAGCCATGGTTCCAGGCACCTGACAGACCTGAAACATCTCTTCAGTCTGCTGCCTTTTGGAAGAATACTGGTTTCATGCAATCATTGGTATCAATCAACAAAGTGTGCCTACTAGAAAGAACAAGGGTCTGAGCAATAGGATTTCTCGGGTTCAAGTCCCAGCCTGCCACTGACCTGATACATGAACTTGAGTAAGTAACTTAAATTCTGTCAGCCTCTGTTTCTTGAAATGTGAAATGAAATTAGCTGAATTGTGATCCCTATGCGGTTGAGAGATTTTGTCAAATCTCATGTCCTGTTATCTACTTCAACACCTAGCCTTAATAAATGTCATAATTATTATTAATAGGTAGCAAAAGAACCTGATTATTACTGATAGTGTAGATAAGCAAACAAAAGGGAGAAAGCTTAAAAAGAATAAAAGTCATCAAAATGTTCTCCATACTACTACATATCTATTTTTTCCAGGAAGGAACCTGATAATCAGGCTTTTAATTATTTGGAAATCCCAAATATAGCTACTGAAAATCAGCAGTTACCTTCTGCAATTACCATTTCTAGAAATATCGGCAGTTTCACTTCCAGGATAAATCTGGAAATCCCTTCTGAGCCTCCAGGACCTTTAACTGTGAGACCCATGCAGGACAAGAATTTTGTCTGACCTGAATACCTTGAATCTATGCCAGTACTTAGTATAGAGGGTTACCCTTCAGAGCATGAATACTAGCATCCCATGCTATTCATCAGAAGGACATAACATGGATTACTGTATTTGCACATTTTAAAGCAGGCATATCCTAAGGCTTGATTCATTTTAGTTTAAATAACACTTCAAAAGGACAAGTTGTTTTATTTTTTTTAAATATGATTTGAGGACCAAGGAATACATCATTTTCTTAAAGTTGTTGGTTTTTCATTAAGATAGAATTGATCTTTTGCAAATGACATTTTACTGAACATTAAATCAGAACAAATGCTTTAAAATTCAGTGAAAACTGTGTAGGAGGGGGTGCATGAGAAGTTCAAACTATTGTACAAATTGAGCTTTTAAAGTTTTATGTGACAGGAGCTTTACATGACAGAAACACTTTTTAGTTCACTGATTTTTTTAAGCTAATAAATGCACAAAGGCAGTTTTGGAGAGCACTTTATAGAAACAAATATGTATCAATTAACTATAAAATTTCTTCAAGCTTGAATTCAAAGCTCTTTCAACTAGTAAAATAAAGGAGAAATGTGTGATCTTAAAACTTTTTCAACCAACCTACAATTCCCCTTTGCACTATCATGTTCTGTCATTAGACTGTAGCTTGCTTTTCAAATGAAAGCAGGTAGTAAGACTATCTAGTGTAAAATAACTCAACCCTTATCCTCTAAATATGGCTTGCACACTTGGAGAAGACCATTAGATCGCTCAGTCTGTAAATGAAATCTATCCAGTGATTATTCTTTACAATTTTTTTTTACTACAACATTATAAAAAAACTCCAGACTTTTCATTGTAATAATAATACTGATGGTGGCATTTGTTAAGAGCTTACTATGTGTGAGACACTGTTCTAAATCCTGGGGATGATAAAGATGATTAGGTGGGGCTCACAATCTTAGTCCCCATTTTACAGACGAGAGAACTGAGGCACAGAGAAGCACAGTCCCCCTCCAAAAATAAATTAAAAACACAATGCAAATGGTATATGCCCCATCACTATGGCTGCCTTTCAATTTATTCACCTAAACTATTTATGATAACTGTGATGCTCTTTTAACACAGCATGACTAGAGCTGTTTTACTAGGGCCTGTCTTTGATGTCACTCTATTATAGAAGTAATGTTGGAAATGTCGGAAGATCATGCTGAGCTCACATAGTGCAACATGATATTAATCAACATACCTTATCCCCTGGGCTCAAATAAAGTAAGCATAGTGTGTGGACATTTTAGAGCATACTGTTAATATACAGTTATTTTAAGATTACTGGTTGATCATTCATTGTAGAACTTGCATGACTTTACTGCTTGCTTTTCCTCAGCACCATAAAATCTATCAGTTTCTCACAATACCTTGAGTCAAGTATAAAAAAAGTTATCCAAATTCTAATTTTGGATGTCAGTTGAAGAAAAATATGAATCTTCTTTAGTAATGTTCTATATGAATACAAGAATACTTTTAGGGTTTAAATCTATTTTTTTCCAGCCTAACTAAATTGCATCTCTACTAAAATATTTAAAAGTTTATGAAAAATTTTCATTTGTTATTTCATTATGTCAGGTTAGAGCCACTTGATCTAACAGTGTCACTAGGTAGAGAAGCAGCATGGCTCAGTGGAAAGAGCACGGGCTTTGGAGTCAGAGGTAATGGGTTTGAATCCCGGCTCTGCCACTTGTCAGCTGTGAGACTGTGGGCAAGTCACTTAACTTCTCTGTGCCTCAGTTACCTCATCTGTAAAATGGGGATTAAGACTGTGAGCCTCACATGGGACAACCTGATTTACCCTGTGTCTACACCAGCACTTAGAACACTGCTCTGCACATAGTAAGCACTTAACAAATACCAACATTATTATTATTAGTTCTGTAATCAAATATATGATACTAAATATTTGAATAATGACTTGAAGAGGGTGGAATAAAGAAAATGTATTTCATAAATATGTTTCTGAAAAACCAATATCTGTTTTCTAGGCATTTCTTAGCATTAGGAAGAAGATACAGTACTCATGTCTAGCATATCCATACTCATAACCAGCTATTTGCTTTGCTTTGTCAAAACATATGAAAAATCATTAAAGTGTTTTAATAAATGTCTGGTTTTCTTGCTCATTCATCTTATAAATATTAATTAGCCATGGATCAGGCAATTAAAGTTTAATCAATTTGCACTAATTAGCACCACATACGTGCATAAAAAGATAAAACCAACTCTTGCATCTGGCTGTTATTTGCAGTTTTTGTCAAGTGCTGATGAGTTTAATCTTGAAGGGAAGATTAAGAAGAAAAGAAGAAAATAAGCCAAGACAGTAGTGTTAATTTTATTAAATCTTCAGTAGAAGCTGAGGTCATGAGTAAAGTGGAGGTAATGGCAAGCAATGTCTCTCTTTATACAGATAAAGGCCAGAGCATCAGTTTGACAGCTTCTTATAGCAGCAACGCAAAGAATCTCCATATTTTCAATCAATAAATCAGCTAATTGAAAACAACCAAAATAATTTTCCATATCTCAACAGATAGAGGCAATCTTCCCACATTGCTACCACATAGCCCATATCCCAACTTTGCTTCTGGTATTACTGGGTGATACTAAGCAAAGTGATACAGCTGCTCTATCTACAAAACTGTTTAGGGCCTACTTTCTCCTTTACAGTTAGCTAAATGAATGAGCAAAATGCTTGTAAGACTCTCTGCATCTATATAAATGAAAGAAAAATGTTTCTCATTGGAATCGAAAGACATTGCAAGTGGCATTCAAGGCTTTTATAAGCATTTCATATCTCAACATTTTTGTCCCATACAGATCTTTTAGCGAATAACTACTGTTTTATATCTTTGACTTCTGAATTTGATTAAATAAATTATACTAGCAATCTACTAAGAAGATATTATACAGTGCATTTGCATTACTATTTTGTGATATAATAACCAGTGAAAATAAAGTGTTCCATTACTGCCTATTCATACAATTGACAAGGATTATAGAGAATGAAACTAGTCTTTAATCACTGATGGAAATTTACCTTAGACTTGGCAGATAAAACCACACATTTTAAGATGATTTAGCATTGTACTAAAAAATAGATCTTGATTCATAAAAAGCTATGCACCATTTACATACAGATTTTAATACAGTTTTTGCAACCTCTGAATGGTTATTGATATTTTTCAGACAAGGTATGTATGATTCATTAAACTCCTTATTCCCTTGTGATCAAAGCATACTTGCACTCTTTCAGTTTATATCCCAGAAAGAGGACAAAGGCAGAAAAAGAAACTACTTATTTTTAAATAGCCTAACCATGATAGACTATGAATGTATCGATCATTCCATAAAATGCCATCTGGTTTTTATGGTGCATCATCACTGCCTGGATTATTTAAAAGATATTTGAATACTTGTTACACTAATATATTGTCACGTATTACTGGACCCAATCAGTAGTGTATGTGTATGTGCGTATGTATGTGTGTGTGTGTGTTTAGTCTTGAATATCCACAGATGATTCAATAGTATTTATTGAGTGCTTACTATGTGCAGAGCACTGTACTAAGCGCTTGGAATGAACAAGTCGGCAACAGATAGAGACAGTCCCTGCCATTTGACGGGCTTACAGTCTAATCGGGGGAGACAGACAGATAAGAACAATGGCAATAAATAGAGTCGAGGGGAAGAACATCTTGTAAAAACAATGGCAACTAAATAGAATCAAGGCAATGTACATTTCATTAACAAAATAAATAGGGTAATGAAAATATATACAGTTGAGCGGACGAGTACAGTGCTGAGGGGATGGGAAGGGAGAGGGGGAGGAGCAGAGGGAAATGGCAGGAAAAGAGGGTTAAGCTGTGGAGAGGTGAAGGGGGGGTGGTAGAGGGAGTAGAGGGAGAAGAGGAGCTCAGTCTGGGAAGGCCTCTTGGAGGAGGTGAGTTTTAAGTAGGGTTTTGAAGAGGGGAAGAGAATCAGTTTGGCGGAGGTGAGGAGGGAGGGCGTTCCAGGACCGCGGGAGGACATGGCCCAGGGGTCGACGGCGGGATAGGCGAGACCGAGGGACGGTGAGGAGGTGGGCGGCGGAGGAGCGGAGCGTGCGGGGTGGGCGGTAGAAAGAGAGAAGGGAGGAGAGGTAGGAAGGGGCAAGGTGATGGAGAGCCTTGAAGCCTAGAGTGAGGAGTTTTTGTTTGGAGCGGAGGTTGAAAGGCAACCACTGGAGTTGTTTAAGAAGGGGAGTGACATGCCCAGATCGTTTCTGCAGGAAAATGAGCCGGGCAGCGGAGTGAAGAATAGACTGGAGCGGGGCGAGAGAGGAGGAAGGGAGGTCAGAGAGAAGGCTGACACAGTAGTCTAGTCGGGATATAACGAGAGCCCGTAGCAGTAAGGTAGCCGTTTGGGTGGAGAGGAAAGGGCGGATCTTGGCGATATTGTAAAGGTGAAACCTGCAGGTCTTGGTAGCGGATAGGATGTGTGGGGTGAATGAGAGAGACAAGTCAAGGATGACACCGAGATTGCGGGCCTGAGAGACGGGAAGGATGGTCGTGCCATCCATGGTGATAGGGAAGTCTGGGAGAGGACCGGGTTTGGGAGGGAAGATGAGGAGCTCAGTCTCGCTCATGTTGAGTTTTAGGTGGTGGGCCGACATCCAGGTGGAGACGTCCTGGAGGCAGGAGGAGATGCGTGCCTGAAAGGAGGGGGAGAGGACGGGGCGGAGATGTAGATCTACGTGTCATCTGCGTAGAGATGGTAGTCAAAGCCGTGAGAGCGAATGAGTTCACCAAGGGAGTGAGTGTAAATGGAGAACGGAAGAGGGCCAAGAACTGACCCTTGAGGAACTCCAACAGTTAAAGGATGTGAGGGGGAGGAGGCACCAACAAAGGAGACCGAGAATGACCGGCCAGAGAGGTAAGAGGAGAACCAGGAGAGGATTGAGTCTGTGAAGCCAAGGTGAGATAAGGTATGGAGGAGGAGAGGATGGTCGACAGTGTCAAAGGCAGCAGAGAGGTCAAGGAGGATTAGAATGGAGTAGGAGCCATTGGATTTGGCAAGGAGGTGGTCATGGGTCAGTTTACCAGTTCTGATCCCAGGTAACAGCATCTGATTATCCGTTAGCACTGAGAGAAAGAGGTAGGGGGGAGAGAGGAAGGGGCAGAACAGGTACTCCCAAGAGCATGGCAGTGGAGATGCTGGGGAGATGGGTCAGAAAATGGCCCATCTTCCTGGTTCAGCCCTCACTGCCACCACCAGCAACCTTCAACCCCACTCTTATCCTAGAAGCCCACCACAGTGACAGGGAATGTCATTGGCTAAGGGGACAGCAATTCCCCATGCAGCCTGGACTGGAAGACAGTGGCTGCTGTCATCGTCTCAGATCTATCTGGGCCACCCACTTCTGCTTTATGGGCCCATGTGCCATCCAATATCAAGTTTCACTCAAGCAGTCTGGCTGACTTTCGACTGTCCACCCCACTCTATGTCCACCCACCACTGCTCTACCTCTCAACCTTATGACATTACACTCTCCCACCAACAGACAGTGGCCTCCAGCTCCTGGGGGTATAAGCTGAAGAGGGAAAGAAAATCAATATCCCCACTATGTTGCTTTTCTTATTTTAGAAAACAAAGAAATTAATAGAAGAAAACCTTTGCCAAAACAAGGGGAAGGATGAAGGATGTTAAGGGAGGGAAAGGGGAAATGGCTGTCATAACCCTAGAGAGGGAGGTGGGGGAGGGGGGAAGAGAGAGAGAGAGAGTGTGTGTGTGTGCGTGTGTGTGTTAGGATGAGGTAGTAGACAAGGGTAATGAAAATGGAACCAAAATATAGGTCCTATATATACACAAGGAGCATAGTGACAACAGGTATCCTACACATGTGATAAAGGTCTGGTATGGGAAGGTACCATCTTAAAATGAACCTTATCTGTCACCTCAGAATGTTCAGGAGCAGGGCTAGATCAGTACAGGCTTCATAGGGGATTTAGCCCACAATCATGGGATTAGAGGGAGCTCCTCTGCCTCATACGCATCTCAGCTACTGCCATTTTTGATGGCAATAATGGTCCTTATTACCTTCCACTATCCTGGCATTTGGGATATTAGGAGGATGGTGCCGAAACATTCATTCAATAGTATTTATTGAACACTTACTATGTGCAGAACACTGTACTAAGCACTTGGAATGTACAATTCAGCAACAGAGACAATCCCTGCCCATCAACAGGTTCACAGTCTAATCGGGGGAGACAGACAAAAACAAGACAACTTAATTGCAATAAATAGAATCAAGGGGATGTACACCTCACTAACAAAATAAATGAGGTAATAAAATAAATAGGGTAATAAAAATGTGTACAAATTAGCACAGTGCTGAGGGGAGGGGAAGGGAGAGGGGGAGGAGCAAAGGGAAAGGGGGAAAAATGGCCTTAGCTGAGGGGAGTTGGGGGGGCAGAGAGGGAGCAGAGGGAAAAGGGGAAGCTCAGTCTGGGAAGGCCTCTTGAAGGAGGTGAGCTCTCAGTAGGCTTTGAAGAGGAGAAGAGAGTTTGGAGGAGGTGAGGAGGGAGGGCATTCCAGGACAGTGGGAGGACGTGGGCCAAGGGTTGACAGCCGGATAGGTGTGAACAGGGGACAGTGAGGTGGTGAGCGGCAGAGGAGCAGAGCATGCGGGGTGGGCAGTAGAAAGAGAGAAGGGAGGAGAGGTAGGAGCGGGCGAGGTGGAGAACCTTGAAGCCCCAGAGTGAGAATAATAATAATAATAATGTTGGTATTTGTTAAGCGCTTACTATGTGCAGAGCACTGTTCTAAGCGCAGGGGTAGACACAGGGGAATCAGGTTGTCCCACATGGGGCTCACAGTCTTAATCCCCATTTTACAGATGAGGTAACTGAGGCCCAGAGAAGTTGTGACTTGCCCACAGTCACACAGCTGACAAGTGGCAGTTCTGGGATTCGAATTCATGACCTCTGACTCCAAAGCCCGTGCTCTTTCCACTGAGCCACGCTGCTTCATGTGGCTGGGCAACCACTGGAGGATTTTAAAAGGGGACTGACATGTCCAGAGTGTTTCTGCAGAAAGATGATCCGGGCAGCGGAATAAAGAATAGACTGGAGCGGGGAGAGACAGGAGGAAGGGAGATCATAGAGAAGGCTGACACAATAATCCAGCCGGGATATTATGGGAGCCTGAACCAGTAAGGATGGAGCCATTTGGATGGAGAGGAAAGGGTGAATCTTGGCAATATTGTAAAGGTGAGACCGGCAGGCATTGGTGACAGATTGGATGTGTGGCGTGAATGAGAGAGCTGAGTCAAGGATGACACCAAGGTTGGGGGCTTGAGAGACAGGAAGGATGGTCGTACCATCCACAGTGACAGGGAAGTCAGGAAGAGGACAGGGCTTGGGAGGGAAGATAAGGAGCTCAATCCTTCATGTCCTCTGTGCATGCACAACTTCAAAGCAGGGCAAATCTGCAGCTTATCCAAAATCCTCCTTATCCAAAAGCTCCATTCCCACTCCCTCTCATGCTGTACCTCCATGGTGGCCACTTTAAGTTTCTATGATCTTTGAAGAGAGATTTATTAATAAGGAGTAGGGAGGAATACTTTGTAGTCCCACATATTTGGAGCTTAAATCCCACAGCCAGTCAATGCCAATGAGGCCCTGGCACTTCAGCTGCTCTCTTTGCTGTTCCCGTACTCTAACATCTGTGTCAAGCACAGCCCCAAGGATAAGACAGGGGATGTGTCTGTTACATTGTTATATGGTACTCTCCGAAACACTTAATATGGTGCTTTGAACACACAGTAAGCACTCAGTAAATACGATTGACTGACTAATTGACTCAGCCATTTCTTGGGGGAGGCAGAAGATTGGGAGCCTGAAAAGGAGCCTGAATTTCCCAGAGCCAGCAGTGTTGTGAACCACCCTGCTTGCCCTCCCTCTTAAGGTCTTGGTAAATTCTGTTTTGGGGCAGAGGGGTCCTGGATTCCTGGGTATTGAAGACACACAAGATACTCTAGGATTTTGCTGGTGGGAATCACTGTTTGGTCACCCTCTCTCACTTGAGCGTATTTACTTGCTCCTTCTCCCATCCTGTCACTGAGCCAGGATGGAGCAAGATTTCCTGCCACAGAGAGTGCATGCCCACTAGAGAGCAAGATCTGAACACTATTGCCACTGGCTTGAAAAGCCCTAAACTGCCAGTGTGTGCCAATGTCTAAGCTTGTACATTTCCCTTTCTGTTCCTGTCATAGACCCTCTAGACAAATGGTGGCAGAAACCAAACCTCTCCTCCCCACCTGGGTCTCTCTGGCAAGAATAGCTGGCTGTGGGGCACAAATTAGATTTGGCTATCAGTGGGTGTAATTCCGATGCCTTGCCTGTTCCCTGTGTTGAGGGACACTCTTCTCCTATTTTCTTGTGGGGGCAGAAGTGCAGTAGAGTAAAAATGAGTGTAGGGGGAGACACAGAAGTTGTGCAGGAAAGGAAGGAACCTGTAAGCTTAATCAGCCCAAGGGTCAAAGGAGTTTTAATCTGACTTTGGTTAGAAGACCTGCCACATTCACCTGCTGTGTGCTGCCCTGAGGCAATTCCATGCCATGATACAAACCCAAACAGAGCCTTCCAAAGGGGGAACTCCAGCATTCACATGGTGTGGTGCCATTTTTGCCTCTTGGAATGAAATATTTCTTGAAGCTTCTGCTATAAAAGTCATCCAATTTTTGATTGCTACATGAAGGACACGTCTGTCTTCTGTGCCTACCTTTCAATTACCCCAATTATCTGAGGTTTTCCATCAATATATCTTCAAAACTGTTCTCTTGTTTGCCTTGTTGCGTGGCTCAGTGGAAAGAGCCCGCGCTTGGGAGTCAGAGGTCATGGGTTCGAATCCCAGCTCTGCCACTTGTCAGCTGTGTGACTGTGGGCAAGTCACTTAACTTCTCTGTGCTTCAGCTACCTCTTCTGTAAAATGGGGATTAACTGTGAGCCTCATGTGGGACAACCTGATTACCCTGTATCTACCCCAGTGCTTAGAATAGGACTCTGCACATAGTAAGCGCTTAACAAATACTAACATTATTATTATTATTATTATTATTGTTATATTACCTCACACCTCCACTTGAAGAAAACTGTAATCTGTTATCTTTTGTCTTCACAGTTCCTGCCTAGTAAAAATTGAGATTACAAACATCATTGGGATGGTGGGGTATTGCTTGAATTGCAGGGTTTCTTTACTGGTGATCCTGTCTCACATTTCTCTTTAAATATCGTATAAATATGACATTATTGTGGCTCTAGGAATAGGCTGTGGCAGGTGCGGTACATACAAAATTCATAGCCCTCTAGAAAGTTGGACATCAAAGTGCTCAACTGAAGCAGTATTGTCTAGTGGTTATAGTACGGGCCTGGGAAACAGAAGACATGGTTCTAATCCCGGCTCCTCCACATGCCTGTTGTGTGATCTTGAATAAGTCACTTAACTTCTCTGGGGCTCAGTTACCGTATCTGTAAAATTGGAGTTAAACTGTGAGCCCAGTATAAGACAGGGACTATCTCCACCCTGACTACCTTGTGTATATCCCAGTGTTTAAAACAGTTCTTGGCACATAGTAAGATCTTAATACCAGGATTATTATTATTCTCCAGTTTGCCCTCCCTCCTACATCTACAACCCATCTACATTTCATAGTCACCCCAATCATAGTCCCATAAAATTTATGGACATATCCCTGTATTATTGCATTTCCCCATCAGTTATTAATTTCAGCATCTGTCTCCCCCTCTAGTCTGTAGGCCAGAACTCTACTGTATTTGTTCTTTTCCAAGCTCCTAGTACAGCTTTCAACATACAATAATCTATAAATAAATACTATTGATTACCAACAGATTTAACATTTATTGAACACTAGACATCATGTTGAAGCCTCTATCCATTATTTTCTTAGTAACATGATAAATTATTGGGAACTTATAGTATCTCTTAAGTGGTTACTATGCTCTGATTAATGGAAATGTTGGGCGATGATGATAGTGATGATGATGATTTCTCCCTTTGTAACAATTGATAAGTCTCAGTATGGCTATGAAGATTTTGGAAGATAGACCTGTGGGAAGACATAACAGTAGTATTAGTGGTTTGGAACTCCTCCACTGAAGTGTAAGGAGGTCTTTTGCAAGTGCTTAGAAGAGAGCATTTCACCCTCTTCCCTCTCTTTTTTAATGCTTATTATGCTCTAGGCACTCTTATTAGCAATGGGATAGATACAAGATAATCATATTGGACACAATCTCTGACCCACATGGGGCTCACAGTCTTAGTCTCCATTTTACAAATGAAGTAACTGAGACACATGGAAGTTATGTGACTTGACCAAGGTCACACAGCAGACAAGTGGTGGTTCTAGAATTAGAATCCAGGTCCTCTGACTCCCAGGCCTGTGCTCTTGATACTAAGCCACACTGCTTCTCCTCCTCTTCCTATCCTGCCTGTCCTGTTCCACTCAGGCATTGGGTGAAAGAAGCAATAGGCATAAGAACGTCAAACATTGTGAAGTGCTAATGCTCTGCCATAGCAGGTGGCTTTTTGTGTTGGAACCTCATTATATACTGTGATATTATTTACCAAGTTGGCCAGTGTTCTTAGGATTCCTGCTCAGTCTGTCCACTATTAAAGAACTACTGGAATCAGAAATCCTCACCACTGATAGCAAGGATTTTCCTACTACAGGGTGTACCACACCCTCACTATAATGAGGTATGGGCTGGGCTTTGAGTGAGATGGTGGACCAAGCACTAAACTAAATGCTAGGTACAAGATAAATATATATAATCAAATATACAGAACTGTCCTACACAGAGATTGAGCTCTTCAGAGGTAAATCTTCCTCATTTACAATTGAGAAAGTTGGAGCATGTAAAGGTTAAGTGACAAGGCCAAAGTTACACAATAAACTAAATTAGAAATGGGATAAGAACAAAATTATCTGATTACTAAACCCTGCCCCTATCAATTTTATTTCCTAATGCAACAGGTGATGGGATATCAGTAAAATACCTTCCAAGAAATCAGGAACAGCATAGCCTGTGATTACTATTAGCTGATAGTTTAGGTGACAAATTTTCTCCTTATATTGCTCAAGGAGAAAGCCACAGAAATCAGAGAAAATTGCCTATCTTATACTTGCAAAATACGTGTATTTTTCTAGGGGATTTTTCAACCCTAGCACTGTGTTGGACTGATTCACTTTTTTATTCATTCTGAATCCAGGTTGTAAAAATTCAGTAGTAACAGCACAAGTAATTTTGTCTCATACTTGACATACTAAATCCATTTTGAAAAGTTACCTCTCTATATATCTCACAACCCCTTCTCTCTCTTCCCTGTTACCAAATAAAGTAATTCAACATTTCTAGCCCATTTGTAGACTTATCAATATTTTGCTTCACCAAGCAATCCCTCCTATGCTTCTACCAGTGGAAAATCAAAATTAACCATCGTTTTGCACATGAGAAATTATTTGAGGGCAGGGGTTCATGTCTCCTAACTGTAGCTTATTCTCCCAGGGACTAAGTAAATATGGAGTTATGCCCACAGTAAGTGCTCAGTGCATATGAGTGATTGATTGGTTGACTGATTGAAATTTTTCAGATAGGTGCCATTTAGAACAATTACAGATTGATGCAAATCTCTCAAGCCACTAGTTGCCTTGACTACTGTTTCTGACTCCTCACTGACTCTCTGCCTCCTAATCTTTCCCCACTCCAATCTACACTTCACTCTGGCCTCCAAATCATTTTTAAAAATAAATTCAGTCCACATCTCCCTACTCCTCAAGAACCTCCAGTTGCCCATCCGCCTCTGCATCCACTGAAACTTTTTACCATCAGCTTTAAAGGACTCAGTCACCTTTCCCTCTCTTACTTTACCGCACTGATCTTTCACTGTAGGCGAGCCCTCATATTTCACTCCTCAAATACCAGCCTGCTAATTGTTCCCCCATCTTGATTACCTCAGTGCAAAATCCTTTCCTATATCCTCCCTTTGGCCTGGAACTTCTTCCCTGTCCATACACTCCAGAATAACATTCTCCCCACCTTCAAAGCCTTATTAAGGTCACATCTCCTCCAAGATACCTTCCCTGATAAGCCCTTCTTTCCCATGACTCCCTCTCCCTTCTGTGTCTTCTAAACACTTGGATCTGTACCTTTTATCCCACCCTCAGTCTCACAGAATTTATGTACATATTTGTAACTTCTTAATTCGTATTAATGTCTGCCTCCTTCTCTAGATTGTAAGCTCACTGTTGCCAGGGAATGTGTCCCCAACTCTGTTGTATTATATTCTCTCATTTCTAATGTCAACCTCCTCACTCTATCTTGTTCATCTTGACGTTGACCTCTTGCCCACATCTTTTCTGCGGCCTGTAATTCCCCCCCACCCCTTCCTATCAGACAGGCAATTACTATCCCTAACCTCAAAGCCTTACTGAATGCACTCTCCTCCAAGAGGCCTTCCCTGACTAAGTTCTCCTTTCCTCTTCTCCCACCCCCTTCTGCCATCACCTTAACTTGCTCCCTTTATTCATCCCCCACCAAGTCCCACAGGACTTACATACATATCTGTGATATTGTTTATTTATATTAATGTCTGTTTGCCCTCTGGACTGTAAGATTATTTTAAGCAGAAAATGTATATTTTATATTGTTACATAATAATAATAACAGAATTTGTTAAGTTCTTAGTATGTACCAAACATGGTTCTACGCACTGAGGTAGGTAGAAGGTTATCAGGTTGGACTGAGTTCCACATGGGACTCACAGCTTTAGTACCATGAGCCCTGGAACTATGTACTCTGCCATGCACTTAGTACAGTGCTCTTCACACAGTAAGTGCTCAGTAAATATGATTGACATTTACTGACATGCTTGGTACAGTGCTCTGCAAACAGCTAGCAGTCAATATATACCATTGATTGCATGATAATTGCCCCAGTCACAAGCACATTTAGTAAGACAGTCAGACATGTAACACTGTACATCCAGCAATCAATCCTATATAAAGATATTTTAGTGACTCTCCTTGAGGGAGTTTGCAGCCAGTTCTATAAACATGTTTTAATTGGTTGATTGGAATGTAAATAAATGAAAAAAAGTAGGGAACACTTTTCATTCATTCAATTGTATTTATGGAGTGCTTACTGTGTGCAGAGCACTGTACTAAGCACTTGGAATGTATAATCCGGCAATAGATATAGACAATCCCTGCCCTCTTAGAATGACAGCATTCACAAATTGGTACTGGTAGATTTGGTGTAGGTAGAGTTGTGTTGGTCAAGCATGAGGCTATTATACCATGTTTTTAATGATATTTGCTAAGGGCCTATTATGTCCTTGGCATTCTACTAAGCAGTGGGATAAATACAAGCTAATCAGGTTGGAGACACAGTCCATGTCCCCAGTGGGGCTCAGTCTAAATCCCCTTTACAAATGAGGGAAATGAGGCACAGAGAAGTTAAGTGACTTGCTCAAAATAACAGAGCAGACTTGTGGAAGAGTCAGGATTAGAACCTAGGACCTCTGACTACCAAGCTGATGGTCTTTCCACTAGGCCATGCTGCTTCTATCCCCAACCTGTATTTCAGCCTTCTATCCTCTGTAACTTCACATTACTTAATACAATCAAATCAAAATTAGATGAAAGGGTCTAAAGCAATTTGCTAGTGGAGGACTTAATAATGTAGAATGGAGAAATTTGTATCTATAAATTCAATCATTAATTCCCATTAAGTCCCTGAACCAAATAAAACTTAAATCATTAATTTCTAAGTTGTCAGTGGGTACTATCTCATCATTTTTCCATATCACCAACTTCTTCTGAGATACAACCTGGAGAAGCTGGAGAAGCAGCGTGGCTCAGTGGAAAGAGCACGGGCTTTGGAGTCAGGGCTCATGAGTTCGAATCCCAGCTCTGCCACTTGTCGGCTGTGTGACTGTGGGCAAGTCACTTAACTTCTCTGTGCCTCAGTTCCCTCATCTGTAAAAATGGGGATGAAAACTGTGAGCCCCACGTGGGACAACCTGATTCCCCTGTGTCTATCCCAGCGCTTAGAACAGTGCTCGGCACAGAGTAAGCGCTTAACAAATACCAACATTATTACAACCCCATACTAAAAGAGAACTGGAAGAGTTGGATGGAACCTAATATCTTAAAAAGGCATGAAGCAAGTCTTAACTTAGAATCAACTCAGACATCTGTCAGTCTCAGCATCAAGGAAATTCTGCACTGTTTGAGCAACAGAGAAGTACATGTCAATTTAGTTTTAGTACTTACGATAGCCTGCTTTTAAAGTTTCTTCCTGGACTTTTGTTTTAATGCGTTAAATTGATAAATATGAAGAGAATCCTAATTTAATTGCTTCTTATTTAAAATGGGAAGGAATATTGTTGAATGGACATTCATCTCACAAGAGATTATTAAAGTATTTGTTTCATGATCCAAATGGCTATCCCTGCAGTATCGGATTTTTCATATTAAAATAATTTTGACAATCCAAAAGTTGTAACTTTATGTATCCTTGTCACTAAATCCTACCCTAAAAAAAGTTTAATACTGGTTCTGATTGTCTTTGTCATAATGTTTGCTTTTAATTGATCCCCAGTCCATTGGTATTTACTTAAAGATCAATTTTATTTGTCTGTACTAAGGTTAAGTTTAGCAATATTTCCCTAAATTATATGGATGTTTAGAGCAATAAGAAATAGTTATAATGTTTCAGCTATGTCCTGAGCCAGGGCTAGAATCAGAGGAAAGCATTAATCTGCCATGATAAGCCAGGTATGAATGGAGTGAACCAGAAGACTACTAAAAAAATCTTAATAGCTGAAACATTTTGGCCTTATTCTCAGTTCCTGGAATAAAGGTTTGGGAATGGAAATTTACATCTCAGGATATAAAATTCACTTTGATATGCCATGCAGATAACATTTTATTGATTGCCTATGACTATGGTTTCTCTTCCAGTTCTTACTTGTTTCACTGAAAGGTGAAACATATCTTGGGTGGAATCACTCCAGGATTGAGTAAAATGAAGTAGTATAGACCAATAGAAACTCTTTGGGATAGATAAAAATACTATTTTTTGTATATATGTGAATGTGTGTCTTAATATACTTTGCTACTCAACTCCAACTTACTCACTATACTTCAATCCTGTCTACCTCATCACCCACACATTGTCCTCATCCTCCACATTATCCTACAGTCCATCACTTTCCACCTTTAAACTCCACCACCTAAAATTCATTACTTAATTGGTAAGTATAATCTGATAACAGATAGAGACTATCCCTACCCAACACTGGGGTCACAGTCTAAAAGGGGGAAGACAGACAACAAAACAAGTAGACAGGCATCAATAGCATCAAAATAGATAAATAGAATTATAGATATATACACAGAATCGATCTTGGGAGCCAGAGGGAAGAGTTGGATGAGAAGAAAGAGTAAAAGGAGGATGACAAAAATCTCCAATTTTCAGTCTTGAATTCAGCAATGTCAACCTTCTCACTCTGCTTCTTTCTCGCCTGTCCTGCTGTCGACCCCTGGTCCACATCCTAACTCTGACCTGGAATGCCCACCCTCCTCACATCCACCAAACTAGCACACTTTCCCCTTCAAAGCCCTGCTGAAAGCTCACATCTTCCAGGAGCCCCCCATTTTATTCGCTCCTCCTCCCTTTCCCATTTCCCCCACTCCCTCCCTCTGCTCTACTCACCTCCCCAAAGACTTACGTATACATGTACATATTTTTCTATTTATTTTATTAATAATGAGTATATATGTACAATTCCATTTATATTGATGATACTGATGCCTGTTTACTTGTTTTATTTTGTTTTGTTGTCTGTCTACCCCTTTCTTGACTGTGAGCTCATTGTTGGGTAGAAATTGTATCTATTTGTCACTGAATTGTACTTTCCAAGTCCTTAGTACAGTGCTCTGCACACAGTAAGCTCTCAATAAATATGACTGAATGAATTAATCTGAGGCCCCTAAATGCACATGGAAGGGAAAGCAACCATTCACTGTCTGTTCTAATTTTTCATATGAAAATGGTAGCAATTATGAAAATGGTAGCAATTATTATTACATTTGTTAAGAACTTACTATGTGCCAAGCAAAGTTCTAAATGCTGTGGTAGATATAAGTTTTCTAGTATTGGATACAGTCCCTGTCCCATATGAAACTCACAGCAGGAGGGATAGCATGTCTAATATCCCTTTTACAGATGAAAAAACTGAGACACCAAGAAGTGAAGTCACTTCCCCACAGCAAGCAGTTGGCAAAACCAAAAATAGAGCACAGGTCCTCTGATTCCCAGGCTCATGCTCTATCCACTAGGCTATGCTGCTTCCCAGATGCTTCTGGAGAGAAATTGCTACCTAGGCCAAGCTGATTAAGTCTCATCACTCCCAAAGTGATTTTTTTACAGAAGTATTTTTTTTTTTTGGTTAAAGATTATTTCTCTGGGAAAGAGAGATGGTAGCGAACACCATCTCCTGGTCTTCTCTCAGAATATTTGCCTTACAGTGTGAGCCCCTGGATGCACAGACAATGTCTGTCCCCACTGAGTATTATCTTCCAGAGTTAAGGACAGTGCTCTGCAAACAGGGCTTAATAAGTACCATTATTACAACTCCTACTCTGAATGGCCCTCAGCACATTCAGAATGATCAGGAGACCAACAGAAAGATTAGAAAATAGCAGGGGTGTTGCAAGTTACAAACACCATTATGGTTATCTTTATTTGCACAACAAATTGAATGGAATAGCAGAAAAAACAGGTCTTTATAAACACCCACAATGTAAGTAGAAGTTCTGACCACTAGTAACATCATTCTTAAACATGGATTGCAGGCTTAAGACCCTTGTGGTCAGGGATTGTGCCTACAAACTCCATTGTATTGTACTCTCCTAAGTACTTAGTACAGTGTTTTCACATGGCAAGCACTCAATAAATATCATGCATTTATTGACTGCTCTTCCCTTATGTCTTATGCACAAATGTACATGGGGAATTCCATATCACAATTTTGAAATTATTTTAGGCACAGACAGGTGACATCTGAGAGCAGGAAAGTATGGTGATGACTTTAGGTCCCTCAAGCTCTGTGCAACTGGGCTCCACAGTGATTCAAAGAAGATGAACCACCTTCTCTGGGGAACCGCCTCAAGCCCCCTGCTTTTTTTTGTAAATAGTATTTGTAAAGTGGTTACTATGAGCCAGGCTCTGCACTAAGCTCTGATACAGATACAAGATAATCAGGTTGGTCATAGTCCCAGTCCCACATAAGGCTCCCAGTGTTAAGCTCCATTTTACAGATGAAGTAACTCAGTCACAGAGAAGTTAAATGACTTGCCCAAACTCACTCAGCAAAAAATGGTAGATATGGGATTACTACTTAGGTCCTCTGACTCCCAGGCCCATTCTCTTTCTACTGCTTTCTTTCTATTTTCTGTTTCATGCTGCTTTATTTGTACTTTAATTTCAGATTTCAGGAGTGGATTTACTCCAGCAGGACCATGTGGGTGTGAAACGGTGAAGGCTGACTGCATTACTTAGGGAAGGCTTGGGATAGGGACAAGTGAATAGTAATAGTAATAATTATGGTATATAAGTGCTTACTATGTGACAAGCACTGTTCTAAGCACTGGGGTGAATACAAGGTAATCAGGTAGTCCTATATCGGGCTCATAGTCTTAATCCCCATTTTACAGCTGAGATAACAGGCATAGAGAAGTTGAGTGGCTTACCCAAGGTAACCTAGCAGACGTGTCATAGTCAGGTTTAGAACCCACATCCTCGGATTCCCAAGCCCATGCTCTTTCCACTAAGCCAAGCTGCTTCTAAAATTAATGAATGAACTAATTTTAAAAAATAACATATGTTCTTAATGCCTTGGGTCTATAGGCACGTTGCGAAGACATCACAACAGGGAGCAGCAGTATAGGAGCAGCCCTGGGATGACTAGTTAGTTTGAGTTTTCCTAAGGTATTCCTTACTTGGGAGTGGCAGCATCTTGGCATATTTGTTGGAGTCTAAGGAATTATATTCCAAGCTTTGGTGAGATCCACAATCTATAGGAGGAAATGATGAATTTACTTGCATGCATCTCATTATTTTAGAGTATGTAGTTAAACAGAAAAGGGCACTGGTCCAGTTCTCTAGGATGACAGTCTTCAAGGAGATAATTGGTTCATGAGGGAAGTAAAAAACTAATGAACATTTTAAATGGAAGTCCAGAGGTTGAGGCTAAAGGTGAGGTTGATGAGGGAGAGAGTATCTGAATAAGGGCTGTGCATGAGAGATCAAGAAGCTCTGTCACATTTCTACCCTATCCAGCAGAGGTGTCATTCCCACCTTAACTGAGCAAAATCCTTTGGGTCCTAAACTCTTCACCTCATCTTGAGCTACTTAATGTTGGTAGATTCTGGCTGGTTAGCAGCCATTAGTGAGGTATGACCTTGTGAAGGGGGACCCAGTTCCTACCCATTTTCCCAATACACATCCTAATGAAGAAATACATTGTACCTGGAAGCACAGATGACCCACCAGACAAGAGATCTGTCACCACCATCACAGAGGCAGTGGTAGCCACAACCCTTGCTCCTCAGAAGAGAGAAACTCTGTCAAAGAATTGAGAGGTGGGAGCCTGGGACCTGTAATATTTCACAGCTGACATGTAAGAGTACAGCAGGCCATGTCAGAAGGAGGACAACCCACAGAAGACATTATTAGGCCTGAAGGTGCCAGGCATTTTGGAGGGAGTTTTGTCAAGACCACCAAAAAGGTGGTTAAAATTTGGATTGGGATTTCTAGCGTAACTACATTAGTAGGTAGTGATGAGAAGTGAAAGGGAGAACACCCACTGTTTCTGGTGGATAGGATTCAGGCATGGGATTAAATATAAAAAGACATCCAGTCAGAGTTAGTGGGGATCCTAGAAACCAGCTCAATAGAATGAAGAATGGGTTTATTTAGGGCCCACTAGGGAGGCATAAGGTAACCATGTTTACTCTGAATTTAGGAGTTCAAGATGCAGATGGTAGATTGACAACACCTAAAAATCTACCAAGATAAGGCAGGACCTTGGTAAATAAATAAAATGGCATAAAAGAGACCAATGTCTGGAACTCTGGGAAAAAGCACATGCATGAAATTGCAGAATACTCTAATCCAAACTGCTAAACCACAATTTCAGATAGGCAAGAAAACACAGAACATGGCCGAAGAGCCAGATTAAATTGTCACAAGTAGCCCAAACTAAACAAGTGCTCCAGCTGGTGCCCAAAGCCAAGGGAGGTATAGGTGTCCATAACACAGGGACAAAGGGGCAATTAATGGTCTTCACATTAGTGTGGACTGAACCCCGAGACTTATTTATCCTAAGTCTCTGACTTTGATCAAGAGTTTCCAAACAGGGATGAAATGCCTTAAATTCCAGTGTGGCCTAGTGAACTAGAAGTCAGAAGGACCTGGGTTCTAATCCCAGCTCTACCACTTGTCTGCTGTGTGACCTTGGGCAACTCATTTCACTTTTCTAGACCTCAGTTCTCTCAATTGTAAAATGGGGATTAAGACTATGAGCCCCATGTGGGACATAGACTGTGTCCAATATGATTAGCTTGTATCTACCCAAGCACTTAAAACAGTGCATGATACATAGTAAGCACTTAACTAATACTATTATTATTATTTTTATTAAAACCTCAGGCTGGGAGTTGGGACCAAGAAATAGCAAAATGACCACTGGGAGCAGGAATACAAGGAATAAGGTTTGATTATGTCACCTAGTAGTGATTTGGAGAAGGTGGAAACACTCTAGCACGATTTCCTACATAAGAATCAATGATGGGTTTTATGAGCGGACTGTTGGAAGTTAATTCAGTAAAAGTTCAAGTGCCTTTGGGAACATTTGGGGAACAACAGAGGAAGCTGATTGTGTCAGGTGGAATATTTAAATAGGCACACTGATAAGTAGAACTTGCTTATGGCCATGACCCTTTGGACATATTGTTAAAGATGCCCCAAGAATGAAAGGTAGTTATGAGGCCTGACCAGAGAGTGCTACTGGGAAGCACTGGGCCTAACCTGACTTCCAATGTTCGCTCTACCATTTGCCTCTTGTGTGACCTAGGCAAGTCATTTAACATCTGTGCCTCAATTTCTTCAACTGTAAATGGGGATAAAATACCTATCTTATCTCCCTTCCTTTTAGCCAGTGAGTCCCATGTGCAACAATGACTAGTTTCACCTAATTATCTTGTATTTATCCCAAATAGTCATTTACACATAGTAAGGGCTTAATATTAGCCCAGTTATTACTAATTCCTCCACACTGCCCCTCACTGGGTGGAATCAACTATTTATATGCATATTTTAGGGTAAGTGTGTCAAACATTTATTACTATATTTTTTTAGAAGAATTTCCTTTTCAAAAGTCTTGTGTTTTCTGGATTGGCTAATTTGTTGAACCAACCCTCATGTTTCCTGTATAATGATATCTTATTTTCTAAGCACCTTTTTTCATGTTGTATTTTGCCATGTTTATGGGCTTTATCTCAGTTTGTGATTTGCCTACATTGTTTTCCATTACTGTGCTCTGTTTGAAAAAGACTTGATGATGATAATCATTCAGCTCCTGGAGTGTGATCTGTGTGGTGAGCCTCCCTCATTCGCCCTTCAAATTGTCTTCATTCTCAGCAATTAAATTGGTTTTAGCTTTGTTTACAATTAGGTTGTTGCTTTTCTATGTCTGGCAATTGGGAAATTCCACTTTTTTTTCCTAACACAAGGGTTATTTGGGGACTGAAGACAGTGTTAATCACTGTCTTTGAAATCCAACTTCACTATGCATTTACCTTCCTCAAATCTCCTTGCCTAGAAATTATTCAGTGGGACCTATTATCAATAATCTATTGATTCTGTGTAACTGTTTAATGCTAATTTAACAAAACTGATTAATAAATGAATGATTCTATAATAATTTATAGGCCTTTGATTGCTTGACAGAAAAGATGCCCCTGTTAAAAAATAAAAGGGGCTCTCATTATACATGAAACACTTTTAAAACAAGATGTTATCTTCATGCTTCAGAACTAATATCCAGAAGACTAAAGTTTTATCAATCAATTACCGGTATCTTTTGAGCTCTTACTGTCTGCTTTAGCTCTTGTAATAGAATTGGTGGCATGACTGCTGCCCACAAAGAGTTTACAGATAGAGGAAACGGTAGAGTGTAAGAATTACATACATTAGTTCTGTGGAACGACAAGAAAGCAGTTAGAAATACTGATCTGAGTTTATAGGCAATTCAGAGGGCAGGAAGGCAAGAGGAAATGAGATCTTGAGAAAGGCTTCTTGGGAGGAGATGTGAGGTAGGAGGAGGGTTTTTATTGGGGGGAGAATGGTGGATTGTCAGATATGTAGGGGGAGATAGTTCCAGGTCCAAAGAAGCAAGGGGTTGGTATTGGGACTGTAAGCTTCTTACAGGCAGGGATCATGTTTACCAACTCTATTGTATTGTACTTTCCTAGGTGCTTAGAAAAGTGCTCTGCATACAATAAGCATTAATAAATACCATTAATTGATTGTTTGATAGGTGAGATGGAGGTACAGAGAGTAGGTTTCCATTTAGAGGGGGTGAAGTGTGCAGATTGGATTGTAGTAGCTCAGTGGGGTAAAATAGGAGAGGAAGCTGATTAAGTGCCTTAAAATTCATGGTTAAGAAGTTTAACTGACTGATGTGGAGTTAGATGGCCAACTATTAGAGGTTTTTAAGGAGTGGGGAGATCAGTAATGAACATTTTTAGAAAAATGACCCAGGCAGCAGACTGAAGTATGGTCTGGAGAGGGAGAGACCGGAGGCAGGGAGAGAAGTGAGCGACGATGCTGAGGCAGTAGTCAAGGTGGGAAATGGTAAGTGCCAGTTCATCATGGCAACAGTTTGTATGGAGAGGAAAGTGCAGATTCTAGAGATGTTGAGAAAGTAGTTGTATTAGTTAAATCCAAACTGTGTTATACACTATTAGAAAACATGACCAGAGCACTTTAAACTTTTCAGATCTAGCCAGGGAAGAATACATGGACCACAAACTTTCTGGGGTAAATCACTCACATTTCCTAGAATCTAGTAGTACTTACTCCTACTTAGATTGTGCACCCAATGTGGTACAGGAACTGTGTGCAACCTGATAAACTTATATCTATCTCAATATTTAGAACAATACTTGACACACAGTAAGCACTTAGCCAATATCATTAAATAAAAAGTACAGGCCAGGATTATAAGCTCATGAGACAGAGAGGATGGTAGCCACAGTGCTCAGCACATAGTAAGTGCTTAAATGTTATTATTATCATCATTATTACTATTATCATCATTAACATTCTCATTCATTCATTTGTATTTATTAAGTGCTTATTGGGTGCAGAGAACTGTACTAAGCACTTGAGAAAGAACAATACAACAATAAACAGAGACAATCCTTGACCACAATGAACTCACATCATAATAAGTAAATAAAATTACAGATATGTACCTAAGTGCTGTGGGGCATATAATCATAAAGCAGCAGCAGTTTAACAACATCCCCCACAAGAATGTAAATGTATTGAAGGGAGATATATCTATGAACTGTATTGTACTCCAATTATTTTTATTATCATTATTACTACTCTCCCAAGTGCTCTGCACAAAGTAGGCATACAATAATACCATTTATTGATTGATAGAACAGGTTCAGCTAAGGCAAATATCTTCCATAAAAAATTTTAAAGTAGTTTCATGTCACTCTCTCAGGGTCACATCTAGTGAGTTTCTAGTACTTGGGAGGTACTTGACTATGGGAGGTAGAGTCAAGCAGAGTGCTTGCAGAGTGTGTATGGTGTTCCGCCCATAGTAAGTGCTTAATAAATACTACTGAATGAAGCAGAGGCAGGCCAGTTCCATCCCCAGCTTGGGCAGTGGCTAGCGAGCAGAAGGCAGTCTGCTACAAGACTCCTCTGCGTTAGGTAGCAGCAACAAGGGAGAGAGTCAAGGTGGAGACAAGTTTACTATGTGGAGGGAGGCATTGGTAAACCACGTCTCTATTTTTACCAAGAAAACTCTGTGGAAATACTACCAGAACAATTGCTGATGGGAGTAGATGTGTCCATGGTGTTGCTAAGGATTGAGATGACTCCACAGCATAGGACAAGACAAGTTTCATGTCATAATTAATTTCTCTCAACAACAGTATTTCCCTATCAGAAAAATGTTGTTTTTCAGATTCAAGCCAAAAAGTAGAACCATTAAATGGCATGAAATATTCTTTTCAGTGTGGCATGTTGTTTTTTAAACAGTCATCTTACCTGTAGGATTTTTGCAAAAATGTATATACAGTGAAAATACAAAATACCTAATATCGGAAACTCTTTGATTCCCACTACAGAAATATCCATAATTATAGAGATTGTGGTGATTGCACATTAATACTAATTCTCCACTAAAACTGATCCAATTAAAAGATAGTACCAGTTTTAAATTAAAGTCTCAAATTTGCATTTGAATGATAATAATTAGATTAGTCAATAAAACTCTCAAGTAAAATTTTATCTTTATTTTCCATGTTAAAATGATTAAAACAAAATTCAATTTAACTATTCACCACTTACAGGATGGAGCAATTTCTGTATTCCTTAAATTATTGTTGTTGAAAGTGCTTTATTTTTATATATATTTACTACTAAACTCTGATATGTATTACACTGGAGCTATGTTTGGATTTCAATCTGTTGTGGGTTTTTTTTCCTAGCTTGTTAACTTCCTGTATTCTTGGGGGAGGAGATACACTGTAAACTGTGAGTTAAGCTATGAAAGGATGCTTAGCCACATTTTAACTTTCTGTGTAAAAAATATAATTTTGAAAACCAAACATTCCAATATTCCAACTTAGATAAATTAATATTTGATAAAGTTTCCTGGAAACTTAGTTTTCTAAGTACAGTTTTAAATTTCCCAATACATTGTAAAATGAACATTCATGTAGAGAAATATAATATCCCCCGGAGAAATTTTAAAAGTACTTTATTGTCTCCAAATACAGAAACTCTTTTAGACCAAGTGCATACTACATTTGAATCATGTTCTTTATTCTCAGGATTTAAGAATTTTTCTAACATTTGTGGCAGAACATGTCATGATTCTAAGACCAAGATATTGGATTTGAATTTAGCCAACACTTGTTGGGAGACAATTTTGTAACTGCATTATTGCCGACATCTTTATTTGTGTCAATTAATTAAATCAATCAATAGTATTCATTGAGCATATAAGCTATGTAAAGTACCTTTTCTCCCTAATTTCCTACTACTACTATCCAGCCTGCATGCTTTGCTCCTCTAAAGCCAACCTACTCACTGTACCTTGATCTCATCTATTTTGCCTATGACCTCCTATTCTTTTCTCCCACCTCCCTCTGCATTCATTCAATCATATTTATTGAGCGCTTACTGTGGCAAAACATTGTACTAAGCACTTGGGAGAGTACAATACAGCAACAGGCACATATTCTGCCCACAACAAGCTCACAGTCTAGAGACGAGCATAAATCTTGCACTTCAAATTGCATCTTTTATTTATTTACCCCTGCCTCAGCCCCACAGCACTTACGTAGGTATCCATGTTATTTATTTATATCAATATCTGTCTTACCCACTACACTGTAAGTTGTGTAATAATGATAATAATAATGGTATTTGTTAAGTGCTTACTATGTGCCTGGCATCACCCTATCTCCCTACTACCCTGCCTTTCCAAGCTCCTAGAACGAGAGGTCTACACTCACTGCCTAGAATTCCTTAACTCCCATTCTCTCCTGGACCCCCTCCAATCTGGCTTCCGACCCACTCTACTGAGACTGCTCTCTCTAAGGTCACCCGTGACCTCCTTCTTGCCAAATCCAATGGCTCGTCCTCCATTCTAATCCTCCTTGACCTCTCAGCTGCCTTTGACACTGTCGACCATCCCCTTCTCCTCCACACCTTATCTCACCTTGGCTTCATGGAGTCCGTCCTCTCCTGGTTCTCCTCATCTCTCTGGCCGTTCATTCTCGTTCTCCTTTGCAGGCTCCTCCTCCCCCTCCCACCTCTAACTGTAGGACTTCCTCAAGGGTCAGTTAATGGCCTTCTTCTGTTGTCCATCTACACTCACTCCCTCGGTGAACTCATCTGTTCTCACCGTTTCAACTATCATCTCTATGCAGATGACACACAAATGTACATCTCTGCCCCTGACCTCTTCCCGTCCCTTCAGGCTCGTATCTCCTCCTGCCTCCAAGACGTCTCTACCTGGATGTCTGCCCACTACCTAAAACTCAACATGTCCAAAACTGAGCTCCTCATCTTCCCTCCCAAGCCCTGTCCTCTTCCTGATTTCCCTATCACTGTGGATGGTACGACCACCCTTTCTGTCTCTCAGGCCCGCAAACTTGGTGTCATCTTTGACTTGGCTCTCTCGTTCACCCCACACATCCAATCCGTCTTCAAAACCTGCTGGTCTCACCTTTATAATATCGCCAAGATCCTCCTTTTCCTCTCCACCCAAACGGCTATCTTACTGGTACAGGCTCTCATAATAACCCGGCTGGATTATTGTGTCATACTTCTCGCTGATCTCCCTTCCTCCTCTCTCTCCCCACTCCAGTCTATTCTTCACTCCGCTGCCTGGCTCATCTTCCTGCAGAAACGATCTGGGGATGTCACTCCCCTCCTTAAAAACCTCCAGTGGTTGCCTATCAACCTCCGCATGAAACAAAAACTTCTCACTCTAGGCTTCAAGGCTCTCCATCACCTTGCCCCCTCCTACCTCTCCTCCCTTCTCTCTTTACACTGCCCACCCCGCAGGCTCTGCTCCTCTGCCGCCCACCTCCTCAACATCCCCCGTACTCGCCTATGCCACCGTCGACCCCTGGGCCACGTCCTCCCGCTGTCTTGGAATGCTCTCCCTCCTCACCTCTGCCAAACTAATTCTCTTCCCCTCTTCAAAACCCTACTTAAATCTCACCCCCTCCAAGAGGCCTTCCCAGACTGAGCTCCCCTTTTCCTTTTGCCCTCTACCCCCCCATTCACCTCTCCTCAGCTAAACCCTCTTTCCCCCCTTTCCCTCTGCTCCTCCCCCTCTCCCTTTCCCTCCCCTCAGCACTGTACTCATCTGCTCAACTGTATATATTTTCATTACCCTATTTATTTTGTTAATGAGATGTACGTCACCTTGATTCTATTTATTTGCTATTGTTTTAATGAGATGTTCACCCCCTTGATTCTATTTATTGTTATTGTTCTTGTCTGTCTGTCTCCCCCGATTAGACTGTAAGCCTGTCAAAGGGCAGGGACTGTCTCTATCTGTTACTGATTTGTACATTCCAAGTGCTTAGTACAGTGCTCTGCACATAGTAAGCGCTCTGCACATAGTAAGCACTCAATAAATACTATTGAATGAATGAATAATAATAATAATGGCATTTGTTAAGCAGTCACTGTGTGCCAAGCACTGTTCTAAATGCTGGGCATAGATACAAGATAATCAGGTTGCCTCACGTGGGGTTCACCATCTTAATCCTCATTTTACAGATCAGGAAACTGAGGCACAGAGAGTTGCCCGAAGTCACACAGCAGGCAAGTTGTGGAGCTGAGATTAAAATCCAAGTCCTCTGACTCCCAAGTCCATGCTCTTTCCACTAAGCCTTGCTGATAAAATACCCAATTTACAGATGAGTTAACTGAGGCACAGAAATGTGAAGTGGCTTGCCCTGGTCACCCAGCAGACAAGTGGCAGATCCAGAATTAAGAACCATGACCTTTTTATTTCCAGTCCTGGGCTCTATCAATTATGCCATGCTGCTTTCCCTAAGCCTTTGGCACAGAATATATCTACCAACTCTCTTATAATGTACTATCCTAAGTGTTTGGTACAGTGTTTTGCACTCAATAAAAAAAGTTGGTATTTGTTAAGTGCTTACTATGTGCAGAGCACTGTTCTAAGCACTGGGGTAGCACCCAATAAATAAGATTGATTGGGAAGAGTATAACAGAGTTAGTAGATATAGTCCCCTATAAAAGGATCCTACAATGTAGCAAATAAAACAAAAATAAGCCTCAAACAAATATTCAGGTAAATTAAAATCTGACATTTTCTGACTTCAATATTATTACTGAATAAAATTTTTGGTGGAAAATTCTCAAGGTTCAATGACCGGATAGCACTTTCTTTTCTCAAGATTAAACATTCATGAGTCAGACTCCAGCTAAATTTTTATTTTCTAATGGTTTCATAGAGGAATTGTGTTAAAAGAATTGGCACAGTGCATTTCAGTTTAGGCCTGACAGAAGTGCTGGCCTCGGTGTGTGCATGTGTGTAATTTAGTTGCTGTGCTACTGGAAGTCTATGGAAGATTAATGAATAGTAGGGCTTCGTGGCAGTTGTGAGCAAATGCAGGTTAGAGAAAACCAGCTACCATCTGTTCAAAATGTCTTTTTCAGCTCTTAAGGAAAACAGTTATCAGCAGGAGATAGAGGCATTCAGTGGTTTAAATATTAATTTTTTTTGGTGTCAGTTGTAGCTTTATCTCTTTTACTCTAACATATGTGCATTATGCATATGCAATGTGATTGCAGATCATATTTTTGTAATGTAAATTTCACCTTCATGCTCATCCTTACTTTTCTAATACACCCAAGGTTCTCAGATTCTCACTCCCATATTCTAACCTACACTGTTACCTTTGTGGTTGAAATCATGTTTTTAAGTGGACTGACAGTCCATCTAAATACAAGTGAGGTTGAGTAACAACTCAAAGATTTTCATTAAGAGAAAAAACTACAACTGAAAGCTATCAGTAAGTTGTACTATCTTTTAGTTGTGCTATTTTTTTTTTTTTGAAGACTAGACATCGTAGGCAAAAGCAGGTACCCAGATCAAGAAATCCATTCCCACTCCAAGTGGCCCTGATGCCTCCTGTGACCATGGTCACTAGAAGAAAAAGCCTCAGGCAACCTGGGCTTCAAATCACATCCCCCACCCCCATGCCCCGGACAGACACAAATGCATATGGCATATTCCTAAATCTTTTTATTACCAATTCTGAGATTTTTCTGTAGCAAAAGTAAAAAAAAAAAAATAATAAGAGTGATAGGAAAGGGATGACCACAAATTCGTGGTGTTCCATTTTTTTCAATGCCCTACTGAGAGCTCACGTCCCCCAGGAAGCCTTCCTGGACTGAGACCTCCCTTTCCCTCTGCCCCTCCCCATTCCTCCTACTCCCTCTCTCTGCCCCTCCCCATTCCCCGACTCCTTCCCTCTGCTTTTATTACTCTGTTATTAATGATGTGTATATGTCTATGATTCTATTTATCTTGATGGTATTGACACCTGACTGCTTGTTTTGATGTCTGTCTCCCCCATTTAGACTGTAAGGCTGTTGTTTGGCAGGGATTGTCAGATTGTACATTCCAAGCACTTAGTACAGTGCTCTGCACATAAGTGCTCAATAAATACAATTGAATGATTGAATGATATTAAAAACTGCAGGCTGTCTAAATGTGATTGCTGGAGTTTGAGATGGAATCAATCAGTGGTATTCATCAAGTGCTTACGGTGTACAGAGCAGTGCACTAAATTTAAAGGATTAGTGATGTTAACCCCTTACTGGCCCAGTGGAGTTTCAATACATTTTGAACTCCAAAAAAAGTACAAACAAGTGGGAGGAAAAGCAGAAAATATTCACCAGCCCCAGCTTTTTTCCACATGCCCATGAATCTCTAGAAAAATTCCAAGTATTTCTTCATTTCAGGACCAGGGTCAGGGAAGGCAGCTCGAAGTAAGCTGTCTGGACCCAAGCTTCCGGATCCAGGAAAACCAGTGGTAAATATTTGGTGTCCAGAGAGGTGGAGAAGGCAAAACACACATCTAAACAGCTTCTTCACCACACCCATCCCCCGTCCCTATCAGTACCAAAATTGGGCCTTAGTACATTTGATAGAAGAAATAGTAATACATGAAGTTGCATTAGTTGTCAATCACATTTACTGAGTGCTACTGTGTGCAGAGCACTGTACTAAGCTTGGGAGAGTACAGCATAACAGTAAACAGACACAGTCCCTGCCCATAATGAACTTACAGTCTAGTCTAGTTATGGTGAGTTTAACTTCTCTACTAGGAGATTATGTTCGAGAACTGATATGGAGCCTGTTACCACTGAGCCACAGTCTGTTTGACAGTTCCTGAAGGATGTGCTGGCCTTCTTGATTGGATTTTCTGTTTTCTTGTCTATCATTCTGTTGTTTGTCAGTGTGTTGCCTAGGTAACAGATTTCTCTTACTGCTGTTAGCTCTGTGTTGGCAATATGAGTTTTTGGTTGTGTGTATAGTACAGAAATTACATCATCTCAGTTTTCTAGACACTGTCAGCACAGGGAACCTGGCTGATTCAGAGAAGTGGTTTACAATCATTTGCAAGCTTTCTTGTGTGGGCTTCTAGGGCATTAGTCATAGGGGCATAGGTTCCCTGGTTATTTTCCCACCTAACAAGCAAGTGTATATATATGAAGAGATGTATAAAACACAAGTAATAAAAATAGCAATAATCCTATTTAAAAAATCAAGCAGAAAAGAATTCCAAATAGAACAACTTGTTTCTAGTCTTAAATATACCTTGACATGCACACTTAAATTAAAGACCTCTGCCTTATTAAACTTGGGTGCTTCCTGGTCCTACCACAAGGTAGCCTGAGACTCCCCATTCCGTTTTCGGCTTCTTTATTTTGACCCTCTGACTGAGGATCAAAGTGGTCTCTGATCTCCAATCTACAACTCCCTATCTTTCATTGACTTTTTCCTACTTATAATCTTATTTCCCCTCACTTCCAGCTCCCCTTTCAAGCAACTTGCCCTTTGGATTGTTCCTTCACTGTACCAAGCAATTTCTACAACTGCCAAAAGTCTACTTGGCGGGTAACCACGATAATCTGAAATTGCCAAGCTTATTCTCAACTGAGGAGTGTTCTTTTTAATGCCTAGGGCCTCTCAGTTTTTCAGCCAGTTCGTGACAGAATCAATGCAATCAGAAAACCCCAAATTCAAACTACAAACCTGAAGAATATCAGTACTGAATAAACTCTACCAGGGCTAATTTACAGCTTGTTAAATATCATGCCAAATGACCAAGAATTTCTAATTATTTTGAAACCACTGTCAGATCTTCATCTGTGAAGCTCAAGTTGCCATGATGCAACTGAGTTGGATAGAGGAGAAGAATGTGTGATAGGAGATGATCAAAGTCACTGTTAGATGGTCATCTGGGAAAATTGGAAGCCAGGTGGCTGAGGAATTACAAGGATATTCTGAGGGATAACTTTAATCAGAGCAGCATTGCCACTGATGGCTAACAAGAGAGAGTACAGCCTTGAAAACAGCAAGAAGGGATAAGTGAGTGTGAATCAAGTCACCTTATAGCTCATGTGATGGAGAGACAGCTCTACAGATAGCAATAGAACCTGCAGATTGTGAAAACTAACCCAAGAAGGAAACATTAGACAGTGTGGAAAGAACACTGTTTTTAAATTACTTCATCTATACTTGTAAAAAAAGTCATAAATAAGTGTTAATTGATAAGGAATACATAGAAAATTTCAATATGAAAAAAATCCTGTTACTGAACTTTCTATAGTATATAGTTTAGGTATTTATAATCTCTGTAAATTGTGCCACTTCAAAGTAATTTATACAATTAAATATACCAAAAATACAAGAGATAGAAGGTGGGAGGTAGTAAAATCCCATTTCTGTCACTGGACTGATGGGTGCCCTTGGGCAAATCACTTAATCTTTTTGTGACACTTTTTTTCATATTTAAAATGGAAATAAAACACCTGTCTCCATTCCATCCAAATTATCGACATGCTTGTCCAAGGAGTTGTCCCATTCCATCTCCACTACTATATCAGCTTTCTCAATGACCTCCCTGCCTCCAGGCTTTTCCATCTCCAGTCTACATTGAGTCTACACTACAATGCTGCCAACATTATTTTCCTAAAACATCACTGCATCATGTCCCAACTCCTCAAAAACCTCCACTGGTTGTGTCTTCATCTGCACCATGCAGAAATTCCTCACTATCAATTTAACACACTGAGACAGCTCTGCCCTCACTGCTTATTACCACTCACTGAATAGTATTTATTGAGTACTTACTATGTGTGGGAGCTCTATGTGGGACAGGGATTGGGTCCAACCTGATTTGCTTGTATTCACCCCAGTGCTTAGTACAGTGCCTGGAACACAGCAAGCTCTTAACAAATACCATTATTATTATGTGCAGAACACTGGACTACACACTGGGGAGTGTACAATGAAATAGAGCTGGTAAGCACAATTCTTGTCCACAAGGAACTGAAAGTCTAGACCAGCTCCCACTATAACTCAGCCAATACACTTCGCTCTAACACCATCCTTGTCACTGTGTCTTGCTCTCATATCTCACATAATCAATCCCTTGCTCACACATTCCCTCCTTTCCCCTACACATTCTATAACCCACGTTTCTAGAAAACATTCCCTGAATAATCTCTTACCCCACCAGGTTATTCCCCTACTGTTTCATCTGTGCAAATGAATCTTGACCCACTAATCACTTGGGTACTTATCCTATTCCACCATCCCTACAGTGACTACACACACACACACATTCATTCATTCAATTGCATTTATTGAGTGCTTACTGTTTGCAGAGCACTGTATTAAGTACTTGAGAGAATACAATATCACCCTATCTCCCTACTACCCTTCCTTTCCAAAATCCTAGAACAAGTCATCTACAATCGCTGCTTAGAATTCCTTAACTCCAATTCTCTCCTGGACCCCCTCCAATCTGGCTTCCGTCCACTCCACTCTACCGAGACTGCTCCCTCTAAGGTCACCCATGACCTCCTTCTTGCCAGATCCAATGGCTCCTATTCCATTCTAATCCTCCTTGACCTCTCTGCTGCCTTTGACACTGTCGACGATCCCCTCCTCCTCCATACCTTATCTCATCTTGGCTTCACGGACTCCGTCCTCTCCTGGTTCTCCTTTTCTCTCTCTGGCCGATCATTCTCGGTCTCCTTCGCAGGCACTTCCTCCCGCTCCCATCCTTTAACTGTTGGAGTTCCTCAAGGGTCAGTTCTTGGCCCTCTTCTGTTCTCCATTTACACTCACTCCCTTGGTGAACTCATTCGCTCTCAAGGCTTTGACAACCATCTCTATGCAGATGACATGCAGATCTACATCTCTGCCCCTGTCCTCTCCCCCTCCCTTCAGGCTCGCATCTCCTCCCGCCTCCAGGATTTCTCCACCTGGATGTCGGCCCGCCACCTAAAACTCAACATGAGCAAGACTGAGCTCCTCATCTTCCCTCCCAAGCCCAGTCCTCTCCCAGACTTCCCTATCACCGTGGATTCTCGTCTCTCAGGCTCACAGTCTCGGTGTCATCCTTGACTCATCTCTCTCGTTCACCCCACACATCCTATCCGTTACCAAGACCTGCTGGTTTCACCTTTACAATATCGCCAAGATCTGCCCTTTCCTCTCCACCCAAACGGCTACCTTACTGCTACAGGCTCTTGTTACATCCCGGCTAGACTACTGTGTCAGCCTTCTCTTTGACCTCCCTTCCTCCTCTCTCGCCCCGCTCCAGTCTATTCTTCACTCCGCTGCCCGGCTCATCTTCCTGCAGAAACGATCTGGGCATGTCACTCCCCTTCTTAAACACCTCCAGTGGTTGCTTACCAACCTCCGCTCCACACAAAAACTCACTCTGGGCTTCAAGGCTCTACATCACCTCGCCCCTTCCTACCTCTCCTCCCTTCTCTCTTTCTACTGCCCACCCCGCACGCTCCACTCCTCTGCAGCCCACCTCCTCACCATCCCTCGGTCTCGCCTATCCCGCCGTCGACCCCTGGGCCACGTCCTCCCGCGGTCCTGGAATGCCCTCCCTCCTCACCTCCGCCAAACTAATTCTCTTCCCCTCTTCAAAACCCTACTTAAAAACTCACCTCCTCCAGGAGGCCTTCCCAGACTGAGCTCCCCTTCTCCCTCTACTCCCTCTACCGTCCCCCCATCACCTCTCCGCAGCTTAACCCTCTTTTCCCCCCATTTCCCTCTGCTCCTCCCCCTCTACCTTCCCATCCCCTCAGCACTGTACTCGTCTGCTCAATTGTATATATTTTCATTACCCTATTTATTTTGTTAATGAAATGTACATCACCTACATTCTCTTTAGTTGCCATTGTTTTCGAGATGTTCTTCTCCTTGACTCTATTTATTGCCACTGTTCTTGTCTGTCTCCCCAGATTAGACTGTAAGTCCGTCAAACGGCAGGGACTGTCTCTATCTGTTGCCAACTTGTTCATTCCAAGCGCTTAGTACAGTGCTCTGCAAATAGTAAGCGCTCAATAAATACTATTGAATGAATGAATACAATATAACAATAAACAGATGCATTATCTCACTACAACAATCTTACAAAACACCCATACCTGTAATTTATTCTAGTGTCTGTCTACCCTGCTATGTTGTAAGCTCCTTGAGGGGTGGGATCAAGTCTACATATTCTACTGTATATTCCTAAGCACTTAATTCAGTGCTCTGCTCAGAGTAATCACTCCAATTCCACTAGATTGTGACATGTTAGATGTAGGACAGGGAGTGGGCCTAATATAAAATTTACTATCCCAGCATTGTGATTAACACACAGTAATCATTTAAGAACCATAAGCAGCTAACCTCCAACTCAGAATTTATAGCATTTTTAGCAAATCTTGTTGCAAAAGACTCTCTGGAGGACTCTAAATGTTCATAGAAGCAGGAGTTGAACAGTTGTAGCTATCCTTTCTATCTCTGCTCTTATTCTTTCTTTCTGATTGTCTTTTCATCTATTTATCTCTTTCATGATCTGATTCTCTTTCTCAGTCAGTCAACCATTACTGTTTATTGAGGACTTACTGCAAGTAGAGTATTGTACAAAATGACTTGGAAAAGCATAATATAGTAGAAGTGGTAGGTAGGATTCTTGCCCTCAAGGATTGTACAATCTCTTTGTCATCTCTTTTCCCTGAATGTTCACTTCTAGATCATGTTATACCTCTGGGTTCCCTAAATGTGTCCATCTCTGAATAGGAGTGTAACTACAGAGTGATCCCTGTTTCTACCGCTGAGGCTCAGACTGATCTGTAGCTGTATCTCTGAAGGACTCAAGTTATTTCTGGTGATTTTTTTCTTAATTCCAATGAAGCATACTATAATCAATTTTTAGGAAATAGTGCTAAATTCACTCTGTCCCTTAATTTCAAAACAGAAATACAAATTGAATAATTTAAAAAATGATTATAGCTTAAATAGAAGTTATAACAAAGTTATCAATGTGGAAAGTAATACATTCTACTCATGTTTTATGCTTGATAGTAGTAAATTTTGCTTATGTTTAGTTGTCCTATTCAGTTTTCTTTAAGAATGATTAGAAACGATTAAAAAGGAAACATTTCCAGTTACAGAAATTAAACTTCTGTAGTGCTTATCATCCTATAATTGTCTCTGCAGGTCTATCACACATGCCTAGATCATATTTTATTTCCTTCAATTTTTAGTTAACTTTGGCTATTTTATTCAAAACAAATTCAAGATTTACAAGAAAATTGGGGTTTAAAAGATCAGAATGGGGAGAGAGAAGAGAACACTGTCTAATCTCTGGTAATAAATATGTAGGTGGGAATTAGATATGGTCCCTGGTCTGTGGAAGGCTCACAATCCAAGAGTACAAAAGCTGAAGAGTAGATTGGTGATACCTACATAAAGAGAGATTAAACACAACAATAAATTGACATATAGACAAAAACAAAGATCATTAGTGTTCAGTAGCAAAAGGGGCAGAATTTTCGGCACATCATGGCTCAGAGTTTTCCGTCACAACCCCAGCCACAGTAACTGCTACGTCAGCCAAAGACCACAGTCTTGTCGAGGTTCTGTGGAACAAGAGCCAAGGCTGCAGCTTCTCTTCTCTGTTCTGCCGGAGTGCTGGGAGACATCTCAAAATGGACAAGGAGAGCCAAAGTAGGATCCCGGGAAGGCGACATAGTGGCCAGAGAAGACTAGAGGAACAATTGAAGCACCCGGCTTCTCCCCTCTTTAGGCCATTGTCCTTTTGGACATACTACTGAAGCATCTCATTAATCATGGCAGGAAACAGATTTTGCAATTAAAATTCTTGCATGCACTTTAGACTGTGTTGCACCCCTTCCTGCCTACTGATTGTTAAATCCCCTGCCTCAGCAAGAGCATAATGTCCCTACCAAAATCCCTTGCCACAAAAATCCGTAGTATTAGAGTCAAATTTCATGGCACAAGTTCTTAGTTCTGAAGCCTGTGCTACTAAACCAAGCTCATTCATTGTTTACAACAGCATATACCATCAGTATAATCATCACCACTATCAATTTCTTAATGTAATTTATTGTCTTTTTCCACACTGCAAAACTATTGACAAAGAAGTTAAGTCTGTATAATGCAATGAGGCTAGATGTGAAATTCAGCAAAAATCCCATTTCCACTAACCTTGGTAGAAGTATTTTGTGATCGTTTCAGGGAAGATAGGTACTTGAACAACATAGCCTATTCAGACCATGAAGCCCTAAATCTGCTATCACACTGCAGCTATTCATCTGGCACCTGCTGAGTTTCTATGCAAACTCTCACAGTGTGTAGTCCCCACTACTGTAAACATGAATTCCTTTTTCATTGTGACTTCATATTTTCAACATTGATTATTCTGATTCTCTGTCAGCAGCAAACCTGTCAACAAGGTTCTGAAAAGACTGCCACTAAGAGTTGAGAAATGAATTGCAAAGTGAACAAAAATAGAAAAAAAAAATCAGAACCTTTTCTCTTTTCCAGTATTGGTCATTTAGTAACACTTGGATCATGCCATTCCTTTATTAGTTTAACTGAGCATTTCATCAGAAACATCTTGTATTTTCCATCACTTTACTTCAGTGCACACACATTAATGATAAACAAGCAATGGTTGTTTTTCCACATAGCCCTACCAAATAAATTTTCTTTTTCCTAGAACAGTGTTAAGCTACACAAAAATTAAACTGCCTGATTACCCAAATGCCTCTCTTAATTTGCCAAGGTTAAGAGAAATGGTGCATGCAATATATTGGTGGCATGCATGGATGAAGTATGCAGAGGCAGCACAAGGGTGTATTTCACACTCTATAATCACTGTGGTGAACCATACAGTGCACAGGTACAATAGTTAACTAATCTAAATTCAGACAACATAAATGGCTTTGATATCTATTAAGCTAAATCACTGCTTCTTCAAGGTGTGACCAGGTCATTAATTCAATGGACCAGAGAATAAAAACAGTCACTTAGAACAGGCTAAGTGACAATTTTCAGAGTAGAAAGAAAAAAATAAAAAAAGAAAGAAAAAGATTTAAATAGAGAGAATACCGACTTGGAATTTAAATAGTTTATTTTCAGGTGTTGAATTTTATGCCAGTGTTGATTTCATCCTGACTTCAGGTTATACCTCAGTTTACTCTTTTATGAACAGATGAATAATAAAACATGAAAATAAAATGATTAGAATAGTAAAATACCTTTGGCCATTATCGTAAACATTATAAGAAATCAGAGGATTTAGATTCCAATCTTGGCTGTGTCCTTTGCCTGAGTTTCTGCATCTCTCTCTCTCTCTCTCTCCCTCTTAGATTGTGAATGACATGCGGGACAGGGACTATATATTTGTCATTTAATTTTTTGTGGTATTTTTTAAGTACTTAATATTTGCCAGTCATTGTACTAAGTGCTGGGGTAGATACAAACTAATCGCGTTGGACATAGTTCCTATCCCACATAGGGCTCATAGTTTAAATCACCATTTTCTTCCAAATCTACGTCTTCATCCCTGATCTCTCTTTTTCTCTGCAGTCTTGCATTTCCTCTAGCTTTCAAGACATCTCTGATCAGGTGTCCTGCTGATACTGCAAACTTAATGAGTTCTGTTAAGTCCAAAACAGAACTCATTTCCTTCCACCAAAGCCCTGTCCTCCATCTGATTTTCCCAGACAGCACCACCATCCTTCCTGTCTCTCAAGCCTGTGACCTTAGCATTATCCTTGACTTCTCTCTCTCATTCAACCTACATATTTAATCTATTATTAAACCCTGCCCATTCAACCTTCACAATATTGCTAATATCCACACTTTTCTTTCTATCCAAACTGGTACCACATTAATCCAAATGCTTATCCTATCCACTTGATTACTACATAGCTTCCTTGCTGACCTTCCTCCTTCTGATCTCTCCTCAATTCAGTTCATACTTCACCCTGATGCCCAGATAGTTTTTCTACAAAAACTTTCAGTCCATGTTTCATCACTTAAGAATCTCCAGTGGTTGCCCATCCACCACCACATCAAACAGAAACTCCTTACCATCAACTTTAAAGCTCTCAATCGTCTCGGCGCCTCCTACCTCACTTCACTGCTCTCCTACTATAATCCAGCCCACACACTTCACTAATGCCAACCTCCTCACTATACCTTGAGCTCATCTATCTCACCCCCAACCTGTCACCCATGTCCTGTCTCTGGCCTTGAATGTCCACCCTCTTCATATCCATCAATTATATTTCCCACCTACAAAGCCTTACTGAATACACATCTGCTCCAAGAAGTGTTTCCTGAATAAATAAGTTCTCATTACCTCTTTTCACCCTGATTTACTCCCTTTAATCATCCCTCCCTCAGACCTACAGCACTTGTGTACATATCCACATTGTGAGTCCCCGGTTTGTACTAACCAGGACCTCCCTGGACCAGGGAAGCTTCAGTGATACATAGTAAAATCAAACCACACCTCTGACCACCAAGGTTACTGTGGGAATTTTTTCACTAAATTTTACCAGCTTGCAAGGGGGTGACACAAACACACACTTACTCACTCCACCAATGGTCCAATACCAGTCTGTGGTCAAAGGAGCCTGTTCTGCCAATGCTACTTCTTTCTGCTTCCAAGTGCTGCTGCTTTCTGCGGCCTTCTGCTGCTTTCGAATGCTGCTGTCCTGCTGGTTCTGCTTCAGTGGTGCCTTCTCTGTTTGTGCACCTCCATGCTGCGTCTCTTCATGCCTCTGTCTGCATGCTCCCTGGGTGCCTCTGCTTCAGTGCTACCTACTTCTTGCTTCTCCTCTGGGTGCTTCTCTACATGCCTCTTTCTTTATGCTCCCTGTGATTGAAAAGGGCTGCCCTTTGTCTGTCTTAGGCATCACAGCTGTGGCTCTATGTGGCAGTCATTGATTGGTCCAGGCCCATTACCAGGTGGAGCAAGGAGAGAAGGCCACACCTCTCACCATGCCCCACCCTTCCCCGCACAAGCCCACAATCACCTGTCTCAGGTAGAGCCCATCAATCCTTTGTGAGTCTCTTTCTTCTTGTTGTTCACAGGATAAGGCAGCTCGTTGTGGGCTCACCACAATCCATTATTTATTTATATTAATGTTTGTCACCCCCTCTTAACTGTGAACTCATTGTGGGCAGGGAAAGTGTCTACCAACTCTGTTAGATTGTATTATCACACGTGCTTGGTACATGGTTCGAAGTGCTCAAATAAAGTAAGTGCTTAATCAATACGATTGATTGATTAGGAAAACTGAGGCACGTAGAAGTTAATTGACATGCCTAAGGTCACACAGAAGACAAGTGGTGGGGCTGGTATTAGAACCCAGGTCCTTCTGACTCCTAGGCTTGTGCCCTGCTTCGCATATCTGATCTGCATATGTTTTTACTCATCCCAATGTTTAATACACTGCTTAATACATAGTAAGCACTTAGTAAATACAAGTATTATAGCAATTCTTAATATAAATCTTTCAAAACAGCATCTTTATAGGTTTGCAAACATTGATGTTGGCTCTAATGGCAATAATAATGCATGTTAATATGATTTCTGCATTTATTATATCCTTTGGACTTCATATGCATAGCACAGTTGTGAAATCAATTAATGAATTAATTAATTCAATCGTATTTATTGGGCACTTACTGTGTGCAGAACACTACTAAACACTTAGGAAAGTACAGTACAGCAACAAAGAGTGACCATCCCTGCCCATAACGAGCTCATAGTCTAGAGGACGGAAACAGACATCAATACAGGTAGAAGGACAACAATAGAAAATAAAATTACAGATATATACATAAGTGTTGTGGGGCAGGGAGATGAGACAAGAGCAAAGGGAAGAAGTCAGGGTGACTCAGAAGGGAGTGGGAGAGGAGGAAAAGTGGGGCTTAGTCTGGGAAGGCCTCTTGGAGGATATGCGTCTTCAGTAAGTGTAGGGGGGAGAGATTTGATTTGAGATTTGAGAAGGTAGATTTGAGAAGGGAAGATTTGAGAAGGGAAGGCACTTCCTGGGTTGGTTGTGAGTCTGGCTAGACCGAGACACAGGAAGAAGGTTAGTACCAGAGGAGCAACGTATATGAGCTAGGTTATAGAGGGAAAGCCATTGTTGGGTAGGGATTGTCTCCATTCCCGAATTGTACTTTCCAAGCGCTTAGTACAGTGCTCTGCACACAGTAAGCACTCAATGAATACAATTGAATGAATGAATGAATGAGATAAGTGAGGTGAGGTATGAGGGGTTGAGGTGATGGAGTGCTTTAAAGCCAATGGTGAAGAGTTTTTTGTTTAATACGGAGGTGGATGGGCAACCACTGGAGATTTTTTGAGGAAGGGGGTGACATGTCTCAAACATTTCTATAGGAAGATGATCTGGGGAGTGGACTGAAGTATAGATTGGAATTAATAAATATTTTGCATTTATTGATCATTAGTGGTGAGCAGAGCATGGTACTAAATGTTTGGAGAAGTACCGTACAATAGATTTGGGATACATAACCCCTTATCTTCCACACAAACCCTGTGTTTCCCCTGACTTTCCCATCACTATAGTTGACACCGCCAAGGTTCCTGTCTTATAAGCCTGTAACCTTGACATTATCCTTGACTTTTCTCTCTCATTCGATCCACATATTCAATCTTTCACTAAATCCTGTTGGTTCAACCTTTACAACATTATAATACGTCTGTCCTTTCCTTTCCATCTAAAACGCGACCACATTGATCCAAGCACTTATCCTATTCTGTCTGAACACAGCAAACACTCAATAAATATGATGTCATGACTGACTAACATGATACCTGCCTATAAGAAGCTTACAGTTCCTAAGGGGAGACAGACATTAACATAAATTACAGTTAGGGAAAATAGAATGTAAGGATATTTACATAATAAATGATGGGCTGGAGTAAATAATAATAATAATAATGTTGGTATTTCTTAAGCGCTTACTAGGTGCAGAGCATTGTTCTAAGCGCTGGGGTAGACACAGGGTATTAGGTTGCCCCACGTGGGGCTTACAGTCTTAATATTAAAGTTCTTAGGAGGTACATATGCAAGTGCATAGTTGACACCCAGGGAAGGCAGATAGGGGAAATGAAGGCTTAGTCAAGGAAGGCCTCTTGAAGGAGATGGAATTTTAGGGGACCTTTGAAGATGAGGATCATGATGGACTCTAAAATATGAAAGGCAAGGGATTTCCAAATCAGAAGGAGGACTTGGGCAAGAGGTTGATGGCAGAAAAGATGAAACCAAGGAATGAAGATTAGGTTTGTGTTAGAAGAGCAGAGTATGTGGATTGGATTGTAGTAAACATCGATAAATTCAGATAGGAAGGAGAAAACTGATTGTCTACCTTAAAGCCAATGGAAAGGAGATTATATTTGATTAGGAGTAGGATAGTTATCGGAAGTTTTTGAGGCGAGGAGTTATATGGACTAAACCTTTTTCCAGAAAAAATTATCTGGGCAACCTAATGAAATATAAATTGAAGAGAAGAGAGACAAAAGATAGGAAGGTCATCAAGGAAGCTGAGGCAGTAGTCAAATCAAAAGAGTCAAAGTTATTAGATAAAGCTTGAGACTGGTCAGAAGCTCTGACTGCTGTGTGATCTTGGACAATAACCTCTATGGGCCTCAATTTTCTCATCTGCTAAAGGGAGACATAATACCTCTTCTCCTTCTCTCAGACTATGAACCTCATGTAAGAAAGTGATTACTTCCAATCTTATTTACTTTTATCTACTCCAGCATTTAGCATTGTTCTTGGCACAGAACAAGCACTCAATAAGTATGATTACAGATATCAATGGGGCAAATATTGTTGCATTAACAATGATATTAATTAATTATTAATTTATCAATGGGGCAAATATTGTTGCATTAACAATGATATTAATTAATTATTAATATGTAAGATAGTTCATTCATTGAATAACCGTTTGGCAAAATAGTCCTTTTAAAATTCAGTGAGCCACAAAAGACTTCTATAAACTTGAGGATTTCATTTCAATGGAAACATTTTTCTAGAGTTTGAAACGTATTCTTAAATCGTAATTGTGGTTACTTCTTAACCATTTACCTTGTGCCAGGCATTGTGCTTTGTACTGAGGGAGGTACAATGTAATCAGATTTCTCATCCTCTGAAACACTGAAGGTCAAAAAAAATATAAATGACTAGGAAAATTCACTGATATGCCTCCAGTTGTCCTGTTAAATGGGACTTCCAGCTGAGAAAATTTACATGTATGTTACATTCATGGGCACAGCCAATCTTTCCAACAGTCTGTCTTATTTTATCCAGACAGGTTCATATTGTCAAATAAACTTTTCCCCACATTCCCAGCATAGTGATAATATATATGTGTTATGGCACAACTAGATGTAAATCTAAGCTAAAACTATCTGTAGCATGAACATGTCCAATTTTAAAACTCCTTGGCTCTTCTTTGCCCATGTTATTATGTATGATTTTCTGTAACTAACTGGGGAGAAAAGCATGGTGAGGAAAAACAGGGGTCAGAAACAACAACTTGGCATCATTTGACATAACATTGTATGTATGTAACCAGGCAAATTACTTAAGAGTCCTGGTACCAAGAATAATAAATGAAAACAGTAGCAAGTATCACAGTGCAGTTGAGAGTAGTCCTTTTATAGATGCAATATAGAAAGGATTTTCAGTCATGTTTAGGTCTTCTCAACTATAATTGATTGATTGATTTTGTGGCCCAGTGGAAAGAGCATGTGTCTAGGAGTCACAGAACCTGGGTTCTAATTCCAACTCAACCCCTTATCTGCTGTCTTTCCTTGGCCAAGTCACTTAATTTCTCTGTGTCTCAGTTACTCATCTGTAAAATGGGAATTAAGACTGTGACCTCCATGTGACACAGGGACTGTGTCCAACCTGATTAGCTAGTACCTCTCTAAAAACCTAGCTCGGTGCCTGGCACATAGTAAGTGCTTAAAAAAAACTTTAAAAAAAAAAACTACCCTCACACATACTGATAAAATCTTACCTTCAGAAGCAGTATCTTTGAAAGTAAAGGAGATATATATATTTAGTAAAGCTGTATTAACTTTGGTGAAAAATATTTTAATCTCTATGGCTAAGCATTTATACATTTTAATTCATTATACTGAACTATTTTAGCAACATCGTTGCTCATCAGATTTTCCAACTTGGAAGTAATGGGAACACAAAACAATGAAGAACTAAATTATCTCTCTTTAGACATGCATACATCACTGGTAATAAATCAACAATATATATTAAGAACTGAGTATGGAACATGGTACAGATTATTGTCATCAGCAGCAGCAGCAGCATTATTAATGACTAATTATGTGAAAATCACCATATTGTATTCAGCAGGGACGATTATATGGAACTTTACAAAGACAAGGTTTCTGATCTTCAAGTGCTCAGGATTTAAATATAGGTAGGACAGACACCCATAACAATTAACATGCAGGTAAAATTAGAAAACTTAAACCTTAACACATGTGATCAGATAGGAGTTCATTCTGTTACCGAATTGTACTTTTCAAGAGTTTAGTACAGTGCTCTGCACACAGTAAATGCTCAATAAATACGATTGAGTGAACGAATGAATTCACTGAGCAGCCTTGGGACCCTCACCTCTTCAAACATAATTTTGATCCTCATAAAATCCTGTCATAATATAAAAATAATAATAACGATAATATTTTCTAAGTGGTTACTTTGTGTCAAGCACTGTACTAAATGCTAAGTTAGACACAAAATAATCAGGCCAGACACATTCCCTCATCCACAGTCTAAGTTGGAAGGAGAAAAATATTTCATCCACATTTTACAGATGAGGAAACTGAAGCACAGAGAAGTAAAGTATGTACACTTTACCAAAGACACACAGGGGGCAACTGGCAGAGCCAGGATTAAAACCGAAAGCTTCTGACTCTCAGCCATTTGTTCTTTCTACAAGTAGACACACCAATTCTGGTGAGGCAGAACTTGGGTTTCGTGGAGTCAGTCAGAACCCACCCCACAATAAGGCCCAGAGCTCCAGTGGTGGATGAGCTTAGGCCAGGTGATACTATTATACACACATTTATAGCTGTCTTTCAGTCTCCAAAGAATTACTACAGACTGTAGAACTTTAGCTACACTCAACATTTGAGCACAATTCTTAAGGTCATAATATTAGTTAAAACAGATCTTGTTTTGCTAAGAAAATTCAGCGTCCTATTCACTATTTACTGGGAAAATCCCAAAAAATCAATATTGCCATTAAATGCACAATTTGCAATAAATACTCTGGCTATTCTTCAAGAATGGTACCCACAGAAGGGACTTTTCTTCCTGTTGTATAGAGAACATAGGGCAAAGCAAGCTAGAACTGTTCAGTAAACTCAATTTAATGTTGCTCAATTATGATAAAAACATTCAGATAAAATACTAATAGGACTGTCAACCACTATTACCTTTTCAGATTTATGTAAAATAATTCAAATTCTATTTGTGATCACTTGTGTACAAGGTTCTTCTGGCTGTTTATGCAGTTGGTCGATATTGATCATGCACAGTAAGTGGTATAACGTAGACCCAGTGGCAAATATATATAACATTTCCCATGCCAGAAGCCAACGTGTTATGCCAAGTAGCAGTGGCTGTGTGCCAAGCCATCAAGCAAACAGTGCACCTTTACAAAGGAAGCTTGGATTTGACAATATTTTTTGAATTGCTCACATGCTTTGTGAGTAATTCTCTGAAACATTACACAGCATGAACCGAAGACAGAAACAGGTAAATGTGTTTCTTTGAGAATTCTTTTCAGAGGTAAATGATTCTAGTAAAGATATCATTATATGTTGTTATGTATCATTGGTGCTATGTCATTTAGTAAGTGTTACTTAGTAAGCTGAGCAGCTGGTATATATGATTTTCTATACCACCTGCAAAAATTACCAAACTATATAATCAACCACCTGGCCAGGAAAGCTGAAAAGCAAAACACTACTATGATCTAGGACCCATGTTTTCATGAAGTTGGTTAATACACAAAAAAATTTAGGCAGAGTGAACATGTGTAAGGGATAAGGTTTGTTAAAGTTCCTCTGCTCAGTAAAGCATATAGTACCGGCTGTTCAGGGTACTGTTGAACAGATTTGCTTTATTTCTAATGGAGTTGGTTGGACACTTTTCTGGCACAAATGGGATGAAATTATGTAACTAAAATGGTTCAATTAAACACACAAACACCACAACAACCCACCAGTCCATTTTTATTACAACAGATTGGGCAAAAATGAAAACATATATAAACAAAAGCTCAATAATGAATAAGCATTATTACTTCATACAAATCATTCATTTGCAAGAATATCCCCCTGTTCAAAGCAGCTAAATAATACTGACTCCCTCCTCAATGTGTGTCCATCATGTCTTGCTACTATTATTCATGGGGGAAAGAGTTTACAGGTAGCTCTTTCTTATTTGGCTATGGCTGAATAGGATAGTAGTAATTTGATTGTCAAGTAATCTTTGTATCACTAGACTCCCAATGTCAGCAGTGTCAATCTCATTATTTCACCTTGTCACTGTTTCAGCACAAGTCTGTTTCTCAGAATATGCCCCTTTTAAAATTCTAGTCCGTCATTGTTTGATAAATACCTGGAGGATGAGCAAATGACTATATGAGAGTACTCAAGTCGAAACAAAGGGAGATGCCACTTAGCACACTTAGGTCTCTTGCTCTCCTAAAAAAACCCGCTCTTGACCCCACTTCCCCCTCCAGTTATCGTCCTATCTCCCTACTACCCTTCCTTTCCAAAATCTTAGAACGAGTCGTCTACAATCGATGCCTAGAATTCCTTAACTCCCATTCTCTCCTAGACCCCCTCCAATCTGGCTTCCGTCCCCTCCACTCTACCGAGACTGCTCTCTCTAAGGTCACCCATGACCTCCTTCTTGCCAAATCCAATGGCTCCTACTCCATTCTGATCCTCCTTGACCTCTCTGCTGCCTTTGACACTGTCGACCATCCCCTCCTCCTCCATACCTTATCTCACCTTGGCTTCACGGACTCTGTCCTCTCCTGGTTCTCCTCTTACCTCTCTGGCCGATCATTCTCGGTCTCCTACGCTGGAGCCTCCTCCCCCTCCCATCCTTTAACTGTTGGAGTTCCTCAAGGGTCAGTTCTTGGCCCTCTTCTGTTCTCCATTTACACTCACTCCCTCGGTGAACTCATCCGCTCTCACGGCTTTGACTACCATCTCTACGCAGATGACACGCAGATCTACATCTCCGCCCCTGTCCTCTCCCCCTCCCTTCAGGCTCGCATCTCCTCCTGCCTCCGGGACGTCTCCACCTGGATGTCTGCCCGCCACCTAAAACTCAACATGAGCAAGACTGAGCTCCTCATCTTCCCTCCCAAGCCCGGTCCGCTCCCAGACTTCTCCGTCACCGTGGATGGCACGACCATCCTTCCCGTCCCGCAGGCCCGCAATCTCGGTGTCATCCTTGACTCGTCCCTCTCGTTCACCCCACACATCCTATCCGTTACCAAGACCTGCCGGTTTCACCTCTACAATATCGCCAAGATCCGCCCTTTCCTCTCCACCCAAACGGCTACCTTACTATTACGGGCTCTCGTTATATCCCGGCTAGACTACTGTGTCAGCCTTCTCTCTGACCTCCCTTCCTCCTCTCTCGCCCCGCTCCGGTCTATTCTTCACTCCGCTGCCCGGCTCATCTTCCTGCAGAAACGATCTGGGCATGTCACTCCCCTTCTTAAACACCTCCAGTGGTTGCCTATCGACCTCCGCTCCAAACAAAAACTCCTCACTCTAGGCTTCAAGGCTCTCCATCACCTTGCCCCTTCCTACCTCTCCTCCCTTCTCTCTTTCTACCGCCCACCCCGCACGCTCCGCTCCTCTGCCGCCCACCTCCTCACCGTCCCTCGGTCTCGCCTATCCCGCCGTCGACCCCTGGGTCACGTCCTCCCGCGGTCCTGGAACGCCCTCCCTCCTCACCTCCGCCAAACTGATTCTCTTTCCCTCTTCAAAACCTTACTTAAAAATCACCTCCTCCAAGAGGCCTTCCCAGACTGAGCTCCTCTTCCCCCTCTACTCCCTCTGCCATCCCCCTTTACCTCTCCGCAGCTAAAGCCTCATTTTCCCCTTTTCCCTCTGCTCCTCCACCTCTCCCTTCCCATCCCCACAGCACTGTACTCGTCCGCTCAACTGTATATATTTTCGTTACCCTATTTATTTTGTTAATGAATTGTACATCGCCTTGATTCTATTTAGTTGCCATTGTTTTTACGAGATGTTCTTCCCCTTGACGCTGTTTAGTGCCATTGTTCTTGTCTGTCCGTCTCCCCCGATTAGACTGTAAGCCCGTCAAACGGCAGGGACTGTCTCTATCTGTTGCCGACCTGTTCATCCCAAGCGCTTAGTACAGTGCTCTGCACATAGTAAGCGCTCAATAAATACTATTGAATGAATGAATCTCCAGGGCTATGAGTTTAAACTCATTAGATTCTCTTCCTTTTGTCTGTTTTAATGTAAAAGGACATGTGTGGGGCCTATAGGCTGGTAATAGTACAGAAAACTATGCAAAATGCTAGGTGAAAAGTACAAAGTGAGGAAATGTTATTTCTGCTTGATGTTGACTTGGACCTTAGTCTACAACCATGCTGTCTATTCCTTGGAGGCTTGGTAATTAGTTTTTCCTCTTTCTTTTAGTAAACTGTGTTATTTATATGATCATTAACTTTTACTAGACTCCTGAAGAACAACTCTTCTGAAAAATCTTAGTCATTTCAAAAAACAGGAGACCGGAGTTCGATTCCCCGACAGCGAGGTGCAGAGATTTTGGGACGTAGTATGGCTTAGTGGAGAGAGAACGGGCCTGGGAGTCAGAAAGTCATGGTTTCTAAGTTTGGCTACTCCACTTGACTATATTTTCACTGTCAAATCTCCTGGCTCCATTTTCTTCAGCTCTTGTTTCTTCCTAATCCAAATAAAACAACTGTTGGAAAATTCGATTAATTCATATGATTTTTTCCTACTTGTGAACATTTACATATGGATTCATAACAGACAAAAATTAAGATTTTTTTATTTAAAAATAACTCATTGTTAGAATGTGTAGTACAACAGTCTTTGAGGAATGCTACATGATTTCAAATCTCCCAACCTTATTGAAATCTGCAAGGAAAATGCAGAGAGAGAATGCTAACTTACATTTCCTAGGATGCAAAGAGTATGATTCATTTCATTTCATAACAGTCAGAGGGTTTTCGGGATGAAGCCAAGATCCCAGAATTCTTTTTGAGGGCCCATATTGGGTGGGGCCAATGAAAAAAATTTGGTCTTCTTTAAAATCCCTAATGAGATGAGATCCCTAATTATAATGATGATAGTATTTTTAAGTACTAGGTGCTAAGTACTGTGATAAATGCTAGGTAGACAGAGAATCAGCACAAAATGCCTATCCCATGTGGCCCTCCCAGTATGAGTAAGAGAGAACAGGTTTTTATTTAATCATCATTTGACAGATTTGACAGATCATTTGACTTCTCCCGAGGCATCAGAGAAATAAAGTGACATCCAAAGCTATATAAATAATAATAATAATTGTATTTGTTAAGTTCTTACTATGTGCCAAGCAATAATCTAAGCACTGGGGGTAAATACAAGGTAATCAGTTTGTCCCACCTGGGCCTCACAGTCTTAATCCCCAATTTACAGATGAGGCACAGAGAAGTTAAGTGACTTGCCCAAAGTCTCAAAGCTGATAAGTGGTTAAGCCAGGATTAGAACCCACTACCTCTAACTCCCAAGCCCCTGGTCTTTCAGCGAAGCCATCTGCTTCTCTATAACAGGCAAGAGGGAGAGCTGAGAGTTGAACCTAGATCTCCTAATTTCCAAACCCCTGCTTTTGATACAAAATCATCCTGCTTATTAAACCAGTGCAAAATGAGGTTTAGTAAGAAAAGAACAGGTTTGTGATAGGTCTTGGGATGTTATAGTCTAAACATTTGTTTTCCCTTTTACATCCCTTTTTCTCAGCAATATTTTGGAGAAGAATTTTCTAAACCTGGAAATTTTTAACAAATACCATAATAATAATTATCATTATTTTTACTTATAGTCTGTGTCTCCCTCTAGACTGTAAGCTCTTTGTGGCATGGCAGCATGCCTACCAACTCTGATGCTTAGTACAGTGCTCTACATAAAATGTTCAGTAAATAGCATTCAATGATTAATAAGAAACTGACTTTCTGGATCCTTTAAAAATCCTAAATTTGTGAAGTCAGTCTAGATTTCCTCCAATATTCTTTGTGACTATTTTTTATTAAAATATTTATTATTTTTAATGGTATCTGCCAAGTGCTTACTATGTGCCAGATATTACACCAAATGCTGGGGTAGATACAAACTAATCAGGTTGGACATAGTCCATGTCCCACATAGAGCTCACAGTATTAATCACCATTTTACAGATGAGGTAACGGAGGCACAGAGAAGTGAAGTGACTTGCCCAGAGTCACATAGCAGACAATGTGGTGGAGGTGACATTAGAATCTAGGTCCTTCAGACTTCCAACCTCATACTGTATCCACTCAACCACCCATTTTCTCATTGTTCTTATGATTATGATTATTACTAATGATATATAATGGTATTTGGTATACATTTACTGTGTGCCCAGCACTATTCTAAGTGCTGGGTTAGAACCAAGATAATCAGGTCATAGTTTCTGCCTCACATCATCATCATTATAATCATTATCATCAATGGTATTTACTGAATGCTTACTATATGCAGAACACTGTCTGTACGAAGTGCTTGGGAGAGTACAATACAACAGAGTTGGTAGACACATTCCCTGTCTACGATGAGCTAGAGTCTAGAGGGCTCAAGTGTAAGTGGGAGATCACAGTCTATAAGTTATCAATTTTGTCTTTAGTAGTATTTTCCCTTGGCCATGTATACCAAGACTTCTATGGAGCTCCCCTTATAATTCCTGCTTTTCTCATCTCTCTTCCTCTCCCCTCCCAATCGCCCCTACTCCCTCCCTCTGCTCTATGCCCCTCCCCTCAGCACTTGTGTACATTTGTACATATTTATTTTATTTTATTCATGATTTGTATATATAATTCTATTTATTTATGTTGATCCTATTCATGCCTGTGTACTTGTTTTGTTTTGCTGTCTGTCTCCCTCGCTTTTAGATTGTGAGCTCATTGTTGGGTAGGGATTGTCTGTTTCTGTTCCAAACTGTATTTTCCACGCACTTAGTACAGTGCTCTGCACACAGTAGGTGCTCAATAAATATGATTGAATGAATGAATGAAGAAAGTTTTGCCTGGAGGAAGGATGCTAATTCTGCTCCTCTTTTTGGGAATTTTAGCAAAAACCGTAACACTGAAGGGCAAAATTTATCTGCCTTGCTTTGTTGAATATATGTAAAGTACTTCATTCAAATGTTCCATTTTTCCCCAGTAGTTTTTCTCACAACTAGGGTGTGTTGAACTGATGCATCTGCAAGTTAGTCATAAAATGCTTCCAATCCATTAAGAAACACTTAGGCTTCAGGAATCATCACAAATTTGAGACAGTGATTCAGTTACTGCTATGTGTAGATGACTCTGTTCTACAAGTATATGTACAGGAAGACACTCAAATGACTAGAATCACTTAGGCAATTCATTGAGCATTGCTCTCAGGTTAATAATAATTGTGTTGGTATGTGTTAAGTGCTTTCTAGTGTCCAGCATTCTGTTAAATAGTGGGGTAGATATAAAATAATCAGGTCAAACACAGTTCCCATACCATGTAGGCCCTACATTTTTTTAAGTAAGTGGGTGTTTCATTTTCATTTTGCATCTGAAGAAGCTAAGGCACACAAAAAATGAAGTGACTTTCACGAAGTCACAAAACAGATAAGTGGCTGGGCTAGGATTAGAGGCCAACTACCCTACTCGAAGACCCATATGCTTCCCAACAGGTCACAGAAGTTTGTGCGGTATATAACAAAAACTACCTACCTGCCTATACCTGGAAACCTTTTTAACAATTATGATTTGAATGGCCAAGAGATATTGAATAGAATAATAATAATTTAAAAAGATCTATTGCTTCTGCCTATTGCAAAAAAACTGTTGAAAATGGAGCAGAAAACACAACAGTGAGGTTAAAGACTTATAAAATGGTTGCAGCATCCAACCTCTATACAGTTGTGAGGCCTGAACCTACTATGGAAGACATATCCAGTCCTAAAGCAGTTTAATCATCAGCACATACAAACCATATTCATCATCAAATAACAGTGCAGTTAATCAAAAATGGGGTCCTGGTGGAGTCAGATTTCCAGCACTGAAAGAGTGTTTCCAGCAGGATTGCCTCTCCATTGGATGGGAAATGCAAGAAAAATGGTTGACATAATACCTAAGAAACTGCTCTATGATAAACTCAAAGGGGACCCTAAAAAAAACCCCTAAAGATACAGAAGCATAGTATTTTAAAAATGTGACATCTCAGGAATTCAAAGAGGCAGCATAGTAATATCGTGAGCAGATGCGAAAATGACTGCTCTCTATGTACAATGGCTTTGTGATGCTCAGAGTGCCTAGAGACATGCTTAAAAATGGAAACAACCTTGCACAGGATAAAAGCATTAATGCAGGGTGGGCTTTCCCTTCTGAGCCAAAAGACCAGGAGCCAGGATCAGTCTTTTCAGTCACAATTGCACACACGTATAGAATCTCACTAACAGGAGTATCATATGCAAAAATGAAGTCTACCTGACTGGAAGATCAAATTTCCGTTTTTGTATCCAGAATCCTACCAAGTTTGTTCCTGGAGGAGTTGTTGATGATGATGACCAAATGGTCTGATCCAGATCGATGGTCTCAGGTGTGAGCCAGTGCCCCATCTAAGCAAGTCCACTCCTTTGCACCCACAATACAAAAATCATGTGAAAGAGCAGCATGTCCCAGTGGAAAGAGGAGAGCCCTGGGAGTCAGAAGACCTTGGTTCTAATCCCAGATCTACCATTTGTCTGTCGTGTGACTTGGGCAAGTCACTTAATTTTTCTCTGCCCCAGTTACCTCATCTGTAAAATAGGGAAAAAATCCTTCTCCCTCCACCTTAGACTGTAAGGCCCAGTTAGGACAGGGACTGTGTCCAACTTGATATCTTGACTCTACTCCAGCCAATAGTACAGTTCTTGATACATGAACCAATCACATGAATTGACCACTTACTATGTTCAGAACACTGTACTAAACATTTGGGAGGCTACTAACATGTTGATAAACATGCTTCCTGCTTACAAGGAGCTTGCAGTCTAGCGGAACATAGTAATCACTTCACAGGCACCATAAAAAAATGAAATTCTGTGCCAGTGAGGTGGAGTACAACTCTCAGTACTGCCACAACAGCTCTCATCCACAGCCTCTGGTTAGCCACGCCATTCCTTCACCTGAATGACAGTGGAAATGGGCTCGGCACTGAATAGAAATGAATAAAGAGTAAAGAGCTTCTAAATAAATTGTATAGAAATGACTGCCTCATCACTTTTAGGTGCATGGCATTTTGTATCATCCTAGTTGGTTAATTTATGAAGCACTTACTATAGTGTAGGCACTATGCTAATCACTGTGGTTCAGTTCGGATTTGGTCCCTGTCCACCATGGAGCTCACAGCTATGGAGCATACAGAAAAAGTACAAAGATAATTTTGCTTGGCTATCTGGTTATCTCCTGTATTCATCCATTCAATCGTATTTATTGAGCACTTACTGTGTGCAGAGCACTGGACTAAGCACTTGGAAAGTACAATTAAGCAACAAATAGAGACAATCCCTGCCCAACAACAGGTTCACACTCTAGAAGGGGGAGAGAGACAAAAAAACAGTTAAAAAGGCATCAATAGCATCAATATAAATAAATAGAATTATAGATATATATGCATATCAAAACAAGTAAAGAGGAATCACATAAATGAATAGAATTACAGATATGTGCATACATACAAGTTTTGAGGGGTGGGGGGGTAGATAAAAGGGAGCAAGTCACGGTGATGGGGGGAGGCGGAGCTGAGGAAAAGGGAGGCTTAGTCTGGGAAGGTCTTCTGTAGGAGGTAAGCTTTCTACAGGACTTTGAAGGTTGGAAATGTGATTGTTTTGAGAATATGAGGAGGGAGGACATTCCAGGTCAGGGGTAGGACGAAGGCCAGGGGTTGACAGCGGGGCAGGAGAGAATGAGGCACAGTGAGAAGGTTAGCACCAGAGGAGCGGAGTGTGTGGGCTGGGATGTAGAAGGAGTGAGGAGGGGCCTAGGTAATGGAGAGATTTTAAGCCAGTAGTGAGGAGTTTTTGCTTGATACAGAGGTTGATAGTTTTCGTCACATGTGCACCAAAAAAGTTGTGGTGCTATGAGCATTATTGAAATGTTGGTGAGCTGTGTTCCAGGATTTCCTGACTGGTAATCCTGGCCTTCCATTTGATATTTAGCATGGCTGCTAGTGCAAGAATCTGGATGTGGCTACATCCACAGATATAGATCTTAGGGCTCCAAAGAAGTTTGGATACCTCAATCATACAAAACTTAAATTTGGTGTTTAGTTTGATGTGTCTTCCCAAACTTTCTTAAGGAAAACATTATTTCTACTAATTTCTGCGTGCCAACCCATTCACTTTGTAATGTTTGAGTTTGTGCTTCACTGTGTCTTTGCCATCTGAATTTCTCCTGTACATTTTCAGTTTTCAATGAATAGAACAACTAGTGCATAGAGAAAATTAAACTCACCAACGTATTTGAAGCAATCCCATTAGCAGGAACTGAGTGTGTTCTTTTAGATTCAGGGATGTCAAACTGCCAGAACACCTTCCCCATATACACTATTTGTAATCTTTTATAAGGTTACAAAGGATATTGTTTCTTCTGAGGAAATCCTATCACCTATTTTGATTATATTTGTAATTTAGCAGTATATTTTTATATGATTAGCTAAGAAAATGGAAAACTATATACTAGCTTAAGAAAATTTCTGGATTCTGAGAAACATTCGCATAAACTTCACATGAAACAAAACCTCCTCACTCTTGGCTTCAAAGCTCTCCATCACCTTGCCCCTTCTTACCTCACCTCCCTTCTCTCCTTCTACAGCCCACGCCATACACTCTTCTCCTCTGCCTCTAAGCTCTTCATGGTGCCTCGTTCTCACCTGTCCTGCCGTTGAACCCTGGCCCACATCCTACCACTGACCTGGAAAGCCCTCCCTCCTCACATCTGCCAAACTAACTCTCTTCCCCCTTCAAAGCCCTATTGAGAACTCACCTCTTCCAGGAGGTTTTCCTAGACTGAGTCCTCTCTTCCCCTCTGCCCCTCTTCCCCTCCCCATTCCCTCTACTCCCTCCCTCTGCTCTAACCACTTCCCTTCCCCACAGCATTTGTGTATATTTGTATATATAATTTATTACTCTATTTTTATTAATGATGTGCCTATATCTATGATTCTATTTATCTTGAAGGTATTGATGCCTATCTACTTGTTTAGTTTTGTTGTCTGTCTCTCCCTTATAGACTGTGAGCCCATTGTTGGGCAGGGATTGTCTCTGTTGCCAAATTGTACATTCCAAGCACTTAGTACAGTGCTCTACACACAGTAAGCACTCAATAAATGTGATTGAATGAATTGCTATTATATACATTATAAAGACAAGTGCATACAACACACACATAGATAAAGAGAATACAAGAGAGATAGTGATATATAGAGGAAAAAGAGAAAGAAAAAGGGAGAGAGGACCCTTACCATCTTCAAATTTGAAGAAAATCCTACTCACTGTGAGATTTGACCACGTGCGTATGTGTACCAATGTGTCTAGGAAGAAGAATACACAATAGAAAGTTACTTCCATTGGATGTTTTATGCAGCATTGTCATTTTTGCTGACGTAACTCTTTGCAACGTGATTTTCTCAAAGCTTCTACTTTACGAAATTTTTCACACACCCAATTACTATACCATTTCATAACTCTTAGTTATACTGATCATTTTTACTACTGAAAAACTTTATAAATTAATGCCCACTTTATTAATATAAAAAACCCTCTTTTTTTTTCCTCCTCTCTCACTTGAGACAACCAGAAGTTCATCTTAAAGTACAGTTGCTTAAGGAATAGCTTTTTGTCAATAAAAGTGATTTAAAATTTATGGAATATCATTGGCCATTTGTCAAAGTGAAACTTATTAAGGCAGAGAGGCCATGGTATCCCCACTAGAACATTCAGTAAGAAATGCTTTAGTATTATTTTGCATATCTTTAAATTCTATCATCATTAGTGTCTTTCACAATATTTGTTTCTGCTGAATATTTATGAATGACTGTCTAGTTACCTGCTTAGCATCTCCAGACTTCTTACTATACATTAACAGTCTCTCAGGCAGAGAGCAATCAAAAAAAATCCCTAAAAGAGCCACAAATAAAGCAGAAGCCATGCAAAAGTCAGAAACAAGAAATTAAGGCAAGATAAAGATGGGACTGAGGAACTACTTGTTTAATTATAAACAAAAACTCACAAAGCCAAAACTGTATATTTTATACATAATCTAAGAATTACTGCATGCAATTATTATTATGCAATTATTAATACTGCATATATTATCATAGCATTTATTGAGTTTCCAATTAGTGCAGTAGTGCACTATATTCTGCCCTTGGGAAAGAACATCACAGAGAAGCGATGTTTCTTGCCTTCGAGAAACTTTCACTCTATGAGGAAGGCCATCATAAAATATGAAGAAATAGAATGATCAAGGTAAACAATTGAATGAACCACTGAATAAAAAATATGGACAAATGCTTGTGGGTGTAAACATATGTCTTCTATGGCTGGTGAATTTTTAAGACAGTTTGGGATATGGAGATTAAGTGAAGTTGGGATTTTAGAAGGGTTTCGATTATAGGTTGGACTGTGGTCTGACACTTTTCAGGTGGAAAGAAGTACCGCATGAGCAAGAAGATGTAATTAAGGGAGTCGAGGGTGAAGTACAGTCAAGAGATTACAGTCGGTGCAACCATGCTCCAATGTAACAAATACCAATTATGAAGTATTCAAAGTGACAGTTGTTGCTGGTAACATATGAATCCAACCATTAAACTAAGGATTCATTCATACAATTTGACTAGATGGGAAATATCAAGATATAGCTAAAAAAAAATATTCAAGAGAAAACACATTTAATACACATAAATCTTTATTTTATTTTATTTTTTATTTTATTTTTTATTTGAAAATGTTTAGTTAAAAGGACATGATTATATTGTCTTTCCATTTAATAGTGGAAGCCTTCTAAGTAGGTGAGAAAGGCTAGGCCATCTGCTTCCCAGTTTCTTCTTGAGGAGAAACATAGTTTTTTTTTCCATTTTAAAAATGGTGTTATAATATGATGAAATAATTATTATAACATGAGAACCATTGTAGTCTAGTGGATGGAGCACAGCCTGGGTGTCTGAAGAACCTGGGCTCTAATTTTGATGCTGCCTTTTGTCTGTTGTGTAACCTCGGGTGAATCACTTATCTTCTCTGTGCCTCAGTTACCTCATCTGTAAAATGGAGGTTAAGACTACGAGACCCATGCTGGACAGGGGGTGAATATGATTGAATGAATGCATGAATGAACTCATAAAACCTGGTTCTAATAATGGCAACACTGCTTCTCTATTGTGTGACTCTGGGCAAATAACTTGATTGGTCTGTGCCTGTTTCTTTATCTAAAAAAATGGACATTCAGAACCTGTTACCCCTCTTACTTTGACTGTCAGACCCATTTAGGTCACGGACTGTGTCCAAGCTAATTACCTTTTATCTAACGCAGCATTTAGTGTGGTGCTTGTTACATAGCAAATGCTTAACTTATGTACTTATTGCATTATTAGAATTATTAACGTTGTCATCATTGTTAATAGTATATGTCCATAATATAGGGGAAGTTAGCTTTTGTATATAAAAATTCAAAATAACCAACACAAATTTTTGGTTCCTGAATGTTTAAAAAATGTAAGTAAACTGCACTCAGACTGTGAATTACATGGAAAAACCCTCAAATGCAAACACAATCCATATAGTGGAAAGTTCATATTGTAATATACTACTGTTATCACTTATCTGATTCATCATATTAAACTACTGCTGGTGAACTACCCTTCAGTAAAATTGACATTCTATTGATGTTTCTTGCAAATGAAAGTATCTGACCAAGGCCCGGATTGATTGCTTGGTTGTCAACTGGATTGGTTAACTTTATTTAGAAGGTTGAATCTCGCAAACTGTTTAGGATGGATTGGTCCAAAAATCACTGCCCAACTCTTGCTATTGACCCAATAGTTGTAAACTAGTGTCACTTCTTCATCAGTCGCCACACTAATAGATGTAAAGTTTACATTATGCTAATAGTATTATAGTCTTATAGAACCTTTCAGCATAAAGCCCTTCTCAAGTATTTCATCAATTTTATGTGCTCATCATTTCAAAGAAGAAGGAACATATTTCAAATCATAGCTGACTATTTTATTCATGGCTCTGAAACTGACTTACTGTGAAACTCAGTCTCTCAGCATCTCAAATTTTCTAGCCAGTAAGCAGTAGCAATAATAGTAGCTACTTTGCAAAAGTTGCCAGAAAATAATCTTCAGTGTACACTAAGATTTTGAAATATTTTGATGAAATAGTTTCAGCTCTGTATTGCACTGGCACTCCCTGATATATCCTTTAAACATGGTAAGATTTCTGAAATAGGTGGTCTGATGACAAGTGCTTAGAACATTGCTTTGCCCACTGTAAGTGCTCACTGTAAGTGCTTTCTATTAATCAATCTGCTTTTTAAATAGTATTTGTTAAGCACTTACTATGTTCCATACACTTTAGTAAGTGTTGGGGTAGATTCAAGACAATCAGGTTGGACACAGTCCTTGTCTCACAACAGGATCACTGTTATAATCCCTATTTTACAGATGTGACAACTGAGACACAGAAAAGTGAAATGATTAACAAGTGGCAGAGTCAGGATTAAAACCCGGGTTCCCTGACTCCCAGCTCCCTGCTCTTCAACTAGGCCACAATGCTTCAGTCAATAGTATCAACTGAATAAGTGCACAAAGTACTTGAGGTGAGTTCAGTAGACCCTCAAGGAGTTTTAAATTTGGCACAAAAGACAAACACTAAAATAAAGTGAAGATAGAAGGAAGTATAAGACTGTAAAGTTTCCATAGTTATGGGAATGTGTCTGCCTATTGTCATATTGTACTCTCCCAAGCACTTAATACAGTGCTCTGCACATAATAAGTGCTCAATAAATATGATTGAATGAAGCAGCTGCATAAGCCTTGCATCCTCCCTATTTGTGCCTGGACTTATCCTTGTCAGTTAAGTATGCTGATACTGTGATAATATTTACTGGGTGGGTAATCAGAGCAAAAAGAATGAGGTTGATGCCTGCTCAATAACTCTATGAAGAAGAGGGAAATGATGGCATTTGTGCTTGTATCTGTGTATGTATGTGTGTTTAGGTATATAGAGAGAAACAGAGAAAGAAAGAGAGAAGCAGCATGACCTAGTGGAAGATCAGGGAGCTGGGTGTCAAGAAGCCGGGTTCTTGCTGGTTCTTCCAGCCTGGGAGCCATAAAGCTGGGATTCTAATTCCCTCTTTGCCACTGCCTATTGTGTGACCTAGGGAAAGCCACTTAATTTCTCTGTACCTCAGTTTCCTTAACCATTAAATGGAAACTCATATCAGTTCTCCCACTTCTTTCGACTGTGAATCCAGTGTAATAATAATGTTGGTATTTGTTAAGCACCTACTACGTGCAGAGCACTGTTCTAAGCGCTGGGGTAGATACGGGGTAATTAGGTTGTCCCACGTGAGGCTCACAGTTAATCCCCATTTTATGGATGAGGTAACTGAGGCACTGAGAAGTGAAATGACTTGCCCACAGTCACACAGCTGACAAGTGGCAGAGGTGGGATTCGAACCCATGACCTCTGACTCCCAAGCCTGGACTCTTTCCACTGAGCCACGCTGCTTCTAGGATAAGAACTGTGTTTGAGCTGATTATCTTGCATCTAACTCAGTGCTTAGTACAGTGATTAGCATATAATAAGCTTTTAACAAGTACCACAGTTATTAAATTTTCTATGCCTCCATAAATTTGTAAAATGGGGATTAGTACAGTCCTCTGAACACAATAGGTGCTATTGTTTGATTGAGTGAAATGATATTATTGGGTAGAATTTATGCAGCTCAGCATTCTAGCTCTGATTGCCATTTCTGCTATCAATTCGACTATCTCTTCACCCATCCATCTGTCCTACATTTGGGAAGGTTCCATCTAAAATATCTCTAATCACCTACCACAGCCTAATTTCCTAAGAACCTATTCATTCAATAGTATTTACTGAGCACTTACTATGTGCCGAGCATTGTACTAAGTGCTTGGAATGTACAAATTGGTAACAGATAGAGACAGTCCCTGGCCTTTGATGGGCTTACAGTCTAATTGATGTAAAATCATTTTGAGCCCTTATCTTTATTGTCCTCACACATATATTGTCCTCACGGCTTTGACTACCATCTCTACGCAGATGACACACAGATCTACATCTCCGCCCCTGTCCTCTCCCCCTCCCTTCAGGCTCGCATCTCCTCCTGCCTCCAGGATTTCTCCACCTGGATGTCGGCCCGCCACCTAAAACTCAACATGAGCAAGACTGAGCTCCTCATCTTCCCTCCCAAGCCCGGTCCTCTCCCAGACTTCCCTATCACTGTGGATGGTACCACCATCCTTCCCATCTCTCAGGCCCGCAATCTCGGTGTCAACCTTGACTCGTCTCTCTCGTTCACCCCACACATCCTATCCGTTACCAAGACCTGCCGGTTTCACCTCTACAATATCGCCAAGATCCGCCCTTTCCTCTCATTCGCTCTCACGGCTTTGACTACCATCTCTATGCAGATGACATGCAGATCTACATCTCCGCCCCTGTCCTCTCCCCCTCCCTTCAGGCTCACATCTCCTCCTGCCTCCGGGACGTCTCCACCTGGATGTCGGCCCGCCACCTAAAACTCAACATGAGCAAGACTGAGCTCCTCATCTTCCCTCCCAAACCCGGTCCTCTCCCAGACTTCTCTATCACTGCGGATGGCACGACCATCCTTCCCGTCTCTCAGGCCCGCAATCTCCGTGTCATCCTTGACTCGTCTCTCTCGTTCACCCCACACATCCTATCCGTTACCAAGACCTGCCGGTTTCACCTCTACAATATCGCCAAGATCCGCCCTTTCCTCTCCACCCAAACGTCTACCTTACTGTTACGGGCTCTCGTTATATCCCGGCTAGACTACTGTGTCAGCCTTCTCTCTGACCTCCCTTCCTCCTCTCTCGCCCCGCTCCAGTCTATTCTTCACTCCGCTGCCCGGCTCATCTTCCTGCAGAGACGATCTGGGCATGTCACTCCCCTTCTTAAACACCTCCAGTGGTTGCTTATCAACCTCCGCTCCAAACAAAAACTCCTCACTCTAGGCTTCAAGGCTCTCCATGCCCTCGCCCCTTCCTACCTCTCCTCCCTTCTCTCTTTCTACCGCCCACCCCGCACGCTCCGCTCCTCTGCCGCCCACCTCCTCACCATACCTCGGTCTCGCCTATCCCGCCATCGAACCCCGGGCCACGTCCTCCCGCGGTCCTGGAACGCCCTCCCTCCTCACCTCCGCCAAACTGATTCTATTCCCTTCTTCAAAACCCTACTTAAAACTCACCTCCTCCAAGAGGCCTTCCCAGACTGAGCTCCTCTTCTCCCTCTACTCCCTCTACCACCCCCCTTCACCTCTCCGCAGCTTAACCCTCTTTTCCCCCCATTTCCCTCTGCTCCTCCCCCTCTCCCTTCCCATCCCCTCAGCACTGTACTCATCTGCTCAACTGTGTATATTTTCATTACCCTATTTATTTTGTTAATTAAATGTACATCACCTTGATTCTATTTAGTTGCCATTGTTTTTACGAGATGTTCTTCCCCTTGACTCTATTTATTGCCATTGTTCTTGTCTGTCTGTCTCCCCTGATTAGACTGTAAACCCGTCAAACGGCAGGGACTGTCTCTATCTGTCGCCGACTTGTTCATTCCAAGCGCTTACTACAGTACTCTGCACATAGTAAGCGCTCAATAAATACTATTGAATGAATGAATATATATCTTTCTCTCTAGTGATAAATAATGAACCACTAATCCATGAATCTATTCAAGTTGATGCTGATATTGAAAACTTCTTCCTAAGGTTTCTTGAAGATACTGATAGTTTTTCCTGTGATTCCATGGTTCTTATGTTCACCATCTTTTTAATGAAGCAGAGACTCTTATTTATTGTTTTAACAATAATAATAATTCTGGTATTTGTTAAGTGCTTACTATGTGCCAGGCACGATACTAAGCGCTGGGGTGGATATAAGCAAATTGGGTTGGTCATAGGCCCTGTGCTTTTGTAGGACTCACAGTCTCAATCCCCATTTTACAGATAAGGTAACTACACACAGAGAAGATAGGTGACTTGCCCAAGGTCACACAGCAGACAAGTGGCAAAGTCAGGATTAGAACCCATGACTTTCTGACTTCCAGGCCCATGCTCTATCCACTGTGCCATACCCCCTCAGCCCATTGGGGCTATGGTGAATGGAAGAGAACGAATGGGATGGTTGGAAGGAAACAGTGTGGCCTAATGGAAAGAGCACAAACCTGGAAGACAGAGGACCTGATGCTTGCCTGCTGCGTGACCTGGACAAGTCACTGAACTTATTCGTGCTTCAGTTTTGTCATCTGTAAAATGAGATTTCAATACCTGTTCTTCCTCCTTCTTAGACTGTGAGCCAAATGTGATACAGAAAATGTGTCCTACTTGATTATCTTGTATTTATTCAAGTGCTTAGTACTACTAGGTACACAGTAAGGGCATAAAATAAATACCATGTGTGTGGACAGGGAACGCATTCACCAACTCTATTATATTTTGTTCTTCCAAGAGTTCAGCACACAGTAAGTGCTCATTAAATATCGTTATTAATTAGGGAAAAGAAGGGGAAAGAAAGAGAGAAAAAAAGAGAAGAAGGAGAGAAGGAAAGGTGAGGAAATCATTAACAGTCATCATGCTCAGGGCCCTCCAATGATAAGGTCAGTTGGGGACCAATTCCTAGAAGGATACAGAATGGATTTGCCTTTCCCAGTTCTTTTGACCAGGACATCTTGTCCCAAACCACCTAGAAGGGGAGTTTTCTTCCTTCCCATCAGCCAGGAGAAGGATAATTTCTACTCACTCCAGCTACACCTGCATACTCAGAAGCTTTTCAGCCAGTCTATATCCCTCCCTGCTGATTCCCTTCTATCCATCTGACTCTGAAAACTGTCCAGTTTGGAAGAACTATGGACCCTTTAACATGTCTGAAAGTATGGTCTGTAAACATAGACCCATTGTTACCATCAAAATAACTTGCTCCAAATTCAGGAAGCGGCACAGTGTAGTGGAAAGAGCAAGGGCTTGCAAGTTAGGAGGACCAGGGTTCTAATTCCAGCTGCACCATTGCCTAGTGTGTGACCTTGGGCAAGTCACCTAACTTCCTTGGTTATCTTTAAAATGGAAAATAACACTGTGAGCCCCAGGTGGCATAGAAATTTTGTCCAACTTGATTAACTTGTATCTATTCCAGTACTTAGTACAGTGCTTGTCACTTCTAAGTGCTTAACAAATACCATTTAAAAAAACCTCAAAAACTTGCAGCCTATAAGAATAACTGGGAGCAGAGCCTGAGATAAATTCATAGTCCTGCCAAATTTCACAGCTCAAACACAGTAAAGAGTAAGTACAGAAAAGGGAAAGCTAAAATCTTTAAGACCTCTAACTTACCATAGCTTTTTACAAAGCCAAACAGGGTTGCTTAAACAATGATTTTCAGTCTTCACCTGGCGTTCTTTCTCAATATCACAGTTCTGTAGGAGGCAGTAGGAGAATACAAAAAGAGAATAGCAGTGCAGAGATCAGGGATGGCCCAGAGAAAATGGGCCTCCTTAATTTTTAAGTTCCCCATTCACATGATTGACACCCATTCCCAAATGGATCTGAGAAATGTAGGCTGCTTATTTTCAGGAAAATATAGTTCCCTAGGGCAGAATTTCTTATTTATTTTTCATATTTTAATTTTCATTTCCAGCTTTAAATTCTGTACTGCCGATAAAAACTGTTGTTTGGCTTTTGTTGATATAAGCTGCTATATATCTTTGGTTTTCTTTAGACTTTTTAGACCTGTAGCACCATTTTAAAATGGCAATGTGATTGTAGAGGGTAGGTACAAGATAATCAAGTTGGACACAGTCCATGTCCCGCATAGGTCTCAATCCCCATTTTACAGATGAGGTAAATGAGGCACAGAGAAAATTAAGTGAGTTGTCTGAGGTCACAGAGCAGGTGAATGGGAGAACAGGGATTAGAATCAAGGTCCTCTGACTCCTAGGCCTGTGATCTTTCTATTAGACCACAGTGCTTGGATCGGGGTCTGAAGCAGTTCCTGCATTATTTTCCAGAGAGTTTCTGCCTGGATAACCTCTTCATGATGTTGAGGGTAATGGCAATGTGGGTAGATCCTCGGCCTGGGAGTCAGAAGGTCATTGGTTTTAATCCCAGTTCTGTGGCTTGTCTGTTGTGAGACCTTGAACAAGCCACTTTGCTTCTCTGGGCCTCAGTTCACTCATCTGTCAAATGGGGACTGAGACTGTGAGCACCATGTGGGACAGGGACTGTGTCCAACCTGATTTGCTTGTATCCACCCCAGAGTTTAGTACAGTGCCTGGCACAAATAAGTGCTTAAAAAATGCCACAATAACTGTAATTATTATTATTTGCCTAAGCTGCACTGGTTGTGAAAGGAAACAAAGAAAAAATGGCACAGTTAAAAAAAAAAAATCAATTTTAACTGATTCTGACTTACTCTTTCTGATGGGCATTTCTCCTTTTCTGCATCTTGGCTCTACTACGGGGTTTGCAATGAAAAGAGAGAAAGAAGCTTTATTTCCATCTAAAACCATGCCAAGATTCTCATTCCGTAGAGTGACATGGTAACCTTCCCAGTAAAGCAGAAGTTTCAAAATCTGAGCTATCCCTAGAACAACAGTGCAGCAATTCATCTGTGGCTTCTCCTGACACTTTTCCTAGTCATGAGTCTGCAACAGATTCTCTCATGTGGCTCTTCTTCCTACTTCAGCATGTGAGTACAAATTATCCAGAGAAAAGAGAGACAACACCATAGATACCTAGTCTGGAAAACAGGGGTGGAGGGAGAAAAACCTGATTCAGCATCTGTTATTCCAGTTTCAATGCCAAGTTAAGTTGTTAAAACTCTGTAAATGAGAATTTAACATAAACATATATTGAATTTGTTCCCTAATTTATAAATCATGTTATGGCAAAACTCCATATATTGAGTGGCTCTGTAACGAGAATGCCTGTAGCAGGTCTAAACACAAAGCATAAAGAGTGCTTCTGAAATACATTTCGAAAGCAAAGATCTGTTTTACTATAAAAATCAGCCAAATGGGAAAATAGTGATGGTATTATGAAGAAAAGCAACCATGAAAAAGGTGTATCTTTACAGTGTATTAAAAAACCCTGCAAGCCTAATTATTCTGCAGTGTTAGAGAGAAATCAAACCCTACTCATTTGGATGGGAAGCCATAGTGTGTGGTTTTCTATGTTTGTTCCAATCTCATATAACTGATGATCAGTGTTGATCGTAACTGTGAGCCACTTTGCAGAGCCTGGCTGCATTTGGCTGACTGGAGAAAACTGAGGTAATGTACTGACTTATACCAAGGAAATTACACAAACTAGAGATCTAAGAACTTAATGGTGAATATATTATAGTGTCCATTTTAGCACTAGTGGAGAAGACAGTAGACTATTTAGCCAAGAGATATTGCATTTCTTTTGGGAGACTGATGACTCCATGGCTGTGATATGGAATCACACTTCAATTTGAAGAGGTGCACAGGGCTGCATTCATAGTGTTTTCAGCACTTGTATATGATGTGAGGTCTAAAGCCAATACTGTCAATACCAGCTTCTTGATAAATTTAATCACTACCATAATGTGCCATACTTAATATTAAGTAGCAAGGAGAATCACAGACTAAAAAGTACTGTAATGAAGCAATTCTATTAGCATTCAAATGATGTTTTTCTCAACTTAAGATCACTGGGTGGAGAAAAAAGCCCTTCAGTTGAGTGATATAAATAAATAGGACAGCCAAAACTAGGATGGGTCAAAGAAATACTTTGAGAACTCAGAAATTTATAGGCTCAGAAAATGCAGTGTGACATCTGAACAGATCAAAACAGCTGAAAATGAGTGTATGCTCTACTAGTAACAGGACACAGATTTGTCCATTCTGTTTTCTTTTGGATAGAATACAGGAATGTCATTTAACAATGTCCCTGGTATTTGAAAAGTACTATTCTACTATATCTTCTTGAAAACAATGTGGAAGAGACTTTCAATTATTCATGCGTGACTTTGGGCAAAATACCTATCTTTATCTGTGAACTAGCTCCCTCGACTTTGAAACTGTGAGCCCGTTGTTGGTCATGGACTGTCTCTATTTGTTGCCAAGCTGCACATTCCAGGTTCTTAGTACGGTGCTCTGCACACAGTAAGCACTCAATAAATATGATTGAATAAATTAATGAAATGGGGATAAAATACCTGTTTCTCTTTTCTTCTTAAACTGTGAATCTTGTGGGGGACAGGTACTATGTATAATCTGAATATCTTTTATCTATCTCAGCACTCAACACAGTGTTTGGCACATATTAAGTACTTAAAAATATAATAATAATAATAGTGGAACTGAAACGAGCCTTTGCCTAATCAAGCCCCTCCCTAATTGGAAACCTTTTTCTGCATCTTCACTTTATAACAATAACTGATATAACGGCATAGTGAGCAAGTAATTTTTAAGACATTATTCAACAAAGAAGAGCAAAAAATGATTAGGTTGAGGGTTGGAAGGCAGGTCAGTTTTTCCAAGAGATTACATCTTTATATGAATCCACTTCTTAAATAATTTGGTGTGCTCTGTTTCATAAATATTAAGTGTCATATAAAGACCAGGACATTATAACAACTAATACTAGATTGGAGGAGCACCCTCATCCTTTGAATGATTTTTTTTTCCTAAGTATGCCTAAGGAAATGATAGTTGAGTACTTTTGACTTCAAGTTTTCTAATGGAGAGGCTGTAACCAATGGAAACCTACTAGAATATTCAATCTTGCATCATCTTACCTTGATACTTTGATATGGGCTTAATTCAACATCACATCTGATTGAAAGAAGATCAATTTGCGGTGGTGTTTTTTTTTCTTAGTTGTGGGAAAATATTTCTGCTTGTCCTTTGGAAATAAAAGTGTCTTGTTCTAAAGAAGATGCATAAACCATCAAATGCAATGCAATGTTTTTTGTTAAATAATAAGCAGCAGAAGCATACAGAAATAAATATTTCTCATAGAGGTAAAATATATACAACTATAAAATCATAAATATACAGGAGAATTATATTATGAATTTGTAAATTGTATGCAAATAGCTTGAAACCAGATCTACAAAGACATAAATAAAGTAACAAGACTGAAAGGTTTATATGTTGGCTTGTTTATAGAGTAGCACAAACATTTTTCTTTTTTAATTGGCAATTAATTTTCGGCAGCCATCTAGGTACTTTCATGTCAAATTACTTTCCCTATACTAAACAAGATTAGGCATCCAAGCAGCAAAGCACTTATGTGAAAAGTGAGAAACTGACTGTCAAAGGAGATATTTTCCACCTATAACCAATTAAAATGTTTCTTTTTTTGATGAATGGGTGTTGTAATTTCACATCTTGTATTTCTACCTTACTTCCCACTTGCAGAATTTCCCAGTTCATATGGGCCAAGGTTAAACTAGAAATCCTGAATTAAAGCTTTCAAACTTCAGGGTAAAACATTATTAATGTATTCAATTTCTCAATTTACCCAAATTATCAAACTCTGACTATTAAATAAATCTTTGTTTCTCCCATCTATCCCAAACATCTGTGTATAATTTTGTGACCACCTGCCTTCTCATTAGATTATAAGCCTCTGGATTGCAGGTACCCTGTCTTTTACTTCAGTTAATCAAATGAGCATTTAATATAGCCAGAGCACTCACTGCACTAAGAGCTTGAGAGAGCACAGTAAAGCAGAATTAACAGACATGTTCCCTGCCAATAATGAGTTTATAGTTTAGAAGCTTTTAGTTCTATTGTATTCCCCAAAATGATTAATACATTATTTGTACAAAGAAGGTGCTCAAGATTGTGAACTCATTTAACTGATTAACATTTACTTGATAAAGTTGTACCTACTTAAACTATGAAGATAAAACTTTATATGTAGAACATGTCAAAAGCCAAATTCAAGTTTGTTAGCATTTCATATTTTGGAGGATTTCTTTCTCCTGTTTTAATACATTTTGAAGTTACATATGTTTGAAAAATAAGACCCATGACACATAAGGTATAAAGTAATGTATTATTGATACTCCTCAAATGAATGACATAAAAAGGAAAATATTGATTTTAAAGAGATGTCTCATTTTTCTTGTTTCACCAAGGGCTGATGCAAGTTCATGTGGATATCAATATTATTTGAATTAATGCATATTCTTCACTATTGATTGTTTTAACAATGATTGTCATAACTGATTTATGGGCACTTATGCCTTTTAAATTTTTAAAAAGGTAAAAAACAGAATTGTGTATATATAAGTGGATTGAGTTGAATAAACAAAATTGCTAGATGTTAACATTATGCTACTTACTGCAGCATATACAAAAATAAAGTATACAGTGCACAATTTTAAAATAGCAGCAGAGAATTTGACTAAAAATGGAAATTACGTTACAATACTGCCTGAAATTAGACTCTAAAAATTCTCATTAAAGAAATACTTTAAAAATGTTTTAATAATCTACTTTTCAGTTTTCTCATGAATTTTATACATAAAAACTCCTATTACTTTGAATTGCAGTGATAACATTTGAGCTGTATCAGACAAGAAACAAATTACAATCTCCCAAAATTAACTTAATATGAATCAGCTCTATCCCTCAAGAATTCTGTGCCACATTAGTGTTGATCACTTTGATAACCAAACTAGATACTTCATTTCAGTAGTGGTTAAAATGCAGAGTTCATAAATAACAGCCCTTAACCAACTTCATAAAACTGTTTTTGGAATAAAGTCACCTTGTGCCTGAAGCATGATTTTTAATAACCTTGAGTTCAAAGTATGATTGCTAACTTTGAATCCAGCCTCATAATTTGACTCACTGGCTCAAGTTTTACAGAAAGTAATGGAATAAATATTTCAAAAAATAATGATGTTATTTACAAAATTGTATGTATTTATTGTAAACAATACTTATTTATTGATCAAATAAGATATTAGCTATCACTTAAGATTAAAGGAAGCATTTACAATTAATAACAAAAATAAGAGAGGGCTTGAAAAAAATGCTGCCAATACACCAAAAGCATCATTTCTTTATAATCCTCCTGCACCTTGACTTCTTTCCTTTTCTTTTTTGTCCTTACTATTAACGGTTAAGGTTTTGGTTCATTCCATTGTCCTCTCAGTCGGGTCCTTATGTGTCCAACTCTGTCACAGCTACTAATTCTAATTTCTATTCACAGCCTATCAAAATCATCTTTATGGTGTACTGCTATTTACCCTTTTTTCCCCACTGAAAGGTAATTTAGGGAAAAAAACTTTTTTTCTGATAATTATTCAGGTATTATCATTTCCTCATATGTCAAAATTGGTTTATATAGTATGCATAATTCAAATATCCATGTAATTATTTTGAAGTTACAATGTATTTACTATGTAATTGCATGATAAGTACCATATAATTAAGAAATGATTACATGATTATTTCTGCCTTTTACACAGAACCAAAGGCAAAATATTTTATTGAAATAATTTTAGGGGTTTATTGGTATCAGTTATTATAATAGAAACCAAAGTATATATCAAATAAACAACCAAAGGAGTAATGTTATTGGTATGCCAAGCCGAAAAATAAATATACAAGGTTTTGGGCAATTGGAAAACTCTAAATATGAACAATCAAAGTATTATCCACTGTTATTTTGCTAGTCACTGAATATTTTAATCAGTGTTAGTCATTTTTGTTCTATGTTAACCATGATACCAAAATCTTAAAATGTACACGCCAAGTGAGGCATAATTATCAGCTAGCTTCTCTTGGATTTTAGAACTTCCAAAGGCTGTCCATCCACCACTGCATCAAACAGAAACACCTTACTATAGACTTTAAAGCAACTCACTCCGTGCCACCTCACCTCATTAATCTCCTACTGCTGTCCAGCCCACACACTCTGCTCCTCTAGTGCCCACCTATTCTCTATGCCCTGATCTTATATATCTCACTGTCAACCCCTTTCCTGCATCATCCTCCTAGCCTGGATCTCCCTCTCCTGTCTATATGTGCCAGACCACCACTCTCTGCATCCAAAGCATTAATAAGGACACATCTCCAAGAGGTATTCTCCAATTAAGCCCTCTTTTCCTCATTTTGCTCTCCTTTCTGCATCGCCTATCCATCTCAATCTGTGAACTTTGGACACTTCATAGTCTTTCAATACCACAGGATTTATGTACTCATCCTTAAATCATATATTATAAATTATTTATTTGTTCATATTGCCTGTCTCCTCCTCTATACTGTAAGCTCTTTGTGGGTAGGGAATATGTGTGCTAATTCTCTTGTATTGTACTCTCCCAAGTACTTGGTACAGTTCTCTGAACATAGGAAGTGCTCAGTAAATATGATCGGTCGGAGGCAATATTCCATGTGTTGTATCATGATGCTGTCATTCAGAATACAAAGAAAATGCTCTTTTGTGGTGACCTCACTTAGAGATGACAATATGTAATTAAATGATAAATTTTAAATAGTTCATTTATAATTAGAAAATTAAAGTACTCTATTAAAGTTATTCTTAATAAATCTAACTTATTAGGTGTTCTGCTCTAAAAATACATTTACATATGTACACTAACAATTTGTTTAAAGTGAAAATAGCAACTGTGTATCATATAATTTACATAGAACTAAGATAAATACCTCATTGCATAAGCAAGTGTTTTCATTTTTCATAACATTTCAAATATAAGTAAATTCTAGTACCTTTACAGGGTAGTGAACTGTTGCCAGTTGACAGTAAAGACTGGGTTTAAATAAACCAGCTCCTACAAGAGGATATAGCAGTGAGACTGGAATGGTTCTGAACCAAATTAACACTCAACAAATTACATTCATTCAAGGATATTAAGACAACTTATTATATTCCAAGCACTGTATTAAATGCTGGGAAATTAACAATTCAATCTATCAATAAATGGTATTTATTGAGTGCTCACTTTTTACAGAGCATTGTGCTGAGTGCTAGAGAAAGTACAATATAATAGAGTTGGTATATTGGTATTCCCTGACCACAAGAAGCTTCCATTCTATATTAATAATAATAATGATGGTATTTGTTAAGCCCTTACTATGTGCCGAGCACTGTTCTAAGCACTGGGTTAGATACAAGGTTACCAGATTGTTCCACTTGAGGCTCACAGTCTTAAATCCCCATTTTACAGATGAGGTAACTGAGGCCCAGAGAAGTGAAGTGACTTGCCCAAAGTCACACAGCTGACAATTGGGGAAGCCAGGATCAGAACCCACAACCTCTGCCTCCCAAACCCGGGCCCTTGCCACTAAGCCACACAGAGGAATTATCCACAGTCCCTTGCCCCATAAAGCTTCATGATATAAGAATTATAAATCAGGGAACTGGCAATGAGTACATAATGAAATATAATATAATTAAAATGAGAAAACATAAAAAGTCATGGAAATCATAATACATTAAAATCATACATTAAAAGCAATAGAGCAGTGTGGCTAACAGATTATAGTTTCAGGCTTTCTGCTGTTCAGCCAGGGCTGTTATGAGTTCAACAAATACAACAGCCACACAAAGTGACCCACTATCTAGAAGCAGCAAAACTTCCTGGAGCTGAATTATCACTTTGTCCTGTAGGAGCAGACTGTGACAGGAGTGAACGCTGGATCTCAGTTTTCCCACATTTACTGCATTACCCCATCATCATTACCCAGCACATTGCAAGCTAAGCTCATTATAGGCAGGGAATCTATCTGTTTATTGTTATATTGTTCTCTCCCAAACTCTGCTCTGCACACAATAGGAACTCAATAAATTCAATTGAGTGAATGTTGGATGAACGAATAAAAGCAATGCTCTCTATGTCTCTCCCCCATCTCACTTTCTTTCTCTTTCGTTTTCCTTCTCACTCTCTATTTCTCTGTCTCCTACTTGGTTTCATAAGCTAGAGAGAATTTTGACTCTCAAAGCCTGCATACTTTCAGATAGCTCTGATCTGGAACAGAGGAAATAGATTAAATAGATTCACATCACACACCGGGTTTCCTAGTTGAATAACTCTAAAATTCTCTACCCAGGTGCTAGAGGCTTGACTACAGATCATTAGAAAGATAGTCTTAGAAAATCAGGGTTTTGGACTGCCATTAGTTAGAACAAGATGAATGTTAAATATCAGTCTTTATCTAGCCATTGCACTCAGAACACTAAATTTTGTTGCCCAAATAACACCCTACCTAATGATTCAGCAGTAGGTGGGAAATATATAGACAAATATGGAGAATATTTCCACTAAGAGATTGAAAGTGCCAATATAGTAGCATAGATTCAGTTCAAACTAGAAGTCCACAGAGAACTAATAGGGTTCAGCTTTCCTTATGGACTGTAAGACTAGAACTTAACATAGTCAATTCATCCAGCAAATACAGCAGTACTCAAAGATCAAACTTGGGAAATAAAAATTTCAAATGTCAAGAAGTCCAAACCATGAAGGGTTGGCAATAATGAAATCCAGTTGAAAGCAGTGCAGCCTATAGAAAAAACCATATACCTGGGAGTCAGGGGATAAGGATTCTAAATTCTGGCTCTGCCACTTGCCTGCTGTGTGACCTTGCCAAGACACTTAACAGCTCTGTGCCTCAGGTTACCCATCTTTAAAATTGAAATTCAATAACAGTTCCTCTCCCACTTAGACTGTGCATCCCTTGTAGAACTGGGGTTGGCTATGACTTGATGATCTTCTCTCTACTCCAGTACTTAGTACAGCATTTGGCATGCAGTTGGTGCTTAACGGATACCGCATATATTATCATTATTATCACTATGATTAATATTACAATTATTACTGTGTTAATGGTGATGATCCACATTCCCTTCCCTTGAGAAGTTCTTAAACCCAATTCTCTACTAGCAGGGGTAGCTTCAGAGCCACAAAATAAGTCGCAACAGGCTACAGCTACACCTCTCCCCAACCATAGCTCATTTCAGTAGGATCTTATCATATAATGGCAATAATAATGATGATGATAATGGTATTCAAGTGCTTACTTATGTCCCAGACACTTTACTAAGTAAATTGGGTTGGACACAGTCCCTGTCCTATGTGGGGCTTACAGTCCTGATCCATATTTTACAGATTAGTTAACTGAAGCACACAGAAGTGCCCAAAGTCCCACAGCTGACAAGTGGCAGAGCTGGGATTTGAACCCATGACCTTCTGACTTCCAGGTCCTTGCTCTCTCCACTTCACTGTGATTCATCAAATGCCATGTTCACTCATTCATTCAGTGATATTTATTGAGCGCTTACAGTTTGCAGAGCACTGTACTAAGTGCTTGGAAAGTACAGTTCAGCAAGAGAAACAATTCCTGCACAGGCTCACAGTCTAGATGGGGAGAGACAGACATCAAAACAAGTAAACATGTATCAGCAGCATAAATATAAATAAATAGAATTATAGATATATATACACACCTAAAAACAAGGCATTTATATAAATAGAATTATAGATATGTGCATATAATAATAATAATAATGTTGATATTTGTTAAGCACTTTACTATGTGCAGAGCACTGTTCTAAGCACTGGGGTAGATACAGGGGAATGAGGTTGTCCCACGTGAGGCTCACAGTCTTCACCCCTATTTTACAGATGAGGGAACTGAGGCACAGAGAAGTGAAGTGACTTGCCCACAGTCATACAGCTGACAAGGGTGCTGTGGGTGGGGAGGGGGTTAGAACAAAGGGAGCAAGTCAGGGCAATAGGGAGGGAAGGGGGAGCTGAGGAAAAGGAGGACTTGTAGGAGGTGAGCTTTCTGTAGGGCTCTGAAGGGAAAAAGTGTGATTATTTGGCAAATTTGAGGAGGGAGGGCATTCCAGGCCAGAGGTAGGATGTGGGACAGGGGTAGGTAGGCAGTGAGATAGGAGAGAATGAGGCACATTGAAAAGCACTAGAACAGTGGAGTGTGAAGAGTGGGCTGTAGAAGGAAACAAGAAAGGTGAAGTAGGAGGGGGCAAGGTGATGGAGGGCTTTGAAGCCAATAGTGAGGAGTTTTTGCTTGATACAGAGGTTGAAAGGCAAACACTGGAGATATTTGAGGAAGGGGGTGACATGCCGAGAAGTGACTGGCAAACTGAGAAGATATCTATTTTTTAATATTTCTTAGATACTTACAGAATCTTGTTTACTTACGCTAATATAGGTCTACCCCTGTTTCTGAACGACCAAAATATGAAGATGACCAAATAATGCTGATGTAACTAATGACCTGGATTCCCCACATAATGTTTTGTTCAATAATCACCAAGAATTAATTTCCCTCCTCATACCTCTTCTTACTTCCCTCCTAGCCATACACTACCTAAAAGCTGGTTTCTCCGCTCATTTCAAAAGCAGCAATCAATTAATGATATTTACTGAGCTACTATTATGTGCAATTGATCAATCACTGGTATTTATTGAATACTTACTGTGTGCACAATACTTGCACACTGTGCAATACTGTGAGCCAAGTACTAAGCTCATGGAGAGTGCAATGTTGGTAAACATGTTTCTTGCCCACAATGAACTTACAGTCTAGAGGAGTTGGAAATTTATATAAATTAATAAATTATGAATATGTAGGTAAGTACCGCGGGAATGGAAATGGGGTGAATACCAGTGCAAGAAAGGTGCAGAATTACTACTCAGACAATGACTGTTTAAATTATGTTAAAATTTCTGCTTTCCACCTTAACCCATATTCTGTGCTACTTTTGCATGGAGCAAAGAAAGTACTGGTCCCAATGGTGAAGGACTGGAATGCCACTGCTGATGCTAAGGGCTTCACAATGGGATTTTTTGTTTCATGATAAGCTAAGTTTTTGGATTCAAAAGCCTTGTCTCATTTTCACAGAAAGATGAAACTGAGTGATTGGAGAAGACCCTGATAGAGAAATTCAAAGGTCTGAAGGAATGTTCAAAAGGATTTAGTTTACTGAAAAGAGTTTTATAAATCAGTGAATCATATTTATTGAAAACTTACTGTGTGCAGAATCCTGTCCTAAGCACTTGGGAGAATAAATGAAGAAGTCTGATGTTCAAATGAAGTGGACACATTTTCCAGGAGAGTTGAAAACTACTAGCATTGCCAGAAGAGCAAGCTTACACCTACCATTAAGTTAATGTTGTGGTGTAACTATTTGTTTTGTTGCCTGTCTACTTGTTTTGTTTTCTGTCTCCCCCTTCTAGACTGTGAGCCTGTTGTTGGGTAAGGATTGTCTCTATCTGTTGCCAAATTGTACTTTCCAAGTGCTTAGTACAGTGCTTGCATACAGTAAGCACTAAATAAATATGATTGAATGAATGAATGAAATGTTCTAATAGAGAATAAAAAAGTAAATAGAATAAATAATAGTTTAGGATAATGTTTCAGAACATTGCTGGTCAAGATGTCCATATTATTTTTCAAGAAGTTCTGAAATGAATTCCAATTTATAACATAAATTAATGGGAAAATATAAAAACATTCATTATAAATCCATGATTTCAAGGAACATATACAGGTGTAAAATGTGGGCTATTCTTGTAAAAATAAATGAAATCAATATTATTATGTGATTTATGAAGTAAACTATTCAGCCTTAGGACTGTTTCATTGCAGTGTAATGCTTTGGGAATTAGACCATTAAGCTTCCTGTGGGCAAGCATCGTATATATCACATCTATTGATTATACTCTTCCAAATGTTTAATGCATTGCTTAGACTTAGTAAGCACTCAGTATATTCCATTAATTGATTGATCAAGCATTACATTTCTATTCACTTGTTCAGGTGCTACTGTATATAATTTTTTAATCAATCAACTTTTTAATTAATAATTATGGTGTTTGTTAAGTACTTACTATGTGCTTACTGTTCTAAGCACTGAATAATAATGGTATTTGTTAAGAGCTTACTAAGTGCCAAGCACAGTTCTAAGTGCTGGGGTAGATATGAGGGAGATAATCAGGTTGTCACAGGTGGGCTCATAGTCTTAATACCCATTTTACAAATCAGATAACTGAGAAGCCACGTTAATTTGCCCAAAGTCACACAGCTGATAATTGAACATTTACAATGTGTGCAGCACCCTACTAAGCTCTTAGGCAAGTACAATACAATACAGTGGGTAGGCATGATCCCAACCAATGATGAATTTACAATCTGTGGAGGAGATAGAAATGAAAATAAATAGAGAAAGAGAAGGGGCAGAGTATAGGGATATGTACATGCACCTTTTGGAGCTGAGGGTGGGATGAGTATCAAAGGGACTAAGGGGTATGGTCCCAAGTACATAGATGATGATGCAGAAGGTAGGGAGAACAGGATATGGAAAATAGATTAATCAGGGAAGGCTTCTTGCATAATATATGACTTTAATAAGGCTTGGAAACTGGTGATGATCTGAAACTGGTGAGGATCATCCAGATAGGAAGAGGAACATGAGAAAGGATCAATGGCTAGAAAAATGAAATCAAAGCACTGCGAATATAATAATGTATTTGTTAAGTGCTTACTATGTGCAAAGCACTGTTCTAAGTGCTGGGGGATACATGGGTGATCAGGTTCTACCACGTGAGGCTCACAGTTTTAATCCCCATTTTACAGATGAGGTAACTGAGGCACAGAGAAGTTAAGTCACTTGCCCAAAGTCATACAGCTGGCAAGCAGGAGAGCTGGAATATGTTGGTGCTAGAGGACTGAAGTGTACTGGCTGGATATCTTAGTGGCTAGAGCACGGGCTTGGGAGTTAAAAGATATGGGTTTTAATCCTGGCTTCCCCACTTGTCTGCTGTGTGACCTTGGGCAAACCAGTTAACGTGTCTATGCCTCAGTTACCTCATCTGTAAAGTGATGACTAAGATTGTGAGCCCCATAAGGGACAACCTGACTACCCTGTATCTTCCCCAGCCTTTAGAACAGTGCTTGGCACATAGTAAGCACTTAAATACCATCATTATCATTGTCATTATAATAATAATAACAATGTTGGTTAAGCGCTTACTATGTGCCAAGCACTGTTCTATGCGCTGGGGTAGACATAAGAGAATCAGGTTGTCCCACATGGGGCTCACAGTCTTAATCCCCATTTTACAGATGAGGTAACTGAGGCCCAGAGAAGTTAAGTGATTTGCCCACAGTCACACAGCTGACATTATAGGACATTAGTGAGGTAAAGTAGAAGAAGGAAAGCTGACAGAGACTTATAATTGATAGACAGGAGCTAATGTTTGAAGCAGAAATGGATAGGTTTTTGAGGGATGGGGCAATGTGTACTGAATGTTTTCTGGAAAAATAATCCAGGCAACAAAGTGAACTTTGCCCTGGAGTGGGAGATTCTAGAGGCAGGGCAGTCAATTAAGAGTCCATTGAAATAGATAAGGCAGAAAGGATAAGTGCTTGTACAAACATGTTAATGGTTTGGTTGGAGATTCTAGGGATATTTTGTAGGTAGAGCTGGCAGGTTCAGTGACAGATAGAAAATGCAGTTTGAATGAAAGACTTGAATTGTGGATAAAGCCAAGGTTAAGGGCTTGTGAGACAGTGGTGGCATTATCTACAGTGTTTGGAAAGTGAGGTGGAAGAGGAGTTCTGTTTTGGACATGCTACATTTGAGGTGTAGATGAGATATTCAATCAATCAATGGTATCTATTTGCTGAGCACTGTATTAAGCTCTTGGGAGAGTACCAGACAACAGAATTAGCTGACTCATTCTTTGCCCATAACAAGCTTACAGTCTATTCCACTACAGATGTCCTGAAATGCAGAGGAAAGGCAAGATTTAAGAGAATGTATCCACCTAAACCCTATCCTCCACTGTCTTTCCATCACAGCACAGCACTCTCCTTCCCCCGTCTCACAAACCCAAAACTTTGGTGTTATACTCGACTCATTTATCTCATTCAATCTGCATAGTAAATCTGTCCACAAATCAAATTCAACATTAACAACACTGCCAAATCTGCCCTTTAATAATAATGTTGGTATTTGTTAAGCGCTTACTATGTGCCGAGCACTGTTCTAAGCACTGGGGTAGACATAGGGGAATCAGGCTGTCCCACGTGGGGCTCACAGTCTTAATCCCCATTTTACAGATGAGGGAACTGAGGCACAGAGAAGTTAAGTGACTTGCCCACAGTTACACAGCCGACAAGTGGCAGAGCTGGGATTCGAACTCATGAGCCCTGACTCCAAAGCCCATGCTCTATCCACTGAGCCACGCTGCTTCTCCTTTCCTCTCCATCCAAACAGCTACCATGTTAATCCAAGTACTTATCCCATTCTGTCTTGATTACTGCATCAGTCTCCTTATCTCACTTATCCCATTCTGTCTTGATTACTGCATCAGCCTCCTTATCTCCCTGTCTCCTGTCTCTTTCCACTTCAGTCCACACTTCACTCTGTTGGACAGATAGTTGTTTTTTTTTTTTCTACAAAAATGTTATGTCCTTGTTTCCCCATTCCTCAAGAACTTCCAGTTCCATCCACTTCTCTGTCAGAGACTCATCATAGGTTTTAATGCACTCGGTCACCTTGCCTTCTCCTACCTTACTTCTTTCCTACTACAACCCAATTTGCAACACTTTGGTCTTCTAAGGTCACCTTACTAATTGTACCTCAGTATCATCTATGTCACCCTCTGACCTCCCTCCCACATCCACATCATCGTATCGGACATATGATCACTCTCCTCACCTTCAAATCCTTATTAAAAGCATATCTCCTGCAAGAGGCCTTCCCCAACTAAGCCCTCATTTTCTCTTCTCCAACACCCTTCTGCGTCATTCTAGTACCTGGATTTGCACCCTTTAATCACCCCTCCCTCAGGCCCAGAGCACCTATGTACACAACTGTATGTAGGTACAAGTACTTGTGAACATATCCTTTCTTCTTCTAGACTGTAAGATCATTGTGGGCAGGGAACATCTCTACGAACTCTGCTATATTGTAGTCCCTCAAGTGCTTAGTACAGTGCCCTGCACACAGTAAGTACTCAATATGATTGACTGAAGGAGTGAAGTCAGCCTGGGAATCATTCATTCATTCAGTAGTATTTATTGAATGCATACTTTGTGCAGAGCACTATACTAAGTGCTTGGAAAATACAATTCAGCAAAGAAAGACAATCCTTACCCACAACGGGCTCACAGTCTAGAAGCAGTCTAGTCTAGTCAAAACAAGTAAACAGTCATCAATAGCATCAATACAAATAGAATTATAGATATATATGCACATCAAAACAAGGAAACAGGCATTAATATAAATAAATAGAATTACAGATATGTACATACGTTCTGTGGGGCAAGGAGAGGGGGTAGAGCAAAGGGAGAAGTTGGGGCAATGGGGGGGAAGGGGAGCTGAGGAAAAGGGTGCTTAGTCCAGGAAAGCCTCCTGAAAGAGGTGAGCCTTCAGTAGGGCTTTGAAGGGGGGAAGTGTGATTGTTTGGTGGATTTGAGGAGGGAGAGCAATCCAAGCCAGGGGTAGGACATGGGCCAGAGGTCGACCGTAGGACAGGCAAGAACAAGACACAGTGAGAAGTGTAGCACCAGAGGAGTGGAGTGTGGGCTGGGATGTAGAAGAGGAGAAGAGAGATGAGGTAAGAAGGGGCAAGGTGATAGAGAGCTTTAAAGCCAATAGTGAGTAGTTTTTGCTTCATACAGAGGTTAATAGGCAACCAGTGAAGATTTTTGAGGAGGAGGTGACATGCCCAGAACATTTTGTAGAAAGATAATCCAGAAAGATAATAAGAGAAAACTATAGACTGAAGTGTGGAGAGACAGGAGGTTGGGAGATCAGAAAGGATACTGATGCAGTAATCCAGTTAGGATAGAATGAGTGATTGTATAATGTTGTAGTGGTTTGGATGGCGAGGAAAGGGCAGATATTGGCGATGTTGTGATGTGAGACTGGCCAGGTTTTGGTGATAGATTGTATATGTGGGGTGAATGAGAGAGCGGGGTCAAGGATGATTCCAAGGTTGTGGGCTTATGAGACTGGGAGGATAGTTGTGCCATCCATAGTGATGGGAAAGTCAGGGAGAAGACAGGGTTTGGGAGGGAAGATAAGGAACTCTGTCTTGGACATGTTGAGTTTTAGTTGGCAGGAGGACATCCAGGTGGAGATGTCCTGACGGCAGAAGGATATGCAAACCTGGAGGGAGGGAGAGAGAACAGGGGAGGAGATATAAATTTGGGTATCATCCACATAGGGATGATATTTGAAGCCGTGGGAGCAAATGAGTTCAGCAAGGGAGTGAGCATAGATGGAGAAAAGAAGGGGACAAAAAACTGATCCTTGAGGAACCCCTACAGTTAGGGGATGGGAGGGTGTAGAAAAACCTGTTAAGGAGACTGGGACTGATGGGCCAGTGAGATAAGAGGACAACCAGGAGAGGATCCAGTAAGTGGCAAAACCAGCCACATTAGCTGAAGCAATGGGGGCAGATTATCCAAGGGAATGGTTGCAGATCAACAGTAGAAGGAAACAATGGACTGAGCCTTCTGGGAATCCCACATTGGGTAGAGGAGGCGGGTGGGGTGAGGTGGAAATCAATGAAAGATCTGAGAAAGAGCAGTCAGAAAGATAGGGGGAGGACCAGGAGAGGGCAGTGTCAGTGAGCCAAGGTTAGATTGTGAGTACAGGAGAAAGCCCTGAATGGTCTAGGAAGTTTATAATGGAGTAGAGGCCACTGTACTTTGTGAGAAGGAGTCACTGATGATGTTAGAAAGGCTACTTTCCACAAAGTGGAGGGCACTGAAGCCAGATTGCAGTGAGCCAATGAGAGAGAATTGGAAAAAGGAAGTTCAGGTAGTGGGTGTAAAAAACTTTGGGGCACTAAGTGGAGCCTGAAGAGGAGGCCAAGGTAGGTTTTTGTAGGATGGAGACACATGGCTATGTTTGAAATCAGGAGCTACTGGATAGTAATTGGTTGAAGATGGTAGTCATGGAGGTAAGAAAGAAGGCGGGTGGTGCTTTAATAAGGCATGAAGACACTGGTTGAAAGTGCAGATGGAGGATGTAGATTTTGAGAGGAAGCAGGAGATCTCCTTTTGAAATACATCTGGGAAATGTGGAAGAGTTGAATAGGCAACAGTAGGAAGGTGGGAATGGAGAGGTGCAGGGAAGATTTTAAGGAGATCACAACCTGATGGCTTCAATTTTATTGATGTAATAGATGACAAGATAATTAGAGGCAGGAGATCAGGGAAGCGGAGGGACAAGATGCATTATCTATAGTACCTAAAGATTCACCTTTAATTACCTCTTCATTATACCCAGTTCAATTAGAAATAATGCCATTATGCATTAATTATTAGTAATTATTAGTAAGCACCTATGTGTATTACCTAGGTTTAATATGTTCCCAGAAAGATCTGCATTTGATTTTTTTTCTAGTACTGGTGATGATTTTCACTGAGCCATCCACACTCTCTCTCGATGTTCCTTTGTAAGTCAAACATATTTATTGAGTGCTTACTGTGTGTAGGGCACTGTACTAATATTAGTATTTGTTTAATATTAATATTTGTTAAGTGCTTACTATGTGCAAAGCACTGTTCTAAGCGTTGGGGTAGCTACAGGGTAATCAGGTTGTCCCACGTGAGGCTCACAATCTTCATCTCCATTTTACAGATGAGGTAACTGAGGCACAGAGAAGTTAAGTGACTTGCCCACAGTCACACAGCTGACAAGTGGCAGAACGGGGATTTGAACCCATGACCTCTGAGTCCCAAGCACATGCTTTTTCCACTTAGTCTCGCTGCTTCCCAAGCATTTCCCAAGCTACTAAGCATTTGGGAGAGTACAATAACAAAAAGACACATTCTCTGCCCACAACCAACTTACAGTCTGGAGAACTATGTCTACTCATTGTGAGAAGGCTGTGATTGGAAGAACAGGTGCAGTATGTGGTCACAGGACAAACTATTTCCAAGAACTCAACAGCAACAGATACCATTGTGACCTCTTCCATTTGGTAAGTTATTGTTGAGTGTAATACTCAGAGTGACTTAATAAGGTTTGGAGGTTCTGTCCACTTTCTCATGAAATCAAGGGAAAAGCAAAAAATCACACACACACACACACACAAGACCAACAGAAAAATACACCATTGTCCTACACATAACTGAGAAGATCAGTAACAGTAAATAAAAGGATAATATATTTTTATAATATATTATAACATATAACTATAATAGAGGATACGTACTTAGTACAGAGAGACAGTGCAGCCTAGTGGATTGAATACAAGTCTGGCAGAAGACCTGGTTTCTAAGTGTGGCTCTACCACTTGCCTGATGTGTGACACTGGGCAAGGCACAACTTATCTGTGCCTTTCTTTCCTTATCTGTAAAGTAGTGATTAAATACTTGTTCTCAATTCTTCCTAGATTGCAAGACCTATGAGGGGCCATGACTCTTCTAATGTCATATGAAGCCCAGTGCTTAATAGAGTGCTTGATACATAGTAAGTGCTTAATAAATACCATTATCATTATTATAAATGTTATTATCAAGTGACAATCATAGAAAGTAAAGAAATAGAGTGGAACAAATGAAAATCCCACACTCTATATACAATAGCCAGGAAGCCAGAAAAATCAGGGAACCGCAATGCTCCAGGAGAGCCCTTTTCTAGAGTGGGCCTTAGGAAGGGCACATACAAGAGGGAAATGGCTGAACCTGCTTACTGTCCCCTAACATTACCTTTATCCAGTTTGTACACAGAGAGTCTCACTACTAGTGAACAAAATATTATCAAACAAAAGAAGTTCAGTAATGGGTGCAAGGTAGAGGGAACAGGAACAAGTAAAATTGAATTTATAACTTACATAACAGACAAATAATTTCACCATTTTACAATCAGGAGCATCAGCTTCAAGCATGAAGGTTAGCTCTAAATTCAAACACAGTATATATTTGTTATTTATTTTTAAGAATTTGTGGGAGGGAAGGCCAGTTTACCTGGTTCACACAAATGTGGCAAAGAAATGCAAACATCCTAATATTTTAAAGAAGATCTTTTTTATTTTCTATTGTTCTTACGAAGTATTTCTGAATTTCAAATCCCCAACTTAAAAAGCTAGAATTTCTGTTCATTAGAGATATAGTAATAACTTGGTAATTAGTGAATTCATTGTCACACTGCATAATCAGCTCATTGAACACATACATTATGGTAAAAAAAAATTCTTGATTGTAACGTAGCTGTCCCATTAAAGTCTTGATTAACTTTATAACAATAATGCAATATCATTATACTTTCATAAATTAGCAGACAAATTGGATATATATCAAACAATGGTCTTGTATCTTTACAAAAGGGAAGCAAGTTTAATTTAAAACAATATGCTAGCAACATTAATTTATTATTGGGGGATTTAGCAACTTGATTCCAAATGTGAAGCAAAAATTATAGTATCTCAGCATTTTTATGTTAAATGTTTCAAGGAAAGCCATACGGCCCCTAGGCACGGCATGACACACAGTAGTATCAAAAGCAATTGATGTGTGTAATGACAATTGAGATTATCCATTACAGATGAGCTGACCTACCCAAATTCAATCCTGCTGCTCTTGTTTGGTCAGCAGGTACTTTTCACCATCTGTTTCCTTGTATCAGCTGAATATTTTCTCTTATTGAGTAAAGGGCATCTGAATGGAGAAGCATGTTTGATCTGAATTATACCCTGTGGGTCATGGGATGCCCCAGCAGTTTTAGTGTTTTTTTGAGAATATTTTTTTTTTTACATAAGGCACTTTTCTCTGGAAGAATCTGAAAACTAACATACATCTATATTTATGTATACCTACAGACACATACTTATAATCATAAATGTGAACATATACATCATATATTCTATGATGACATAATTAGAGACATTTGTGACGTTTATATTCATATCATATCATAATAGAATTGAGTCTACTTAAAAGTCAGTATGCTAATTCAACAAGTAGGTGCCCTTATGGGTTAAAAGGACAGTGTTACTTTAGGCATATTCTCTCACAAAGCATAAAGGTAAAAATATTTTAAGTTATAAGAATGCATCATTGTTTAAACATTGCCATTTTTATTCATTCATTCAAATGTATTAATTGAGCATTAGCTATGTGCAGTGTACTAAGTATTGGAAAAGTACAACACAATAATATACAGTGACATTCCCTGACTACATTAGCTTACAATCTCGAGAAGGGGAGACAGACATCAGTACAAATAAATACAGTTACTGATATATAAATAAGTGCTGTGGGGCTGGGATAGGGAAAGAGCAAAGGGAGCAAATCAGGTGACAGAGAAGGGAGTGGAAGATGAGGAAAAGTGGGACTTAGTCTGGGAAGGCCTCTTGGAGGTGATGTGCCATCCGTAGGCTTTGAAGAGGAAGGAGAATAATCATCAGATTTGAGGAGGGAAGAAGTTCCAGGCCAGAATCAGGATATGGACTAGAAGTTGGTGGCGAAACAGACAAGATCGAGGAAAAGGGAGAAGGGTAGCACCAGAGGAGTGAAGTGTGCCTTCTGGGTTGTAGAAGGAGAAAAATGAGGTGAGGTAGGAGGAGGTATTGTCTTAATGGCATACTTACAAAATTTGTGCAATATCTGGCCTTTCTCTGACTTTGGCACTTATTCCCATCTCTGTCTTTAGTTCTTTCTCTATGTTTCTGACTCTGACACTTTTCCTTCATTTCCCTCTTTTTTGTGCTCTTCCTATGGCCATCTCATTTGGATTTTCTTTTCTCCCTTTTTGGATCCTTTTAGGAGCTAATCTTGATCCTTTTAGGTATGGTTACTTGACACATTAACTGTGAGAATTGCCCTAGTTGCCCTAACTGTGAGAAATGCCCAAATAAATGGCATTTACTGAATGCTTACTGTATATAGAGTACCACTAAGTGCTTGGGAGACTACAACAGAGTTGTAGGTACATTCACTGTCCACAGTGAGTTTACAGTCTAGAGGGGAAGACAGATGCTCTTCCAAATAATTTATAATATATGATTTATAGATATGTACATAGGTGCTATAGGGCTGAGAGTGGGATGAAGAGCAAATGTGCACAACTGATATGGCCAATGACAAATAGCCATTAAGATGAGTCCAAATCTGTCAGTGTGAAAATATTCAAAAATCTTTTTAAATCCATTCAGGTGTATTAAATCAAATATTCATAATCATAAAGGGACTTAAATATGCAGATATTGGTTTGATTATAGTCAAATTACAAAATGAAAAAATGCTATGAGATTAAAGCAGAAAAGTAAAGAACATTTTTTGAGTTGTAACTGTGGAATGAAATTGAGTAGAGTGAAAATAAAAGACTAGTTAAAATCTTTTTTTAAAAAATCTGATGAGAAACCAGCAAAGGTAAACATTCCTTTTTAGTTAGTTATCTAATATCTGGATACCAATGGTATGATAGTATTTCATTATAGTATCTCAAATAAGCACTCAGAATGCTAAATTCCCTTAAGGGTTAGGCATAAGCTTTTAAGTGGATTTATATTATGAATGAATTCTAACTAATTCTTCCATAGCAAATCTAGAATAAATACCAGCAACTATAATAAAATCATTTTAATGAACTTTTGATTTATTCATATATTGTGATAGTGTTAGTGAAGGGACAATGATAAATGTGACAGTTGTAATCTGCAGTTTTAAATCAGGGCTCAGTAACTATTCTAAGCATAAAAATATGTTAAAAAATTGAAAAAAAAATTCAGTTAGAGACAAGGTTAGAGCAAAAATAGTAAAGAAACACTCTCACCTGCTTGAGCTGGGCACCATTATTCCATTGGCATTATTGGCATCTTGGAATAGAAAACATGAATGCAATTTAGTTCAACAAATATTCCCATTTTATTTCTTTTGGATAGTATTTGCCTACATGCAGGTCTGCTGAGAAAGTTTACTGTATTTATAAGGGATATAAGTGTGAAAAATGTTTTACATTCAGAACTCATAAGTAAGGTAAAAGAAAGTGCAGAAAAGTGAATAAGATATAACATCAGCATCCTATTTCACAGCCTGCAGACAACTGCAGTGTAGCCAACACAAGGGCAAACAGAGGCTGCCAATAAGCCAGATGCTACTTTTGGAAAAGAAATTTTTGTAGCTCAGCATCTGGGTCTCATGAAAGCCATCCAGAATGAAAGAAGACAAGGAGAATATTGTGGAGAGAGATAGAGAACACAGATGCAGTTTATGGTGGAATAATGATTTGCAAAAGATTGAGGGGATTTTAGTTAATATATTTTAAAAAAATAAAATAGATGCCATTAAATATTACATGCAATACCTGTGTACTTTGAAAGTGAATAGATCCTATTTTAATAGCAAATTGAGTCTACTAACTACCTTGGCAAACAGAAGAAACCTAGTGGATAGAGCATGGGCCTGGTAGTCAGAGGTTTCTGACTTCTAATCCCTGGTCTGCCATTTATCTGTTGTGTGATTTTGAACAAGTAACAACTTCTCTGTGTCTGTTACCTGATCTGTAAAATGGGGATTAATACTCTGAGCCCCATATAATAATAATCATGGTATTTGTTAAGTGTTAACTATGTTCCAAGCCCTGGGGTAAATACAAGCTAATCAGGTTGTCCCACTGGGGCTCACAGTCTTAATCCCCATTTTACAGATGAGGTAACTGATGCACAGAAAAGTTAAGTGATTCATCCAAAGTCACACAGCTGACAAGCAGCAGAGCCGGGATTAGAACCTAGTGCTCTTTCCACAAAACCAGGTCTTCTCCTTGTCTATATGAGACATGGAGTGTGTCAAACCTGATTACCTTTGCCAGGGGATATACAGTGCCTGACATTTAGCACTTAAGCACCATGGGGGGAAAAAAGAAGGAAATTTGCATTGGGAAGACTCGACTTCAAAGCCCTACTAAAATTCGAAAAACTTCCTCCAGGAAGGTTTCCCTGACTAATCTCTCATCAATCTTACCTAGTCTCCCTTCCTTTCCCCAGCAGGCACAGTCCAGTTGACAAGTTGCAACAGGGAAACAGCTAAAGGAGTTCTGACTGAATTGGGGAAGAAAGGACTGAAGAAACAGAAGCAGAGATCCCAGTCCCAGACACTTGAAATGCTGAGACTTTGGAGAAATGAATTCAATTCAGTTCAATTGTATTTATTAAGTGCTTACTGTGCACAGAGCACTATACTAAGCACATGAGAGGGTATAATACAACAACAAACACATTCCTTGCCCAAAGCAAGCTCTCAGTCTAGAGGAGGGAGACAGACATTAATATAAATAAATGAATAAATAAATTACTGATATATACATATGTGCTGTGGGGATAGGAGTGGGGTATATTCCAAGCATTTAGTACAGTGCTCTGCACTTAGTGCTCAATAAATACTATTGAATGAATGAATGAATGAATGAGAAGAAGAGAGTAGGGTTTAGTCAGGGAAGGCTTCTTGGAGATGTGGCTTCAATAAGGCTTTGAAGTTTTGGAGAGCAGTTATCTGATATGAGGAGAGAGGATGTTCCAAGTGAAAGAAAGGATGTGGGTGATAGGTCAGTGGTGAGGTAGATGAGATAGAGGTTCAGGGAGAATGTTAGCATTAGAGGAACAAGGTGTGCTGGCTGGATTGTAGTAGGAGAATAGTAAGGTGAGGTAGGAAGGGTCATGAGTTAGACTCCCGGCTCTGCCACTTGTCAGCTGTGTGACTGTAGGCAAGTCACTTAACTTCTCTGTGCCTCAGTTCCCTCATCTGTAAAATGGGGATTAACTGTGAGTCTCACATGGGACAGCCTGATTACCCTGTATGTACCCCAGCACTTAGAACAGTGCTCTGCACATAGTAAGTGCTTAACAAATACTAGAGAAGCAGCGTGACTCAGTGGAAAGAGCATGGGCTTTGGAGTCAGAGGTCATGAGTTCGAATCCCAGCTCTGCCACTTGTCAGCTGTGTGACTGTGGGCAAGTCACTTAACTTCTCTGGGCCTCAGTTACCTCATCTGTAAAATGGGGATTAAGACTGTGAGCCCCATGTGGGAAAACCTGATTCCCCCGTGTCTCCCCCAGCGCTTAGAACAGTGCTCTGCACATAGTAAGCGCTTAACAAATACCAACATTATTATTATTATTATTATTATTAAGGGGCAAGGTGATTGAGTGCTTTACAGCCAAGTGAATGGGAGAATAGATGAATAGGGGAATAATGAATGTTAATAGGGGAAGAAAACAGGCAAAGCTAGCATTGGAACGTGAAAGCAAATGCCTGCCCTTTCCCATTTTCTCCCCCTTTCTGCTTACTTGATCACTTCCAACACTGATCTTAGAACTATTATTATGGAAGCTTCTATTTCCAGCTCATGTCCTTTGTAACCTCCATTTTAACAGGATGATTCTCTAGGTTGTCATAATACATAGCACCAGATTACAGGCTATGTACCTTAGGTAGATACCCGGTTTGCTTAGTGAATAAAACAGCCATTACAACTTGCAGAAGGTATAAAAAGTCTTAAATAGAGATTAGATTATTTTGTGTGTATTCTTCCATTTGCCGAGAAATTCCAAGAAATTCAGACCTTGTAAGCTCTGAATTCTCAGTGCTTACTTCCAATATAAGCCAATCTATGGAGAAGAGTTATCAATTTGAAAACACTTAATACAGCAGCAATTAAAAGGACACTGAACACGTTACTATTGCCTCTGATATTGAGGGGCGAATACATTAATCTTGAAGGATTTCACAGTAGGGAATTTTGTGTATTTCAGTATGTTTTCTATCTGACTATAGAGAAGGGGCAATACTGATAAACTGGACAATAATGAAACATAGACTAATTAATTCAAAGATGTGAAATCCATCTTTGAAATTAATAATTAATAAATCAATCAATGGTATTTTTCTTGAGTACTTTCTAGCTGCAAGGAGCTGTACTAAGACCTTGGGAGAGTACAATACAATAGAGTTGGTAGATGTGAACCCTGCCCTCAAGGAGTTTAAAGACCAGAAGTAGATACACACATTAAAATAAATTGCAGATGGGTATGTGTATAAGTCTTATGGGGCTGTGTGGGATGAACATTAAATTATAATGATGATAATAATGACGGTTTGTGTCAAACACATTGGAGTAGATACAAATTTATTCAGGATGTACGCAGTCCTTGTCTCACATGGAGCTCATTGTTTAAGAAGGGAGAAAAACATGTATTTAATCCCCATTTTACAGATGAAGAACTGAGGCAGAGACGTGAAGAGTCTTACCCAAGGTTACCAAGCAGGAAAGGAACAGACGGAGCTAAGATTAGAACTCAGCTCCTCTGATTTTCAATCCTACGTTCTTCCGCTAAACCATGATGCTTCTCAGGATATTCAGAATCCTGAGTCTTCATGAAAACCAAGTTTGGAGAATTGAGAAGGCTCTGGCTTAAAGTAATCATGATTTGGAGAGTTTTAACTGCCACAAGGGCAGAATCTCTAGCAGGTAGGGAGTTCAGGGCCTGGAACCAAAGAGGTGAGAATGGAAAACAAAAAGATAGAGAGTCATAGGCAGATAGAGAGTCATAGGCATTTTACTCTGGAGTAAAATGGCATTCATTCATTCATTCAATAGTATTTATTGAGCGCTTACTATGTGCAGAGCACTGTACTAAGCGCTTGGGATGAACAAGTCGACAACAGATAGAGACAGTCCCTGCCGTTTGACGGGCTTACAGTCTAATCGGGGGAGACGGACAGACAAGAACAATGGCACTAAACAGCGTCAAGGGGAAGAACATCTCGTAAAAACAATGGCAACTAAATAGAATCAAGGCGATGTACAATTCATTAACAAAATAAATAGGGTAACAAAAATATATACAGTTGAGTGGACGGGTACAGTGCTGTGGGGATGGGAAGGGAGAGGTGGAGGAGCAGAGGGAAAAGGGGAAAATGAGGCTTTAGCTGCGGAGAGGTAAAGGGGGGATGGCAGAGGGAGTAGAGGGGGAAGAGGAGCTCAGTCTGGGAAGGCCTCTTGGAGGAGGTGATTTTTAAGAAAGGTTTTGAAGAGGGAAAGAGAATCAGTTTGGCGGAGGTGAGGAGGGAGGGCGTTCCAGGACCGCGGGAGGACGTGACCCAGGGGTCGACGGCGGGATAGGCGAGACCGAGGGACGGCGAGGAGGTGGGTGGCAGAGGAGCGGAGCGTGCGGGGTGGGCGGTAGAAAGAGAGAAGGGAGGAGAGGTAGGAAGGGGCAAGGTGATGGAGAGCCTTGAAGCCTAGAGTGAGGAGTTTTTGTTTGGAGCGGAGGTCGATAGGCAACCACTGGAGTTGTTTAAGAAGGGGAGTGACATGCCCAGATCGTTTCTGCAGGAAGATGAGCCGGGCAGCGGAGTGAAGAATAGACCGGAGCGGGGCGAGAGAGGAGGAAGGGAGGTCAGAGAGAAGGCTGACACAGTAGTCTAGCGGGGATATAACGAGAGCCCGTAATAGTAAGGTAGCCGTTTGGGTGGAGAGGAAAGGGCGGATCTTGGCGATATTGTAGAGGTGAAACCGGCAGGTTTGGTAACGGATAGGATGTGTGGGGTGAACGAGAGGGACGAGTCAAGGATGACACCGAGATTGCGGGCCTGCGGGACGGGAAGGATGGTCGTGCCATCCACGGTGATGGAGAAGTCTGGGAGCGGACCGGGCTTGGGAGGGAAGATGAGGAGCTCAGTCTTGCTCATGTTGAGTTTTAGGTGGCGGGCCGACATCCAGGTGGAGACGTCCCGGAGGCAGGAGGAGATGCGAGCCTGAAGGGAGGGGGAGAGGACAGGGGCGGAGATGTAGATCTGCGTGTCATCTGCGTAGAGATGGTAGTCAAAGCCGTGAGAGCGGATGAGTTCACCGAGGGAGTGAGTGTAAATGGAGAACAGAAGAGGGCCAAGAACTGACCCTTGAGGAACTCCAACAGTTAAAGGATGGGAGGGGGAGGAGGCTCCAGCGTAGGAGACCGAGAATGATCGGCCAGAGAGGTAAGAGGAGAACCAGGAGGAGGACAGAGTCCGTGAAGCCAAGGTGAGATAAGGTATGGAGGAGGAGGGGATGGTCGACAGTGTCAAAGGCAGCAGAGAGGTCAAGGAGGATCAGAATGGAGTAGGAGCCATTGGATTTGGCAAGAAGGAGGTCACGGGTGACCTTAGAGAGAGCAGTCTCGGTAGAGTGGAGGGGACGGAAGCCAGATTGGAGGGGGTCTAGGAGAGAATGGGAGTTAAGGAATTCTAGGCATCGATTGTAGACGACTCGTTCTAAGATTTTGGAAAGGAAGGGTAGTAGGGAGATAGGACGATAACTGGAGGGGGAAGTGGGGTCGAGAGCGGGTTTTTTTAGGATGGGGAGACGTGGGCGTGTTTGAAGGCAGAGGGGAAGGAGCCCTTGGAGATTGAGTGGTTAAAAATAGAAGTTAAGGAAGGGAGGAGGGCAGGGGCGATGGTTTTAAGAAGGTGAGAGGGAATGGGGTCCGAGGCGCAGGTGGAGGGGTGGCACTTGCGAGGAGGGAGGAGATCTCCTCTGAGGATACTGCAGGGAAGGATGGGAAAGTAGGGGAGGGGGTTGTTGGGGGGGAGGGGAGAGGCGGAGGGGTGACTTTGGGGAGCTCAGACCTGATCGTGTTGATTTTCGTGAGGAAATAGGTGGCCAGATCATTAGGGGTGAGAGATGGGGGAGGGGGAGGAACAGGGGGCCTAAGGAGAGAGTTAAAGGTCCGGAACAATCGGCGGGGGTGACGGGCATGGGTGTCGATGAGGGAGGAGAAGAAGCTTTGCCTTGCGGAGGAGAGGGCAGAGTTAAGGCAGGAAAGGATAAATTTGAAGTGTGTGAGGTCGGCTTGGTGCTTGGACTTTCGCCAGCAGCGCTCAGCAGCTCGAGCATAGGAGCGTAGGAGGCGGACGGAGGAGGTGATCCAGGGCTGTGGGTTAGTGGAGCGAGAGCGGCGGAGGGAAAGGGGGGCGAGAGAGTCGAGATGAGTAGAGAGGGTGGAGTTGAGAGCGGAGACCTGATCGTCGAGAGTGGGAAGAGAGGACAGGGCGGCAAGGTGAGGAGAGATGCTATTGGAAAGATGGATGGGATCGAGAGAGCGGAGGTCTCTGTGGGGCCGTAGCGAAGATTTGCAGGGGGAGGGAGTGTGAGAGATGAGGCAGGTGAGAAGGTTATGGTCAGAGAGAGGGATTTCAGAGTTGGTGAGTGAGGAGATAGTGCAGCGGTAGGAGATGACGAGATCGAGGGTGTGACCGAGTCGGTGAGTGGGCGCAGTATGGTGGAGGAGGAGGTCGGCAGAGTCGAGGAGGGATAGCAGGCGGGCGGTAGAGGAGTCGTCGGGTACATCCGTATGGATGTTGAAGTCTCCAAGGATCAGAGTGGGCAGAGAGAAGGAGAGAAGGAAGGTGAGAAAGGGGTCAAGGTGGTTGAAGAATTCGGAGGTGGGACCGGGAGAGCGGTAGATGACGGCGACAAGTAACTGGAGTGGGTGGTAGAGGCGAATGATATAGGCTTCGAAGGAGGGGAAGGAGAGGGAGGGGGGAGGAGGGATAGTGCGGAAGCGGCAACGGGGCGAGAGGAGGAAGCCGACACCTCCTCCCTTACTGGTGAGTCTGGGGGAGTGGGAGAAGGAGAGGCCTCCGCCGGAGAGAGCGGCGGCGGAGACCGTGTCTTCGGGAGAGAGCCACGTTTCCGAAAGGGCGAGGAGGAGGAGAGAGCGGGAGAGGAAAAGGTCATGGATGAAAGGTAGCTTGCCTGTAATAGAGCGGGGGTTCCAGAGGCCACACTTGAAAGTAGCTGTGGGTGCAAGGGGGGGAGGGGGAAAGGGTGGGGGGAGGGGAGGGTTTGGATGGGAAGGAGGTGGCGGGGCCTGGACGAGGAGAGGGGGATGAGGGGTGGCGGTGGGACAAGAGGACTGGGATGGGGCATGGGTGGGGAAGAGAGAAGGGGGGAGGGGGTGAAGAGGGGGTTTGGTGGGGGGAAGAGTAGGGGGAGGGGGAAGAGGGGTAGCGCTGGTAAAGTGGGGTTCTAGGGCGGGAGAGGGGAGAGGGGGAGGAGACAGAGGAGAGAGCGGGAAAGAGCTGAGCGAGAGAGGGGAAGGGGAGGATAGGAAGGGGCGGGAGGAGGGACATGGCGAGGCCAGAGAGGTGGGTGGCAGCACTGACAACAATAAACAGTAATAAACGAAATCGGTAATATAGCAACATGATACAATATGATACAATACAGTGGTGCTAATATAGCAACATGATACAGTATGATACAATATCGTCGTGTTAATAAAAGGGGTGATGACCAGGGTCGGGGGTAGACTCGATTAAGGGGCGACCTGATCAAATTCAAAATCTGACGACAATAAACAATAAAAAGCGAGATCGCAAATATAGCAACATGCTACAGTAAGGCACACTACAATAGTGTTAATAAGCAGGCGATGACCAGGGTCGGGGGACGAGCCGACCCTACCCGATCAGACTCCAAGTCAAGCGGCCAGCGGCCGAGAGAGTCCCAGAGCTCATGACCAAATAACCCTGTGGCGGCGGGGGGCCCCTGAGGTTGTCCGGGGTGGGTGGCGGCCGTAGGCGGCGGCTAAGGCAAGGTAACATGGTGAGAACAAGGACGTCGTCGCCCGGGGCGGGGGCGGGAGGGATGAATCACCTCAAGAGGGAAGAGGGAGTGAGGCCTTCCCAAAATGGCCACCTCAGGCAGAGTGGGGGCTTCCCAAAATGGCCGCCTCGGGCGGAGTGGGGGAGCGGTTGGGGAGCACAATGTCCCCGGGCCCGAGCAGGGGGACACAATGTCCCCCGAGGACACAATGTCCTTGGGGCCGAGAAGGGGAGCACAATGTCCCCAGGATCGAGAAGGGGAGCGCAATGTCCCCGGGCCCGAGCGGGGGGGGGGGGGGGGGGGGGGGGTGGACTGGAATGGCAGACAGATGCAGATTGGGAAAGAAAAAGACCAAGAAGGAAAGTGACCAAGATAGCGCAGAGTAGAAAAAGAGAAACTCATTAATTCATTCAGTCATATTTGAGTGCTTACTGTGTACAGACCACTTGTACTAAGTACTTGGGAGAGCAAAATATACCAGACACATTCTCTGCCCACAGCGAACTTACTGTATAGAGAGGGAAATGGGCAGGACAAAAAAAAGAGGAGAAACAGGAATGAGGGCATAGAGCAGAGCCATATGGGGAAAAGAGGAAAAAGAGGGTTTTTAAGGGATACAGATCCAGATGCCTAGGTGATGCAGAAGGGAGAGCTTAGACAGGAAAGCGAGGATTTAAGAAAGCCCTCTTGGAGGAGATATGATTTTAGTAAGCCTTTGAAAATGGGAAGATGGTGGTCTATCAGAAATCAAGATGGAGGGAGTTTTAGTCAGAGGGATAATATGGGTAAGGGGTGGGCAATTGGAGAAACAAGATTAAAGTGCAATGAGTAGGTTGGTTTTGGAAGAACAAAGTGTACAGGCTGGCATGTAATCGGTGATCAGTGAGAAAGAGCTGATTGAATGCCTTAAGGACAGTAGTAATTGAAGCATGAATAGTCTGTTCTTCCCAGTATCTCATATTAGAAAACACCATGATTTAAAACCACTTTCTGGAGAAATTGAGTGATTTTAAGTGCTGTGTTCTAAGGAAACTCTTCATTCTGTTGGTGCTTCCAAAGTGTTTGTAGCTCTTCTACAACTTCTAAGACCAGAACAGATTCTGGGAAAATTCTGGTGGACCAGTATCCATATGGACTCATCTGAGCCTATCCCTGATCATCATGGATTAGATACTGGGCTCAAATATTTACTCCCAACTGGATATAAGCAGATAGAAACTGTAAGGAATGATGCATGTAGCCAAGATTAAGGGGATCTTCACTCCTGAAATCCAAAGTTTGACCTTGTGCAGTCAAGCCCAGGTAGCTTCTACAGTCAGGAAGAAGAAAAGGAAGTCATGAGACTTTGGCAGTATTGGGAACTGAGTCAATCAGAAGGAAGGAAAGGAAGTAGTTGAGCTAGGTAGTAAGATAGTAGACCCTCAGCCATTTGGAGGTGAGAGGTTGCTAAGACTCTGATTGGGTCCAGTGGCTAAGACTCCAGAGCAGCGAGGCTCCTGCCCTTGTTGGAGAGATGTGCACATATCTGCTCTAGCATCTCAAAGGACTCAGAGGTGGTGAGACTGGGCCCTGGGAGGCCCAGAGGGAAAAAGTGAAAGGACAAATGGGATGTGAGCCCTGTGTCACCTGTGGGGAAGTACATGGAGTCCTGGGAGGAAAAGTGTTCAAGCTAGGCATAGGTGGTTTGAATCATATTTTTTTAAAATTTTGTTGTTGTTGTTGTTACCAGAAAAAAGGAAAGACTTTTTTATTGTTATCAGATTAAGAATGCTATTAAACATTTTTGAGATTTCTGATCTTCTTGTCTGCCTCTCTAGACTGTTACTTGTTATGGGTAGGGAACGTATCTACTAATTTTGTTGTATCGTACTCTTCCAAGCACTTAGTACAGTGCTCTGCACATAGTAAGTGCTCAATAAATGTGGTTGATTGATTGCCTATGGTAGAGGCTGGAGAAGAGGCTCCAGGTGTGGGGACTTGGAAAGCACAGGAAGTGGAGGAGCATTTCCTGTAGCCAGGTTGCCAGCCTGGGAGGTCAGTGGTAGGTAAGTGCCCAATGACCCCTTTGCCTCTGGTAGAAACATGGGCATCAGATGAGGGAAAGAAGTGGAAGTGATGGGGATGACGTATACTGGGAAGAAGTGCCTGAACATTCAAGAGGGAAGAAATGGAGATCTTTAGGACCCACTGGAGTCTAACTAGAATCCAGACAGTCTTAAAATGACACTGGGGACTCTTACCAATTCTCATTGATGGTAATTTTAGGGCTGAGAATCCCCGGCAGAATCTCTGAAAAACAATATCAGACTCTTCCTATGAGCTGAAACTTTCACATGGGAGATTGGCCAAGAACATTTTCAGAGCCAGTCTGGCTCTCTCCATGACATTGCTTTAATGTATCTTTAAAACATTTTTCCGACCTTCCAATTTTTTGTTTCTTCATTCAGTTGGCCACACAGCACATGTTCGGGTTTCAGTTATTTGGATTTGGGCTGCTGGTCTTATTTTCTTCACAAATCTAACCCAGAAATGACGGACTTCAAAAAGCAGTATTCCAATGCCAGTGGACTGATTGGGTTTCAGGACCTTCTTGCTTTTGACCTTATTTGCCTTTTGTTGTTATACCTGGCATTTATTGATCTTCATAAAATTAGATTAGAACATCTGATACTAGAACTGGTCTTATAACTATTTCTAAGGATGGGCATCATAGTGGTTCAATATACTCTCTGTAAAGTCCACAAGGGCCAAAGAGGTGGACACCACACTCTGAAAATCTCCCAAGGCACATCTGGCCTTCTTGATTACATTTTCCACCTCTTTATATATCCTGGTATTATTAGAAAAGATGCTGCAAAGATAGCATATTGCAAGGACTACATTCCACACTGTGTCTTGCACACAGTGCTCTACACAGGGTAAACACTCAATAAATACAATTGAATGAATGGTGTCACAGTAGAGATTTTTGTTTAACTGTAGAGATTGTTAGGCACAGGCTGGTTCATAACATTTACCTTCTTTATAGAAACAAGAATAGAATTGAGAAAGGGAATAAGTTGATTATCAGGGAGTTAGTTGTGAGTTTCAAACAACATTGCTTTAAATTGGATCCACTTGGAGGAGGTAATGAAAATTTAAGTCATAGCTCCAGCTAATATGTAAATCAATTGTGAATGGTTTTACAGTTTCAAAAGAATTGTATTGACTAGCTAGGTATCAAGAACTACATCAGTACTTTAGACTAAATATGACTTCCTACGACAATGATTCTGGCCAGCAATGTAGAGGTTTAAATATAAATTTGGTTGAGCAAATTAAAGCCTAGTGGATCTGAACTAAATTAAAAAACTTACTAACTTCAGGTAAACCATTCAAAATATGTTAAGAATTAGTTTGTACAAATTGGCATGTAAAAGGCCATCAGTAGTACACATTTTCTAAAATTTGGGGGAGTTTAGGCCAAGGAATCAGGATGAAACTTGATAGACTTATTACATTGTAATTTTCCATTCAGATTAACTGTCTCTGAAATACTCAAGCCAATTCTTCAGCCTTTAGTCAAGAATATATGGCAGCAGATCAGAAAGAATGTGCTTCCTTCGTGACTTTGAACCTACAACACTTCAGTTGCGTTGCTGCTGTGGATGACTTTCACAACAGGAACGCAGGCCAATTTAAAGTCCAGGCACCAGGCAATTTGAGAACCACCAGCTTTATGCAGTAATATAATTATTCCCTCTGAGGCTCTTAATTGTATTCATCACACCATGATTTCTGCACAAATTAAGCATGCATTTACTGCTATATATAACTTGCTTTGCAGTTAACATCCTGGAAATAAATTTCAAGGAGATGGAATGTTGGACTTAGTCATCCTCTGAAATCACAAGTTTCAGTGCTCAGAAAGTCATTGAGATCTACACAGGGTGAGATCACATTTTACTATAGGGTATTATTGAAAAGGCAAATAAAACTGTATTTAAATGAACAAATGTCAGTAACCTTTTTTTTTTTTTGCATTTGCATGTTTACCTTGCAGGGGATCAAATTTAGGGTTCACACTGCCTCAAGCAGGACTGGTGTGGGGGTTCCTCAGGGTCACATGGGAAAATTATCATTAAGGGATTTGAGAGTAGAAGGAGGGAGGAAGGAGGGGATTGAATAACAGAAATGTATCTACTTCCTTGAGCTGATCAGCCAGAAGTGGCCAACACAACTGATACTGAACCACCAGGATTTTTCAGTCCAAACATGAGTAACCCAGACATCCACATCCTAGAGGGATTACTCTATTGCACCAAGGTTAATTAGGTTATGACCTTTTAGTCAAGCTACATCAAGTTAGAGGGAAAAATAAATTAAACTGCACTGTTACAAATAAGGGCTTAAAAGTACTTTAACCCAAACTAAAAATAAATCCAAAAAGTTAGCAAGTTTAGATCAGATAACAATTTAGCATCTCTAAAAGGTCAAAAGAGCAAAACATAAAACCTAGTCCCCAAACACCCATCTTTCCCTACTTATAGGCCTCACCAAGCTACAATCCAGGATTTTAAAGGCTTTCAAAGATTATTTATGTATCCATAAACCCTGCCAGGCCTCTCTGATTTTAGCCCTGTACTTATATATCAGTATATTTAAGCATATATACTTCTCCTCTGGGCTAATCTGACTTCCCTATTCTAAGAAAGACCTCAACTTCCTGCCTCATTGGTCTTTTGAGTTCTAATCTTCATTTTGGTTCCCAGAACCAACCAATTCCTACATTCTTATCATCTGAGGCTACAGAGAGGTTCCCGGGTTCCAAAGTCCCTAGGTGTCTCTCTCCCATGCAAAAAAAAAGGGAAATAAAAAAAAAAAAAAACCATGCCAAAGAACAAATTTTTATAAAACTCATTTCAGCAGTCTGCTTTTCATATCTACAGATGGTCTGATGGATGCAGTGGTGGGTACTTCTGCTGAAGTCACAGAGTTGTTTTTTCTATGACCACTGGCTAGAGGCAACAGGGCTAGAAGAAGATGCTAGTGGGCTCTGAAGCTGAGTGGTGTGGAGTGTGGTCCCCTAGATCTGTGAGGCAGTTGCTTAAAACTCAGCAAACGATGTCCCTCCCCTTTCTCCTTGCTGGAGCCAATATCACTGTAGCCCAAATTATGGAATATTCTCATATGAATGGAAGCATTTCACAAAAATATTGCAGATAGACAGTTTCAGCTTCTTTTCAGTCAAAAGATGTAACAGCAGTCCATGTTATGTCACTAAGGAGAAAGTGAGATTGACAGTTTGGAAAGTGTTCTGGGATTGTATTTGTTCTGTTTTTGCTTTTTCTTTCCTTGTCAACTTCAAGTGCATTCATTTTATAATCTTTTGAAGTATTAACACTACTTCATGCAACAGTGATATATATTATACAAATGCTAACTGTGTACCTGACCTTGCTAATGACATACTAATGTTGTATTTATATGCCTTTAAAAATCATAGATGAGAAAGATGACCATATTATATGATGTAATGAGGAATTACTAACACAATTTAAATTAAAAATCTAGTCAAATGCTTAAGCTAAATATGTGACCAACAGTTTATCAATTTACTCAAATCATTTTCATAAGGAAAAATACATTTGTAATTTCCTAGTGTTTTGGTTACTCTTCACATATTGATTATATACATATAATCATATGTATACACATACATATACACATATGTAGTATGTGTGTTGTATTTTTCTGTCATGTTCTAATGATACCATTAATGTGAGCATTAAATATGAGTTCATGTGTGACTGATTATACCAATGTAGGTCCTAACCAGTGGACACAGGCAAAGATGGTTCCTTATTCAACCCGCCAGTGATTTTATTGAGAGCTCACTGTGTGCAGAGACCTGTATTAAGTGGTTGCAAAAGTACAATTTAATCAAGTTGGTAGATGCAATTCCTGCCCACAAGGAGCTCACAACTGTGCTGACATTTTGTTGTTTGCAGCTGCTGATGCTGTTTTGGCTCTTGCCTCTTTGTCTCATTATCCTAAAGATGTTTTTTGCTAAAATGTAGCCCTTTTCTTTGATTCCAGTGTCAAGCTGGTCAGTCTGAGGAAATTGACTCCCAGTTTTCTGCCAAGATGGAGCACTGTTTGGGGACTCCTTTTTAAATTTAACTAGTTCTAAAGTGTTTCCTCTGTCATCCATCATCACGGTTTCCATTTTAACCCATCATCCACGGGTCAGTGTTTAGATATTCTGCTGTCATCCAGTTTCATCCCATGTCTCATCCAGAGCCATTGTGTATCAGGGAGCATAGCTTCCATGCTTTGAGGATGACTTTGCTCTAGGTCTTTGATGTTGTATATAGGTCAGTAATCATAATCATAATAGGAACTGCTATGGGAGTGTGATGGGGCATCTGTGGGAAGTCCAGTTTTAGAAACATTTGGATAGCATCTCAAACCTGTATGCTACACTGTTGCTATAGTCTCCTTGATGTTCTCTTAAAGGATAAGTTGTTCACTTGATTCAGATTTCTATTTCCTTGTTTTATTACTGCTTTATAACAGAAACCTATGATAAGAAGTTTGGTTGGGTGCATGGCCTCTCTGGTGCGAGCTGATAATATTACCTTATTTTTCTTAAGACATCATCATTGATGGTGCTTACTGAGAGCTTAAGTGCTACTATCCATTTACAATAAGGAGGTCAACATGATCCCTGTCCTCAAGAGTCTTATACAGTGTGAGAGATGTAAAACTCAATTACAGTGTTAGGAGACATATAGAAGTGTGGTTAGAATAGGGGATAGGTGAGTACTTAAGTGCTTTGGGAGGTACAGACCCAAATGCAAGACTGACCTATGAAGAGGGGAAATAAGGTGGATGAAAGAGATTAATTTTTCTGGTGATATGATTTAATACGGCAATTACTAAGGGGACAGTAAGTAGATGTCAGACCATAAGATAGTTGTAGGTTTTATGAGCTCCCAGTTCATACCAACCAGGACCTTCCTGGACCAGGGGAGCCTCAGTGACAAATAATAGAAGTCAAACCACACCTCTGATCACCAAGGTTACTTGTGGAAAATTTTTTACTTAGTTTTACCAGAGTGCAAGGAAGTGACACATCCACACACTCACTCATTCCATCCATCAAGAGTCCATTACCAATCTGTGATCAAAGAAGCCCATTTTGCTAATGCTTCTTCTTTCTGCTTGCAAGTGCCATTGCCTTCTGCTCTTGTTAAGTGCTGCTCTCAGTGTGTTTCCTTCTTACTTCCATGCTGCCTCCAGATACCCACTCATGATTCAAAACAAGTGCCTTTCATCTCCTTTAGATATGGCAGCTGTGCCCTACATCATTGATTGGTCCAGGCCCATTACTGGGTAGACCAAGGAGAGAAAGCCACGCCTCCCTCCATGCTCTACCCCATAGACCAGCAAACACCTATCTCAGGTAGAATCCATCAATTACTTCACAAAGTCTCCTCCTTGTTGTTTACAAGATAAAACAGTCTCTAACATGGCAGCTTGTTGTGGGCTCACCACAATGGGCAGGAAATGTAACTGTTTATTGTTCTACTGTAGTCTCCCAAGCCCTTACTACAGTGCTCTGCACTCAGTAAATCCTCAATAAATACGATTAAATGAATGAAGATGATGGGAGAGGAAAGGCAGTGGGAATCATGAGCAACAAGTGACAGCAAGAAAATAATTAAAAGCCACAGTAGGTATATTGGGAGCCAAGTGTGCAGACTTGCTTTTAGTGAGAGAGGAGTGCAAAGAAAGAGTGCAGAGAAGGGCCCAGCATTATTTTTTAGTATGTCTAAGGTGAGGAAAGACTGAGGGCTGCTTGGTCAGAGAGAAGACTGAAACAATAGTTGAAATAGGCTAGAACAAGTGCTTAGACCAGCATGGTAGCAGTTTGGATTGAGAAGAAGGGGAATATTCTAGAGATGTTGTTAAAGTAGAATGAAAAAGATTGGGTGATTGAATATGCAGGTTGAAGGAGACCAGTGAATTAAGGGGAATTTGAGGGTTATGGGCTAATGAAGCAGATTATATGAGTATTGTCAACAGTGGGGGAAAAGTCAGCAGCTTGGTAGGTTTAGAAGATGATACTTAACCTCAAGCCTGACTGATTAATCAAAATGATTTACAATCATTTGCTTTCCTTCTTTGTTGTATACTTTGAGTGCTAGTAATCAGCAAACTGCAATTATAGACTATCTCTACTAACATTAGTGGTAGTAGTAATGATGATGTTTATTGACCACCTGTGGAGAGCAATACACTGTGCTAGGTGCTTAGGAATTTTAATGAAAGCATCAGACACATTTCCCATCCACGAGAGTTTACATACTAATGGAGAAACTCTAAATTTTGGATGACCCTTGTATTTTATTTAAGTGGAAAAGTTTCCCACAGTTGTGGAAGCATCTTCTTTCTAACATAGGAATCCAGGTCTTTTGTTGCATCTTCCACCCATGGCTGTGCAGAGTAAATTGAAGAGGAATAATAATAATAATAATAATAGTATTTGTAAAGTGCTTACTATGTGCCAGGCACTATAGTAAGATCTGGGGAAGATACAAGATAATCAGGTTGGACAAAATCTCTGCCCCACATGGGGATTATAGTCTTTTACAGATGAGGTAACTGAGGCACAGATAAATGAAATGACTTGCCCAAGGTCACCCAGAAGACATGTGGGAGGGCTAGGATTAGAACCCATGGCCTTTTGACTCCCAGGCCCATGCTCTATCCATAATTATTATTATCCACTACACCATGCTGCTTCCCAGCAATAATTATGGTATTTGTTAAGTAAGCAACACTTACTGTTCTAAGCACAGAGGTAAATACAAGTTAATCAGGTTGTCCCACATGGGGCTCACAGTCTTAATCCCATTTTACAGATGAGGTAGCTGAGGCACAGAAAAGTTATCCTTTTCATTTGAAAGGAGGAGAGATTATCTATACCATGTACACTTTAGTGCAATTCTTCTTGTATTAAAATATCACAAATTGATGTTTCACATACCCATGACACAGAGCAAGTCCCAGAATGAGAAAGTAGGAAGGAAATAAAGAAGAGATGGATATAAACCAGTAAGTGGCACTAGTATTTGGAATGAAAACTACAGGACAAATACTCTACATTTCCAATGAAACCATAAAGAACATCTTTTATTTTGCCCTTACTATAAAATCCTATATTTCATATTAAATAATCCCAGGGAATATACATCTAATTTTCAGATTCTAATAAAAGGTCAGCCAAGACAAGTAATCAAGATTGTAAAAACTACCTGATTAATCTGCAGTTTGAGAAATTGAACTTTAAACATACAATACTTTAGTGAAATGTACAGAGGAAAGAGATTTCTGACAGTGAGCATACTGCACCAGATCAGTAAGAGAGATATGAATATTCATGCTTCTTGTGTTCCATAAGCACACCAACTTAAATGGGAATTCCTTGAAGCTTGTGGCATTGTAACTAATAGTCCAAGGTATGTCCTGAGAAGAAAACTAGATTCAAAATCTAAAGATGGCAATGAAGAAAAAATTAGGAGATTAAAAAGGCATTTAGTTCTAAATTGATTCAACAAATAATTTCAGTGTTTATAGAGGCAATTAGCTTTTAAGAAAGACATTTATGTGGGGATGAGGTTTATATAGGATGAATTTGGGTGATTTTCATGTTTCAGATAGGGACAAAGATGATGCTATGGAGTCCATCTAGGATATTTAGTCATGTTATTCTGTTCCCCACTTAATTAGAACTATGAAACATTATGTAACATCATTGTAGTCATGAAACATATCTACTAACTCTGTTGCATTGTACTCTTCCAAGTGCTCAGTACAGTGGTCTGTACACAGTAAGTTCTCAAAAATACCACTGATTAATAATAGTAGTAGTAATGATAATAACAATTTAAGCACTATGTGCCAGGCACTGTATGAAGCAAGAAGATACAAGATACAATAAGATACAAGATTCAAGAAAATACAAGATACAAGAAAATCAGGTTGACACAATTCCTTTCTCACATGAGACTCACAGACTCAATCTCCATTTTACTGATGAGGTAATTGAGACAAAGATAAATGAAGTGACTTGCCTATCCACTAGGTTTTGCTGCTATTTTTCCATAATTAATTTACTCAGTCTCGTCGACTAAGGTGACTTTCCGTTAGTAGAATGAAAATATACTAAGACGGGCAAGAAAGAGAACTAGTATAAATTATTGTACTGTTTAAGATGTAAGCCATTCATTTTAACATAAGGTTTCTCAGTGCTTAGAAACTGTTGAATCTGCAAATCCCCTATTTGTTCACAGGATATATTTTTGTTGCCCATCAAAAAGAAAATGAAAGATATCTTGTGAAGTAGATATTCTAGAACAGCCTTTCCATCTTTCAAAGATCCAGTTTCCAAAAGAAGGTAGAATGAGGTATTTGTCATTTAAAAGTCAAAGCAATATAATTCAAATGTATCATTATTTTTAAAGATAATTGAATTACAGGATTTAATATCTTATAGACCTATATTTATTCCTATTAATGATGCAAACCTGAACTTATTTAAAAGCTTGTTTAAATATCTAAATATTTGGCTAGCCTAGTGGCATATTTCTCTCCACATATAGCTCTGTGACTATGACCATTTCTTTGGTTAGTAACAAATCATTGCAGTGGGAACCAGAAACTTTCATTGGTCTACCTTGATCCTAATAACCATTTTCAGTGAATAAGTTCCACTGTTTTCAAGTTTAACTATTTCTTTACAAGCAATTTTCTACCGTGTCATGTTGTTGGCCCCAAACATTTTTTTTTCCTTACTCTTTTTCACTTGTCTACAAGGTGAACAATGAAGTCAAGCTGAAATATCAATAGTCATATAGTGTTAAATGATTATCAAAATTTCCAAGATGCTGAATCACAGTCTGTAAATCACCTTCTATTTCATTGGTCTAGGAAACTTCTGATCACTTTAGTCCATTTACCTAACACTGCAGGTAGATATGAGCAGTGGGCATTCTTTCTTCTGCTATCAGTAGCAAAATTAGCCTTGAAATATCATTATATCTTTCTAGGAGGATCCTGGAGCTAATTTTGCATAATAGATGCACCCTGTACAGTTACCCAATCGTAACACTACACTACATAAAAAGAGCTGAGACTAGGCATCCCCGTTTATCTTCCCTTGAAAGTGCTAGATGAGTTACCGAACCAGCTATCCATATACAGATCCACACCCGAATCATATTTACAACTGAAACCCTGGATTTTAAGACCATTAAATAATATGTAATAAGCCAAAGGTTTTAAACAGGTTCTTCATTCCATAGGGTATATATCTTTTTCTTTCCAGGTGATTCCTAGACTATGGTTAAAATCACAAAATGGTAATGGGTTCCTGATCCAGAGGAATCTGAGAGTCACGTTATAAGAAGATGGAAAGAGCAGCTCCCATAGGGAGTCCAAAATATGCTTTGCAAGTGGTTCTGCAGGTGCCAGGACAGGAATTATTGGACTTTTTAAAGTCTTTATGTGGGACAGGGACTGTATCTCATCTAATTATCTGGTATATACCCCAGTGCTTAACCAAGTGTTTATCTCATAGGAACTACTTAACAAATACTACTTTATTATTATCACCATTATTATCACTGAAAATTGGCATTTAAGTCGAAGTGTTTAAAACTTGAAGCAATTTTCCCATTAGGAAAAATGATATAATTTAGGGACTGAATCCTAAACTATTCAATTAACCAATAGTATTTGTTGAACCAAGACAGGAAATGCTATCACTGTAGATAACACCACTATCAGCCCATCTCACAGATCCAAATTGTTGTTGTTTACCTTACCTCATCTCTCTTATTTAACCCATGTAGTCAATATGTCATCAAATCATTTCAGTTTTCACAGCATCTCTAAAATATGCTCTTTTCTCTCCATCCAAATGGCCACCAAGGTGATGCAAGCATTTATCATATCCTGCTTTGGCTGCCTCTTCAGCCACCTAACTAAACTTCCTGATTCCTAGTTCTCTAGTCTATACTTTGCTCTGCTGCCTGGATATATATTTTTTAAGTTCAGTCCAGATCTTGCTACTACTCAAGATCCTTCAATGATTATCCCTCAACCTCCACACCAACCAGAAATTCCTTACTATAGGCTTTAAAGCACTCAATCGGCTCTCCCTCTCCACCTTATCTCTCTGAAAGCCAGCACACTTGCTCCTGTAAGGCATATTTGCTCATTCCCATCTCCATCTCATCTCTGCTGCTGCCAAATTTTTCCCCTACCTCCCCCTGACCTGAAACTCTCTCTCCCTCATACGCAGCAGACCACCACTCTCCCAACCTTCAAAGTCTTTATTAAAATCACATCCTCCAAAAAGTCTTCCCTGTCTAAGCCCTCATTTCCCCTACTCATTCTCCCTTCTGTATTACCCATGCACTTGTATCTGTAATTTATTTTAATATCTATCTCCCCTCTAGACTACAAATTCCTTGTGGGCTGGGATCATGTCTACCAAGTCCCTTGTATTGTACCCTCTCAAGCATGTAGTACAAGTGGTCTGCAAAGAGTAAGCACTAAATAAATACCACTGATTAGCTGATTATCAGAATTGAATACTCAAACAATTGAAGATGAGTAATAGCCAAGCTAATGCATTTTTCATATTGTCATAAAAGTCACTTAAAAAGTTGAAAATACAGCAAATGAAGAAATACAGTACAGTATATCACCATGCAATGTGTGTTACTTCTTGATAGAAGATTTCTCAGGCTGGGACTGGTTTGCTGATTAAAGAATATATATGTGAAATATATTAATCCTCCTGTCCAATGTTCCAAATGAAAAAGTAATATAAGGGGGCTAGTCAGGATCTACAGGGGACTTATAGATCTACAGGGGACTTCTACCAAAGCCTAGTGGAACAAGGTTCCCAGTCAGAATAGCAATCAATCAGTGGTGTTTATTGAGCACTTAAGTGTGGAGAACACTGTACTAAGCACTTGGGAAATTACAGTATGGCAGAGTTATTAAAAACATTCCCTGCCCACAACAAGTTTACAGTTTAGAGTGAGAGACAGAAATTAATATAAATGAATAATGTGTAATAGCAGGCTAAGTTTCATAAACCCTTATAAATGAAAAACAGATTTGAAACCACAAACTAAGATTTAAATCACAGAACCCCCAAATAGGATACCAACTACAAATTTTCTGGCCTACCTTCTCACTATGAATTAGTTGATAATGATGCTTCTTATTATGTGGGATATGATTTGAAGAATTGGAACAAGATGCAACATTAGTTACTATATTAGAGCCGGAGGGGAGAAAGATCTTTCACTTGGGCCATCACTGTCTTTCCCAAAGAGAATTGCTGGGGCTTCTCTAGGCCTAGGATAATCTTGACTTTGTGAAAAGTAATCAGCTCTTTTTCTTCCTGGGGAATATTGTTTCCTCTCTCCCCTTCCCTTCAATTTCCTTGTTAAACCTGGTTGGAGAGTTTAAAAACATTCCACTACATATTGGTGCATTTTGATTTACTAAACATTAATCAGGTGAACTCCTTCAAGATGATATGATAAATGAGAGTTTTATAATGCTACTGGTTGAACTTTTCATAGCTTAAATTACTAGGTCGCCAAATCTTCTAAGTAAGGAGAGAATCCAGGATAGAGGGAGGGGTGATTTTCCAGGAAGCAAGGGAGGAAACTCAGGCCAACTTGTCTATTGGAGATGCACGCTTATGTTTTCTTCCAGTGTCCCATCCCATTTTTCCAGACTCTGGAGCAGCAGCTGGAGCCAGGAAAGCAGGAAAATGCATTTTCCTCTATTCTCCTAGATTGTCTGGAGGAGGGAAAGCTTGAAATTCACTTTTCCCCACTGTCTTGGCTTTTTTGCCTGTTCTCCAGAGCAGTGGTCAGAGTGAGGAAATCAGGAAAGCACCTGCAGCTTCTCACCAGATTCTAGGTTCTTAAGGTTCATGCCCCCACCAGTTGTTGGCCCAGACTCTAGAGTGGCATCTGGAGTGGGGAAAGCTGGAAAGCAGGATTACCCACCCCACAGTTTTGTGTCATTTAAATTAAAAAACAGTTAAAAATCAATCTGTGTTTGGCTTTTTTTCCCATTCCTGAATGGGCCCAGAGGCCTGTTTGTCTATTTGAGCTGGTCTTGGCTTGTCTCACTGAGGGCTGGCTTGACACTTGCCCCCCACCCCGATGTCCATAATGGGCCCATGCAGGGGTGCACATATGACTGGCAGAGCTGTAAGGCACATTCTGGGCAGGGAAAGTGTCTGTTTATTTGTTGTATTGTACTCTCCCAAGATCTCAGTACAGTGCTCTGCACAGAGTAAGTGTTGAATAAATATGAGTGAATGGGATCATAGTTAAACTTTCATCTTGGGTTTGGTAAAACTGATAGGCTGTCCAAACAAATATGTAAGCCAAAACACTTCTTATATGTTCAACATATAAGCACTAAATAAATGATTGATTATACAAATTCCAACCCCCATCACAGACCTTTCAAAAGCATACCCACACACAACCCTGTACCTATCTCTGAACCTACACATATAGAAATTTTTCATCCATTTTTTTCAAAAAAAAAAATTAAAAGGACAAATGGGGTAGGTTTGGTTGGGTGAGGTTTACAGAGGGGATGGAGGCAGTTTAGGGGGATTTTGGTCCCATGGCAGTGGAGCAGACACTTCAATAAAAGGCTAATGTCAATTTTTAGTTTTGCTTGTTGCTATGTGACTTTTTGCAGACTTTAAAGGATTACCACTTAGATAAGGCTGAGGACTGAGCTACTAGGTGCTTTGTTCCTTTGTTTGTTTCACATGTGTGTTTGTGTATGTGTGTGTTTTTATTGATGCAATTTGATTTATAAAGGATGATTTTATACCTACTTGGGTTTTTATTCAGGAACAAGAAGGAACAGGAGAGAGAACCAGAGTTGATGTATCCACCACTGTAAAGCACCTTGTTTATACATTAAACAGAAACTTATGTAACCATTACTCTATGAATTAAACAAGATAATCCAAGGACCAGACATTCAGATGAAAGCAACAGAAATCTAGAACAGAATCCCCAACACCAGTGGAAGAGGAAGCAGAAGTGGAGGACATAGTTGTGGTACGGTGGAGAGGATGAGTGAATGAAAGAAAGATTGTGCCATCAATCAATCAATCAATCATACTTATTGAGCACTTACTGTGCGCAGAGTACTGTATTGTTCTTATTAAGTATTTACAGTGTGCAGAGCACTGTACTAACTGGGAGATACAGTACAGTAGTACAATAATACACATTATTATTATTATAACTATTATTATCTTGAAAGCAGGGTAGTCATGATCTCTGCCTTTAAGAAGCTTACAACAAATCAAAACATCTCTTCACTTGGTAAACAAGAAAAATATATTCAATCACTTGTAATTGAGTTGGGGAGTGATTGGAATTGAATATCTCTGAGTTGGGGAGGAATTTGGATTGAATATCTCCTTTGCTCAGTAATAAAATCACTGACTCCCCAGGACCACTTCTGCTGGCCACCCCTCCTCTGGACAGTGGCCATGTTGAGGTGGATGACAGGACAGGAGGAGACTCAGGGGCTAGTTCTAAAATTGCTTTTGCTGATTCTGCCACGGGCTTTGATATTTCAGAAAGAAGAAGCTGGGCAGCAATCCCGCAGCAATCCCACAGCAATTGCTGACGTTGATTCCAACACCACCAGACTCCAACGCAGAATCACCTTGGCCTACCCTTGCAGCTAGTGGCCCTTTAGGAGGTCAGAAGTTGTGTCAGGAAGGGCATTAATAATTGCAGTGTTTGGGGATGAGAAAGACAGGATGCAGAGCCCAGGGAGGTTGAATATGATAGTGATAATGGTGGAGAGGCCAAACCTTAAAAAAACTAAGATAGTAAAGTTTTATCCAGTGCCCTAGGCCATAAAAAGGATGGAAATTCTGAGATTCCTTAAGTTCCATTTGTCATTACTTGGAGGGTTGTAAATTGAGGACTTCCTCTGTAGAGACCAGTCTCCACCTTGAGAATCTTGGAACATCCTGGCTCAGTACTATTATGCCTACATCATCTATTAAAGGGGATGACAGCTAAACAGCAAGCTGGTCATTTGTTTTGCCAGTATGGAGTCAAGCAAATATTTAAACTAGAAATTTTACCCTATTCTTATTATTATCATTATTATTATAATTACTACTATTAATCATAATAATAATTGTGGTATTTGTTAAGTATTTGCTATGTGCTAAACAATATACTAAGCACTGGAGTAGAAACAAGATAAGCTGTTTAGATTCAGTCTCTGTCCCACACATGTAGGCATCCCATAGCAAATTTGTCAGTTTGACAGAAATATATCCCTGACCATTTATTCACTTTATCTTTGTGTACTTACCCATTTTAGCTGCAAAAATAGGCACCATCTATAGGCATAGATGAAAAATGTCAAGATGAACAAGTAGAAGGCTCTCAGAGTATTTAAGAGAGAACCTTGGGAAACCTAATGACAGTAAAAAGATATATCTAAGGCTCTCCGGGGCTGAAATAGAGCTTTGAAATATCTTATTAAAAGGAATGCACTTTAATAAAACATGTCCAATATAATGAGGTGTCTTGAATGTTGATTTCTTAGTAAATAGGTAAGTGCTTATTCGACAACCTTTCCTCAAAATCTAGAACAATGGTGAGATATTAAAGCATTTTTAAAGGAAATATAATCATCCCCATCTTCAAGGAGAAAGATAAAAGAAAAAAATGTGGAAACTATTTCAGAATTTCACTGCTACACTTCTGGCAAATTAGAACCCAGCAGATTCTTCTAGACCAACTACTGAACAATATTATTAACTGTATAACACCAGAATGGATTCAGACTGTTGTCCACAAGAACTGATAGACCGGCAGCCAGACCTATGGAGCAGAACTGAGAGGATAAGAGTGACTCCAGTAAGCGCTCAATAAATACGATTGAATGAATGAATGACTTCCCTCCATTTTATGACCCTCTCCAGTTTGTGAAACTGCCAACCTTCAGGCAAGAAAGATAAGTGAAAAAGGCAAAACCTGACTTGTTGATCCCGGATAGGCCACTCAGGTTGAACAAAGAATGGGCAGGGAATGGAAATTTCCAGTGCAAGAACTAACGAATGTAACCTGGAAGCATGGCTCAATAAAAGACACAGCAATTCAGGGGTTTCGGGCTGCACGGCACTTGTATCCCACTGGGATGAATGGACATGTAGCTACTTTCCTCCTTTTCTGTGGTATCCTTACTCCTGTCTCTGAATCTTTCTATCTGTATCACCGCCTGGGGTAAGCGAACCCTATGATCAGAATTGCCGATCTTCACTCTGACACTTTTAGGTTATTTTTCAAGGACAACACAACACTGCAACACACCAGATATTATTCTGTAGCACTATATGTATGGAAAAAAATTCAATGAACAACATAACCTTCATACTATGTTTGTGTCCCTTATAAAACCAAACATAACATCAACAAACCAGGGCTCTGAAAACTGCTAGGCAAATGCAGCTGTCCAAAGAAATTCACCAACATTCTAAATCTACTCCGTGAAGGGATTATTGGACAAGTGATAGTTGAAGGAACCATATCTGACCTTTGCACCATCACTGTTCTGGTGAAGGAGGGTTATGTGGCAGATGTGGTTCTTTTTAACCTAGTTCATGCTGCCATGATGGGGAATATAACATTGCTTTCAGTTCATTGGGAAACTCAAAGGCTAACATTGTCCACAGCCTTTGAAACTGTGATTGAGAAACCGCTATATGCAGAAGACTGTGTGCGAGATCATTGTGGGCAGGGAATGTGCCTGTTTATTGTGATAGTGTACTCTCCCAAGTGCTTGGTACAGTGCTTTGCACACAGCAAGATCTCAATAAATGTTTGAATGAATGAATGATATGCACATATAAGACAAACAGTGGATTATGAATTACAGTGCAGAAGTAGCGCAGCAGTAGAGCCTGACAGTATCTTTGTAGAAGACAGAAATTAAATAGTGTAACACCCTACCCCAGACAAACCCAGATTCAACCACAGGTTTTCATCAATAAAACAGAACTAAAAGCAGTCATTAGATTCTGCTATACAGCCTATGCATGCTATCTAATGAGAGCTCACCTCTTCCAGGAGGCCTTCCCAGACTGAGCTCTCCATTTCTCTCTGCCCTTCCTCCCCTCCCCATTTCCACTACTCCCTCCCTTTGCTCTACCCCCTTGCTCTCCCCACAGCACTTGTGTATATTTGTATAAATTATTTATTACCCTATCTTATTAATGGTGTGTATATATATCTATGATTCTATTCATCTATTTTGACGGTATTGATTCCTGGCTTTGTTTTGTTTTGCTATCTGTCTTCCCCTTTTAGACTGTGAGCCCTTTTACATGTTGTTAGGCAGGGATTCTTCCCGATCTGTTGCCAAATTGTACATTCCAAGAGCTTAGTATAGTGCTCTGCACACAGTAAGCGCTCAATAAAGATGATTGAATGAATGAATGATGATGTATGGATAAATAGATAGCAAATAGTATTAAAAAGGGCAGATTGACCCTCAGAAGACCCTGAGGGTCTTCTGAGGGTATAGGGGCAATAAGGCATCAAGGAAATCCAAAGTAGAGTGCAAATTTCTTCTTATCATTATTAATAACAATAATGATATTTATGAAGTGCCAAGCATTATACTAAGTGCTGGGGCAGATGCAAGAAAATCAGACCAGACACAGTTCCTATTGAGAAGTAGCATGGGTCACTGGAAAGAGCATAGACCTGGGAGTCAGAGGTAATGGGTTCTAATCCCAACTCTGCCACTTGTCAGCTGTGTGACTTTGGGCAAGTCACTTCACTTCTCTGTGCCTCAGTTACCTTATCCGTAAAATGGGGATCAAGACTGTGAGCCCCACATGGGACAACCCGATCACCTTGTATCCCCCCAGCACTTAGAACAGTGCTTTGCACATAGTAAGCACTTAACAATAACCATTATTGTTATTATTATTAGTTCCTCTCTGACATGAGGCTCACAATCTACATAGGTGGGAGAACACATATTGAATCCCCATTTTATAGATGAGCCAACTGAGTCACAGAGAAATTAAGTGAATAGCCTAAGGTCACCCTACAGGCAAAGTAGTGGTTTTAGGACCAGAACTCAGGCCTCTGATTCCCAGGCTCATTATCTTTCTACTTAACCAAAGTCTCCAAACTCTACATAGCTGTGGGATCTGGACCCATAAAAGACACATCCAGAACTTGGAGAAGTTCTATCAATATCTTTAAATTTTATGTACATAATAAATGGAAGGATAATATTAACAAAAATAGGATTTTGATACTCAGGTCATCTCTTGTCTTGTCTTATGCTGTAGAGTTGCCTGTCACCCATAAGGACACCATGGACACATCTATACCAGAATGCCCCACCTCCATCTGTAATGTTTCTGGTACTGTATCCATAGAGTTTTCCTGGTAAGGGGATTACCATTGCTTCCTTTCACGCAGTTAATTTAAGTCTCTGCCCTCGACTCTCCCCCATACCTCTGCTGCCCAGTACATGTGAGTTTGACTTATAGCAGACTGCCTGCTACTTGCTAGCCACTGTCCAAGCTAGGAACGGAATGGATATGCCCCTGCTTGACTCTCCCTCCTGTTGTTGAGACTGGTAGAGTCCTGGAAACTCTCCAGGTGTGATCTTGAGAGGTCAAATCATCTGACTAGCTTCAAAACAATGCTCCAAGTAATAGACTCCACTTGTTGGGACACATGAGAAAGATGGAATGACAGGTTACTGAAACAATTGTTGCATGGGGAAAATGCTGAAGTCCAATCTCAAGCACGATCTACAGGGAACTGTTGGAACACTATAGCAGATAGACCAGTCTGGTAAGGCAGAGATCAAGAGAAGGAATGCTCTTTTAGAACAAAAGGCTTGTGAAAACTGGGCCATAAGGGCAAGAGTCAAAAAGAGAGACAGGCCAAATGTGGAAGAGACTTTCTAGCATAGTAGCATTTACTTGTAATCAATGTGGGATTGTGATTTGATTCCACACCCTTTATAGGATTTATGGGTAGGATCTCACCACCTATAACATCTTCAAATGTAAGAGCAGTTAAATAATATGGCAGTTAAATAATAATAAGAGCAGTTAGAATGCAGTTTGGCTTGGTAGATGTGTTAACTGGATCCAAGATAACTGCAGAGAATAATACCAATATACCTAAGCCTACCAGTTACCAGGGTGTTGATCAATGGTGGAGCCTGATGGTCTTTCAGCCCTGTATGGTATAGTGTACCACCGCAATCTTAAATTTCCTATATTTAACATGATGAATTAGTGTCAAACTACCAAAGTCACTCTGTCAATCCTTCAAAAGTCATGCTGCTCATCTAAATTCTATTTTGAAAATGAGATTGCAAAGTTGTTGAGGGCAGGGAAAACAGCCACTAAACTCTGATACTTTCCCAGGCATTTAGTAGTTCTCTGCATGGAGCAAGCACTCAAAAAGTACTGTTGCTTGATTGCTTGATTTTCTACTGCTCTATCTATCTGTGCATTATTGGTAGGATATTGTCTATGTAGCAGAAGCATATATCTGCAATTTGTGCTGTTATTGATAAACATCTTTGATTGTTTAAAAGTTTCAAAGGATTAGCTGGTTCTAATTCGACTGTGAAAACCTTCATGTAAAGTGGTTCATAATCATTTTCACACCTCTTTGTGGATATGCTGAAAGCACAGACATACATCTTTAGAAGCTTCTTGATATCTGTTTCAAAAACATTTGAACGTTAGTGTGTCAGTTAGTGGAAAGACATAACCAATAGATTGGAAATATTCTGACCCCAGCTTCCAGGTATCTCACTGCTCTCTCAATCACCATGACCAAAAATAAGTGAAACATTGCTGAACACTGAATGTGTGGAACCTACCATACAATCCTGCTTGTTTCAGTGTCAAAGGGAAGAGGATCAAACAGAGAACCTTCTATTCTAACTCACTGGACCATAGAGTTGTGGTGTATTTTAAGATAAATATGAATTTCAAGTAGCATTTGTTTATTTATTGAGCACCTACTAAGTGTACAGCACCATACTAAGTACTTGAGAGACCGCAAAATAATTTGAAAAAATCAACAACCCTATTCTCAAGAACTTAAAATCTAGTGACGACAGGGACTTAAATAAATGGGGAAATATAATAGAACATATAGGATATGTATATAAGTGCTACTGGGATTGTGGTAACAAATGTTTATGTGTTCATTAATTCATTCTATCATATATACTGAGTGCTTACTGTGTGCAAAGCACTCTATTAAATGCTTGGAGAGTACAATATAACAATTAACAGACACCTTCCCTGCCCAAAGTGAGCTTGCAATCTAGAGGACTGTTCTTTTTGCACCCTGTAGTATTGCTGAGGTAATGTGGGCACAGGGCCAAGTAACTTTATTAATGATGAGTGAATTACAGCCCAGTATGCACAGAGTTCCGGAGTTAGAAAATATTAGCTTGGTCTGGCAAGAGTAATTGGGGTATTATACTATATGTGCAGATAGGACACCATCCCTTCCCTGCCTGGAGAAGCAGGTAGCCTTGAAGAAAGAGCACATGAATGAAAGGCAGGACCTGGGTTCAAATAAGAGCTCAGCTGTGTGTGTGCTGTGTGATCTTTGGAAAGACACTCAACTTTTCTGTGCTTCAGTTTCTTCATCTTTTACAAGGAGATTAAATATGTATTCTCTCTCACCCATACAGAATGAATCCCAGGTAGGATAGGTACTGTGTCTGACCTAATTATCCTAGGGCTTAGCACAATACTTGGAATATAATAAGTCATTTACACATATCAATTCCAACTCTGCCACTTGTCTGCTGTGTTACCTTGGGCAAGTCACTTCACTTCTTTGGGCCTCAGTTACCTCATCTTTCAAATGAGGATTGAGACTGTGAGCCCTATGTGGGACAGAGATTGTGTCCAAACCAATTTGCTTGTATCTATCCCAGTGTTTAGTACAGTGCCTAATACATAGTTAAATGCTTAACAAATACCATAATTATAATAATAATAATTATTATAATTACTATTGGACAGGTAACTGAATAATAATAATGGTATTTGTTAGGCACTTACTGTGTTCTTAGCACTGTAATCTTTTCTTGTTTTATGCTGGTGTCATCTCCAATCCAGGACACATCTCTCCCAGAATGCCCCACCTCCTTTTGCAATCATTCTGGTTATGTATCTATAGAGTTTTCTCAGTAAAAATAGAAAAATGGTTTACTATTGCCTTCTTCCACACAGTAAATGTGAGTCTACACTCTCACTTCTCTCCCATGCTGCTGCTGCCCAGCACAGGGTAGTTTTGACTTCTAGAATATTGCCTTATATTCGCTAGCCACTCCCCAAAGTAGAAATGGACTGGGTATGTCTCTGCTTGACTCTTCCTCTCATAGCCGAAACTGGCAGAGTACTGAAAACTCTCCAGGTGCAATCCTGAGAGGGGGAGCATTATAGTAGATACATGATAATCAGGATTCAGAGTCTAAATAGGAGGGAGAACAGATATTGGATCCTCATTTTGCAGGTGAGGGAACTGAGGCACAGAGAAGTTAAATGACCTACCCAAAGTCACACAGCAGAAAAATGGTGGAGCCAGGAATAGAACCCAGGTCTCTTGCCTCTCAATCACATGCCCTTTATGCAAAGCTACCTGCTTTTCCAATCAGAGAGAGTTTTCAATGAGTTTTCATTTGAAATGTCTGAAAGACACATCCACGAAGATATACAAATGACTGTGAAACATATGCAGAATAAGCCCAGCACTATACACTGAAGATAGCTAGATAATGCACTAACCTAAAGTAATGCAATCATGCAACCACACAGGCAAGAAATAACTTTTACAGATACCTGCTCTATTGTTAGAACCTTGCCTACGTATGCAGGGATGGACAGAGAAGTATAAAATGATATCAAAAAAGCTTGTCTTTTGGAAGATGTAATTCAAAATGTGGTGACACCACAATATCAATCTTCACACTAACATCAACAGCTAGTTTCAGTGTTGTCTATCTTTTATCTATCGATGGTATTTACTGAGCATTTACTTTGTTCTGAGTACTGTACTAAGTCCTTGGGAGAGTACAATTCAACAGAGTTAATAGACGTGTTTCCGGTCCAGAAAAAGCTTAGAGTTTATGTCATTGTTTAACCTTAACCAACCTGTAGTTCAGGGTACTTACAACCACTTAGATTTATGGGGCAATCATTTTATTCACAATACAAAATAATAAATGAGCTTGCATCAGTACCTAGACATTTGGTTAAACTTTACAAATTACAATTGATCCTCAATTTAAATTAGAACTGGTTTGACTTACCCAAAACAGATTATAGGAGAGATTTAAATCTGCCATCACATTCAGAAACAGAACTAAGTATCCTTGGGTTCCTTTGCAGTCCTCACCTCAGGAAGACAGAAGATTCATTCCAATCTTCCTTTGCTCTCATGATCTGATTGTAGGAGAGATAAAATCTTGATTACCTAGTCAGAGAAGGGTAATTTTGTTAGTATTTCACATATGCAAATTATGTGTTCAGCATATACTTACATTGACTGTAGCGGGTCTGCATTTATCAATAATAATAACAATAATGATAATAATCATAGAATTTAAGTGCTTACTACGTGCCAGGCACTTGCACTATGTGCTCGGATGGTTACAAGTAAATCCGGTTGGACTCAGTGTGTGTCCCATGTGGGACTCATAGTCTCAATCCCCATTTTAAATATGAGGTAACTAGAGCCCACAGAAGTAAAGTGACTTGCCCAAGGTCACATAGCAGATAAGTGGTAGAGCAGGGATTAGAACCCATGACCTTTTGACTCCCATGCCCCTGCTCTATCCATTACACCATGCTGCTTTTCTAACCCCCTGGTTCCAATAAATCCAATGTGGAAAATGAAAATCCATATTATCTGGGTCTACAGCACTTTGTAGTAGGTAGCTGTGCCTCTGGTCTGACACCCTCAAGACTTTCTTCTACTTATCATCTTCCTCCCCAGGAACTGGAGAATTCAGAGTAATCAGTAGAATTTATTGAATCTCTACTGTGCAGAGAGCACTGTGTCAAGAGAAGTCAGTGTCCTAGGAATTTGGGAAAGTACAATAGAATTGGTAGTCAGGATCTATCTGGCTCTTCTAGGCTCCTTCAGTCCTGCTGCTATTTGCAGATGTGGCATGAGTAGGGGAGAGTTTTCTAAGTGTATCCCACAGTCTAAAATTAAGTTGGAATCTGGGTCCTAAAAGTTTTGGAAAACATGTGCCACACTCCTACAGCCTGAGCCATTTGACTTGAACAGCAAATGTGCCAAGAAGAAAATAGACTTGTCCCTCTGAAAGCATATCTTCCCTAGCAACATTTCCAATTTAGTTCTAAGACCTAAAAGCCATAGTTGCTCTAGGAAATGCTGGTCTCTTTAGTGGGGGCCTCATCATTCCCACTCCTGCCTTGATTACCGCATCAACTTCCTTGCTGACTTCTCTGTCTTCTGTCTCTTCACACTACAATTCACACCACTCTACTGCCTGGAGCACTGTTCAACAAAACTGTTCAATCCATGCTCAGTCCATGTTTCCCTACTCCTTAAGAACCTTCATTGGTGGTCCATCCACGTCTACATCATAGTAATAATAATAATTGTGATTTTTGTTAAGTACTTCCTATGTGCCACATACTGTACTAAGCACTGGGGTTGATACAAGTTAATTAGGTTCGACACAGTCCCTGACTCACATATACCTCCCATTCTTAATCCTCATTTGACAGATGAGATAACTGAGGCACAGAGAAGTTAAGTGACTTCTCCAAGATCACAGAGAGAGCAAGTGGTGAAGTCTGTAAAGAAGCAGCATGGCTCAGTGGAAAGAGCCTGGGCTTGGAAGTCAGAGGTCATGGGTTCGAATCCCGGCTCTGCCACTTGTCAGCTGTGTGACTGTGGACAAGTCACTTTAATTCTCTGTGAGCTTCACGTGGGACAACCTGATTATGCTGTATCTACCCCAGCGCTTAGAACAGTGCTCTGCACATAGTAAGTGCTTAACAAATACCAACATTATTATTATTATTATTATTATCTTTCTGACTCCCGGGTCCTTACTATATCCACTAAGCCGTGCTGCTTCTCAGCTTTAAAGCACTCTATCACCTTGCTCCCTTATACCTTACCTAGCTACTTTCCTACTACCACCCAACTCGCACACTTCGCTTCTCTAATGCCAACCTACTCACTGCCCCTTAAACACACATATCTCACTGATGACCCTTCATCCTTGTCCTTCCTTTGGCCTGGAATACTCTCCCTCTCTTCATATCTGATAGGCAATTACTTGCCCTCATTTTCAAAACCTCTAAGAGGCCTTTCTTGAATAAACTGTCTCCTCTTCTCCCACTCCCTTCTGAGCTGCCCTTGCATTTGGACTTGTGCCCTGTATTCATCCCTCCCTCAGCCCCTCAGCACTTATGTACATATCCATAATTACTTTATTTATATTAATGTCTGCCTTCCCCTCTAGACTGAAAGTTTATTGTCAGCTTTCCACTTATTTACCACCTCTGTCATATTGTACTCTCCCAAGTTGCTTAGTACAGTGCTCTGCACATGGTAAGTGCTCAACAAATATGATCGATTGGTTGATTGAACATGCCTCATTTGGTCACTATAGCCAAACTACCTTGCCTAGACAACCAAATTGACACCCTCAACACCACCTTCTCTATGAACTCAACTCTCTCAGTCCCCATCCCATTGTTTATGTCGTACCACTAACCCACAGCCCTCAATTACCTCCATCATCTGCTTTCTTCACTACTGTGCATGAGCTACAGAGCGCAGCTGGTGGAAATCTAGATACCAGGCTGACCTCATCCACCTAAAGTTTATCCTAATCTGTTCAATCTGCCCTCTCCTCTTCCAAGAAACATTACTTGTCCATCCTGATTGACTCCCATGCCCATTGCCCTTGTTAGTTCTTTCAAACGTTTAACTCCCTCCTCTAGCCCCTATGGCCCCAGCCTTCCCCATCCCTTAGGCTAATGACATGGCCATGTACTTTACTGAGAAAAGTAAAACCATCAACCTTGATATCCCTATAATCTCCCCTACTCCTCTCCAGGCTCCCTCCTCCTCCTGCCATTCAACAACTCTCTCATAGTTCCCAGCAGTATCATAACAGGAGACTTCTTGCCTTCTCTCAAAATCCACTCCCTCTACCTGTGCATTGGACTCCATCCCTTCTCACCTTATCAGAGCATTTGACCTTTTCTCCTGTCCTACCTAACCATCTTTAACTGTTTGCTCTCCAATAACTTTGTCCCTCTGCTTTAAACATTCTCATATCTCACCTATCCTAAAAATAACCCTCTCCTTTGATCCCACGTGTACCTCCAGTTATTGCCCATCTTCCTCCAGCCATTCATCTTAAAACTCCTTGAGGAAGTTGTCTACACTATTTCCATTTCTTCTCTGCCAATTTTCCAATTCTCCCCTCTAATCTGACTTCCGCCACCTTCACTCCACAGAAACTCCCTTCTTAAATGTCACCAATGGCCTCCTTCTTGCCAAATCCAACAGCCTCCACTCCATCCTATTCCTTCTTGATCTCTCAGCTTGCTTGGATACTGACAACCACCCTCCTCTCCTGGAAACATTATCCAACCTTGTCTTCACTGATAGTGTTCTCTGGCTGGTTATTATCAGTCTCTTTTGCAGGCTCCTCTTCTTCCTCCCAATTCCTAACTGTGGGAGTCCCTCAAGGTTCAGTTCTGGGGCCCCTTTTATTCTCCATCTACTATCACTCCTTTGGACAACTAATTGGCTTCCATGGCTCAAACTATTATCTTTAAGTGAATGATTCCCAAATTTATATCTCCAGGCCTGATCTCTCTCCTCTGCAGTCTAATAATTCCAGACATCTCTACCTGGATGTACTGCTAACATGTTAACCTGTCTTAAACAGAACTTCTCATCTTATCAAACAAACCATGTCATTTCCTGATTATCCCATCACTGCAGACAGCACCACCATCCTCCCTGTCTCACAAACCCATAACTTAGGTATTATTGTCAATGCATCTCTCTCATTCAGCCCACATATTCAATGTCACCAAATCCTGTCAGTTTAACCTGCATAACCATGTTAAAATACATCTTTCTTACCATTCAAATCCAAGTGTTTATCCTATCCTGCCTTGATTAATGTATCAGCTATCCTGCCTTGATTAATGTATCAGTCTCCTTGTTGACCCTACTACTTTCTATGTCTTCTCACACAGCTCCATACCTTAGAACAGTGATTGGCACATAAGCAAAGCAGTGTAGCTTAATGGAAAGAGAATGGGCTTGGAGGTCAGAGGTCGTGGGTTCTAATCCCAGCTTTGCCATTTGTCTTCTGGATGACCTTGGGCAAGCCACTTAACTTCTCTGCATCAGTTACCTCAACTGTAAAATGGGGATTTTGACTGTGAGCTCCACATGGAACTAACTACCTGATTACTTTGTATCTGCCCCACTACTTAGAACAATACTTGGCATATAGTAACCGCTTAAATACCATAATCATCATCATAGTACGTGCTTAACAAATACCATCACTACTATTACTAACTCTGCTGCCTGGATCATTTTTCTACAAAACCATTCAGTCCAAGTTTCCCCACTCCTCAAAAACCTCCAGATATGCAATCACGTCAAACAGAGAATCCTTACCATAGGCTTTTAAGCTTTAAATTACCATGCTCGATCTACCTCACCTAACTGATTCCCTAATAATAACAATAATTATTATTATTATGGCTTCTATTAAGCGATTACTATGTGTCAAGCACTGTTCTAAGCACTGGGGTAGATACAAGGTAATCAGGTTGTCCCACGTGGGATTCACAGTCTTAATTCCCATTTTACAGATGAGGTGATTTAGGCACAGAGAAGTTAAATGACTTGCCCACAGTCACAGAGCTGACAAGTGATGGAGCTGGGATTAGAACCCGCGACCTCTGACTCCCAAGCCCAGGTTCTTTCCACTAAGCCATGCTGCATCCCATAGCCATATTGCTTCTCACAACCCAGCCCACACATTTCACTCCTCTAATGCCAACCTACTCACTGTATTTCGATCTTTTCTATCTCACTGCCGACCCCTTGCCCACATCTTGACTCTGGCCTGGAATGCCTTTCCTCTTCTTATTTTATAGACACTTTCCCAACCTCCAAAACCTTATTAAAAGCTTATCTCCTCCAAAAGGCCTTCCCCAACTAAGCCCTCATTTCCCCTTTCCCACTCCTTGGATGGGATTTGCACCCTTTATTCAACTCTCCTTCAGCTCTACAGCTCTTATACACATATGCATAATTTATTCATTTATATTATGTCTGTCTTTCTCTCTTGACTGTAAATTCACTGTAGGCCAAAAACATATCTATCAACTCTGTTATACTGTACTCTCCCAAGCACTTAGTATAGTGCTCTGCACACAGTAAGTGCTCCATAAATACCACAGATTAATTGGTTGGTGGATTGAATTTAGGAATGTGCTCATTGAGTCCAAGCACTCTTAGGACTATCTCCTGCTTGTATCAGTCATACTGCAGGAGCTCCTTTCATCTACTTATCTCACCAAGAAATTTAGCCAGATTACCCATAAATTGGAAGTCTCGTAAATGGAAGTGCTACTGTGTTCATAATTCATTTGGTGTGTTCTACTTTACTGTGGATACCGTGGATTTTGAATAGGGCACTAATTCCCAAAGCATTTTCACATTACCTATCCCATTTTGGCCTTCACAACACATCCATGTTGTAGCTAGAAAGGAATATATTGTTATTCCCGTTTGCAGGTGAGAAAACTGAAATACAGAAAAGTTGTGACGTCCAAAGTCACACAGCACATTGGTGGCAGAGACTGGACTTGAAGCCAGGTCCTCTAACTTCCAGACCTGATCTGTTACTGCACCATACTGCTTCCCATTTGGATATTTGGTCACGAATAGTTCATGTAAAATTCAGGGTCATTCTTGGTACCCTTTTCCATTCAGATTGCAAAACAGTAAGAATGTCCTGGAATTCAGGAATCTCTTCAGAATCAAAATAAAATACCATGAGGGAAGTGATTCATGTTAATATTTATGGAGGACACAGCTAATTTTTTAATTAATAATTTACATTAAATTTTAAATGCACATTGAATACTTAGCATATTCAAGAATCTTTGTAATAATTTTGATTAATTAGTATTCATGTTTTTCTGGAATAAGAGTTCTGTACTTTCTGAAACACGATTTAGTTCTGCACAATAATCTGAGCCCAGAAATGTACATATGTAGGGGCCATTATAATTTTTTCCTACTTGCCTCATTAAGTTCAACACTCAAAAGAGATCAATGATTCTAGGGTGAAGTGACAAAATATATATTTCTATCACGTTCTGATGCTCTAAGATGGGGAAAATATTTAGCTTTTTTTTTTCTCCAAAGCATTTCTACTTTCATTTCTGTAAATGCTATATTCAACTGTTTCACCACACCATTTCACTAACAATCTGTTACTGATCTCCTGCTTTCATCTCTCTATGGATATGTCCTAATGAAATCATTACGGCTGAACTGTTGGTTTTCATACTCTTATTTCTTCTTTATATGCTAATAATCACCTCATTTTTATTTTTGATCCACTGATAGAGCACCATCATGTTTGAATCATTATTTTTATGTTTATATAAACATCTATTCTCAGCTCAGTAAATAATTTTATTGTACACTGATTACTGAAAATAGAATTTGTAAACTGCCTGGTAAATGTATATCATTTACTCTGATGTATAAACTAAAGAATCAATAAAAATAGTCTCCCAACCAGTGCAAAGAGAAAACACCCACGAATTATTTATTTCATTAAATTCCTAAGAAGAATTATGTGGTTATTTTTTACAATGCTGATAATTCAATTTCTGAATTGTTTTTCTTACTGTATTAAAGTGTAGCTAAATACTAATAGAAAAAGAAAAGTTTTGGTTAATTCAACCTAAAACATATTTTCGAATAAAAATATCACCAGAAAAATTAAACAATACCTGGCTATTAACTACAAAAAATGTATTTTACAATTGCAGAACTGTGTGGAAAAGGTGGAAACAGGAACCCCTTTTATAGTTGTGAAGGCTTTGAAGATGAATTCATTGAATCCCACTTCCAACATTCCAATCTTGCTCCTGTGATGTGTGCACTCCTGAACCATCAAATGTTCAAAGTGGGGCCTAGTCCTTCAGGGCTGGAAGTGTGTAACATATTTTGACCCACTCCTGAGAGTGTGGCCATGGATAATGAGCTTTCACACTATTTTCAATCAATCAAATTTATTGAGTGCTTACAATATCACAGAGTTTGTAGACACATCCTCTGTCCACAAGGAGCTTTCAGGTGACAGGGAGAGATGGTCATTAATATAAATTAATAAATTATAGATATGTACAAAGGTGATTTGGGGTGAATAAAGGGAGCAAATTCAAGTGAAAGGGTGACACAGAAGGGAGTGAGAGAAGAGGGAAGCATCATGGCCTAGTGGATAGAGCACAGGCCTGGGAACCAGAAGGAACTGTGGTCAAATCCTGGCTCTTGCACTTGTCTGCTGTGTGACCTTGGGAAAGTCACTTCATTTCTCTGTGCCTCAGTCACCTCATCTGTAAAACGGGGATTAAGGCTATGAACCCCATGTGGGACACGGACTGTGTCCAGCTTTATTACTTTGTATCTACCCCACTGCTTAGAACAGTGCCTGGGACAGAGTAAGTGCTTAACAAATCCCGTAAAAAAAAAAAAAAAGAGGGAATGAGGATTTAGTCAGAGAAGCCCTCTGGGAGATGTGCCTTCAGTAAGGATTTGAAGGTAGGGAGGGTGACTCTCTATCCAATATGAAGAGGGAGGAAGTTCCAGGTCAGAGCCAGGATATGGATGAGAGATCGGTGGTGAGATAGATGAGATCAAGGTACAGTGAGTATGTTGGCATTAGAGGAGTGAAGTGTGCGCGCTGGGTTGTAGTAGGAGAGCAGTGAGGTAAGGTAGAAGGAGTAAGATGATTGAGTGCTTTAAAGGTAAGGAATTTTAAAGGGTGCTGTTCCTTGTATCCATAATGACAGGAAGTTAATAACTAGAAATCTGATGACGGTAGATGGAACAATAAGGGAATTCTCCAGGAGTCTATATAGTGTGGTTTAGAGGGACAGAACTAAGAGAAAAAATACATACAGGGAGGAAGGGGAAAAGGCAAAGGCAATAGAGGGAATAGAAATAGAAAAAGAGGTAAGATAAAAAGAGAAGCAGCGTGGCTCACTGGAAAGAGCACGGGCTTTGGAGTCAGAGGTCATGGGTTCGAACCCTGGCTCTACCACTTGTCAGCTGTGTGACTTTGGGCAAGTCACTTAACTTCTCGGTGCCTCAGTTACCTCATCTGTAAAATGGGGATGAAGACTGTGAGCCCCACGTGGGACAACCTGATTCCCCTGTGTCTACCCCAGCGCTTAGAACAGTGCTCGGCACATAGTAAGCGCTTAACAAATACCAACATTAGGTAAAGAGAAAAGAATACAGGGGTAAAGGTATATGGGAGAGAAAATAGGAGAAGATGGAAAACAAAGAAAAGATGCAAGGGGAAAGGATAAGAGGATTGTGGTGAGGTGGGAGGGAAATAGTTTTAGGGATAGAAAAAGGGAATCATTTACCTCTTCAGCCATCTTCATCATTTTTACCATTCATTCACTGATGATTGGCTCAGTTACCTCCTCTGTCATCTACCATCACTTGTACAACTCACTGATGTTTGGCCCAATTTTGCCAAAGCCAAACTGCCTCTATTTCCAACATTCAACACCATTCAATTCCAGCAGTTCTGTGAAAATCCAAGAAGCCAACATGGTGACCAACCATAAACACTATTATCACTCAGGATGAAAGTTACTAACAGTCTATACAGGTGGCAACAGAAAACAGTGGGTGTTGTCAGGAGCTAATGGCAACTGCAGCAGTCCTCACCACCCAAACTCTCCCAAACATGTTCTCTAGAGATGAGTTGGGAGTTTCTGGTATAGCCTGATTACATGTCCTGATTGTGGCAAAAACACTTGCCCATGAACAGAGGGGCCATTTTAGTCACAGTGAATGGTATTTGTTAGGTACTTACTATGTGCCAGAGACTAAACTAAGCTCTGAGACAGATACAGAAGATCAACTTGGACACAGTCCATGTGCACCATGGGACTCACCATCTTAATCCCAATGTTACAGGTGAAGTAACTCAAAATCACATAGCAGAAAAGAGGCAGAGCCTGGATTGGAACCCAGGTCCTCTGACTTCCAGAAGTGTGCTATTTCCACTAGGCCTACACTGCTTCTCACCCAAAGACACAACTGCAGTAATTCCAGTGCTTGTTGTCAAGGTTCAAGAGAGAGGATGCATGCCACTGTCACCAGTGCATGTGAGACATTCTCAAAATCCTTTCCCAAAACAGATTAGCAGCCATAACTAGCCATCATCTCCATTCTTACCAAACCATGTACAGCTGTGCTGAGGTAGCAGCTGTAACATTGGTCTTCCCTCACTATTCCTGTTCTTCTGATCTCCCTTCCCCACAACTACCAAATGAGCATATCTCCTCATTGGGGCAGGGTGTCAGGGGGTGATCAAGAAAAAAAAAATCAGTTTCCAAGGTTGGAGAATTATTGTAGGGAAATAATTGAAATATTTATAGGGCATATTCCAGAAGGAAATAACAGGGATATAGTGCATTGTGCTGTTGAGCTGTTTCCTTTAGATTCAATCAATCAAACCTGTTTTTAGAGTCAAAACATGGGAGTTTGGGTATGCCAACTGCAGCATGATGAACCAAAACAGAAACAAACTGAAGCCATAGGCAGAATGAATGCCATGAACACATAGTGAGCTCAACCTCAAGTAATGTGATGAAACAATTGACTGCAGAAAGACCACTGAGATCAACAAATTAATGAATCAAATGGCATTTATTATTCCCTTATTCATTCATTTATTCATTCATTCATTCAATAGTACTTATTGAGCACTTACTGTGTGGAGAGCATTGTACTAAGCACTTGGAAAGTACAATTCGGCAACAGAGGCAATTCCTACCCAACAACGGGCTCACAGTCTAGAAGGGGGGAGACAGACAGCAAAACAAAACAAGTAGACAGGCATCATTACCATCAAAATAGATAAATAAAATTATAGATATATACACATCATTAATAAAATAAGAATAAGGAATATATATAAATATATGCAAGTGCTGTGGAGGAGAAGGGGGTAGAGTAGAGGGAGGGAGTAGGGAAAATGAGGAGGGGAGGAGGGACAGAGGGAAAGGGAAGGCTAGGTCTGGGAAGCCTCCTGGAGGAGGTGAGCTCTCAGTAGGGCTCTGAAAAGGGGAAGAGAGTTAGTTTGGCAGATGTGAGGAAAGAGGGCATTCCAGATCAGAGGTAGGGCGTGAGCTGGGGTCGACGGCGGGACAGAAGAGAACAAGGCAGAGTGAGGAGGTTAGCGGCAGAGGAGTGGAGTGTGTGGGGTGGGATGTAGTTGGAGAGAAGGGAGGTGAGGTAGGAGGGGGCAAGCTGATGGAGAGCTTTGACGTGAGGAGTTTTTGCTTCATACAAAGGTGATAGGCAACCACTGGAGATTTTTGAGGAGGGGAGTGACATGCCTAGAGCATTTCTGTAGAAACATTGCCCTTAATGTGTGCAATGCACTTTACCAAGTGGTTAGAACAGTATGATACAATAGAGTTTGTAGACAATAACCCTGCCCTCAATGAGCTTTTGATACAGCCTGTTGTGCAGCAGTTATGAGCTTGCTTAGGCAAAGGTTTTGAGAAGATTGGGATACAAGAAGCAGGCTTATACACAGACAATCCTTTCATTGGACAACCCATCATCACAGCAAGGGTTTATTCTTAAGTGCAGATAGTATGGAAGGTCTGTTGGTTATACATTTTTTTAATCCACTCATACACATAGATATGGTCTTCCTAAGAGTAATGTATTTTAAAATGAAGGATAGTTATAATAATAATGTTGGTATTTGTTTAGTGCTTACTATAGTTATAGTAATGTAACTAATATAAATTTGCTGCCTTTTTGACCTCATCACTGAAGTAAATTGCCATGTGTGTGTGTATGTTTGTGTGAGTCAATTATATTTATTGAGCACTTCTATGTACAGAACACTGTATTAAAGGCTTGGGGAAGTGGAACAATAAATGGACACATTTTCTGCCCACAACGAGCTGAGTATAGAGAGAGCTAAAGTCTAGAGGATATATGTGACTTGAAAGTTCAATATGGGTCTCGAAGTCCTAATTAAATTGTTAAAACAAAAATATCTCTTACTAAATCCTTATTTCCCCTGCTTACCTTCCCCTTTACATCACCTATTCACTTGGCTATGTATCCCATAAGCACTCCCCAACTCCACACAGCACTTGTTCACACTTTTATACTCTGCCATTTCCCCTAGTTGTATTTTATTTTAATATGTCTGCCCTGGGTACAATAAGCTCCTTGCGGGCAGGGATCATGTTTACCAACTCTGTTGTATATAGTTACCCAAGTGCATAGTACAGTGCTCTGAACATAGTAAGTGCTTAATAAATATGAATGATTGATAGACTGGAAGAAAGATTAAGCTGTGAATAACATGGGAAGGAGAATCAAGAGTCCTGAGTTCTAATTCTGACACTGTCACTTGCCTGCTGTGTGACCTTGAACAAGTTGCTTGACATCTCTGTACCATAATTTCCTCATCTGGAAATAGGCATTAAACCTCCTTCCTGAGTGCCATATAGGAGAGCTAACATGTCTGATATGATTATTTAACTTAATACAGTGCTCAACCACCCAGACTGTGCCTATATTTAAATAATTATGAATTATTTTTTAATATTAATGTTAGTTGCCCCATAAAAACTGTAAGCTCACTGTGGGCAGGCAACATCTCTCTGCTAATTCTGTTGTACTCTCCCAAGTGCTTAGTACAGTGCTCTGAACATCTTAAGTGTTCAATAAATACCATTGATTGATGGATTGATTGGCACATAGAATCACCACTATCATATAACAGAAAATTAATAATTATTAAAGACTACATATCACTTAAAGTAAAGGTTAGTTGCTTCTTATAAACAAGACTCAGAAATAGCAGTACTTCCCAAAAGGCTTATTATTTTACCTTCTGTCTACAGGGGGACAGAGCTTTAGAAGTGTAAGGACCACTCTTTCTGGTTTGCTGCTGCCCTGCTTTTCTGCTTCACAGCTCTTTATTTGGTGCCTGGGTATTTCTATTATTTTTTACCCCTCCACATGGTGAATGATCTTTTAATCGTCTTTTTCAATTTGTTATGCTTGTGGAAGAAATTTATGTCAAGCAATAAGGATTTGACTGTTTTGTTAGTTTTCCTTTTCTCTATTAATTTCAGTCATCCTATGATTAAATTCTTGCTTGTAAATAAGTATAGGGTCTGTAAATATAGACCACACTTTTAAGATGCATAGTGGGACACATTATTTATACAGAACTCTCCCCTTCCACCTGCGCCCTCCCCCCTCCGCCCCCCGCAGTGCCTTCAACTTCAACAGAATCTGTGAACACTGCATTCGTATTTATACATTCTAGTCGAGTAGGATTTCTTATTCTCATCCAAGATAGGATTATGAGGTTATCTGAACACTGTAACCAAAAGAGTAACAAACATCCATGCTGCAGTCCAAAGGGGAAACCCAAATTAGAGAAGCCATATTGTACAACAGAGCAGTACATTAATTATACAACAGGAGGGTGAGGGCATTGGAACTATTGGATCAAAACAGATTTGCTAAATAGAGAGCTGCAGGATGAAGAGTGGATTGAGGTGATTTAAAATAGACACCGAAGGCTACTGTGCATGTGCATAGGGAGTTTCTTAATGTTCACATGAGGCAAGTTCAGTATAAGTTGAAAGTACCCAGCTGAGAGGGACAAGAAGAAGAAGAAATAGGAGCCGTTTGGCCTTGTGGATATAGCATGGGCCTGGAAGTCAGAAGGAGGTGGGTTCTAATCCCAGCTACACCACTTGTCTACTGAGTGATGCTAGGCAAGTCATTTAACTTCTCTGTGCTATAGTTAATTCATTTGTAAAATGGGGATTGGAGTCTGTGGAGTCCCAAGTGAGACATTGGCCATGTACAACCTTTTGACTCATTTGGAAAATGAGGACTGGAGTCTGTGGAAACCCAAATGAGACACTGGCCATGTCCAACCTGATTAACTTGTATCTACCCTATCACTTACTACAGTGCCTAGCACATAGTAACCACTTAGCAAGTACCATTAAGGAAAAAAAAAGAGACTTTTGCCTCAAGAGATCCTGCTCCAGTTGAACTCTGAGACCTATGGAAAAGACATTGCCTGAACTTCCTTCACCCAACTAATGTCACTCAGGGACTCTGTCCTGTTTTGTTCAAGTCAGTCAGGAGGAAGAAGTGGTATGGAGGTAAGTTCAACTATCCCTCAAACTCAGGTGGGGGAATAGGAAGCCAGCAGATCACCCTGAGGGAACAGTTAGGGGAAAGGATGGGGAGGAGGAGTCTGTGAAGGAGACTGAGAATGAATGTCCAGAGAGATGAGGTGAAACAGGAGAAGAGGGAGTGAATCAATCCAAGGTTAGATAACATAATGAGGATAAGGGGATGGTTCACAGTGTGAAAAGCAGCTGAGAGGTTGAGGAGGATTAAGATGGAGTAGGAGCTGTTGGATTTGGCAAGGAGGAGGTCATTCAACACAGTTGAATGAATGAACAAAGGTTGCAAATCCAAGTTCAAGGGTAACACATAAGGGAGTGGGAGAAGGGCAAATGAGGGTCTGGTCAGGGAAGATCTCTTTAAGGAGATGTGTATGCTATAAGGATTTGAAGATGGAGAGAGTGATAGTCTGTCAGACATGAAGAGGGAGGTTGTTCCAGGCCAGGGGCAGGATGAGGGTGAGAGGTCACCAGTGAAGCAGATGAGATTGAGGTACAGTGAGAAGTTGACATTAGAGGAGTGAAATATGTGAGCTGGGTTGTAGAAGGAAAGCAGCAAGCTATGGTAGGAGGGGACAAGATGACTGAGTGCTTTAAAGCCTATGGTAAAGAGATTCTGTTGAATGCAGAAGTGGGTGAACAGTCAATTGAGGTTCTTGAGGAGTAGGGAAATGTAGACTGAATGGTTTTGTCAAAAAATGATCCAGGAAGCCGAGTGCAGTATGGACTGGAATAGGGAGAGAAAGGAGGGAGAGAGAGATCAACAAAGAGCTAGATGCAGTAATCAAAGCAGGATAGGATAAGTGCTGGGAGAGGGATAGTAGTTTGCTCCCTAATGACACCCTGCCTTTGGGGAGATCTTGGTGCTTTTAGATGAGGTGATAACAGTGCTGGGGAACTTGGTATACAATCCCCAAGCTTCTATTTCAAGAAGGAAAGAACCAGATGGCTTTAGGACTCAGCAGAGGTTTGTTAACTTCTTTCGCTAGACGGTAAACTCTTTTTGGCAGAGTTAATGTCTATCAACTCTTGTACTCTACTATCCCAAGCGATTAAAAAAGTATTCTGCACAAAATTCTCAATAAATACCATTGATTTGATATTCCTAAAGTGACTTTGGGGGATATTTTAGACAGTCCTTAGGGCTGAAAACTCCAGATAACATTACTAGTGGTGGTAGGCAGCCTTGGTAGCTCCTGTCCCACCTACTTTGAGGATGTATGGCAGAGCGAGTCTACAGCTAGTAAATTGGACCACAAGAATAATAATAGTACTTATAAGCACTTATTATGTGCCAAGCATTGTTCTAAGATCTGGGGAAAATACAAGTTAATCAGGTTGGACACAGTCCTTATTCCACAGTGGGCTCACACTGGGCTTAATCCCTTATTTAGAGAAGCAGTGTGGCTCAGTGGAAAGAGCCCGGGCTTGGAAGTCAAAGGTCATGGGTTCAAATCCCAGCTCTGCCACTTGTCAGCTGTGTGACTGTGGGCAAGTCACTTAACTTCTCTGTACCTCAGTTCCCTCATCTGTAAAATGGGCATGAAGACTGTGAGCCTCACATGGGACAACCTGATTACCCTGTATCTACCCCAGTGCTTAGAACAGGGCTCTGCATATAGTAAGCACTTAACAAATACCAACATTATTATGATTATTATTTTACAGATAAAGTACTGAGGCACAGAGAAATTAAGTGATTTTCCCAAGATCACACAATAGACAGGTGGCAGACCCAGGATTAGAACCCAGGTTCTTCTGACTCCAGGCCCATGCTTTGTCCACTAAGCCGTGCTGCTTCTCCAAACAGGGGGTATGACCAGGGGACCCACCTCTACCCCCTGCCAGCCCCTGTTTGAAGAGCCAGATGGTGATCGAGCCTCAGTTTAGTGTTAGAATCAAGCTGCAGAAGCAGCCGTCATACCGCATAAGTTAAAAGCCCCATCCTTTCCACTCCACCATGATTCTCAACAGCACTCTCTTCTATAGCCTGGAGAATGAGAAAACAGCAGGTGCATAAGTCCTTCTCAATTTCCATAGTGTTGGGAAGGCCACGGCTGCTGCCATGACTGTTACTGAGCCCAAAATTCTGATTCTTTAGTAACAATACCCGATCCCTCTTGTTGCATTTATCATTGTCTTTGGCTTTTTATGTAAATTTTGTGTTTTTTTATTATTTCATATTTACTTATGGGTTCCATCATTCACCCCATCTCCCCACCTTAATTTTTGGATTGTCAGTCCCTTTGAGGGTTAGGGATTGTAAACAATTTTCATCTGTGTATTTTTTCCCAGCACGTAGTACAGAGGGTGCTTAATAAGTACCATTAACACTACTAGGTCACCTCAGAGAGAGATTCTGCCCTTCTTCCAGTGCTACCTACAGAGGTGCCTGTCCTGTCCCACTCAAGACGAGTAGGAAGAAGTAACTTTTGGACTCTGGGCCAGTCTGCCAAAGTGATATGAAGCCTTAAAACCATTTTTTAAGCTTCAATTTCACTCTTTATTTCCTTGTTTTATTGTTGTCCTTGTTTTGTTTTTTACAATTTTTTTTCAGTTTTATCATTGAATTCTTTCTCTGTGGGTACATTATGGGACCCAGACCCTTTAAAGGTGATAGTGAAGAGTTCTTTTTGATGTAGCAGTGGATAGAACACTACTGAATGACTTTGGGGAGTAGGGAGATGTGTGCAGAACAATTTCTTTTAGAATACTCATTTAGGAAGCAGAATGAAATCTGGACTAGAGATGGGAAAGTCTGGAGGCAGGGAGGTCAGTGAGAAGGCTGATGTAATAGAGGAATATTAGAGAACAAGTGCTTGAGACAAAGTTGAAGTAGTTCGAATGAAGAGAAAGCAGGGGATTCTAGAAATGAGGTGAAGATGAAACTGACATAATTTGATTACCGATTAAATATGTGGGTATAATGAGGGAAATGAGTCTTTAGGAAACTGCCAAGGTTACAGGCTTGTGAGTCAGGGAAGGTGGTGGTGTTGTTTATAGTGATGGGAAAGTCATAAAAAGGACAGGACTTGATTGGGAAGATGAGTTCTGCTTTGTACGTGTTAAATTTGAGGTGGTGGCAGGATATTTTAGTAGAGATGGCATGATGGTAGTAGTAAATGTGAGACTGCAGACTAGGAGAGTGGTTGAAGACTATCAAATGAATATATGAATGAATGAATGTAATATGTGTGAAAACAGGAAACATTATGTAAATGGTAAGATTATGTTCATGTTAAAAGTGTGAGTTTGTAGGTTTCTTTCCTTCTTTCTTTACTTCTTTCTTTCTTCCCTGGATTGTTTAAGAAACTGAGTGTTATTTTTGCCCACTAAGAATCTGTTAGTGTTCCTGGCTGCTGATTTTAGAGTAGTTGTCAGACTTTTTAGCAGTTATTTTTGCAGGATGGCAATAAGCTGTTCCAGTTCTAGGACCTAATAATGAAATATAATTGGATATGGTTTCACTGGAAAATGGTGATATGCCATATGGATATGTATTTCTAAAAATGTGTTATCTATAAAGCAGGACAATGGGTCATGCTTTTTTCTAGGGTTGACAGAGTCCAGATGACATGAGCAACTGCACTGAAATTTAGACTACATCTGTTGACTTCCAAATAGCCATTTTAATCCTAGCATAAATTGGTCATTGCTTCCTTTAAACAATTCAACAATTTGTAACTAATAAAAAATGGGCCATATTTTTGTTGCCCAGGCAGCTACTGATGGTCCCTTCTACTTAAGGCAAGGAGTGATGAGGGCATGCAGTAGACTGCAGTAGGAGAGTTCTTACTCAATAAATTGAATGATTGATTGAGTGACTAATTAATACTTGTTGCTGAAGCTCATACCCAGAATGATGAGAAAAGCAACATTATTCTTGGAGTGGCACTGCGAGGGATAAAGGTGAGTCTTCTAGGGATAAATTGCCAGTTTAAATGAACAAATAAGCAATGTCTGGGCAAACATGAGAACTGTAATTATTCTCATGTTTACAGAACATGTGTGCAGAGTGCTCTAGTAAGTGCTGGACAGACCATAATATAATAGACTTGGCAGACACATTCATTTCCTTCCCACAAAGAAATTATAGTCTAGGGCAGAAGACATACATTAATGCAAATAAATAAATTATGGAAATGTACAAAAGTAATGTGGGATTAAGGGTGGGGAGAATATCAAGTTCTTAAATGGTATGGATCCAAGTGCATAGGCGACATAGAAGGGAGAAGGAGTAGGGAAAAAGAGTCTTTGCAGTTGCCCAATGCCCAAACCAGCTCCATTACCTCCTGAAAAATAATGTGGATAGAAGGCAGCCCTGTCTTCTGTGGGAGTTGTGGTTAGACTCATCTGGCAGAGCTCTAGTTATTAATTTTTTATGGTACTTATTAAGAGTTTACTATGTGCAAATCACTGTACTAAGTGTAGATGCATGATAATCAGATTGGATGCCATCAAGGTCCCACATGGGACTCACATTCTAAACTGGATAAATTACAGCTTTTTAATACCTATTTTATTTAAATTATGTTCTCCCATTTTCAGTTATTTAGGAAGTAATTAATAAGAAACCACCATGCTTTTGACTATGTATTGCATAATTCTCTGAAGTATGTTAGTCAAATCTTTTTTTTTATTGAGTTTACACTTTGTGCTGAGCACTGTTCTGGGTGCTCTAGAGGATGACTGCAGATCATATTATCCCACTTAATCACTATGGACTAAAGTAGTGCACTGTTTTTTTGGATGTATTGATTTTTTTAACCATCCTCAAGACTATAAGATCTTTGTGGGCAGGATAGAGATCTACCATTTCTGTTGTATTATACACTTCCAAGCATTCAGTACACTGCTCTGCACTGAGTAGCACTCAATAAATACCATTAAGTGATTGATTGATTAATCTATTTTCATTCCTGAACTTGATTTCTATTTTTCCTCTAGACTATATACTCATTGTGGTCATGGAATATGTCTGTTTATTGTGACACTGTACTCTCCCAAGCACTTAGTATAGTGTTCCGTACACAGTAAGAGCTTAATATGACTGACTATTTTAAATCAACTTTGCACTCGACTAATGGAGCTGTTCCTACTTTGTGCTAAAAAAGACCCCAGTAGAATTATTTCATTTTAAGACAAAAAGATGTCTTTGATCAACTTTAATTTAATCATAAATACTGAGGATATAGGGAGAATGGGAGGCAAAATTTTAAGAGTGATTTTTGCATTGACTAACCTAATTTTAAGCTTTCAATCAGTTAAGACCATGAACGCCTCCTGGCATCATCCATTTTCTTATCATTAGGAAACTGAGCCAAAAAGAAGTTTAGGATTTGCTCCTGCTTCTCTCACTACACCCCGTGGAGCACTCCCACTCCCACCACACTTTCCCAAGTCCTTAGTGCACTGTTCTCACTCAGTAAACCCTCATTAAATACCACTTGTGAAATTTGTGAAGCACTTATTATGTGTCAAGCACTATTTTAAATGCTGGGGAAGATACAGATAATCAGCTCAGACACAGTCCCTGTACCACTTAGATCTTATAATCTAAGTAGGAAGGAGAACAGGTATTGAATCCCCATTTTATAGATGAAGGAACTGAGAAGTTGTGATTTAGCCAAGGTTACACAGCAGGCATGTGGTAGAACAGGAATTAGAATTCATGTCCCCTGACTTGCAGACCCATGTTCTTTCAAATAGGCCATGCTGCTAAATATGATTGGCCAATGACTTTAAAAATAGGCAATTCTAACACTTTCAGCAGGCAGCTGGAGAGAGCAGAATGGTGTTTGAAGGGGATGCCACATCCAGGGGAAGGGGGCTTGGGGAAGAAAAGCTTTTCCCCCTCTTCACCTTCCAACCTCTGCCTTCATTCAGGGATTTTTTTTCCTCAGCCCTCTCCACTGCCTCCCCGGTGTAATTTTTAGCAATGCAATTTTCATGATAATGACCTCCTCTGCCCCTCAGACTCTGGACTCAAAAAAAAAAAAGTTTACCTCTAAATTCTTTCAATAGAGTTCCATTCAAGGAGGTTTTTGGTGACTTCAGAGATAGCCATTTCCGTGCAGTGAAGGGGATGGAAACTAGATTGGAGGTGGTTAAAGAGAAAACTGGAGAAAAGGCATTGTAGAGAGTAAGTGTAGAAAACTCAAGGAGTTTGTGGAGGAATTGAAGGAGGGATATGGGGCAAAAACTGTAGGGTCAAGGGAGGGTTTTTTTTAAAGAGAGAAGACATAATTATTTTCGAAAGAGTCGGGGAGAAGGCTTGGAAGGTGAGTGGTTGAAGGTAGCAGTCAGAGAGGAAGAAGAGGGGAAATGTTTTTATACGGTGCGAAGGGGTCAGGAGCAGGGGTGGAGGCGGTGGATATTATGAGATCTCCTCTTGAAATATAATTGAGAAAGTTGACAGAGGTGAAGAGGACACAGGAGGAGGACAAACCTGGGGAAGAACTGGGAAGATTTTAGGGAGATCATGCCTGATGATTTCAATTTAATGAGTAAAGTATGTGGGCTGGTCAATGGAAAAAGAGATGGGAGAGGTAGGAAGGGCAGGGGGTTTGAGGGGGTGCTTTATACCTTTGGAACAGGTGGTGTGAGCAATGAGTTTGGGAGTCAATAAGGATGGAAAAATATTTTTGTTGGACTGAGGAGATGGCAGAATCAAAGCAGAGAAGAATCAGTCATACTTATTGAGGACTTACTGTGCACAGAGCACTGTATTAAGTTCTTGGGAGAGTACAATATAACAGATTTAATAGCCACATTCCCTGCCCACAATGAGCTTGAAACTGAAATGGATAAGGTCAAGCAAAAGATGGATGATTCAAGCACAGGAGCAGAGTAAGCTTACTGTGGAAATGATCCAGAGCTGTGGATTAGCAATATGAGAGTGAGGAAATGAGGGAGTTGTTTTCAGTGGAGAGGGCAGGGTTGAGGGTGTCAATTTTTTCATTAAAAGAAGATAGTGTATGGATACCAAATTGTAGAGAATTGGAGGGGATCAAAAGATAAGAGGTCTCTGTTGGGAAATAGGACAATTTTGCAGGATTGACTGTATGGGAGTGAAGGGAGATAAGAAGGATTTCAGAGGGAGTTGATGAGGGTTGAGATTATGCAGTGAATAGAGATGATGAGATGTATTATGTGTCCAAGTTGGTAAATGGATGAGCAGGAGGTTGAGGAGTGAAAGGAACTGGGTGATGAAAGGATCATCAGGGACATCCACACAGATATTGAAGTTTCCAAGGATGAATGTAGAGAGGGGCAAATGGAGAAAGAATGTGAGAGAGGTATCAAAAAGGGTGAGAAGTTTTTGGAGATGCCTGGAAAATGGTAAATGACCATGACTATTAAATGGAGTGGGTGGAACAGGCAGATGATATGGAATTAAAAGGAAGGGAAAGATATTGAGGGGATGGGAAGGAAATCAATACTTCTCTCTTTCCCAGTAAATCTTGGCAAGTGGGAGAAGATGAGTCCCCTTTGGAAAGAGCATCAGGGAAGACAGTGTCATCTGGGTTGAGCCAGGTTGCTGTAATGGCGAGGACAGCAGTGGTCAGCAACAGGTCAAGGATAAAGGAAAGCTTTCCTATGTTGGAATCAGGGATCCACAAGCCATGCTTAGCTGAGGGTCCAAACTTGTTTCACTGGATACCTTCCACTGTAAGTCTTAGTCTGACAACACAAACACAAACTACTAATCAAAACAAATTTAAAAATTGTTTCATTAAATATTTGAATAAATTTGGGGTGACCAGAGCAATTGCCCATTAAGGAATGCCCATTACGGAATAACACCTCTGTTGCATCTGAGCTATCCAGGCCCATAATCAAATTTTGTAACACTGAGGGAAACAAGACCTCTTTGTGAAAGACAGGGCATAGAAATAGATGTTTGACCCTCTTTTCCTCCAGACATCTTCCTTCTTCTGGATATGACTCACAGATACAGAGTTCACAGTGAGATAAGCCCTTGTCTCCAGACTTTCTGATCTGCTCAGAAGCATTAGTGATAATCTACTCCCTACACCTTCAGAAACAGAAACAGAATTGCTATGGGACAAATGTCAACATACATGTCCCCCTCATAATTGACAACAAGTATTATTATTATTATTATTAATATGGTATTTGTTAAGCACTTACTCTGTGCCAAGCACTGTTCTAAGCAGCAGGGAAGATACAGTCCCTGTCCAAATGGGGCTCACAGTCTTAATTCCCCATTTTGATGGCTAGAGAAGTAAAGTGACTTGCCCAAGGTTACCACAGCAGACAAGTGAGGAGCCAGGATTAGAACACATGACCTTCTGATTCCCAGGCCCGTTCTCTATGTACTATACCATGCTACTTTTCATTAAAGGAATCTATAAAAAATTACAATAGCAATTTCTAAGGACTCATTACAAACTGCTCTCCTCCTATGCAACAAAAGGGAATTGATATCATTTTTATTTTTGGTTAGGATATTTGTATTGCTCCCCCTGAAACCTTTTTTTGACCTTTTCTACTGCCTAGTTTGACCACCACAAAAACCAAAAAAAAAAAAAAAAACTACATAAAGTCTAGTATTGATCAATCAAATTCAAGCATCCTACCAGTGACAATGACCTCAACCCCATAATACACCTAGCCAATTGTGCAAGAAGTTATTCTCTCCCAATATCTACAATGTGAAACTTATTTCCTAAAGTGTATGATTTGATGATCTTTTTCTCAGCATGCATTCATAGAAATGTTATTATTGGTCATAAAATTATCCAGCCCACTGACCTAAAGTGACAGTGAAGGTGACTGTATGCTGAGTGAGGTATCTTCTTTTATTCTTTTCCTCAAAATTTCACATGACAGAATTTTAGTGAAAAGGAGTAAATGAACACTTTTCAATAATCTAAAATTTTCCAAGTCAGTCAATCAATCAATCAATGGTATTTACTGAATGTTTACTGTGTGTAGGGCACTGTACTAATCACCTGGGAGACTACAGCACAATAGAGTCAGTAGACAAGATTCTTGCCCATAAGGAGCTTGCAGTCTAAAGGAGTGTCAAGCAATAAAATACATTTCAAATAGGAGAAATGGCAGAGTATCAGTGCTGTGGTGCTGGTGGTGAAGGGACTGTCAAAGTTCATTCATTCAATAGTATTTATTGAGTGCTTACTATGTGCAGAGCACTGTACTAAGCGCTTGGGATGAACAAGTCAGCAACAGATAGAGACAGTCTCTGCCGTTTGACGGGCTTACAGTCTAATCGGGGGAGATGGACAGACAAGAACAATGGCAATAAACAGCGTCAAGGGGAAGAACATCTCGTAAAAACAATGGCAACTAAATAGAATCAAGGCGATGTACAATTCATTAACAAAATAAATAGGGTAACGAAAATATATACAGTTGAGCGGACGAGTACAGTGCTGTGGGGATGGAAGGGAGAGGTGGAGGAGCAGAGGGAAAAGGGGAAAATGAGGGTTTAGCTGCGGAGAGGTAAAGGGGGGATGGCAGAGGGAGTAGAGGGGGAAGAGGAGCTCAGTCTGGGAACGCCTCTTGGAGGAGGTGAGTTTTAAGTAGGGTTTTGAAGAGGGAAAGAGAATCAGTTTGGCGGGGGTGAGGAGGGAGGGCGTTCCAGGACCGCGGGAGGACGTGACCCAGGGGTCGACGGCGGGATAGGCGAGACCGAGGGACGGTGAGGAGGTGGGCGGCAGAGGAGCGGAGCGTGCAGGGTGGGCGGTAGAAAGAGAGAAGGGAGGAGAGGTAGGAAGGGGCAAGGTGATGGAGAGCCTCGAAGCCTAGAGTGAGGAGTTTTTGTTTGGAGCGGAGGTTGATAGGCAACCACTGGAGTTGTTTAAGAAGGGGAGTGACATGCCCAGATCGTTTCTGCAGGAAGATGAGCCGGGCAGCGGAGTGAAGAATAGACTGGAGCGGGGCGAGAGAGGAGGAAGGGAGGTCAAAGAGAAGGCTGACACAGTAGTCTTGCCGGGATATAACGAGAGCCCGTAACAGTAGGGTAGCCGTTTGGGTGGAGAGGAAAGGGCGGATCTTGGCGATATTGTAGAGGTGAAACCGGCAGGTCTCGGTAACGGATAGGATGTGTGGGGTGAACGAGAGAGACGAGTCAAGGATGACACCGAGATTGCGGGCCTGAGAGACGGGAAGGATGGTCATGCCATCAACGGTCATAGAGAAGTCTGGGAGAGGACCGGGTTTGGGAGGGAAGATGAGGAGCTCAGTCTTGCTCATGTTGAGTTTTAGGTGGCGGGCCGACATCCAGGTGGAGACGTCCTGGAGGCAGGAGGAGATGCAAGCCTGAAGGGAGGGGAAGAGGACAGGGGTGGAGATGTAGATCTGCATGTCATCTGCGTAGAGATGGTAGTCAAAGCTGTGAGAGCGAATGAGTTCACCGAGGGAGTGAGTGTAAATGGAGAACGGAAGAGGGCCAAGAACTGACCCTTGAGGAACACCAACAGTTAAAGGATGGGAGGGGGAGGAGGCTCCAGCGAAGGAGACCGAGAATGACCGGCCAGAGAGGTAAGAGGAGAACCAGGAGAGGACGGAGTCCGTGAAGCCAAGGTGAGATAAGGTATGGAGGAGGAGGGGATGGTCGACAGTGTCAAAGGCAGCAGAGAGGTCAAGGAGGATAAGGGGAGCAGGTCTAAGTGCAAAGACATTGCAGAAGGAAAGATGAAAATGGGAAATTAGGACTTAATCTTGGAAGAAAGGTGATTTCAGTGAAATTTTGAAGGTGGGGAGAGTTGTGACCTGTCAGGTGTGAAGGGGTGCAACAGGGAAGAAATGTGCAAGGGATTGGCGGTAGAGAGATGTGATCTTTTGCTGGTATTTGTTAAGTAATAATAATAATAAAGATGGCATATGTTAAGCACTTACTATGTGCAAAGCAGTGTTCTAAGCGCTGGGGACAATACAAGGAGATAACAATAATAATAATGCTGGTATTTGTTAAGCAACTACTATGTGCCAAGCACTATTCTAAGTGCTGGAGTAGATACAAGGTAATCAGTTTGTCCCACGTGGGGCTCACAGTCTTAATCCCCATTTTCCAGATGAGGAAACTGAGGCAGAGAGAAGTTAACTGAATTGCCCAAAGTCACAAAGCTGACAAGTGGCGGAGCTGGGATCCCCAGCCCGTGCTCTTTCACACTGATTCTCTAGTGCTTACTTGTTTCAGACACTGTAATAAGCACTGGGGTAGATACAAGCTAATTAGTTTGGACATAGTCTGTCCCATATAAGGCTGACAGTTCCATTCACCATTTTACAGTGAGGGCAGAGAGGCTCAGAGAAGTTAAGTGACTTGGCCAGGTCACACCACAGGCAAATGGAGTAGAATTAGAACCCAGGTCCTTGTGTCTCCCAGGTCCATGCTCTATCCACTAGGCTGCTGTTTCTCATTGAAGAACAGTGAGTAGGTTGGGATTAGAGGAGCTGAGGTACAGAATGGATTGTAGGGGATCAGCAAGAGAAGGTTGGAGTAGAAGCCTGTGGAATGGAGTTCTGCTGAATGAGGAAGTGGATGCCAAACCACTGGAGGATTTTGAGGAGTGGGAAGATATGGACTGGACTTTTTTTATAAAAATGATCTAGGCAGCTGAGTGAAGAGTGGACTTAAGAGGGGAGAGACAGGATGCAGTGAGGTCAGTAAGGAGCTGATAATAATAATGATGGTTTTTGTCAAGTGCTTATTCCAAGCACTGCTCTCAGCACTGGGGGAGATAAAAGGTTGTCAGGCTGTCCTCTGTGGGGCTCACAGTTTAAATCATTATTTCACAGATGAGGTAACTGAGGCACACAAAAGTTAAGTGACTTTCCCAAAGTCACATAACATACAAGTGTCAGAGCCAGGATTAGAACCCATGACCTCTGACTTCCAAGCCCAGGCTCTTTCCACTGAGCCACGCTGCTTCTCCTTGCTGATGCAATCGATGGTCAAAGCAGGATATGACAAGTGACTGGGTCAGTGTAGTAACAGTTTGGATGGAGAGGAAGGAGTGGATTTCAGAGATGCTACAGATATTATATTGAAAGACTGAAAATTCAGGTTGAATGAGAGACATGAGTTGAGGGTATTATCTAGGTTAAGGCTGTTGTCCATCATGATGGGAAAGTCTTGGGAAGAACTGTGTTTTGGGGAAGATGTAGAGTTCTGGTTTGGATATGTTAAATTAGAAGTGTCATCAGGACAGCCCAGTACTGATGTCCTGAAGGCAAGAGTAAATGAGGGGTTACAGAAAAGGAGAGATGTATATGGGCTGGAGAGATAGATTTGGGAAGCAGCCACACCAAATCCTGTTAGTCTCACTTTCACAACATTGCTAAAATCAGCCTTTTCCTCTCCATCCAAACTGCTGCCCCATTAATACAATCACTCATCCTAACCTGCCTTGATTACAGCATCAGCTTCCTTGCTGACCTCCCAACCTCCTGCCTCTCCCCACTTCCAGTCCATAATTCACTCCACTACCTGGATCATCTTTCTACAGAAACATTCAGGACATGTCATTCCACTCCTCAAAAATCTCCAGTGGTTGCCTATCCACTTCCATATCAAACAAAAACTCTTCACCATTGGCATTAAAGCTCTCCATCACCTTGCCCCCTCCTACCTCATCTCACTTTTCTCCTTCTACTACCCAGCCTACACACTTTGCTCCTCTGGTGTCAACCTCCTCACTCTGCCTCCATATCACCTGTCTCACCCCCGACCACTTGCCCACCTCCTACCTCTGGCCTGGAATGTCTTCCCTCCTCAAATCCACCAGACAATTACCCTTCCCACCTTCAAAGCCTTATTGAAGGCACAACTCTTCCAAGAGGGCTTCCCAGATTAAGCCCCACTTTTTCTCAACTCCCACTCCCTTCTGCATCATCCTGACTTGCTCCCTTTGCTCTTCCCCCTCTCCCCTCCCCATTGTACTTATGTATATATCTGTAATTTTATTTACTTAAATTGATGTCTGTTAATTTGTATTGATGTCTGTTTGCCCATATTTAGACTGTGAGCTCATTGTGGGCAGGGATTGTCACTCTTTATCACTGCATTGGACTTTCCCAAGTGCTTAGTACAGTGGTCTGCACACAGTAAAAGCTTAATAAATATGATTGAATGAATGAATGTATAAAGGTGGTAGTTAAAGCTGTGGAAGTAAATGAGTTCTCCAAGGGAGTAGGTGTAGCTGGAGAATACAGGAGGGACCCAGAACTGAATCTTGACAGATTTTCATAGTTAGTGGATAGGAAGGAGAGGAAAGGAGCCAGTGAAAAAAATAGAACTAGCTGTCAGAGACATAGGAGGGAACCAGAAGAGGACAGTATCTGTGAAATAATTAAAAAAAATTATAATAATTACGGTATTTATTAAGAGTGATTTGCCAAGCACTGTTCTAAGAACTGGGGTAGATACAAGGTTAGAAAGTTGTCCCACATGGGGCTCACAGTCTTAATCTCCATTTTACAGATGAGGTAACTAAGGCCCAGAGAAGTTAAGTGGCTTACACATAGTCACATAGCAGACAAGTATCAGAGCCGGGATTAGAAACTACATCCTCTGACACCCAAGCCCGGGTTCTTTCCACTAAACCACGCTGCTTCTCCAAAACCAAAGTTGGATAGTGTTTCCAGGAGACAGGGTGGTCCACCATGTTGAAACCAGCTGAGAGGTTGAGGAAAATTAGCAAAGCAGTCATAAAATTATTTGGGATTCTGTGTTGCCTAGTGGAAAGAGCTCAGTCTGGGAGTCAGAGGCAATGGGTTCTAATTATAGCTCTGTCACATATCTGCTAGGTGATCTTGGGGAAGTCACTTACTTCTCTGTAACTCAGTTCCCTCATCTACAAAATGGAGATTTAATACCTGTTCTCCTTCCTACTTATTCTGTGAGCCACATGAGGGACCTGATTATACTGAATCAACTGCAAGACTTAGTAGAGTGCTGAGCATATAGTAAGCACTTAACAAATACCACAATTATTATTAATGAAAAGAGCATGGCCTGGCGACAAAGACCTAAATTCTAATCCTGGATCTGCCACCTGTCTGCTATGTTACGTTGGGCAGACTTTTCTTGCTTCATCTTTCTCAAAGGTAAAACAAGGATTAAATTATACTTCTTATTTAGACTGCAAGGTCACTGAAGGACAAGAATAGTGTGTACCTTGATTATTTGTACCAAAGTGTTCAGTACAATGTTTGGCATATAATGCTTGGCACAGAGTAAGTGGTTAAAAAGCATTATTATCATTATTAGTAGTACTGGTAGTAATGATAAACATATTCATAACTGCTTAACAAATGCTATCATTATTATTCAACTGTGGATTATTCACATCTCATATGTTACCCCAAATCAATTGTTTCAAGTAAGCCCAACCATGGTTTATTATTTTAAAAGTGATATCAAAGCTCTTTCATTCTTTTAATTTTCCTGTAATACTTATTCTCTGTTAGCCCATAATGGAGATGATGAAATGGAGTAATGCAGTAAGAGAAATGTGAATTTCACAGTTCAATTTTATAAAAAGGAAAAGAGAAAAATAGGACAAGCAACTACAGAACTTGTACTGTTTTATTTATGAATCATATTTCACCTTTGAACTATGATTTCTTCTTTACCTAATTGAAATGTGACGCATCTGATTATAGTTATTACTACAAGGAAACCTGGGCAGGGAGAGAAATATGTGAGTGCATGTCCCAGGTGTCTGTGGATTTTGATTTTGCCATTTAACACCCTTAGCTGACAGTGTCCCTTCATTTCAGAAGGTTGCATAAGCAACTGGTTTTCAAGCTGAGAATTAAGTTTTCATAGATAGTCTTACCCTAGCAGTGAAAACCTATAGGGGAAGCTTTCATACCTTAACAAAAAATAATGGAAATTACTTCCAACTTGAGGGAGAGAAGCCCTAAGTACAGCACTTGGAGTAATAAAATTCTATGCATACATATGTGTGAGAAAATGCATTTTGATAACTGACCATAAACCCTCTTGAAACAAGGCTAGCTGTCTTATTTTCAGCTGCCATAGTGCAACATTTGTTTTAGGTATTGTAAGTGTTACAGTATGATATTCAATATAAAGCCTCTTTGGAACATGGTAATGCAGATGCTCTTCGAAAATTGCCTAGAGAAATACAGGCACCTGAATGTAATTTGATCTGTCTAGAGTGTTTCCTATATCAGTTTGGGATTTAGCTGGGGAGACCATTAATGACCCTGTTCTGAAAAAGGGAATCACTTCACACTTACGCTAATAGTACTTCTCAATCATGGCTGATAGTTAGGTCCAGGGGAAAACACAATTGGACCTCCAGTAGCTTCCCTTTTTGTGAGATCCAAAGATTCTATTTTGTTTGTAACTTGCCAAGAATGCTTTTTTAGTGGACAGGATATTCACAAAGAGCATCTCAGCTATCAAAGAGAGGCGGGATGTTGTTGTGTAGAGGTGATTGACACCATCATTAACACCAACAACAACTAACAACAACTACAACTACTATTGTTGTGAGGAGTGCTATTCAAAAGAAAATAAACAAATAAAGTTGCTCACCTAGAGAAGCTCACACTCTAAAAAGAGGAAACAGAAGTAATGAGCTACTCTCTGCCTTTCTGCACCTCAGAAAATCTGAATATTTGAGTCATTTTTGGTGATCTTTCCTTGTTATTTGGCACCAAGTACAGCACATAGATGATGCTGAAGAAACTGGTCCAAAAGTTAAATGTAATGGTAAGCATATGTTTCAAATCCATATAAAATAATGGAAACCACAATACTCTAAAGAACTTTTACCCTAACTGAAAATTTATGATAAAGTCCATAGCAGTCTTAAATGGTTCCATGAAAATGAAATGTTAAATGAAAGACTGCTAAGCAAAGCATACTTTTGCCTAGAAGATAATGTAAACTGCCTTGATGCACTCTTAATCTCAAGACTGTGAGTTCTTTGTAAGCAGGGAATGTAATGGTTTACTTTGAATTGTACTTTCTCAACATCTTAGTACAGTGCTCTGCACATAGTAAGTACTTAATAAATATGATTGAATGAATGAATCCCCAAGATCAAAAAATTGACCAAATATATATGTATATGAAATAGATGTGATAAAATATCAATATTGATGAATACCAATAATAAAATAATTTGAATTAGATCTTTTTGGGTCTGAAAAAATGTTTAATTTTCTAACTTTATTTTAAATCAAAATTGTTTAATTTAATAATAATGATAATAATGATGATGGTATATGTTAAGCACTTACTATGTGCCAAGCACTGTTCTAAGCACTGGGATAGATACAAGGTTATCAGGTTGTCCAAGTGGGGCTCAGAGTCTTAGTCCCCATTTTACAGATGAGGTAACTGAGGCACAGAGAAGTTAAGTGATCTGCCCAGAATCACACAGCTGACAAGTGTTAGAGCTGGAATTTGAACCCATGATCTCTGACTCCCAAGCCCAAGCTTTTTCCACTAAGCCACACTGCTTTCTTTCAAATCATATTCAGAAAGCATGGTTGCATCTCATCTTGTATCCCTGATTTGTCACCTTTGATAAGAGTGGGCTGTGGCTGAGTAGGGAGAATTGTAAACAAAGAGAAGAGAAGCAGCATGGCCTCTTGTATAACATACAGGGATGAGAGTTAGAAGAACCGGGGTTCTAATCTTGGCTCTGACATTCTTCTGCTCTGTGACCCTAGGCAAGTCACTCAAATTTTCTTTGCCTCAGTTACCTCATCTGTAAAATGGGGGTTAAGATTGTGGCCCCCATATTGGAAAGGGACTGTGCCCAACTTGATTTGTCTTGTGTTCTGTCTTGTGTCATTTTCAATCCATAGCAACGCCATGGACACATCTCTCCCAGAATGTCCCACTTCCATCTGCAATCGTTCTGGTAGTGTATCCATAAAGTTTTCTCGATAAAAATACAAAAGTGATTTACCATTGCCTTTTTCTGCACAGTAAACTTGAGTCTCCACCCATGACTCTCTCCCATGACACTGCTTCCCAGCACAGGCGAGTTTTGACTTGTAGCAGATTGCCTTCCACTTGCTAGCCACTGCGCAAGCTAAGAATGGAATGGGTATGCCTCTGCTTGACCTTCCCATAATCGAACCCTGGTAGAGTACTGGAAACTCTTCAGGTGCCATCCTGAGAGGGGCAACCTGACCCAGCTTGTATTTATTTCAGAGATTAGCACAGTGCCTGGCACGCAACAAGTGTTCAACATAGAGCATAAAAAGAGAAGTGGGATGTAGGGGATTGTTACATGGCTGGATCATAGTATTTTGGGTAAGAGAGATCTGAGAAGAAACTGTGGGAAATGAAAAGAAAATACTACTTATTTCAGAAGCAAAGGCTTTGGTTGCCTACATTTCCCAGAAGCTATTGGGAACTCTCAGGAGGAGTTTGCTGTCACCCATCTCCCATTCTCCTGTCTCTTCCACTCCAGTCTATTCTTCATTCTGCTGCCTGGATTATCTTTCTACAGAAACGCTCTGGACATATCACTCCCCTCCTCAAAAACCTTAAGTGGTTGCCTATCAACCTTCACCTGAAACAAAAACTGCTCACTCTTGGCTTTAAAGCTCTCCATCACCTTGCCCCCTCCTACCTTGCCTCACTTTTCTCCTTCTACAGCCCACCCCGTAAACTCTGCTCCTCTGCCACTAACCTCCTCAGGGTCCCTTGTTCTCACCTGTCCTGCCATCGACCCCGGCTCACATCGACCCCGGCTCATGTCCTACCACTGACCTGGAATGCCCTCACTCTTCACATCCGCCAAACTAACTCTCTTCCTCTCCTCAAAGCCCTACTGAGAGGTCACCTCCTCCAGGAGGCCTTCCCAGACTGAGCCCTCCTCCCTTTCCCTCTGCTCTTCCTCCCCTCCCAATTTCTCCTACTCCCTCCCTCTGCTCTTCCCACTTCCCCTCCCCATAACACTTGTGCATATTTGTATATATTATTTATTACTCCATTTATTTTGTTAATGGTGTGTATCTATAATTATATTTATTTTGATGATATTGACGCCTGACTACTTGTTTGGTTTTGTTATCTGTCTCCCCCGTTTAGACAGTGAGCCCCTTGTTTGGGCAGGGGTTGTCTCTATCTGTTGCTGAATTGTACATTCCAAGTGCTTAGAACAGTGCTCTTCACATGGTAAGTGCTCAATAAATACAAATGAATTAATTAATAAAATCAATCATCTTATTCTGCTTGGATTTCTGCATCAGCCTCCGTGAGACCTCCCAGCCTCCTGTCTCTCCTTACTTCAGTCTATATTACACTCTGCTGCCCAGATCATTTTCCTGCAAAATCGTTTGGGACATGTCACTGTGCTCCTCAAAAGACCCCAGTGGTTGCCCATCCACCTCTGCATAAAGCACTTAGTACAGTGCTCTGCACATAGTAAGTGCTCAATAAATACTACTGAATGAAATACTATTGAATACATTAAATGAATCTCCTCATCACTGGCTTTAAAGCACTCCACTACCTTGCCCCCTCCTACATCATCTCGCTTCTCTCCTTCTATAACCCATCTTGCACACTTCTCTCCTCTAGTGCTAACCTTCTCACTGTACCTCCATCTCTCCTCTCTCACCACCAACCCCTAGCCCACGTCCTGCTTCTGGCCTGCAATGCCCTCCCTCCTTACATCTTACAGACAATTGCTCTCTTCTCCTTCAAAGCCTTATTGATGACACATCTCCTCCAAGAGGCCTTCCCAGACTGAGCCCCACCTTTCCTCATCTCCCTCTCTCTTTTCCATTTCCCTGACTTGCTCCCTTTGCTCTTTCCCCCTCCCAGCACCACAGAACTCATGTACATAGATGTAATTTTATTTATTTGTATTAACGTCTTCTGCCCTGCTCTAGACTGTACACTCGTTGTGGGAAGGAAATGTGACTGTTTATTGTTGTATTGTACTCTCAAAAGCACTTAGTCCAGTGTTCTACTCACAGTAAGTGCTCAATAAAGACTACTGGAGTGAATAAATGAAAGTATTGGTATTAGTAGAAGTTGTCATAGTAGTAACATTTATTGAGGATCCACTTGATCTCATGGACTGTACTCTAAGGAATCACTCTCCTGGGGGAAACAAACATAAAATTTTAGTTACAAGGCAAGCAGCATGGCCTAGTGGAAAGACCACTGGCCTGAAAGTCAGAGGACCTGGGTTCTAATCCCTTTTCTTTTTGCTTTGCTAACTGCCTGCTGTGTTGCCTGAGAAAGTCACTTTCATTCAATTCATTCAATAGTATTTATTGAGCGCTTACTATGTGCAGAGCACTGTACTAAGTGCTTGGAATGAACAAGTCGTCAACAGATAGAGACAGTCCCTGCCGTTTGATGGGTTTACAGTCTTTCTCTGTGCCTCAGTTTCCTCAATGTAAAATGGGGTTTCCATGCCTGTTCAACCTCCTACTTAGGCTTTGAGCCTCATATAGGGCAGGGAGAACAGTGCTTGACACAGCAAGTGCTTTACAAATTATTAATAATAGCAATATATGTGCAGATGAATGTGTATATTCCAAAAGGCATTCCCCAGTAAACCCTCAATTCCTTGACTCACTCTCCTGCAAATGTCTACGCACTTGGATCTTTGGGCATTTGGCATTTGATATTGGCATTTATACACATATCCTTAAATTATTTATCTTAATTTTGTCTCCCCCCTCTAAACTGTAAAGTTGTTGTGGGAAGGAAAATTTGAACCAACTGTGGTGTATTGTAGTCTCCCAAGCACTTAGTACAGTGCTCTGCACACAGAAAGTGCTCAATATTTATTGAAATATAGAAGAGCTTTTTTTATGGTATTTATTAAGCGCGTCCAATGCGTCAAACACTGTTCTAAGTGCAGGAGTGGCTACAAGTTAATTAGGTCGGAAACAGTCCCTGATCTGCATGGGGCTTACAGCCTAAGCAAGAGGAAGCACAAATATCAGAGAAGCAGCGTGGCTCAGTGGAAAGAGCATGGGCTTTGGAGTCAGAGGTCATGAGTTCGAATCCCAGCTCTGCCACTTGTCAGCTGTGTGACTGTGGGCAAGTCACTTAACTTCTCTGGGCCTCAGTTACCTCATCTGTAAAATGGGGATTAAGATTGTGAGCCCCATGTGGGACAACCTGATTCCCCCATGTCTCCCCCAGTGCTTAGAACAGTGCTCTGCACATAGTAAGCACTTAACAAATACCAACATTATTATTATTATTATTATATCCCCATTTTGCAGTTGAGGAAGCTGAGACACAGAGCATAATAATAACGATGGTATTTGTTAAGTGCTTACTATGTGCAAAGCACTGCTCTAAGCGCTGGGATAGATACAAGGTGATCAGGTTGACCCACGAAGAGCTCACAGTCTTCATCCCCATTTTACTGATGAGGTAACTGAGGCACAGAGAAGTTAAATGACTAGCCCAAAGTCACACAGCTGACAAGTGGTGAGCCGGGATTAGAACCCATAACGTTTAACCCCCCTGAGCCCATGCTCTTTCCACTATGCCACACTGCTTCTCAAATGATTTGCCCCAGGTCAAACAGTAAGCAATTGGTAGATCCAGGATTAGAACCCAGGTCCTCTGATTCCCAGGATTGTGCCCTTTCCACTAGACCACACTGCTTCTCAATATTGTTGATAATAGAGTTTTCCATTCACCACCTTCAGTTTATCCTGAACCTGATGCCAAGTTGTCAACTTGCCAATCTTCTTGATTTGGTTTTCCATCTCATAGTATATTCTTGCTTCACTGATAACACCACACTGGAATTACCAGTCCTACAAAAAATAACAACCTTCAATTGTCCTTTGCTATTCAAATGATCTGTTGCTCCTAAATTGAAATTCTCTCCTATTAAGGTTTTTCTTGAAGTCATAAGACAGTAAATATAATAAACACTGTCTCTCCAACCACAGTAGGCTGAACTTGATTAGATCAATGTTCCAGGACTTTAAAAGAAAACAGTGTGGTGGAGTTTGAAACTCTATATACTTGAGCTGTAAAATAAAAATTTTAAGTCCAAACACTAAACACTGGCATTATTATAATATTGATATGAAACACTTAGGCTATCTTCATTCTAATAGAGTATGAAATTAATGCTATTTTCTCTAAATACTGATTTATTAGTCCTAACAAATAACACATGCAGATGGCTTTTAGCATACAGTTGCCACATCCACATAGGGTTGCCACTTAGTGGCATCTTCATGTAGCAATTTACACTCTAGGGACAGATGTTACATTCATACCAGTGTCAAGTTAATATTTCATTTCTGGGTCAGTGAATAAATATTATAAACTCCCAAATGATTATTATTGAGCTAGTCTGGGTACTCTGATCTTGATTCTATCCCAAACTTTAGGTTTGATTGCACTTGTTGCTCAATCAGTTTATCATAGCTAGCAACTTCATAATTAAAAAAATAATTACCTTTGTTCAACTTATTTTTTTCCCTAGTGTGAAAACTATTCAATATTGTCACATGTTCATATCCACCTGTAATTTAGTTTAATGTCTCTTTCTCTCTCTTTAGTCTGTAAACATATTGTGGGCAGGGATCCAATCTATCTATTGTATTTTACTCTTCCAAGCACTTGGTATAATGCTTTTCACACAGTAAGAACTCAAGGAATATCATTCCTTGATTAACTGAATATTTTAGAGTCCTAGAATGATTTTAAAATTATCATTGAATTTGTAAATTATTTTTAAAAATATGTATTGTGCGTTCCATTAACTGTATTATTTTCTTGATCCTGCTGTTGGTCTAGTGGAAAAAAACATGAATCTGGGTTCAGGGGACTTGTATTCTAAGTTATTATTATTATTGTTCTTATTATATTTTTTAAGAATTTACTATGTGCTAAGCACTATTCTAAGTCCTGGGGTTGATACAAGCTAATCAAGCCAGACACAGTCGCTGTGCTATGTGAGGTTCAAAATTCTAAGTAATATGCTATTCATTCCATTATATTTATTGAGCATATAATAGTAATAATAATGATGACATTTGTTAAGTGCACACTATGCACTGTACTAACCACTGGGGTGGATACAAGCAAATCAGATTGGACACTGTCCTTGTCCCATGTGGGGACTGTCTCAATCCCCATTTACAGATGAGGTAACTGAGGCTCAGAGAAGTGAAGTGTCTTGCCGAAGGTTTCATAGCAGCAAGTGGTGGAGCCGAAATTAGAACCCATGACTTTCTGACTCTAAAGTCTGTGCTCTATCCACTATGCCATGCTGCTTACTGTGTGCAAAGCACTCTACTAAGCACTTATCACTGTACTGTACTTGACTAGCAAATGTGAAAATTTTGATTTAAGAACCACCTAGAGCATTTAACTAGAAGTAGTAACAGAACTAACAGAAAAACAGCAGGCTAATGTGGGGACTACCAAGGAAACCACCTCTTGAATAATGGCACACTACACCAACACCACAGTGCTGTCGTCAGTTCGATTGTGAATGTGCCATGCACTTGATGAAGACTTTGGAGAACTTTGCATGTGTTGAACTCCAGACTTCTTATTCAGCTAATTGCAATTTGTACCTCATCAGGACATAGTGGAAGGGATAAAAGCATGAGTGTGGCAATGTATGAACCACTATCACTTTAATTGATTACTTCACACAGGTTCTCAATCTTGAGGTTTAGAGTTGATTTTCATCTGCCTCTCTTGACAGGAGACTCCATCATCATTACTATATAGTTTCATAGTACCTAACAAACACTAAACTGACTTCAAAATAAGAGATTTATTGGAATCAATAATGATACTGATTATAAAGGTTTTCATTTGTAATTTCCCAATCATTCATACAGGGATACAATGATTAATAAAATAAGAAATAAATTTCTTCAGGAAAAATTTTTAAATTGAAAAATAGCCCAGTTGGAAGAGAGCAATTTTAGATAATCTTTTTTGCAAGAGTTTAGTCAACCATGTATAGGAGGTAGTAAAATATTATCAAGCGATTGCTTCTTTTCATTGTAACAACTGAATTGATGTTTATTTAGTTAATGGCCTAGGAATGAAGAGCTGTAAATCTCATCACTGGACTGCATAATCAAACCCATTTATGAATTTATGTTGCATTGGCATTTTCTAAGTTTGCAATTACCCCAAACTGTTTAAAAACACCCCAAGGTACAATCACTACTGAAATACAACCTTTATTATTATTCCCTCTCCAGACTGCAAGCTCATTATTGACAGGAACCATGTCCACTAATTTGGTTGTATTCTCCTGAGCGTATAGGAAAGTGCTCTGCACATAGTAAACACTGAATGAATACCATTGATTGATTGACTGATTAATGATTGGATGCTTTACCCCATGGATAGTCCTATATGGTCTTTCTGGCCGTTCATTCTTTCTGGCTGTTCATTCTCGGTCTCCTTCGCGGGCTCCTTCTCCCCCTCCCATCCTCTATCTGTAGGGGTTCCTCAAGGATCAGTTCTTGGCCTTCTTCTGTTATCTATCTACAGTTACTCCCTTGGTGAACTCAATCGCTCCCATGGCCTCAACTATCATCTCTATGCAGATGACACACAAATCTAATGAATTAATGAATTGTACATCGCCTTCATTCTATTTAGTTGCCATTGTTTTTACGAGATGTTCTTCCCCTTGACTCTATTTATTGCCATTGTTCTTGTCTGTCCGTCTCCCCCGATTAGACTGTAAGCCCGTCAAACGGCAGGGACTGTCTCTATCTGTTGCCGACTTGTTCATCCCAAGCGCTTAGTACAGTGCTCTGCACATAGTAAGCACTCAATAAATACTATTGAATGAATGAATGAATCTACATCTTCTCCCTTGTTCCCTCCCCCTCCCTTCAGGCTCATATCTCCTCCTGCCTCCAGGACGTCTCCACCTGGATGTCCACCCGCCACCTAAAACTCAACATGTCCAAAACTGAGCTCCTTATCTTCCCTCCCGAGCCCTGTCTCTTCCTGACTTCCCTGTCACTGTGGATGGTACAACCATCCTTCCCGTCTCTCAAGCCCGCATCCTTGGTGTCATCCTTGGAGAAGCAGCATGGCTCAGTGGAAAGAGCCCGGGCTTTGGAGTCAGAGGTCATGGGTTCGAATCCCAGCTCTACCACTTGTCAGCTGTGTGACTGTGGGCAAGTCACTTAACTTCTCTGTGCCTCATTTACCTCATCTGTAAAATGGGGATTAAGACTGTGAGCCCCCTGTGGGACAACCTGAATCCCCTGTGTCTACCCCAGCGCTTAGTATAGTGCTCTTCACATAGTAAGCGCTTAACAAATACCAACATTATTATTATTATCATCCTTGACTCAGCTCTCTTATTCACTCCACACATCCAATCCATCACCAATGCCTGCCGATCTCACCTTTACAATATCGCCAAGATCCGCCCATTCCTCTCCACCCAAATGGCTATTTTAGTGGTACAGGCTCTCATAATATCCTGGCTGGATTATTGTCAGCCTTCTCTCTGATCTCCCTTCCTCCTGTCTCTCCCCACTCCAGTCTATCCTTCATTTCGCTGCCCGGATCATCTTCCTGAAGAAACGCTCTGGGCATGTCACTCCCCTCCTTAAAATCCTCCAGTGGTTGCCTATCAACCTCCACACGAAATAAAAACTTCTCACTCTGGGCTTCAAGGCTCTCCATCACCTTGCCCCCTCCTACCTCTCCTCCCTTCTTTCTACTGCCCATCCCTCATGCTCCGCTCCTCTGCCGCTCACCTCCTCACCATCCCCTGTTCTCGCCTATCCCGCTGTCGACCCCTGGCCTACATCCTCCCTCTGTCCTGGAATGCCATCCCTCCTCACCTCCACCAAACTAACTCTCTTTCCCTCTTCCCCTCTTCCAAGAGGCCTTCCCAGCCTGAACTTCCCCTTTCCCCTATGCTCCCTCTCTGCCCCGCTTTCACCTCCCCTCAGCTAAGCCCCCTTTCCCCCTGCTCCTCCCCCTCTCCCTTCCCCTCCCCTCAGCACTGTGCTCATTTGTATATATTTTTATTACCCTACTATTTTGTTAATGAGGTGTACATGCCCTTTATCTATTTATTGCGATTAAGTTGTTTTGTTTTTCTCCATCTGTCACCCCCGATTAGACTGTAAGCCCGTCAATGGGCAGGGATTGTCTCTATCTGTTGCCGAATTGTACATTCCAAGTGCTTAGTACAGTACTCAGCACATAGTACATGCTCAGTAAATATTATTGAATGAATCTGGTCCCTGCATTTCAGCTAAATGTATGATAGGTAAATAAGGTAAGGGAATACAGTTAACTAAACTCCACACCCCTGCTCTTTGCCTTTTTGTTAGGCTGAAATTTAACAGGCAGAAATAGACAGATTTTGGAGAAACTTAACCCACAATTTTGGGATGAGGTCAAAATTTTAATGCAACTCCTGAGCCAATAGCTAAAAAGGTTATTTATCTGGGAGACACTTTTAGTAAAAATTAAAACAACACTATCCCTCACCCTTGGTCTGTGAGATCCAGGAGGTTCAGGAGCTGTATCTGATCAGGGAATTTTCTATAGCAGTGTTTAGCACAGTATTTGGCACAAAGTAAAGACTTATAAATAATCACCATTATTGTTGTATTGTTTTATTATTTATTATTTATAAATTCAGTATGTAGCACATAAGGAATTTCAGACCATTTTTCTAGATTTTTGGAATAAACCCTATTACATAATATGTAAGATTATGGGAAAATGTTCTTCGATAAAATCATTTATAATCCAACTTCATTTAAAAGGAACACAACCTGGTTGTATCAGGGAGGTTTCCTGTCCTCCCTTCTCTCTTTCTACTGCCCACCCAGCATGCTCCGCTCCTCTGCCGCCTACCTCCTCACCGTCCCTCAGTCTCGCCTATCTCACCGTCGACCCTTGGGCCACGTCTTCCCGTGGTCCTGGAACGCCCTCCCTCCTCACCTCCGCCAAACTAATTCTCTTCCCCTCTTCAAAACCCTACTTAAAACTCAACTCCTCCAAGAGGCCTTCCCAGACTGAGCTCCCCTTCTCCCTCTACTCCCTCTACCACCCTCCCTTCACCTCTCCGCAGCTTAACCCTCTTTTCCCCCCATTTCCCTCTGCTCCTCCCCCTCTCCCTTGCCATCCCCTCAGCACTGTACTTGTCTGCTCAACTGTATATATTTTCATTACCCTATTTATTTTGTTAATTTTGTTAATGAAATGTACATCGCCTTGATTCTATTTAGTTGCCATTGTTTTTATGAGATATTCTTCCCCTTGATTCTATTTATTGCCATTGTTCTTGTCTTTCTGTCTCCCCCAATTAGACTGTAAGCCGGTCAAACGGCAGGGACTGTCTCTATCTGTTGCCAACTTGTTCATTCCAAGCACTTAGTACAGTGCTCTGCACATAGTAAGCACTCAATAAATACTATTGAATGAATGAATGAATAATGAAATCCTACTGTAGTCATCATGGGTCTCGTTCCACCCCACTTTTCCAAAGACTATAATTCTTGAGCAGATCAGAAAGATCAGATCTCAAGAACAGCAATAAGCATTGCAAGTAGCTTTACCTCATTCTATGTTCTTAGTTCTATATTTTATGGTCCTAATAATATGGTGAATAGGTAAGACTGAATCTTGAATGAGAAACTGTTAACTGCTTTTGAATAGAAAATTATATCTCTAACTATAATGAATATCTTACTTAACTTGATTTATTTTGTATCTCTAAGAAAAAAGTCTATCAGCAGAAAATCTAGGGCTTACATATAGAATGAATAGGCATCACTGTAAAATTTACAAATGAACTGCAAGTTCTAACGGTATGTTAGGCTATCTGTAGATAGCAAGAATTGTTTCCCAAAGGATTTGGTATCTGGTTAATAAAATCAGGTTTCAAATCCATTGGATTCTATATCAATATTGTGATGTAGTATATATTTAACCATAAGATTTTGGTACGAATGAATGGCTAAAACTGTGCTTATTAGAAAGTGAAATGAGTTGTGCTCTCTCTTTAGTCTATATATCAAGCATATCTCAAAGTCTTAAGTTCCTTTATCTGAAAAGTATAGTAATGAAAGTCATTTGGACTTTTTGAATGCTTTATGTATGAAGTGTTTTTATTAATCTTTTAATATGTTATTTTTGGAACATATATACACACACCCACACACACAAAAGCATACACACATCCACACTCTTACATGAAATCTACATAGGTTCATATACTCTATTTTTTCCAAGTGTGAAAACCTTTCAAAATTACCTCCTGGACTTAGGCTAAGGAAAAACAGATGTGCGGATGTGCCCTGCTAATGCTCCTGGCAATTCATTTTGCTGATTTCTTGAGTAACTTTGGAGAACGTTCAAAATGCCTGGTTACTGTAGATGGAAATAAAACAGTATCTACAAAATATCTAAGGGTACGAGAATTAAAACTAGTCTCCTCAGTCTTAAGGCCTTAAACTGTACACTCATTCAATATACATATATTTTCAGATGTTAACCTCGTGTATAAAGTATTTCTCATTCATGTAAGAAAGGGGAACACCTTTACAGGGAGCCCAAGTTTAGCCCTTGGCACCATACGGGATCCATTCCCTTAGCAAAGCTTGGATTGGACTGGGAACAGGAAGCAGCTTAGGCCAGGGATCAAAAGCTAGATGATAAAAGGAAAGGATGGGGTCAGAACCAGGGCAGCTCGAGAGGGTGATGTGGCCCAAGGATGGTGCAGCAGAGGAAAAGTTCATGTAAATGTAGGATGGCTGTAAGAGGAAGTTTCTCACATGTACTGGATGTCCTGTAGACTGTGTTAATACTGAGCTCTGCACATAGTAAGTGCTCAATAAATACCAGTGATTTACTGATGTCCCACTGACACCTCAAACTTAACAAGGCTGAAAGAGAACTTCTATCTTCCCACCCAAACCCTGTCCTCACCTTGAATTTCCCATTACTGTAGACGGAACCATCATCCAGTCTTACAAGGCTGTAACCTTGGCGTTATTCTCTACCCATCTCTTTCATTCAACCCATATATTCAACCCATCAATAAATCTTGTAGGTTCAACTTTCACAATATTGCTAAAATCCACCCTTTTCTCACCATCCAAACTGCTATCACGTTAATCCATCATTTATCCTAGCCTGTCTTGATTACTGTAATAATGATAATAATAATAATGTTGGTATGTGTTAAGCGCTTTTGCAGAGCACTGTTCTAAGTGCTGGGGTAGATACAGGGTTGTCAGGTTGTCCCACGTGAGGCTCACAGTCTTAAACCCCATTTTACAGATGAGGTAACTGAGGCCCAGAGAAGTTAAGTGACTTGCCCACAGTCACACAGCTTGACAAGTGGCAGATCTGGGATTCGAACCCATGACCTCTGACTCCCAAGACCTGGCTCTTTCCACTGGGCCAGGCTGCTTCTCTGTATCACTCTCCTTGTGGACCCTCCTGCCTCCTGTCTTTCCCCACTCCAGTCTATACTTCACTCTGTTCCTGTAACATTTTTCTACAAAAACATTCAGTCCATGTTCCTAAAGAACTCCTCAAGAAACTACAGTGGTTGCCAATTCACCTCCATATCAATCAGAAACTCCCTACCATTGGCTTTAAAGTACTCAATCATCTTGCCACCTCACCTTGCTGCTCTCCTAATACATACAACCCAGCCTGCACACTTTGCACCTCTGATGCCAACTTAATCTCTGTTGCTTGATCTCATCTTTCTTGCTCCTGACCTCATCCACATCCTTCCTCTGGCTTGAAATACCTTCCCTCTTCATATCTGACCAGCAATCACTCTCCCTACTTAAAAGCTTTATGGAAGCCCTGTTTTCCTCTTCTCTCACTCCCTTCTACATCACCCTGATTTGCTGTCTTTAATATTAATAATAATAATAATAATGCTGGTATTTGTTAAGGGCTTACTATGTGGAAAGCACTGTTCTAAGTGCTGGAGGGATACAAGGTGATCAGGTAGTCCCATGTGGGGCTCACAGTCTTAATCAGTGTGGCTCAGTGGAAAAGAGCCTGGGCTTCGGAGTCAGAGGTCATGAGTTCGACTCCTGGCTCTGCCACTTGTCAGCTGTGTGACCGTGGGCAAGTCACTTCAGCGTGGTACAGTGGAAAGAGCCCGGGCTTGGGAGTCAGAGTTCATGGGTTCGAATCCCGACTCCACCGCTTGCCAGCTGTGTGACTTTGGGCAAGTCACTTAACTTCTCTGTGCCTCAGTTACCTCTTCTGTCAAATGGGGATTAAAACTGTGAGCCCCACATGGGACAACCTGATTACCCTGTATCTCCCCCAGCGCTTAGAACAGTGCTCGGCACATAGTAAGCGCTTAACAAATACCAACATTATTATTATTAATAATCCCCATTTTACATATGAGAGAACTGAGGCACAGAGAAGTTAAGTGACTTGCCCAAGGTCACACAGCTGACGTCACAGAGTGGGGATTAGAACTCATGACCTCTGATTCCCAAGCCCGGGGACTTTCCACTGGGCCACGCTGCTTCTCTTCATTCACTCATTCCCAACTCCACAGCATTTATGTACATATCTGTACTGTTTATTAATGTCTGCTTCCACTTCAGGACTGTAATCTCATTGTAAGCAGGGATCGTATCTAATAGCTGTGTTATCTGTACTCTCCCAAGTGCATAGTACAGTACTCTGCATGCAGTAGATGCTCAATAAATACAATTGATTGATCGCAGTGGTAATAATAATGATGGCATTTTTTAAGCACTTACAATGTGCCAAGCCCTGTTGTAAGTGCTGGGAGAGAGGGGATACAAGGTAATCAGATTGTCCCACGTGGGGATCATAGTCTTAACCCCCATTTTACAGATGAGGTAACTGAGACCCAAAGAAGTTAAGTGACTTGCCCAAAGTCACACAGCTGACAAGTGGTAGAGTCAGAATTAGAACCCATGATCTCTGACTCCCAAGCCTGGGCTTTTTCCACTGGGCCTCACAGCAATGACATCCAGTAAGGTTATCACTGTAATGATACCTTTAAGAAAGACCTCTTTCTCACTGCAGAACTGTATATTGTTGGTCTGGGGAATTTACACCCTTGTTGAATCTGCCACCTCCTGAGTGAGAAAGGAAGAGATGATAAGCATATGTTTGAGGTGGGAAATATATGTTGAAGCTGTATTTGCAATGACCACTATCACTTTGTCTTCTGCCCACCAGATTGTTTTCAAATGCTAATTACATGGGACAATGAGGGCCAATCATTCAATCATATTTATTGAGTGCTGTGTACAGGGCACTGTACTAAGTACTTGGGAGAGTATAAAACAACAATAAACAACAACATTCCATGCCCATGAGATTACAGTATAGATGAGGGGAATCCTCCATGAGGGTATTCCTGAGATCAATAAATCGATCAATGGGATCATAGAAATGAACCTTGAAATTTGGGGGCCTAGACATATGTTGGGTTGGATCAGAGCTGTGTCTGAAGATTCCCTAGTATTGCATTGATATGACCAGGTCAACTTGGTGTCTAGACATCCTCAATTTCTACTTTTAGAAAACCTATTTCAAAATCAGGTGTCTGACCTAATTGCCTTGCATCTATTTCAGCATTTAATACAGTGTTTTGCCCATTATGACAAACATTAACATATATATTATTTTTTATTATATTATTTTAATTATTTTAATGAGATGGGAAGTTTCCATCCAAGCCAGTGTCCTGACTTGCCATTGAATGCTAGAATGGTAAAAGAGCTATAATGGGACAGTAAGGATGACTTAGGGAGAAGGGATGCCAAATCCTCTGACCCCTCTCCTCAATCAGGGGACTGGCATCGCTTGTGACACAAGGGCCCCCTCCCACCCCAGTGCCCACTTGACAAACAAGAAGCAAAAAAAAACTGAGTCAAAGAGAGGGTCTCCACCATCTCTCTTCCATCTATCCTCCACCGAGGGGCGCCAAGGATCACTTCAGGAAAAGGGATGGCCAGTCTTCTGCCACCTGGCCCCTTTTTATGGTATTTGTTAAACACCTACTACGTGCCAAGCACTGTTCTAAGTGCTGTAAAGGAGAATGACGTTGTTTCTCCAGCCCCACTTACCACAGGGCCAGGGACTGTCCTGAGGGAAGAGACCCTTCCCACTCAGTGCATTGGGGGCTAGGGAACACCAACAACCTCATTCCCCTCACCCCGCATTATTAACAATAATAATCATAATAATAATGATGATGACATTTACTAAGCCCTTACTATGTGCCAGGTCCTGTAATAAGCGCTGGGGTGGATACAAAGCAAACTTGGTTTGACCCAGGGGCACAGAGAAGTGAAGTGACTTTCCCAAAGTCACACAACAGACAAGTGGCTGAATCAGCATTAGAACCCATGACCTGCTGACTCCCAAGCCTATGCTGTCTATTCACTACACCATGCTGCACTGTGCACTAAGGATTTGGGACTGCAACAGAAATGAATCTCCAATGCTCCCCACAATCCTCATCCGCACCCTCACCCTTTCCCCTCTGCAACCAGGGATTCCCACACCACAGGAGCAGTAAGTTGGCTCATCAAGGAGATAACAACGTGCCAATCATCCATCAACAGATAAGGACTCCTTAGCATGTCTATTCACAGACTCTTTAATTACTTTCTAATTGCAGCTCAGAACTTGGGTTTTGCTCCCCATCTGGAAACTGCTGAGTTTGCCATTACAAGAACCTGTGGCAACTTCATATTTTCTTTCTCTTACACCCTAGCCCAGGCACATTACCTCAGCCCTTTCCCTCTTCTCCCTTGATCCCTGCCCCTTGTGTCCTCATCCTTCTCCCCACAGGACAGCCTTCCTCACCCCATCCAGTCCCTTCCCACACCTTACGCCACCTCCCCACGCCAGCAGCTCACTCCCATTCAATCCCTTCTTACCCCTCACACCAACCCCACCTCATACTCTCCTTCTACAGATTCATTCATTCATTCATTCAATCGTATTTATTGAGCACTTACTGAGTGCCAAGCACTGTATTAAACACTTGGAAAATATAATTTGGCAACAGATAGAGACAATCCCTACCCAACAACAGGCTCACAGTCTAGAAGAGGGAAACAGACAACAAAACAGATCTAATCCGTCACAAATACCTACTGGTGTCACCTTCACAACATTGCCAAGATCATTGCCTTTCCATCCAAACCACTACCTTGTTGGTACAGTATCTCTTCCATCCTCCTGTCTCTCCTCCCTTCAGTCTATACTTCACTCTGCTGCCCAGATTATCTTTCTGCAGAAACACTCTGGGCATGTCACTCTCCTCCTCAAAATCTCCAATGGTTGCCTATCAAGCAAAAACTCCTCTCTATTGGCTTGAAAGCTCTCCATCACCGTGCCCCCTCCCACCTCAACTCCCTTCTCTCCTTTTACAGCCCAGCCAGCACACTCCACTCCTCTGCTGCTAACCTCCTCACTGGGCCTTGTTCTTGACAGCATGGCCATCGACCCCTGTTCCGGAATGCTCTCCCTCCTCACATCCACCAAATTAGCTCTCTTCTCTCCTTCAAATCCCTACTGAGAGATCACCTTCTCCAGGAGGCCTTCCCAGACTGAGCCCTCCTTTTCCTCTGCCCTTCCTTCCCTCCCCATCGCCCCTACTTCCTCTTCTCTACCCCTTCCCCACCTCAAAGCACTTGTGTATATTTGTATATATTTATAAATCTATTTGTTTTATTAATTGTGTATATTTTATACACAATATTTTATACACAATAATTACAATTACAAGTAGACAAGCTTCAATAGAATCACAATACATAAATACATAAATTTATGTATTTTGATTCTATTGAAGCTTGTCTACTTGTTTTGTTTTGTTGTCTGGCTCCCCATTCTAAACTGTGAGCCCATTGTTGAGTAAGAATTGTCTCTGTTGCGAATTGTACTTTCCAATCTCTTAGGTGCTTAGTACAGTACTTTGCACACAGTAAGCACTCAATAAATATGATTGAATGAATAAATGAATAAATGAATTCCTTCTCGTGGCTTCAACTACCATCTCTATGCAGATTATTCCCAAATCAACATCTCCAGTCTTGATCTCTGTCCTCCTCTCTGGTCTTGCATTTCCTCCAGCCTTCAAGACAACTCTACTTGGATGTACCACTGTCACCTCAAATTTATCATGTCCAAAACAGAATTCCTCACATTCCCCCCAAATCCTATCCTATCCTCTCCCCTACTTTCCCATCACTGTAGCCACACCAATATCCTTTATGTCTCACAAGCCCATAATCTTGGAGTTATCTCCAACTCATCTCTCTCATTCAATATGTATATTCAATCTGTTAGTAAATCCTGTTGATTCAATCTTCACAACATGGCTAAAATCTGCCCCTTTCACTCTAGCCAAACTGCTAACATGTTAATCCAAGGATTTATCCTATCCCACCTTGATTACTGTATTAGCCTCCTTGCTAACTTCCGTCTCCTGTATCTCCCCATGCTAGTCAATACTTGGATTTGCGGCCCAGATCATTTTTCTACAAACCATTCAGTCTATGTTTCCCCACTTCTCAAGAATCTCAAGTGGTTGCCCATACACTTCCACATCAAACAGAAAGCACTCAATCATGTTGCCCTCTCCTACCTTAACTCTTTACTCTCCTACTACAACTCAGCATGCATAATTTGCTCCACTAATCCTAACCTATTCACTATACCTCGAGCTCATCTATCTCAACACCGACTTCTCGCTCACATCCTCCTGCTGGCCTGCCGGACTCCTTCTTTGTATCTGATAATTACTTTCCCACCTTCAAAACTCTACTGTAGGTACATCTCCTCCAAGAGGCGTTTCATGACTAAGCCCTCATTTCACCTCCTCTCACTCCCTTCTGTGACACCCTTGCATTTGGATTTGTTTCCTTTTTTCACTACTCCCTCATTTAGTCCCACACCACTTATGTACAGATCTATAATTTATTCATATCAATTTCTGTCTCCCTCTCTAGACTGTAAGTTCATTGTGGGCAGGGAACATGTCTACCAACTGTTATAGTGTACACTCCCAAGTGCTTAGTAAAGTGCTCTACACACAATAATCACTCAGTAAATTCAATTAATTGATGATTGATAGATTGACCTGGGGACATTTCAATTTAGTATCTGTTTAGGGAGAACTTTCTCATGGATTTTGCTGTTTCACTGCATCAGCATTCAAATGGAAGGGTAGGATGACAGTTTATAAGGTGCTAAATCAAAAAATTGATACCTAGTACTATTTTTTCAGTAAATCATAGCTTTCTGGAGAACTTTCACTTCACTTTTTTCAATGTTCTGAACAATGTTCCCACAGTTCAAAGTACAATTCAGGTATCCAGTGGATTCTTATTAATATAATTCAATTTATTACAATTGCACAAACATTTTAAGAACTTATATAGTATAAGAGGATCTTGGAATACAGCAGCATGTAATGCAGGTCCTTAAATGGTGAACAACTTTATCTTAGAAAGTCATATATTCTCCACGTGCCCCAAACTGACTCATGTATTATGGGTCGCCTAATAGAAATGGAATCATTTTGTTACACTGCTTTTTCCAATAGCAACCTCTACAAGCCATGGGTGCTTAATAAATGTTTGTTGTTGATAAAATCTGGAAGTTGCAAAAGTAGATTAAATAACAATTAATTTTATGGATCCTTTTATTGCTTCCAACCCATAGTTCCATTGTAGGGTACTTACTAATTTAATCTTTCCAATATTTTATCTAAAATTGAAATACATTATTTACACCATCTTTTGACCTGCTTATTCATTTTAAGCAATGGATTCCTCTAGAGTGTAAGCTCATTTTTGGCAGGGAACATATCTACTAACTCTGCTATATTGTACTCTCCCAAATGCTTATTTCAGTGTTCTGCACACAGTATGCATTCAATAAATATGATTGACTGATTGATGGAAATGTTTCGTAAAAGACGAAAGTGCTTAAATAGAAGAAAAACACTATTAGCCATAAACGATTATGTAAGAATTGAAAAGCAGTTAAAATAAATTAACACATTCAGTCAATCATTATTCATCAATTCAGAATTTATTGAATGCACATTATTTCAAACATCTTATTTTCCACTTTCTTTCAGTAAATGGTACCCTAAGACTTGAAAACTAAATAGCCTAAATGCTAAATGAACCCTTTAATTCCAAAATTTAACAAAATTCCCACACACAAATTGGTCCAGTAGAGATGAGAAACTGGAGTAATTTTCATTATTGGAGTAATTTGGTTGTTTTAGACCAAATTAAAAAAAAAAACACACACAAATCTCTGCAACTGAAATAGCATCCACAAGAGGGTTTAACAATGCTCAGCATGGAAATGATGGAACTTCCAGTATGTGTTTAATCAATCCAATCAGTGACATCGACTAGCACCTCTACAATCACCACCAAGAAAAACATCTTGGCTACCGCTTCCTTCCCTCCCACTATTGAGGGTCCCCACACCTAGCACACTCCAAGCATGCTGGACTAAGGATGATTGTTGCTTCTGCACATCCTCAGTTCTTCCATCACCACCATGACTTAGAGTTTACTTTGTATACTTGTCCATGCTGTGTTTTAGTGGTTCATCACTTCTTAGGTATCTGTTTCCAATATTTTTTTCCCCAAAGTCCTAGATTGTGAGCCCCACAACTAAGCACTTAGCAGAGTACAATATCAAGACACACATTCCTTGCCCTCAAGGAGTTTACAACATAATGTTCATTATCATAAACATGCTGTATATTGTAATAATAAATAGCCATAAATTATTTTCAGAAGGAAGGAAAATAATTCAGTAGAAAGAGTATGGGCCTGGGAATCAGAATATCTGGGTTCTAATCCCACCTTTGTCAATTATTCTTGTATGAGTCACAACTTGTATATGCTTCCATGTCCTCATTTGTAAAAGGATGATTAAATGCCTGTTCTCCCTTTTTTTGGACTGTGAGCTCCATGATGGGAAGGGATTGTAGCCAAATTAGTTACCGTGCATTCAACCTCATGAATGCAGTACTTATCTACTAATTGGTTATGAGAATTATGGTGAAAGCCTAAGCAGTACCAACACAATGAGGATGAAACAGCAGAATAATTTAATACAAATATATAAATGATGAAACAAATACAAATGTACATATTTACTAAAATTCTGATGATGGGATTAAAGTATGCAGATGTTAGCATGACACAGTTGAGATAGTAGTAGTAGGTGGACACTGTCCCCAGTATAGTATGGATTGTTGTGAGCACTGTCATTATGGATTCTGTTATTTTGAACCCATAATTGTGAAGAGGACACTCATCATAGGGACTGTCATTTTAAGTGTTATCATCATGGGAACTGTCATCATGGATTCCACCACCATGGGGATGCACTGTTGTGTGAATATCCATCTGTTACCATTCCTACTTTGCATAGTGACCAAGCTCCAAGTGAATGTGAGCCTCTCTCCCAGAACTTCTCTTCATTTCAGCCATTGGGAGTCTTGGAATCTGGTCATTTCCAGCATATTCATATATTTAAACTTGTAAACCACTCGGGCACAGACCTCAGATCATATTTCCTTCCATCTTCAAAGCCCAAGTATGGTGTTCAGCATGAGTTGGAATTGCTCAGTCCATTCTGGGGATTTGCATCACATGAGCTGATGCTGTCAGAGATGTCCTCCTAAACCAAAGGTAAATAGAGACAGAAGTCCCAGCAGTACATGAGAGGAGTGAGTAAATTTGGGAAGAGTAGCATTTAGCCTATTGTTAAAAATGGCCACTATGTCAACTGTCCAGTAGGAGTGAGCTAAGAATCTTGGAATGGTGAGTCTTGAAAATTAGTAGACTCTTCCATTAATTTTGGATTAGTGAAACACTTTGAAAACACAGACTGGGGGAAATAGTTGTTGTTTTGTCTGCAAAATAATGTTTCACTATATCTGCTTTATTTATTCATTCATTCATTCAATAGTATTTATTGAGCGCTTACTATGTGCAGAGCACTGTACTAAGCGCTTGGGATGAACAAGTCGGCAACAGATAGAGACAGTCCCTGCCGTTTGACGGGCTTACAGTCTAATCGGGGGAGACGGACAGACAAGAACAATGGCACTAAACAGCGTCAAGGGGAAGAACATCTCGTAAAAACCGATGGCAACTAAATAGAATCAAGGCGATGTACAATTCATTAACAAAATAAATAGGGTAACGAAAATATATACAGTTGAGCGGACGAGTACAGTGCTGTGGGGATGGGAAGGGAGAGGTGGAGGAGCAGAGGGAAAAGGGGAAAATGAGGCTTTAGCTGCGGAGGGGTAAAGGGGGGATGGCAGAGGGACTAGAGGGGGAAGAGGAGCTCAGTCTGGGAAGGCCTCTTGGAGGAGGTGATTTTTAAGTAAGGTTTTGAAGAGGGAAAGAGAATCAGTTTGGCGGAGGCTAATTAGCTTGTAGCTATAAGATAGAAAGTGAAAATAATAGACTTACATTTTAAAATGGCTGTAGGAAAAAGTCTTGAAATAATTTAAAAACACACAAACACCACTGAAGGGAAAGTTTCTGCCATATATATATATATATATATATATATATATATATATATATATATATATATATCTGGATCAAAGATAGAAAGATAAAGCTAGTGATAGATGGCTACCGTTCAGGGTTAAAAAATGCAATTAAAGGATCTTCCAGAAGCAGAATGGCCTAGGGGGTAGAACACAGTCCTGGAAGTCAGAAGAAGCTGGGTTCTAATCCTGGCCCCACCACTTTGCTATATGACCTCAGTCAAGACACTTCACTTCTTTCTGGCTCAGTTACCCTACCTGTAAAATGAAGAAGACTGTGAGGCTCATGCAGGACAGGAACTTTGTTCAATCTGACAAATTTCTATCTACCCCAGCTCTTAGCATAACACCTGTCACATAGCAAAGCACTTACCAAATACTACAAATTATTATTATAAGATTGGTCTTCATTAGAATCTTCATAAATGAAATGGAAGGAACGTACAGTGAAATCCTTAGTGCACAGGTAACACTAAGAACTTCTGGTTGTTAAAATGTGATGATAGAATTAAGAAGACTTCATAAAGCTGAGTTAGTGGGCTAAAGAGTGGTAGATGAGTTTCAATGTGAAAAAGTGCTAGTTCTTGCTCCTAGGGGAAAAAAAAAATCAAATTATACAATTAAGATGATAAACTGACCTATTAACTACAACACAAGTGAAAAGCTGTAGTTTTATATAAGCCCACCCCAGCATTTATGAATTTATTTATACATACTCAGTCTCACTGTTAGAATAATTTTGTTTTCTGTTGTACCTTCAATGATCTATTTGAGGTACTCTAGATATATTTTTAGATCAGTCTTTCCTGATAGACTGCAAGATCCTTGTGAGCAGAGATCCTGTAACTTCTTACTCTGCACACTTACGCTGCACGTGAGAAATACAGTGTACTAGTCCTGGAGGGCATTTGATAAATACTACAACAACAGCTATTACTACAGTGGGTGATGACAGCCAGAAATGTCAGCCAACTCTTCGGGAAGGGAAAGAACAGAAAAAACAACAACAAAAAACAAAAGCTCTAAATTTGACACTGTACAAAACCAGGCTATATTCACTTTGGAAATATTACGAGCAGTTATATTGTATTTATTGACATAATTGTCTGGACTGCATTAATCCTCATTCTCTGATTTTAGAGTACAAAATAAATAATTGTTTTCTTCAGTGTTCATTTATTCAATCATTTTTATTGTGAGAGTGGCCCATGCCAAGGTAGGAAGAGAAGGTCAGAATCAATTAATTGTATATATTGAGCTCTTCCTATATGCAGACCATTGGACTAAGTTCTTGGGAGATTACAATATAACCGTGTTGGTAGACATTTTCCCTACCCACAACAAGCTTACAGTCTACGAGGGGAAGGACATTAATATAAATGAATTATGGATGTGTATAAAAGTGCTGTGGGACAAAGGGAGGGAAGGGTGAAATAAGGTTGCAAATCCAAATGCAAGAGTGATGCAGAAAGGAGTGGGAGAAGATGAAATGAGGGATTAGTCAAGGATGGCCTCTTGGAGATGTGCTATTAATTAGGTTTTGAAGGTGGAGAAAGTAATTGACTCTCAGATATGCAGAGGGAGGTGCTCCAGGGCAGTAACAGGAGGCAGGCAAGAGGTTGACGGTGAGATAGACAAAATAAAGGTACCCGAAGTAGGTTAGGATTAGAGGAGTGAAGTGTGTGGGCAGTGTTATGGTGTGGGAGAGTAGCAAAGTAAAGTAGGAGTTCTTTAATGCCTACAGAAAGGAGTTTCTGTTTGACGGGAAGGTGGATTGGCAAACATGGGGGATTCTTGAGGAGTGAGGAATTTAGACTGAATGTTTTTGTAGAAAAATGATCTGGGCAGCAGAGTGAAGTATAGACTGGAGTCGGGAGAGATACGAGGCAGAAGGATCAGTAAGGAGTCTCATATAGTAATCAAGGCAGGATAAAATAAATGCTTTGATTAATATGGGAGAAATTTGGATGGAGAGGTAAGGGTGGATTTTAGCAATGCCATGAATTTTGAACTTACAGGACTTAGTGACAGATTGAATATTTGAGTTGAATGAGAGAGATTTAGTCAAGCATAACTCCAAGGATACAGACTTCTGAGACAGGAAGGATGATGCTGTCTACAAGGAGGGGAACATCATGGGGAGGTCAGGGTTTTGGTGGGAAGATGAGGAGTTTTTTGGACATGTTAGGTTTGAAGTATAGTTCATACATCCAAATAGAGATTCCTGAAGGCAGGAGAAATGTGAAACTTTAGAGAGGAGAGATCAGGGCTAGAGACATAGATTTGAGAATCATCTACACAGAGATGGTGGTTGAAGCCAGTGAAGTGAATGTGTTTCTTCAACGGAGTGGGAATAGATGGAGAATAAAAGGGAACCCAGAACTGAGCCTTGAGGAACTCCAACATTTACTGGGTGGTAGATAGAGGAAGAGTCTGTGAAAGAGACTGAGAATAACTTAATACTGTCGATACAGGCTTGCATTGTGGGAAATTTTTCCTGGAAAAGTGGGTAGGCAGGCCAAGGTGGGAAAAAAACAAATGAGTCAAAATATGTTAGAAGCGGAATCAGGCTTGCACAGGAGTTTACTTGGAAAAGTGCATGTTTGTGCAGCCTAGGAAGAAGACAAGGTTAGAACATACAAAAGCAGCGGGAAAAAGGCTCACACTGAGGAACGTCTCCACTCTGATGCATGAACTCCAGGTTAGGAAGAAAAGAGAGGGGAGTTGATTCATTGACTGCCTATTGTATGCTGTACTTGGGAGAGTGCCATAAAAGTAAAAGATTCAGTTTGTGGTTCAGAAGACTAAAGAGCAGTTGCAGCATCCAGAAAATCACCCCTCAACCTCATCTCCGCTGTCCCATAGAACATATGCATAAATCCTTATAGTATACTGCTGCTGCTGCTTCCTGCATCCATCTCCCCTACCAGACTGTATCCTCCTTCTTCAACTCTCCTAACCACCTTTTTAACTCTCCCATCTTTACCAACAGTATCTCAAGAGGAGATTTCCTGCCTTCTCTCAAAATTCATCCTTTATACCTGCACCTGCAACTCCTATCCCTTCACACATTATAAAAGCACTTGCTACTTCCGTTGTTCCCCCTGAATGCTATCTTCAACTGCTTAGTCTCAAATGTTTTTTCCCCACTGCTTTCAAATATGCTCATGTCTCCCCTATCCTAAAAAAAACACCCAAACCTGATCCCACAGCTCCCTGCAGTTTCTGCCTCATCTCCCTCTTACCATTGCTCTATAAACTTGAGAGAGTGGTCTACACCTGCTCCATCGAGTTCCTCTTTTCCAATTATCACCTTAACCACTTCTACTCTGCCTTCTGCCCCCTTCACTCTACAGAAACCAGTCTCTCAAAGGTCACAAATGATAGATAAGCAACATGGCTCAGTGGAGAGAGCACGGGCTTTGGAGTCAGAGGTCATGGGTTCAAATCCCAGCTCTGCCACTTGTCAGCTGTGTGAATGTGGGCAAGTCACTTAACTTCTCTGTGCCTCAGTTACCTCATCTGTAAAATGGGGATTAAGACTGTGAGCCCCACGTGGGACAACCTGAACCCCTTGTGTCTACCCCAGCGCTTAGAACAGTGCTCTGCACATAGTAAGTGCTTAACAAGTACCAACATTACTATTATTATTTCTTTCTTGGCAAATCCAATGGCCTTTACTCCATCTTAATCCTCCTCAACCTCTCAGCTGCCTCCCAAACTGTCAGTTCAGGTTCACTTTCTATTCTCCATCTACACCCACTCCCTTGGAGAACTCATTCACTCTTATGGCTTTAACTACCACCTCTATGCAGATCATTCCCAAATCTATATGTCCAGGCCTGATCTCTCCTTCTCTGCAGTCTTACCTTTCTTCTTGTCATCTGAAAATCTCTACTTGGATGTCCCACTGACACCTCAAACTTAACATGTTAGAAACAGAACTCTTTATGTTCCCATACAAACTTCTTCCCAACTTCAAAGTCTTACTGAAGGCAGCTCTCCTCCAAGAGGCCTTCTAGACTAAGCTTTCATTTCCTCTTCTTCCACTCCCTTCTGCATCACACTTGCACTTGGATTTGCAAACTTAATTCACCCCTCTCTCAGCCCCACAGCACCTATGTACACATCTGTAACTTTTATATTGACGTTTGTCTCCCCTTCTAGACTGTAAGCTCATTGTGGGCAAGTAATGTGTCTACAAACTCTGTTGTTCCGTAGTCTCCCAAGTGCTTAGTGAAGTGCCCTGCATACAGTAAGTGCTCAATAAATACCACTGATTGATTGTACTGTCTTCTGTGATGCTCTAAGAACTGTTATCTCCACACAATAAGCCATTCAATAAATACATTTGATTGATTGATTTTGGAACCGGTTTAGAGCAAAATAGGTTTCTGAGAGGATGCATGGTTAATGTTAAGTGCCAAAATTGATATTAGATATAATTGCTATAATTGATATAAGAGAAGCAGCATGGCTCAGTGGAAAGAGCCCGGGCTTGGGAGTCAGAGGTCATGGGTTTGAATCCTGGGTCTGCCACTTGTCAGCTGTGTGACTGTGGGCAAGTCACTTCACTTCTCTGTGCCTCAATTCCCTCATCTGTAAAAATGGGGATGAAGGCTGTGAGTCTCATGTGGGACAACCTGCTTACCTTGTATCTATCCCAGCGCTTAGAACAGGGCTCTGCACAGAGAAAGCGCTTAACAAATACCAAGAAATACAAATACCAACATTATTATTAGCCTCTAATCCCAATAATAATAATAATGTTGGTATTTGTTAAGAGCTTACTATGTGCCGAGCACTGTTCTAAGCACTGGGATAGGTAGAGGGTAATTAGGGTGTCCCACATGAGGCTTACAGTCTTAATCCCCAATTTACAGATGAGGTAACTGAGGTACCAAGAAGTAAAGTGATTTGCTCAAAGTCACACAGCTGACAGGAGGCAGAGCCAGGATTAGAACCCAGTCTATAAAAGGTGACCTTTCTAGGGTCACACAGTATTTAATAGGGTCATATCTGAGTCACAGCCCTAATTTCCCACACAGTTTTATTATGTGTTTCTTTAGATTTCCACCAAACTACCCAACAGCCTCATATTTTTTGACCCATCCCTACTCACTTGGGCTGGGCCAATCCAGGTTTTAGGCTTTCTGCACTAGATGGCTTTTCCCCACATACTCAAAGATCCATACCCCTTAAGCACTAATTCATTCCCGTCCCAACCATATAACACTTATGTACAAATCCTTATACTCTTCCTTTTCCTGTTGGTGATTAATTTTAATGTCTTGTCCAACTCTGTAAAGTGGGAGCTCCTCTTTGTTCTTTTTTAAATGGTATTTGTTAAGTGTTTTCTATGTTTCAGGTACTGTACTAAATGCTGGAGTAGATACAAGATAATCAGTTTGGACACAGATCATGTCTCACATGGGGTTCACAGCTTTAATCCCCATTTTACAGATGAGGTAAATGAGGTACAGAGAAGTTAAGTGACTTGTCCAAGGTCACAAGTGACAAAACTAGGATTATTCATTCATTCATTCATTAGTATTTGTTGAGCGCTTACTATGTGCAGAGCACTGTACTAAGCGCTTGGAATGAACAAGTGGGCAACAGATAGAGACAGTCCCTGTCGTTTGACAGGCTTACAGTCTAATCGGGGGAGACAGACAGACAAGAACAATGGCAAAAAATAGAGTCAAGGGGAAGAACATCTCGTAAAAACAATGGCAACTAAATAGAATCAAGGCAATGTACAATTCATTAACAAAATAAATAGGGTAAAGAAAACATATACAGTTGAGCAGATGAGTACAGTGCTGAGGGGATGGGAAGGGAGAGGGGGAGGAGCAGAGGGAAATGGGGTGAAAAGAGGGTTAAGCTGCGGAGAGGTGAAGGGGGGTGGTAGAGGGTGTAGAGGGAGAAGGGGAGCTCAGTCTGGGAAGGCCTCTTGGAGGAGGTGAGTTTTAAGTAGGGTTTTGAAGAGGGGAAGAGATCTCCTCCCTCCTCGCAAGTGCCACCCCTTCACCTGCGCCTCGGACCCCATTCCCTCTCACCTTATTAAAACCATCGCCCCTGCCCTCCTCCCTCCTTAACTTCTATTTTTAACCACACAATCTCCAATGGCTCCTTCCACTCTGCCTTCAAACATGCCCACATCTCCCCCATCCTAAAAAAACTCGCTCTTGACCCCACTTCCCCCTCCAGTTATCGCCCTATCTCCCTACTACCCTTCCTTTCCAAAATCCTAGAACAAGTCGTCTACAATCGCTGCTTAGAATTCCTTAACTCCCATTCTCTCCTGGACTCACTCCAATTTGGCTTCCGTCCCCTCCACTCTACTGAGACTGCTCTCTCTAAGGCCACCCATGACCTCCTTCTTGCCAAATCCAATGGCTCCTACTCCATTCTAATCCTCCTTGACCTCTCTGCTGCCTTTGACACTGTCGACCATCCCCTCCTCCTCCATACCTTATGTCACCTTGGCTTCACGGACTCCGTCCTCTCCTGGTTCTCCTCGTATCTCTCTGGCCGGTCCTTCTCAGTCTCCTTCACTGGTGCCTCCTCCTCCTCCCATCTTTTAACTGTTGAAGTTCCTCAAGGGTCAGTTCTTGGCCCTCTTCTGTTCTCCATTTACACTCACTCCCTTGGTGAACTCATTCAATCCCACGGCTTCGACTACCATCTCTACGCAGATGACACGCAGATCTATATCTCTGCCCCTGTCCTCTCCCCCTCCCTTCAGGCTTGCATCTCCTCCTGCCTGCAGGACATCTCCACCTGGATGTTGGTCCGCCACCTAAAACTCAACATGAGCAAGTCTGAGCTCCTCATCTTCCCTCCCAAACCCAGTCCTCTTCCAGACTTCCCTATCACGTGGATGTCACGACCAGCCTTCCCGTCTCTCAGGCCCGCAATCTCGGTGTCATCCTTGACTCGTCTCTCTCATTCACCCCACACATCCTATCTGTGACCAAGACCTGCCGGTTTCACCTTTACAATATCGCCAAGATCCGCCCTTTCCTCTCCAACCAAACGGCTACCTTACTGTTACGGGCTCTCGTTATATCCCGGTTAGACTACTGTGTCAGCCTTCTCTCTGATCTCCCTTCCTCCTCTCTCGCCCCACTTCAGTCTATTCTTCACTCCGCTGCCCGGCTCATCTTCCTAAAGAAACGATCTGGCCATGTCACTCCCCTTCTTAAACACCTCCAGTGGTTGCCTATCAACCTCTGCTCCAAACAAAAACTCCTCACTCTAGGCTTCAAGGCTCTACATCACCTTGCCCCTTCCTACCTCTCTTACCTTCTCTCTTTCTACTGCCCACCCCGCACGCTCCGCTCCTCTGCCGCCCACCTCCTCACCGTCCCTTGGTCTCGCCTATCCCGCCATCGACCCCTGGGCCACGTCCTCCCGCGGTCCTGGAACGCCCTCCCTCCTCACCTCCACCAAACTAATTAGGATTAGAGCCCTGGTTCTCTGACTCCCAGGTCCATGTTCTTTCCACTGGGCCATACTCCTCCTTATGGGAAGGGAATTCATCTGTCAACTATATTGTATTTTTCTCTCCTAAGTACCAATTTAGTGTGCAGCTCACAGTAAGCATTCAGTAAATACCACTGATTGGTTTATTTTAGTGCTGACTGAATGGCACCCTTTGAGTTCATTAGGAGCTTATTTCTCCTATAATCAATTGATATTCCCAGAATGTATCTGATATGTATCTTTTTTTCTGATCTAACAAAGATTTAGACTTTAGCCCTCTGACAATCCTCCAGATTCTTGCCTTTGGCATCATCAGTGTTTACAGCAAATGCTCCCATGGAAGTCCTTAAACTCAATAAATTGTCTCAAACATTTTGCCTTCAACATGTCTGCAAGGCATTTAATTTCTCTGTGCCCAGTTTTCTCATCTTTTCATTCATTCATTCATTCATTCATTCAATCATATTTATTGAGCACTTACTGTGTGCAGAGCACTGTACTAAGCGCTTGGAAAGTACAATTCAGCAACAGATAGAGACAATCCCTAGACAACAACGGGCTCACGGTTTAGAAGTGGAAGACAGTCAAGAAAACAAAACAAGAAGACAGACATCATTCGCATCAAAATAGATAGAATTATAGATATGTACATATCAATAATAGAGTAATAAATATGTACAAATATACACAAGTGTTGTGGGAGGGAAAAGGGGCAATGGAGGGGAGGAGGAGCAGAGAAAAAGGGGCAACTCAGTCTGGGAAGGCCTCCTGGAAGAGGTGAGCTCTCAGTAGGGCTTTGAAGAGGGGAAGAGAGCTAGTTTGGCAGATGTGAGGAAGGAAGGCATTCCAGGCCAGAGGTAGGATGTAGGCCAGGGGTCAACAGTGGGACAGGCGAGAATGGAGCCCATTGAGGAGGTTAGTGGCAGAGGAGCAGAGTTTGTGGGCCGGGCTGCAGCAGGACAGAAGGGAGATGAGGTAGGAGGGGGCCAGGTACTTAGATTGTGAGGCTCACATGGGGCAGGAACTGTTTCTAACCTAACTGGCATCTGTGCCCGGATTTAGTACAATACATTGCACTTAGTAAGCGCTTAACAAGTGCACATGAGTGTATAAGGATGTTTGTGTCTGTTTTCCTTCTGTATGTTTGCCCCCACTGTGCTAGAAGCAGCGTGGCTCAGTGGAAAGAGCACGGGCTTTGGAATCAGGGCTCATGAGTTCGAATCCCAGCTCTGCCACTTGTCGGCTGTGTGACTGTGGGCAAGTCACTTAACTTCTCTGGGCCTCAGTTCCCTCATCTGTAAAATGGGGATTAAGACTGTGAGCCCCACGTGGGACAACCTGATTCCCCTATGTCTACCCCAGCGCTTAGAACAGTGCTCGGCACATAGTAAGCGCTTAACAAATACCAACATTATTATTTTTGCCCATCTTGTAATGATCCACCACTGATCATGTATGTATGCTTGCTTTGGGTCATGGGTTCAAATCTTGTATCTGCCACTTGTCTGCTGTGTGACTATGGGCAAGTCTTTTCACTTCTCTTTGTCTCAGTTGCCTCATCTGGTAAATGGGGATTGAGACTGTGAGCCCCACATAGGACAGGGACTATGTCCACCTTGATTTGCTTGTATCCATTCTGGTGCTTAGTACAATGTCTGCCACAAAGTAAGCACTTAACAAATACCATCATTATTATTATTATTTAGTGCCCTCTGACATCAAATCTATAGAATATCTGTCACTCTGCTCATGGATCTGTTGCTGTCCCTCTTTACTTACCTCTCACCCCTGCCTTTCCTTCTCTTTCTCTCTATATTAGTTTCCCCCTTTTTGTTTTATTCATTTCATTTCATATATGTCTCTTTGCCTCTTTCTCCTTTTCCTATTTTTTCCTCACACTGCACATAGGCTTAAACCAAACTTGTTGGAGTAATTTCATTTGTTCCACTGAGGACTCAAGAAAGCCTGGTTATTATATTTGGAAACAATATCACTTGAAGCATTTAGTAGGAAAAGGCAGGGGTTTTTTTGTTACTTCTTTTAAAAACTCAGGTAGTTATTTATTTCTTTGTTAGTGCAAGGGCTAAGCATAAGTTACCTTCTGTAATCCTGGAATTTAGGTAGCTAGAACTAATCGCCATTAGTGTGTGGTTAAACCATGGTGAAAAAAATGGGCAGAATCCAAGCCACCTGCCCTGGGCATTACATAATAATTTTAGTGTTTTTTAAGTGCTTACTATGTGCCAAGTATCACAGTAACTACAATATAATCACTGTAAGACATTGTCACTATCCCAGCCGGGGTTCACAGTCTAAGTAGGAGGAGAATAAGAATTGATTCCCCACTGAGTAGTTGAGGAAACTGAAGCACAGAGAAGTTAAGTGACTTGCCCAAGGTCACAGAGCAGGCAAGTGGTAGAGCTGGGATTAGAACCCTAGGTCCTTAACTCCTAGTCCAGTCTTTTTGCCATTAGACCACGCTTTTCCTCACCATGCTCCCTCAGATTCCCCATTTTTACATCTTTGTTTGTAGTTCCTTTTCTGGTTTAAAAACAAACAAAACCCCCACCACTTCTCATACTTTCGAGTACCTCATACTTTTGAGTTGAAATATTCATACCAACTGAATGCCCAACCAAAAATTTGGACCAGTGTCCACTATGGAGATATGGGTATGCCCTGAGGTATTTCCTCAAGTAATGCAAATTTCTATAGTCAAAGCATACAAAATCGCCATCCCATTTTTTCATATTGAAAAAATACTTGGCAATATATTTTTGAAAATCTTTGAAATTATCTCTTTAGTATGTATTTTTCTTAATTTAGCTCAACTGTTTCTGTTATTCAGCTACAGAAATCCTTACGTACTTTCCCTGGGCACTAAAATCATTATTATTCATGCCTAATGCATTATGAAAGCTATACCCAATCTGCCACCAATTATCCAAATCTTGGGCTGAAAATTATTACGAACATTGAAGCTTAAAGATGGTCTGCCTATTTAGTTACCTTTTATTTCCTGACATTCCTTCCTTGTGAATGAGAAAATGAAAAAAATTTCTCTTTTATCAAAATGCATATATTGCAAATGTCATAGAGTGAGCACTTCCCTCTGCATATCATGAGATTATCCACTTTCGGGATGTTAACCATAAATGAATCAACCTTTGGATGTTGGTTTGCATCTGCCTTTTAAGCATTAGGAAATACTCACTTCTCTCAACCACTCTTATTTACTCCATCTTTTCAGATGGGAAAACACTTTTCTCTGAATTGATGACTACTTATTTTTCAGCTAAAGTAAATACAGGTCTATATCTCTTTTCATTTGTGTGAGAAGCTGACACATTCTGTCACAACATAGCTTGAGTAAATGGGAAAGTGACAGCTTCCTGGCAAAATTTTAAAGAGATAAACATCTATTTTTGTTTAAACAGCCACTAAAAATCAGATAGAAGCTTTCCCAACTGAAAGGGTACAGAATGCACGAATAGCGAAAATTGGTAAATGAATGCACGCTGGAAACTTCTGATGTTTGCTCGTATATCTTCAATATTAACTATATTTGAATATGTTCTACAATAATATAATAAATTCTGTAAAAGAATAAAATGTAGCATTTTTGAAGAAAATACAAAAAAAAAATCAATGAAATGAGTCAGTATTCAGAAGCACAATAGACTCTTTAGATTATTACTCAATGATGATGATGATAAAATTTACTTATTCTACTTTCAATTTTTTTTCTGCATTAAATAAAAATGACAATAAGAACATACTTCTTAGTTTAGCATTACCTCTAATAAAATATTAGTATTGAGCATTTATAAAACACTTTATAGTCATCAAGTATTATTCTCAAAATCCCTGTGAAGAATGTTACCTCATAACCTCTATATTTTCTCTTAATGTTTTTTTCTAATAATAATTAACAGCTTTATTATTATCCCTGAGAATACTTTTTAAAAAAATCACCATTGCTTATGTTTACAAGTATAGTACTTTCATCTAAAAGACTCAAATAAATATCCATAAATAAAATATTTTGTATTCCTAAATTAGGAAATAAATGCCATATTTCAAGATATTATTCATTTTATGCTTTCCAAATTCAGGTAATTTTGAGTTTATAACACAGGATTCTCAAGTGGGCTCTAGAGGTCTCCTTGACCACATCTAATGTTTGTAAATACAAAGGGAGACCATAATGCCTGGAAGAAACAGACAAGGGATTAGACTAGAAAAGGAAGACATGATTGGTGAATGAAGTAAGATTCAGAGGGAAGATGACCATATACATTGTTTTCCTTATCTGGGATTTTGGCATAAAGAACAAATTTACCCATGCATGTAGAATATTTGAAAAAAAAAGTGTGAGTCAAGAGTCTCTGCCATATTGTATTACTTAAAATCGTGCACTTTGGGGATGACATTTGCTGTTGCAGTACTTGAAGGCATTTTCAGTTTTACCTTTTAGTTTTCTGATCCTATTTATGTTTTTCCTCAAAAAGAATAATTGGTTCCCTAATTGTTCCTCAACATATGCAATAAGAAATATAATAATAATGATGGTATTTGTTAAGCGCTTACCATGTGCAGAGCACTGTTCTAAGCGCTGGGGTAGAGACAGTGCAATCAGATTATCCCCCGTGGGGCTCACAATTTTAAATCCCCATTTTTACAGAAGAGGTAATTGAGGCACCAAGAAGTGAAGTGACTTGCCCAAGGTCACACGGCAGACAAGTGGCAGAGCTGGGATTAGAACCCACAACCTCTGACTCCCAAGCCCGGGGTCTTTCCACTGAGCCACGCTGCTTCTCGAGGTGCCATCATAATCACCATCTTCTAAGAGATATATGAGTGAGAAAATCAATTTTGGAAATTGCTAGGGTGTGTTTTTCAGATTGGCTTCAGAAAAATTTACCATGCACAACCTGGCTTCAGAAAAATTAACCATGCACAACCTGACTTGCAGTGTAACTTCACCATTAGCAGCATGATAGTTATAGTAGAACAATAGAAACTCACAATAGAGACTTCTACAACTGCTTCTTTAATCTCTGAGTTGCTTGCAACAAACCGGGCTATTACTGTTGATTTTCAAATAGTCTTAATGTCTCTTATAAATAGGAACATTCAATGCTTTCAATAGCACTTCTATGCAAGGTTCCTAATATAGGTGGAGCTGGGTTTTCCATGTGGAACACTCTTGGGAAGCTTGATGTGCTGCTTTCAACCCTTCCAATAGCCTCTCTGTTCCCAGTTGGAGAATTGGCTTGGGACAAATTATTCATGTTGCATGAACATGTATCACTACTGAAGTCATGAAATATGTGCTCTGGTCCCAGTGCTACCACTTTCCTGCTTATGATCTTGGCTAAGTCATTTAACCTCTTTTTCAGACTCAATATATGTTAAATGGGAATAAACTAGTGTGGGAGTCTGTTGGAAGATTATGTCCAATATCAAACCTTAAAACTAACCTGACACTTAGCATATAGTAAGCCCTCATAATGCCATAATTATTCTTAGGTTGTAGTGTGGTTTAGTGGAAAGAGTATGAGCCTAGAAATGAAAAGAACTGAACTATGGTCCAGGCTCTTGTTCCTGCTTTGTAACCTTTGGCAAGTCATTTAATATCCTTATAAATCAATTTTCTCATTTCAATCAATCATATTTACTGAATTCTTACTATGTGCACAGCACTAAGCACTTGGGTGAGTACAATATACAAGGATTAGTAAACATGTTCCTTGTCCATAAGGAATTTACAGTCTAGAGGAGGATCTCATTTGTAAAATGAGGACTAAATTCCTGTTCTCCTTCACTCTTAGGCTGTGAGTACCAGGGATGGAACTGTGACCAGTCTGATTTTCTTGTATCTACCTCAATGCATAGCACAAAAAGCAAGAATTACTACACATTTCAAAGATGGTATTTCTAATTTTGGACCTATACATACCATCACAGCATCTGTGAAGAGTGAAGATAATTCAAGATAGAAGATACAAGGAAGAAATCTTGAGTGAAAGCAGCAGTTTAATATTCTCACCAATATATTTTCTACTTTTGAAAATGAAACCCTTTAAAACATAGGAAAACTTCCAAAATGTAATGTTATGATGCCTGTCCTGTTTGTGGCCTAGTGGAAAGAGCACAGATCTGGGAATCAGAAGCCTGGGTTCTAATCCTGGTTTTGCAACTTGCCTGCTCTTTGACCTTGGGAAATTCACTGAGCACTCTATGCCTTAACCTAATTCTCTTGAATCTATGGTATTTGAACATAATAAGTGCTTAACAAATACTATTCATCATCATCATCATTGCGGTGAGCCCACAACAAGCTGCCTTATTAGTGACTCTTTGTGATCCTGCCAACAACAACAAGGAAGAGACTTTGCAAAGGCACTGATGGGCTCTACCTGGGGCAGGTCATTGCTGGCCTGTGAGGACAGAGCAAGGAGGGAAGTGTGGCCTTCTCTCCCTGTTCTATCTGGTAACTGGTCTGGACCAATCAATGACTGCCACACAGAGCCACAGCTGCAACGCCTAAGGCAGATAGAAAGGGACACCTGAAGGCATACATGCACACATGAGGCACAGAAGGAAGCCCCTGCAGCAGGAGGCCACCACTTGGAAGCAGACAATCATCATCATCATCATTATTTACATCACAATGGATATCAAGGTCACGAAAAACAGGAAGGTACCTGGACCCTGGGCTCTTACAAATGTGAAATGGACACCCTGATTAAACACTTAAACAAGCTTTTCTTCACCATTTGGATCCCATATCAGTTGGAAACAATTACTAAAACATCTCATTGTCCCCTACTTTCTGAAAGATCCTAGCCAGAGTATTCCTGGATTACCTACTTCCGAATGTCAATGACTAAATTCTCCCAGAATTACAGCATTGCTTCACCATAGCTTCAGATGACAAAGCAGGCATGAGTTATGCAGCAGAAGTGGATCCTGTGAGAACCTAATTGGGAGAGAATGGGCATTCACAGTAGACACACTTCTATCCAATATATTATACACAATCATGTGGAGATTGCAATACGAAACTTGGATGCAGATATAAGAATTCACTTCTGCTCCTCTGGGAAACGCTTCCAACTTCATAGAGTTTTGATTTCATACAAAATTCTCTAGTCATTTGAAAATTGCTACATGAAGATGACGGCACCCTGGAGTGCAGAATAAGATATGTAGATTATTGTGAACAGGGTCTTTTAAATCACCTAAGCAATATGGGAAGTTTTATTAAAAAACTGAGATAATCTATCAGCCTGGAAACCAGGAAAGATATATATACAACCAAAACTCATAGTTCAACAAAGTCACATGATTATATTACTTGGTGGAAAAGAATGGGCCTCAGAGTCAGAGGATCTGAGTTCTAACTTCAACTCCGCCACTTGCCTGCTGTGACACTTTGGGTAAATCACTTAAATTCTCTCAATTCCTCATCTGTAAAATTGGGATGCAATACCTGTTCTCCCTCTTAATGAGACCATATGGGTCAGGGACTGTGTCTGATCTGATTTTGTTATATACCCAAATGCTTAGTATAGTGCTTGGTAAATAATAAGTGCTTAACAAATATCACTATCATAATTCATTATTATTATTATTTAACACAGTGATCAATGATGGAATGAGTCAAGGATGGCTATTCTGGTCTAGTAGATATGGCCCTGGGAGTCAAAATGACTTGGTCTCTAATCCCAGTTTTGCCACTTGTCTGTTGTGTTACCTTGAGCAAGTTACTTACTTTATCTGTGGTTCAGTTACCTCATCTGTAAAATGGGGATTAGGACTGTGATGTCCACATGGGACAAGGACTGTGTCCAACCTTATTAATAGTAATGATGGAATTTGATAAGCGCTATGTGCAAAAGCACTGTTCTAAGCGTCGAGGGGGATACAAGCTGATCAGGTTGTCCCACGTGGGGCTCACAGTCTTGATCCCCATTTTACAGATGAGGTAACTGAGGCTCAGAGAAGTTAAGTGACTTGCCCAAAGTCACAAAGCTGAGAAGAGGTGGAGCTGGGATTAGAACCCATAACCTCTGATTCCCAAGCCCATGCACCTTCTACTGAGTCATCTGCTTATCCACCTCCTTGCCTCCCCTGACCCCCGGTGTTATGTATAGTGCCTGGCACACAGTAAGTGCTTAAAATACCATGAAAAAACAAAAAAACCTGACTCAACTACATTGTTTGAGACTATGAAACTGTGTCTCATTATGCACTTTAAAAGTTTGTTTTTTCCTTCCCTACTTGTTGATAGCCTTTGCAACTCATCAAAGACCAACTGTTTAGAAATCTTGTCTTGTCTATTCTCATATTCCTTGCCCTGTGAAATTGTGTGGCAGTAAGTAATGACTCAGTGTAGGTAACCTGGACATAATTCAAGAGTTCCTCTCTCATGTAATTCCATTACAATAGGGACTTGCAATGAATAAGAGCTGTGTAGAACAAAAGAGGAAGTGAGACAAAAAATGATCCTGGGTTAGTTTGTTGTTCAAGTTCCAGAAATAAATAACTTGCAGAGAGTTGAACTTTGATTTAAATAAACTATATATCCATTACACAATGATGTTTCTTGATTAACTATAGAAGACAACTCTTGTATAAGAATCTGTGGTGTCAGTTATTTCATTAACAAAGAAGTCACTTTATTATCAACATACTGTCGATTCATTTTAATGTGTCATTTGCACTTCAAAGTCACATAACTTTCATTATGGTAAATCAATTAAAACTATTTCTCATGATAATTTATCTTCTACAGAGTTTATCATCTCAGTGAATGCAATATTCCCCAATTTAACTTCGAAGAAAAAAATTATGTAATTTGAATGCCTTTTACTGAGCTTATTAAGCATAAAGATCACAGAAATTTCAAACACTGAAAGATAACTGTTTCATCTATGTGATAAAATGGAAGTCACATTTTTGTAGTGTTCTTAAGGTAGTGGAAGACAATATGCTAATTAGTAACATAACCTCATTTACTGACTTTCTAGGTCTCTTGTATAACAGATAATCTTTCTAAAACAGATAGACTGATATGAATTTAAAATGAGAAAATCACAGAAAACATAAAATGAATTGACATTACTCTAGTAAGGAATATATTTTATCACACCCATTTTCAGGTGATTGGAATAATGCAAATCACCTTGAAATTTTATTACATACTTATATAAATATTTTTCACAAATATATATGCTATATGCAAGAATAACAGACTCAGTTTCTATGGGTAGACCTAAGCATAACAAAAAGATTATCAGTTTGGTTCCTGTGAACATTAATGTGAAACTGAGATGTTTTAAGGCTACTAAATTCTTATACCTTAAGTATATTTTCAAAAATGGTCATAATTTTTTTTAATTTATTATCGAAATTAACACGACCTGAAATGTCCTTTTTTTGATACATACATGACAACAGAAGACAAGAAAATTTGTAAACTTTGCCATAGCAAAAGCATGGTATTTAAGAAGTGTAATTAATGAAGCTGATATGGTTCAGGTAATGATCATCTCTCCATACAAATGCTTTATGTTTACATCAGCTCAAAGAGCTCCAGCATTTCCAGGATTAAATGACTGGAATATCATAATATCATATTATGACTGGAATATCATAATATCAAATAGAAAAATATTCATTAACAATAATAATAATAATAATAAAATGGTACTTTTTAGGTGCTTACTATATTCCAAGCACTGCCAATCCTGGTCGACATGCGATTCACAGTCTAATTAGGAATAGGTAGGATTTAGTGCCCATTTCACAGATGATGAAACTGAACCTCAAATAAGTTGTGATTTGCCCCTGAGTGGCACAGCTGGGATCAGGACCCAGGTCCTCTGAATCCCAAGCCAATGTTCTTTCTAGCAGAAATAACCTGCTTCACATCATTTGGAAATTGTTAGTTCTCCTGCAAACCAGGGGTGGGTGTGGCTCGATTTCTGCTGCTGTAAATCCTATTCTTTCTTTTGTCTGTCTTTCCACAGCTCCTGAGTCCTGGGCTATACGTCTACTGTTACCTGAAAGTGGCATCACCCAAACTACAAGACTAGAGATTAGTTATACACACAGTGTGGCTAAGAAGTGTGGGTGTTAATGACATGCACCCACTTGTCCTGTAATACAGGGTTTGTGCTCTTGAACAACACATTAAGGAAACCTTACAGTGTGGGGTTGGTCAATTTCAACATCTTAAGCATATGCACAAACTCTTCAGCACCAGAACTAGCCATATTCAAATTAGCCTTGCATTATCAGATAAATGTATCCCTAGTGCCTAACAACGTTCTAACCAAAATGTGAAGTAAAAACATATATTATAATAGAATTGAGGTTATAAATAATTTTTAATCACTGTATATATAGTTTTTAATCTCTTCCACTCTTTTATTTCAGTTTAAGCGCCATCTTACAATTTGTCTTCAGAAGGAATGGAGAACAGATTGGTAAACCCTATTTTGAAAGCCTCACTAAGCTTCCAGAGAGGCAAATATACCACTAAATAATTGTAATTTAGGCTTTGTAGGTACAAAGGAAATGAGTAGTGGAACATATTAAAATTCTATGTATATGTTAGAGATGGTCTCTAAGATGCATAACTGAAAAAAATCCTCATCTTTAGTTTTGAAAAACACATCAGGTTTCCCCAAGAACATATATTTTCACTATATATTTTGGGTTGTATGTGACAAGAGATTAAGTTATCCAGACACACATCTGCCTGGTTATCACATTTCACAATTAAAGACTATACTATTGTGAGTGAGAAGAGGCATGATATGGTGAAAGAACATAGCTCTGAGACTCAAAAGACCTGGATTTTAATCCCAGCTCTGCCATTTTCCTACTGTGTGGACCTTAAAGAGTTGCTTTACTTCTCTGTGCGTTAGTTTCCTCATTTACAAAATGGAGATTAAATGCCTGTTCTCCCACCTACTTAGACTGTTGGTCCTATACCTTGCATCTACCTCAGTGCGTAGGACAGTGCTTGGCACATAGTAAGCATTTAAGTAAGAGTGCACTATTATTATTATTGAGCATTTGTGTAGCTTTACATACTGGATAAATACTACCACACAAGTTTTCCTTAACACGGTGTTTGACAGTAACACAACCTCCAATTTATAGGAAAACTAGATGTGACTCCAGAAAGATGAAAATCATAATCTATTTCAATCGATGCTATTTATTTAGCACTGACTTGTTCTTAGTCTACTCAAGAAAAACGGACATCTGGTTCAGAAGCAAATAAAGTACATTGTCCCAAAAGTCCTCGAGAATCTAAAATGTGGTATTTTCCTGTTCTATTTCAATTTTTATGAAGAATATTCAAAACCCTTAGTTTATCCTGATTATAACTTGTCACTATTCAGCCAAACAATTTGACTCTATTCCACAATATAAATCCCCCTAATGGCAGGGATGAAGTCAAACCTGCAGATGTAATGTGACTACACAAGGTTTTGAAATGAAAAAGTACTTTCCAAAATTACCCATTTTAAATGTAAACAGGAAAATATGATGCCCTTTTTTCATTAGTAATCAGGCTAATTTAATAGCCACACCTTGACCAGGCAGTTTTTTTAATGAAAGTCATTCTCATTACTAGACACAGTTTTGCCATGTAAGCGACAGAGGAAGTAATTAAATTTAATAGAAGCCACCTTCATTTGGAATCTGCCGTCAATTTAAAACCACGGGAAAGGTAATTACATTTAATAGATAGCATAGCTTTGAGACAAAGATATACAGTATGTGGCGTTACTCATTAACCCAGGATCTGAAAAGTAAAAACTCACTTAAATCAAGCTGCTTATAAGTAAACTATATTTCACTCTTCATCTCCTCAATAGGTTTTGAGCTAAAATGAGGCTTACTTGCCACTTAAGTCTCTTATCAACAGTTTACTCAGCAGCTTCACTTCAGTGACTTCAAGCAATGAGAATAGACGCAGCGGCAATTTTGAATCCCATCTTGGTAGGGTTATTTTCTTGAAGAAATATATATTTATCAATAACCCCCATCAAATATTCTTTAGCCTCAATGATTTCTCTTTATTCTCTAATTGCAGAGATCTCAGGGACTAGAATACTCCAACTTGAATCCACTTTTTTATTTTGTTATGCTTTGGCTTATGCAAATAAAATATTTTTATGGGGTTTCAATGTATAGGATTCTTAAATCAGTGAAAGGGCATAATAAATATGAAAGAAGAACATTCCCTTTTTGTAAACACATCTGCAAGCTTGACTGCTTTTCACTAAGCACTTTATAAATTCATTACAGTTCTTGACTCACATTGAATTCACCTCAGATTATTTTTTTTCCTTCATAGAGTACAAATGTCTTTGACTTTGTGTATAGATGTATACTTTTTGAAAAAGCTGGACAAATTTTGCTACTAAACTAAAATTATTATTTCTTACAAATCAATAGGAATTTCCATTTGCATGGTCAGCATTTGACAGATCATTGACCATACACTTTTACTTTTATTCCCTTAAAGCACATTTTCACTAGGGAGCTCCAGAAGCGCAGGGATCATGTCTACTAATTCTATTGTACTCTCCTATGTGCTTAGTACAGTGCTCTGCATAAAGCAAAATGATCAATATACATTTTTGATTGGTTGATGTCCCCCAGATGTACAGTATATGGAGAAGCAGTGTGGCTTAGTTGAAAGAGCACAGACCAGGGAGTCAGAGGACCTGGGTTCTAATCCCAGCTCCACCACGTGTCTTCTGTGTGACCTGGGGCAAGTCAAATAACATCTCTGTCCTTCAGTTCCCTCATTTGAAAAATGTGGATTAAAACTGGAGGCCCCATGTGGGACATGGATTTTGTCCAGTTGGATTAGCTTGTTTCCTCCTATGCTTAGTATGGTTCCTGGCTCATTCATTCATTCAATAGTATTTACTGAGCACTTACTATGTGCAGAGCACTGTACTAAGTGCTTGGAATGTACAATTCGGCAACAGATAGAGATATTCCCTACCCAATGATGGGCTCATAGTAAGTGCTAAAAAAAATGCCAGTAATGATGATGATGGTTAACCATCATCATCATCATTATCATGACACTTGTAAAGGTAATGCAAATCCCAAATGTGATTTTATCCAGGATAATTGACAATGGGGTGAAACAATTTGACAGCTAATTGAAAAGATGTTTCAGTCAATAGAGTGAACAAAAATAATACTTAGTCATTACTACTAATAGCCATTATTGGGTTTGCATCAAAAGTATTATGATAGTGTCTTATGGGTAGAATTACTACTGAATAAAGTTAAACTATTAGAGAATGTGGTTGAGGTATCACTACTAAATTTTTTCAAAATGTTCTCTGTTAGGGCAGTAGAAACAATGCAGTTACTGATTATAAATAAAAAAGTGAAATTATTTTAGATCATTGTAAGGGACTGATCAGAACATCAACTACTGATAGACAGTGAACTATCAATTCTTTGCATTAAACCAAGGATAAATTATCTATACCAACCCTAAGCAGTGTCCAGGCAAAGATGAGAGAGAGGGGAACATAAGGGGGAAAGATAAAAAGAAAGAGGAGAAGTTGAGGGTAAGAGATCTCAGCAAGTAGTCTGAGATTAATAGTAGTTCAAGAGCATCCCCACTACATGCAAAGTACTCTATTCTTGGGAGAGTAAAACAGAATAAGTGGCAGGATTCTGGCCTGAAGAGCTTAAAGTATAGCAGATGAGACAGACATCAAAATAAATTATGGATAGGAGGAAGAAAGGAAGGGGGTTACGTACATGAGAAAGTGCTTAAATAATAAAGTTGGCAAAATATATACACAAGTGCTTGGCTGGGTTGTATTAGGTGGTGCAGATATGCTGAAGAGGTATTTGGGGGCATACAGCCTGGGGAAACTGTAAATGAATCAGGGAAGAAGGGCTCCTCTTGGTGGAAATAAGATTTCAAAAGATTTTTGACAATGGGACAAGCTGTGGACTGGCATATTTAAAGGGGAAGGATCAGGGTTTAAAATCTGAATTGGAATTTTTTTCTCACATACTTGTTCAAATATATCTCCAATTAAAGTATTACTCATAAGTAGGCATATGTAATGAAGTTTATAGTTCCTCAAAATACTCAGGCAGAGATCCCTTTCAGTTTCAGGAATAAATTTCACTTCTGTTTTATCCCTTTGGAATGCCTGGTCTGGGAAAAGCCTTCTACCTAACAAGGGGCAATGGATATCCATTTTGAGAAGCTCTGGATGCAGGAGGAAATGGAAAATTAGAGGAAGAGTGATGCCAGAGCCAGTGGCGCGGGTTTGATAGTTATCTCCATTAATGTGATAGCAGATGGTAGTAGATTAGCTCTATAAGGGATTGAGTGTAGATTGAAAAAAGAAAAGGACTCACAACAGAGTCATGAAGTATACCTTCACTTACTAGGTGGGAAACACATGCAGGGTTTTGCCAGGCCTCCCACTGCAAGACAAGGCTGGTTTCCAGTTTGGTCAGGTATAGATCTCTATTGTACCTTAGAGTCTTTACTCCTGCTGAAAAGTTTTATACCTTGTCCTTCCTCTAAGACTGTTTACTGTTTGGGGAGGTATCTGCTTCCTTGCTCTCAGCAAAATCCTCCCCCTGAAGAGCTGATGTTGTGGGTGTCCCCATCTCCAGGGGCTCCCCCGAGGACAAGCCCTCTAGTGGGATTCATTCATTCATTCAATCATATTTATTGAGAATTTACTCTGTGCAGAGCATTGTACTGTGTGCAGAGCACTGCACCTTGTAGAGAAGCAGTGTGGTTTATGGAAAGAGCCTGGGTTTGGGAGTCAGAGGTCACTGGTTTTAATCCAGCTCTGCCACTTATCAGCTGTGTGACTTTGGGCAAGTCACTTAACTTCTCTGGGCCTCAGTTACCTCATCGGTAAAATGAGGATTAAGACTGTGAGCCTCACATAGTACAACCTGATGACCTTGTATCTACCCCAGTGTTTAGAACAATGCTTGGCACATAATAATAATAATAATGATGGCATTTGTTAAATGCTTACTAAGTGCTGGGGAGAGTACCATATAACAGTAAACAAGAAACCAAAGAGATCAGCATGAGTCATCCTCTAGACATCAGATATGCTCACTTCTCCTGAAGGCATCTCTGAGCTGCAGTAAACACCCTAGTTCTTCTCACTCTCCCCACAAGCAGGTTCAGTACCTGCTTGCTCCTGGAAAATCTTCTTTTCAAGCTGGTCCTGTTGCTGCTTGGCACTCTCTCACCCAACATCCATATGCTGCTCTGAGATCCTATAGCTGCATGGGAAAAAATGGTCAAAAATTCCCCCTTTTAGTCCTTTCTCTTCCCTCTTCCCCCTTTCAGTGGGTGAAGAGCACTTCAGTAGGTGCCCAGTGAGTGAGAGGGGTCCATCGCATCCCTGTGTTTACTTTCCTAATGTTGGCTTTGACGGCATGATGTTCTCACTTTGCCTCTGGGCAACCCCTTAGATGGGACCTTGCCTGGATGTAGACTTGGGGATAGGCATTTCAGGACGTTGGGATTGGGGCCCTCAGTTTTCCCCCCATTCTTCTGTAAAATTGACTCGGCTTACACTTCAACGTATGACTCCAAGAAGTGCCTTTCCTGACTCTCTCCCTCTAGACTGTAAGCTCATTGTGGGCAGTGGATGTGCTTACCAACTCTTTTATGTTATGCTCTCCCATTTGGTAGTACAATATTCTGCACATAGTAAGCATTTAAAAAATACAATTCATTGATTCACTCTCCCTTTTGTGGGCCAGAGAAAGTTGTCATACAGCACTGGGGCAAAGGCTTTGAAAGCTCATGACACCAAGAAAAATAAAAGAAAACAGAGCCAACAGCTATGGGGCTGACAATTTATATCACTGCGGATGATATATGGTATGTTGTGATATATGTATAATTGTAAAGATATGTTCATGCATATACACATACACTCATAAACACACCTCTGTATTTTTTGACAAAACAATAAAAAATATTTTGAAAATACCAGTATTTCACCCAAGTTAACTGAGAAGTAGCGTAGCTTGGTAGTAAGACCACATGCCTGTGAGTAGGGGGCGTGGGTTTTAATCCTGTTATGTCCTTTGCCTGCTGTGTTACCTTCTGATAGTCACTTAACTTCTCTATGCCTCAATTCCTCATCTGTGAAACTGACATTCAATATGTGTTCTCCATCCTATTTAGACTGAGCACCCCATGTGGTATAAGGATCATGTTCAATGTGATTATCTTATCTGCTCCAGCATTTAGTACATTGGTACACTAAGTACTTCATATATACCACAGTTGTTATTATTACGATTTATTTTTTAATAAATGTATCTTAGATTGTTTACTGTCTCTAGCCTTTAACATTCTCTAGGAATGTGTTCAAAGTGTATTTCTTCTTTAAAGCCACCTCAAATATTTAGTTATTTCATCAGCTATATTGGATACAAAAAAATTCATGAGCATACTTGCTGTAGCAAAAAGTCAATGCAGTTAAGAGTGATCCTGTCACAGCCACTTTTTGCATACATGTACAGCTATTCTTTGTTTTCAAAATTTTTTTAAAAAATTACCTAGTATTAATATTATTCAATTTCAAATAATAATTTTTCCTAAATATTTACAAGATTATAATTTCTCCAATTAAGAGAAGGGTAATCAAAAATGCTTTATTCAGTTGGATTTTCCCCCCAAATTTGAACTGTGCTTAGTTGTTTTTCAAAATTCTGATGTTTGACTCTGATGTAAATTCTTTAATGTAAGAATATAGACTCATGACCAAAGTTGGCTTCTAAACATGAAAAACAGATAATGGACTTGTGTAGTAAACAATTGTTTGCTATCACCAGATATTATATTTGAATAGTATCTTCAAATTCAAAGATTACACCTGAGGTAAAATGCCAAAAATATATTTGGCACAGGTAAGTGCAATGTCCTTGTGCTTTTCAATTACCAAAAAAAAACAAACCCAAAACCCCCCAAAACACTTTCAAGGTAATTAGCCATTTTGATTTGTTAAAAATGCTGTATTCTCTTTTTTCTTTATAGCACAAATAATGTTAATGTTAACTGCACATAAATAAATGTATTACACCTTTCTTACTGTAGTTATCAAATATCTAGAACAGCCAATTCAAAATTGACTGGTACTTAAGGAATGTGAGAATGTACAAAAAATACATTGAGATTAATTGGAATATTTTCCTGCTTTATAATGATTGAATCCAAATCTCTATAAAATAATGAATATGGATAGCACAAGAGTGAAGTTATCACTCATATTCTTAATCACCAAATCCCATTAAATTTATCATGCACTCTTCCTCACTTTTATGAAACATGACATTCATAAGTTGTTTGGACTAAAATTAAAAGAAAAATGTACAATTACTTTCATTTCAATCCTCTCATACAGGTTTCAGAAAAAAGACCTTTAGAAAGCAAACATATCTGGGAGAAAAGAAACATCATATTCATAATTGCACCTTAATACGATTGTGTTTGCATTTTTTAAAAGTATCATTATATAACATATTTTAAAACTACAATTTATTGTAAGACAAAACATTGTTTTCCATTGTTTTTAAATGGGTCTTTCCTATATTTGTGAAGCCTATTAAAGCACTGTACACTGTATAATTTGTTTTTCTGCTCCAAAGCTAATAAAACTATGATGAAACATGTCATGGAAGGAAATCTATAATTAAGTAAATGTGGTTGTCACAGGTGAAGTTTATGATGCCAGATCTACCTTCTTTACCTGAACTGTTTTCCTCCCTGAATGGAATTATTGGCTGTGCTAGATACAGACAAGAACAAGAATATATGTAAATCCTATTTTGCTTTTTACTATATTATGGAGTTATTCATATTACACATCTAGTAACCAATAACTGCCTTGGTATCTCACAGTTTTTGTACTGCCTTTAACTTTGATATTTCCTTTCACCCTGACTTCATTCACGGGTTGCAGAAAATCAATATGATTTTATATATCTTAAAGTTAGTGTTGCAACAAAATTAGTCATTTCAAATGGACTCAAACATGTTAAAGATACAGATAGCAGTACTAAAAATTGTATTTACTAAGCACCCAGTGGATGCTGTAATATAGCTGAGAATAACGATACTGTATCCTTCCTGGGGATGTTACACATTACTTTAAAAGGTTGTTCATCCCATAAAAAAATGTATTTGATATAATCTCACCACTAAATGAGTTGAGTCAACATTTTCCCAACATTGTATTTTAAAATACAGTAATCAAACTGCCAACAAATAAAGACATGCTCCTTATTTTAACTATCCATAAGTTGGTTCAACAATCTGAACACTGTGACATTTCTTAATTTCCCACATTCTCTAGACTGCAATATCTTTGTGAATAGAGAGCATATTTACCAACTCTAATGTACTGCAAGTGCCTAGTACAGTGCCCTGTACATAGTAAATGCTAAATAAAAACCATTGATTGATTCTAGTTTTTCAATTATCAATTGCATTTAGTGCTGGAGATATTTTGATTTACTGTATCTTTATTTTAGTGAATTGAGTAGATTGTACCTGACTTCAAAACCCTTTTCAATACATAATTTAAAATAGGATATAAAGTGCCATAATATTTCTTTAATTTGAAGTAAAGTGCACTATTTGTGTGAATATTAATAGGGAGGAGAGATCCTGTTATATTTTAGAGAAAATTTAACTAAAGTAGTTCAATTGGCTTGAACCTAAAAACATATCCTTGAATCTTTAGTTAGGATTGTATCAGTAACACCGGTATCACACATATGTAATTTCTGAAGATTCAAGATCACTTAGTTTTCCTTCAGCCCAAGATGTGAGATTTAGCAAACGGTTTACACAGAAAGGAAAAATAACATTAGTAAAGCTGTCTTTTATAAGCTTTAAAAAGTCTAAACCAATATTATCCTAAATTTGCTCTTCATGTCTACTTTTGCACTAAAGATGTGGAATAGCCTTTTGATCTTTTGAATCTGCCAGTTCAAATTGGAACTCCACTTGAATTGATTGAGATGAACTATTACCAAAAAGCTGAAGGAACTGAGTTAATCACATACGTTAACCCATGTAACTGCTAGATACTGAATCTTTCAGTTGGAAAGTTTAACCAAAAATCCTGTGAATTTTAGTCAATAAAAGAGCAACTGGCCAATGACAATATTTTAGGCTGGAGATCATGTACTTTATACTTGGAGTGATGCTAGGGCACTGAATATGGTCACCTCTCCCAGTACCTGAAATGTCAATTCCGTATCTGGGAACTCAAAAATGGGGATGAAATTTGAAAAAATGATATGCCTCATCTCTATTTCCAACCGGCTCCAGAACTATTACTGGGTTCAGGGATTCTAGAGCAGAGCTATCACCTCAAATTCAACTCCTCTTTCTTTGTGTTTGTGCAGTATTTTAAGTGCTTACTATATGACAGACACTAATAAGTTCTGGGGTAGTTACAAAATGATCAGATTTGACACAGTCCTTGTCTCACCCAAGACTCACAGTCTTAGTCCTCATTTCACAGATAAGGTTACTGAGGCTTAGAGAAGTTAAGAGACTTGCCCAAGTTCACCAAGCAGACAAGTAGTAGAGTTGGAATTCAGGTCCTTGGACTCCCAGGCCCATGCTTTCATTCATTCATTCATTCATTCATTCATTCATTCATTCATTCATTCATTCATGTTTATTAAGCATTTACTGTGTAAAGAGCACTGTACTAAATGCTTGGGAGAATGCAGTACAACAGTAAGCAGTAACGGTGACGTTCGCCATTCACAATGAGCTTACAGCTCGAGGGAGAGGCAGACATCAATACAAATAAATTACAGATAGCACATAAGTGCTGTGGGCCTGGGAGTGGGGATGAATAAAGGGAGCAAGTCAGGGTGATGTAAAAGGGAGTGGGAGAAGAGGAAAGGAGGGGTTAGTCAGGGAAGGCCTCTTGGAGATGTGCCTTCAGTAAGGCTTTGAAGATAGGGAGAGTAAATGTCAGTTGAATTTGAGGAGGGAGGGTGTTCCAGACCACAGTCAGGATGTGATGGCACATGATGGCAAGTGAGGCATGCAGGGGATCAGTGGCGAGAGAGATGGCATTAGAGGAGCTAAGGCCATAAGGTATTAGGAGAGTAGAGAGGTAAGATAAGAGGGGGCAAGGTGTTGAACTGCTTTGAAGCAAGTGTGAGGAGTTTTTATTTGATGAGGAGGTGGATGAACAACCACTCAAATTTCTTGAGGAGTGGGGAAACATGACCTGAATGTTTTTGTAGAAAAATGAACTGGGCAACAGAGTGAAGCATTGACCTGAGTGGAGAGAGACAGAAGGTTGGGGGGTCAGAGAGGAGGCTTACACAGTAATAGAGGTGGGAGAGGTTAAGTAACTGTATTAAAATTGTAGCAATTTGGATGGAGAGGAAAGAGCAGAGTTTAGTGATGTGAAGTTGGAACCAACAGATTTTAGTGATGGATTAAATATGTGGATTGAATGAGAGAGAAAAGTCAAGGATAACATCACGATTATGGGCTTGTGAGACAGGAATAATGATGGTGGCATCTACAGTGATGGGAAAATGATAGGAATCACAGGGTTTGGATGGGAAGATTAGGAGTTCAGTTTTGGTCATATAAGCTTGAGGTGACAGGAGGGCATCCAAGTAGAGATGTCTTGAAGGCAGTAAGAAATGCAATATTGCAAAGAGGGAATGAACTCAGGACTGCTTATGTAGATTTGGGTATCATCCTCGTAGAGGTGGTAGTTGAAGGCATGTGGGCAAATGAGTTTTCCAAGGCAGTTTTCTTTCCCCAAGGCCACAGTTTTTCTAGCAGCCTTTCCTGAGCAAAAAAACAAGAACGAAAAACCAACCAGTGGAGCATTCTGTAAAAATGTAAGGACTAGAAAATATTTTGGTAATCTGCAGCCAAGTCCTAAAACTCCAATATACCTTGTATACCTTGAATTTCTGGAGCATTTTTATGTTTTCAAAGTTAGTTATTTTACTTATCCCCATTTTGCCTTCACAATATCTTTGTGAGGTAGATGAATCAGTTATTTTAATTTCCATTGTATAACTGAAAAAACAAAACAAAGCCACAGAGTGTTTAAGTGACTTTCAGTCACCCAGTAGACTAGAGAACTATATTCAGGTGATGGAATCTCCCAATGAGAATGAGAGATATGAAGGAATTGATTATAGTGGTACAATCTTTTATCCCTGCCAGTCATGTTCCTTATGGGCTTGGAGTGCCATGACCAAATTGACAGGCAGTCCTGCTTCAAATATATTATGACTAACTCCTCCTGGGATCCTGCTTCAAAAATATTAATACTAACAATTCCTGGGACTTTGACCAGTATACCTCACTTGGTAAATTCACTCTTCGAGTCAATTAAGGCAGCATTTAGCAATAAAATTATGGTATTGAATGAACACTTAATTATACACCTAGTTCTGCTACAACATGCTTTTACTCTGTTTTGGGAAGAATGTTAAGAAACTAAGGAACATCCATCTGACAGCATAAATCTTTTTTGGACTGCAGTGTCGAAGAAAAAAAATACCTAAAAACCCTCAGAAGAGGAACTGTCACAATATACGCTGTCCTTAATGCAAAGTTTTGCAAGAATATAAGACCTGTATTACAGGATAACTGGGTGCACTCTTTTCAATTCATTAATTCACTTCACAATAAATTAAAATTTGGCATCATTTCTAAAAGTATATATTTACTGGGAAAATCAGCATCTTGTTGAAATTCACAAACCAATGAATCCTTCTAAACTCACACATGGCCCTCCAAGGTAAAAGTATCAAAGAGGTTGCAGTGGTCAGAAATTTCATCATCTATACAGGAGGGTCTGTGAATCCAGAGTGATACCACAAATTCTCCTGATTTCTGCACACAGCTCATGAGCCACTAGATTTTAAGAGATGTAAAGAGCAGTGTCGGTTGAACTCTCCTAAGTGCTTAATACAATGTTACACACAACAGACACTGAATAAATAATACAGATTAATTGATGAGCCATAGAGGGGGCATAAACACTTGGCATTTATTGACAAAGTAAATCCATATTATCCATCCAGTTACTGTAGAAATTCTATGCTTTTCCTACAGATTATTAAAATGATGGCCTGCACCGTGGTTCATGAATTGCCCAAAGCAATCCGGGAAATCCTTTATAATATCTGTACTCTCAATTTCACTACCCCTTCCCCCCAAAAGATGTGTAGGATGAAAGGAAGGAAACTTAGAGAAGAGATCTAAGAATAAAAGAATAAATAACAAGGCTGTTTTCTTAAGAAAATATTTAGATCTTACTCACCCACACTAGCCTGAGTTGTATGACACCTGACAATTTCCTCTGATAGTACAGAGAAGCACACCTCACCCAGGTCAAAGTACAAATTACTACCTTTATATTCACATTGACCGACACACATTTACAAGCTCTTAAAATAGTTGTCTTAACTGTATTTTCCTTAGACTTAAGTGTGGCCCCAGGAGACAGACAAGTAGTTATTTTCATGACTGATCTAAAGAATATTTATGAACTGAAAAGCTTATTTATAGAATAAAGCCCAAAGGCTCATCAGATATGGCACCATGCTGTGTTAGGAGAAAATTAAGCGAAAACCATTTTGTATTGATAGTTTAGCTCTCTCAAGCAGATTTTCTATTTTTCTGTGGATTTTATGTTTTATGCCTAACTCTACTCTTTTAATGTCCTTATCTTGCTCAACGATAATAAATACTAGCATAATTGACATTTATTTATATATATGTACTTATGTATAATAAGCAGTTTTCAAAAATGTATTTGATTCCATCTTCATAAATGATTTCATTTATGTTTTATTTGAATCAATTATATGTGCTTATGTGACTGCTATTATTTTTGAAGTTGTGACTTCTGAGACTGTTGGTCCAAACCACAATTATCCTGAAATCATGCTGCTCCTCTCATGTTGTATATTTTTGTTTGTCTTTTCCTATGTGCCTGTTGCCAACCCTTTCTTCTCCTTCGTTAGGCTGCAAATCCCTTGGGTGCTGGGGACATGTCAATAAGAAAGCAGGAATAGCTAACAAATTGTGAATTTTGTCTAGTGGCATAAAAGTAGAAGCATTGATAATAGTATTTATTAAAAGCTAATACTGCTACGTCTTTGCTACTAAACAAAACTCACAATTTGTTAAGTATTCCTGGCTTTCTTGTTGACATGTCAAGTCCATGTCCTAATCATCCAAGTCAGTTATGAAAAATATTCCAATCTGCCAAATTAGCACAACAGCCAATTACACACATTGTATTAATAGGATTTAGCTATTATTGCAGGACATACTTCACTTTTGCAGAGTTGAAGGATATGTTAACTTCCAAACAAGACTCATGATGTCTAGCAGGGATGTTCAGAATGGGGGCTGACCCACTTCACATTTATTCTGTCAGAATATAATTAAGCAATTAGACATGACATTGTGTACTATAGTGTAGAAATAGCACTGCATTTAGGATATGTTTTTCACCAATTGGAGGAATACTCCAGAAATCCAAAATAATGGCTTTATTCAAATTTATTCTTAACTGTTACACCACAAAAACACTGACAAAACAAGTCTCACTGACCCTATTTTTATTTGCTCATAAAAAGTGAAAAGAACATAAACAATTATCTGACACTGGAACAGTAATGTGAAAACATGGCATTTGGTACCAAAGGAATGTGTCAGCAAAAGGGAGTTGTTTAATAGAATCCAGCTTGAACTATGGTTTTGTCAGTCTTTATGAGAAGGAGCTTGGCCTAGCAGAAAGAGCATGGGCCTGGGGGTTGGAAGACCTGGATTCTCATCCCAGCTCTGCCATCTCAGCTCTGCCACATTCCTTCTGTGTGGCCTTGGGCAAGTCACTTAACTAAGCTTTGCCTCAGTTTTTTCATCTGTAAAATGGTGATTAAATTCCTGTTCTCCCTCCTACTTAGACTGTGAGCATCACGTGGGATGGGATCTGTGTCCAATCTGATTAACTTTCTATCCCAATGATTAAAACAGTGCTTGGCTGTTAACGAGTACTACCATTATTAAGCACCTGCCCATTAGTTTCAAGAATTTTCACCAGTCTTCTCTCATCTTCAGCTTCCATCTGGGAAGACCATTTCTATGTCCTCCCTCATTAAATCCTATCTTCTAGGTTGTGCCAATCACCTTTGGTTTTTTTGTAAATTCAGTCACACCTAGGACCTTGGATGTATACACATTAACACATAATTCATACATCAATTTTTCAATACTTTTGCTGTATGACTAATATCTGTGATTTTCCTCCTGTTCTCAAAAGGATACCCAAACATCTGCTCTATTTGTGAAGAATGGAATAACCCAAAAAATGGTGGACTTTTTTTTAAAAACAAAATCTCAAATGATTAGGCCTGGAAGTAGATAGGCTGGAGATGTTAGGAAAAAACTGGACAGTTGGTCTTGAAGCAATCCAAAATATGGGGGTCTCTTGGAGCAGAGGCTTGATAGAGATTGTAGCATTAAAATGTAAGAGGACGGATCCAAGTACACGACAGTAATAAGGGGACTTTTTGTGTGCACATGTAATGGAAGGAATTGACAGTTAAGCATTCACTTTATCAGCCAATCCCACACAAATCTCACCTCCAGGAGTGTCATATCTGAAGATGAAATTCAGGTACATATTAAAACTTTTCTAATATCCACCACCATCCAACCCTTTGGTCTCTGTCATGTCAGCTAAGTATTTAGAAGCTGTTGTAGTATTCTGTTCCTTTCTGATTTACTTTCACGTAGCCATTCTGTTTAGGATTTTATCCTTGATGTTGGAACCTGTTGAGGATTGTTCCATCTCTTTCAGACTCTTTCCTTATGGGGGGGAGGGGAGGGTGTGTGTGTGTGTGTGTGTGTGTGTGTGTGTGTGTGTGTGTGTGTGTACACATGCATAAATAGATATAGCAAAAGAAAATTGTAAATTTAAGAAGGCAAAGAAAAACTAGCAAAGTAAAATATAAACCAAAATATAGTAAAACCAAAATATAGTAAAACCAAAATCTTAATGGAAACTTTTCTTAGGCTGCTTAAGCAGTTGAACTATCCAATGTACTCCCAATCCTTTTTAAGATAATGTAATACTTCATATTTTTCATGTAAAGATATTGGTAACTGAAACTAGATAAAAACTTTATTTTACCTTTAAACTAATACCTTCTGTTATTAAAGTTCAATTTTACAGAAAATACATTTAGTATTTCAGAAAAAAATAAGTCAAACATTTTGTTTCAATGTTTTTGTGAATGCCTGTAAGATGTGTAACGTATACATATATATATATATATGTATGCTTGTAAGATATAAGGTATTTCTCATATATAGAGATATATATTCCCTGTTCAAATAAAAATGATAAATGCAATGTTTTTCTTAATATAAATTCATAATATAAATTTAATTCATTATAATTTAATAAAAATTCATCTCTAACCAGTGCATAATCTCTACCCTCACCAACTCTGCTTTCCCTTTATCTGACCACAACCTTCTCACATGCCTCCTCTCCCACAGTCCTCCTCGCCATAAATCTGTGCTACTCCCCTCCCACCATAGAATCCTCTGATCTCTGGACTTAACCCAATTTTCTCAATTCGTCATGCCCCACTTAGCCCCCATACCCAATCTACCCATTGTTGATAATCAAATAGACATTTTCAACATCTCCCTGTCTACTGAACTCTACTCACTCACTCCTGTAACACTAATCTTCAGTTCTGGATCACCTGTACAGTGTACATCCTTCAATCTTGTACTTGAGCTGCAGAACATTGCTGGCAGAAACATAAATATCAGGCCGACTTTGTCACTTCAAGTTTATCCTTGCTTGCTTTAACTCTGCCCTTTCCTCTACCAGACAAAACTATTTCTCTTCCCTTATTGACATCCGTGCCAGTCACCCTTACCAGTTGTTGTAGACATTGAACTCCCTCCTCGGGATCCCTATCCCCGCACCTCCCCGATCCCTTGCTCCAGTGACCTGGCCATCAGGTATGAGCTCCCTAAAATACCTCTCAGTCTCCCCCCATTTTGGCCCCCTCTACCCTTTCCCATCCTTCCCAGCAGTATCTCCAGAGGAGATCTTCCATCTGCTCTCAAATGCCTCCTCCTCTACACACACATTGGACTCCATTCCTTAGCACCTTATAAAAACTATAGCTCACTCCCTTCTTCCCTCCACAGCCATCTTCAACTGTTCACTCTCCAGTGGGGAAGAAGCCACTGCCTTCAAACATGGCCACGTATCCCTCATCCTAAATAAACCCTCTCTTGATGCCACAGTTCCCTACAGTTATCACCCCATCTCCTTCCTACCATTCCTCTCCAAACTACTTGCGTTATCTACACCCATTGTCTCAAATTCCTCTCCTTCAATTCTCTCCTGGACCCTCTTCAATCTGACTTCCATCCCCTTCACTATACAGAAACTGCCCTCTCAAAGGTCACCAATGATCTCCTCCTTGCCAAATCCAACAGCTTCTACTCCATTCTCTACTCCAACCTCTCAGCTGCCTTCGACCTTGTGGATCATGGGCTTGAGAGTCAGAGGACATGAGTTCTAATCCCTGTTCCACCACTTGTCTGTAGTATAACCTTGGGCAAGTCACTTAACTTCTCTATGCCTCAGTTCCCTCATCTGTAAAATGGGGATAAGAGTTTGAGTCCCACATGGGACAACCTGATTAACTTTTATCTACCCCAGCATGTAAAAGAGTGCTTGGCATATAATGTTCAATAGTATTTATTCAATAGTATTTATTGAGCGCTTACTATGTGCAGAGCACTGTACTAAGCACTTGGAATGTACAAATCGGCAACAGATAGAGACAGTCCCTGCCCACTGATAGGCTTGCTTAAATTCCATAATAATAATTATCACCCCCTTATCCTAGAAACATTATTCCCATCTTGGCTTCACTGATTCTGTCCCTTACTGGTTCTCCTCTTATCTTCCTGGACATTCATTATCAGTTTCCTTCATGGGTTCCTCCTCTGCCTCCCACCCCTTAACCGTGGGGGAGGATCCCTCAAAGTTCAGTTCTGGGTCACCTTCTAGTCTCCATCTAAACTCATTGGCTTCAATTACCATCTCTATGCAGATAATACCCAAATCTACATCTCCTCCCATGACTTCTCCCTCTCCTCAGATTCACATCTCATTCTGCCTTCAAGACAGCCCTAGCAGGAAGTCTTCCCATCACCTCAAACTTAACATGTTAGAAACAGAGCTCCTTATCTTCCCACCCACACCCTGTCCTTTCCATGACTTTCCGTCATTGGAGATGGCACCACCATCCTTTCCACCTCACAAGCCCATAATCTTGGTGTTATCCTTGACTCCTCTTTCTAATTCAACCCACATATTGAATATACCATGTTAATACAATCACTCATCATATCCTGCCTAGATTAATGCATAAGCCTCCTTGCTGACCTCCCAACTTCCTGGCTCTCCCCAGTCCAGTCCATAACTTCACTCTGCTGCCTGGAACATCTTTCTAAAAAAGCGTTCAGGACATATCACAATCTCTCCTCAAAAATCTCCAGTGGTTGCCTATCCACATCTTTATCAAACAAAAACTCCTCACCATTGGCTTTAAAGCACTCCATCACTTTGCCCCCTCCTACCTCAACTCACTTCTGTCTTTTTAGAACCCAGCCCACACACTTTGGTTCTCTTGTGCTAACCTTTTCACTGTGCCTCAATTTTTCCTGTCTCGCCACCAAGCCCTGGCCCATGTCCTGCCTCTGGCCTGAAATGCCATCAGTCCTCGAATCTGACAGACAATTACTCTCCCTTGCTTCAAAGCCTTATTGAAGGCAGATCTCCTCCAAGAGGCCTTCCCAGACTAGGTACCACTTTTCCACATCTCCCACTCCCTTCTGCGTCACCCTAACTTGCTCCCTTTGCTCTTCCCCCTCCTCCCAACCCTACAGCATTAATGTATACACCTATAATTTTTTTATTTGTATTGATGTCTGTCTCTCTGCCCCCACCCCTCCCAGACTGTGAGCTCACTGTGGGCAAGGAACGTCACTTTATTCTTGTATTGTTTTTTCCCAAGCGTTTAGTATAGTGACTTGCACACAGTAAGCACTTAATGAATACTATAGAATGAATTAGTATATTCCTTATACTGCAAATTATGAGAAAGGTAGCTGGCTCTAAATGTTTAGTGTAGAATCCAAATCATACAAAATATTCAGTCAAAAAAGGAGATTGAGCCTTTATACAAGGAAATACACTATATAAAATGCCTTTAGATTTTCTTGATATAAAATCATTGCTTTTTCAGTGAAATTATACATACAATTTGTATAAAGCTGAAGAAAAATATCTGTTCTGTAAATCATTTTACTTTTACCCTTGTGATGAAAAATATTAAATTCTTATTCACAAATTGTTCTGATTTGTTTCTATAATAATAATAATGTTGGTATTTGTTAAGTGCTTACTATGTGCCGAGCACTGTTCTAAGCGCTGGGGTAGATACAGGGGAATCAGGTTGTCCCACGTGGGGATCACAGTCTTCATCCCCATTTTACAGATGAGGTAACTGAGGCACCGAGAAGTTAAGTGACTTGCCCAAAGTCACACAGCTGATAAGTGGCCAAGCCGGGATTGGAACCCATGACCTCTGACTCCAAAGCCCGTGCTCTTTCCACTGAGCCACGTTGCTTCTCTAAAACATATAAGGTTGTATAAACATAAAAGAGGGTAGTAAAACATACTACCCTCTAAGACTAGGCCACTACTGTGATTTATGATTATGATAAAATAAAAAGCTCCATATTTTGAGACATTTTAATTTTGTTTAGGTATTGTATTTTATTGTGCTCATATTCAGCAAGTTTGAATTTAAAACACAATATGTGATTTTGTTCAAAAGTAGATTTTATGTAATTTACATATGAATCAAAATCCTTATAAAATATCAAAGATAAATCAAGGATTAACCTATTTTGTGGTCAATTACATCATATCCATAGCAAGTTCATTTAGATTTAAAGAACAGTCTTAAATTGGCTTTTACAATAAATCAAAGTTAAGAATCAGCCAACTATAGATGACCTAGAATATTAGAGACCAAATGTTCGGAAAAAATTAATTGTATTTTTTAATTTCATAAGTACTTTCAAGAATTTTAAACTAAAAATAGTTTTAATACTGCAAAATTATTTGAAAAAATGTCAGAAAGGGGAAAAGCGCCACCTATTGATCATAATATGCAAATTTTTGCTGGTCTTTGAACTTGTCATATGTAACTACATTTCATATCCATGTCATATTAAGATTAAAAAAAAGAAAAATTTTAGTCATTTTTGACTCTGTTCTTTCAAGTGATGAAGATTATTTAGCTATTTATCTGGCTTTACTAATCTTGGAGGACTCTAATTTACAAGGATTGGCAGTCCTTTCAGGTGTATTCTAGGTTATTAAGCTATAAGTACCAAGTCTTAGCTAAATCTACATAATATTGATATGCAATAATAAGACCTGTGTATATTAAATATATTTCCACAAACTTTACTCTAAGCTCTGTGAACTTTTAAATATTCTTTTTTACCTCAACTAATTTTTCAAGTTGTTCATATATAATCAGAGTTTATAGAATTCTAATTTGAAATAATTGGATAGAAATATACATTATCCTTATTTTCAGCAAAAACATCTCACTGGGAGAACAGTGAAGAATTTAAAATTGAAAAGAAACTTAAACACATTACTGAATGAAAGATTATGCTCAACATTCGGACTTATGATAATACTATGCCAGATATATAACATGATGGAGATAATCAGAATTCCAGGAAATTGCAGCATTTTTACATAGTGTGATATTGAAATCTTAGGGCTCCATAATGGATCATTCATTGACCACTAGTTCAATGAATTGCATGGAAATTCGTGGACCATGTAGGTTAAAATAAAATGTAACTGTTATCATTCAAAATAAGATTTTATGTCTTAGTAAAATTGGGAAAGATTGACCTTCACATGAGATTTTGCTGTTCTTGCATTACAATCTGAATATCAATAGAAAACTGATTTTAATCCACACAAAGGAAATCTTTCATCCTCTCAGTGAATAGGAAACTACTGTACCTCATTACCCCAAAATATCTAAAACCAAATGCTGTCCATATCTTATGCCACAGTAATGAATAATATTTTGGGCATTTATAAAATTTAAAAACAGCATCTTAGATGTTTTTCACAAAAAATGTAATTAATATTAACATACATATGTCATAACCAAGAACATGATATTTAGGGGAAAGTAATTACTTCCCTCTTCATTTTAGCAATGAGACTAAAAAACTAAAATGGTTATTCTAAATTTAAGATAATTAGTATAGTAGCAGAAGTGGAAAATGTGATAGGATATTGGGATGCACATTTGGTTAAAGAAGATTACCCTGAAACAATATTTATTTGCACATCCTCTATACATTAAAGTGTAACTGTAATGTCTCCCTTTTACCAGTCTTACTACAGAACTTTATAGATCCTTTGTTCTTTTCCAGATCAATAAAGTAACAAGGGGATGACTATTAATATATTTTTTTGCATCTGCACAGTAAAAACTTTTAAATATTAAAACGAAGTATTACAGCCCATATATCATCTACTCTTACAAGACAGGAATGACAGTATTAAGATGCACATTCAGGATAGCACTCTTTCTACTTTGAACGCTGTCAAGAACAAAGTGCTTTATAGACTTAAAATAAATCTAGGTACTAATCCATTGAATTTCTGACAACAGGAGCCCAAGGTTTCCATGCACTTAGCTGAGTACTGCATAAGAGCTTGTGCATTATTTATGTCCACTAATGGTGTTGCAATGCTCTTTGTGTGAAGCAGTGACAGTGCAATCTGCTAAGATAGCTGCCGCTGTGGACAAAGTCATATATTTTCTTGAGCTTGAATTTTTGACAGAATGCTCTATTAATGCCAATTCTGCTTAAGTAAATGCTGAACAGGGGTGAGTTTTCCATTTTTCCCCTTCTCTTATTATTTAAGAAAACAGTACCATAAAACGGAAAGTGATGTTCTGGGTTTTGTTGAATTTTTCAATACAATAGCAGCTCTGATAAAGGTCACTACTTTTTTGCCGACTTTTATGATTTTGTGTGATGGTCCACAGACTCAATAGAAAAGCTCTTAGCATTGGAAAGGGAGGTGCTATTAATTCCAGTTTCAGTGCCATTATACTCTTCAGTGGATCAATAGAATTAAATGAGCTGAGATATTAGGAAAATATTGAAAAAAGCAGGAGGGTTGCATTGTTTGACCAGGGTTGGGATGAGTAGAAAATAAAGAACCATCTATAGCAGCTGTCAATAAATCATGAGGATTGCAGACTGAACATAATGGAATACAGCACAAAGTTTGAAGTCTTTAAATGCCCAGGATATTTTCAAGCCTTTAAATTAAACATTTAAACATTTCACAACCAGAAAACAAACAAAAAAAATTTTCTTTTCTTTATATTTCCTTGCTATAGAATTAAAAAAAAATAGTTGCCATTTTTAATTGTAATAACCTTTATGGAAGCTTAGAGTGAAGAATAACTGATATTCAGATATTGAAAAAATGCGATTTTGTAACAAGATCATCCCACATAGTTGGGAAGAGATCCCTTATATGATTTAAGGCTCAAGATTATCTCCATTTGAAAATATCTAATCCCAATTTAATGAATAAAGCTACACATCGTAGACTGTCCAATCTTAGAGACTGGAGCTTCTTATCCCAATAATAGTGTTATTTGTTAAGCACTTACTATGTGCCAAACACTATTCTAAGCACTAGGGTGGATGAAAGATAATCAGGTCCATATGGGCCTCACAGTTTAAGTAGGAGGAAAAACAGGGATTGAATTTCTATTTTTGTAGATGAAGGAATTAAGGCACAGGTCATAGGTGGTTAAGTGGCAGAGATGGGATTTAGAACACAGGGCCTCTATCTCCCAGACCTGTGCTCTTTCCATTAAACCCTGCTGCTTCTCATAAATGCTTCATGTTCGAGAAAACATTTTTGTGAGTCATATATTATGTGAATGGTTCAGGGTTAAAAAAGTAAAACACCTACCTTCATAATTATAAGTTTATATCAATTTTTGTTTCAAAATATTTTCCTTCAATTATAATAATGATAATAATAATTATGGTATTTGCTAAATGCTTACTAAGTGCCAAGCACTGCTCAAAGCACTGGGGTAGATACAAGGTGATTACATTGTCCCATTTAGGGCTCACAGTCTTAATCCCCATTTTACAAATGAGGTAACTGAGGAACAGGGATGTTAAATGGCTTAACAAAGGTCACAGAGCAGACAAGTGGTGGAATCAGGATTAGAACCCACATCCTCTGACTCCCAAACCCATGCTCTTTCCACTAAACCATGCACTACATTGCAAACTTGTCACTTTTTTAATATATATGAATATCAAGGACATAAGAACATAGACTACAGAAAGATACTCAAACCTCTCCATGATGTTGAGCTGAAATGGGAAATTTGAGTAAAGTATTTTATTCTAAGACATTTGTAAAGTAAATCCTTCGTGATAAGGTATGGGAATAGAAAACTGATTGATAACAGAGATATCTCTGGCATATAAAAATAGATCAGACAGGCATACAGCAATTAGAAATTGGATAGTATCTAAAATCAAATATTGTAATAATGAGAAACAAAAATAATGCCACTCACTGGGGGTAAAAGTGAATCACTGTGGAATGGATAGTCAGTCACATGTGGATGATATTAGTTGAATTTGCACACTTTGAAAAATATCTCTCAGAAATATCTTCAAGAAAGATCAATATATTTATATATCACAAAATGTTATTTGATCTTTGATTTTATGTAAATGATAATTACAACTGTGATACCTAAGTGCTTCTAAAGGGCTAAAATCTATGATTACTACTGAGTTGGATGCTGAATAATTGTATCAGACACAATCCCAGACCCAAACAGGTTTCAGAGGCTGGAAGAGAGAATGGTATTTAATCCCTGTTTTACAGATGGGAAACTGAGGTTCAGAAAATATAAGTGATTTGTCCAAGGTCACATAGCAGGCAAATGGAAATGCCGAAATTAGAAAGCCCAGGTCTCCTGAGTCCCTGAGTCTCTTCCCAGTAGACCACACTACTTCCTAGGTTAGGTTTGCCATTTTAAACATTTTAAATACTTGCTCATTAAAAAAGACAATTTCAAAAATTATATTTGCAAAGGTATTAATTCACAACATTGGTAAATCATTTTACATCTTCTAGAGGAGTTCCAAGAGTAGAAAATTTCCACCCCTATTATGAGTGGAGCTGAATTTTCCAGTGGGGGAACTCTGGAAAAAGCTTGAGTCTGGTTTGACATTCTGCCTCTTCTGATGATCGCATGTCTTGTCTAGCATGGATCCCTATTGGAATATGTTTTTAATAAGGTGAACTGTTTTCTTCCTGCCATAAACTATTCTGGGTTAAAATGAAGGTTGTGGAGGTAATTTGGAGCTGTTTCAGTCTAAAGCCTTTTCAACTTCCATTTCCAAAAGCTTTAGGATGTCAATGCCACCTAATACGTAGTGAGTGGCTTTTGTTATTAGACAATCACACATTTGCAGCTTTACACTTTTCAGATTTAAATATCATTCTATAACCTTATGATTTACATCTTTCAGTATTATTTGGATGGTTGTGCAAAACAAAAATGTAGGTTTGGTGCAGAATTGTTGAAGAGGTAGTTGGGGAGTATAGCCTGGAGAGAACAGAAATGAATTTGTTATGGTATTTATATGTCAAAAAAATGATGGTATTTGTTAAAAACTTACCATGTGCTAAGCACTGTTCTAAACTCTGGGATGGATACAATATATTCAGGTTGGACACAGCCCCACCTGGGGCTCAGTCTTAATCCCCATTTTATAGATGAGGTAACTTGATTCTATTTATTGCTATTGTTCTTGTCTGTCCATCTCCCCCAATTAGACTGTAAGCCCGTCAAAGGGCAGGGACTGTCTCTGTTACCAATTTGTACATTCCAAGAGCTTCGTACAGTGCTCTTCACATAGTAAGCGCTCAATAAATACTATTGAATGAATGAATGAAGCACAGAGACCTTGCCAAAGGTCACACAACAGACAAGTGGTGGAGCCAGAATTAGAACCCAGGTCCTCCTAGCTCCCAGGCTCATGCTCTATCCACTATACCATGCTGCTTCTCACTTTGCCATGCTGCCTTTCAAGCGCAGTTATGAACACTGGACTAGAGATGGGTTAATAAGGCTGAACACAGACCCTGTCCAAAATGAGGTTCACAGTTTAAATAGGAGGGAGAACAGGTATTGAATACCCATTTTACAGTTGGGGAAGTTGTGGCCCAGAGAAGTTAAGTGACTTGTCCAAGGTCACACAGCAGTTAAGTTGCAGTTTCAGGATTAGAACCCAGGTCCTCTGTCTCCCAGGCCCATACTTTACTCCTTGCTTCCCTGGAAGCTTTACTGGAAGAAGTATGGTTTCAGAAAGGCTTTCTAGTTTGGGAGAGTTGTGGTCTGAAAAATTGCAGAAGAAGGTAATTCCAGGCCCCTGGAAAGAAGAGGAGCAAGTGGCTGGCAGAGGGAAAGATGAGAAGAAGACAGAATGAGTAGCTTAGTTTGAGAGGAGTGAACAGTGAAAGCTGCTTTGTAGTGGGAGAAGAAGGTGGAAAAGGAGGGAAAAAGTTAATTGAGTGTTTTAGAGGAAATGGCCAGAAATATTTGCTTGAAGGCAAGACGAATGGATGACAACTGAAGGTTTTGGAGTTGGGTGAAATCTGGCTGAAAGCAATTTTAGAAAAATGATCAGGAGTGTAATATTAACTGAAGAGGAAAGAGATGAGAGGTAGGGAGATATAAGCAGAACATATAAACATTTATACACAAGCACATATGGAAATACAGACCATACATTAAAACATATTCCTAGTGTGAGACTATTGTGATAAAGGGAGGGCACAAAAGTTGCAAAGACCACAATAACAATGTCAGCAACAATGATTTAGAGGGACTTGAAGCAGGAGGAGGGTAGTCCTTCCAGCTCAGTTTAAGAGAACGACATGTATCTTTATAATAACCTGGATATAATTGATTGGTAATATCCCTGAAATTTTCAACTGCAGTATTCTATGTAATTTGCTCAATTGTCTTCTCATAAAGTGTGTGAAAATAAGTAGTCTAGGTATTAATAAGGAACCATTTTAGGATTAAACTGTGACTTAAAATTTTTAAATTAACATCACTTGTAAATATGTAACAGATATTAACATATCATGAGATTAACATATCATGAGATTAACATATCATGAACAAAAGATCTTAATTCCCTTTACAATAACATTTTTGTTTGTTCATCTGCTCATTCTGCTAGCACCTGTGGATTACTGACAGTCTGTTAGTTGGAACGTAAAGGGCTTCTAAGTATTAAAGAAATTCAACAGTCTTATTCCCTTTGTGACATGTTGGAAAGTTATTCATGAATTGTTTATGTAGCTCTTAGTATGCTTCTAATTAAACTGGTAGCATCACGCTTGTTTAAAGCTCATCTAGACCCTCCATTCTGGATACATATGCGCTAAGAAACAAATACATAGAGGTAGAAGACTGTAAGAGCACCTTGTGGAAATGAGAATAGTTTCTGTCTAAAGCTTCTCTCCTCGTTGCTAATCATTACTTCCTTAAATTTTTTTTGGCTTAGAGTAGGCTTCGGCAGTTGTATTTTTGTAGGATACAAACCTTCAACAAGAATGCCAAGAAAAATTTCCAATATGTAAAAACCTAAATTCCCAAAACCTTTGTTATGCTGATCAAATTAGCTGCTATTATATTTAGTGGGCAACCCAATATTATTAAATTTAGTTCAGGCGTTCAGAAAGTGGATGGATTTAGGATTAAGGAAGAATTAAGGATACAAGAGGAGAATCAGTTATTTTGAATGGGAATAGGATGAATGATAGACTGACCCACATTATGGTTTACATGAAGAGAGAAGCAGCGTGGCTCAGTGGAAAGAGCACGGGCTTTGGAGTCAGAGGTCATGGGTTCAAATCCTGGCTCGGCCACTTGTCAGCTGTGTGACTTTGGGCAAGTCACTTAACTTCTCTGTGCCTCAGTTACCTCATCTGTAAAATGGGGATTAAGACTGTGAGCCCCACGTGGGACAACCTGATTGCCCTGTGTCTACCCCAATGCTTAGAACAGTGCTCTGCACATAGTAAGCGCTTAACAAATACCAACATTATCATTATTATTATTATTATTATTGTTATATATGTAAATAGTTGTTAATCATAATAAGGACTATTGTTGTTATTTCCCTACTACTAATAATGAATATCTCTCTTAGGCAGTTATTATATGCCAGGCACTGTCTTATGCACTGATGTAGATTCAAGATAATCAGGTTGGACCCAGTTCCTGTCCTATATGGGGCTTACAATCTTAGTGGGAGGGAGGACAGGTATTGAATCCCTATTGTACATATGAGAAACTAAAGCAAAGATAAGTTGTGACTTTCCCAAGATCACACACCAGGCAAGTGGCAGAGCCAAGATTTGAACTCAGGTTCTCTGACATCCAGACTTGTGTTATTTCTCCTAGGTCATTCCTCAAAAATTTCCATCCCATTTCCTCAACCAACTAAAACTCTTTACTATAGCTGCAAAACATTCAATCATCTCTGCCAATCCTATCCTACCTTATTATTTCCTTCTAAAACCTAGTCCACACACTTTGTTCTCTAGCATGAACCTACTCACTGTACCACAAACTTCTCTCTCTTGCTGCTGACCCCTTTCCCTCTCCCCCTCATATCCACCAGACCATCACTCTCTTCAGCTTCAAATATCTATTAAAATTATATCTCTTCCAAAATGTCTTCTCTGCTCAACCTCTCTTTTTCTTTCCCAATTCTTCAACCCCTTAGTACTTGGGTCTGTACCTCTTAAGCACTAATAATGATAATAATAATAATAACGTTGGTATTTAAGCGCTTACTATGTGCCAAGCACTGTTCTAAGTGCTGGAGTAGATACAAGGTAATCAGGTTGTGAGATGTGGTAATTGATGAGTATAAATGAGGTAACTGAGGCACCAAGCAGTTAAGTGACTTTCCCAAAGTCACACAGCTGACAGGAGGCAGAGCCAGAATTAGAACCCGTGACCTCTGTCTCCTAAGCTTGTGCTGTTTCCACTGAGCTACGCTGCTTCTCTGTAGCAGGTCATGAGGGATGAGAAATATCATCTGACTTTTGGTTTACTATTCCATGTAGTTCCCCTAACCATCACCTCAGAACCACTGCAACACTTTGTTTATTGAGGACCTGTATATAAAGCACTGTGCTAAGTGTTTGAGGAAAATACAATAGATTTAATATGCATGATCTTTGTCTCCAATGAGCGTAGAATCAAATGGAGAAGACAGAAATAAAAATGCATTAAAGTAGGGGATGCAACTTAGCATAAGGATATGTACAATAAGTACTGTGTGGGAGTGTAATTTCCAAAGTGCTTATGAAGAGTGGATTGAATCAATAGGTAACAGAAGGGAGGGAAAATAGCAGGGGCACATGAGAGCATAGTCGGGAGAGGCTTACTAGAGAATCAAATATTTTAGGAGAACTTGGAAGATGGTGGAGAGTGGTGGTCTGTTGGATGAAGAAGCAGGAGTTTAAGGCAAAAAAGGAACAAGAATTGACAGCAAGAGAGATAAGATCAAGGTGCAGTGACTAGGTTGGTATTAGAGAAGTGAAGTATGAGCTCGGACATAGGTTCTTTGGGGAAATGAGTGGGCAGAGAGTTGACTGAGTACTTAAAGCCACTGGTAAGGAGTTTCTGCTTTATGTGGAAATGAATGGGTAACTGTTGGATATTTTGAGGAGTGAACAGACATATCCAGAATGATTTTCTAGAAAAATATGGAAGCAGGGTAAAATATTGACTCCAGAGGATTGAAGGGAGGTCAGTAAAAGCTGATTCAGTATCTGAGATGGGATGTGTGTATGGATGGATCATCATGGTAGTAGTTCGGATGAAGAGAAAGATGTAGGATCTACAAATATTGTGAAGCTAGAACCAAGATTGTTGGCTGACTGAATATTCTGACTGAAGGATAAAGGTGAATAAAGGATGGAGATGCTGTCAACAGTGATGGAATGTCATGGGGAGGACAGGGTTGGGTGGAAGGATGAGAAGTTCCCTTCTGGATGGGTTACATTTGATATGTCTGTAGTACATCCAAGTAGAGGTGTGCTGAAGGCAGGAGGAAATGTGAGATTGTAGAGGAAAAGAGAGATGGTGTTTCAAAGGTATATTTAGGAGTCATCTTAATAGAGATGCCAGCTGAAGATTGAGTTGATAAGTTCTCTAAGGAAATGGGTACAAAATATATCAATTATTCACTCATGAACTCACACGGGTAACACTTCTGGACACACTGACTTTCATACTTTAATATTTCAGCACTTATTTTTTGATAAAGTCTCTTATGAAACCAAAGAACTTCGAATCTATAGTGATATCCAACTTTCAATAAATGTATGAAATTATTGACCTTCCATAGGCATGATATTTATGTTCTTCAACATGAAGTGTTGTCACAGTGGAAAGGTCATAGTTCTGGGAGCTAGAGGATGGTGGCATCCAATCCCAGATCCATCATTTACCCAGTGTGACTTTGGGTAAGTCACAACTTATCTGTGCCAAAGTTCCCTCATCTACAAAAATGGAAATTCAATACCTGTTCTCCCTCCTACTTAGACTGTGAGCCCCATGTGGGACAGAGACTATACCCAACCCGATAGTCTTGTAAGTACCTCAACACTTAGTACAGTGCTTGGCACTTAGTAAGTGTTCAACAAATACCACAAATTAGAATTATTACTACAATGCGATAATAATGATTATAATGATAATAATGCCATTTATAAACACTTTTAAATGTCGTGGTGAGGTATATACAAGGTAATCTAGCAGTTTCACCATATATATATAGAAGCATATTTCAAGGTAGAATTACCACAAGGCCTTGGAACACAGTCAGGTTACTGAAACAGTGCTCTTGGCAACCTAACTTCCCTGGGAAGAATATATAAGTAAAGTGGAGGTTAGTAGCAATCAATCAGTGGTATTTATTGAATGCTTACCATATCCATAGCACTGTAGTAAGCACTTGGGAGAGTACAATATAAGAGTGCTGGTAGACATGATCCCTCTCCACAAGAAGTTTAATATGAGCCCCAAGCAGCTATTGTTTGGTGAACAGGAAAGGCAGTATGGTCCCATATAAAATTATTACCATTTTCTACTATAATCTGACAAAGTTCTCCAAAATTAGCAGATAAGCTGATGCAGTATCTTGTTACCTGACCCATTGTCTAAATGGTTGAAACTCCATTAATTGCTACTTTAGCAACAAGAGAGCAGAGCCAAGGAAGGGGGAGTGGGACAGTCCGATAAACCCCCCTTCTACCCATCAATCAGTGGTCTCTCTGTCCCCTTCCACTGACACCACCCCCGCTGGAAACCCCTTTCACTTCCTAAAACGTATCCCCCAGAGGCACAGTTACTGTGGGTGCAGGGGTTATGGAGGTGAATATCCTGGGTGCCCACAACCCCTTCCTAGGAGTCCGGACAGAGCCTCTCCATTTTCCCACTCGCCCCTCCTCCCCCGGGGTGCAGGCAGAGTCATCCCTGGGGTGTCCCTGCAGTTTATTCTTGCCTTGTCCATAACCTTGGAGATGTGGTCCATAGGGCTGACAGATGGGGAGATTTGGTTTATATTGATTCTATCAGGGTCCTGTCATTAAGGACTGACTGAGAATGGTGCCAGCTTTCCCCTGTCAGTAAGGGCAAGGGAAGGGCCTTTTGAGATAGGGTGTTTGGTTTCTGGGATATTCTGATTCCTCATGGGGTCCCCAGGAGCAGTGGAGCTGAGATACCAGCATTCTTATTTAGCCAGTGGTACTCTAGCCTGCCCACCCATCTCTGTGGGGATGCACCTGTCCAAGGACTCATAGGACACCTGTGTGTCCCCCATGCCTTATCTACATCCCAGGAGTGAGGAACAATTCTGGGATTAAGAATACACTTGTGGATAAACAAATCAAATATCTTTGGCCACAAACTGCCCAGGCAAGCCTTAAACTTACTTGCCCCTCTAATGTCAAAAATGTTACCAAACCTACAGGGTCATGCCTCAAAGTAGTGTACAGGTCAGAAAACGTGTCAATCCACGGTATTTATTGAATACTTACTGTGCGCAGAGTAATGTACTAAATGTCTGGGAGATTACAGAGTTGGTAGATGAGTGCCCCGCCTACACGGAGCTCACAGTCTAGGGGGACTGACAGACATCATCAATAATATTGAGTGTTTACTGTGTGCAGAGCACTGTATTAAGTGCTTGGGAAATTGCAATACAGTAATATCAATAAATAAATTTTGTATTTAATAATGTTGGTATTTGTTAAGCACTACTATGTGCAGAGCACTGTTCTAAGTGCTGGGGTAGATACAGGGCAATCAGGTTGTCCCACATGAGGCTCACAGTCTTAATCCCCATTTTACAGATGAGGGAACTGATATACACATAGTTCTGTGTGGCTGAGGGTGGAATGACTATCAAGTGATTAAAGAGTGTGCAAATCTAAATGCATAGACAAGGCAGGAAGAAGAGAGGATAGGGGAAAAGAAGGTTTAACTGGGGAAAGAGAACTTATCCTTAAAAATCTCTCATGTTAGTCATGGCAAATGCCAAGATCTTTTTACCTTTTCATAGTCACCAGAGTGGGTCAAGAAGGCCCCTCCCATCAGCCCTGTCCAATAAGCTGGAGCAGATGTGCATATGCTAATCATGGAAATTGGCTGGATCCAGACACGCCCCAACCCATGTCAGATTGCATCATATGATTAGCAGATGTTCCAAATGAATGAGATCCCATCTCTGGGAACCAATCAGAGGACCCAGCTCATGAACACTTGTAACCTCTTCAACTCTGAAGAAGACGATCAGATAGGAGTGCCGATGCATGCCTGCGATCTAATCAAATATACTTTAAGCCATTTGCTCTCAAATTGGGTACCTGGAAAAATGTATTAAATCACTGAAGGTTCTTGTCTTGTCTTATGCTGTCATCTCTAACGCATAGTGACTTCATGGACACATCTCTTCCAGAATGTCCCGCCTCCATCTGCAATTGTCCTGGTAGTGTATATATAGTGTCTCCTTGGTAAAAATAAAGAAGTGGTTTACCATTGCCTTCTTCCTTGCAGTAAATTTGAGTCTCTGCCCTCGACTCTGTCCTTTGCTGCTGCTCCCCAGCACAGATAAGTTTTGACTGTAGCAGAATGCCTTCCACTCACTAGCTACCACCCAAGCTAGGAATGGAATGTAAGCCTTTGCATGACTCTCCTTCCCAAAGTGGAGACTGGTAGTGTACCAGAAACTCTCCAGGTGTGATCCTGAGAGGGGAATGATGTCTTGGAGAACTATGATTTCAAATAATATTTTGATGGAAGCAGTAAGATCAGGCACACAGCAGTCAGCAGAAGGGTGACTCTCTATCATTATTACTACTATTAATAACAATGGTTCTCATCCCAGTTTATCACTTACCTGCTGCATGACCTTGGGAGCAAGTCACTTCACTTCTCTGTGCCTTAATTCCTTCATCTGCAAAATGTGGATCCAATACCTATTACCTATTCTCCCTCTTACTTAGAATGTGAGCCCAATGAAGGCCCTAATTGTCTTGTATCTACCACAGTGCTCATTATGGTTCTTGGCACAGTTTAATTGCTTAAGAAATACCACAATTGTTATTATTATAATTAATTATAGTAACAGATTAGCAAATGAGTGAAAATGTAAATAGGTACATACATCAACCACATGTGCAACTATTCATACCATATTCATAAATGTACAACTATTCATACCATGGATATTATAATAATCAATCAATGGCATTTACTGGGCTACTGTGTGGACAGCACTGTACTAAGCACTTAGGACCACACAGTACAAAAGAGTTGATAAACACATTCCCTCCCCACAATGAGCTTACAGTCTAGACTATAAGGTCCTTGAGGGCAGAGATCAAGACAGATCATGACTATCAACTTCATTGCATTGTTCTGAACAGCCCGTTGTTGGACAGGGATTATCTCTGTTGCCCGAATTGTATATTCCAAGCGCTTAGTACAGTGCACTACACACAGTAAGCACTCAATAAATATGGTTGAATGAATGAATGAACATAGTAAGTGCTCAATAAATACCACTGATTGATTTTTTGTGCCTTTCACCTCTTTTACCTGTGTGATCATTCTAGTCCTGGTTTGGGACAGGGTCTAAGGAACTCTAAAGGAAATAAAAAGAGTAAGAAAGGAAAGAGAAAAAGTGGGCCATAGGAAGGAAAAGAAGGATAAAGAGGACAAAAAAGGATTGGGAAGAAAGAGAGAAAGAGACAGTGAGATAGAAGAGTGGAAAGAGGAAAATAGACAATAGGGGACTACTTTCAACCCATATGATATCATCACTATCCTCTAAGCCATCCTCATTCACTTGCCTTTGACACTAAACAACTAACAGAAGTAGTAGTAATAAAAGATGGTTACTAGGTTAAGCAGTGTGGCTCAGTGGAAAGAGCATGGGCTTTGGAGTCAGGGCTCATGAGTTCAAATCCCAGCTCTGCCACTTGTTGGCTGTGTGACTGTGGGCAAGTCACTTAACTTCTCTGTGCCTCAGTTCCCTCATCTGTAAAATGGGGATTAAGACTGTGAGCCCCACATGGGACAACCTGATTCCCCTATGTCTACCCCAGCGCTTAGAACAGCGCTCGGCACATAGTAAGCGCTTAACAAATACCAACATTATTACTATTTGGCACAGTGGAAAGAGCACGGGCTTTGGAGTCAGGGCTCATGAGTTCGAATCCCAGCTCTGCCACTTGTCAGCTGTGTGACTGTGGGCAAGTCACTTAACTTCTCTGTGCCTCAGTTCCCTCATCTGTAAAATGGGGATTAAGACTGTGAGCCCCACGTGGGACAACCCTGATTCCCCTGTGTTTACCCCAGCGCTTAGAACAGTGCTCTGCACATAGTAAGCGCTTACAAATACCAACATTAATTAATTACTATTAAATTGTGCTAAACCTTGGAAAAAATACAACAGAAGCTCCCTGCCTACAGGGAGACAGTTGTGAAAATATTTATAAACAGCATTCTTGGAATAAATGAATAAGGAAACATCAATGTCCTAGACTTGCTGATGGATTTGATTGGACTTGGGATGTTGAGTTAATCAGGGAAGGCTTGTTGAGAAGGTGAAACTTAATAAGAGTTGTGAAAGCAGAGGAATCTGAAATCTTTCAAATTAGGTTGGGGAGGCAGTTCCAGGCAGGTGGAGCAGTGTGAGAAAGGGGATAATGGTAGTAACATTCTCTAGACTCAGCCTGTTGAGGCAGTGAATGCATCTGACAACTCTGTGGTATTGTACTCTACCAAGCACTTAGTACAGTGCTCTTCACACAGTAAGCACTCAATAAATACTATTGGTTGACAATGTGAAGACCAAGATGTCAGTGCACTGATGAACTACTCCTTCTTAAGTATTTCCTACATGATTGCAAATTAAATCTTTTTCCCCTGCAGGAAATACCAATGAATGGTCCAAGTTTGGTGAAATTCTGCCACTGGGTTAATGTAAGATTTCTGCAGCCTCTTCACCATCCACCTTCCTTAATTGTGTTTTGATTCCCCCTACTAAAACTATCAACTATCCTCTTACCACTCCAGTCAAAGTGGGACCTAGGAGGTTAGTTCCACTGGAGGCCTTTTGGGTAGTGGAAATGGAATTCATCAAATCATATCTGTCCTACCTGGAGTAATCATCATCATTTGATCTGTTACCATCTTTAGTTAGAATGCACTGGTTGTCTATCAGCAGACCAAAAGTAATTCTCTACTATGTTCAAAGACTTGCTCTAATCTTAGAAACTAGGAAGAAGCATTTGCTTCTACACATTTATTTCCTTAGTGCTTCAAATTTCCTTGAATTATTTAGCATTTTAGTGGGCATTTTAGTGGGTCAATATTATGGGTGTCTAGAAAATAAATTTTATTCATAGCATTATCCAACTGCACCAAGAAAAAAACACTTAGTACTTTTAGACCTTCATCTTAATTGATATAACATACCCTTTGTTTTATCTATAGCAGTGCTGCATCAATAATTGTTTAATGTAAGATTCACTATTTAAGATGAATGAAAAAATGAAAACTCAATTTAGGAATTTTTAAAATTTTTTTGTCCCTCCATTAGAATGTTTTGCCATTAAAAAACTGTCCTTTGAATTATGCAATTATCCAAAATCTTCCAATTTTTACCCAATGTGACTAATTCATTCCTATTTACATAGGATTTCATATTTTCATTATGCCTACTTTAAATTTTCTAGAGTATCACTTTAGTATATTGAATAGAACTCTGGGTGGAGAGACAGGTTAGGTGGCAGAAGAAGGTAATTAAAAGCAGTAACCTAATTTTGGACTTGGCCTTCAGATGGAGATACACTTTAGGTGCAAGTGTCTATTGTACCAGATCTAATAGTTCCATAAGTATCATATGTAATGAATATATAATTTACCTTGAAAGCTATCCTGTAAGGCAACTTAGATCAAAATGATTTTGGTTTATCATTTCTTTTTTCTGATGTACCAAGAAAAAAGTATTGTAAACTTCATTGGCACAGCCTGCAAATTTACTACCATTCTTTTAGTCATTGGAAATGGTATTTACTCAAAACTGATATACACTTCAGTGACAGACTAAAAAGACACTTTTTTCTCAGTTTAGAAATTTATTTTCAATTATGGCTCTCTTACTTTTCTCAGTTGCTAAAAGCACATACATTTCCTTGTAGTTCTGAATCAGTTATGCTTCCTTGGAAAGATTAAAGAGTTAAGAAGCAGCATGGTTAAATGGATAGAGAACAGGCCTGAGAGTCAGAAGGTCATGGGTTCTAATTCCGACCCCATTTGCCTGCTGTGTGACCTTGAGTGAGTCACTTCACTTCTCTTTGCCTCAGTTACCTCATCTGTAAAATGGGGATTGAGACTGTGAGCGCCACACAAGAAAGGCACTGTGTCCAACCCAATTTTTTTTTTTTATCCAACCCAGAACTTAGAACATTGCCTGGTACATAGGAAGCACTTAAATACCATTATTATCATCATAAAAAACTGCCTTTGAATTAAATGGGTCAATATAAATACGGGTTTTTAACTTTTTATTTTTTCATTCTCTTTTCAACAAGGAAGCAAAGATAAGAAACTCAACTTTACAGTACTTATGTAGTATACATAAATTAAGAACTTCCTCCCCCTTTATTCATTCATTGAATTGTATTTATTGAAGGCTACCTATGTGCAGGGCACTATACTAAATGCTTGGAATGTACAATTGGCAACAGATAGAGACAATCCCTGCCCAACAACTGGCTCATAGTTGAAACGGAAGAGACAGACAACAAAACAAAACAAGTAGTCTGGCATCAATATCGTTAAGATAAATAGCATCATGGATATATACACATCATTAACAAAATAAATAGAGTAATAAATAATATATATAAATGTGCCACAGCACATTTGGCACATTGTTGGGAGGGGAAGGGGGTAGAGCAGAGGGAGGGTGTAGGGGGAATGGGCAGGGGAGGAGGGGCAGAGGGAAAGGGAGGGCTAGTCTGGGAAGGCCTCCTGGAGGAGGTGAGCTCTCAGTAGGGCTTTGAAGAGGGGAAGAGAGTTAATTTGGCAGATGTGAGGAGGGAGGGCATTCCAGGACAGCGGTAGGACGTGGGCCAGAGGTCGACGGTGGGACGGGGAGAATGAGGTCCAGTGAGGAGGAGAGTGGTAGAGGAGGAGAGCATCCAGGCCCCTGACCCGCCCCAACCCCATAACCCATTCACCTCCCAACACACCCCACACCCACCACCACCACACTCCGAACACCAAAGGAGTGGGGCTGGGGGTGTCGGGAGAGAGGAGATGGGGAGAGAGATCCGGGGAGAAAGAGCCGGGGAGAACCCCTTTAGACTGTAGACTCATTGTGGGTACGTAATGTGTCTACCAACTCTGTTGTATTGTACTCTCCCAAGCGCTTAGTACAATGCTCTGCACATAGTATGCACTGATCAAATAAAATTGGTGATGATGTTAATTGCAATTTGCCAAGTGGTCACACAAAAAAAATGCTACTACTATTACTACTACTAATAATAGTAGTATTTGTTAAGTGCTTATTGTGTGCCAGGCACTGTACTAAGTACTGGGATCGATACAAGCAAATCAGTGTTATCACAGTCCCTGCCCCACATAAGACTTCCAGTTTTAATCCCCATTTGGAGGATGAGGGATATGGAAATGGGGAGTTCCAGGTGAGAGGATGGGTGAAGAGGATTGGTGGCAAGACACAATGAGATTCAGTAAACAGGCTTGGACTATAGGAGTAGAGTGTAAAGTGGGGATTAAGACTGTAAGCCCCATGTGGGACATGGAATTTGTCCAGCCTGACTAGCTTGTATTGACCCTAGTGTTTAGTTCAATGCTTGGCACAAAATAAGCATTTGACACATACCATAAAGAAGAAAGTACTCAATAACTACCATTGATTGACTGGTAGATAATCTGTGAAATGTCCAAGAGTATTTCAAGAGACAGTGATGGCCATAAATTACTGTATTAACACACTAATTAATAATGTGTTAGAATTGAGAGAAAATAAATTTTAAAACCATAAAATGCGTAAATACCCCACAAGCCCTTATTTCTCTACTTACCTTCCCTCTTCCCCCAAGTAGTGATTAGGTAATAAAAATGCTGAAAACACAGAAGCTGCTATTCTCAGCAAAATCACAACTCAGAGAAAGTTAGGCCTCAGCTCCATTGCTCCAGGAGAATTCTTGAGGCTTGATTATGTCCAGAACAGATCATTCCTGCAGTAAAATCTAGTGAATCAGGCTCTGCCTATTGGTAAATGTAGCTTTTCCCTTTTCTTCACTGTGATTTCTTTCCCAACCTCCCACAAGAATTTAGATTGGATGTTAGGAAATCACACAGCTCTGCTCAAAGACCTCTTGCTATGGTGAACTACAATAGTAAGAACACAGACCCAAAAAGTCTGTTAAGAAGCAAGTAAAATGTAGTGAACAGATCTACTCTCTTAATCATTGAAAAAAATCAAACTCAATGTCCATCTGTACTACATTTGTCACGTGTCATCCCAGTCCTCCCTTACCCCCATTTTTAAATTTCATTTTCCCTGTTTCCTCGTTGTGTTCCTATGTTAGCTTTACACTTTTTTACCCCATTCCCAGAGGCCAGACTTTAAATTCACTTTGCAATGTAAAAAAATATGGTAGTATTACCACCCATGTTCTAAGACAAAATGATGATATCAAAATAGCCACAACTATTCTAAGTAGCTAGGATAGATCATAAAAATGAAATAACACTGAATGCAAAAGGAGAATTTAGAGAGAGAGAAGAATTCAGGGAAAAGCCTATGAATTGCTCTATGGAGCACCTACTGTCTGTAAACATCAGACATATCAAAAGCAAACACAAAGGAAAAGTGAAATAAATCAATCACTGGCTTAGTGGGGCATAGCCTTCCAGGCACAGAGAAGAATACAAAGGAACAATATGCAAAATGTCATTCTACTTGAAACTTTATGAAGCTGCGTCAGGAGATTTTTTCAACTTATTTTATAGAATGCATAGGTCATTCTCAGGCACACAAGCAATATAGAAGTCTCTTAGTAAATGAGTATTGTGGGGGAACAATACCAGAAGCATTTTATAGCATCCCTGAAGAGTAACTAGGTTAGCACCTCAAGCAGCTGTCCTGATCTCTGTGGTCTAAGCTTTTAACTAACATTTAATTAAATAGAACCTTTGGTGTATAAGGGCATGTGTGCCTGGGTTATGAATAGAAGAAACAAACAGTCAAGATCAGCATAAGGTTGCTGCCTTATTATCTGATTTTCTTCTTTTGTTCCAAGTATTTTTTAACATTCACAAGTGGTAGAAAAGAAGAGAGCAAAAATAGGTACCAGACTTAGAACTTTGACTTAGAATTTTTACCTTATTATTTTTACCATCACAGCAAGTATTAGCAACACTGTAGGTCTTTATTGTCAGACACACAATCCACAGTGTTTAAATGGACCCTGTGGAATTTGATCCACAACCAAGCCAATCAGTTATAAGCTATTTTTTCTCTTCAGTTTGATGTTCTACTGCTATATTTGCATAAATGTAACCGGGTTGTCCGTCTTTTAACTTTCACTCAATTAATTATGCTTCCAGCCCCCTGCTGATCGACAAAAATTAGACTTCATTTGCAAATAGCTTCAGCAGTTTACAGCTTATTAAATGCCAAAATCTAGTTAAGACAGTTTGAGAATTCTCATGTCAGGCCTTTCAACATGCCAGTTTTAACGCAAACTCCTATTAAAAAGTGAACCTACTACCCTAAGTCTGAAAGGAAAAAAGAATCAGTAGCATGAAGGTAATGGACAGATTAGAATTTTATACAAATTATGTACTTAGCATATGTGGCATACCCTGAGTGTGGTTTAATTGGTTTGCCTAATAATGAAAAACATCGAAAAAGATTTTCAGTTGACAACAAAATGGTCTCTGGAAATTGCAAACAGCTTTCACCTACTATATCACCTTTTTAATTTGTATGTAAGTGTGTGAACTCTGGAATAAGCAGAATAACTGAAGTTAACATATTCAAGCATTCTTTTAAAAAGAAGTTTCTTATTGCTCATTGTGACAAGTTGACATTTATAAACTAGCATATGTTACTTTTATTTTACAGTAATATGCTGCTAAATTTTTTCAGTGTAATGAGTTGGTTCTGAATTTGTATGAAAAGTAATGCAGACAAGATGGTATGCTTTTCAAAGTCCAAAGACTGGGAACAAGAAATAACTTCCTCTGAAAGGCGTTGTCACTTTCGACCATCCTCTTCCCTTCAACATTTTATCCAACCTTGGCCTCAAGTACTCCCTCCTCTCCTGGTTCTCCTCTATCTCTCTGGCTGTTCATTCTCTGTCTCCTTCAAGGGCTCCTCTGCCCATCCCATCCCCTTCCTCAAGGGTCAGTTCTTGGTCCCCTTGGTCCCCTTCTGTTCTCCATCCACACTCACTCCCTTGGTGAACACTTTCATTCCCATGGCTTTAACTATCATCTCTAAGCAGATGACACCCAAATCTACATCTCCTCCCCTGTTCTCTCTCCCTCCCTCCAGGCTCATATCTTCTCCTGCCTTCAGGACACTTCTCCTGGATGTCTACCACCACCTAGAACTCAACATGTCTAAGACTGAGCTCCTTATCTTCCCTCCCAAACCCTGTCCTCTCCCTGACCTTCCCATCACTGTGGATGGCACTACCATCCTCCTGTCTCACAAGCCCACAACCTTGATGTCATCCTTGACTCTGCTTTGTCATTTACTCCACACATACAATTCATCATTTCAAAACCTTCTGGTCTCACCTTCACAACATCATCAAGATCTGTCCATTTCTCTGCATCCAAACTGCTACCTTGTTGGTACAGTCTCTCATCATATCCTGACTGGATTAGTTCATCAGCATCCTTTCTGACCTCCCAACCTCCTGTCTCTCCCAGCTTCAGTCAATACTTCACTCTGCTGCCTGTGCTGTCTGAGAAGCAGTGTGGCTCAGTGGAAAGAGCATGGGCTTTGGAGTCAGAAGTCATGAGTTCGAATTCAAGCTCTGCTACTTTCAGCTGTGTGACTGTGGGCAAGTCACTTAACTTCTCTGTGCCTCAGTTACCTCATCTGTAAAATGGGGATTAAGACTGTGAGCCCCACGTGGGACAACCTGATTCCCCTATGTCTACCCTAGCACTTAGAACAGTGCTCTGCACATAGTAAGCGCTTAACAAATACCAACATTATTATTATTATTATCTTTCTACAGAAATGCTCTGGGCATGTCACCCCCCTCCTCAAAAATTTCCAGTACTTGCTTATCAACCTTCATATCAAGCAAAAATGCCTCACCATTGGCTTCAAAGCTCTCCATCATCTTTCCCCCTCCCACCTCACCTCCCTTCTCTCCTTCAACAGCCCAGCCTGCACCCTCTGCTCCTCTGCTGCTAACCTCCTCATTGTGCTTCATTCTCATCTGTCCCGCTGTCAACCCCTGGCCCACGTCCAATCTCTGCCCTGGAATACTCTCCACTCTTCACATCCTCCAAACTATCTCTCTTCCTCCTTCCAAAGTCCTACTGAGAGCTCACCTCTTCCAGAAGGTCTTCTCACACTCAGACCCCCTTTTCCTCTGCTCCTCCTCCCCTCCCCATTACCCCTACTCCCTCCCTCTGCTGTACACCTCTCCCCACCCCCACAGCACTTGTGTATATTTGTACATATTCTATTATTTTATTAATGATGTGTATGTATCTATAATTCTATTTATCTATTTTGATGCTACTTATACCTGTCTACTTGGTTTGGTTTTGTTGTCTGTCTCCCCCTTCTATACTGTGAGCCTGTTGTTTGATAGGATTGTCTGTTGCTGTACTGTACTTCCAAGAGATTAGTACAGTGCTCTGCACATAGTAAGTACTCAATAAATATGATTGAATGAATGAATGAATAAATATCATTATGTGACCTCAAACATATCTCTTGACTTTCTTGGGTCTTATTAAAAACTGAATAAAATCTAGACCAACAAGACCCAGATTTCACCTACAGGCTTTAAATATCAAACCCCAAAATAGTATGAAAAGAAGTTGAAACCAAAATTATGTTTACTAGGTAAGCAACTCCGCTTGTAGTTTCTCTACTGTTTTTAGATTTGATTGCCTAGTTTTCAGAATAGACAGGTTTGTAGTTCCTTCTTTTTTTGAAAGCATCAGTCCCTCATCATGGAATTAGATTGGAAAATCAGTTTTTTGGCATTAAGTAACTTTCTCATATTTTTCTTGTCACAGTAAAGTCAGGTAAGGATCTCTTGGTAATTGATAATCAGTATCTAGTTTGAAGGATAATTTTTCTCCATTTTATGATATGCTATATAGCATTAAACAATGTTGGATTATGTTGACAAATTGTGTCATGTTTGTGTTCTCTTGTTATAAACTAATGTGATTGAGTTGAATATGACAGGATGATTCATGACAGGTACATCAAGAATTAAGAAAAAAAAATGCATTTCTGATCTTACTATACCATTTAGTAATTTTTTTAGCAAAAGTTCTAAATGTGTAATTTATTTTTAATAAAGACTTTCCATTGTTGGAAACTAGGTTTTCAATGCAGAATGTTTAAAATTAAAAGCACATAAAGAGTTTGTAATATATTTTGATTTCTCAAACTTACTTTGTTCCTCTACAGTAGACCTAATTTGACCCTGTGTCACAGAATTTCAAAAGCAGAATATTTCATCTGAGACTATACTTTAGTTCTTTATTTGTGAAGATGAAAACCTTGCAAGTGATTTCAACTACTATTCTATATAGATCATTTCCAAATTCAGATCTCCCATCCTGGCTCTTAACAGGTTCTCATTTTTTTCAGATTTTCTTCTTCTTTAGGGATATCTTTAACTAGATGCTCAGCTAGGTCCTCAAAGGCTAATGTGCTAATGTGTTTAGTATTCTAATATACATCACCTCCTAAATCATCTTTTCTTCAAACTTTCTCATTTCTGTCAACAATTAAATGTCCTCATTGTCCCAGAAGCTCACCTTCTTGGTATTATGCATGACTCTTTCTCATTTACCTTCCACTTTCAGTCTTGTAGTTTTGTTGAAAGAACACAGGCCTGGGAGTCGGAGATCATGAATCAATCAATCCATCTATCTGTGGTAATTATTGAGTGCTTACTGTGTGCTTAACAACTTTAATTAGAACTTTGGAAAGTACAGTATAACAGAGTTGGTAGACAATTTCCCTGCCCATATGAGCTTACAGTAAAGAGGGAGACAGACATCAGTATCAGTGGTTAAGGATATGTACAGAAGTGCTGTTGAGCTGACAGAGTTGGGTGCCTACCAAATGCAAGGACAAGGATTCCAATCCCGACTCTACCCCTTATGTGCTCTGAGACCTTTGTTAAGTTACTTCTCTCTGGCTCAGTTTCCTCATCTGAAAAATGGGGATTTATTGCCTGGAATGTCTCCCTACCCTTTAGACTGTGTTTGGGACAGGGGCTGTGTCCAACATGAGTATTTTGTAGCTACCCAAGAACTTAGTAAAGAGCTTTGCACATAGTATGGGCTTAAAAACATCATATTTTTCATTTGTTAATCTGCCTCTAAATCACCCCATCATCTACACTCATTCAAGCTCTGATTTACTGATTATTAGAACAGCTCCTATTGGTTTCCTAGACTCTTGCCTGTTGGTTCTGTCTTACATGCTGCACTATGTATAATATTTCTAAAACGTCAACCTAACACATTGATTTGTTTTGAAATAATCTCCAGTGGTTTTCTACTATTTATAATGTACAATTAAAAATTCTGATACTGTCTTTAAGACTTTTTGACAGATGCGTCCATCTTACATATGCACTCTCTTCCTGATACAACCCAATTTATACTCTTTATTTCAGATCAAACAAGCTAATCATCTCTAACTCTTGATTCAACTTTTCCACATTTTATCCACTGCTTATAACATTTTCTGCTCCTGGAACAGCCTCTTCCCTCTGCCCTGCTCTTCCCAGGAGCAGTGTGGCTTAGTGCACAGGCTTGGGAAACAGAGGTCATGGGTTCTAATCCCAGCTCTGCCACTTGTCAGCTGTGTGACTTTGGGCAAGTCACTTCACTTCTCTGGGCTTCAGTTACCCTCATCTGTAAAATGGGTAATAAGACTGTCAGCCCCACAGGGGACAACCTGATTACCTTGTATCTAACCCAGTGCTTAGAACAGTACTTGGCACATAATAAGTGCTTAACAAATACCATCCTCATCATCACCATCATAAACTCCATTGAACCCCGTGGTACTTCTTCAAAACATACTAAAACAATCCTTCCTCCATTAAGTCAAGCCCAACACCAGCTTCAAATATTTGCTAGATTGAAGCTGTCAGTATTTTACTTCCTTTCCTAGGATGGCTGATGTGATATTTATAGTGCTGCTATATGACAATTTAGCTCAATATATTGGTATTATGGAACATTTTTCAGAATAAACATCTCTTATAATTTTGGTATTTGTTAAGCACTAAGTGATAAACCCCATAATAAGAGCTGTTCTTGACACAAATAACCAGGTTAGGCACAGTCCATATTCCACACAGGTAGGAGGAAGAACAGATTTTTAATCCTCATTTTATTAATTCATTCATTTAACTGTATTTATTGAACACTTACTGTGTGCCAAGCACTGTATTATGTGCTTGGGAGCGTACAACATATTCTCTGCACATAAAATGAATTGACAGTCTAGAGGGGGAGACAGACATTAATATAAATAGATAAATGAATAAATAAATTACAGATATGTACATATTTTACAAATGAAGAAATTGAAACACAGAGAATTAAATGACTTGTCCAATATCACACGGTAGGCAAGCGACAGAGCTGAGATTGGAAAGCACATCATTCAAATTTTAGGCTCAAGTGCGGGTTTTCCTGAGGCCATGTAGTCAGTGAGTCTGATCACACCAGTGTTTACAGTCAATGAATCATATATATCAAGCACTTAGTATGTGCAGAGCACCGTACTAAGCACTTGGGAGATACAGTATAGCAGAGTTGGTAGACATATTCCCCACCAATAACTAACTTCAGTCTAGAGGGAGAGACTGAAATTTTATATAACTAAACAAAGTACGGATATGTATTTAAGCACTTAGTACAGTCCTTTGTTCACAGTAAGCAATAAGTGAATACAGTTGAATAAATGAATGAATATAAGTTTGAGGGGCTGACAGATGGTGAATACAGTGTGCAAATCCAAATGCAAAGGTGACTCAGAAGGAGTGGGAATAAAAGAAAGTCAGGTTTTAGTCGGGTAAGGGCTCTAGGAGATGATGTGCTTTTAATAGGATCTTGAATGTGGGGAGTGGATCTGCTAGATATGAATAAGGATGGCATTCCAGGCCAGAGACAGGATGTGACAGAGAGGTTGGTGGTGACATATACAGTGTATAGGTTGGCATTAGAGAAGCAACATGTGTGGGCTGAGTAGCAGTAGATTATCAGAAAGGTTAGGTAGGAGGGAGCAAATTGATTGAGTGGTTTAAACCTGATGTAATAGGTTTCTGTTTCATGCAGCAGTGGATGGACAACCATTGAGAGTTCTTTAGGAGAAGAGAAGCATGGACTGAACATTTTTTGTAGAAAAGTGATCCAGGCAGCAGAGTATAGTATGGACTGGATTGGTGTGAGATGGTAGGCAAGGAGGTCAGTGAGAGGCTAATGCAGTAATCAAGGCAGGATAAGTGCTTGTATTCCCTTGTAGCAGTTTGGATGGAGAAGAAAGAGTGGATTTTAGTGATGTTGTAAGGTTGAAATGACGTGATTTGGTGACAGACTGAATATTGAAATTTGAAGATTGAAGATAACACCAAGGATATAGGGCTATGAGACATGGAGGATGGTGGTGGTGTTTATAGTGATGGAAAGTCAGGGGAGGACAGGGTTTTAATGGGAAAATATGGAATTATGTTTTGTATATTTTAAGTTTGAGGTGTCAGCAAGACTTTTAAGTAGAATTTCCTAAAAGCAGAGGGAAATAGGGGATTGCAGCTAGAGAGAGAGATCAGTGCTGGGGATGTTAATTTGGGAATTATATGCATAGATATAGTATTTGAAGCCATGGGATTGGATAAGTTCTTCAAGGTAGTGGATGTACATGAAGAATAGAAGGGGACCCAAAACAGCCTTAAGGGACTCTCACCATTATGGGGTGGAGGATTAGAATGGCATACAGGCAGTTCAGAATATGAAAATAGAAAAAGCAAATGATAAATTCCATCTTCTAACAATTTTAATCTGATAAATAGTTGATCTAAAAATCATCTGGATTTAAAATCTCTAAAAATAAAATTTCCATGAGAGTTATGCATTTCCCTGCTTTTGACTACAGCAAACAGTCATCCCTTCTCATGACATACCAGGAGACAGGTTATCTCACTCTCTGGATGAAAGTCCCTCTGAAGCCCCATTAATCATTCTGATCATGTCATTTTCTCATTCAAATCAGCAATCAGATATTCAGCAATTTATTTATCTTTTCACTTATTTATTCTATTAATTTCAATTTTTGACAACAGTGAGACTAATCCATCATTTATTGAGCACTTACCATGTGCAGAGAACTGTACTAAGTGCTTGAAAGAGTTCAGTGTAAGAGACTTGATAGACACATTCCCTGCACACAATTAACTTTCAGAATCTTGTACCAAGTGTTTGGGTGAATACAATAGAGTAGCAAAGTTAGTACAGTGCTCTGCATATAGTAAGTGCTCAATAAATACTACTGAATGGAATACAATGAGAAGCAGTGGGGAATAATGGATAGGGCATGGACTGGGAGTTAGAGGACTTGGGATCTAATCCCGGTCTGCCACTTGTCTGCTCTCTAACTTCGAGCAAGTTTTCTCTAACTTTAACTTCTCTGTGCCTCAGTTATTTCATCTGTAAAGTGAGGATTAAGACTGTGTGGCCCATAACAAACAGGGACTGTGTCCAACCTGATCACCTTGCATCTACCCCAGTGCTTAATACAGTGACTTGCATATAGTAAGCTCTTAACAAATAGCAGAAAAATGAATGAATGAATAGGTAGAGTTAGTACATATGATACTAGTCCTTAAGGAACTTACAGAATACTTTGTTCCTTGTCTTTGTTACATCTATTACAATACTTTCACCTATCATATATTTGTCTTCCCTCTAACAGTGTAAGCTTGTTTCTTCTTTATATTTCCTAAATATCCAGTACAGAGGTCTGCATACATTAAACACTCAATACATACTGTTGGTCATAATGACATTTCCCTGTATGTATCTAAAAACAATCTTTAGTTTTTGAAGCATGAGTATTTTCAAAAGATACGTAAGATTTGCTATGAATTTAGGGATGTAAAGCTCTATGACAACACTGAGTTTGGAATTTGCTTTACTTCCAGTTCTGAATCTTTTTGGATGAGGGTGCTCAAAAAGAATGATTACAAATTCATTCATTCAAACATATTTATTGAGCACTTGTGTGCAGAACCTATACTAAGTGCTTGGAAAGTACAATTCGGCAATAGAGACAATCCCTACTGAACAACGGGCTCGCAGTCTAGAAGGGTGAGAGACAACAAAACGACAGGCATAAATACCATCAAAATAGATTAATAGATCGTATATATGCACATGATTAATAGAGTAATAAATATGAACAAATATACACAACTGCTGTGGGGAGGGGAATATGCTTAGCAGATATCAAAAATGGAAACTTCTATAACTGTATATTTCAAATTTCACTGAGTGTTGACATTCAGCTTTCAGGAATTAATATAACAAAATGATTTCTGAATTTTATAAAGACAGCATTAAGTACTGTCAATATCCTTACAACATGAAACTGGACATATTGGTATGCCAGTCATTTTAAGTTCTTTCCATTTGAATGTAAGCTCTTTAACATCAAGAAACATGTCTTGTGTTTCTATTGTACCTTCCCAGGCACTTAATGCAGGGATTTAGATTTAGTAGGTACCATTATTACTTAACAGGAACAGTAAAATTGTTGGTCCAGTAGAATTATCTGACAAGAAAGACCAAGCAGTAACAGGATCCTGAAGAATCAACTTCAGTTTTCATATATGAAGGGAACGTATCTGTTTACTGGAATTTTGTACTCTCCCAAGTGCTTAGTACAGTTCTCTGCATACGGTAATTTCAATAAACCATTGAACGAATATCTTAAGCATCAATTCTCTCTAGGCATTTGAGTGGATCCCTTAAATTGAAAGCATCTTCTCGTGATGTCATATGAATCAGTGCTCTTTCTAAAATCATTTGAATTTTCAAATAAGCAAGCCATAAAGAGGGAGGAGTTGGAACATAGAAAAACAGCACTACAACATAAGTAAAAGAAGAGCTATCCTTATCAAGCAGAAGCAGAAATACAAATGTAGTCTCTGATTCACTGAACCATTTAACAGCAGACAGTGTGGGAATTGCTGAATACTGCAATTTGATTCATTTAGTATCTGCAAGGTACTTTTTAAGGGAGAGAACAATCGAAAATTGAAGCTAAAAGCCACAGTGTTCTTCAGAAAGTAAATATGTGATTTTATAAAAGTAATTAAATTAGTTACCTATGTAAGATTTTTAAAAAATTAACATAGGTTTATATGTGTGTGTGTGTGTGTGTCCCCCAAGTGATTAGTACAGTGCTCTGCACAAAATAAGTTCTCAATACCACTGATTGATTGATATAGCTACAATATTCTCATATCTCATAGATAATTTTGTGATTTACAATTTCCAGGAGACTTACATTTATCTCAGGGAGTGAAGAAATGAAGAAAATGTCAAAGTGAATTAAAAAGTTTCAACCTATAAAGCAGATTGGACTACCAATTCCACTTACGCTATCACCTTCAACACCTGCAGGCTATTGCCATTACTGGTTCAGACCAGTGACCATTCATGGCCAGAATTCTGAGATTAGCAACTGCTTGAAAGAGAAGGGTGATGGTTACCATCTTGGACATAATAATAATAATAATGTTGGTATTTGTTAAGTGCTTACTATGTGCCGAGCACTGTTCTAAGCACTGGGGTAGACACAGGGAAATCAGGTTGTCCCACGTGGGGCTCACAGTCTTAATCCCCATTTTACAGATGAGGTAACTGAGGCACCGAGAAGTTAAGTGACTTGCCCAAAGTCACACAGCTGACAAGTGGCGGAGCCGGGATTCGAACCCATGACCTCTGACTCCAAAGCCCATGCTCTTTCCACTGAGCCACGCTGCTCTCTAAATCATAAAACAAAACTAGCTTTTGCCCTCTAGAAATCTACCACCTACTTCTCACCAACAATTTTATATAAATATCCTGTGAATCTACTGATTTGCCTATACAAATTTTTTGTGGTACCAGATAATATACTACAGCACATTCTGAATAGTAATTCATGTGCCTGAATGCAATCTAATTAGGTAGTATCTCCCAAGTGCATTGCACATACTAAGCGTTCAACAAACGCTTTTTAAAATGGATTTGTTTTGGTTATCACCTTGTGAAGAACATATTAAGTACTGTAGATATCTCAGATCTTGGTATTTGTCTGTGGTAGATGCTAAGGATATAGCTCTAAGTGCTGAGGATACCCATGGACTGGGGAGTCATAGGCATGGGAAGGAGTACTTTGTGGAATCCTGCATGTAGCCTTGGGAACGAGCTAAGCTAGTCCCTCAGTGAACATTTCACCTTCAGGATATACCTAGGATTCAGCCACAGAATGATGGCTGTAATAGTGTAATAGTGGGGCTGTAATAGTGGGGCAGCAATTTAGGGGAAGTAAATAGTATGCCCCAAAAGGCTGTGGGTAAGAACAGAAGAACTGGAGAGCTTTAGGATCAAAAGGAGGCTGACAGATCCAGATGTTTCTCCAGTGACTCTTTTGGCTTGGATTTAGGATTACATACAGAGCACTGTACTAAATGATTCATTCATTCATTTAATCATTTTTATTGAGTACTTATTGAGTATTTATTGTGTGCAGACCAGTGTACCTAGTGCTTAGGAGAGTACAATATAATAATAAACCTGAAACATTTCCTCCCCCAATGAGCTTACAGCCTAGAGAGCAATATAGACAGTAATATAAATTATAGATATGCATATAAATGTTATGTGGCTGGGAGTGGGGATGATGAATAAAGGGAGCAAATCAGGGTGATGCAGAAGGGAGTGGAACAACAGGAAATGAGGTCTTAGGAGAGTACAAAATAGAGTTGGTAGACACATTTCCTTCCCCACAAGGAGGTTACAGTCCAGGAGACAGGGGCTATGGGTGACAATAATTGAATTTAAGAACACAAAGGACTCTTTTATGGAAATGAAGTTGACTGGTTGTATGCCATATCCACTGAGAATAAGCACAAAGAAATAAAGCCTAAACATGATCAGAGCTTCATGTTTCTTAAGAGCAACAGACACTAGAATAGGCTATCAGCAGCAATGTGAAAGAAAATAGTAAACTACAGCCCATTCTGAATAGTTTAGTAATTCATATGCCTGAAAATAGACAGGTTAGTCAGGTGACATATTGAGGTTCCTTCTAAATCTATATCTGTTTATGTAAGAGAAAAAGTATACAAGGACATTTGAGACATTTAACAAAATATCAGATGTGTGAGAGTATATGATAAAAATATTAGAATTATAATAGAAAGAGAAAGGGTGTCATTTATGTAATGATTTGCAGGCTCATTTGCATTAATTGAAAAGTTATGCATTAATCTGTACACTTTCTATGCAATGAGAAATGTTGAAGAAGGAGAAAGGAAAGAAATGTACCAGAAGGTCAGACAGTAGAGAAAGGCAGGTCAAATTGCAGAGGACTCAAAGGAGAATATGTAATATGAGAATCCTAAGAAAAGTGAAACTGGAAGATGACGGTGTCACCTGCTAACACAGAGAGGAGATGGAAAAATTGGGAAGGTCTCAGAGAGAAGGCTGCTGCCAAAGCACCAAGTGGCCACTAATAAAGAGGAGGGACAAAGCATATGAAAAGAGGATCTGAAGTGCATGGGACTGACACCTGACTAGAATTTACATTGGTTAAGTCTTCACTAGGAACAACTTGCCTCCACTTCCAAACTTTGAAGGGTGATATTTCTGAATCCACCACCTGCTAGTCCAACCCAGAAATTCAACCTGGAATTCCTGGAGTCAGTACACAGGGGTCAATTAAATGATTTCCATTACAACAGGAACTCAGGGATTCTTCAATCCTAAATTAATTTTAATTTCTGTTTTATGTAGTAGATTTTAAAGCTCTTTGAGAGCAGCGTTTATGTCTACTTATGCTATTGTAATATCCAGGGCATTTAGTACAGTGGTGTAAGTCCTGTGAGAGACACTGCACATTATATATATATATATACGTATTTATTAAAAATTATGGTATTTGTTAAGCACTTACTATATGCCAAGCACTGTTCTAAGTGCTGGGGTAGATACAAGGTAATCAGGTTTTCCCATGTGGGGCTCACAGTCTTAATCCCCATTTTACAGATGAGGTAACAGATGCAGACAAGTTAAGCCACTTGCCCAAGGTCACACAGCAGACAAGTGGTGGAGCGAGATTAGAACCCATGCCTTCTGACTCCCAAGCCTGTGCTCTTGCCACTAGGCCATGCTGCTTCTTATATAGAAAATGTCAGACCGAGTCCCTGTCCCAGTAATCTATGGAGTTTTATATCAGTATGGTATATTTAGATGTAGCAGGGGGCTTCAGGGATGATGAATTTGCAAAGGGCAAGAAAACTATCATCTCAAGCCAGAAAAGGTAGTAAGCAGGGTCAGGTGGGCCACTGACGCATGACTGTAACAGAACTGACTCACAAAAGATAACTTTAGAGTTTCTAAAGTTTATATTTTAAAATTGAAGTTTTAAAAAGGACTCAAATCATTCTGGAAAACACTTTATACATAACATTTCTGGGAGTGATTTTAAACCAAAGATATGAGGTGTGATTAAATATGCCAGTGTGACTTAAGAGTTTCTTCCATCTACTGGTCATGTAAAAATTGTCCATTACAACTATTGCAGAGTATATGTCTTTACTATAGACAGCCAAATCAGGCTTCCTTTTGGATTCCTGAACCAGGAACCAGTCTTGTTTGGACCTGCCATGACCTCCTGCAACAAGCACCAATCTATCCCTAGTAGGGCATCTGAGATCAACTGGAAATAGGGGACTCATTCATTCATTCATTCATTCATTCATTCATTCATTCATTCATTCAATAGTATTTATTGAGCGCTTACTATGTGCAGAGCACTGTACTAAGCGCTTGGGATGAACAACTCGGCAACAGATAGAGACAGTCCCTGCCGTTTGACGGGCTTACAGTCTAATTGGGGGAGACGGACAGATGAGAACAATGGCACTAAACAGCGTCAAGGGGAAGAACATCTCGTAAAAACAATGGCAACTAAATAGAATCAAGGCGATGTACAATTCATTAACAAAATAAATAGGGTAACGAAAATATATACAGTTGAGCGGATAAGTACAGTGCTGTGGGGATGGGAAGGGAGAGGTGGAGGAGCAGAGGGAAAAGGGGAAAATGAGGCTTTAGCTGCGGAGAGGTAAAGGGGGGATGGCAGAGGGAGTAGAGGGGGAAGAGGAGCTCAGTCTGGGAACGCCTCTTGGAGGAGGTGATTTTTAAGTAGGGTTTTGAAGAGGGAAAGAGGATCAGTTTGGCGGAGGTGAGGAGGGAGGGCGTTCCAGGACCGCGGGAGGACGTGACCCAGGGGTCGACGGCGGGATAGGCGAGACCGAGGGACGGTGAGGAGGTGGGCGGCAGAGGAGCGGAGCGTGCGGGGTGGGCGGTAGAAAGAGAGAAGGGAGGAGAGGTAGGAAGGGGCAAGGTGATGGAGAGCCTTGAAGCCTAGAGTGAGGAGTTTTTGTTTGGAGCGGAGGTCGATAGGCAACCACTCGAGTTGTTTAAGAAGGGGAGTGACATGCCCAGATCGTTTCTGCGGGAAGATGAGCCGGGCAGCGGAGTGAAGAATAGACCGGAGCGGGGCGAGAGAGGAGGAAGGGAGGTCAGAGAGAAGGCTGACACAGTAGTCTAGCCGGGATATAACGAGAGCCCGTAATAGTAAGGTAGCCGTTTGGGTGGAGAGGAAAGGGCGGATCTTGGCGATATTGTAGAGGTGAAACCGGCAGGTCTTGGTCACAGATAGGATGTGTGGGGTGAACGAGAGGGACGAGTCAAGGATGACACCGAGATTGCGGGCCTGCGGGACGGGAAGGATGGTCGTGCCATCCACGGTGATAGAGAAGTCTGGGAGAGGACCGGGTTTGGGAGGGAAGATGAGGAGCTCAGTCTTGCTCATGTTGAGTTTTAGGTGGTGGGCCGACATCCAGGTGGAGATGTTCCGGAGGCAGGAGGAGATGCAAGCCTGAAGGGAGAGGGAGAGGACAGGGGCGGAGATGTAGATTTGCGTGTCATCTGCGTAGAGATGGTAGTCAAAGCCGTGAGAGCGGATGAGTTCACCGAGGGAGTGAGTGTAAATGGAGAACAGAAGAGGGCCAAGAACTGACCCTTGAGGAACTCCAACAGTTAAAGGATGGGAGGGGGAGGAGGCTCCAGCGTAGGAGACCGAGAATGATCGGCCAGAGAGGTAAGAGGAGAACCAGGAGAGGACAGAGTCCGTGAAGCCAAGGTGAGATAAGGTATGGAGGAGGAGGGGATGGTCGACAGTGTCGACTCAGAATACCCCTAGTACTTTTATTATGTGCCAAACACTGTGATAAATTCTGATATAGATACAAAGTAATAAGACCAAACACAATGATCAAAAACTAAAAAGTAGAGAGAGTAGGTATCACCATTTTACATATGAGGGGGAAACTGAGGTCATAGAGATTAAATCACTCATTCAAGTTCACTCAGCTCATAGCAGGGTGCAATTATAACCCAGGTCTCCTGACTCCTATCTTCATGGGTGTGATAGAGCCTCTTATGGATATTTTGTTGGTGTCTGTCCTTAGCACAAAATGACATGTCTTTGAGTAGTCAGCAGGGTCAGTCTGAACAGGGATAATGCTCAGTGTGCACAGAGAGTAAGTAGATATCCTCTTTGCCGTCCTCTAACTTTCAGAGTATATATTCAACTCCATTCCCCACAAGCAAGGAGAGTAATATGGCTCAGGGAGGTGGAGGAAGAAAGCAAGACTTGGAAAGGTTGGACCTATATCGGGTGTTACAGAGAGTAATAGGCAGTCTGCCACATGAATTCAGAAGACAATAAAAAAATAGTTAGTTTTGTGCTTGTGGCTCAAATGGTTCAGATTGATGGTTTTACTGTTTGAATTCATTCACAGGATACTTGCTTAACTCTCTGCCTAAATTTACTTTTACAAGTACAGTTTAGATTTGGTTTAGAAAATTACACAGCTATGATTCTGCAAGCCAAGACTTTCACCAGACTTGTACCAGTTTCAAAACATGAATTTTCAGAGTGTAATCAAAGAGAGATTTTAAAAGAGAATCAGGTTGTGTTAGACTGGGAGTCAGAAGGACTAGGGTTCTAATCCCAGATCCGTTGTTTGACCTTAGGCAAGTCATTTAACTTCTCTGAGTCTCAGGTACTTCATTTATAAAATAGTGATTAAGACTGTGAGCCCCATGTGGGTCATGGGCTGAATCCAAACTGATTAGTTTGTATCAACCCCAGTGCTTAATATAGTGCCTGGCACAAAATAAGTGCTTAACAAATGCCCTTAAAAAATCCCCAAAAACAAAATGCTAAAAGGTTTTATCTCTCCCAGTCATTTTAATACAGAATTTGATACTCTTCATAGGAACTAACTGAATAGTTTTGGCTGTTACAGTACAATGAATTTTTTTGAACAAAGAGAGAGTGAAGAAAAGCTTTGTACCATTTTAGCCTCCATTTCCTTTTTACTGTTGCAATGTCAAATAATATGCACTACATCATAGTAAAAGCAAACATGTTAACCTTATGATACATTTTTTTTCAAGTGTTAATGATGCAGTTCCTCATTTTTTTTTGTTGTTACAAAGTATTATGGCAGCAGTGGAAAAAGTGAACCTTGTAAAACATTTTAGCACCTATTCATCTTAAACAACATTTCATCATATTTCAATATGGCATAATATTGCATTGCAGAATTATGCAAACGAAGAAAGCATTTGCACCTGCAGAATGAACACTGAAAAACTGATTGTTATTACAGAAGCTGAGTAGTTAAAGCATATAAGGAAAAGTACAGATGTTGAATTGCCATAATAAGTTTTCATTGCACTCTGATTTCAGCAGCAAGGATAGCTAAGTTTAGAACAAATATATATGCTTCATTATGTATAGATATGCTGGTCTGGGCTGCACTTTGGCAACAAACAACATATTATTGATCATAAAGTAGAAAATAAAACATAAAAAGTAAAAACAGGTAATGAAAAGCTATGCTGCAGAGGGATCTTTTGTGGATTGATGGGCAAATATTTAGAAAACAATTTGAAATCCTTTGATGAATATACAAGTATAGAATATCATTAGTGTTGAGTATTGAGCCCTATTCCCTTGCTTGTAATTCTTAGAGTGCTACAAAATGAGAACAGAAGATAAGAAATAATGTATTGGATCAGGTTAGTAGTCTACTGAACTGTGTGATCTTCGGGAAGTCACTTAACTTCTCTGTGCCTCGGTTACTTCATATGCCAAGTGGAGATTGGTTCTGTGAGCCTTATGTGGAACAGATACTCTGTCCAATCTGATTTACGTATTGGACCACAGTGCTTACTGAAGTTCATGGCATATAGTAAGTGCTTAACAAAAACCATTAAAAAAAACTCATTTGTCTGCCACCAACTCTCATGAGAATTCATTATCTTCTCTACCACCTGATCAGAGTGGGTAGGGGAAGAGAGTCTCATGGACATGGGCACTGAGTTGGCTAAGGTCACGGAGAAACATTTCAGCCGGGCTTCCTATTTAGATCTAAAAAAACTGTCAGTCAGTTTATCTCTTAAGAGAAGATGTTCCATGAACATTTAAAATCTGAGTCCATTTCTTCACACCTGACAAAAATTCTTACTACCATTCTTCCTTACTCCCTTACTGTCATTTACAATGACTTATTTTCTGATGGCTTATTTAAAACATATCTCAGTATTCCTTGCATTCTTACAAAAAATATTCTGAATTATGAATTCTCTCACTCTGTCAACCCCCATATTCAATTTCTCACAATATGTCCCTTTCTGTACATCCTCTCTAGAATGTCTAGTGGGCAGTAACATGTCAACTATGGCACATTGTTGCCTGACTACTTGTTTTGTTTTGCTGTCTCTCTCCCCTGTTTAGACTGTGAGCCCGTTGTTGAGCAGGGATTGTATCTGTTGCTGAATTGTACATTCCAAGCACTTAGTACAGTGCGCTGCACACAGTAAGCATTCAATAAATACAACTGAATGAATATTTAACCTTCTTTTTCTCCCACTTCAACCCAGTTTTGTGCTTTGTTCATCTCAAGCCAAACCCCTCACTATGACACATCCTCTTCACTCTTGTTGCCAAGCTCTTGATCACATTCTCCATTTTATTTGAAATTCCCTTTTCCTTCACATTCCAATAGATCATTAGTCATCCATCTTCAAAGCTCATCTGAATCACAGAATCACAGAAAATCTCCTCTGATTAATTTGCCAAATCCTGACCACCTTATTTGCTTATCAACTGTCTCTCAAGCATTTCCACTCACACACAGCCATTGCATTTATGTACTTTTTTATACTTTATTATTCTCCATATACATAATTTTATTTGCTTGTCTGCCTCCCCAACTAGACTGTAAGCTCTTGAGGCCAGGGATGATATATACTGATTCTACTGTAGTCTTCGAAGTGCTTAGCAGAATTTTCTACCCAAAGTAATTGCCAATAATGTTATTGATTGATTGTTGAGCTTTTCCTTTTATAAGAAACATCTGCTGCTGGACTGAGGTAGTTCCTAAGATAAATCAGACAAAAGTGTCAAAGAGGAGTCTTGGTCTAGAAAATGCTGCATAAGTGTGAAATGTCTCATTCATTTATCATTAAATGTATATTTCTCATGAGAAAATATATAAAATCCATCCCTCATTTTTATAGAAGGCATTATTAAAGGATAGTAAGATCCTTTCCATATAGGGAGGTGTGGCTGAAAATGCTGATGTGAAGCCAAAGTGCTTTGTTATTTTTTTTTTAAATAGATCCAGTCAATCAATCAACTGCTGTGCTTTAAAGATGCAACAAAAGAACTGCAAGATAGAGTAGGAATAAGCTTCTGATTCACTGAAAATGAATAGGAAGAAAACAGAAACTATATATCACCCTCCTGCAATTTTAAAAGGGTTTACTTTTCAATCAGTATATGAACCGAACCATTACACATGCCCATAGCTCATAATACCTATTTTCCTCAATAACTCAGCTTCTTCAATCAATCAGTGGTATGTATTAGAGTGTATTGTGTGCAAAACACTTTACTAAGTGCATGGGAGAGTCCAATACAACACATTCCTGCCCACAAGGAGTTTAGTAGTCCACAGTCTTCTTGAAACCTTAGTGCAGTTTATCAAACTTTACAGACGATCATGAGTTTATTCACAGGCATTCATGAGTTGAATAAACTAATGATCATCTGTAAACTATTTACTCTTCATCCCTCCTAAAATTATTTATTAAAATGTTGAATAAAACCAATCTTATTACTGATTTCATTCCATATCCTCAAAAGTGAATATTATAACCTTTCTCTTGCTTTATTCTTTCCCAAGTTTTTTTTATCATTGACATTTTTTGTCAATTCTATACTTTTTGTAATTAAATATTTTTTTAAATAAATGTACATCAAGACCTTTTTGACACTTTACATGTCTAGGGTTCATCTGTCTTTACAGAAACAGAGTCTCCTCAATATGTTGTGTACACTTGGTGTATAAGAATACTGAACTTTATTATTCATTCAATTCATTCATTCAATAGTATTTATTGAGCGCTTACTATGTGTAGAGCACTGTACTAAGTGCTTGGAATGAACAAGTCGGGAACATACCTGTTTTCCTACTCTGGAAATGTGAGTGTATCAATTCATAATTCCCACTAATGGAGTCTTTCATAGTAGTGAGAATTACAGTGGCATTTGCCAGTCACCCAAAATAGTGGTGGTTGCAATTATGTGTTAATAGATTTTGCTAGGGATTCCACAACATTCCTTTATGGATTCCTAGAAACTTTGGATAGACTTCATCCAGGCCTGATGGCTTTTTTCTAGAACATTTTGTGCATTTACCAAGATTCATTCAAATGTCTATATCTGCTATAAAAAAAATTACATGTGAGTACTTGAGTATCACATCTTGAGTATCTTTCATTATGTATTTTGTTAAGCACTATGTACCAAGTATGTTTGTTTGGATATGGTCCCTGTCCTACTTGGGGTTCACAGTCTTAGTTTTTGTATTAAGACTTTACAACTCATTAATTCATTGATTTATCACACTATGATTATCTGTGTTACATTGACAGATATCAGAGCTTCTTTTCCATCACTTTTTTGGCACTGTGGCCTACCTTATGTTTTTTGTTAGAAATTCTCTCAACTTTTTCCCAGCTAAGGTCTGCATATTACCTTAGTTCTTTTTTTAAAAGGTAATAATATATTTATGCTGTTTTTAATTCAAATTTTTTATCACTTTCTCACAATCAGGAATGTGGACTTTATCTTGAGTTTATTATTACAAAAAGACTTGGCTAAGCCAAATTCTGTAAATATTCAGAATTTTACCCAGTCATTTGAATGTCAGTAATAACAATAATTGTAGGGACTACTATGCACCAAGTATTGTACTTAGTGCTGGGGATAATACAACATATGTAGATTAGACAAAATCCTTATCCCATTGATCTGCACACCAATATAAAGGAATATTCTGACTGGCATTCTTCCCACGATCTCTTATCACATATTCACCCATTCAGTGCACTTATGTAAGTGTGTTTCATTTGAGAATTTTTCACAGACCAATCTCAGGATTTTCTTAATATCTGCTATAGCAATAAATGATTGTGGTTTCATATTGAAACTGTGACATTCACTATGTTGCTGTAAAAGATACCATTTGCACTTGTATAGCAAAGTGGGATTTAGGAATAGGATGTTAGACATATGTCTGTATATGATTGTATTCATTAATATAACTTATATGATCACTGTTTGAATTTGTGACCAAATGCAACCTAGTTATTTACCTACAGTCAATGCCAGTACCCCTTTGGTGAAGTTCCAGTCGCTCTTCAACATAAATATTAAAGCTTGTCAAGGTAACGACTTGATTTTAGGTGTTAAGGATGTCAGGGAGACACTTCACACAATCCATGGCATTATTCTTATTCTCTAAGATATTGAACTATTGATTTGGGAAAGGAACTCTTTTGCAATGAGAAACGGATACAGACATGTGAAAGCATTAGTATTTAATTGTGCTGACAGTACTATGCTATCAAAACCTTTCACTCAGATCATAGAGACTGATTTGCTGACAAAGGTAATGTGTATATTTATTAGTGTATTTTAATGATACATAGGCAGTACCCTTCATCTGAACCCTTAGAATATAAAAAGAGAATAAAGAATTATAAATAATGAGCAGTGGAAGGAACATCCAAATAGGTTGTTATTCCTATGTCAACTAAGTTAATGCGTGGTTGACCAGAGGTCTTTCAAGGTCTAGAGATGAGCAACCAAAATGATTGGAAGTTTGGAAAATAATGCCTATGAGGAAACACTTAGGTAATTGGGGCTGTCAGGAAAAAGTAATGCTGTAGGTTGACAGTAATAATGATAAAGATGTAATGAACTGTTCTCTTTTGTTACTAAGGATAGAACAAGAAAAAAATGAGTTTCTAAAGAGAAATAGTCTTTGGATTTGAAGACAGTTTTGTAGAGAGTGAGATCCTATCCAACCCTGAAGGTGTAACTGAAAAGACCTATCCAAATCTATTCCAGAAAGGGTTAGGCTAGGGGAAAAGGTTAGACTAAGAGAAAAGGTTAGGCCAGGGGAAAATGCAGCTCTGTCATAATTTTTATTCTATCTTTTGGTTTCCTAATGTTCCTGTGTCCTTTACCAATGAATTGTAATATGAGCCTGATTGCTGCAAAGCAGGCTATTTATTTTCACCTTTTGTCTTCCAATAGCCTCCAATATACCGAGTCCCTCACCATGCCTTTGAATTGCTTGTTCTTTCCTCTCTGATGGTTTGTGCATCCTATCCTAACTCACAATATACCAATAGTTTTGAAATCATACTGACGTCACAGTAACACAAAGAAGGTAACCTTCAATAAGCACTGTCTGCTAGGGATTCTGATCTTCACAAGCAGTTCTATTTCACTATTTTATGTTAAGTATGGTTTATAGAAGATACTGGTTAAACTGCTCAAGAAGCTGGATGTACCTTCTGTAGGAGGTCAAAGTCTCACAGATATATAAAGAATTGGACTCTTCCATAGCTTTAGAGCCAACCTTTTGTTAACAGCCTTCCAAAAGACCTACTGTTTTCTTGATCCAGTTTCTATTTCTTGCCTATCTCTATATTTATAGTCTGTGACAGCCTGAATTTAATGACATATTGAAATTTTGGGTAGATCGTCTTGGTGAAGACTGAGACAATTCCTCTGCTTAATTTAGAATGTTAATATTACTATGATCATTTTGCAATGCCATGTAAAATAGCTGCATTTCTTCTTGAACATAATTATCGAGATACCAAATTATCTCCAATTCTTCATGATTTTTATAGTCTAGTAGGATAAATGATTAGACTGGAGTAGTTACAGTGTTATAAACTCTCCTTCTGGTAATTTTTTCGTTCATTCAATTGTATTTATTGAGCACCTACTGTGTGCAGTCTGTCACTAAATCCTATTGTTTCAACCTCCACAACATTGATAAAGTCTATCCTTTCCTCTCCATCAAACTGCTACCATGTTAATCCAAGCATTTATCCTATCCCACCTTGATTATTCTATCAGCCTCCTTATAATCTCCTTCTTTCTTTCTCTCCCAACTCTAGTCCAGATTTCACTCTGATGCACAGATCATTTTTTTACAAAAACTTTCAGTCCATGTTTCCCCACTTCTCAAGAACCTCCACTCAATGCCCACCCACCACTACATCAAACAGAAACTCCTTACCATTGGCATTAAAGCACTTAATCCCCTTCCCCCCACCTACCTCACCTCACTACTTTCCATCTACAACCCAGCCCACACACTTCAATGTGCTAATGCCAACCTACTCACAGTACCTCAGTCTCATTTATCTCAAACGGACCTCTCACCCACATCCTACCTCTGACATGGAATGTCTTATCTCTTCATCTCCAACAGACTATTGCTCTCCCCCTTTGAAGCCTTATTGAAGGAACACTTCCTCCAAGAGGTCTTCTCTAAGTTCTCTTTTCCTTTTCTTCAACTCTCTTCTGCATCAATCTGACTTTCTCCCTTCATTCATCTTCTCTCCCAATCTCACAGCACTTTATACATATGTATATATATATATATATATCCATAATTTATTCATTTATATTAATGAATGACTCCTTTAGAGCGTAAGCTCGCTGTTGATTGGGAATGTGTCTGTTATTATATTGCACTCTCCCAAGCACTTAATACAGTGTTCTCCACAGAGTAAGCACTGATTGGTTGATTTAAATTGGTCTGGCATGAACTAGACCTTCATATGCCCTTCCCAGTACACTGATCCCATCAGTTCACTTTACTGATTACAGAATTACAGAATTATCCCATCATCATCAATCATCATCCCCAACGTCATCATCATCACCCTCTCATCAACAATGGTGATATTAAGTGCTTACTCTGGGCCACAGTACTGTTCTAAGCACTGAGGTAGTTACACAGTAATTACACACACAGTTCCTGTCCCACACAGGGCTTACAATCTAAGGGCAAAGTGTTTTGTGGCCACTCTGTAGATAGAAAACTGAATATAGGGGGTTGACTTGCCCAATATCACAGTATGTCAGTGTCAATCAGTCTACAGATGAAAACATATGTGAATAGCAAATAATGGCAACTATACTTGTGGTATTTAAGAGCTAACTTTTTGTCAAGCACTGCTGTAAACACTGTGGAAGATATAAAATATTCAAGTCAGATACAGTCCTTGTCCTACACAGGGCTCACTGTATTAGTAGAAGGGAGACGCAATATTGAAGCTCCATTTTACAGATGAGGTAACTGAGGAAGTGAAATGATTTCTCCAAGGTTACCCAGCATGCACATGGTGGATTCAGGATTAGAAACAAGATTATTTGTTCCCAGGCCAGTGTTCTTTTCCATAGGCCATGCTGCTCCTATCATTATATTGTGATATCCCCACAGCAGGATATAAACAGTCTGAGTTTCCTTTTGAACCTCATTTCTACCTTTACCAATTTTTTTTTACACTGTTGAGGTGTTCACAGTCTAAATTCTTGGCCCAAGAACCTGAGGAAAGGAAAATTGCTATGGTTAAGTTCTTAAAATACAGGTTGCCAGACATACTGATTCATTTGACTGAACAGACGGATCATCTAGGAGAACTGATCAAGAAGGATTACATAGGTTGTTTGTAAAGAGTACATTACCTCGGGGCTTGTCTGTTGTTTAAAATGAATCATCATTTGAAGAGCCCCAGACTTGTCCTTTCAATCTAAGATTTGAATTTTTTCCTTTAAGTGACCAATTTAGAAATTTGTAATTGGTAAGCTCATTTTGGGCAGGGGAAATGTCTGCTATTTCTGTTGGATTGTACTCTACCAAGTACTTAGAATGGTGCTCTGCACATATTAAGCATTCTGATTGATTGACTGAGAAGAGGGAGTACAGAATGAAAATCTATTACTCTACTGTCATTTCTTGCCTAACAAGATAGTTCCTAGCCTCGTTTTTGCACCTTCCTTTCTCTCTCCACCCCAACTTTACAACCCTTTGTAACAATGTCTGTTGGAACTCTAAGTCTCTTGTGAGTAAATACTTCAAATGTCATCCTGACCATCAGGGATCTCCTACTCAACCAAGAAAGACAGTAGGTTGATATTATATAAGCTTCCTCAACAGACTCCTTGGGAGCAGGCACTATATACCACATATACTCTCCCAAGCATAGTTCAGCATTCTGCACAAAGTGGGCACTCAATAAATACCTCTGATTGGCTGATTTATTGAAAAGGACTTCATCATTCATAAACATTTATTTTATATTATAATAGCTAGGATACCTAGGTTATAAGATCGGACACAATCGCTGTCCTACATGAGGTTCACAATCAATCTTATCTCTGGAAACCAGGGCCTAGAGGGGTTAAGTAACTTGCTTAAGGTCCCGCAGTTAACCAATGGTGGAATTGCAATTTAAACCTGGTTTTTCTGACTTTTAGTTCCACAATCTTTCCACAAGCCTCACCTCCTTGGTAAGGTTGATATGCCATCTGATACAATTCTTGTTTGGAGAAATGGAGACTTCACCAACACAGCATGGAGCAAGGGAGAGTCACCTCATTCTGTCAGGACTCCTCTTCTTTTTTTTACCTTCTTACGTATCACCTTCCTTTACTACATGGCACATTTTCTGCTTCAACCCAGCTAATTTTCCTATGGTGCAGCACTCTCAACTCTCCCTTTTCTCTTTGCTCATGCCATTCCTATGCATGGGATTAATCAATCAGTGACACCTCCTTCCCTTTCAAATCCATTAGACCACAATTACCCCCATCTCCAAACCCCCACTTTAAAAGAATTTTTCAGTTAATCTCCTCTTCCCAGGTCACGTTAATAAAACAATTTCCCTTAGCACTTATGTTATACACTTATCTTTAGCATTAGCTGTAGACTGTAAAATACAGGGTTTACAATTATTTACAATTAATTTTTTATTTATCCTACTCTTCATCTACTAAGAGTTATAATGTTATAATTTCTCCTGCACTAGCCTGTTCATTTCTCTCATTCAACAGAGTCTGTCTCCAAATCATGTATGTTCTACCTTCACAGCAGCTCTAGAATCTGCCATTTCCTCCACATTCAAATGGCAAACCTGCTTGTCTAAGAACTTATCAAATCTTACTTTGAATACTGCACCAGTCTCCTCAATGATCTTCATGCCCGCTATCTCTTCCATCTAGAAGAAATGAACTACCAATGAATCATCTCTTGGAAACAAAACAAAACAAAAAAGACACTGTGAACATCTCCCCTCTCCTCACAAACTTCCAGTGGTCACTCATCTAACTCCACATCAAACAGAAAGTCCTTACAATTAACTTTAAGGCAATCGGTCAGCTAATCCATTCTTAATCTCGCTCCTTTCCCCTACCACCCAGTCCACACACTTACCCCTCTACTCCCACCAAATTTACTGTGCTCTGACCCTGTCTTGCTATCAACACCTTGTTCACACTCTTCCTTCTGCATGGACTTCTCCCTATTCCTTAATTTCCAACAGATACCCCCACTCTACCCATCTTCAAAGACCTAATATGATATCTTCTTCAAGAAGCCTTCCATAACTAGCCCCTCATTAACCCATGCTATTATTCTTCCCTTCTACATCACCTATATACTTGTGTTTGCATCCCCAAAACATTTTGATACCCTACCTTCAGTTCCACAGCACTTATGTACATATCCTTTTACTGTTCCAATTTACTTATCCTTTATTTATTTCACTGTCTCACCCACTAGATTGTAAATGCCTTCAGAGCATGGATCATGTGTACTAGCTTTCCTATACTGTACATTCGTACAATGCTTAACACACAGTAAGTACTTAATAAATACGAGAAGCAGCGTGGCTCAGTGGAAAGAGCATGGGCTTTAGAGTCAGGGCTCATGAGTTCGAATCCCAGCTCTGCCACTTGTCGGCTGTGTGACTGTGGGCAAGTCACTTAACTTCTCTGTGCCTCAGTTCCCTCATCTGTAAAATGGGGATTAAGACTGTGAGCCCCACGTGGGACAACCTGATTCCCCTGTGTCTACCCCAGCGCTTAGAACAGTGCTCGGCACATAGTAAGCGCTTAACAAATACCAACATTATTATTATAAATACTTTTGATTGGTTGATATCCTTCCCCAACTTTTGTTTTGCAGAATACCTTAAAATACATCACTACCCAGTTAGTTTATTTAAATTTCAAGTTTACCTTTAATATTTTGGCAAAAATGTGTGGCCCATATGTTTTCTCACTTAATCATCTCCTAGGTTTAAGTGTTGATTTGCAAAGTTTGGCTTTTTGTTTAAACTACTTGTTTCAACATTGGTTAAGAGCAGTTAGAGCTTTCAGCTTTATATTTTAATTAGTAAAAAAAAAAAAAAACCTCTTTTCCTGCGACAAAGTATGCCCTTCTTCAACTTACTTTCATCAAACATTGTAGTTATTCAAGAACATATAATTAGCTTCTTTTAATCTTATCATTTTCAGAGGCTTACTTAGTAATTAGCTTTCTTTTCTCTTCTTTTTAGTTGGAAGATTGCTAAAGGATCAATGCAGAATACATTTTTTTCTATACTACAGCATCAATTACTGTGACCCTCAGTTCAAATTTATTGATTTTTCTTATTAGAACATTATCACCAGTTATTCACAGCATGATGTTTATTAATTAGTAAGGAAAATAAAGATTCATTTTTTAAAAAATCCCCTTTTAAGTTTACTGCCTTGCACCCACGTAAGTATATGATATCTGCTAATGGTAGTCCGCTTTTATGAGAAAGAATTCCAAATTTCTATTATTAGGGTGAAGCAGGAATTTTAACCAATCCTTAAAAACAATTTGGAACCAGTGGTGGAATTTTTAAAACTGTAACATAGAGGAGGTGGCAAATGCATTAACTGATAGGTCACCATTGCCCCACATTTTAGATTTTGGAAAAAGTCCCATATGGTACAGGGACTGTGTCTCAGTTATCTTGTTTCTATCCCATCATTAAAAACAGTGTTTGCACATACTATGCTTGCAAAAATATCACATTATTATTAAATAAGGATATTTCACATTATCAGCACATCCTATTTCTTGAACATCTCGGACACCATAGCAGGGGTGCTTAGAATAGGGCTTAGAATAGGGCAAGATATTGAGCTAAAAGAGGGCTAGGGGAGCATCTTCATTCCCACATCCAGGCCTATCCACCCTTTGAACTGTTATCTTTCAGATCTCAATTTACCAGTAGATTATTCAAAGATGACATTCACTAAGCCTTTATTAAATATTTTCAGCCCCTCTCTCTGCATTAAGAATTCTATAGGAATTCAATCCTCTTCCATTATTTTAAAAATACCTACTTTTAATATGTTTAAAAGTTAAAAGAATCATAAGCAAAAACAAAAATCTTTAGTGATTACAGCTTTACACAAAAACACATTGCTATACAATTCTCTTCTTCAAGATTAGTAAGCAAGATTTTTTTTTTCTATGTGCTGAAAAAGCTGTATTTTTCATTCTTCAAAAGGTAATGAACAACTGGTAGTAGAACCTCCATTATCTCCCATACAATCCTTGGATAATTAATTCTTTTGTTAGTCACTTGCCTGACTTTATTCCCATAGGCAACCATAATACTTATGCTATCATCTCTGAGGATGGACCATCAGACCATTAGCCTATGAGCTTCTCTTGGTCAGAGATAATGTCTATCAAGTCTATCATATTGTACTTTCCCAAGCACTCAGTTCAGTGTTTCATCCACAGTAAGCATTCAATGAATGCCATTGATTACTGATTGATTCATCTGCACTCCCATTTGACCCTGAACATCTTCCTCGGGCTGTATTAATGATATCTACCTAGCTCTTTTATATACTTTCTTAATGTACTCAGTGTCTCAATTCCTTACATTAGAGGAAGATGTCAAAAACTGTTAAACTATTTATTTTATTTCAGGTTTTTGGACTCCCAACCCTTGAAGATGTATAGAGTGTGATTACTAGTCATGTTACTAGTCATGAGAACCCCAAATAATTTCAGTAATTGCAGTTTACCCAGATCCTAGGAGATCAGGCCTGAGAAAAATTCACAATTCCACTATCTATTGTCAAATGTTCAAGCCTAAGTATTCAAAGGAATATAATTTCCAAATATAACAAATGAAATAGAGGAAAGCTAAAGCTAATATATCCATCTACATTACAAAAATCACCAAAACACACAAATTCCTATCATCTTAGAAACAATAAACCTTTCAAAAAGCACAAACATAAACAACCATCTAAAAAGGTGTGCCCAGCAAATACCAAGATCTTTCCCAAAAGTAGTTCAGAGAATTCCTTGGGAAGAATGTGATGAATGGATCCAGAGCCGAAGAGGAAAAAAAAAAACAGAAGAGGGGCCCTCCCAACTGCTTCCCTTTATTGAAGGGAGCTTTGTAGAGATATCATTCTTTGGAATGTAGCTCCAAGGCAATTCTTTTCCTAAATCCAAGGTTCTATCTCCAGTAGTAGTTTGACTATATTGCTCAACAGCAGTCCCATCAACTCTTCACAGTGTGGCCTGAAACATAATGAACAAGAGGTCTTATGAATTAACCTAGGCAATTATGAACCCCAGATGCTTCTACTGCAGCAAGCTTTTGCTAGGATAGGACAAGAGTGGATGGGTGTAGAGTTTTACACTCGAGAATTGTGTCTTTATCGGGTCTATCCTCTGCCAGATGGGCACCTTTATATCCAGTGTTATTTTAAGTGGCTAAGATCCTACCCTTCAGGTCCTGCCACCAAACTCCACAACTGAGAAGCAGTGACTGTATTTGCAGAGAACTGGAAAGGGTCTATTTGAGGAAGAGGATATTTTACAATGACACTGAAAAACATTCATGGTGACCTGATTAAAAGTTTCTACAAAATAATCTTTATGATGTCAGATGTTGGAATAGTAACATTTGTGAAATCATCCCAGGTGCCTTTGTTACTGGTATCCATAAGGGCCATCTGGGATACACCAAGTTAAAAGTGTGGTCATAAAATAAAATGAACCTCAACCAAGCTTTTTGATCTTGTTGCCAGCCCTTTGGTCTCATAGCTAACAAAAAATGGAAGGATCACTCTATAGGGAGAAATAATATATGAAAACTAATATAGTTTCTTGAAATTAATGTTATCATATGCAATAGAGGAAGAGTGGATACAGTGAATTGAGGATTTCCTTTTTACAGGTAACAGGATACTGGCCTAAGCTGCAACAGACCCTGTTGTCTCAAGCTAGTTATATTTATTTTAACCAGTGCAGAGACAATACAAATGGAGGGGGAATGCCATCATTGTTCAAAAAATATAATTATCTTTGTTGATTTTACCTTTCAAATTTTACTGATTTGCTCTTTGTTCTCTCCTCTTATGCTGACAAACTTCTGTGCATTGCCTAAAGATTCATTTGGGACTAGAAGTGTTGGAGAACTACAGCACAAAATTAAGGTGCTCTGCTTCCCTTTCCTCCACTATAACTCTTTCCTTCACAGAAAATGATGTAAGGACAGAAACCACTCTATAGTTATAGTCTTAAGCACTTGATACAATGTTAAGAGCTTAGCACAGTGCTCTAACCACTGTAAGCACTCAATAAATATCATTGATTGATGGGATAATCACATTATAATTACCCTGTCACAGGGTAAAGAATAAGGAAAGAGGAAAGTTTCACAGAGCAATACTTTGTCTAGGTTGGAGAAGTACCTAGTGGCAGCCTCTCCAACTAGCCTCACAATCAGGATACAGGAGAGAAATCCAGGTGATTTATTCCTAAATGCCCTACCTTGATGGAGATTCAATTGAGAAAATGCTAACACCGTACATGGCATTACATTGGAACCAAGCCAATCAGAGGGAAGGCTTGGGAAAGAGGTGGGGGGGTCAGGTATTTGGGAAAAAAAACAAACATATGCTATTTGAGAGGGAAATTTGAACCTAAGATCCTTATAGTGCAGGCACAGAGAAGCCCTAGGGATAGGAGATAATCCTGAAATGATTGGAAGTACCTTGAAGGCTGAGGGCCCAGAGTTTGGGATCCCAGAGGAGCAAAGGCCCTGATCCTGATGGGAAGAAATAACTAGTAAAACATGAGTCCCAGGATGCCTATTAAAAGGTATGGAGGGGTACTGGGAGGGCAGAGAGGGCAAGAAGGAAGGATGGTTAGCCAGAATTATATTTATTTATATTTAATTTGTTGAGCATATTAACAATATTGGAAAGGGGAGCTATTAAATGTTATTGAGATTTTTTTTTATCTTGCTGGCCACCTGTTGTAGGGTTGGAGGAGAAACTCTGGGTTCCAGAGAGATAAGTGGGCCTGGGAAGTGGAGAGAAGGGTGTTCTTTCCCTATGAACTTTGGGTAGCCAGTCAGATGAGGGGATGGTAAGCTACACTCCAAATATTCCTGTTGCCTTCAGGGAGATGCTTGGCATGAAACAAGGTGTTTGTAGCAGCAATAGAGGTGCATGAATTTTGAGTGCCCTCAGCAGGGATCCACAGATCCACAAAATCACTACTTATCTTCAGAAGGGAGGAACAGGAGAATTTTAGGATTTAGTGGAGGCTGTGAAATCCAGACATTCCTACAGTTACTTTGAGAGTTATTTTTTTCCAGGATTCAAGACTGAGAAACTGAAAATATCACATAGCTCAACAGAAACTGTCCTAAGCTCACAATAACAATGGGCACTGATTAAAGCTCTGAGCCTTAGTTTGTGATCAAGATTCTGGTAATGATGCAGTGAGACACAAACTTATTCCATTTCAAAGGAGAAGTTCCAGAAAAATCAGGAACTTTACATTATCCTAAAGTGTTTGAGGTCTTCTGGTCACATGCAGCATGGCTCAGTGAAAAGAGAACGGTCTTGGGAGTCAGAGGATGTGGGCTCTAATCCTGGCTCCTCCACTTGTCTGCTATGTGACCTTGGGCAAGCCACTTAACTTCTTTGTGCCTCAGTTACCTCATCTGTAAAATGGGAATGAAGACTGTGAGCCTCACGTGGGACAACCTGATTATCTTGTATCTACCCCAGTGCTTAGAACAGTACTCGACACATAGTAAGTCGTTAAATACAATTATTATTATTATGTTCTTGATTAAAGGCTTTGTAGGTACACAACAGGAGTGCATATTGCTTAAACTATGTCTGATTGGATTATGATTGTTTCTGGAACCCATATCTGAATTTTCTTCACTCTGTTGAAGGGTTTAATTTATGGCAAGATTATAAGACACTGCTTCTCATTGGTTACTGCTGACATGAGCTTCATTAGTGAATTGGTCCCTCCAACAGAATCTGAAACTTTATTATGACATTTAGATATGGAGAGAATGAGTATCCTTCCCCCACCACTTAAATACATATCTGTAATTCATTTTTTAACATTATTGTCTGTCTCCCCCCCACCCCTTTCTAGATTATATGCTTGTTGTGGGCAGGGAATGTGTCATTAATTGTTGTACTGTACTCTCCCAAGTGCTTGGTATGGTGATCTGCCCACAGTAAGTGCTCAATAAATAGGATTGAATGAATGAATGAATATTAACATTTGCAGAAACCCTTTGAGCACTCAGTGTGTTCTTTTGGAGATTAGCTAAGACGATCATATAACTATGAAATCATGGCTTTGCAGAGTCAGGAAACAGACTAATTGTAAGTTTTCATTTGAGAGTTCTCCAAGACAGCATTAATTCCCAACCATTGCTCTTTCCTGTGCTTGCCCAGAAAATACAAATATTAGAGCCAATTTGCTTTGAAATATCCATAGAAAAGGTTCAGCATGTGATCCCCTTCCATTATGGAGGAACCCTATTTCTTAGTCCTCTAACAAGTGGGATCCCAAGGCAGCAGCCCTAAGATTGTGTTACTCCTAAACATCCTTGCATGCACATACGTAAACAACCTGTCCTTGATGTTCAAAGACAGTGCTGATGGCGAATTCCTAGCCGTATACCCAAATCTTCCTGGAAGATCAATGCTTGACTATGTTTAGTCTATATTTTGATCTCCTAGTGATAGGTCTTTCCCGCAGAACAGCCACTTGTAAAACATGCACCTGAAATTTAGAAGCAGAAAAATAGATCATTATAAATATATAATAGACTATATCCTCCTCCACCCAAGTAAACAGGGAAAAAAAAGAGTGGTCTCTTTGAAGTTAATTATACTTAATTGTACTCTACAAAATAAGAGATATTCAAAGAAAAAGAAACAGAAGAGTCCCTTTCACAGTAATAAGCCTGAAATACCACAGAAAAAATGTTTAATGTTGAGATGATGAAGATCCACTACTTTGTTATTTAGTACCCTCCATGTAATAATAAAATGAATTCTAGCCAAAAGAAAAGAAATAATATTAAAGAATCAACAATATGTACATTACATAAGATAGCTACCTTTCACTTTCAAAACTCTTTATATGCAACTTATCCTGATTAGAAAACAGTAAAACAATGTAGAATATATAGAGATAATTTTCACTCTAAAGTTAATACAGCTAATAATATTTAGAACTTGAATTCATCAAAATGTTTTGCTTGATAGTCCAAACAATTTACTACTTAAAGGTAGAATTACATTTCTCCCATATATTTATAGGCCACTAAAATAGAAAGAGCATGAAATCTTGAATACAGCAGTATGGAAGGAAGGATTTTTAAAGGTGAGAAGTCTGGGGTTGAAGGTATGGATTTTGAGAACAGAGGGGAAATCATCCCTTGAGAGTTAATTGTGAAGGAAAAGAAACTGGCTGTTGGGTATGAAATGAATGGGAGGTAAGAGAGGTGTTTGGGAAATTTATGCCTGATCATGTCTATTTTACCAATAAAGTAGTTCAGGAAATCACCAAATAATGGAAGGGAAAAGTGGGATCACTGGGGACTTTTGGAGAGCTAAAAAAAGGTATGGAATAGTTGTTGGAGGAGGTGGGCACTGGGGAACTGGCCAGGTAACTAGGGGAAGACTATTAATTGGAATAAATTCCAAGTAATATGGAGGAGAAAAAATATGTTTAATTCTATGCTAAATTCATTTCTGCCTAAAAATAGTCCGGTGGCCTACAAATCAATGGGAGCCCTTGGATCTGTACCCATATAAACACTTGATGTCCTCTAGAATGCAAGCTCATTGAAGACAGGGAGTGTGTCTGTTATACTGTCATGCTGTACTCTGACAAGTGCTTAGAACAGTAACCTGCACAGAGTAAGAACTCAGTAAATGCAATTGATTGATTCTCCCCAACCTCAATCCCATAGCATTTGCATATGTAATATTATATTCTATATTTCCCCTATCTGAAATATACTTCAATTTCTGTCTCCTCTGTGGATTATAAACTTCTAGTGGCAGGGATCATGTTTACCAACTATCTATTGTATCATCTCTTCCAAGTGCTTAGTACAGTGCAGTGCACAAAATAAGTGCTCAATAAATACCAATCATTAACTGATCAATTGATTGAAGAGTGTAGACAGGTTGAGGGGAGAAAACTGACTGTTTTAAAGGAATCATTCCTTAAAAAACACTATTTTCAAGTAAAAATTTATGTTTAATCCTTAACTGAGAAAGCAATGCCTACCAAATAAAGAGATATTTAAGTTCCCAATTCTTTGCTTTTCAGAAATAATTTTAGAAACTCCCCATCCCTATGCTCTTGGTTGAGTAGCTTCACTTGGCAATGAAAACCATGTGAGAGTTTCTCAAATTCTGCTCCCAAATTTGTCCCGGTACAAATTAAGCCTATTCCCCTAATATTCTATCAACTATCCAGAAGCAAAAACATTAAACACATTACTCTTAAACTATCCCCTAGCATATGAGGGAAAACTCTCACATTTAGTTTGCTGCTAACTCCTGTCAGTTTATCATCCACAGTGAGAGGCAGCATGGACAAGTAGGAAGGAGCATGGGCCTAGAACACAGAGAACTTGGATTAGAATTCTAGCTCCTCCACCTTTCTGCTTTGTCACCTAGGGCAATCACTTAACTTATCTGTGCCTTAGTTTCTTCTTCTGTAAAATGGGGATTAAATCTTCCTCTCTTTGATTTAAACTTTGAGACACAGAGACTGCATCCTACCTGAGTATCTTTTACATACCCAGATGCTCAGTACAGTTCCTGACACACAGTAAACCTTAACAAACATTAAAAAATAATTCTCCGATCCATCCCTTCTGCTTCGCCCAAAGGCCACCTGCCAGTACTCATCTTATTCCAGCTGTGTATCAGCTTTGTATCACTGGTGTCCTTGCCTCTATTAAATAGACCTCACTTTGATGTCCAAATCATCTATTTTAGATTTCACCTTTCTTCTTTTCTTAAAGCTTCAGTGGCACCCATTTGTCTCTGCATTAACTGGGAACTTCTAACCTTTGATTTTAAGGCACTACATCAGCTTGTTCCCATTTACTTTTCCCACCCATTCCCCAATTACAGCCCAACTTGGACTCCTAATTCCCCTCAAGCTTGCCCTCTCAATGTTTCTTGATCACAACAATCTCTCCTCCAGTACCTTCTTGCTTTTCCTCTCATCTGCACTTTAAGAACCACTTGTTCACAGCTTCTCTATGTTCAAATTCCTTTGGAAATTCCACTTCCTTTGGTATGCTTTCATGATTGATTTTTCTTCTCCCCAAGTTACATTCTTCCCAATATCATACCCTCCTAGCTACCAACTCAGCACTTGTATACACACTCACAACCAACCATATAACTTTTGTGTATATTGATTTACATGTTACAGTAAATGATTCTATGTCCTCATCCTCTATTAGAATATAAAGCTCCCTTGAGAAAAGGGATCCTATCATTAAGGCACTCAATCAGTTGTCTCTCTCCCGCTTTGTTTATTGATATCCTACTAAAGTACAACCCACACCCTCTGCTCTCCTAACATCACATGGGCTAGTGGAAGGGCAAGGAACTGAGAGTCAGAGAACCTAGGTTTAAACCCAAGCCCTGCCACTTCACTGCTGTGTGACCTTGGGAAAGTCACTTAACTTCTCTGTGCCTCAGCTACCTCATCTGTAAAATGCATCTTGAGATTTTGAGCCACTTGTGGGGCAGGGACTGTGTCCAACCCAATTTGCTTGAATCTACCCCAGAGCTTATAACAGTGCCTTAGAACTTGCCTATTTTACTTGTATTGATGTCTGCCTCTTCCGCCTCTAGACTGTTATGGGCAAGGATTGTCTCTATCGCTGTACTGAACTTGCCAAGCACTTAGAACAATGCGCTGAGGTAAGAGCACTGTGGTAAGTGCTCAATAAATGCAATTAAATGAATGCATGAACAGTGTCTGGCACATAATAACTGCTTATTATTTATTAAATACCATGGAAAAAAAAAGACACCAACCTAGTCTTGGTATCTCAATCTAATCTATCCCCCCACTAATTCCAGGCCCACATTCCCTTGAGCCTGGAATTCCCTACCCCTTCGTGTCTGACAGTCTATCACTATCCCCATTTTCAAAACTCTTTTAAAATCACATTTAAAATAATAAAATCCAAGAGGCTCTACCTAAGTCCCTTATTTACTATATCCATCCTTCTCTCTGCAACAACTCTGCATTTGGCTTGGTACCCCTTAAGCACTTTGATAATCACCCCAGCCTCACAGTTCTTATGTATTCTTATTCTTCTATTTCCCCTACTTATATTTAATTTTAATGCCTGTCTCCCATGTAGACTATAAATTCCTTAAGAGCAAGTATCATGTTTACCAACTCTGTTATATTGTGTTTTCCTTAGCACAGAGTACAGTGCTCAATAAATACCATTTATTGATGGACTGAACTTTGCTGTAGTGTCCCAAGTACTCAGTTTAATGCTTTACATAGGTAGATGATCAGTTGCTATGACTGGATCATCATTATTAGACCCTACTTTGAGATCCCAAGAAGATCCATGGAATAAAGTAATGTGACTAATTTTACAATCTATATGAATATGCAATATCAGGATAACTGTGCATTTTATGTATGCATAACTCATTTTAATAATTTAACAAATAATGTTAAGTCTGCTTCTGTGGCTATTGGGACAAATATTCTAATTTCATTATTATCATTATTAATAATAATAATAATAATAGCATGTTAAGCACTTACTATGTGCCAGGTATTTTACTGGGGTGCATGCAAGAAAATGGGGTTGGACACAGTCCCTGTCCCAAGTGGGCTCACAGTCTCAATCCCCATTTTTCAGATGACGGAACTGGAACCCAGAGAAGTGAAGTTACTTGTCTAAGGTCACACAGCAGACAAGTGGCGATTCAACATTAGAACACATGACCTTCTAACTCCCAGGCCCATGCTCTATCGATTACACCAAGCTGCTTCTAGTCAATCCTGTTTATAGTCAAATGAGAAATAATAATATTTGTTATTATTATGGTATTTGTTAAGCACATACTATGTGCCAAGAAATACACTAAGCACAAGGTGACAAGGCTGACTCAGCATCTATCTATGACTTCAAAAACTTTAAACTTTAGTTTTTAGACTTTAAAAACCTGGATAATCTTGAATACATTTCTGACAGGAGTGTCTCTAGAATAACCTATTTTAATTCAGAGGCTGTCACTGCAAAGCTGGAAAGTTTCTGAGAGAAACCTTAAAGAATGCATTTTCAGCTTTATATTGAAATGATTTTATGTATCTTCTGAAAATTACTTTGCCCTGAACTTTATATCTCTGCAAATAAAGCATCTATTTCTAGCTTTGTAATGAGATCTTCTCAAATAAAAGATTTTATTCTAGAGGGACTCCTTTCAGAAATTGCTTCAAAGTGAAGAGACTAGAAAAATTAATATCATTGGACAATTTTTCTACTTCCAATAAATCATTTGTAACTAAATTGATACATCAAAGAGTTAACTATTAATGGTGTTGAGAAAGGCTTTGACACAGATCACAACCTCAAGCCTATATCTCAAATGCCTAGCACAGAAATTAGAAAACTCATAAAAACCAACAACCATAAACCAAGTTAGTGGTAGTTGGCAAAAAGGTAATGAAATCTATCCCAAATCCCAAAACAAGATAATTTTGAATGCCAAAAATGTTTTAATAAAGCAGATACCTTTGATTGTACAGATCACAATATTTTCAAAATTTTAAAAATCCCATTTCTAAATCTGCTAACTCTGGTTCTGGTCCAAAGACACAATAATATGAATTTATCTTATAATTTCCTTCCAGATTCATTTTGAAGATACCCTCCCTCTTTCCTATTAACTGGTCTTCAGTAAAGGACGTCTTTGTTTTGAAGGCTGAACCTCTAGCCTACGACACTGTGAAGCACTTCCACTGGCCCCAGAAGAGATGAAGCCAGGAGAGTCACTCCAGAATGATCCTCCCTGAGGGGAGTGTAAAGAAAGAGCTATGACAGTCAGAGGGAAGGATTGGAGAGGAAGTATAGAGGCCAGGTAGGAAGACCCTAGACCATCCAGAAGGTGAGACTAAATGATCAGAGAGCAGGACACAGGGTATAGGGAGGGGTAGAGAGATCTCTCTATCCCATCACAATCTCCTCATCTGCCTTTTCTCCCAAACAGCCTTCCCACAAATCTATCCTGTTCCCCCTCAGAGGCCTCCAATTTTTGATCCCATCCAATTTTCTCAAGTCATCATGTCCTATTTAGTCACTCTACCTTAAACTTCCCTTGATGACCAAATTGACACCCTCAAACCACCGTCTCTACTGAACTCAACTCACTAACTCCGCTAACCTTTCGCTGATCTTGGACCACTAATCCACAGTGCTGGATCACCTCCACAATCTCTAAAAAACCCCTGCTCTTCTTCACTTTCCACTTCTTTCTACCCCTTCTTCAAATCCTCCATCTTTCCTAGCAGTAGCTCAAGAGCAGACCTACTGCATCCTCTCAAAATCCACCCCTCCACCTTTGATCAGACCTTATCCTCTCACACCTTATCAAAGTGCTTGCCCTCTTCCTCCCTGATACTGTCTTCAACTGTTCTTTCACCAGTGACTTTTTCCCCACTCCTTTCAAACATGATCATTTCTCCCAAAGCTCAACGCACTTCAACCTTGACCCCATGTTTCACTGCAGCCATCTCCTCATCTTTCTCCTATCATTCCTCCAAACTCTTTGTGCTAGTTTTCTACACCGACTGTCTTCACTCCTCCAGTTCTCTTCTTGACCCCCTCCAATCTGGCTTCTGTCCCCTTAAATCCACAGAAACTTCCCTTTATGTCCCCTTAACTCCACAGAAACTTCCCTCCAAGAGGTCACCAATGATCTCATTCTTGCCAAATCCAACAGCCTCTACTCCATCCTATCCTATTTAAACTCAGTTGCCTTCGACATCGTCGACCAGCCCTTTCTCCCGGAAGATTTATCCAACTTTGACTTCAATGACACTGTCCTCTCCTTTTCTCCTCCTGTCTGTCTGTCTGTAGATTGTAAACTCCCCATCCAGAATGTGAGCTCATCGTGAGCAGGAAATATGTCCACCAACTCTGTTATATTGTTACACTGTACTCCACCAAGTGCTTAGTATAGTGCTCTGCACACAGTAAGTGCTCAAAAAAAATGATTGATTCATTGCTCATTCTCAGTCTCTTTGATGGCTCCTCTTTTGCCTCTTACCCTACCCCTTTACTATGGGAGTCCCTGTAGGTTCAGTTCTGGGACCCCTTCTATTCTCCATCTACACTCATTCCCTTGGAGAACTCATTCATTCCTGTGGCTTTAATTACCATCTCTATGAGGATGATTACCAAATCAACATCTCCAGCTCTGACCTCTCTCCTTCTCTACAGCATTACATTTCCTCCTACCTTTATGACATCTCTACTTGGATATCCCTCCGACACCTCAAACATAATCTTGTTCTTCCCACCCAAACCCCCATTCTCCCCATGATTTTGCCATCACTGTGGAGAGTACCACCATCCTTCCTGTTTCACGAGCCAATAATCTCAGTGTTATCCTCAACCTATATCTCTTATTCAACCCACACATTCCATGTCACAAACTCTTGTTGGTTCAGTCTTCACTACATCAATAAAACCTGCCCTTTTCTCTCCTTCCAAACTGAAATCATGTTAATTCAAGAACTTATCCCATCCTGCCTTGATTACTGTATCAATCTCCTCTCTTATCTCCCTGCCTCCTATCTCTTCCCACTCCAGCCCAATCTTCACTTTGCTGCCTTCAGACCATGTTTCCCTACTCCCCAGGAACCTCTGGTGGTTGCCTAGCTACCTTAGGATGAAAGAAAAAGTCCTTACCATTGGGTTTTAAGTGCTCAATCACTTTACCTATCTGATTTTCTACTACAACCCAACACATGCACTTCACTTCTATAATGCCAACCTACTCACTGTACCTTCATCTTATCTATCTCAACTCTGATAACTTGTCCACTGACTTCCTCTGTCCTGGTCCTCCCTCTTAATATCTAACATTTGAGTCAACCTCCCTATTTAAAAGCCTTATTAAAAGCCTATTTCCTCCAAGAAGCCTTCCCCTACTTAGCCCTCATTTCTTCTTCTCCCACTTCCTTCTGTGTTGCTACTGTACTCAGATCTGCACTCCTTATTCATCACTCCATTAGTCCCACAGCCCTTATATATATAGCCATAATTGATTTATATTATTGTATGTATCCTTCTCTAGACTGTAAACTCATTGTGGGCAGGTAATGTCTACCAACTCTGTTATATTGTACTTTCCCAAGCATTTAGTACAGTGCTCTATACAAAATGCTCAACGAATATGATTGACTAATCCCAGATTAGGGTTTGGGTACTCTGGAGGCTTGGGATAGATACAGCAGCTAGGACTCTGGAGAATGGAGGCTCCTGCCTCTGAGGGCAAGAAAGTGCACCTTGCAGCCAATCTTGAAAGTGGGATGTCCCAACAGAAGATGGAGAAAGACAGAGAAATATGAGCCCTGGGACACATTCTGGGAAGTATTTAGGGGGTCCTGGAGGAAAAGGTATTGGATTCATGGGAAGGCAGTTTGCTATAATTATCTTATTTAAAACTGATTAAAAATGGTTGAGATTTCTCATCTTGGTGTCTGATTATTAAAGGGACTGGGTAAGAAGTGCTGGATGCTAGGGTAACACATGGACCTGAGAAGCCATGGGCATGGAAGGGAGCACTCTGTAAGCTTCTTGCAGCCTTCCCAGGGCTTCAACTATAGGGCAGTAGCAGTAACAGAGGTGAAGGGACATTAGGACTTGAGTGGACATAGCTCAGATCCCCCAAACCTGTGGTAGAACAGGGAGTTGCAGGATTTAGGTCCTAATGCAAGCCAAGTGGGAGCTAGATGCTTCTAAAGTGACTCTAGAGCTCTTTCAGCCAGGATTAGGATTGATATTCCACAGCAGGTTCACGGGTACAGCCAGGAAAAATGACCCCAGCTACATTTCACCTCCAATTAATCCTGAGAGCACCATTTCTTTACTGAATTTATCTTTACCACTGAACCCACTCCCTCTGCACCTTGATTTCCTTTGTAGTTGACAACACCATCATCTTTCCCCAGCCCAGAACCCACAACCTCGGCATCTTCCTTAACTCTTCTATCGTTCAAATCTCACATTTATCCACAAACACATACAGCCCATCACATTATTATACTACATTTATGCACATATTTATTATGTATTATAAATTATTTAGATTAATATATGTATCCCCTCTAGACTTTAAGTTGGTTGTAATTAGTAATTATAATGAATAACAATCATATTTGCTAAGCCCTTACTATGTGCCAGACACTGTTCTAAGCGCAGGGGTAGACCATCAGGTTGGATACAGTACCTGTCCCACTAGACCTCACAGTTTCAATCCTATTTTACAGAGAAGAGAGTTCCTTGACCTGCTCAAGGTCACACAGCAGACAAAGAGTGAAACCAGGATTAGAACCCAAGTTCATTCTGACTTCCAGGCCTTTGCTCTATCCACTAGGTCACCCTGGGGAGAAAGCATGTTTATCAACTCTGTTGAATTATACTCTCCCAAGCACTTAGTACAGTGCTCTGCACAAGGAAGAGCTTAATAAATACTATTGATTGATTGATTCAGTCTACTGCCAAAACCTATAACATTTCTTATACAACATTTCCTGGATTTACCTCTTCCTCTACATCCAAACTGCTACAACCATGGTGCAAGCTTTGTTCTTGTCATGATTTGACTCTTGCAATAGGTTCCTTACTGTTGTGTCTTAACGAATCCATATTCCATACTGCTGGTCAGATCAGGAATCAGAGAACCTGGGTTCTAATACCAGATCTGCCAAGTACCTGCTGTGTGGTTTTAGGAGAGTCACTTAACTTCTCTCTACCTCAGTTCCTTCATCTGCAAAATGTGGATTAAAAACCCTGTTATCCCTCCTGCTTCATCTATGAGCCCCATATGTGACCTGAATATCTTGTATCTATCCCAGTACCGAAACCAATGCTCGGCACTTAGTAAGAGTTTAACAAATACCACAATTATCATTATTAATGGATAACCTAGTGAGTGAATTAGTTTATCACCTTTCTTTCCCACATAGATGAAATTTAAGCCTCAAGAAAGTGGCCTTCAGAATTTATTCTGCCGACCTTGGTCAAAAATACACCATTTTACCACTAGGCAGGCACTAATTGGGTATTTCCAAAGAATGTTTCTCCACATCTATCTTGAAATTCAATGGGGCTTTATCACAGCATACATTACTTCAGTGATATATTCAATCTAGGGCCTTGTTGCTGATGAACCAGTGCTGCAGCTGAATTTTATGTTTGGCTTGTTGGTAAATTTTATGATACTTTAAATGCCACATGTGAGGTCAAATACAGCTTGCAGATTATGATGTTCTAGTTGTCTGCATTGCTTGTGGTAGGTCTAAATTAAATTGATAAATTGGAAATTGCACATGGGGTTATGAAAGATAATGGGGGAGTGGAGTGGCAAGCAAATGCATTCATATCCTGGTAGGATCAAACTGCAGTTCACTGTTGTTGGGTTTTTTTCCTCTAAATTTAAAGTTTATTCTGAAGGAATTTTCTCACTGAACAACTTTCCCTGAATTCCCACCAAAGGGTAATGGAGATAATCACTTTTGAAGAAATACATATTTTTAAACGGCATTTGTTAAGCATTTACTATGTGCCATACATTGTTCTAAACTCTGTCGTAGATATAAATTAATCTGGTTAGACACAGTCCTTGCCCCACATAGGGCTCACAATCTTGATACCTATTTTTCAGATGAGGTAACAGATACAGAGAAGTGAAATGACTTGCCCAAGATCATACAGTGGGCAAGTGATGGAGATTCCTGCCCACTCCCAAGCAGGGCTGGCGCAAATGTCTGATGGAATAATTCTGGACCTAGCATTGAGCTCAGCACAGAGTGAGCACTTAATGATTCCATCACTGTTGCAGACCATTTTTCAGTCCCACTAGAAATGAATTCTGGGCTGTAAAGATTTGGTTTGCTATGCAGTTTGTCATGGTGCTGCCATATTAGTTGTGTCAGCCATTTGTAGTGCCTACAGATCTTAATTATATTTTCTATACCTTGCATGGGCTATTGGAAAGAGCCTAGCCTTGTGAGTCAAGGAATCTGGTTCTACACTTGGCTCCACCACATTCAATGCAGCGTGGCTCAGTGGGAAAAGCAAGGGCTTTGGAGTCAGAGGTCATGGGTTTGAATCCCTGTTCGGCCACTTGTCAGCTGTGTGACTTTGGGCAAGTCACTTAACTTCTCATCTGTAAAATGGGGATTAAGACTGTGAGCCCCACGTGGGACAACCTGATTTCCCTGTGTCTCCCCCAGCGCTTAGAACAGTGCTCAGCACATAGTAAGCGTTTAACAAATACCAACATTATTATTAATATTGAGCAAGTAACTGCATTTTTCTGTCAGTTCCCTAATCTATAGCATGGGGATGAATCAAAACTGCTGATCCAAGGATGTATCCTATCCCACCCTGTTCCTCCCCCTCCCCCATCTCTCACCCCCAATGATCTGGCCACCTATTTCCTCACGAAAATCAACACGATCAGGTCTGAGCTCCCCAAAGTCACCCCTCCGCCTCTCCCCTCCCCCCCAACAACCCCCTCCCCTACTTTCCCATCCTTCCCTGCAGTATCCTCAGAGGAGATCTCCTCCCTCCTTGCAAGTGACACCCCCTCCACCTGCGCCTCGGACCCCATTCCCTCTCACCTTCTTAAAACCATCGCCCCTGCCCTCCTCCCTTCCTTAACTTCTATTTTTAACCACTCAATCTCCAAGGGCTCCTTCCCCTCTGCCTTCAAACATGCCCACATCTCCCCCATCCTAAAAAAACCCACTCTTGACCCCACTTCCCCCTCCAGTTATCGTCCTATCTCCCTACTACCCTTCCTTTCCAAAATCCTAGAACGAGTCGTCTACAATCGATGCCTAGAATTCCTTAACTCCCATTCTCTCCTAGACCCCCTCCAATCTGGCTTCCGTCCCCTCCACTCTACCGAGACTGCTCTCTCTAAGGTCACCCGTGACCTCCTTCTTGCCAAATCCAATGGCTCCTACTCCATTCTGATCCTCCTTGACCTCTCTGCTGCCTTTGACACTGTCGACCATCCCCTCCTCCTCCATACCTTATCTCACCTTGGCTTCACGGACTCTGTCCTCTCCTGGTTCTCCTCTTACCTCTCTGGCCGATCATTCTCGGTCTCCTGCGCTGGAGCCTCCTCCCCCTCCCATCCTTTAACTGTTGGAGTTCCTCAAGGGTCAGTTCTTGGCCCTCTTCTGTTCTCCATTTACACTTACTCCCTCGGTGAACTCATCCGCTCTCACGGCTTTGACTACCATCTCTACGCAGATGACATGCAAATCTACATCTCCGCCCCTGTCCTCTCCCCCTCCCTTCAGGCTCGCATCTCCTCCTGCCTCCGGGACGTCTCCACCTGGATGTCGGCCCGCCACCTAAAACTCAACATGAGCAAGACTGAGCTCCTCATCTTCCCTCCCAAACCCGGTCCGCTCCCAGACTTCTCTATCACCGTGGATGGCACGACCATCCTTCCCGTCCCACAGGCCCGCAATGTCGGTGTCATCCTTGACTCGTCCCTCTCGTTCACCCCACACATCCTATCCGTTACCAAGACCTGCCGGTTTCACCTCTACAATATCGCCAAGATCCGCCCTTTCCTCTCCACCCAAACGGCTACCTTACTATTACGGGCTCTCGTTATATCCCGGCTAGACTACTGTGTCAGCCTTCTCTCTGACCTCCCTTCCTCCTCTCTCGCCCTGCTCCGGTCTATTCTTCACTCCGCTGCCCGGCTCATCTTCCTGCAGAAACGATCTGGGCATGTCACTCCCCTTCTTAAACAACTCGAGTGGTTGCCTATCGACCTCCGCTCCAAACAAAAACTCCTCACTCTAGGCTTCAAGGCTCTCCATCACCTTGCCCCTTCCTACCTCTCCTCCCTTCTCTCTTTCTACCGCCCACCCCGCACGCTCCGCTCCTCTGCCGCCCACCTCCTCGCCGTCCCTCGGTCTCGCCTATCCCGCCGTCGACCCCTGGGTCACGTCCTCCCGCGGTCCTGGAACGCCCTCCCTCCTCACCTCCACCAAACTGATTCTCTTTCCCTCTTCAAAACCTTACTTAAAAATCACCTCCTCCAAGAGGCCTTCCCAGACTGAGCTCCTCTTCTCCCTCTACTCCCTCTGCCATCCCCCATTTACCTCTCCGCAGCTAAAGCCTCATTTTCCCCTTTTCCCTCTGCTCCTCCACCTCTCCCTTCCCATCCCCACAGCATTGTACTCGTCCGCTCAACTGTATATATTTTCGTTACCCTATTTATTTTGTTAATGAATTGTACATCGCCTTGATTCTATTTAGTTGCCATTGTTTTTACGAGATGTTCTTCCCCTTGACGCTGTTTAGTGCCATTGTTCTTGTCTGTCCGTCTCCCCCGATTAGACTGTAAGCCCGTCAAACGGCAGGGACTGTCTCTATCTGTTGCCGACTTGTTCATCCCAAGCGCTTAGTACAGTGCTCTGCACATAGTAAGCACTCAATAAATACTATTGAATGAATGAATGAATGACTACTACATCTGCCTCCTCACTGACCTCTGTGCCTCCTATTTCACCCCACTCCAGTCCATATTTAACTCTGTTACATGAATCACTTTTCTATGAAAATATTCAGTTCATGTCTCCCCACTCCTCTAGAATCTCCAGTAGCTGCTCATCCACTTCTGTATCAAACAGAAACTCCTTACAATCAGCTATAAAGCACTCAAATCAGTTCGCCTCATCAAACCTCAACTCACTGTTCTACTACAGCCCAGCCCAGAGACTTTGCTCCTCTAGTGCCAGTTTAACCACCGTACCCCAATCTCATCTATTGCAGTGCTGACGCTTTTCCCAAATCCTCCACAAAGACTGGATCTCCACCCTCTCCATATATGCCAGAACACCACTCTCAACATCTTGAAAGTATTATAATGGTCAAATCTCCTCCAAGATGGCTTCCTCAATTAAGTCCTCTTTTCCACAGCTCTCTGTCCCTTCTGCATCATCTATGGACTTGGATGTGTGGCCTTTGGGCATTTGATAGTTGTACTCCCTAACCTCTCAGAACGTATGTACAAACTTTCAAATTATATATCATAAATTATATATTTATTTCAAAGTCTGTCTCCCCCCCTAGAACAGTAAAGTCACGATAGCTAGGAAACATGTCTTCCAACTCTGTTGTATTGTACTCTCCCAAGTGCTTAGCTCAGTGTTTTGTACAGAGTAAGGACTCTATAATTCCATTGAGTAATAAATACCAACATTCATCTGTAATTTTATAATTAGTTGTTCATGTAGAAGTTAGCTATAACCTTCAGTCATGGAATATTTGCTTATGAATAGTGATATTCTGATACAAATTTCAAGGTCATAAAAAAAATACATTCTGAACTTTCCACCTATAAATAGCTTCAAATAACTATGAATGAAAGACATGTTGTTTTCCAAGAAGTTTCCTGAAGATTATTTACCATTTTCAATAAAATTGTTAGTTTCTAGGGGAAATAACATTTCTGATTTGGATAGCTATCCAATTTTATCAGTTTCATCACTACCAGGAGAAAATGCAAGGCTAATAAAAGTGGAGCCCAGTAGATCTTTTCATTTTCCTTCAAAAATTACATTTGTTTATGAACAATTAGAAGGAAGAAGGAATAGATACAGGTGCTGTTTGATAATAGAAGCAAGGCTTATCTCCTTTTTTTGATGTGGGAAAAAAGGAAACAGATAATCTCAGTGAAAATATTATGCCTGGACTGCTGCCAAGCTCATTTCACTTTGTCTTCTTTGTTGGGTAATGCCGCTCATTAAGTGGAGAACTTCCCTGGGGGTAATCTCAAACAGATCATTTGTCGATTTGGGAAAGAATATGTTTTTTCTCAAAGTGGTCAGTTCTCTGTCCTGTCTCTTTAAATATGTTACCTTTTTTCCTGTGTCTTTCAAAGCATGAAATCTGTTTATTTCTTTTACAATTCCTTCAGGAGAAGGGGTGCCATTTTTTCCCCATGTTTCTTAAACAAAAAAAAACATTTTATTCAATAGGTTATTAGCCATTCATTTGCATTTTATTAGGTTTGGGGAATATTGTTTCTTTCTCTTTAAAAGCCTGTAGATACTATTATAGTAATGGATATAATTTATTTTTTTTTAACAGAAGCAGTAATAAGTTGGTAGAAATTTTAAAGTGCATAGAAGAAACCCAATAATGGGTCAATAGAAAAGTCACACACAAAAACAAACTGTAGCCAGTGGCTTCTTATGCCCAAAATAATTCATTTCCATATTTCCTGGGATATCCACAACTAACTTTTATCTGTTATAAGCTGAAATTTCACATTGTAACTCCTCATTTGATCTTAAAAAATCATTCAGAGAGAAATGCTATGTAAACCAGACTATTATTTGGTAATAATTCATAAGAATTAAGGTGTTTTAATACCAGTTCAGTGACCCATATAGCCTTTTAATCAGTGGTACTTACTGAACTTTTACTTTGTGTAGAGAATTGCACAAAACAATTGGGAAAGCAAAATACAGTAGTCTTGGTAGACATAATTCCTGCCTACAAGGAGTTTAGAGTCTGCTGGGGTAGATGGAAATTAAAATATATTACAGATAGAAAAAGTACTAGAATAAAAGGGTATGTACATAAGTGATGTAGGTTTGGGGTGAGGAGCAACATTTACAAATAACCTATCTTCAATTTCAGTGGCTGAGAAGGTGGAGCAAGGATGAGTTTCAGTGTAGACTTGTTACTCTACTATGTACCCTCTAAAAAATCATAAAGAGAGAAATGATTGCTAGAAATGTTCCTTGCATACTAGAAAATTTTTGACGATAAATACCTCCAGCATCCTGAGGTCAGTACTTCAGAATACTTCAGAGCACTGTACTAAGCACTTGGGAAGTACAACTCTACAACAGATTGAGACAATCCCTACCCAGTAATGGTCAACTCAACCCTTAACCTATATTTTATTTCTACCCTCAGCACTGAAGTACACATATAGTTTTCACTTGGTAGAAGCATCATGGCCTAGTGGTAAAAGCACAGGCTTGGGAGTCAGAGGATGTGGGTCCTAATCCCAGCTCCACCATTTGTCTGCTGTGTAACCTTGGGCAAGCCACTTTATTTCTCTGTGCCTCAGTTTCCTCATTTGTAAAATGGAATTGAAGACTGTGAGCCCCACGTGGGACAACCTGATTACCTTATATCCACCCCATTACTTAGAACATAAGTGCTTAATAAATACCGTCATTATTATTTGTTGATGCATTTCTAATTGTTCCTATATTATATTATTTCTTCATCTATTTCATTCTGATATATTTGTTCTACTTCCTTGTAAAGCTTTATTTTTTATCCTCTTTTTCAAAAAATGATATTTGTTAAGCATTTACTACATGCTGGACCCTGTACTAAGCTATTAGGTAGATACAAGTTAATCAGTTTAGGCACTCTATGTCCTAAATAGGGTTCACAATATAAATTCCCATTTTACAGGTGAGAGAACTAAGATATAGAAAACTTAACTGATGTGTCCAAGATCACTGAGCAGCAAGTGACTGAGCTGGGATTAGAACCTAGATGCTTCGGAATCCCAAACCCAGGGTCTATCAACCAAACAAGGCTGCCCAAAAGTTTGCTTCCTTGCCATCTGTGTGAAAATTATTTTTGTCTGTCTTCCCAATTGTTTTTCCAGTCAATTGTGAACTCCTTCATGGTAGATATTGTAATAGTAATATATTTTTTACATGCCATGTTCAGCGTACTGTCAAAATGGGAGAAAATACACAGGTGGGAATTAAACATGGTATCTGTCCCTTGTGGCGTACACACTCTAAGTGCAATTGTGCTATGCTTCTGCTCTCATCTGTGTAGTACAGGGCTTCATACATGCTTAATAACATTACTCGAGCTGTATTGTGCTATAACCCCGTATTTCACTCTCTCTCTAGACTATAAGGTATTTATGGAGAGAAAACATGTCTACCAATTCTGTTATTTTGTACTCTCCCAAGCACTTAAAATAGTGGTCTGCACGTGGTATGTGCTCAATAAATACTATTGATTTATTCATATGAAATAGGCATTTTCCTAACCAGAAATATCACTAGTTGGCAAATAAACCTTACTGAAAGCTATCTGTGATAACCATCTAATCTGTGCAGTGGAAATGGCGGCTCCAGTCTGGTCCTGACTCTGAGTAATGTGTGGAAGGAGTAGGAAGTGGGAGGAGGTCTGCCACCTGGTTTGGCCTAGACGATTTACAGCTGTGTACAGAAAGGCAGAAGAGGAAGGAGGTAACAAAGAGAGGGCAGGTAGAAGAGAAGCAGGATGGGAGAGGACACTTGCTGCAGCTCTTGACTGAGTCTAGTAGAAGACCTTTCTTTCACTTTGTAGCACAAAACTTTCTTCCCATATTAACTGTGACAGTACCTACTATTCTACTCTGAGTCTTTTGCCTCCAGCTAGGTTTTGGTGGCAGCAGTTTGGAAGGGGAAAGGAAGAGAAAAACAGGACTTTCCAGTGGCTACAAAAATAGCATAGAAAAGGAGATAGAGTAAGTAAGGAAAGTTCTGCCATCTGTGGTTAAGGTTCAATCTACTGTCATATCGTATTGTCCCAAATGCTTAGTACAATGCTCTGCACACAATACATGGTCAGTAAAAACTGAAATGGTAGGTGTGTGTTCCCAGCCCCAAATGAGTTTTCAGAGGTTCACATATCCCAGAGAAGCAGTGTTGCTTAGTGGAAAGAGCATGAGCCAAGAGTCCGAGGACCAGGGTTCTAATCCCAGCTGTATCACTTACCTGCTGTATGACCTTGGGCAAGTCAACTAACTATTGTATCCCTCAGTTTCCTCATCTGCAAAATGGGGATTCAGCAACTGTTCTCTCTTCTACTTAGACTGTGAGCCACATATGGTACCTGATTATCTTATAGCTACTCCTATACCACGTAGTAAATTTTGAGAAGCAGCATGGCCTATTAGATAGAAAACGGGCCCGGGAGTGAGAAAGATGAGTGTTCTATTCCCGACTCTGTTACTTGACTGCTGTGAAAACTTGAGCAAATCACTTCACTTCTTTTTGCCTCAGATAACTCATCTGTAAAATGGGAATTAAGGCTGTGAGCCCCTTGTGGGACATGGACTGTGTCCAACACAATTACCTTTATCTACCCCAGTGCAAATTACAGTGTCTGGCACATAGTAAGCACTTAAACACTACAATTAGTATTACAATTAGTATTAATTGCAATTACAATTGCAATTGTAATTACAATTAGTATTACAATTAGTATTACAATTATTATTACAACCTGATTAGCTGTATTATTCTAGATTTAGAATAGTGCTTGGCACATAGTAAGCCCTTAACAAATATCACTAAACTCCCCCGCAAAAAGACACTACTCAGCTGAAGTTACTGCTTTATCTCTGTGCACTGCAACTGACGAGCACAGAATTAGCCATTTCCTATGCCTTTTTTTGTTTATTATGGTATTTTTTAAGTGCTACTACATGCCAGGCACTGTATTAAGGACTGGTGTAGATATAAGATAATCAGGTTGGACATAGTCCATGTTTCACAGCCTTAATTCACATTTTACAGATGACAGAAACAGAGAAGTTAAGTGACTTGCCCAAGGTCCCACAGCGGAGAAGTGAAGAATCTGGGATTAGAACCCAGGACCTCCTGATTTCCAGGCTTATGCTCTATTCACTAGGACACGCTGCTTCTCTTGGTTGTATTGGTTAAAACATTGTGGCTTAGTGGAAAGAACATGAACCGGGGAGTCAGAGAACCTGGGTTCTAATCCCAGATCTGTCACTCGTGTGCTGTGGTCCTTGGTCCACTCATTTAAGTTCTCTATGTTTCCATTTCCTTTTCTTTCCAGTGGGAATTCACTGTCTGTCATCCCTCCTATGCAGACTGAGTCCCATGTGGGACAGGAACTGTGTCTGATCTAATTAAGTTGCAACTACCCCAGAATTTAAGACAGTGGTTATCACATAGTTAGTGCTTCACAAATATCATAATTGTAGTAATATTTTTTTTTTACTCCTGCCATTGTGAGAACTGTTTTGCAAGTTTTTGAATATGAAGAAATGGTGGAAGTGCAGCAATATTTTTGTCCTATGTCTAACTCTACCTTGCGGATGTCAACAATCCCCAAGAGTCTGCTGAAAGCTAACCCACAGCTGAAATTTACCTTGCTTGATTGGAAGAAGTAGTTTAAATCTGGCTTTAAGAGTGTATTAGGGTTACTATGGGATTAGGATATGCAAAAAAGCAATGGAAACAATGGAAGACTTATTTTTGAAGTCTTTTTTACTATACAAATTGAACTTTACTTGTTAAACCCTGACAGATCTTGAAGAAGAAATGAATGTTTAAATCCATGGAAATCTGGGGTGCAGAATGCACACAGGGGTTTCAGAAATGCATTTCTAATAAAATACCAGGCAGAATGATGAGGTGCTGTGTTTTTTATATAGTTTGTCTGAGAGTTGAACATGAAGAAACCACTGGTGCAGGAGCCAGATATCATCTAGCTAACAATCAAGATATAGTATTCATTGAGCATTTACTGTGTGCAGAGCAATGTATTATTCTTGGGAAACTACAATACAATAGAGTTGGTAGATATGAACCCTGCTCACTGGGAATTTACAGCTGTCAACCAGAGTGTTGGATCAACATCATACCATAGTGTAAAGGGCACTGGGCCAGAAAGTCCGAAGAGCTGGATTCTAATCCTGGCTTACATCTATGTGACCTCAGGCAAGTCACTTAACTTTTCTGTGCCTCAGTTTCTTCATCTGTAAAATGAAGATTAAATCATACTCCCTCTTACTTAGCCTATAAGCCCTATGTGACACAGGTACTGTGCCCAAACTGATTAGCTTATCTTACCTCAGCACTTAGAACAGTGCTTAATAAATAGAAAGTGCTTAATAAATGCTAATATTGAATTGATACAGCTGTGATGGTGGCACATGGGTGACTGGGGAAGCAGAGGGCAGTCAACTAAAGCTTTCAAAGTGCCTCTCCCACACTGGGAAAGGTGCTTATGTTAACAGAGGCCTGGTAGGGAAGCATCATGGTTCCGGACCAATTGGGGGAGTCAGGAACCCCAAATCCCCAGAGAAACACTCTAAATTCAGGTGGGCTTTCATAAGACATAATCACACCATTCTGAATGTCCACCCTGCATGACATAATATGATGACATTGTAGATGTTTCAGTGTCAGAAGCTGGCCCTGTTAAGACTAATGAGAAGGGGAATCAATACTTCAGGGTATTTGGTTGTCCTGATGGATGAAATCCAGGAGGGCAGAAGTCTGGGTAGGCAGTAGGGATGAGTTTGTAGGAGAAGAGCAGTAAGGACATCAAGCAATTTTGTTGATGAACTGAGCTATGAAGAAATGTATTGGGGAACTGGGAGTGATCAGGCTAGTAAACCTTCCAGGATTATAATGTATATGATTTAACATTAACATGTCTGAATACATGTAAAAATCAATATAAATTTGGCTGTGCTTTGTCAGACATTTTGGAATTTTTCTCCACACTAACTGTATCAGTGAATTTCATGATTCAAATATTTGTATTTGTTGAGCACTTACTGTGTGCAAATCATATACTAATTGCTTGGGAGAGTGCAATATAACAACAGACACATTTCCTGCCCATAACAAGCTCACAGTCTAAAGAGGGAGACATATTAATATACATAATTACAGATGGATATGAATGTGCTGTGGGGATGGGAGGGAGGATGAAGAAAGGGGGCAAATCAGGGTGATGTACAAGGGAGTGGGAAGAGAGGAGGGTTTAGTAAAGGAAGGCTTCTTGGAGGAGATGTGCCTTCAATAAGACATTGAAGTGAAGGAGAGCAGTTAACTAATTATAATGGTATTTGTTCAGTGTTTACTATATGTCAGGCACTATACTTATGCGCTGTTTGTCTGATACGAGGAAGGAGGGTATTCCAGGCCAGAGGTAGGATGTGGGTGAGAGGTTGACAGTGAGATAGATGAGATCAAGGTATGGCAAGGTTAGTATTAGAGGAATGAAGTGTGTGGACTGTGTTGTAGTGGGAGAGTAGAGAGGTGAGGTATGAGGGGGCAAAGTGAATAAGTGCTTTAAAGCCAATGGTGAGGAATTTTTGTTTAATGCAGAGGTGAATGGGCAACCACTGGAGTTTCCTGAGGAGTGGGGAAACAAGGTCTGAACATTTTTGAAGGAAAATGATCCAGGCAGAAGAATGGAGTAGGGACTGGAGTGGGAAGTGACAGGAGACAGGAAGGTCAAGGAGGCTGATATTATATTCAAGGCAGGATAGGATAGATGCTTCAATTAATGTGAAATGGCAGTTTGTATGGAGAGGAATGGCTGGATTTTTGCCATCTGTCAAGGTAGAACTTACAGGATTTAGTGATAACTTGAATATATGGGTTGAATGAGAGAGAGGAGTCAAGGGTTCCATGCTTGTGATACAGGAAGGATGATGGTGCCATCTACAGTGATGGGAAACTCTTTGGGGGGTGAAATAAAAAGTTCAGTTTTAGCCATATTAAGTTTGAGCTGACAGGAGGACATCCAGTGGAGATGTCTTGAAGGCAGGAGAAAATGTGAGACTACAGAGAAGGAGACAGATCAGGGCTAGAGATGTAGGTTTGGGTATCATCAGCATAGAGGTGTAGTTGAAGCCGTGTGAGCAAATGAGTTTTCCAAGGGAGTGGGTGTAGATGGAGAAAAGAAGGGGAACCAGAACTCAACTTTTAGGGACACCCACAGTTAGGGAATGGGAGGCAGAGGAGGAGCCTGTGAAAGAGACTGAAAATGAGTGGCCACAGAGATAGGAAGAGTGCCAGGACAGGTCAGTGAAGCCAAGATTGGATAATGATTTCAGGAGAAGGGATGGTCAACACTGTCAAAGGCAGAGAGATCATGATAGTTGCATCAGTCAAAATTGTACATTTTGATAATCTTAGCATTACAATCCTCTTCAAACCCTAAAGGTAGTTTCTATAGATATGCTCAATATAAGTAATAGTTCATAATCTTGAAAAAGACTATTTAAAGGAATAATCACATTATGGTTAAATGCCATAAAAACAGAATTTAAAACATCGGGAATCACAGATTAAAAATTAATCAGTGTAAAAAGAGTAAAAATTAAACAGTAAATAAACCCTTAACTCTTTCATTGTAATAAGCAACTACCATATACAGCTTTTTCTTTCTCTCCACTGCTTTACTGCTTTAAAATCTGCATTGAAGAAGCATGTCCAAATGAGTTTTCCCTGCTATAACCTTCAGGTTTTTTTTTTTAGCTTTTTGGGTCCTCCTGGTCTAAGACCTTTTTGCCTTATCTATGGACTTGGCTGTGTGTGTTACTAACCCCTGTCCCACAACGATGTAAATATTCTTATACTGTACTACTGCTTCTATCTCTAATTTACTTTAATGTCTGACTCCCCCTGAAGAATTCAAGCTTCTTGTGCACAGGATTATGTCTACTAACTCTGTACTTTATAAATTTTTAGTCCAGTGTTCTGCGCACAGATAATGCTCAATAAATACCTTTGATTATTGATCAATTGAGTCAGAAGAACACTACTTTGGTGGATGGGACACAGGCAGAGACTAACCCAGCAAATGCATGCTGATGAACTGAAAGAGGGCACATCTAAATCAGGAGGGCAAAAAAGTCACTTAGTGACAGAATGAAGAACCTTCTTAAATACATTAAGTGGTTGGTAAACCACTAAGTCAGACAGCCTGGCCTGTTGCATAATAAATGGTAGGTGGCTGCCCTCCCTAAATAAAGCCTTGACAAAATGTCAGAAAGATTAAGGTAATTTTGAAATTAGACAAAGTCTTATATAGGACAAAGGTATCATCTCTATTTGCAAATAGTGAAGGATATTGTGACAATCGTGCAGTAGTGTTTATCAGGAACAGGGAATGTCTAGAACATATACAGTCTCCTAGAATTGAAGCTTTGCTCACCTTAACATTGATAGGTGGGTTGGGAGTTGTTTGGAAAATGAGTGACAATGGAATACCCAAATAGCTGCTGTACAAAGAGCTGAAATGCAAGCAAGGTAGGATGTTCTTTTAGTGAAACCTCTTTTTATGGTTAGAGAGGTCAGGAAACAAGAGAACACATACCCAAGTACTACAAACCTTAACTGCAGTACCACGAAGGGCAACATTTTTGTGGGCCCAACATGGTCAGGACTGTGCATCATGCATTTGCCTTTTTCAGACACATACATTCCTAGTTGAACTTCACCATCACCAGTGTCTTCTTCTAAGACTACTGAAAATTGTATAAGTTTTTAAGCTATACTTGTATTCACGGATAAGGTCTCTGAAAATGAAAGACAACCATGTTCACATACTTCTAAATGAAAAATGATACAGGGAAGAGCTCCAATAAATTCAAACACAAGGAGATAAAGCAGTTATGAATATAGGCAAAAACTATCCCCCATGTAAATTCCACAATATTTAAATATGCCTTTCAGTATTAATAGAAGACTAATCCCATTATCATAATTTATTAACCAGATCTTTTGTTCTTTATAGTAATACACTATGTTTCCATGCTGTGTATTTTTTATCCTGTGACCTAATTTGCTTAAAAGGAAACTCTTATAACTCCCTTGTTGTAATGAATAAAATGTTAATGAAGAACTACAGAGAAATCCCCTTTGCATTAGTTCCGTATTCCCAGGAACATCATCATAAATTTGTTTGCCTGATTCTGACAATGGTAGTGATGTTTAAGCAGTGGAAAAGCGTAGTAACATTAAGTGCTTTTGATAGAAAAGTTAAAGATATTCAAGGCACTGTCATCAGGGATGGACTATGGGAAGTTATCTTTTGGAAAGAGAAGTTGATGGATTTGGCCTTTGTACAATTTTTTTTTTTTTTACATTTATTATCTGCATTGATAACTGAACTATGAGATGCCTTTTCAGAAAATGTAAATGAAAAAGATTTGAGCAGAAAGTCTTTACTGCACTCAATAAGATTAAGATTAGGATACTAAACCACTTTATATTAGTTATATTGCTCACTAATTGCTTAACATATTATAGAGGTATGAACATTAGAATGAAAGAATCTGAATCATTTAATATCTTTTCACTAAAACCATAGGTAAAATCATGGAACATTGAGATCCCAGAACATTCAGTTAACCAGTATGGAAATGCTCTTCATAACAAAGCTGGGTACAGAAAGGTATATGAAGAAAATTGTTACTAGCAGGGAAGGTTGATGATAATAGGGATAATGAGACCTAAAAAGCTGCTGCTACAGAATGAAGCATTCACAAGCAGGAAAATATTTTAAAGTGTTAGTGAGTCATAGTGTCAAGTGATTCAGTAGAGTGACATAGATGTAACAACAGCAGGTAAACTAGTTTGATGTGCAGATCTCCTAGAACAGAAGTTTTAGAAATCACATTTGCCATCTCATACCCCTAAGTCTTTGATTAGTCCTGCAGTTCATTGATCTCCATATATGATTTTACCTATCCTCTTTAGACTAACCTAAATTTTCACATCACTAATTTTCCTCTAACGTTCCATTATGGATCTCAAATTAACTTGATTTTTCTTGAACTCTTTCACACAGAAGCAGCAGGACCTAGTGATAGAGCACCGGCCTGAGAAGACAGAATAATAATAATGTTGGTATTTATTAAGCGCTTACTATGTGCCGAGCACTGTTCTAAGCGCTGGGGTAGACACAGGGGAATCAGGTTGTCCCACGTGGGGCTCACAGTCTTAATCCCCATTTTACAGATGAGGGAACTGAGGCACAGAGAAGTTAAGTGACTTGCCCACAGTCACACAGCCGACAAGTGGCAGAGCTGGGATTCGAACTCATGAGCCCTGACTCCAAAGCCCGTGCTCTTTCCACTGAGCCACAGAAGGACTGGGTTCTAATCCCAGCTCTGCCACTTGTCTGTTGGGTGACCTTGGGCAAGTCACTTAGCTTCTCTGTGCCTCAGTGACCACATCTGTAAAATGGGAATTAAGACTGAGCCCCATGGGAGACAGGGATTGTGTCCAAACTGATTAGCTTATATCCATGTAAGTGTTTAACAAATACAAAAAAAAATTTCGTAATTTTGTGTAGCATGAATTTCTGTGTAATATGCCCTGAACCCAGGTGCCTATTGCATCATATACACACACACACACACACACGCACAGAGGCACACATACATTTGAATGGGTCATTCCAAATGCCAAAGAAGAAAAAAATTGCCAAAAACATCCTTCATCAATTGTTGGCTGAGCAGAAAATAGACTACTCAAGTTTAATTTTTCAGGGCTAAACAGAAAAATCATTGAGCTTTAAAATGACAAAGCTTTCACATAGTGGAACATCGGACAAGAACTTGGTGATGACAACAGTTTTTCCCAAATATGCATGGTACTTGTAGCTTATGAACTGCTTAGATATAGAATTGCAACTCTAGCATTGACCAAAGCTAAAAAGGCCTCATTTATAGGGGGACACATCACCCAAATTTTGGATTTGTAATCTGACAGTCCTTAATCTCTGGCATCCCTCTAGGCATGTAGCTCGTTTGGGGCAAAGTAATGTGTCTGCCGACAGTGTTGAATGTGCTGTCCCAAGTGTTTAGTATGGTGCTTTGCACAAAATAAGCACTCAATATGTACCATTGATTGATGGATGGATGCCAAATCTTCCCAGAACCGTAAGACATCAGCTAGAGACTCTACTTCCTTTCCAGCAGAACCACATAATAGGAGGTATCAATGTATGGTCAATGATATTAAAACATCCAAAAAAAATGAACCTAGTGGGATGGGTATCACTTGCTCATTATATCCAACAACACTCACTTCCATCTCTAAAGTAAAAAAAAAAAAGATGCTATGTAGGTGTCCAAGTTCTGAACAGTGACTCATTCATTTTTTTTTAAAATCATCACTGCATGAAAGAGGTGTAGATCACTGCAGTACTGGTCAATGTACAGCAACACAATGCAAAACTCAATACAATGAAGACTAAATATAGCACCTTTGAAAATAAATAATCTTTCATTGCTTTATGATAATATCAGAGTCCCAATTGGAATAGCAAATCCAGGTACAGGAAGTGACTCAAGCAGTGAATACAAATGCATACATACCTGGAATCTCAGATTCCTGAGCAATTATCAAGACTATGGGAATGACAAGGAGTCACCCTCAAGACACAAGACTGTTGAAGTAGATGTAATTCTCAGAAAGAAATGCAGTGAAATATATAACACCTTTTGGATATAACAGAATGGAGGCTGACAAACTTTCATATAAAGACCAAGAGATTTTCTGTGGTCAATTTGAAAAGATAAAGAGGTAAAGAGGTGGGATTTGTTAAGGACTTACTATGTGCCAGGCACTGTACTGATCTTTGGGGTGAGGAAAAGCTAATCAGGTTGGAGATAGTCCATGTCCCCCATGGGGCTCTTAGTTTTAATCCTCATTTTACAGATGAAATAACTGAGGCACAGAGAAAAATAATAATAATAATTATCACATTCAGTAAGCACTTGCTATGTGCCAGGTACTCTACTAAGAGCTGAGATAGATATCAGCAAACAGGGTTGGACAAAGTCCTTGTCCTACTTGGCGCTCACAGTTTCAATCCCCATTTTACAGATGAGGGAACTGAGGCGCAGAGGAGTTAAGTGACTTGTCCAAGGTCATCCAGCAGACAAGTGGCAGATCCAGAAGTAAAACCCAGGTCCTTCTGACTACCAGAGATCCAAGGATGTGGTAATTGCCAACAAACTAAGGAATTTTATTCATTATTAAAACTACATGATGCTATCTTTACTTCAACACTGATAAAGTGAATCATAACTCATCTTTTTCAGTGATGAGAACACAATTACTAAGAATACTACAAGCATACTTATAAACATGCAGGTCATAATTAAGGAGGCCATTCTAAAGCATAGAAAATGAAGGACCAGTGTTGGACAGTGCATTGACTATATCACTGTGGTAAGACCGTGGGGTATAACATTTACCAAGGTATAGGCTGATGCATTAGTTTACATTTCTTTAGGTTTAGTGTAATTTGATTTTGAATAAACAGTGATTATACCTTTAGTATTTTATAATTTTTATTTGGATTGGTGAATTACTTCTGGTTTGTACACCTCAGAGGATCTCTTGAACTTTCAATTTTTGAAAATATGCATTGTCTACTCAGTTGAAAAAGATTGATAAACATATTTTAAAACCAGGGTCCAAGACCTTGTTGAATTGCATAATACTTCAGAGCTCCGACTTGCTTAGTACAGTGTTCTGCACAGAATAGTGGCTTAGTAGATAACCAGTGATTGATTCCACTAGTGGTCAAGAATGGAAGAATCTTTCAACTCTAACAAGACTGGCCATAAGATTATGGTGCAATAAATATGAAAATCTTTTTTTAAAAAAACTTACAATGGAAGCTAATAAAACGTGTAAAAATTATGCATAAATAAAAATAGAGAACAAGGTACCTAAGAAGAGCCAAGTCTTATCAAATATCAAACACAAGTATAGACTAGTTTTCTTACTGAATAAAATAAAACAGGTATTGAAAAATCAGGGTACTAAGGTAGAGTCAGAAATAGCGCATCACATGGAGGTGCAAAAAATCCATATGCTACTGAAACTCAGCAAATTCATAATTAGAGGACTTTAATTTATTTCAAACTGACAAAGTAAAATATTTAGTGAAGACTGATAGAGTAAAATAGAAATTACACAAAACACCAATTCTGTTGTCAAGAAACTTGAAATATTAAAGATAAAACAGGAGATGAAGAAAATTAACTGATTTAGAAATAAATCCATTAAAATAATAAAGTACTGGCTGCAGCTAATTTTCTCTCTCCCAGGCCACTATTTTTAAAAACCCCTAACATTTATAAAATATGTCAATACTATATTTCATGGGAACTTTTATTCAGTCACTGGGAAGTTTCCCTGGAGACTTCCCTCAGATTCATTTATTAGAATAGCAATTCTCTGTTATGATGTTCTTTTAGCAATCATTTGCAATATTTTGCATTTCATTACTATTATTACTTATGGTGCTTTTTTATGATGAGATAATGTTGTCAGGTTTACCTAGACTTAGGCATTTCCCTTCTTCCTTTGAAGCTTTTTGATTCTTGAATTGATTATTGCCCATTTTTATTTGTATTGTGACATTTGGCATGTTCATATACACATACATATATTTGGCATAGCTGATAGATTTCTGGAATGTTAGCATAAGGTGGCTTTGAGGTGAAAAGAAAATAATGATAATTGTGGTATTTAAGTGCTTACTATGTGCCAGCCATTCTATTAAGCACAGAGGTAGATACAAGTTTATCAGGTTGGAAACAGTCCCTGCCCACATGGAGCAAAGGTACCACTTTGAGACCTCTTATAAATGTCCACAAAAAATTCAAAATCCTTAATAATTATGTTTTTCACGTTTCAACTTCATGTTGTTTTGGTCAGTTTGAGGTAACTTGAGAATGCAATAACACACTTTGAATTTCCTATGGGAAGCTGTACATTCTTCAATTCTCTTTCACTTAACACCATCTTAATGCAACCAATTTAGAGTGCTAACTTGGATATAGCAGTATTTATTGCACAACTACTGTTCTTTGAGAACTTACTAGTGTTTGGAAGAGTACGGTAAAAGTGCAATATATTGTCTGTCATCAATTCTCTCTTCTAGGGCAGAAATCCTTCCACATTTGGATTTAAGGACGTCTGAAGACTATAAGACTTCTCCAGGGACACTTTCTTCTGTAACCCATTATGTCAAGCAGAGCTTTCACACCTTACACCATATTATTTTTTTATTTGACCCTGTGTTTAAGGCTGTGCCAATAAGAGAGAATTGTGAAAAATAGTTTTGCCAATTTATGATCAACTAAATTGCCAATATTTTCAGATCCTTCAAATAGATTATTGAATAAGACATGAAATCAACCTAGCTTGTATTTGACTGAAATTCATTGCCTATAATCCATTTGGAATTCATGACCACAGGAAGTTGTTCAGGCAGAAAATATCAATAAGTTCAAAAAAGGTTTAGATAAATTCATGGATGAGAGGTCCGTAATGGGTTTTTAGAGAGCAAACTTATGGATGCTAGAAGGCTCAAGAAGTGTAAAGATAGCTCTACTGACAATAGATTCATAAAAAGCTATTAGAAGATGAAAGTATAGAGAGATAGGATGTACATCCCTAAGCACAGTGAGGGATGTCGTGGAGGGAAACTATCTCACTACTCCTTCAAGTAGCCATGGCTACAATCATCAGAAATACATAACTAGTCATCAGAACTTGGAGCTTCAAGCATGCACATAGACTTAGATACCATTCAAATTGTTGCTGTTGCCATCTCTGCTAAAGTCTTGAAATTGTCTCCTTGTCATATCCAGTCTTAATGACTTAGAGAAGCATCAAATGCCTCTCTCTCACACAACACAAACACAGACATAAACATTTCCCAAAACCAAACTCTGCCAGCAATGTATTGGGGGTCCAGGAAGACTATACCCAAAATCAAATCCCCACCCCAGCAGTTTCCCAAAGAATGAGCTGGAACATACAAAGCAATGGTCTCTACTGGAGACAGGTCTATTAGAGAATGGTTATTCCACACAGCTACCCTGGTCACTGGTCACTTTGTGCCATACAGTGGGATTATTCATTCAATAGTATTTATTGAGTGCTTACTCTGTGCCTGTGCTCTGTACTCTGTACTCTGTACTCTGTGCTTACTCTGTACACTGTACTAAGGAGGCACCACACCATCTCCCACATGCCCATCTGCCCCAACCAACATCCGATATTCCTTCCTGGTTCTACCCCAAATGCAGGTCTTCCATCTTCCACATCTTTATTTGATGGGCCTGAATATTTTTGAGGTTTTCTGGCCAGGTTTTTTCAGTTCTTACAAGAGATCCCTGTCAGTTAGACTGATTACCTCTATGTTGGAAAACATTTCTTACCAGAACTTCCAGAGAAGGGCAGAATCAATCTTGATTCTCTTGTCTCTTCCTGATTGTTGTTTGCTGTCAAAGACACCCTCTTGTTTGCTCTTCCATGTTCATGGTTTCATCTTGCCCGTGTACATATTTCAGTTTTAAACAATCATAATCACCTCTTGGCTCTATGCTGCCACCAATAACTACCCTAAATAGTTTGATCAATCAATCATTGGTATTTCTTGACCACTTACTATGTGCTGAGCACTTACTAAGCACCTGAGAAAGTAGACATTTCCCTGCTCATTCTAGAGGGGTGGGATGTACACTAAAACAGATTATGCTTATGCAAATAAGAGCTGTATGACCAAGGGTGGGTGAATTAAAGTGTACAAATCCAAGTGCAAAGGTAATGCAGAAAAGAGAGGGAGTAGGGCAAATGAGGGCCTAATCGGGGAAGATCTATTTGAATAAAAGTGCTTTTAATAAATCCTTGAAGGTAAGAAGAGTGATGGTCTGCTGGATATGAAGTAGGTAGGAGTTCTAGGCCTGTGGGTGAGGGGTTGGTGGTGAGACAGATGAGACTGAGGTACAGCGAGTAGGTTGGTGTTAGAGGGGCAAAATAAGCATGCTGAGTTGTGGCAGAAAATCAGCAGTGTAAGATAGGAAAGGGCAAAGTGCTTGAATATTTTTAAAGGAAATGGCAAAGCCAGTAGTGGATAAAAAACTTTTTGAGATTTTGAGGATTGAGACCATGTAAACTGATTTTTTATTTTTTTTTAAGAAAAAGCTCCAAGCAGCAGAGTGATCTATGAAATGGAGAAGGGAGAGACATGGTGCAGGGAAATCAGCAAGGATGCTGATGCAGTAGTCAAGTTAGGAAAAGATACATGCTTTCATCAGAATAGAATAGAATCAAAATAGTTTGGATGGAGAGGTAAGGGGGGATTTTAGAAAAATTGTGAATGTAGAACGAACAAGTTTTGATGACCAACTGAATATGAGGGTTGAATGAGAGATATAAGTCAAGGAAAGTGTCAAGGTCATGGGCTTGTAAAACAGAAAGGACAGTAATTTTGTATATAGTGATGGAAAAGTCATGGGGAGGTCAGGGGATGGGTGGGAAAATAAGGAATTTTTGTAATAAGGAATGTTTTGGACATGCTTAGTTTGAGATGTTGATGGGACATCCAGGTAGACATTTCCTGAAGGCTGGAGGATATACAAGCCTATGGAAAAGGAGAGAGATCAAGGCTGGAGATGTACATTTGGGAATCATCTGCATCGAGATGGGAGTTGAAACAATGGGAGTAAATGACTCTCTGAGAAAGTGGATGTAGATGGAAAAATAGAAGGAAATAGAACACCAAGCCTTAATCATTTATGGTTTTTTGGTAAATGCTTACTATGTGCCAAGCACCGTACTAAGCGTGGGACTGCCATACTTAGGGATTCCCACAATTAGAGGGTGGGAGGCCAAGGAGGAGCCAGTGAAAAAGACTAAAAATGAGCAACCAGAGACATAGGAGAACCAGGAAAAGATAACAGTAAAGCAATGGTTAGATCATATTTCCAGGAGATGGGGGTGGTACAAAGGGTCGAAGGCAGCTGAGAGGTCAAGGAAGATTAGAATGGGGTAGAACTCAAGAAGGAAATCACTGATGACCTCTCAGAGGGCAGCTTCCTTAGAGTGAAGGGGGTGGAAGTCAGATTGGAGAAGGTCAAGGAAAGAATTAGAGGAGTGGAGGCAATGGGTCTAGGAAACTCACTTAAGGGGTTTAAAGAGAAATGGTATGAGGCTGATCCTGGAGCATTACTGGATTTATCTTCCCCTCTACAATTCATTTATCCCTTTTACATAGCTAGTTGTTACTTCCCTCTTCCAACGATTTTGTTCACGGCAGATCTCATATCAGTTATTCCAACACACATGCATGCTTATCTAAATAAAGCAAAGCATGTGTCAATTGCCATGTAACATATGAAAGGAAAAAGAGAAAATTCAATGATATCCCCATTCCTAAAAGTACAAATCATTTGGTATTTATATATGCTGTATAATCAGAATTTCCAAAATAACTCAACTTCAGAACTGCTCTTGAGCATTTGAAGACAACACATTTTAGTGGGACCATTGTGTGAAATTAAAAAGTTAGAAAAGTGAAAATTACTACCTGAAATTGAATTCTGCCACAGATTTATCCTCATATTTAAAACTCTGTTACATGCACATTTTATCAGAAAAAGTGAGTGCATGAGTTATCTCTTTCTTTTTTGCTTCCCATTCTAATACCCAGTCAGAATTGTGTGACAATTAAATTAATCTTTTTCAAAAGATATCATTTATTAAGTATCTATTTGATGCATTACAAGTCATTAAGATCTATATAGGTTAACATATTATGGAGAATGCATAACTCATGATATTAGGGAGCTTACAAAGAGAGGTGACTTCCAAGACTAAGGAAAAATCCTTAGCCTCCATGATTGAATCAACTTTTTAAACATGAGCTGAGGACATTTTATAACATTGTTACTGTTTTTCACATACAACCTACAAATAAAGTAAATATTAATTATCCAACTATCGCTAAAAGTAATAGGTTGTTAGGAAATAATGGAAAGGGTAGGAAAAAACAAAGACCAAGAGACTATATAACACATTGTTCTCCAAGAAAAATAGTGCTGCTAAGAAATGAAAGATACATGATCATCTGTTATGAGAGAAATCCATTAGTCATAATCCTCTTACTTCAATAATCAATCCATTAATGATATGTATTGAGCACTGTACTAATTGCTTGGGCAAATACACTTGGTAGGCCTGATCCCTGCCTCTAAGGAACTTACAATATTATTTTCCCTTGTATTATTTTTGAAAACAGTGATGACGTTTGGATATAAATTTGTTCTCTTGCAACCCATAAGGGAGTGAAATGGTAGCCAATTCTAATTTTATGGAAGTTAGAAAACAGCCTTTCTTATACTAATGAATTTATTTTCTTGGACAAGGTTGTTTGAGGGCAGGTGTAATGTCTATTAACCCTACTGAACTCCAAGCATTTGGTACAATGTTCTGAATACAATAACAGTGAAAACTGTGTCTGGCATATTGAGAAGCAGTATGGCTCAGTGGAAAGAGCACTGGCTTGGGAGTCAGAGGTTGTGGATTCTAATCCAAGATCCATTACTTGTCAGCTGTTTGACTTTGGCTAGTCACTTAACTTCTCTGTGCCTCAGTTACTTCATCTGTCAAATGGGGATTAAGACTGTGAGCCCCACGTGGGACAACCTGTATACCTTGTATCTACCCGAGCACTTAGAACAATGCTTGGCCCATAGTAAGTGCTAAACAAAAACCATCATTATTATTATTAATAAGCTTTCAAATACCCTTGATAGCAGTTGTTGTGTATTTACAGTGAGCATGGTCTTCAGTAGGTACACAATAAAGATGATCTTGGTACTATACCCTCATCACATATCTATTAAAAACAAAGTTTGATCTACTCCAGAACTTTCACAAGCTCTCAGTGATAGTAATCTTAATATTTTGTTTTGGTTTTCACTGGGGAATCTAAGTTTAGGATTTTGTACAGAGCAGGGAAGAAAGGGGAATTGCTTCTAAAACCAACTAAGGAATAACTCCAACTGTTGGGAAATTGTTAAAACACACATATAATTTGACTTTGACATTTTAAGAAAGAACCACGAGCACCGGAAGCTGCATGCATTGGTGTGGTATTAGTGAGTTTCCTCCATATCTTCCACTCCTTTGCCCCGTTTTTAGGTTTTCAGTTTGTGATTCTTCAGTTCATGAGGTTTGAGTGCACTTGATTTGATGTCTATGACAGTATATGTCCAGCCTACTGTGACACTCCAAGTGCCGTTGGTAATTAAATCACTTCCTGCCTCCTCCTTCACTTGTCTTGACAATAAGCAATCAACAATGAATTGATTTTAGAAATTCTAAGCACAATCTGTATCAGAGTTTCAAAAGCACTGAAGAACTCCCTGGGCAGATAATCCTAAAAGTGATTAAAGTAACAATTTAGAAATGGATGGTGCAGCTGGTGAGTTCACCTCTGTCCAGTGGGGATCTTATCAAATAAGCAGCCTGACCACAGGCCCAGGAGTCATAAGGACCTGGATTCTAATCCCAGCTCCACAATTTGCCTGCTGTATGATCACTGTATGATAACAAGTCACTTAATTTCTCCATGCCTTATCTCATTTGTAAAATAGGGATTAAAACTGTCAACCACATGTGGGGCATGGACCGTGTCCATCCTGATTAGCTTGTACTTACCCCAGAGCTTAGTATGGTGCCTAGCACACAGTAAGCACTTAACAAATAGCATGAAAACAGCTACATCCCCACCTCCCTCCATAGAAAAAAAAAACAAAAAAAAAAACAGTGACAATTCAGTGTTGCCACTGTAAAATACTGAAACATATGAAGTAGGAATAATAGACCTGGATTAGCCTACTCCAGCTAAAACCTTGAGTTAAAACATTTTGCATCAATTTTCAATATGACCCAGGTTGGACACAATAGTTCAAAAGTGTGCACTACTTGGGGTATTTTAGCTTGCTACATGGTCTTTTAGGAATAAAGAAGGCTATTGTTCAACCTAATTTGGACAAATTCATCATTATATTGGAATAATTACCTTGCCTACATAAATTACCTTGTATAATAATAATGGCATTAATTAAGCACTTACTATGTGCCAGGCACTTTACTAAATGCTGGGGTGGATACAAGCAAATTGGGTTGGACACAGTCCCTGTCTCACGTGGGGCTCACAGTTTCAATACCCATTTTACAAATGAAGTCACTAAAGCACAGAGAAGTAAAAGGAATTGACTTAGGTCACACAGCAGACAAGTGGTGGATCCAGAATTAGAACCCATGACGTTTTGACTCCCAGGCCCGTGCTCTATCTATTATGCCATTTATCTACCACAGGGCTTACTTAATACAGTGTCTGGCACAGAGTAAGAGTTAAATACCACAATTATCATTATTATTAATGATTGTGTGTTTGTAAAATTTAATCTTTGCTGCACTGTTACAGATTTATCTACAATCATTCTATTGCTAACAGTTATGCCATTCCGACCTGCCTTCTGCCACTGGCTTTTAACTGTTCAGTGTTGTCACATCATTTGAGATTTTGCTTCATTATTCCTGTGATGTCTCTTTTTAACACTCTGTTTATATTTAATGTATTTCAATTCAACCTAGAGCAGCTGTTTGTTTATGCTACTGTCTCTCTAGAGTCTCCCTAATGCCATCCACTTTCAAAGCTTCACACAAGTAGCAAGAGAAGGATCACAACAACAAGAAATGAATTGAGACCACCAGCATTGAAAATGTGCTCCTTTCCTAGATTTGCTTTGCAGAAAGCCAAAAGCAAGAGAGAAAGAAAAATGTGAATATTTTTTAAAAAATTTAATGTGAATATTTTTTATTTAAAAAATCTGAATTCAGCAAATTAAAATTTTGATTTTATTATGAAAGCATCAATTTAAAAATAATTTTTAAAATCATAAGCTTTTCTTTTATAAAAAGGTGAAAATTTTACTTTTAGGTTAGCTTAACCTTCAAATATGAACTTAGTAGTTGGCCAAGATAAGGTTCACCATTAAATGACTCTTATTAATCAGTTTTAAATCTAATGCATAATACTTCGCAACCTCTCTGACATATGGTAGGATTTGCCGCAAATTTGGCATAATGGTTTCCCTTAATAAACACCTGATTAGCATTGTTTAACAGCTTAGGAGTTCATGAAAACAGTCAAATAGCCACATTCTGTCTAGTTAATTCCTCATTAGCAGCCTTATATTCACTGTATTTGACAGTCTGTATACTATCCTTGACACAAGGTGACCTATTGCCTGGACTTGTTCATCACCCTCACTCTGTCATAACTGGAGTCAGTATAAATGTCAATATGAACGTGACATCACAAAATATTCCTGAAGTACAATGAAGGTTATTATTTTTCAAAAATCATTACAGACATGATAAAACTACATGTGGGAACAGATTCAATTTAGGTGATAGACTGCAGATAATTGTATAGGTGGAATCTTGAATTTTAAAGGACTATGTTCTCTCTCCTTTGTGAAGGACAGGACATTTTGGAATAGATTTTGCTCCAACATGAATATCAAGTGGATGAAGCGGCTTTTCTATCAAAATAAACTGAAAAGGTTAAGACAAAGGCAAAAAGCATAGAATTAACAAGCCACAAAAATCATGATGAGTGTGGAGAAGGCATTCCAAATTTCCACTGACCCAGGACAGGACTACAGAACTATGGGTATTCATTGAAGTTGAGAGATTCAAAATCAAATAGAAAATCTTTTTTCACAACTGATGGAAAGTACTGAGTACTTTCTGTGTGCAGACTAAAGTACTAAGGGCTCGGCAGAGTACAACAGAATAGTTGGTAGACAGGTTCCCTTCACAGAATGAGTTTACAGTCTAGAAGCAGCATGGCTCAGTGCAAAGAGCCCAGGCTTGGGAATGAGAGGTCATGGATTCGAATCCCAGCTCTACCACTTGTCAGCTGTGTGACTGTGGGCAAGTCACTTAACTTCTCAGTGCTTCAGTTACCTCATCTGTCAAATGGGGATTAACTGTGAGCCTCACAAGGGACAATCTGATTACCCTGTATCTACTCCAGCGCTTAGATCAGTGCCCTGCACATAGTAAGCACTTAACAAATACCAACATTATTATTATTATTATTATCAAGGGAGGTATATATGTGTGTGTGTGTGTGTATATATATGGAGAGAGAGAGAGAGAGAGAGAGAGAGAGAGAGAGAGAGAGAGAGAGAGAGAGAGAGAGAAAGTAGACCGTAACCTACCACTGGTTAATATGACTATTCAGTTGGATGTCTTGAAGGCTAGCCATTATGCTGTTCCTTAGCTACTTTCAAAGATAGAATACTGAGCTGGATGGACCACTAGTTTGATCCAGTAAGGCACTGCTTCAGTATTTAATTCCTACAGTATTTATCCATTTGCTTTCTGGGGGTTATGTTTTTTTTTTTTTTTGGAGGGGGTTATGGCATTTAACTTCTTATTCTCTGACAAAGCTGCACCATGTTAAAAAGCATCCTGATTAGCTTCATTCCTGGGAATAACTAAAGAGTTTTAAATTAAAAGTTAGTTGTCAATTCACTCCCCTAAGATTATCAGGTTTTGAGAAGCGAATTTCCATCATTTAAGATTGTCCATCAATTCCAGTCTTTAGTTCACTTATCACACATTTGTTTCCTAGAAAACCACAGATGTGGATCAATTATCATTATTATTATTGTTATTTGTTAAATACCTAATAGCTATCAAGCACTGTTTTAAGGCCTGGGGTAGATAAAAATTAATCAGGTCAGGTCCAGTCCTTGTCTCTTATCAGGCTCACAGTCTAAGTAGGAGAGAGAACAGATGAAGAAACAGAAGCACAGAGAAGTTGAGAGATTTTCTCAAGCTCACATATGAGGCAACGTGGAGATCCAGAAGTAGAATCAATGTCCTCCAACTCCCAGAGCCTGCTCTAGGCCCCGGTGCTACCACGTTAATCTAAGCACTTATTCTATCCTGCTTTGACTACTGCATCAGCCTTCTTGCTGACCTACCTGCCTCCTGTCTTTCCTCACTCCAGTCCATACTTCATTCTGATGCCTGGATCATTTAAAAAAAAAAAATAGTCGATGTTTCCCCACTTCTCAAGAACCACCAGTGGTTGCCTATTCACCATCAGTTCAAACTTCAACTCTAGGCTTTAAGCACTCAACCTCCTGCCCCCTCATACCTTACCTTTATGATTGCCTGCTAAAATCCAGCTTGCACACACTTCACACCTCTAATACCTCTATGAGAAGCAGCGTCAGATGTTGGGAGTCGGATGTTGTGGGTTCTAATCCCAGATCTGCCACTTGTCATCTGTGTGACCTTGGGCAAGTGACTCAACTGCCCTGGGCCTCAGTGACCTTGTCTGTAAATGGGGATGAAGATTGTGAGCCCACATGGGACAACCTTATGACCTTGTGTCTACCCCAGCGCTTAGAACAGTGCTCGGCACAGAGTAAGCACTTAAATACCAACATTATCATTATTATTATTATTATTATTAATGCCCATGTACTTAATGTACCTCTGATCCCTCGTTCACATCCTGCTTCTGGCCTGGTACTCTCTTCCTTTTGACATCTGGTAGACCTTCACTCTCCCTAGCTTCAAAGTCTTATTAAAAAACACATCTCATCCAAGAAGCTTTCCCTGATTAATCCCTCAATTTCTCTTTTTCCTCTCCCTTCTGCATCACCCTCATACTTGGATTGTAATCCTTTATTCACTATTCCTCCAGCCCCACAGCACTTATGTAAATACCAGGAATTTATTTGTTTATATTAATGTCTCCCTCCCTCACTAACTTTAAGGTCTTTCAGGAGAGGTTTCATGTCTAACAGCTCTGTTACTCTCTCTAACACTTACTACAGTGCTTGGGATGCAGTAAGCACTCAAATATGATTGACTGATGGAAGTTTTTTGGGCTGACTGGGAAATCATTTCCTTAAAGTGTATTGTGGGCTATATGTAGATCCTTGAGTTTTCTTGAGTAATGGAAAAACACAAGGGGCTAGAACCATAGACTTTGCAGCATAGTGGATCTTCCTTTTGTTATTTCTAGTACCGTCACATTCCCCACTTAAAAGTAAATTAGAAATGAAACCTTGCTTTTCATCTGTTCAACTGACCTGGCTGTGAAGAGTTCCCTAGACCTTTCATTCATTCATTCAATAGTATTTATTGAGCGCTTACTATGTGCAGAGCACTGTACTAAGCGCTTGGGATGAACAAGTCGGCAACAGATAGAGACAGTCCCTGCCGTTTGACGGGCTTACAGTCTAATCGGGGGAGACGGACAGACAAGAACAATGGCACTAAACAGCGTCAAGGGGAAGAACATCTCGTAAAAACAATGGCAACTAAATAGAATCAAGGCGATGTACAATTCATTAACAAAATAAATAGGGTAACGAAGATATATACAGTTGAGCGGACGGGTACAGTGCTGTGGGGATGGGAAGGGAGAGGTGGAGGAGCAGAGGGAAAAGGGGAAAATGAGGCTTTAGCTGCGGAGAGGTAAAGGGGGGATGGCAGAGGGAGTAGAGGGGGAAGAGGAGCTCAGTCTGGGAAGGCCTCTTGGAGGAGGTGATTTTTAAGTAAGGTTTTGAAGAGGGAAAGAGAATCAGTTTGGCGGAGGTGAGGAGGGAGGGCGTTCCAGGACCGCGGGAGGACGTGACCCAGGGGTCGACGGCGGGATAGGCGAGACCGAGGGACGGCGAGGAGGTGGGCGGCAGAGGAGCGGAGCGTGCGGGGTGGGCGGTAGAAAGAGAGAAGGGAGGAGAGGTAGGAAGGGGCAAGGTGATGGAGAGCCTTGAAGCCTAGAGTGAGGAGTTTTTGTTTGGAGCGGAGGTCGATAGGCAACCACTGGAGTTGTTTAAGAAGGGGAGTGACATGCCCAGATGGTTTCTGCAGGAAGATGAGCCGAGCAGCGGAGTGAAGAATAGACCGGAGCGGGGCGAGAGAGGAGGAAGGGAGGTCAGAGAGAAGGCTGACACAGTAGTCTAGCCGGGATATAACGAGAGCCCGTAATAGTAAGGTAGCCGTTTGGGTGGAGAGGAAAGGGCGGATCTTGGCGATATTGTAGAGGTGAAACCGGCAGGTCTTGGTAACGGATAGGATGTGTGGGGTGAACGAGAGGGACGAGTCAAGGATGACACCAAGATTGCGGGCCTGCGGGACGGGAAGGATGGTCATGCCATCCACGGTGATGGAGAAGTCTGGGAGCGGACCGGGCTTGGGAGGGAAGATGAGGAGCTCAGTCTTGCTCATGTTGAGTTTTAGGTGGCGGGCAGACATCCAGGTGGAGACGTCCCGGAGGCAGGAGGAGATGCGAGCCTGAAGGGAGGGGGAGAGGACAGGGGCGGAGATGTAGATCTGCGTGTCATCTGCGTAGAGATGGTAGTCAAAGCCGTGAGAGCGAATGAGTTCACCGAGGGAGTGAGTGTAAATGGAGAACAGAAGAGGGCCAAGAACTGACCCTTGAGGAACTCCAACAGTTAAAGGATGGGAGGGGGAGGAGGCTCCAGCGTAGGAGACCGAGAATGATCGGCCAGAGAGGTAAGAGGAGAACCAGGAGAGGACAGAGTCCGTGAAGCCAAGGTGAGATAAGGTACGGAGGAGGAGGGGATGGTCGACAGTGTCAAAGGCAGCAGAGAGGTCAAGGAGGATCAGAATGGAGTAGGAGCCATTGGATTTGGCAAGAAGGAGGTCATGGGTGACCTTAGAGAGAGCAGTCTCGGTAGAGTGGAGGGGACGGAAGCCAGATTGGAGGGGGTCTAGGAGAGAATGGGAGTTAAGGAATTCTAGGCATCGATTGTAGACGACTCGTTCTAAGATTTTGGAAAGGAAGGGTAGTAGGGAGATAGGACGATAACTGGAGGCGGAAGTGGGGTCAAGAGCGGGTTTTTTTAGGATGGGGGAGACGTGGGCGTGTTTGAAGGCAGAGGGGAAGGAGCCCTTGGAGATTGAGTGGTTAAAAATAGAAGTTAAGGAAGGGAGGAGGGCAGGGGCGATGGTTTTAAGAAGGTGAGAGGGAATGGGGTCCGAGGCGCAGGTGGAGGGGGTGGCACTTGCGAGGAGGGAGGAGATCTCCTCTGAGGATACTGCAGGGAAGGATGGGAAAGTAGGGGAGGGGGTTGTTGGGGGGGAGGGGAGAGGCGGAGGGGTGACTTTGGGGAGCTCAGACCTGATCGTGTTGATTTTCGTGAGGAAATAGGTGGCCAGATCATTAGGGGTGAGAGATGGGGGAGGGGGAGGAACAGGGGGCCTAAGGAGAGAGTTAAAGGTCCGGAACAATCGGCGGGGGTGACGGGCATGGGTGTCGATGAGGGAGGAGAAGAAGCTTTGCCTGGCGGAGGAGAGGGCAGGGTTAAGGCAGGAAAGGATAAATTTGAAGTGTGTGAGGTCGGCTTGGTGCTTGGACTTTCGCCAGCGGCGCTCAGCAGCTCGAGCATAGGAGCGTAGGAGGCGGACGGAGGAGGTGATCCAGGGCTGTGGGTTAGTGGCGCGAGAGCGGCGGAGGGAAAGGGGGGCGAGAGAGTCGAGATGAGTAGAGAGGGTGGAGTTGAGAGCGGAGACCTGATCGTCGAGAGTGGGAAGAGAGGACAGGGCGGCAAGGTGAGGCGAGATGCTATTGGAAAGACGGATGGGATCGAGAGAGCGGAGGTCTCTGTGGGGCAGTAGCGAAGATTTGCAGGGGGAGGGAGTGTGAGAGATGAGGCAGGTGAGAAGGTTATGGTCCGAGAGAGGGATTTCAGAGTTGGTGAGTGAGGAGATAGTGCAGCGGTAGGAGATGACAAGATCGAGGGTGTGACCGAGTCGGTGAGTGGGCGCGGTATGGTGGAGGAGGAGGTCGGCAGAGTCGAGGAGGGATAGCAGGCGGGTGGCAGAGGAGTCGTCGGGTACATCCGTATGGATGTTGAAGTCTCCAAGGATCAGAGTGGGCAGAGAGAAGGAGAGAAGGAAGGTGAGAAAGGGGTCAAGGTGGTTGAAGAAGTCGGAGGTGGGACCGGGAGGGCGGTAGATGACGGCGACAAGTAACTGGAGTGGGTGGTAGAGGCGAATGATATAGGCTTCGAAGGAGGGGAAGGAGAGGGAGGGGGGAGGAGGGATAGTGCGGAAGCGGCATCGGGGCGAGAGGAGGAAGCCGACGCCTCCTCCCTTACCGGTGAGTCTGGGGGAGTGGGAGAAGGAGAGGCCTCCGCTGGAGAGAGCGGCGGCGGAGACCGTGTCTTCGGGAGAGAGCCACGTTTCCGAAAGGGCGAGGAGGAGGAGAGAGCGGGAGAGGAAAAGGTCATGGATGAAAGGTAGCTTGCCTGTAATAGAGCGGGGGTTCCAGAGGCCACACTTGAAAGTAGCTGTGGGTGCAAGGGGAGGAGGGGGGGAAGGGCGGGGGGAGGGGAGGGTTTGGATGGGAAGGAGGTGGTGGGGCCCTGGACGAGGAGAGGGGGATGAGGGGTGGCGGTGGGACAAGAGGACTGGGATGGGGCATGGGTGGGGAAGAGAGAAGGGGGGAGGGGGTGAAGAGGGGGTTTGGTGGGGGGAAGAGTAGGGGGAGGGGGAAGAGGGGTAGCACTGGTAAAGTGGGGTTCTAGGGCGGGATAGAGGAGGGGGGGAGGAGACAGAGGAGAGAGCAGGAAAGAGCTGAGCGAGAGAGGGGAAGGGGAAGGGGAGGATAGGAAGGGCCGGGAGGGGGAAGGGGGGGAGGAGGGACATGGCGAGGCCAGAGAGGTGGGTGGCAGCACTGACAACAATAAACAGTAATAAACGAAATCGGTGATATAGCAACATGATACAATATGATACAGTACAGTGGTGCTAATATAGCAACATGATATAGTATGATACAATATCGTCGTGTTAATAAAAGGGGTGATGACCAGGGTCGGGGGTAGACTCGATTAAGGGGCGACCTGATCAAATTCAAAATCTGACGACAATAAACAATAAAAAGCGAGATCGCAAATATAGCAACATGCTACATTAAGGCACACTACAATAGTGTTAATAAGCAGGCGATGACCAGGGTCGGGGGACGAGCCGACCCTACCCGATCAGACTCAAAGTCAAGCGGCCAGCGGCCGAGAGAGTCCCAGAGCTCATGACCAAATAACCCTGTGGCGGCGGGGGGGCCCTGAGGTTGTCCGGGGTGGGTGGCGGCCGTAGGCGGCGGCTAAGGCAAGGTAACATGGTGAGAACAAGGACGTCGTCGCCCGGGGCGGGGGCGGGAGGGATGAATCACCTCAAGAGGGAAGAGGGAGTGAGGCCTTCCCAAAATGGCCGCCTCAGGCAGAGTGGGGGCTTCCTAAAATGGCCGCCTCGGGCGGAGTGGGGGAGCGGTTGGGGAGCACAATGTCCCCGGGCCCGAGCAGGGGGACACAATGTCCCCCGAGGACACAATGTCCTTGGGGCCGAGAAGGGGAGCACAATGTCCCCAGGATCGAGAAGGGGAGCGCAATGTCCCCGGGCCCGAGCGGCGGGGGGCGGGTGGACTGGAAGCTGGTGGCTGGGGGTCTGTGGGGGCGAAGATCCGTAGTGTCGGAGTTCCCGAGCGGGGGTGCGGAGATCCAGGTTGTGAAAGGCTGAGGCGGGCGTGGGTCCGGACGGTCCGAGGCTCAGCTCCCCGGTGGAGGCGGAGGAAGCGCAGATGAGTCAGCGAGCGGGAGGCGAAGGGGGGCTTGTCGGGAATCGGGGCAGGGGCCGGGTGGGCCGAGGCTGCGCCTCAGGGGAGCAGAGATCCCGGGCCCACGTGGTAATGGCTCCAAGGGTTCGGGCGATGACAAGGCTCAGCTTCCCGGGAGAGGGGGGGTGGTCTCGGCGTGGATGAGTCGGCGGTCGGCGGCCAAAAAGCCGCTAAAGTCGGCGGTCGGTGGCCAAAAGGCTGCTAAAGAGCTAGGCTGGAAACGGGGGGCAGGCAGCCCAAGGAACCACCGCCTGGGAGGAGAGCTCCCGAGTCCATGTGGTGGTCGATTCAGCCCCAGGGGAGCAGAGATCCCGGGCCCATGCGGTAATGGCTCCAAGGGTCCGGGCGATGACAAGGCTCAGTTTCCCGGGGGAGGGGGCTGGTCTCGGCGTGGATGAGTCGGCGGTCGGCGGCCAAAAAGCCGCTAAAGTCGGCGGTCGGTGGCCAAAAGGCTGCTAAAGAGCTAGGCTGGAAACGGGGGGCAGGCAGCCCAAGGAACCACCGCCTGGGAGGAGAGCTCTTCTACCTGCCAGAATCCCCTAATTCCCAGACACATTGACAGGAAGCTCTAACTCAATTCACTCAAACCCCCATAATTACAGACCACACCTAGCAACCCAGCCAATTCCAGTTAATCGATCAATCATATTTACTGAGCCCTTACTTTATGCAGAGCACTAGGAAAAAGTCCACTACAGCAGAATTAGTAGAGACTTTTCCTTCCCATTACAAGCTTACAGTCTAAAGGACAAACAAGAGACTTCCACTGAGCTCCTACTCCATGTGGTTCTGATTATATAAAGGGGTTCCCTGATAAGAGAGTAGTTGAGGATTTGTTTCTGAATGCAATTGGACCCCAGAATCTCTCTTATCAGAAAAATCCACTGCCACAAATCAGTGCAAGTATCCTTGGGCAGTATCCATCCTATTCTAGACTTATGCCATTGATTGGTTGCAAATTTATGTTTTATCACTGTAGTGATCTCAGAAGCTTAAAAGTCACCATGGGTCTGAGGCTTTTCTGTTTAGGACCCCTAAAGTCTGAAAATAGACCCTCCGCTATCAGGGCCACTTATTCTGCTTTTATGTTGCATAAGGCAATAGAGTGCAGGGGCAAGTGGAAGGGACAGGTGGCAAGAACTTACATTACATTGTACTCTCTCAAGTGCTTGGCTGGGTTCTAATCCCAGCTCTGCCACTTATAATAATGATATTTGTTAAGCACTTACTATGTGCAAAGCACTGTCCTAAGCGCTGGGGGATACAAGGCGATCAGGTTATCCCACGTGGGGCTCACAATTTTAGTCCCCATTTGATAGATGAGGTAACTGAGGCACAGAGAAGTTAAGTGACTTGACCAAAGTCACACAGCTGACAACTGGTGGAGTCTGGATTAGAACCCATGACCTCTGATTCCCAAGCTTGTGTGCCCTTTCCACCGAGCCATGCTCAGCTGTGTGACTTTGGGCAAGTCATTTAACTTATCTGTGCCTCAGTTACCTAATCTATAAAATGTTGATTAAGACAGTGAACCCCACATGGGACAACCTGATTACCTTGTATCTATCCCAGTGCTTGGCACATAGTAAGCACTTAAATACCATTATTATTAGTAGTAGTAGTACAGTGCTCTGGGAACAAGTGCTCAAAAAGATAGATTGATTAACTGATTAAGGCAGTCCATGTTTTCCAAATCACTGACCAAGGTTAAGCAGACATAGTTTCACTGAATTAGATTATGCCCAGAATTTGAAAGCTAAACTTTGTAGGCCAAAAGCAAGAATTCTGTGTATAACTGTTCTGTGGTGTGACATACCATAGAGACACAGTCTGGATTATTAAGGAGCTATAGAAACTAAATGGCATATTTTACCAACATGCTACATCCTACTCTAGGATGCTTCTGCAGAGAAGCTGTAAAGTCCTGACTCTTAATATTCTCAAAGGTTTTCTTCAACTTTCTAAACTCCTTCAAAATTTTGAAAGGAAGATTTAACAAGTTCCAAGGAAATCACAGTTGAACAATTCTGTCATTCCTGATGAATTATCTCTGCTGAAGAATCATAAAATTGTACAATTGTAGAATGTTTATGTTCTCTTGACATAAAGAAATTGAAACAGTTTGCTGAAAAGTATTCCCGGAACACAAGATTTCAAAATACTTCACTACAGATGACCTTATGTTTCGTATTTTTTATCTACCAAAAGCTTCTAAAGACAATAATCCAAGGAAGTGCTTTAATCCTTTCACTTTTTAAATTGAAAAAGTTTAAATAAAGACCTTTAGACCTAAAGATATCCTTCTTGCAAAAATGCTAATTAGAAATATACAGAAAAGGTTAAAATATTCCAATCACCAAGTAGAAAGTGAAAAACATAATTAAAATGTATGTGGTAAATACTAATGCTAAATGAACAGATCAGTGAAGATAAGAATTTCATATGACAGCAAAGTGTCAACCTCACATACTTCATTTGAGCATCTATATTTCCATAGCAGTTTTTACATTTCATTTTTCAGAATCAAACTTTTTACATAATCTAGTTTTATATGTTTTATTAGACTCAAGTATACATTTTCCTTGAACAAAATAATCACTTTCCTCTCTTCTCCTTCCCCAACCCCCTCCATTTCTATTCTCCCCTCTTTCCCTTTCTACACTGTATGCTCTAGCCCTTTCCTCCTTAATTACATCTGGAAGGGATTACTCATTGTTTCCTCATCCCAGTAGTCTCCTCTCCTGGTACTTATTGAAACTGGAAAAAAAAAATCTTGGCAATCAGATATTAATTTTGACCCTAGCCCAAAGTTTTCTCATAAGCATGCTTTCTTGTCATTTCCTCAGCCTTGTACACCTGATCAATCTATTTGCCTTCTGCCAGAACTGAGGTTTGTGAGTGTACTATCCTGGTTCATATTGGCCTGACCTAATACTTACTTGTTGACAGTGTCATTTTCTCTTTGATTTACCCTGACTTATGCTTGTTGTATAGACTCTCATTAACAGCAGTGCAGTCTAGCGGAAAGAGCATGGACCTGGGAGTCAGAGGACCTGGGTTCCAATCTTAGCTCTACCTAGTGTGTGATTTTAGGCAAGACACTTAATTTCTCTGTGCCCTGCCCTCCCTCTTACTTTGTGAGCATTATGTTAGTACAGTCCTTGGTAGACTGGATTAGATTATATTGTAGACTCTAAATTCATTGCATTGTACTCTCCCAAGGGAAAGCAGTGGCATTTATTGAATGCTAATTGGATGCAGAGCACTGTACTAATTGCTTGGGAGAGCACAGTGCAATATTGTTGGTAGACAGTATCCCCCCATCTGAAAGGAGATCCCAGTATACAGGGAGAGACGGACATCAAAATAGATTAGGGAGAAGGGAAATAGTAGAGTAGAAGGTTATGTACATTGGTGCTATGGGGCTGGGGTGAGCATTAAAGTGCTTCAGGAGTCCACAGCCAAATGTGTGGTCAATGGTGAAGGTGAGAGGGAAAATGGGTTCTTAGGGTAGGCCTCTTCGAAGAAAAGTGATTATAATAAGGCTTTGAAGAGGGGGAGAGTAATTAATGTTGGTATTTGTTAAGCGCTTACTATGTGCAGAGCACTGTTCTAAGCGCTGGGGTAGACACAGGGGAATGAGATTGTCCCACATGGGGCTCACAATTTGACTGTCAGTCATGAGGAGGGATGGATTTCCAGACCAGAAGCAGGTTGTGAGCGAGAAATCAGCAGCGAGAGTGACAAGACCCAGGTACAGATAGTAGGTTGGCATTAGAGGAGCAGAGTGTGAACATAATAAGCTCTTAACAATAATCAATCATATTTATTGCACTCTTGCTGTGTGCAAAACATTGTAGTAAGTGCTTGGGAGAGTACTGTGTAACAGAGTTTGTAGACACTTGGATCTGTGATTTTGGGGCATTTTATTTGGTACAGTGACCTCCACACAGTAAGCATTCAATAAATACACTTGATTGATATATAGTAAGCACTTGACAAATGCCAATATCTGTCCCTAGAGAAGCTTATAGGTCCCTCTCCACCACTTTGTCCAGCTGTGCCCAATATGATTACCTTGTACCATCCCAGTGCTTACACCAGTATTTGACACTTTATTATCATTGTATTTTAATGTTATTCCAACTAAGACCATCATATTATGCAATTATTCAAATTCTTTTAACTTCTCTTCATATGCCATGAGGAAATTTTCATTGAAATAAATGTACTTTACTGCTTTCATTATTCTCTGTACAATATACTCCTTTTCTTTTTGTATATCTACCATTACTTTGCTATGTTTTAGTTCTAAATTTTCCATACATATTAGCACAGTTTATTAATATTTTGGTTTAAGTTCTCATCTTTGCTTTACATTTACAGTATCTTTTTAATCATTAATTAGGCATAAAAAAACACCATCAACTCCCAAATTACTTTTGGTGAAATAAAACTGACACCTAATTTACTTAATATCTGGACATATTGCATCTGAACCTACTGATCAATAGATTTTCAAATTTTCATGGATTTTCCCCTCTTGTGGGGAAATTACTTTTGTTATAGGCATTCTTAGTTTTCATTATTCTGTAATGGTCTATTTATAATTGTCTTCATTTTTATTGTTAAAGATGAGTTTACCAGACTAGAAGTTCAGTGTATGTCATTTAGTGCTATTAATAATTTCATTCTACACCTCCATTATTATTGGTCTGGTTTAATCTTTAATATCTTTTTCTCAACTAGTAAAAGAGCCATTCTAAGGCTATTAGATTGTTTGTAGCCCTTCCCAAATACTTGATGCAATATGGAATCTCTTGCAATTTCCTGTTCTCCATTAACAAAAGTTTTCCTCTAGATTAGTTCCTTACCAAGTCATTTTTGATGCTTACTCATAAAAAACCTTTCCTCTCTTGTACTTCCATGCAGCAGAAAAAGTTAGGAATGTGAAAATGTTCTAAAAATTATGATTATAATAATAATTATAGTATTTGTTAAGTGTTTACTATGTGACAGGGACTGTACTAAACACTGGGGTGGATACAAGGTAATCGGGTTGGTCATAGTCACTGTCTCACAATGGACTCACAATCTCGATCCCCATTTTACAGTTGAGGTAACTGAGTCACAGAGAAATGAAATGACTTGTTAAAGTTCACCCAACAGAAAAGTGGTGGATCCAGAATTAGAACCCATGACCTTCTGATTCCCAAGCCCCTGCTCTATCCACTATGCCACTTGAGAAACTAAGCACCCTTAGTCAAAATTGATTTTCCCTTATTGATCTTCATCACCATCTTCTCTCCATGAGTTTAGCAATTTTTAATTTAGTGGTATCATTTTATCATTTGTGTAGCTCTTCTTGTACTTAAAATAAAATGGTCAAGTCTTCACAATGAAAGAATGGATATAAGTTCTATGATTATTATCTACTATTATCAAATCCACCCAAGACTAAAAACCATGAAAGAACCTGCCCATAATAATAATAATTATAGTATTTATTAAATGCTTAGTTTGTGACAAGCCCTGTTATAAACACTGATAGAAACAAAGTGATCAGGTTGACCCACATAGGGCTCACAGACTTAATCCCCATTTTATTCATTCACTCAATCCTATTTAGAGAAGCAGCGTGGCTCAGTGGAAGGAGCCCGGGCTTGGGAGTCAGAGATCAAGTGTTCGAATCCCATCTCTGCCACTTGTCAGCTGTGTGACTTTGGGCAAGTCACTTAACTACTTCTCTGTGCCTCATTTCCCTCAACTGTAAAATGGGGATGAGGACTGTGAGCCTCACACGGGACAACCTGTATCTACCCCGGCGCTTAGAATAGTGTTCTGCACATAGTAAGTGCTTAATAAATACCAACATTATTATTATTATTATTTACTGAGTGCTTACTGTGTGCAAAACACTACTACAGTTACAGATGAGGTAGCACAGAGAAGTTGAGTGACTTGCCCAAAGTCACAGAGAAGACAAGTGCAGGGCTGGGATTAGAACCCATGACCTCTGAATCCCAAGCCCATGCTCTCTCCACTAAGCCACACTGCTTATCTAGTACTGCTATTTCTCTGTACTAAACACTGGGGTGGATTCAAGCAAATCAGGTTGGACATAGTCCCTGTCCTGTATAGTATTAACAGTTTTAATCCCCATTTAACAGATGAGGTGAAAGGCACAGGTAAGTGAAGTGATTTGCCCCAGACCACATAGCAGACAAATGGCAGAGTCTGGATTAGAACCCACAACCTTCTGACTCCCATGCTCTATACACTACACCATGTTGCTTCTCTTGCCCATAGAGAGTGGTATGTCTCCATTACCATCAGTTCATTATAGCATACACTATAGTTCCATCTATTTTTTCATACATCTACTCTTTTTGAACATCATTTTTCAGTGTTCTTGTTAAATTACCTCCTTATAGTTGATGGCATATTTTCAATTTTTTTATTCAAGTAAATTCTAATTGTTTGAACTAATCTGAGATTAGTTTATGTCATCTACAGTTCAACTAAACAAACAAAATTGGGTTTGGCTCTCTCAGACAGGTGCATACTCAATTTTGTTTAGTTACCTGAAATTTTCTTTGATTATTCTGACCACTATTGGCTCAGATAATCAGTCAAGGCAGAAAAAAACTTTCATATCATTGGCATTCCACTGTGGTGGTATCCAAATTCTACACTTTTCATTTACATAAATTTACTTTTTTTCTCATTCACATTTTCATTTTTACAGACCTGCTGATGTTCAAGACACCTTTGCTTCATTTCCCTATCTTGCTCCCTTTCTCTCCTATCTCTTTCCTGCATGCTCCAACCCAACCTGTTCCATTCCATTTCACACTATCCGGAAACTTTTTATAGGGTGTCAATGGTTGCTTATAGAAAATTTTGCAAAATGATACATAAAAATATGAAAGCAATGACTCATCTAGGAAAGAAATAATTAATAAGTACTGCATTTAAGTAATTGCCTACTAAGTACCTCTCCCCATGAATTCCTGAGTCCCAGTAAGGGGCTCAGTTACCTGGCTCCAACTTGCTTCCACCTGCCCTGTTTCAGCAGAACAGGATTTCTCATTAGAAATACCAGGTCAGAAGAGGAGGGAGGCCCCAGATTTCCAGGTGCCAACCTAAGTGTTAAATGCATAAAAAAATATTTAAAGCAGCATAACTAAGTTAGTCTGTTTGAAAGGAAAAACAAATAGTTTAACAGTTTAAAATATGAATCATTCATAGCTAAGGAAGGAAGAGTTTTCCTTTGGAATTTTAACTCTTGGGATATCCTAAATAGATAAGAAATTGAACGATTTGACCAATTATTAATGAAATTTTAGTGTTATACAAAACTAGGAAATAAATTTAAATAATATTCATATTAACATGGTCTACTTCATTTTCATGTAAGGAAAGAAAAGCTGGGCTTATGGAATTTAGGGCAGACTACAGTTATTGTATTTAGTAACTATTACTGATTTTACTCTAGGCATTACAGAAGCAGCTTGGCATAGTGGAAAAAGCACGGGCCTGGAAGTCAGAGGACCTGGGTTCCAATTCCGATCTTTCCATTTTGTTGCAGTATGACCGACAAGTCACTACTTTTCTGTATCTTGGTTTTCTCACCTTTAAAATAGGGATTCCCTCCTACATAGAATGTGACATTATTTATGACTTCATTATCATGTTTCAACTTCAGTGTATAGTGTATAGTACAGTGTTTGGCACAAAATAAGTGTTTAATTTTATTATTATTGTTATTTAGAATTCTGTTCATTCAGCCATGATTCATTTCCTGACATCTTACTAATGAAGGTTGAGGACTCTCTTATGCAAGGACTAAGGGAACGACTTACTATTATGCATCTTCAAGTAAGATAAGTGTAATTGAAAATTAACCTTATTCAATGTAATTGTATTCCTGATAATATTATTTCACAAAATAATTAACAACTGATATTGTTACCTTTATGTAGCTAAAGGAAGAAAATCTAAGTGTAAGCAGAAGGCAATGGGAGAAGAGGAAATGAAGACTCAATCAAGAAGGCCTCTTGGAGGAGATGTACCTTCATTAAGACCTTGAAGGTGGAGAGAATGATTGTAACATAAGAAGAGAGAGAGTGTTCCAGGACAGAGGAAGGACGTTGGTGAGAGGTCTGCAGTTAGATCGTCAAGTCTACGTTCAGTGAGTAGGTTGGCATTAGAGGAGCAAAGTGTTTGGGCTGGATTGTAGTAGGAGAGCACTGAGGTAAGATAGGAGGGGGCATAGAAATTGACTACTTTAAAGCCAAAGGTAAGGTGTTTCTGTTTGATGCAGAGGTGGATGGGCAGGATAAACTAAGGGTTTGTACTAACAAGGTAACAGTTGGGATGGAGAGGAATGGGTGGATTTTAGTGTTTTTGTGAAGGTTGAACCGACAGGATTTAGTAACAGAAAGAGCACAGCACTGGGATTCCAAGGATCTTGGTTCTAATCCCGGCTCTGCTACTTGTCTTCTGTGTTACTTTGGGAGGTCATTTAACATCTCTAAGCTTCGGTTACTTCATCTGTAAAACAGGGATTAAGACTGTGAGCCCTGTGTGGGGCAGGAACTCTGTATGACCTGATTATCTTGTATCTACCCCAGCACTTAGTACAGTGCCTGGTACATAGTAAGCTCTTAAATATCACATTATAATCATTATTTTGTGGGTTGAACAAGAGAGATGAGTCAAGGTTAACACTGAGTTTATGGGTTTGTGAGGCAGGAAGGATGGACAAGACACTGTCTTGTCTACAGTGACAGGAACGTAATGGCAGGGACAGGGTTTGGGTGGGAAGATAAGGCGTTCTATTTTGGACATACTAAGTTTCAGGTGTCAACAGGACCTCCAAACAGAGGTGATCTGAATGCAGGAATAAATGAGAGACTTCAGAGAAGAAGAGAGATCAGAGTTACAGATGTAGATTTGGGAATCAGACTACACCCTCATTTTCTCTTCTCCCACTCTTCTGCATCACCCTTGCTCTTAAATTCCTCTATTCACCCCTCCCTCAGCCCCACAGCACTTATGTACATATCCATAGTTTATTTATGTCAACATCTGTCACCCCACTAATCTTAAGCTCGCTGTGAGCAGGAAACACATCTACCAAGTCTGTTATATTCTCTCCCAAGAACGTAGTACAGTGTTCTACATACAGCAAGCCATCAATAAATAATTGATTAATTCAATGCATGATTGGTTAGCAGGAGTGCTGGGCTTGGAGTGCTGGGATAGTGAGAGGAAAACTGCGACATTTAGGTGTCTTCATATCATGCCTTCCCTGACTCGAATGGCCAAGTACGACTTTCGGCTGTATACTGCTCTTGCCACACTGGAAGTCTTCCTCAATAATAACGTTAGTATTTGTTAAGCACTTACTATGTGCCGAGCACTGTTCTAAGCGCTGGGGTAGACACAGGGGAATCAGGTTGTCCACGTGGGGCTCACAGTCTTAATCCCCATTTTACAGATGAGGTAACTGAGGCACAGAGAAGTTAAGTGACTTGCCCACAGTCACACAGATGCAAAGTGGCAGAGCTGGTGTCATGACCTCTGACTCCAAAGCCTGTGCTCCTTCCACTGAGCCACGCTGCTTCTCTAGGTGCTGCTTCCTCACGCTGCTTCCTCAGGTCAGGTAAGGGGTTCCTGAGAGAACAGTCCTATGGATGAGAAAGGCAGACAGCCAAAAGGAAACAATTGGTAAGAGGAGTGATCTATAAGAAGAGTGATCTATGGGTGGGATGTTGGATCTTTTCTGGCTCCCTGGCCTGTAGACCTTACCTAGCCTGGCTTAGAGCACTCTGCTGAAATAGTGTGGAAATAGAGGAAGGGCCAGTGACAGTGCAGTTCTTTGGCCAGGTGGAGTTGCTATCTATCACAGTCTCCTCATCCTGCTTGGGGCCTCATTCAACACAGGGCCAGGAAATGTTGCTTTGCCCACACCATCTTCCTTATGCATATAACCAAACAGAACTTGCATTTTTGAGACACCTGAGGATACCGCTGTTGTCTTGGACACTATTGTTATTAGGCAGGGCATTTACTTCCTCCTCCTTTCTCTAATTCTCTAGAGTGGCTGCAAGAGGTCTCTTCAATCCTCAGATGTGTGCATTACTGTAAGTAGTCAATTCCATCCCAGCATAGAAGAAAGAGATGAACTGCAACATGCCATTTTGTACTGAACTGTGCTGAACACTGTTGGCATTCAACCAATTAATAAAATCAAAAACAAGTCTGATTAAAAACAAAACCTCAGGCACCATTATTATTCATAGACTTTCCTTCAAGTTTGGTTCAGTTAAATGTTATGAAGACAAGGGAAGATCTTTCACATTTTTGTTAATTTAATCTCTTTGCTAAATCCAGATGTGGTATGTTGATAGTTGCAAGAAAAATACATGGCTAGAAAGCATTGGGAAATAAATAGGGTCAATTTTTGTAGAAGGAAAAAAAAACCTGATAATTAAATGTGAATATTTGGTTTCCTGTCATCCATCATGAATGCAGATTTGGGAAAGTATTTCTCTAATGAATTATAAGAGCAATATTTCATCATGTTAAAAATCTATTCACTAACACTGTATTAAATAGATGAATGCTCACTGGCAATCAGAGTTGGGATGGGTTAGATTTGAGGGGCTTTGAAGGCTGATGTATAAATGCTTTGCTAGAAACTTTTTGGCAATAACGTTTTTGAAAAACATTTGAATTCTCCTGGTTTTGAGCTTTTATAAGGATTCATATTATTGGTATAGGAATAAAATGGAGTTTGCAGGGATATATCATAACTCACTAGTAGGCAGGAGTTCTTTGAGGGGGGACTATCAAGCACACAACTAGAGAGGAACAACAGACAATTAGATTTTTCAAAGATCTCTGACAAGTATTCACCCCAAAGGATTTTTTTTAATCATGACAATAGAAGATGTAATCTTTGTGAATAGAAATTAGCTGAAAGGCAACAAAGGATAGGGATACATGACGATTTTCAGGTTGAAAAATGTGTAATTATTAGGGCCCCCTCAGAGAGCAGCAACTGGACTGGATTTGTGTAACCTAACAAGATTTTTAACATCTTGTTTAACGAAATTTTATGAACACCTGATCATCTGGAAAAGGAGGCATGCCATGTAGCATAGTACCAGACCAAATGAAAAGGAAAGGGTGCATATTAGTGATGTTGTGAATACAGAACTGACAGAGCTCCAAAGCAACTATGAACATATCCATAATTTACTTATATTAAGGTCTCTGTCCTTGTAGTAATAATAAAAATTATTACATGCTAACACTTATGTGACCGGCACTGTACTAGGTTCTGGGGTGGATACAAGCAACTCGGGTTGTACACACTTCCTTGTCCCACCTGGGGTACAGTCTCAATCCCCATTTTACAAAAGAGGAAACTGAGGTACAGAGAAGTTAAGTGACTTGCCCAAGGTCACACAGCAAACAAGTAACAGAGCCAGGATTAGACTGTAAATGTTGTGGGCAGGACACATATCTACCAAATCTGTTATAGTAAACTCTTACAAATGCTTAGTACAGTTCTCTGCGCATAGTAGACATTCGTATACTATTGATGTTACAACCACTATATTAGGTGCTGGGATACAAACAAGATAATCAGGTTGAGCACAGTCACTGCACCACATAAGATTCACTGTCTAATTAGCTGGACATGAATAATGTATCCCTATTTTGGAGATATATTAACCACTCAATCTCCAATGGCTCCTTCCCCACTGCCTTCAAACATGCCCATGTCTCCCCCATCCTAAAAAAACCCGCTCTCGACTCCACTGCCCCCTCCAGTTATCGCCCTATCTCCCTACTACCCTTCCTTTCCAAAATCCTAGAATGAGTCGTCTATAATCGATGCTTAGAATTACTTAACTCCCATTCTCTCCTAGACCCCCTCCAATCTGGCTTCCGTCCCCTCCACTCTACCGAGACTGCTCTCTCTAAGGTCACCCATGACCTCCTTCTTGCCAAATCCAATGGCTCCTACTCCATTCTGATCCTCCTTGACCTCTCTGCTGCCTTTGACACTGTCGACCATCCCCTCCTCCTCCATACCTTATCTCACCTTGGCTTCACGGACTCTGTCCTCTCCTGGTTCTCCTCTTACCTATCTGGCCGGTCATTCTCAGTCTCCTTCGTTGGCACCTCCTCCCCCTCCCATCCTTTAACTGTTGGAGTTCCTCAAGGGTCAGTTCTTGGCCCTCTTCTGTTCTCCATTTACACTCACTCCCTCGGTGAACTCATTCGCTCTCACAGCTTTGACTACCATCTCTACGAGGATGACACGCAGATCTACATCTCTGCCCCTGTCCTCTCCCCCTCCCTTCAGGCTCACATCTCCTCCTGCCTCCAGGACGTCTCCACCTGGATGTCGGCCCGCCACCTAAAACTCAACATGAGCAAGACTGAGCTCCTCAAACCCAGTACTCTCCCAGACTTCCCTATCACCGTGGATGGCACGACCATCCTTCCCGTCTCTCAGGCCCGCAATCTCGGTGTCATTCTTGGCTCATCTCTCTCGTTCACCCCACACATCCTATCCGTTACCAAGACCTGCCGGTTTCACCTTTACAATATCGCCGAGATCCGCCCTTTCCTCTCCACCCAAACGGCTACCTTACTGCTACGGTCTCTCGTTATATCCCGGCTAGTCTACTGTGTCAGCCTTATCTCTGACTTCCCTTCCTCCTCTCTCGCCCCGCTCCAGTCTATTTTTCACTCCGCTGCCCAGCTCATCTTCCTGCAGAAACGATCTGGGCATGTCACTCCCCTTCTTAAACAACTCCAGTGGTTGCCTATCAACCTCCGCTCCAAACAAAAACTCCTCACTCTAGGCTTCAAGGCTCTCCATCACCTTGCCCCTTCCTACCTCTCCTCCCTTCTCTCTTTCTACCACCCACCCCGCATGCTCCCCTCCTCTGCCACCCACCTCCTCACCATCCCTCGGTCTCGCCTATCCCGCCGTCGACCCCCGGGCCACGTCCTCCCGCGGTCCTGGAACGCCCTCCCTCCTCACCTCCGCAAAACTGATTCTCTTCCCCTCTTCAAAACCCTACTTAAAACTCACCTCCTCCAAGAGGCCTTCCAAGACTGAGCTCCTCTTCTCCCTCTACTCCCTCTACCACCCCCCCCCCTTCACCTCTCCGCAGCTAAACCCTCTTTTCCCCCCTTTCCCTCTGCTCCTCCCCCCTCCCTTCCCATCCCCTCAGCACTGTACTCGTCCGCTCAACTGTATATATTTTCATTACCCTATTTATTTTGTTAATGAAATGTACTTTGCCTTGATTCTATTTAGTTGCCATTGTTTATACGAGATGTTCTTCCCCTTGACTCTATTTATTGCCATTGTTCTTGTCTGTCCGTCTCCCCCAGTTAGACTGTAAGCCCGTCAAATGGCAGGGACTGTCTCTATCTGTTGTCGACTTGTTCATTCCAAGCACTTAGTACAGTGCTCTGCACATAGTAAGCCCTCAATAAATACTATTGAATGAATGAATGAAAGATATAGAAACTGAGGCATAGATAGATTGACTTGCCCAAGATCCCATAGCAGGAAGTGGCAGAGATAAAAAATAGAAACCAGACCCTCTGATTCTCAGGCCTGTGTTCTTTACATTAGGCCACCAGCTCTGTAGCAGGACTAGTTTTAGCCACACAAATCCCTGGTATGCACATAATTAGAATTACAGGCATTTTTCTGGTCCCTGCCCCTCAGGCCCACCATACAATAATAATAATAATAATGATAATGATGGTATTTGTTAAGCTCTTACTATGGGCCATGCACTGTACTAAGCACTGGGGTAGATACAAGCAAATGAAATTGGACCCAGTATCTGTCCCACATGGGACTCACAGTCTTAATCCCATTTTACAGATGAAATAACTGATGTCCAGAGAAGTTAAGTGATTTATCCAAGGTAATGCAGCAGACAAGTGGCAGATCAGAGATTAGAACCAGGTCCTTCTTTGTGCTTTCCAGACCTGTACTACAGATATAAGCTAGAGAAAATACACAGAAAGTTGTAATTAAGGTGCTCATGAATATGGAGAAACATCCTTGCAATGGTTTTCTAAGAAAAGGTCTATTCAGTGTGGAAACGTTACAGAATAAGAGAGGACATGATGGACATTTACAAAACCATGAACTGCTTGAATACCCAAACCTCATACCATAGGAATATGGGACAAGAAAACTCAGTAAATACGTTTGATTGATTAAGCATTTATGTTACTATCAGGGAAGGCAATTACCACAAGATCTCTTAAAGCATTCTATCAGTGCTGGACCCAAGATGAATGCAGACAGAGGGGGCCATGTTGAAAGAACACAAGGCTAGGTGTCAAGAGACATGAGTTCTAATCCCAGCATGTCTATTTACTGTTCTGTCATTTTAGGAAAGCCTCATTCTCATCTAAGGGACAAAGGATATCTAGTTCATTATCACAGATTGTGAGCCCTGGTTGTTGCTATAGTGCCATATAATACCATAGTATCAGTACCATAGCATATAGTACCATATGCTATAGTAAAGCATATGTATAGTATATAGTACCATATGCTATATACCATATAATTATGGTATTTGTTAAGTGCTCACTATACACCAAGCACTATTCTAAGCACTGGAGTAATTTTACAGATGAGATCATAGAGGAATTACGTGGCATGCCCAAAATCACATAACCGAAAAATGAGAGAGTTGGGATTAAAATCCAAGTCTTTTGATGCCCAGGACCAAGCTCTTTTCCTAGGCCACACTGCTTCCCCATTCCAGCACTTAGCCAAGTGCACATATTTTTCACCCAACCAAGGAGCCAGAATTCTCCTGGAAGCCCTGAGGTTCTTTCTGGACTAACTTGGTGAGAGGGGTCTAATCCTGGAATGCTGCTCCCAACCAAATGTAAGGCATATGGTAAGTTTCTATTTGTTTTTTCAATACTTTTCAGAAAAGTAAGGGTTGATAATTTATAGGGTGGTTTTTTTTTTTGGTTTAAGACTTTTGTTTTCCTTTTCCAGCTCATTGGCAAACAAAAGTCTTCTAATTAAACTACCCTCATTGTGGAACCTTTAAGGGAATCCACCTGCCCTCTACAGCAGGTAAGCCTTTAGCAAAAGTCCACCTATACAGACTAGTCATCTAAATGAATCACAGGCCAAGTAGGTATGATCTTTGCAGTACAACAGGTAAATGAAGAATGCTGGCAGAAACAACAAGACATTCCATGCCATTATATTCACTGATATGAGTTTATGAAAACATGAGATCAATAGAGCCCTAGGAATGAATAGGTTCTGCTGTCCATAACTGAAATTCTTAGGCTACTCCACGACTATTTCCTCATCCTTATTAAAGTGAAACAGCCCAGTTCAATTCACCCTGTTCTCTAATGCTATACTTGAGGTCCAGTGAGAGGTTAAGCCAGAATCAGAAAACACTTCCAATGGATTTTCCAAACTAAACAAGCTTTAAGCATCATCTAAAATCCAAAAAAAAAAGTTTCAGGAATTACTTCAGGCTGATGGCTACACACAAAACATAAAAGGGATGAAACATTTTGCATATTCAGCACAGGCTGATGTTTTACCAGTTTAAAGTCAGGCTAGTCCACTGATAACCATAGTACATTAGGGGCAAGCAATTCACAGACTACTTACCAGTATATTAGCCAAAGGTGTCACTGAATTTAAAGCTTTCATAAATACATTTGGAAAGATATGTTACAATGAATTCAACTGTTGGGAATGACTAACTTTGATTAACACTTTGGGAACCCTTTAAAGGATGTAAGTAAAACACTTAATTGTGTTCTTAAGTGACAAATCTTATGAAAGGCAAATAAAAAAAAATTTTCCAAAAGCTTGAGAAATCTTATTGCCTAGGTAATACAAATGAATATCCTCAAACATTTAAATTTCTTGGCTCTTATCAAGCAAATTGTTGGTCATTACTGTATTAAGACCAATACTTACTTTTCTGAATATCCCAGTTGGACAAATGGAAGCCCAGTTTTCCATTCAGGAAGAAATAAATGTTGTAAATGTAACTCCATTTTCTTCAGACACATTAGTGATCTAACAGTCACAAATATACACAGTAGAAGAGTGTCAGAAGACTTGGCAAGATTCTGATTAACACTGCTGATAGAACACCCTACTCTCACTTCCTGAAGCAACACCAAACTATTTTGGGATTACCTCATCAGCAGGCCCACCTGTCCCTCATCAGTCTTTTAGTTAAATAGCCTCTTCATTAAGTTCACCACCTGGTTCTTTAAAACCTCTGTAGGAACCATTTTTACATATTTGCTTCCTTCTCTTGTGTCTTCTCATTAGAGATCTCAAACCCATAACCTTCTATGCTCTAGAAGACACAGTATAGAAGATTATATGAATGATGAGAGTTAATGATTCTTTTAGTGGTAAGGAATATGCCACACAATCAGAGAAAAGGATATTTAGTGGGTAGGGATATAGGATGGAAATTGAGGTTATAGGGGGATTAGTATTATCCTAACTGGAAGAAGACAAGTATAAGGCTATTTTCCTGGGTGTTGTGTAGGTTTGTCTTTCCCTCTTTTCTCCCCTTTTCTTCTGAGGTTGGCCCCTATCTTGGATTGCCTTATGCTATTTTCCAGTTCAAAGGGGTAAGGCAGGCCAGATAAATCCTGCCCCCACAGCTTTTCCTGGAGTGATGGGACTACAAAGAGGGGCACCTATTCTCAAGACCCACATCTGCTATGAAAAGTAAATGAATACAATGTAGAAAAACTTTAAAGTGTTTTGCTAAAACTATCTGTAGGTATGATGTTGAACAGAAGGAAATGAGCCATACACATTTAACAATTAGACACCTCTCGACTTTAAATTCACTGGGGGCAGGGAATGTGTTGGTTTATTGTTATATTATACTCTCCCAAGCATATATTATAGCACTCTGTATCAGTAAGTGCTCAATAAATATGATTGACTGATTGATTGCATCATTACTAGGCAAAAAGCATCTAAAATGAAGTCCTATGAATTCTGAGTGTTTTTTTAAAGTGTAATAAATTTTACTTAAACACGAAGTGAGTTAGGGAATTAGTAAACAACATTTAAAAGATAATGTGAAAACTACAGAATTCCAGTATCAATGCATGAACCTTTTTCCCTTTTCACATACTTTCTTGGGCAACACATCAGCCCAGATGGCTTCACCCACCAAAAAGGGGTAATAGATTTTGAAAACAGGAGAAATACCTACCTTTGAGAAAGAGCAGGAAAGAGTAGAATTTGGATCTGAGAAGTGTATACTGAGCAAAGGTAGGACTTGGGGAAGTTTACTCTGGATAGATAGGTCACTAGTAACATAGGTAGTTAATCAGGGGTTTGAGAGTGAGAAGTCAAGGCACTAAGAATTCTGGAAGACCAAGTAGTCTAGAATAATTAATGGGCTATCTAGGGGTGGAAATTCATTAGGAAGATTGTTGCTGATCAGAAAAGAAAAGAAATATAGATAAGAATAGGGTCTAAGTGTGCTGTATTGTGATCAGTCTCTAATAAAGAACTATGTGTGCTCAACCATCTAATGAGTTCTGATGAATGCTGACAAGGCAAATTCAGAGAAGAAAAGCAGAAACCTAGAAGAAAAGGAGAAACCTCATTTCCCAGGAAGCAATGGAGCTGACATTATTTTTTTTTGCCTCATAGTGTGGTGTTGGATGGAACCAAGACCCCTGTATTCTCTTGCAGGGTCTGGCAAAGATTTTTCACCTACCACTATAGGTTGGATCTACATGGGTAAGTCCATTTCTCTTATTTAAAGGGTTGCTAGGGGAAGCGATGGTTGATAATCCATTTTTTAGTTTTTTTGATGTGAATCTTAATGTGTGATTTTAAATTGCCTCAGTTTATTTTTTGCATTCTTTTCGATTGCATCTCTAATTAAAATATTCCTTATTAGCAGATATGATAATCAGATTTTTATGTTCTAAATATTCAGGCAGAGTTTCTTTTGGGGCCAAAAATATTTTATTCCTTTTGATTACTTGGTTTAGCAAAGGGTTCTTGAGGTTTTTTCCAGGTATTTTAGCAAGGTAGTTCCTCTCCAGCAGAAGTGTCAGGGAATGTCACTGTTGTTGTCTTGTACTTTCCCAAGAGCTTAATACAGTGTTCTGCACATAGGAAGCACTCAATAAAAGCAATTGAATGAGTTAAAGGTGAATTTGAAGTAGTCTGATAACTGGGTGTTTATCCAACAGTTCTCAACTGAGTGAGTGCAAGTGTGGGAAATGGGCTGGCATCTAGAGGTGTGTTAGTAAAAAGGGAGAGTTTTGGTAGGGTGTTTCCCACTATTGATATTACACAAGGGGACCACTATCATCGCTTTTTTTTCTATTTTTTCTTTTTTTTCTATTAAAACCCAATGATGGGGTTATTTGGTGTTCTGCTACTTAATCCCTGTAGGCTGTAAACTCCCTCTATACTATAAGCTCACTATGGTCAGGGAATGTGTCTACCAACTCTGTATTATACACTCCCAAGAGGTTAGCTCAGTGCTCTGAACAAGGTAAGCACTCTCAATAAATGCCGCTAGTTATGATGATGGTCCTGCTTATAAGCTGGAGCTGTTGGCTGTTTTTAGCAAGATCTTTTCAGATCTATCGGGTTGGGACAAGTTATGGAAGTGTTTGTCAGTAATACGTTGGTCTTCAGGCACCAATGAAAACTTCACCCTTTTGGTTCAGGACCATACCTGTATTTCTCTTGCTCTGTCAGTTAGATGCAAAGTGATTATGTCAATTGCAGCACTAACAGAATTTTCCAAATACAGGACATTTTCTGATTGGTGACAGCTGCCATATTTTTGTGATTTAATGTCTTTTCCATTCCCATTCTATTGTCGTGTTTCCTTATTTGATCCACCTCAAGCCAGTTCTGGTTATCCTCTGCCACATAACCTTGTCTAGTGTTATTTCTCATCAGCTTCATACAAAATGAATTAGCTTCAGCAGGTTGACATTTAAATGGCTTTGTTTAAATCCAGTTCAGTCACTTTTAGTATTTTTTCCATATGTCCTCATTTCTTATTCTAATCACTATTTCATCTTTAATGAAGAATCTGCTACATTTCAAAAATTACAGCTTTGACAAATTCTTCAGCACTGTTAGACAGATAGTGAAAGTTTTTTAATCTTCTTCCTATCTCACAATTAAATTGAATGTTTCATTTGCCTCACAAGGCATACATCTTTGGTAAATAGTTCCAAAATTATTTAAATGGCCAGTTTACAGTTTATCTTGTAATTCTTGGTAGATTGAAAATATTAAACTATGTTATGTACATGAATACAGCAGACTTCTGAACTCCTTCTATTTAACTCTTCCATTCTTTCTTTTTAACTAGAATGAACAGCCTCCTTATTTCCAAATATTAAGATGCTTTCTGCTGTCCCATATGGACAGGCATATTTCATGCTTCATCAATGGACATTCTGAGTCACTTTATTAAGAAGACAACCAATATTTCAAATTTTTTTGAAATGAATGCTATTCTGGATGAAATGTTATTCTGTTTTGTTTTGTGGGGTTTTTTTTGTGTTTTTTTTTTTTACTTTGCTCTATGTTCTGTGCTATTTGGTAAAGATTAAAAAGTAACTTTAGCTTCCTCTTCAGCCCGAAGACAATTGTGTTCCATTCTGCCAACATTAAGGAAACCTACATGCACCTTAATATCCCAAAGTACCATGAATAATACCACCAATTTTTTATATAATAATATTGGTATTTGTTAAGCACTTACTATGTGCAGAGCACTGTTCTAAACGCTGGAGTAGATACAGGGTAATCAGGTTCTCCCACGTGAGGCTCACAGTCAATTCCCATTTTACAGATGAGGCAACTGAGGCACAGACAAGTTAAGTGACTTGCCCACAGTCACACAGCTGACAAGTGGCATATCTGGGATAGTGGCAGAGCCGGGATGCCGAGGCATCACAGTATCCATTGATATGTGGAAATACAGGGAAGCAGAAAATAAAGCCACGATGACCTCATAGATCCTATAGAAAACTGGCAGAGTTTGATGGCAGACGAGACATCAGATCCAAGGAACATCATCAAAAAAAAAAAGAATAAAATCAACTAAAAGAAGATAAAATTTGCTAATCTGAAGTTACAGAAAAAAATGGCAAAGTCAAGATTTCAGATTAGCCACTCATGATATTTTGATTTTTTTTTTAACCGGATTAATTTTGATGTTCAGATTTTAGTTCTTTAGATATTTTGGATTTTTAATTGTTTTCATTTCAGTAACTGGAAGAGTCAAGCTTTGAACCAAAGTTCTATAAAACTTACAATGTCCAATTTTCTCTGTAGGTGCAAAATCTGAATCTAAAAGAAAGAACTAATCTACCTCCTCAGTGTCCTTTATGAATCTCACTCAGTATCAAGCCCCAAAAGCCCAAGATATAATCATCTTCAAGCCGTCCAGCAGAAGTTAATTAATAAGCATAGGGACCACGCAAATTGCAACATTCCTCAGAGGGTGAGTGCCAATTGGGATGGAGAGTGGGTCTGATTTGCTTATATCATATCCCAACACTTAGTACGGTGCTTGGCAAAGAGTGAGCACTTAAATATTCCAATTCTTATTATTAGTGTTACTATTATTATTCGTGATAATAATAGTAACAATGATAATAATAATAATATAGTTTCTCTTGAAGACCATAGAACTGAGTTCTAATCCAGAGAACCTGGATTCTAAACCTGGCTCTGCCATTGTCTACTATGTGCTTGCACAAGTCACTTAACCTCTCTGTGCCTCAGTTACCTTATCTGTAAAATGAGATTTAAGACTGTGAGTCCAACATGAAACATGGACTGTGTCCAACCTGATGATCTTATATCTACCCCAGCGCTTAGTAGAGTAGTTGTAACATAGCAAGTGCTTAAATACCATTAAAAAAACAAACAAAAAGAAGGTGTGTGAATTGAATGGATAATAGTGGGATATGGGGGATTTTTTTTTTTTTTTGGTGAACTGAATTAGAGAATATGCATGAGGGAAGGATCAGTAATGTTGTACTTTGAAACTGCAGTGAAAAATATCCTTATTGTGATGGTGTAGTCCTTGATATCCAACTAATAATAATAATAATAATAATAATGTTGGTATTTGTTAGGCGCTTACTACGTGCCGAGCACTGTTCTAAGCGCTGGGGTAGACATAGGGGAATCAGGTTGTCCCACGTGGGGCTCACAGTCTTAATCTCCATTTTACAGATGAGGGAACTGAGGCACAGAGAAGTTAAGTGACTTGCCCACAGTCACACAGCCGACAAGTGGCAGAGCTGGGATTCGAACTCATGAGCCCTGACTCCAAAGCCCATGCTCTTTCCACTGAGCCACGCTGCTTCTCCAGCTTCACACTGATTCTAACTACATAGTTAGAATCAATATCTCTCAATGTTGACTCTAATAACACCTCACAGATTTACCATTCATTTATCTATTTAATGACTTCTTTTCCCCACCTTTCTTTTGCAATCTCACACCTCCTCCTGCCTCAGGAATATATGCACATGGATGTCTTCCCAGTAACTTAGGTTTAAAATGTCCAAAATGAACTCTCCATCTTTCCTCCCAAATCCTCTCTTGCCCTCTTACTTTCTTTCCCAACATTGTTGTTGCTCTTCCCCCGTCTATCCACTCCACAGCACTTATGTATATAGGTATATATAATTCTATTTATTCATATTGGTGCCTCTTTACTTGTTTTGATGTCGGTCTCCCCCGCTATAGACTGTAAATCAGTGTGGTCAGGGATTGTCTCTCTTTATTGCTGAATTGTACTTTCCAAGTGCTTAGTACAGTGCCCTGCACACAATAAGTACTCAATAAATATCACTGAATAAATGATAACACTATCCTCCCCATCTCCCAAGCCCACAATCTCAGCATTTCCCTTGGCTCCTCTCTTTCTTTCAATCCCCATAGTCAGTCAGTTATCAAATCCTGGTGATTGTTTCATCACTCCCACTCCAGATTCAGCTCTTTCCTCTGAATTAGAACTGTTCCCTCTATGGTCCAAGCATCTATCATAACTCCCACTTGGATACTGCATCAGCCTGCTCATTATCCTCCAAGACTCCAGTCTCTCCCTTATCCAGTCCATACTTTGTGACCTAGATCATTTTTCTAAAACAGTATTGGTGATTTTTCTCCACTCTTTGATGAGACCGCTGCTGACTTTTCTGTATTTTGTCTCCCCCTTTTCCAGGCCATTATTCACTCCAATACCCAGATAATTTTTATAAAAAATACTTGTCAATCTATATCTCCCCACTCTTCAAAAACCTCCCACAATGTGCCCATCCACCTCCATATCAAATAGAAACTCCTTATCATCTACTTCAATCAGCTGTCTCCCTCCTACCTAGGCTCACTAAGCTCCTATTACAACCCAACTTGCACTCTTGGATCCTCTAACTCCAACCTACTCTGCATCCCTTTATCATGTCTATCCCTCCACCAACCTCTTGTCCATGTCTTCCCTCAGGCCTGGAACTCCCTTCTACTTCATACATGACACATCACCCCTCTTTCACTTCATAAATCATCCTAAAATCCATGTCTTCCCACACTAAGGCCTTTATTTTCCTTTTTGGCCCCCACCTTGTGTCAGCTGTGCTCTTGGCTGTATATCCAATTCTCTCCTTGATCCCCTCCAATCTGACTTCCATTCCCTTCACTCCACAGAAACCATACTCTCAAAGGTCACCAATGATCTCCTTCTTGTCCTTCTTGTAATGACCTCTGGTCCATTCTAATCCTCCTCGACCTCTCAGCGGCCTTTGACACTTTGGATCACTCCCTTCTCCTGGAAATGTTATGTAACCTAGGCTTTGCTGACTCTGTCTTCTCCTGGTTCTCCTCTTATCTATCTGGATGCTCATTCTCAGTCTTCTTCATGGCCTCATCCACTGCCTCCCACCCCTTAACTGTGGGGATCCACTAAAGTCTCCTTCTTTTCTTCATTAAACCCATTCTCTTGGAGAACTCATTCACACCCCAGGCTTCAACTACCACCTCTATGCAGATGATATCCAAATCTACATCTCCAGCCCTGCTTTTTCTCCCTCTCTCCAGTCTCACATCTCTTCCTGCCTTCAAGACATCTCTACCTGGATGTCCTCCCATCACTTCAAACTTAACATGTCCAAAACAGAGCTCTTTATCTTACCACCCAAATTCTGTCCTCTCTTTAACTTAACCATCACAGTGGATGGCACTGCCATCCTTCCTGTCTCACAAGCCTGTAACCTTGGCATTATCCTTGACTCCTATCATCAACCCACATATTCAATCTGCCACCAAATCCTGTACATCACAACATCTTCACAACATTACTAAAATCTGTCCTTTATTCTACAATCATTCATTTGATTGCATTTACTGAGTGCTTACTGGGTGCTGACTACAGTACTAAGTGCTTGGAAAAGTTCAGTGGAGAAATAAAGAGTGATATCCCTGCCTGTCCAAAATGAGCTCATAGTCTGGGGGAGAGGAAATAAACAACAATACAAATCAACAGACATCAAGATAATTAAATAAAATTACAGATATATGCATAAGTGCTGTGAGATGGGGAAATGGGGAAGAGCAAAGGAAGCAATCAGGGCCACGTAGAAAGAAGTGGGAGATGAGGAAAAGTGGGCCTTAGTCTAGGAAGACCCTCTGGAGGAGATATGCCCAGTAAGGGTTTGAAGGCGGCGGGGAGTAAATTCTAGCCGATTTGAGGAGGGAGGCGTTCCAGGCCAGAGGTAGGACAGATGCCAGGGGTCGGCGGCGAGACAGGTGAGATCGAGGCACAGTGACTCAGTTCGCACCAGAGGAGTGAAGTGTGCAGGATGGGTTGTAGAAGGAAAATAACGAGGTGAGGGAGGAGGCAGATAGGCAACTACAGGAGATTTCTGACGTGGGGGGGGTGACATGTCCTGAATGGTTCTGTAAACAGATGACCCAGACAGTTGAGTGAAGTATGGACTTGTGGGAAGAGGCGGATTTAGTGATGTTGTGTAGGTGAGAGCCACAGGATTTGGTGATGAACTGAATATGTGGGTTGAATGAGAGAGTGGAGTCTAGGATAACACCAATGTTATGGGCCTGTGAGACAGAAAGGATGGTGGTGCTGTCTATAGTGATGGGAAAGTCCAGGAGAGGACAGGGTTTGGGTGGGAAGATAAGGAGCTCTGTTTTGGAGATGTTAGGTTTGAGGTGTCAGGAAGGCATCCAATTAGAATGTCTTGAAGGCAGGAGTAAATGCAAGCCTGAGAGAGGGAGAGAGATCTGGGAGGAGATTTAGATTTGGGTATCATCTGCATAGATATGGTAATTGAACTGCTACCACAATAATATAATCACTTATGCTATCCTGCCTGGATTACTGCATCAGTGTCCTTGTTGACCTTCCAGCCTCCTGTGTCTCCCCATTCCAGGCCATACTTCACTCTGCTGCCTGGATCATCTTTCTACAGAAACGTTCAGGACATGTCACAGTAGATCCTCAAAAAACTCCACTGGTTGCTCATCCACCTTCATATCAAACAAAAATACCTCACCATTGGCTTTAAAATACTCCTTCACCTTCCTCCTCCTACCTCACCTCGCTTATCTCCTTCTACAGCCCAGTCCACACACTTTGCTTCTCTAATGTTAACCTTCTTACTGTGCCTTGATCCGTCCTGTTTCACCCCCAGCCCCTAGCCCACATCCTGTCTCTAGCCTGGAATGCCTGCCCTTATCAAATCTGGCAATTATTCTACCCCACTTCAAAGCCTTATTGAAGTCATATCTCCTCCAAAAGGCTTTCCAAGACTAAGCCCTATCTTTTCTCATCTCCCATTTCCCATATGTATCACCCTGACTTGCTCCCTTTGTTCTTCCCCTCACCCAGCTCCACAACACTTATGCACATATCTATAATTTTATTTATTGGTATTGATTTCTGTCTCCCCTCATCTAGACTGCAAGCTCATTGTGGGCAAGAAATGTCAATGTTTATCACTGTGTTGTACTTTCCCAAGCTCTAAGTACTGCACACAGTAAGCATTCAATGAATGTGATTGAACTAATGAATGAAATATGAGTCACCTTGTAGAAGGATACTGTAAAACCAGTTTGAAAATGTATTTTGGAGCACTTAATGGTTAAATTTTCACTTACTTGAAAATTTCCAGAGACATGAAGGTATCAATCAACTCCTTAAGCTTCTGCAACACTAGCATGTTTTCTCAATTTTTATTTGCATTCATCTTATGGGTAAAATGGCCATTCCAATCTGTCAATCAATGGTATTTACTGAGCACTTACCATGTGCAAAGCACAGTACTAAGCTCTTGGGAGAGTACTATGCAGTGAACTAGGTGGACATGACCATGTGCCCACAAGGAGCTTACAGTTTATAGTGGGAGACACTCATTAAAATAATTATAGACATGGAAATAGTAGAGTATTAAAAATATGTTCAGTACTCTAGACTATAAACTCGTTATGGGCAGGGAACGTACCTGCTAATCTTCTAGGATTATACTCTCCTGAGAGTTAAGTACAAGTGCTCTGCACATAATAGGTGTTTAATAAATGCTATTGATTGAATATGTACATAAATTGTGTGGGTCTGGGGGAGTGTCAAAGTGTGCAAGAATTACATCAGGTCTGTATGACTTAGTTAAATGGGCAAATAAGCTTTTTGCTTTAATTTTCAAGAATCTTTTTATCATAAATTACATACATAACTTATGATTGCAAATACCTCCATACAATAATTCATAATTTTAAAATGATAATAAATCTATTTCAACAAATGCTTTGCAATGTTCAATATGTGATTTTAACATTACATTAAAGTCAAATGAAGTTTTAGTCATGAAACTTTTTCATGAAGTCTGTGGTCATCCATCTTGAACCCAAAGCATGTAGGAAGACATAGGTAGAAGTATATTAAATCTGACAAATGACCTCCCATGTGCAAAGGAGGAAATAAAGATTCATTCTCTGTGTTTGTGAGATCATTTTGATGAAAGGAAGGCTAATTGAGGATGACATATATTCTAAATCTAATTCAAATCAGCATTTTTACATGAAGACTCATCACATTTCCAATGGTACACTCTACCGTAAAACAGCTTAGTAAAGACATTTTGAATTTGATTCTGGGAATTTTTTTAAATGCTTCATCAGAACTGACATTTTTAGTGGTAATGAGTTTCCAATCTTGGTATTAGTACAAACTGGATACCTGTGGTATTTCACATCTATTATAAAAAGAAGCATTTCTCTTTAGCATAATTAAGTCTTGTGTTGCAGAGAAAATTGCAACTAATATGCGATTATATTTAGGAAACATGTGGGGAAAGTGCAAACACAGGACTTCTTACTGTAAAAAGCAAATCACCTTGAAAACATTATAATGTTAAATTATAAAAGACTCATTCAGTGGCATTTGAAAAATAATCATATTCCCAAACCAAAAACATGATTACAGCTTCTAAAATGGAGAAATTATTGTTAAACCCCACTTCTTATTTTCTAAAATGTAACAGAGTTTCAAGATTATTTCATTAACTTGTATTGAGTAACTCAACTCAGTAAATGACTCACCTTATCCTACCATAGCAGTTTGTAAGATAGCATAAACACTAACTTCAGGATGTAATACATGAGAAGTCAAGGCTATTCATGTATTGTCATAAAAATGTATTAAGGCAATATTTATGAAATGTTACTATGTAACACAAGGAGAATATTTTTAATCATGTTAGAGGGAAAATAAAACTTGTAGGTGTACTAACGCCAAGCAGTAAAAACATTTGTGTGCCAGTAAGAGAGTGGTAAACATTTCAGACACAAGACATTTCCATGCTCTATTATAGTAGTACAATCCCAACCACTCCTAAGTTTGACCAACAGTTCATCAAAGTGGAGGAGCTGGAAGAGCCAGAATTAAGAGGATAAACGCTAGGGCTATGCAATCAATCAGCGATGAAGATTTCTGACTTTAGAGATATAGAAATATAACTGGAAGGCACCCAAGGTGGAAGTCCTTGCAACTGCTGACTCATCTATAATGCTATTCTATCATTTAAGTTATTAAGTGTGCATTGAATATATAACACTACTTCTACATTCAATTCCTTAATGTCCTTCATTGAGACTACAGTCATATCTATATATGACTGAATGAATGAAAATTTGCATTGTAGGACTTACTAAGTCCAAGACCTTTGCATGTGTAAGCAATTAGTACAGTGCTCTGCACATAGTAAGTACTCAGTGAATACGACTGAATGAATGAATGCCTACACTTGCATGTGAACAATTTTTCCAACACTGCTTCGAGCTGTATTGAATTATATAATTGGAAGATGTTCCCATATCAGACCCCTTCCCCCTCACCTTTAAAACATATGAGGTCACTCTTCTTCCATTGACCACTACTATCAGCCACTCACTCTCTGATGACTCCTTCCTCTTTGCCTTCAAAAATGCCCCTATCCTAAAGAAATCTGTATCATACTCTGCTACACCTTCAAGATACCCTATCTCTTCCCTTCCATTCCGGCCCTAATTCCTTGAGTAAGTTGTATACACTCTTTGTTACAATTTTTATCCTCCAATTTCCTTATTGATTCTCTATAATCCGCTTTCCACCTTCAACTCAGCTGAAATGGCTGTCTCCAAGGTCACTAATGATCTCATCACCAAATCTAATGGCCTCAATTTTGTAGTAATATTATTTGACCTCTTGGCTGCTTTTGGTATACAAGACAATTCATTTCTCCTGGAATTACTATCTAACCTTTTTCTTTTCTCACTCAGTTCTTTTCTGTTTCTCCTTTTACCTCTCTGAATGATACTTCTCCATCTCTTTCGCAGCTTTTTAACCCCATCTTCCTAATTATACTTCGAGGCTCTGTTCTGGATTCTTATGTCATCTCAAAGGATACTCACACCTTTGGGGAATTCATTCACTCCCATGGCCTCAACCACCATTACTACACAGATGATTTACATATGTATTTTTTGAAATTGATCTTTTTCCCCCTCACATGATTACTACCTTCAGGGCATCTCTGTGAGGATGTCCTACCTGTACCTCAAGCTCTATATATCTAAGACTGAAAAGATCACCTTGCACCTATAAATTTTATCCTCACCTTGCTTTCCCATCACATAATGATAATAATGGTATTAGTATTTTTTAAGCAATTATTGTGTGCTAAGCACTATGCACATGAGAGCACCCATGCACTGAGTCTTTCCCATGTGCCCCAAAAGAGTTTCTCCCCTCTCTATTGTCCTGAGCTCAGTTGGTACAATCCTTTAAATCAGTCCAACTGCCCATTTTCCTGCCCTGACCTTCATGGTCCCTACCCATGTCCAGGCTGATTCTGTTGATGGGATGCCTGCCTGCTTCAACCTGTGGCTAGTAGTTGGAGCAGCTGTTCAGCCAATTGACCTGATCACCATTTCTTTGTGGTGACACAGAAAGGCAGAGAGACCTGTAGAGGCTTTGGGCTCAGTGGAAAGAGCGTGGGCTTGGGAGTCAGAGGTTATGGGTTCAAATCCCAGCTCTGCCACTTGTCAGCTGTGTGACTGTGGGCAAGTCACTTAACTTCTCAGTGCCTCAGTTACCTCATCTGTCAAATGGGGATTAACTGTGAGCCTCACATGGGACAACCTGATTACCATGTATCTACCCCAGCACTTAGAACAGTGATCTGCACATAGTAAGCACTTAATAAATACCAACATTATTATACCACCTTCTCCATGCTGAAGGATGACAAGTAGGCCCTTAAGGAAGTTACGATCTTTGAAGGTGGCAAGATCAACATGACTGTGGCCAGGAGGAACCAAGGGAAAAAAAAATAAATGGAAGGATTGTTCCAAGTCCCAACAGGTAGGGCCAAAGCCAAAGCTAAAGTGAAGTCAAAAAAGACAGAAACAGCTAACCAAAAAGTCAGAGTGATCATCTGGAATATGAGTTTCAAGTGCTCCACGAGTGACCTGAAGGATTCATTTGATCACTTCAGAGCCATCTTCGAAGTGAACTTGCCCAAGAAACCAGATGGCAAGAAGCAGGGATTTGCTTTTGTTAAGTTCAAGAATACTTTGGATGAAGGGAAGTCTCAGAAAGGCATGAACATGAAAGAAATCAAAGAGTGGGGAGTGGCTGTACACTGGGCCTTGACCAAGGATACCCGCAATGCAATCCATTCTGCCTCCACTGCAGGCCAGGGGAGCAAGATCCCCACTGCAAAAATAAATAAATAGGAAGAGGCAGCCAAAGATGATAGCATTCATGAGACCCATGAAAAGGTGGAGAAGGAAGATGATGATGATAAAGAGGTTGTAAAATCACAAATGACCAGAGGATCTACTGTCAAAAAAGCAGTTGCTGGAATACAGACAGCAGAGACGAAGAGCCAGAGGAAGAGGGTGACTTGAAGGAGGAAGATGACTGTGATGATGACGAACTGAAGCAGAAAGAAGCAGACTTGGGCAAAGAAGATAAAGACCAGAAGTCCCCAATTAAAGCAGTGGAAGATGCCACTGGACATGAACAAGGGGTAAACTATTTTCATCAGGAATCTGTCCTTTGATTCAGAGGCAAAAAATCTCAGGAAGCTGTTCCAGCATTTGGGAAAATCAAATACAGTTTTTTATGGTTTTGCAATGAGACGCTGAGCATTTTCACCTGGTTCACTACTCAAGAAGCCATCCAATTCCTTACTCAAGAAGTGACCCAGAAATGCCAGGAGGCTCAGGGGAGGTCATGGAGGATAGAGAGTTAAAGCTGGACAACCAGAAGCTCAGGATGGACTTGGTAGTAAGTCAGGAAGAAGCTTAAAAGTGTGCAGCAAGAAGCTGAAGAAACTGACAAGAACTCAGAACCTTGACTTCACCAGAGAAGGCTTGATCCACGTCTGGACAAAAACCACCAAAGGCCTGAGTGCCAATGACCTTGCAGAGAGAATGTGGTTTGAGCCGCTGAAGTATGAGAAGCTAAAGGACTAGAACATCTTTGCATGATAAGCTTCTGCCTCCACAATCTCCCAAAGGTGGTGGATGACAAAGCGATCCAGAAACTGCTTCTCAGTGCACCTGGTAGAGAGCAGGCCATGCACATCTAGAAATATTAGGTGAGGTGAGACCTAAAGAACATCACAGAAATCACAAAGATAGGTCTCTGGTTTATATCTATGGGGTTCCAGAAGCACAAGTATGCCCTGGCAGTTCTGTGCTACACCAACAACAACCCGGAAATCTGTAAAGACTGTAGTGGTTTTCTCCTTTGGATGATAGCTGGAAATCGAAGATGAAGGAGATGAGGCCACTGTGCAGCTTGCAAAACATAAAATCAAAACCAGTAACAGGTGTGCTCCTGCAGAAGCAGCCTGATCCTAGGCAGTGGCAGAAGACTGCTATGAGCCACACAAAGGGATCCAACACATCATCATCAGAGCCCAAAGGAATGGCACAGTCCACCGCCTGGATGAGTTTTCAAATGCCTGAGGTGGAGTGTGTGGAAATTTCAGATGAGAAGTAGAGAAAGGTTCTGACGAACCACTCACACCAAGAGCCAAAGATCAAGTTGTGGAATAAGGACAGGATGAAATCTCTTCTTACCAAAAAAGAAACACAAAGTCCCAGAAGAACCAGCAGCAGCAGGAGAAGCAGAGACCATTGTCCTCCTAGGGGACAAGGACAAAGCCTAATCACAAACCTGTTTCAACCAACTGGCAGCTCAATAGAAGCAGAAATTGTTAGGGGACTCAGAGATGATCCCGGAAAAGAAGATAAAATGGCTTGGCAGCAAATTATCTGAGTCCAGAACAGAGGCCGGCATTGTGCCACTTCCATGCTTGTGGCCCAGTGACTTCCCTAGGGATGTTTTGAATCTTTCCCATTAGGGGAAATTATTGACTATAATTTTTCCATGGCAAAGTGGTCCTGTTGCCAATCACATGCCTTATTGTCCTGAGCTGCACAATTCTGGACAGTCTGGTTGGGCAGTCCCTATGCAAACACCCAGGGAACACATGTTCCTTGAATGAATTATTCCCAGAGCAACACATGGGACTGTGTCATTTGTGTTCAGTTTTATTCTTATTTCTTTAGTGGAAACCACATTATAAACTGCTTTAGCACAGATTTTTCAGAAGTCCATTTTGATAATCAATCAATGGTATTTATTAAGCACTTAATATGTACACTGTACAAATACTTGTGAAAGTGCAATACACAGAATTAGTGGATACGTTCCCTGCTGATAAATATTCTGCTTCGGGAAAGTCACCTGTAACTTTTGATTTAAATAACCACAGTATCTCAGTCCTCATCTAACCTTTTCTTTGCACAACATTTTAAGTTGTACAATATCGCCAAGATCCGCCCTTTCCTCTCCACCCAAACGGCTACCTTACTATTACGGGCTCTCGTTATATCCCGGCTAGACTACTGTGTCAGCCTTCTCTCTGACCTCCCTTCCTCCTCTCTCGCCCCGCTCCGGTCTATTCTTCACTCCGCTGCCCGGCTCATCTTCCTGCAGAAACAATCTGGGCATGTCACTCCCCTTCTTAAACAACTCCAGTGGTTGCCTATCGATCTCCGCTCCAAACAAAAACTCCTCACTCTAGGCTTCAAGGCTCTCCATCACCTTGCCCCTTCCTACCTCTCCTCCCTTCTCTCTTTCTACCGCCCACCCCGCACGCTCCGCTCCTCTGCCGCCCACCTCCTCGCCGTCCCTCGGTCTCGCCTATCCCGCCGTCGACCCCTGGGTCACGTCCTCCCGCGGTCCTGGAACGCCCTCCCTCCTCACCTCCGCCAAACTGATTCTCTTTCCCTCTTCAAAACCTTACTTAAAAATCACCTCCTCCAAGAGGCCTTCCCAGACTGAGCTCCTCTTCCCCCTCTACTCCCTCTGCCATCCCCCCTTTACCTCTCCGCAGCTAAAGCCTCATTTTCCCCTTTTCCCTCTGCTCCTCCACCTCTCCCTTCCCATCCCCACAGCACTGTACCCGTCCGCTCAACTGTATATATTTTCGTTACCCTATTTATTTTGTTAATGAATTGTACATCGCCTTGATTCTATTTAGTTGCCATTGTTTTTATGGGATGTTCTTCCCCTTGACGCTGTTTAGTGCCATTGTTCTTGTCTGTCCGTCTCCCCCGATTAGACTGTAAGCCCGTCAAACGGCAGGGACTGTCTCTATCTGTTGCCGACTTGTTCATCCCAAGCGCTTAGTACAGTGCTCTGCACATAGTAAGTGCTCAATAAATACTATTGAATGAATGAATGTTCAGTATGTCCCCATTTCCACCACCCAGAGCTGTGAGCTGAAAATGTATGCCTAGCTAGGTTAGAGTCCAGAGGGAAGGGAAAATGGTGTTGGCACTCTTGGACTCTATTGTGCTTCCAGTCATTGTGATGGCTTGTTCTAGTTTTAATAAAGAAGTAGAGTAGTGAATAGAGCACAGACCTGGGAGTCCAGAAGGTCACAGGTTCTAATCCCGGCTCGTTCACTTGTCTGCTCTGAGACCTTGGACAAATCACTTAACTTCTCTGTGTCTTACCTCATCTGTAAAATGGGGATTGTGGTGAACAAGAGTGACTCCATTTTATGACACAGAAACCATTTTATGAGCAAACATCATTTGACCTGGTGAACAACACCACGGAAGGAGGAATTTTAGGAGGAACTGATGACATAGAAGGAGAATTGTCACCAGCTCCCAACTTATACCAACCAGGACTTTCCTGACTGGAGTAGCCTCAGTGACATGTAAAGAGTCAAACTATACCACCAATGACCAAGGTTATGGTGGAAAGTTTTTTACTTAGTTTTACCAGTGTGCAAGGGAGAAACATGTACACAGTCTCCCTCATGCTACTCCATCAGGGGTCCAATACCAGTTTACTGGTGAAAGGAGGCTGTTCTGTCCATTCTGTTGATCCCACAGCAGAAGGGTGTGAGAAGTTCCTGGTGATACGGACTGTTGATACTGCAAGTCTCTTCTGCACTCTGCTTTCCCCCAAAACTGCTTCTGTTGCTTTTTCTCTCAATGCTGTTTACAGCTTCTGCTTCCCTCCAAGTGCTGCTCCCTTCTTCTGCTGCCTTTCTTCTGCTTCTTTGAGTGCTTCTTCTTTCTTGAATTCTGCTCTCCCACTATTTCTGATATTTTCCTTGAATGCTTTCCCTTCTTGCGATTCAAAGCAATTGCCTTTTATCTATGTTAGGCATCACAGCTGTGACTCTATGTGGCAGTCATTCATTGGTCCAGGCCTGTTACTGGGTAGAGAAGGAGGAGAAGTACAGACCTGCCTCCATGCTCTGACCCCCATGGACCAGCAACCACCTGTCCTCAAGTAGACCACTTCAGTGCCTTCATGATTTTCTTCTTTGCTGTTATTCTTGGGATCACAAACAGTCACTAGTAAGAAAGCTTGTTTTGGGTTCAGCACAAAGACCTTGAAGAGGCATTGAACTGTCTTCCTATTGGGAAGAAGAAAGACTGCCAGAAGTACAGAAGATAAGCTATCTTGAAAAAACAGCATGTGATTTGGGCGTGAAAGGGGGAGTAGCCATTCCCCCTGGCTTTACCTGGTAATAGGCTTGAGACAGCAGGCAACTTGAAGCAGCAAATCAGGACCTGCCGCAACCCCCAAAACAACCTTAAGTGGATAAAAGGGGAAGGAACCAGACCCTTGAGCAATGGTGGCAAAAGCACCTCTACCATGAACTAGGTCAGTCTACATGATCTAAGAATCAGATCTCGGAAGGCGGCAGAAGTCCATCTAAGTCCTATGCCGAGACTTCTATGGCATGGTCACTGGGAACCACCTAAGACTACCTAAGACCTAAGAAACATAACCCAGGAAGATGTGCTGCAGACAGCCAGATTGCTCAAACTCTTCTGCCATGAGACCTACTGCAAGAACTTGGGGAAAACAGTTGGTTGGGTAGCTCTATATGTGTGTGTGCGTGTGTGTGTGGGTGTGTGTGTTCATTTTCCCCTTATCTTGTAATAGTCTATTACTATTAAGAATTGAATAAAGCTTTCAGCTATAATACTGGTGATTTGGTTTCACTATGATTTGAAATGTCATTGAGTTCCTGATGGGACAGTAGGGGAAGGTGAATCACCAGGGATGGATCTCTAGGATAGGTACCCGGCAGGACCACAAACAGATTTATAGAATATGTGCCTGAGAGGATCAGGGACAGACTGATAAAATAAATGCCTGACAGCTTGAAACAGGGATGGACCTATAAGAAAGGTGCCTGACAAGACCAATGATGGACTTATAAAGTAAGTACCTGATGGTGTGAGATGGGCTCATGACAGGGATTGAGACTGTGAGCCCAACTTGGGATAAGGGATTGTGTTTCTCCCAATTTGCTTGTATCCACCCTAGCGCTTAGTAAAGTGCCTGGTGAATAGTAAGCAGTTAACAAATAATAGCCAGGGAGCTTTTCTTAATGCTGGCAATACAAAGCAGTTGGGTGGGCATTGTCTATCCTAGACAGTATCTCCTGAGTTAGTCTTACAGGTTTTTACCAGTCAATGCTGTAGCTTTTCAGAAGACCTAAATCCTGCCCTCCCAATAATTGTACATTCATCTCTGAATCAAACAGAAAATCCCAACAATTGATTTTTAAGACACTCCATCTGCTCTCTTCTTCCTCCTCTTCCAATACATCCTGGCTCACACTCTTCATTCCTCTAAAGTTAATTTGCTCTCTATTTTTCATTCTTGTCTCTTCCACCAATCACCCCTTTCTCACCCCTCTCCCCGTGCCTGGAACTCCCTGCCCCCATTTAGACCTAATAGACAACAATCCTCCTCATCTTCAAAGTCCTTCTGAAATCACATCTCCTCCAGGAGGCCAGCCCCATTTCTTTTCAAAATTCTCTATCATATATATTCCCAAATTACACAATATATAAGCCATAAGCAATAAGCTATAAGAGAAGTGCCTGACATGATCAAAGATGGACTTGTAAAATATGTACCTGATGGTGTGAGATAGGCTCATGACAGGAATTGAGACTGTGAGCCCAACTTGGGACAAGGGACTGTGTCTCACCCAATTTGCTTGTATCCACCCCAGTGCTTAGTAAACTGCCTGGTAAGTAGTAAGCCACTTAAGCATTGACAAACTCAAAACCCTTGATAGCCTTTAGATGAGCATCTTTTATATACAATGACTTCCTCCTATTTGTAATTTACTTTAGTGTCTGTTTTCTGGGTTAGATTGTAAACTATTAATACTCAGTCAGGCAGTCAATCATATTTATTGAGTACTCATTGTGTGAAGAGCACTGTGCTAAATTCTTGGGAGAGTACAATATGACAATATAACAAACAAATCCACCACTCCCAACAAGCTTACAGTATAGACAGGAGTACAAATACTAATGTAAATAAATAAAATCACTGTTTGTAAATTAGTGCTGGAATGAGGAGCAAATTAAGACAACACAAAAGGAAGTGGGAGAAGAGGGAAGGAGAACTTAGTCAAGGAAGTCCTCTTGGAGGAGATGTGCCTACAACAAGACTTTGAAGGAGTGGAGAATAATTGTCTCTTATATATGAAGAGGGAAGGCGTTCCACGCCAGAAGCAGGGCATAGGAAAGGGGCTGATGGTGAGATAGATGAGATCGAGGTACAGTGAGAAGATTTGGTCAATCATATTTAGTCAATCATATTTATTGAGCACTTAGTGTGTGCAGAGCACAGTACTAAGCACTTGGGAGAGTTCAATATAACAATAAACAAACATGTTTCCTGCCCACAATGTCTACAGTTTAGAGGTTGAAATGAGAGAAGCAAAGTGTGCAGCCTGGGTTCTAGTAGAAAATAGCAAGGTGAGGTATCAGGCAGCAAGGTGATTAAGTGCCCTGAAGTCAGTAACAAGGAGTTTCTGTTTGATGTGGAGGGGGATGGGCAACCCCTAGAGTTCTTGAAGAGGGGGGAAACATGGGCTGAACGTTTTTATAGAAAAATGATTGGGGCAGCAGAGTGAAGAATGGACTGGAGTGGGAAGAAACAGGGGGCAGGGAAGTGAGCATGGAGGCTGATAGAATGGAATCAAGGCAGGATAGGATAAAGGCTTGGATTAACATGGTAGTAGTTTGGATAGAGAGAAAGGGGTGGATTTTAGGGTTGTTGTGAAGGTCAAACTAACAGGATTTAGTGATGGATTGAATATGTAGGTTGAATGAGAGAGAGAAGTCAAGGATAATGTCACGGTTATGGGCTTGTGAGTCAGAAAGGATGGTGATGCCACCTACAGTGATGGGAAAGTCAGGGGAAGGACAGAGTTTGGTTGGAAAAGTAAGGAGTACTGTTTTTAGATTTGAGAATAATCCACATAGATGTGGTAGTTGAAGTCATGTGAGTGAATGATTTCTCCAAAGGACTGGGTGTAGATGGAAAATAGAAGGGACCCAGAACTTAACCTTGAGGGACACCCACAGTTAGGGGGTGGTAGGCAAAGCAGAAGCCCATGAAAGAGACTGAGAATGAGTGGCCAGACAGATAGAAGTAGAACCAGGAGAGGACACTGTCCATGAAGTTGGACAGTATTTACCAGGAGAAGGTGTTCAATGATGTCAACCGCAGCTGAGATGTTGAAGGAGGATTAGTATGCAATAGAGGTCAATGGATTTGGCAAGAAGGAGATAATTTGTGACCTTTGTGAGGACAGTTTCTGTGTAATGAAGGGGATCCACCTACATAGCAAACAAAAACTCCTCACTTGGCATTAAAGCTCTCCATCAGCTTGTCCCCACCTATCTCACCTTCCTTCTCTCCTTTTAAAACCCTGCTCACACACTTTGCTCCACTGGTGCTAAGCTTCTTACTGTGCCTTTAATTTTGCCTATCTCGCCGCCATCGCCTGACCCACGTCCTACCTCTGGCCTAGAATACTGTCCCTCCTCAAATCGGCCAGATGATCACTCTTTCTACCTTCAAAGCCTTACTGAAGGCATACCAACTCCAAGATGCCTTTCCAGAATAAGCTCCACATTTTCTCAGCTCCCACTCCATCCCACATCACAATGACTCCCTCCCATTGTTCTTCCCACCATATACTCATGTATATATATATATATATATGTATATATATATATATATATGAATTTATAATTCTTTTTATTTGTATTAATGCCTGTCTACTTGTATTGAAATCTGTCTCCCCACCTCTAGACTGTGAATCTGTTGTGGGCAGGGACTGTCTCTCTTTATTGAGGTGTTATAATTCCAAGCGCTTATTATGGTGCTGTGCACATGATGAGTGCTCAATAAATATGCTTGAATGAATAAAGGGAAGCCAGATTGGAGTGCATCAAGGGGAAAACTGGAAGAGAGGAACGTGAGACCTGGGTGTAAACAACTTGCTCAAGGAGTCTGGAGAGAAATGGGAGATAGGAGAATAACTGGAGGGAGCCATGGGATCAAGAGAGAGGTTTTTTAGGATGAGGGAGATATTTGGCATGTTTGAAAGCAGTCGGGAAGATGTTAGCCAGTCAGTCAATCATATTTATTGAGCACTTTGGGATGCGTCTATTTACTGTTTTTTGTACCCTCTCAAGTGCTCAGTATATTACTCTGCTCACAGCAAGCACTCAATAAGTACAAATGAATGAATGAATGAATGAATGAGCACTGTACTAAGCGCTTGGGAGAGCACAATACAACAATAAACAAACACATTCCCTACCTGCAATGAACTTACGGTCTAGAGGAAGAAGCCTTTGGAGAACATTTGAAGATGTCGATTAGGGAGGGAAGGAGGTAGGGGCCAGTGTTTTTATAAGGTGTTATATGATGAGGTTGGATGCGCCATTCTCCAAGATGTTAGTATAGCACTCTGCACATAGTAGGTGCTCAATAAACATGATTGATTGATTGTTTATAGCCAAAATGTTTATCAAAAAAGTAATCTTGTAAATACAGAGCATAGGCTTTCATATTCAAAGAAAGCACTACTGATGATATTTTATTAACATTTTACCTGTTTGCCCAATATCAACCTACTAGAAACCCATTTCTACAGCTTTAAGTCCCTTTCCATTTTTGATTTTCAGAGAACACCATCAGGAACTCATTCATTTTTGTCTGTTTAACATAGTACATACTAACACTACAGGCCTTGCTTTTCCCTGTGTAAATAAATATGTATGTTTTATCATATTGTACTGCACTAAATGAATTATATCTCTGATGTTTGCTGAAACCATAAATTTAGTTGTAAGTGACACTCTGACTAATGAAGGGAACAATACTTTTCAGCAAATTGACAGTATTTGCTATATGGAAACAAGAATACTGCTTGTTTGATCTTACCCACTGTGGCTGCCTCAGTACACATCTATTCAGGCTGAACAAATTAATTGCCAACAAATACTGCTTTTAGTTGATATTCATCAAGCAATAATAGTGCATTTCAAATTACACATGAATAGTTTTGATGCTCAGATATCTTTATTTGGTGCTTAAGGTTGTATAGCTTTGGAACCCTGAACTATTAATATCAGACCTGGTGAAAGGCCCAGCATAATATATACATATTATATATATATATATATATATATATATTTATATGTATCTTAAGATGTTCCACTTGTAATGATCATATTGTTCTTTTAAAGCTTCATTTATTCTTGACAGAAACAATTATGTGAAGTAATTATATCTAAAGTCAGGCAGTGTGCAGTGCTCAATTTGGTAGGTAAAGAGCATTGTCTGATTGTTGTTCCCAGGCACATTCTTGATAGAGAACAAATGCTTACATCAATAGGAATCATGCACTTTGTAATACATGCTTTTATTCACATATGCTGTTATCATAATAAGTGCTAGGTTAACCATCTAAAACACCGGGACAAAATTGCTGGGGCAAACCATTATTAAACAAAAAAAGCAATAATATAGACTCAGCTCATCAGTATTTCACTTCGATGGCACATTATTTTATATACTTTTTTTTCATGCATGGTCAAATGTTGCATAATTGTCAGGATGAAATTAAGAGATAGAGAAGGGCTAGTGAAGAAGCTGGGAATTATAGAGCCTTCACCTTTTCCTTATTTACCAATAACTTCTAAATCACAAATGTTTCTTAGTTTACACAATGCAATACCTGAATATTGTTTTTAAAATAGCCCTGGAAAATTTTAATAAACTATGAGAATGTTTTTGAAGTGCTACTACCTTGGATTAATTTTCAAACCCACCTTGGACTGAGCCTTACTTTCTCTTGTTCATCTTGTATGCATGATTTTCAACATCGGGGCTGTTACAGTTCTAGCATACTCAGTTTATGTCCTATAAGTTTCTAGGAAAAATTACCTGGAATGCTTAGAGACTTAAACCCCACACTCTCCTTCATTCTCCTCACTCCTACTTTCTCCTTGAAGGAAGGATTATGTCACAGTTCTAAAAACAGTAATTTGGTGAGTCTATTTATTCAAATATATTTCTCTTCTCTCTCTAAGCACCCAAAGTTCATTTCTCAACCAGAAAGACTAAAAGGTGACCCTTCTGGCCATGTAGTGGACTTCTGAAGGACTGTCATAGAGGATGAAATGTAGGTGAACTTACTATGTTCAGAACACTGTGCTAAGTGCCTGGGAGAATACATTTACAATAGACTTGGTAAACAGAATCCCTGCCATCAAGAATATAACAATACAGTGGGGAAAACTGACAATAAAATAAATAACAGATTGGGGAAGATGGAGAGTGTAAGGATATGCACATAATTGCTGTGGGGTGTGGTGAGTATTGAGTAGATTGGCATTAGAGGAGTGAAGCAACAGGGCTGGGTAGGAGAATGCAAAGCTAGGTAGGAAGGAGAAAGCTGATTGTGTGACAAATTAAGACCACTACATTCTGTATCTTCAAAAGCCCCTCTAAAATTGTAATTCTTTCAAGAGGTCTTTCCTGACTAATGCTTCATTTTCCCATCCTACTGGCTCCTTTCTGTGCCTGTCATTTATGCACCTGGATCTATACCCCTTAAGCACTTGATATTCACCCTATCCTACCCACACAGCCTTTATGTTCATAGATTTTTTCCCCTTTAGACTGTAAGCTGATTGAGGGAAGGGGACATGTCCACAAAAATTTCTACTGTACTCTCCCAAGTGCTTAATATAGTGTTTGGCACACAGTAAATTCTCAATAAATGTCACTGATTAAAGTCGGCCATTTTCTGTAACCATAATTCATATCTGTTGCCTCCATTAACAATGTTCTTTCAGAGAAGGAATCATGTCTACCACACTGTTGTATTCTCCCTAGGGCTTATTACAATACTTTGCACACAGTAAGCACTAAAATCAATTAATTTTGTTGATGGCCTTCTGGCTGCAGAGCAGTGTACTAAACTCTTGTATGTACTCTTGAAAGTACAGAGTTGTTAAACATGTTCCATGCCCACAAGGATCTTGCAGTTTAGATTTCCACTGATGGTTTGACTAAAGCCAATGGTAAAGGGTTTCTGTTTGATGCAGAGATGGATGGAAAACTCCTGGAGGTTTTTGAGGAGTAGGGAGACATGCACAAAGCACAACAATTTCCTCGATTAAACCTACTTTTCCCTTCCTAACTCTACCTTCTGAGTCTGCTATGCATTTGGATCAATACTCTACCAATTTTGTTGTTATATTCAACTCTCCCAGGTGCTTAATACAGTGGCCTGCACACAGGAAGAACTCAATAGATACCACTGATGGATCTGAATCACTATGAGAGGCACTTGCTCCCGAGGATGAATGATTGTATTAACTTAGTAGCAGTTTGGATAGAGAAGAAAGGGCAGATTGTGAATATGGAACCAATAGGATTTAGTGATGACTGAATATATGGGTTGAATGACAAGGAAGAGTCAAGGATAATGCCAAGGTTATGGGCTTCTGAGAGAGGAAGGATGGTGGTGTGGTCCACCGGGAAGTCTGGAGAAGGACAGGGTTTGGGAGGTCAGATAAGGAGTTCTGTTTTGAACATGTTAAGCTTGAGGTGACAAAGGACATCCACATATAGTGTGATTTTGTGATAAATCAATCAATCATATTCACTAAGGACTTACTGTGTGCAGAGCATCATGCTAAGCACTTGAGTGAGTATGATATAACAGAGCAGGTAGGTGGTACCTGCCCACAGTGAGCACACAGTCTAGAAGAGGAAAACCAATGGGATTTGGTAACAAAGTATGTGGATTGAATGAGAGATATAAGTCAAGTATAATGCCAAGGTTACAGGCTTGTGAAACAGGAAGGATGCTTGTGTTTTACATAGAGATGAGAAAGTTGCTCAGAGGAGAGGGTTTGGGTGGAATACAAGGAGTTCTGTTTGAGATGTGATATGTTGGAGTTGTTGGCCAGTCGCCCAAGTAGAGTTTTCCTTTGTGTGGGAGGAAATACAAGACTGAAGAAAATGAGTGAGATAAGGGCTGGAGAGGTCATAGATTTGTTAACCATATGTGTAGAGATGGTAGTTCAAGTCATGGGACAAGCTGAGGATTGATCAGATGATAGAAAAAAATGGAGAGGAACTCTGCAAGGTCTTAAAGGCATCAGGATCTATGAAATGAGGACAGTTGTCAGAAGAGTCGGCAGCTGCTGAAAAAAAATGAGTCTTTTGCCTAGAAGTAATAGAATGCAATTTGCCTCTGTGTAGGAGAGCAATGAAGAGCAATAGACCCATTTATTCCCCCTGTAATTATGTCTGTAGAGCATGAAGATAATCTTCCTGTGGCCAAGAAGGGCATTTCCTATGTTTCCAAGATCTAAGCCCAGGAGGGAATATATCAGTACTTCTGAGACAAATACATCACTCTAATATACAATTTAGGCCTGGAAAAATTATTCATTGGACATAAAATAAGCACACTAAATTTCTAGTAATATAATGTAGAGCCATAATGTGCCTTTCTGTTTTAATTTTCCACTTCCTGGAGTACGTAAAGATTAAGGTTACGTATTATTGTATTTTATTTCATAATTCTAGTAGGAAAATTATTGATCATTGTCATTTTCTCTTCTAAAAATATGTCATGACTTTTCATTTTATTGTCCTCTGAATTTAACATTCTCTGAATAATTGTTCCACTATTTTACCAAGTATTGATATTAGATTTGAAAATTATTTCAGTTTCACTTGTCATAACTATTTTAAAATATCAATAAAGCATTTGCTTACCCCTCCTGTTTTCCCTTGTCTCCTTGTATCTCCATGAATTTCAAAAATATTTTAAGTGGTTCAATAAGTAGGTTAGCTAATTCCTTTAAAACCCCATACACAGTCAATTCATCACTTACATTTGCTATGCATGAGAGTCTTCATGCAAACATCTCAGAATGCTTTTCCTGTTATTACTATATATAAGAATATACAATTAAATGGTAAAGTGCAATCAATAAGTCTAGACTTGATTTAAACATAGCAAACCACTTGTTTCAATAAAGATGATAAAGAAACTATAATAAGAGCTAACAGCAAGGGTAAGAACATCATTATGCCAAAAAAAAAAGGCCTTAAAATTCAGAACAAATACAAAATTTGTTGTACATAGGGTTACTCTCTGTTTAGCTACAAATTAAATGAATGTCATGCTTTTCTTGAAAATCTACCAGTAAATGTCCCTCATTTTAACTCTTAAGAATTTGAATCTCCAAATCATGTTATATACGCATACCTTTACTCTCCTCAAATTATCCCTAATTTTTTTTTTAGAATCTTACCAATTGCTTTTCTTGTTAGAAATTTAACTTGATAAGTAACTATTCTTATTTTAATTCTTAATAATTAAATTAAGTGTCCATTCTTATCTTTCAGGCATGGAAGAGCACCATTTGCTAATAATGCCTAACCCTTTTATTACCCTATTTATTTTGTTAACGAGATGTACATCCCCTTGATTCTATTTATCGTGATTACGTTGTCTTGTTTTTGCCCATCTGTCTCCCCCAATTAGACTGTAAGCAGGGGGAAGGTTTGTCTCTATATGTTGCCAAATTGTACATTCCAAGTGCTTAGTACAGTGTTCTGCACATAGTAGGCACTCAATAAATACTATTGAATGAATGAATAATTTTTCCCAAAAGTACTGTGTTTGGAAATTCTTCTGATTAAATTCCAAAAAGTATCTTTAGAATCATAAAATGATAAGTGATTGGGATAAGTAAGTTGGGAAATGATAAGAGCGGTTGGAGATAGGAATGGATAGGGTAAAAAACACTGAACAAATAAAACTCTTCTTTCTTTCATATATCCTCTATTCCCCTGATTCTTAGACACACACACACACACACCCCTGCACCCCCCCACCCCTTTAGAAAGTCCACTGAAAAATATAAATAATCTCACTGTTTTTGACTTTCATAGTCCACAGGAAGCTACAGGAAAGAAGCAAATCCAGTAATAATTTACTAAATTAGCTCAGCAATTGCAAAAATATTATTGCATTACCAGAAGTATACATAAATCCTGTACCTTGGCATTACACTGTTCAGTGATGTGTAGATAGGTAATAGAGTAGAAAACAGATTGCGAAGGCCATCATGATCTTCAAAAGATTGCAAAATGGAGTAAGCCTTCCTCAGCTCATCAGAATTTACCCAAGTGGTGGGTTTACAAGGTTGCTGTGGTGTGCAACTCTCTCTACAGTGCTAAATTTACCATGGAAGACATATCCAGGTTGGGAATCAGTTTCATTAGAGAAACAGCATGGTGTAGTGGATAGAAAATGGACCTGGGAGTCAGAAGTCCATGGGTTCTAATCCCCACTCTGCACTTGCCTGCTGTATGACCTTGGGCAAGTCACTTCACTTCTCTGTACCTCAGTTACTTCATCTTTAAAATGAGGATTGAAACTGTGAGCCCCATGTGTGACAAGGGCTATGTCCAACTTGCATTGCTTGTATCCACCCCAGTGCTTAATACACTGTCTGGCATCTAGGAAGCACTTAACAAATACTGTAGTTATCATTATTATTATTGGCATCATCTGTGAACCATCCCCAACATCAGATGGCAGAAGACGATTAGCAACAGCAGTATCCTAGAACACAGTCAGTGTACCCCCACTGAAGCAATCCTGAGAAGTACTGAGAAGCAGAGAAGCAGTGTGCCTAGTGAAAAGAGCATAGGCCTGGAATTCAGAAGACCTCGGTTCCAATGCCAGCTCCACTACATACCTTCTGTGGGAACTTGGGTAACTTAACCTCTCAGTGCCTCAGTTCCCTTATCTGCAAAATAGGAATTAGAAACCTGTTCTCCCTCCTACTTAGACTGTAAGCCCCATGTAGGATCTGATCATTTTGTATCTACCATAGTGCTTAGTACAATGTTTCACACATTGTAATCATTGAACAAATACAAGAATTATTATATTTTTTATTATTGTTAACAGTATTATCATTATAATTGCTCATAGCAACACCTCTTCACTGGATGATATTTCTGAGGCATAGGTGATGCAAAAGAAGCCACTGCCATTTCGTCTGGGTAAAAAGAACCAAACTCTGTCTTTACCAAAGCAAAGCTATCAGAATGAATGGCAAAGGATAAGGGTATTTGAAGGTTAGTGTGCATTAATGTCTAGTACAGATTTCACAGAAAACTATCATCACTGCTTTTCACTCTGTCAGTGAAAACTCAGTCTGTAGTTTATTCTGACATGTGCGTCAGATGTCTTAGTAAGTTAAGCTTTTTCCACCCAAGATTTTCTTTCAAATCTAAAATTTTTCTTATCCATCTTAAGTGCCACTTTAAATTATGTTTTAATCACCAGTCACTAGCAGTAAAATTGCATTAATTCATGCTTGAAATGTCTCTAAAATAGTTCTGTCCATTTCCAAAGTTATGACACCTTGATATTTTCAAAACATTCGCTTCAGTAGTGTAGTGTTATAATCACTGGAAAACTAACCCTGCAATCTAACTTAAAATTTGTTTGAATTGCTTGATTCAAAAAGCTCATTATTAAATATTTTCTCTATTGATCATTTAAAGGTTTCTCCTATCCCCATTCACTATGGATCAAAATGACACTGAAGGTTCCCTCCTAACCCTAACCTCTACCATCCCATCTCATCCCACCCTTACCTCCCATGACATTTGAGAATTTAGGAAAGGAGATGTGAAGGGAAGGGATAGTGGCAGTCAATGATAGAACAGGTCTCTTAAAAACATACATATGTTCATAGTGCAGGTTTAGGCTTAAAGGTCAATTAGTTATTCTGGTGGTAGGGGCGGGCAGAGTATGTGTTGGGAGTGAGTGTAGGGATTCCACATTATTAAGATATAGCAGTCCCAAGGAAAGAGATTTAAAGGTTGATAAGAGAATGTAGCAGGTGGAGATGAGGGAATAGGGAGAGAGACAGGTAAGGAAAGAAAACATTTTAAAACTAGTTTAGTTGGGTGAAGGGTAGCAACTTCAGAATAATTTCTGTTCAGTTTGCCTGCAGTAGTATGCCACCAACAGATCTCCCTAAGGGCAATGTTTTGATGAATTCCCTTTCATAGACAATTCTGCATTGATGTGATTGTTGGGCTAACGAAAGCAAAATTTGAAAACCATTATTTTGGAAACTCTTCAAGTGAGAAAAATGAACTCTGTTTTAAAATTTTTAATATAATTATCATTCTAATATCATTTGAGCGATCTGCCTTCTATTCACAATTCAAATTACAATGAAACATTGTTGGTTAAATATACATATTCACAAGTATGGCAGGCATAATTCTCTATATAGCACCATCCTTAATGGTGGTAGGAATCTTTAGGATATCATAAAAGTGTTATTTACATTTCTTTAAGAGTTCTTCTTTGTGACTAATTTGAAGTCACTTTTCATCACAGGTGAAGTTGAAATCCTTAGCTAGCTTTTGACCTGCTAATACTGGCATTTTATTCATTATTCCTTTCCACACATTCTGGGGATGGTGGTATTAATTTAGGGGTATTGGGACTATCTCCCTGGGCCTTGGGCCCATTGGGTACATTTTAAGCCCCCTTTAGGTTAGGGATCAGGTTTACCAACTATCCCAAATGCTTAGTACAGTCCTTTGCACACAGAAAGCACTCAATAAGTGTCACTGATTGCAGTGGCCCTAGACAGGTAGTCTAAGAAAATAAATTCCAGACCTACTAAAGGTGACTGCTGTGTGTACATGCAATGTCAGAAGGGTTGGATGGTGTTGGAGCTGATCTGCCCCCTAATACGGGCATTGTGCATGTGCAGTAGGCTGTCTCAATCTAGATGAGAGTATGTAGGCATCCTTCCCAAACCTCCCTCCACCCACAATATCCTCACCCACTACCCCCAATGCCTCCAGTCTGGTGCCCCCTCAAAGAATAACGCTTTATGATAAGGCATTTAATTATTTTCCTCGAATGCAAGGAAGTGGAATATCATGAGGGGAGTGTAGCATCATGGACTCAGATGCTGGGGAGTGGTGAAGCTGGTAGGGAGTGTGTAATGGTGGCATAGACCTAGTCAAGCTGACCCATCAAGCCCAGGAGATGCAGTTGCAGGAGACATTGCTTTCAGGACATGCCAGGTGCAGGACATGCCAGTTGCAGGAGACAAGCCAGTTGAGTGAGTCAGGGGCTCAAATGTAGTGCCAGGCACTAGCAGAGGAAGGAGGGGAATGGAGGAAGGAGTGGGAGAGCTGCCCGTGCTGGGTAAGGCTGGTCTTGGTCCTCAGAGCTGCTCAGCTTGGTGACCCCATGCTTCCTTGATGAAGCTGTAGCTTCCCTGCACCCACACAGGATGAAGAGATGTGTTTCCATGGAGCTCTGTCCATATGAATCTTCTCCAAAGGTAATCTGTCTCTAATATGGAACAAGGTCAGGGGGATTAGAGGTGAGGGGGATAGGTGAGGTGGAGTGACACTTAAGCGAAGTGCCAAAGAATGACCTTATCGCATTGCAGAGTGTGCAGCAGGATGAAATAGCATCAAGCATTAGGTGGAGGCCCTACAAAAATGGATAAACCTAATAATAATGATGATATTTGTTAGGCACGTTGAGTCAAGCACTGTTCAAAGCAATTGGATAAATACGAGATAATCAGGTTGTACACAGTCTCTGTCCCATACAGGGCTCACTGCCCTAAGGCCTATTTTACAGTTGAGGTAACTGAGGCATAAGGAAGTGAAGTGTCTTGCCCAAGGTAATAGAGCAAACAGGTGGTAGAACTGGGATTGAAAACCATGTCCTTCTGAATTCCAGGCCCTTGTGCTCTATCGTCCACGCCTCAATACTCCTACATTAACATTTTCCTTCAGGAGCATCTTATTAGACTTCTATGAGTTTTATCTAACCCTCACATTCAGTCATTCAACCTGTTCTGTCAGATCTCCATAACATCTACATAATCTATCCCTTTCTCTCCATCTAAGCCACTATCATGTTGGTTCAAACACCCGGCTCCATCAGTCTACTAGCTCACCTCCAGTCCACACTTAACACTGCTACCATGATCATTTTTCTTAAATGTCATTTTGTGAGCATCACATTACAGATGAGGTAACTGAGGTACAGAAAAGTAAAGTGACTTGTCCAAGGTTACACCGCAGGCAAGTGGCAGAGGTGAGTTTAGAATCCATGACATTCTAATTCCCAGGCCCCATGCTCTATCCACTCTGCCAAGTTATCCCTGATTGACTCTTTCCTTATCACTGATGAAATGAAAATTATATTATTATGTTTTTATTAGTCAACATTTTATATGCTACTGTGTTTAAGGATGAAGTGATCTGCAAACTGGAGTTAGAATATGCTTCTGATGCAGTAGGTTTCTTTTCCAGATAGACAGATTCTTAGCCACAAAAAGTCTTTGAGATAGTAGTTAAGGAATTGTGATATGCAGCCACTTGTGCTCTAAAGAGAAACCCACAAGAATATATGAAAATTATTATAAATTGATTTGTGCATATCAGCGGTCTGATATTCAGTGTCAGGAAATCGTAGTTGTGTATCAGAAGGGAGTTGAGTTTGGTGAAACTGCTGAGCTTGTGGATTTGTGCAACTAGATAGAGTTGGCTGAGTAGGGAATCAGATGGGGTATGATGTCCCAGGTTAAGTGACAGGAGACAAAAACCAAAGTCTCTGTATGGGAGATAGGACCATTTTGTGAAAAGAAGGTGTAGGAGACAAGCAGGTGAGAAGGTTGCAGTTGAAAAGTGGGATTTCAGAATTGGTGAGGTAAGAGACTGTGCAATTACTAGTTAACATAGTTAACGTGGACCCTTCTCCTCTAAGGTTTTCACAAAGGGAATGACTGTGAATTATTTGGAAACAACCATGGTAAGAAACTTCCTTTCCGAAGATCAGATAAAAAGGATAGTCTCTGGCTGGGGTCCTTCCTTGATACTCTGCACTATCCTCTGATGTGACCGACCTCCATTTCACCTTCCTATCCTTGGTGCTGCTGGACTTTATTCTCTATATCAAACCCCATAGATATTAGGGATATATAGAGTGAATTAGGTTTAAGTCTCATAATCTCTCCCAGTCCTCATTAATAAGTATGTGGTCAGCTGTCATTCCCTGAACAGCATACTCTTGTCACATCTTTAAACTCTGTTGCCTCTTCTAATTGTAATTCATTTTACTGTCTGTCTCTCATGCTATTTTGTAAATTGCATGAGGTCAGGGGTTATTTCTATTAGCTCTATTGTTCTCTCTCAAGTGCTAATTCAGTGCCCTGCACAGAGTTAGCACGCAAAATATTATCAATTGTTTGATTAATGGAGAGTGGGCAGTGACCTTCGTACCCCATACAGGATGCATTGTTACCATTTATAAGTTTTCCCCATCCTGCTTTGGAATGGCATGGCATAAGAGAACCTCCAGATGATGTGGGAAGTGATTGGACATCATACCAGGTTTCGAGAAGGGAGTCAAGGGAGCAGAAGGAAGAACAAAAATCTCTGCTTTGTTTGCAGATGCAACCTTATCCCAGGCTTCCAAGGCCAATAGATGTTAGTTTCTCATTTAATTATAAAGTCATTCCTGATCCTTGGTGAATGCTGTAATGCTGTTTGGGGGTGAGCCCACATCTGGGAACTCCAAAAGAAGGAAATGAGGACTTAAAAAGGTTAGAATCCTGGCACAAGCAGCAAAAATAAGAAGGAAAAGAGAGGTTGATAGAGGGAGAAAAGAGAAGGGCATATAACAGGGGATTGAACAAGGGAGTTGGGGCTAGTCCCCAGAATAGGTTTAACTCACATTATAATAACAATCAGGTGCAGACCTGAGTTGATTCAGGGACCAGTCAGCATCCTGACGTGGAGTGGGAACTGGCAGGAATTAATGAATAACTATTGCTAACCAGAATCCTGTAGTCCTGGTGTTTGTTGTCTCCAGAGGTGGAAAGTTGGACAACATTTTGGTATTGAGAGCAGGGTGCCTGGTCAGGGGAATGGAAGAGACTTATCCCTAGAATGAATGTACTCAGGTTGGCCTTCAGATCATGTGAACTTGGCAGACCCCAGTGGATTGTTGATGGGAGGCAGTTATTAGCAACCCCAGGCACTTTTTCTTGGTGCTCCAATTATGCAGGAGTGATTGAAGCCACACACCGTCCACATAACATCTTACAGACTTCCAGCCCTGCAGGTCTCTATTACCTGTTCCAACTCCAAGAGCAAAAATTAGTAAATCTGCAATGTCTTTCCCTTCTTCCCAGACTGTGGTTCTTCCTTTGCTTTAACCTCAGGGGAAGGTCTTCATGTTTCCTACCGATTTCTTCTAAATTATACTTCTGTGAATTTACATTTCTTTCTTTCATCTACTAAAAGACATCATCAGAAATATGTGGATGCTCATTCTTCTCCAAGATGGACTTGGATATTATGACCTCAGGTACTAATTTAGGGGGTGATGGGAGCTTTCATTTTTTCTGTTCCATCTCCCTACCATGTATTATCTGACTGCCACAGGTGTTAAGCCATCATTTTTATCGTACACTACTTGGGAGCCAAAAGCGATGCCCAAGTCATCTTAGGTCTCTGGAATGACCTGAGTGTTTCTGAGAAGGGCTAAGAGGCAAAAAAGAGGCAAAGGTTGCTGACCGGTATTGAAGTTACAACATTCAGAAGATATCCAAATTTCCCTAAACGCATTATTAACCAACTTTTAATGTGTTTTCCATTTTGGTGCTTTTTAAAAGATTGAGTTAAGAATGATGCAATGGGGCCAGAATTTTCTCACTATTTTGCCCCTGGCCCATCTTTACACTATTTTTGCCTTGCTTCAGTACATTAGTCATGCACAGTTCAGCTGGAACAGTTTGTATTAAAGGAAGAAAAAAAAAGACTGTTCGCTGTTTGTTACATTCTAAATCATGTGTGACATAACTATTTTATTGTTCTCTAAAATAGGTCTCTATTTAACTAGGAAATCATTCCCTGCATATTGACTTCTCCTTCACATTCCTGCTCCACGGCAGCCATGACATCTGTCACAGACGACTCGTCTTCAGATAGAGGCAGGCATTTCCCTAAGGGAAATAATAATATCATCCAACTTTTGCTTTGCAATATCTTTTTCAACTTATTGTGCTAATTAATTTTCCCTCTTTCTGTTTCTCTTTTTCTGAAGTGTGTGTCTCCTGTATATGGCTGACCTTCATTGTCTTCAGAAGGATTTGGCTTTGTCCAACATTGTCAACAGCTATTTGATAACTACTGCTAATTCTGAAGGATCAGGTAATGTAGAAATTCAGAAAGACTTTGGTTCATGTTAATCATGGCCAGAAGAAGCATTTTACTTCTCAGTGATTTTTCTTAGTGATTTAAAATGATATCCTCCCCTTTCCAGGCTAACAATTGAACCATTATAATTACAAGTTAGATGGTGTTCCCTTTATTTTATCTATTTGTATAATACAAGTCATTTAAATTGATGAGGAACAGATCTCTGACTTTGGAATTCTCTTCTGTAATATTCCAATTTCCCAATTGGATTTCAATATCTGCTAATGATTTTTTTTGTATCATCATCATTATAGATGGTATTAATTGAGCATTTACTCTATGCAGAACACTGTACTAAGCTGGGACAGTAAAATACAGCAGTTTTAGTAGAAATGTTTCCCCATCCATAACAAGTTTAGAGTCTACAGATGGAAACAGACAACAATTTATATCAATAATTTATAATATATGATTTAAAACTCTGCTCCTGTTGCCCCAGTACTTTATTGCTCTTATCATCGAGACACCTAGAGACAAGGAGGTGGAACAAGGAAAGAGGAAGGTGACATTCCGGTGAGCCCTTCAGTGTCTGCCAGAGTGGCCTCTTTGTCCCCTTCTTTGGTGGTGGCCCAGATTTGACACAAGAAGCAACATGGCTTAGTGGAAAGAGCACAGGCCTGGGATTCAAAGGACCTAGTTTCTCAGTGGTTCTGACTTCCCCACTTTGCTGTGTGACCTTGGATACCACTTAACTTCTTTACTTCCTCTCTAAACTGGGGGTTAAGTGTTCCCTCCATTTATACTGTGAGCCTTATGTAGGACAGGGACTGTGTCCAACCTGATGATCTTTTATCTACCACACCACTTAGAGTAGTGTTTGATACATTTTAAGCACTTAAGAAAAATCATCCCAAGAGTTAGTACAGTTCTCTGCCCACAGTAAGCACTCAATGAATACAAGTGCATGAATGAATGGAGGAAAAAAAAATTCCAGAGACCTTCTCCACCTCCACCCTACTCTCCTTCAGGGATGTGGCAGTGATATGGATAAGAACCCTGCAAAAGCCCTTCTCCATCTCATCTCTGTCTCCTAGATGGGCAAATACCTCTTCTGCCTCCTCTCTGTCCCCCATCAGGACGGCAGGCGTAGCATGGACAAAATCCTCCAAGTCCCCTCCTCTTTTTCTCTGTCCTATTCAGAGTAGTGGCACAGACATGACCCCTCCAGGACCCCTCCTGCTTCAGAGTGGCATTTATAGCATGGACACAACCCCTCCAGACCCTCACCTCATCTCTCCCCACTTTGGGGCAGGGAGGACAGTAACACAGACATGACGCTCCCTCAGTGGCCTCAGTTTTTCATTCTGTTCCCCTTTTCTGTCCAGGGCATTTGGAGTACAGGCCATGGCTTCTGGAGGGGCACTGTGAGATTACAGGGTGCAGCGGTGGTGACAGCAGTCTTCATCTGGCCAAGGGGAGATATGAATATGTTGAGGCAGTAGGATTGGGGATGGAGAAGGATACTGATGTTTGACTTTTCAGAACATTCTCTTTGTCTCTCCATCTCTTTGTGTTCCATTGTGATCTCACCATTACCTGCAGATAAGGGTGGGTCTTTATAAAGTTTCTGCAAATGTAAACTATAACATGTCCAGGCCACTACATCTGCATCAGATTGGGTCAGATGATGGGCAGAGTTTCTCAACCAGTCATATGCTGTCTCTGAAACCAATGAGAGGATGTGGCACACAAACATGCTGTGAATAAACTCCTTCAACTGGGTATGTTCAAAGACCACTCTGGGTTGCCTGAAACCCAGGGTGGCATGATCAGAAACAGAATATCTTGGTGGAGAGAGCACTGGTCTGGGAGTCATAAGATCTTGGGTTCTAATTCCGGCTCTGCTACCTATCTGCTGTGTGATCTTGCCCAAGTCACTTCACTTCTCTGAGCCTCAGCTTCCTCAACTGTAAAATGGGGATACTTGTTCTCCTTCCTACTTAGATTGTGAACCTCATGCGGGACAAGGACTGTGTCTGACCTAATTAACTTCTATCTACCCAATGCTTAGGGCAGAGTTTGACACATGGTAAGTGCTTAACAAATGCCATTAAACATTAAAACTAACAATCAAATGAAGCTTAGCCAACTCCACATGTGTCTTTAATCCTGCTGAAGTCCATAACTATGCTATTACCAATCAAGAGGGCTCAAAAGAAAGAAACAAAATTCTGATGAGTGCTGAAAGAGACAATTTGCAACCCTTTGTAGGCCTGGCTTTTAAACTGGAGTTTGGGTGATTTGGGCAGTTAACCTATTTGTGAAACTACCAAGGCGAGTTAAAGAAGGGCGACACCATTTACAACATACGGACGGGGAAGAAGGTCCGTGTGCAACGTCTGGTCCGCATGCATTCGGATATGATGGAGGATGTTGATGAAGTGTACGCTGGCAATATCTGTGCACTGCTTGGAATCGACTGTGCTAGTGGGGATATGTTCACAGAGAAAGATAGGAGTGAATTTTCAATGAAATCAATTCACGTTCCTGATCTGGTCATTTCAATAACAATGAAGCCCTCCAATAAGAATGACATGGACAAGTTTTCAAAAGCCATTAACCGGTTTACGAGAGAAGAGTTAGAGTCCATTATGATGCGGAAAGTCTGGAGACGATCGTCTCTGGAATGGGAGAGTTACATTTGGAGATTTATGCTCAGCGGATGGAAAGAGAATATGGCTGCCCTTGTGTCACAGGAAAGCCAAAAGTTGCCTTCAGAGAAAGTATTATTGCACCAGTATCGTTTGATTTTACACATAAGAGACAATCTGGTGGCACTGGCCAGTTTGGGAAAGTAATAGGGATGTTAGAACCTCTGGAACCTGAGAACTACACTCAGCTGGAGTTTGTGGACAAGACCTTTGGGACAAATATTCCAAAGCAGTTTGTGCCTGCAATAGAAAAGAAAAATGGCAACTAAATAGAATCAAGGTGATGTACATTTCATTAACAAAATAAATAGGGTAATGAAAATATATACAGTTGAGCAGACGAGTACAGTGCTGAGGGGATGGGAAGGGCGAGGGGGAGGAGCAGAGGGAAATGGGGGGAAAAGAGGGTTAAGATGCGGAGAGGTGAAGGGGGGGCGGTAGAGGGAGTAGAGGGAGAAGGGGAGCTCAGTCTGGGAAGGCCCCTTGGAGGAGGTGAGTAGAGGGAGAAGGGGAGCTCAGTCTGGGAAGGCCTCTGGGAGGAGGTGAGTTTTAAGTAGGGTTTTGAAGAGGGGAAGACAATTAGTTTGGCGGAGGTGAGGAGGGAGGGCATTCCAGGACCGTGGGAGGACGTGGCCCAGGGGTCGACGGTGGGATAGGCGAGACCGAGGGACGGTGAGGAGGTGGCGAGGAGCAGAGCGTGCAGGGTGGGCAGTAGAAAGAAAGGGAGGAGAGGTAGGAAGGGGCAAGGTGATGTAGAACCTTGAAGCCTAGAGTGAGGAGTTTTTGTTTGGCGCGGAAGTTGATAGGCAACCACTGGAGGTGTTTAAGAAGGGGAGTGACATGCCCAGATTGTTTCTGCAGGAAGATGAGGCGGGCAGCGGAGTGAAGAATAGACTGGAGCGGGGCGAGAGAGGAGGAAGGGAGATCAGAAAGAAGGCTGAGAGAGGTCTAGCGGGATATAACGAGAGCCTGTAGCAGTAAGGTAGCCGTTTGGGTGGAGAGGAAAGAACGGATCTTGGCGATGTTGTAAAGGTGAAACCGGCAGGTCTTGGTAACGGATAGGATGTGTGGGGTGAATGAGAGAGATGAGTCAAGGATGACACCGAGATTGCGGGCCTGAGAGACAGGAAGGATGGTCGTGCCATCCACGGTGATAGGGAAGTCTGGGGGAGGACCGGGCTTGGGAGGGAAGATGAGGAGCTCAGTCTTGCTCATGTTGAGTTTTAGGTGGCGGGCCGACATCCAGGTGGAGACATCCTGGAGGCAGGAGGAGATGTGAGCCTGAAGGGAGGGGAAGAGGACAGGGGCAGAGATGTAGATCTGCACGTCATCTGCGTAGAGATGGTAGTCAAAGCCGTGAGAGCGGATGAGTTCACCGAGGGAGTGAGTGTAAATGGAGAACAGAAGAGGGCCAAGAACTGACCCTTGAGGAACTCCAACAGTTAAAGGATGGGAGGGGGAGGAGGTGCCTGTGAAGGAGACTGAGAATGACCGGCCAGAGAGATAAGAGGAGAACCAGGAGAGGACGGAGTCCGTGAAGCTAAGGTGAGATAAGGTATGGAGGAGGAGGGGATGGTCGACAGTGTCAAAGGCAGCAGAGAGGTCAAGGAGGATTAGAATGGAGTAGGAGCCATTGGATTTGGCAAGAAGGAGGTCATGGGTGACCTTAGAAAGAGCAGTCTCGGTAGAGTGGAGGGGACGGAAGCCAGATTGGAGGGGGTCCAGGAGAGAATGGGAGATAAGGAATTCTAAGCAGCGAGTGTAGACGACTCGTTCAAATAAGATTTTGGAAAGGAAGGGTAGTAGGGAGATAGGGCGATAACTGGAGGGGGAAGTGGGGTCAAGAGAGGGTTTGTTTAGGATGGGGGAGACGTGGGCATGTTTGAAGGCAGAGGGGAAGGAGCCATTGGAGATTGAGTGGTTAAAAATAGAAGGAAGGGAGGAGGGCAGGGGCGATGTTTTTAATAAGGTGAGAGGGAAGGGGGTCTGAGGCGCAGGTGGAAGGGGTGGCACTTGCGAGGAGGGAGGAGATGGAGGAGAGGAGACTCTGAGGATACTGCAGGGAAGGATGGAAAAGTAGGGGAGAGGGTTGGTGGGGGGGAGGGGAGAGGCGGAGGGGTGACTTTGGGGAGCTCAGACCTGATCGTGTTGATTTTTGTGATGAAGTAGGTGGCCAGATCATTGGGGGTGAGAGATGGGGGAGGGGGAGGAACAGGGGGCCTAAGGAGAGAGTTAAAGGTCCGGAACCATTGGCAGGGGTGACAGGCATGGGTGTCGATGAGAGAGGAGAAGAGGTTTTGCCTGGCAGAGGAGAGGGCAAAATTAAGGCAGGAAAGGATAAATTTTAGGTGTGTGAGGTCAGCTTGGTGCTTGGCCTGAGGAGAGAAAATGCTATTATTGAATCTTAGGGATCCTGGTGCTTGAGATGTGTTATCTGTGTGTAAACCCCCTAGGGGAAAGGAATCATGTCATGCCTCTTTGGTTTCACTCAGCAATACGTATTTTTTAAATTCTCCAATTGCTAATTTTTGGCATTGAGGCAGAGAATAAGAGTTATAATTGTGGTATTTACTAGGCGTTTACTATGTGCTAAGCACCAAACTAAGCACCCAGGGTAGATAGAAGAAGCAGCGTGGCTCAGTGGAAAGAGCCGGGGCTTGGGAGTTAGAGGTCATGGGTTCGAATTTCGGCTCTGCCACTTGTCAGCTGTGTGAATGTGGCAAAGGCACTTAACTTCTCTGGGCCTCAGTTCCCTCATCTGTAAAATGGGAATTAACTGTGAGCCTCACGTGGGACAACCTGATTACTCTGTATCTACCCCAGCGCTTAGAACAGTGCTCTGCACATAGTAAGCACTTAACAAATACCAACATTGTTCCCTCCTCCCGCGGTCCTGGAACGCCCTCTCTCCTCACCTCCGCCAAACTGATTCTCTTCCCCTCTTCAAAACCCTACTTAAAACTCACCTCCTCCAAGAGGCCTTCCCAGACTGAGCTCCTCTTCTCCCTCTACTCCCTCTGCCACCCCCCCTTTACCTCTCCGCAGCTAAACCCTCTTTTTCCCCTTTTCCCTCTGCTCCTCCACCTCTCCCTTCCCATCCTCACAGCACTGTACTCGTCCGCTCAACTGTATATATTTCCATTACCCTATTTATTTTGTTAATGAATTGTACATCGCCTTGATTCTATTTAGTTGCTATTGTTTTTACGAGATGTTCTTCCCCTTGACTCTATTTATTGCCATTGTTCTTGTCTGTCCATCTCCCCCGATTAGACTGTAAGCCCGTCAAATGGCAGGGACTGTCTCTATTTGTTGCCGACTTGTTCTTCCCAAGCGCTTAGTACAGTGCTCTGCACATAGTAAGCGCTCAATAAATACTATTGAATGAATTTATTATTATTATAGTGATTTTTTATATCAGGACCAACAAAATAGTGTTGTCATCCTCACCCTGGGGTTCTGGACTGATGGGTAGATAGTCTCCTTCTTTCCTGTCTGTCCCCTGACCTCTTCTGCTCCAGCCTCTCACCCCTCCCTGAGGCTGTTTAAACAGACCCCATTATACTGCATTTCCTATTTTGCTGAAATTCCCACGCGCCACCTACTCTCTATAACTCTGAATCTTTGTTCCCTCCATCTGTGCAGTTCTCCATGGCCCACCTTCCCCCACCAACTGCTGATGCTTCCCTCCATCTGTGCAGTTCTCCATGGCTCACCTTCCCCCACCAACTGCTGTTGCTTTTCTGTTTATCATTTTCACTCTGGCCACAATTGGACTCTTTCTTAGCTGCCAGCTCAAGTACTGTCACAGAAAGCTTAGACAGCATTGGGAGAGAAGATTTGAGAAGGGACCATCACTTCCCTCTCCATCCCCTGTTCTATCCTTCCCCAGTCCCCTCTATGGCCTGATCTTCCAGCTGTGGAGAGTTCTGGGGTTGCAGTGGGGGAAGGGACTCCAGACAAAAGGTAAAAAAAAAAAAAAATCTCTGGTCAGGCCAGGGTAAGGGAGGCCATGGAAGAATAGTGAAGATGGCTGATGGAATATGGTATTGTCATGGGGACAGAGAGGAGCAGCAGGGAAGTGGAGAGAAAAATGTAGGGTATGAAGAGGAGAAAGTAAAAAGTGGGATGAGGGACAGAATGGAGAGGCCAAGAAGCAACGATATGATGGAATGGTGAGTGGCAGGGAAATTCTTAGAGTGGGGATGGCATGATCATTTAGTCCTTAAGAAAACCATTGGTCCTATGTTCATTGATAAGGGTATCATTTGCCTATAGGCACATGTCTGGCAGGGAATGTGTCTGTTTCAATGTTATATTATGCTCTCCCAGGTGCTTAGTACAGTGTTTTGCACACAGTAAGTGGTCAATAAATGTGACTGAATGAATGCTCTGCACAGTGTTCAATAAATACGATTGAATGACTGACCACCTATTCCAAAGTGGAAAGAGGGAAGCTTTGGCTTTCTATGTTCCCTAAATTTCTTCTGCTTCAAAAGCCCCCAGACCTTGGATCTATTCCTGCTCTCTTGATCAAGGAACTCAAAAGGAACCTTTTTTAAAACTGAGGAAGATCTTGTGAATTATTTCAAGGTCAAGTGGGTGTAAACTTGTTTTAAATCCCCAGAGAAAGAGATTGATTTCTGTTGCCATATATTTTTCAAGGCCATCATGACCAATGTCCAATGTCAATTCAGAAAAGTTACACAGGATTCTATGACAGCTAAACTTAGCTAAAATAATCTATGTAGTGCTCTGCTGGGACACTAATTCAGTTTGTGCTTACACATCCTCCAGGATAAATTCATTAGCATGTGTCAGAAATGCATATTGTACAGTGAGGTAGGAAGTCAATTGAAATGAGCATGATTGCTCCGGAATGCCAATCTAGTATGAGCTACAACAACACCCCAACCCCATGTGACCCAATGTGAATGACATTCTGACATATATATCATCATGGTACAGACTTAATAACTACTCTTATAGTCTTGCTATCTACTAGAGTGTTTGCAGATATTGAAAGAGCTTGCATCTAATCAAGCTTGTTCTACTTAGAGGGAATGATGATTACATTACTCAAAGAAATAGGAGAGAGAGTTAGATAAGACATTTCAACCAGAGCAAGGACAGATTCAAAAACGGGTGAGACAGAGCAAGAAGGAGCAAGACATACTTCAACTTGCTTCCTTTCTTCGATCTGTTTTTGCTTCTAATACAATTAAGAATTTGATAAAGAAATGGGTGAATATTTAAATCTCAACAATAGGTCCCAGTGCAATCCATCAGTCAAGCAATGGTATTTATTGAGCATTTACTATGTGCCAAACACTGTACAAAGTGCTTGGGAGAATACCTTCTATCAATCACTCTGTTTTGTTGCATTGTACTCTCCCTAGCACTTAGTACAGTGTGCTGCACATAGTAAGCCTTCGATAAATATGATTGACTGATACAGTACAACACAATTAGAAGCTAGGTTTCCTGCATGTAATGAGCTTACAGTGTAGAGGGGGAGACAGAAATCAATATGAATAAGTAACTTATAGTGTAGAATTTAAATTTTTGTACATTAATGCTGGAGGTGGGGGTGGAGCGAATCTAAAATGTCTATAGGTCATAGATCCAAGTACACAGACAATGCAGAAGGCAAGCAAGAGTGATCAGGGGAAATGAGAGCTTAATGAAGGAAGGCATCCTGGAGGAGATGTGACCTCAAAAATTCTTTGAAGATAGGCTAAGTGGTCGTCTGGCGTATATGGATGGCGAGGGAATTCCAGGGTAGGGGGAGGGCATGGGAAAAAAGTCAGCAGTGAGACAGATGAGGTCAGGAAACAGTGAGTTAAGTTGGCACTAAAGGAGAAGAGTGTAAGAGGTGAGCTGTAGTAGGAAATCAGTGGGGTGAGGTAGGATGGAGAGAACTGATTGACTGATTTAAAGCCAATGGTTAGGAGTTTCTGTTTGATGTGGAGGTGGATAGGCAGTCATTGGAGGTTCTTGAGAAGTTGGGAAACTTGGACTGAACATTTTACTTGAAAAATAATCCCTGCAGCAAAGTGAAGTATGGACTGGAATGAGAAGAGACAGGAGTCTGGGAGGTCAGCAAGGAGGCAGGTGCAGTAGTCAAGGTGGGATAGAATAAGTGCCTGAATTAGCAGGGAAACAGTTTGGATGGAAAAAAAGGGTGGACTTTAGCAATACTCTGAAGAAATGCAAATACGTTGAACAGTATTTATGGGCAATGAAGACTATTGTTTCAGCAGCCTTAAAGGATGTACATATTATCAGCCATCTGACACTCCCTAAACCCTGGACTGCAATATATAGGTTCTCAACAGTACACAGGATGCCTATTCATGCAAATCAGTGGTAGATTACATCATGACTCAGGATTTGATTTGGCAATATTCAAAGATCTGGTTCAAGTTGAAGTGGAACCTGAATTGCCTGATAATCCTGAAAATTCCCTGGGATACACTGAGATGAAATGAAATGTTCTTATGCATCTTTGGTACTACTAAAATGTTCCAGAGTCATATATATCAGATAAACTAGTAATCAAAGGTATTTAATGAATGCTTACTCTTTTCAGACCACATAAACTGGCCACTGTTCTATTGTTTTGTTAGAGAGAATCACTACTTTTCTTTATATGAGGTTTTGGGAAATAATAATGATGATCATTATAATAATGATGATGATGTTTATTATTTGTTTTCTGTGCCAGGCACTATTCTTCTGGAGTAGATACAAATAAAAAGATAAGAAAAGTGACTGTCCCACATGGTGCTCACAGTCTATCAGGGAGGGAGAACAGCAGTTTATTCTCCATTTTACAGATGAGTAAACTGATGCACAGCAAAGCTAAATGAATTGTCCATCATCACACAGAAAGGATCTGGCAGAGCCAGAATAAGAATACAGTTCTCCACATCCCATAATTAAGCTTCAAGAAGCAAATTAATTAATATTTTAGAAAGACTGAATACCTAGGCCTGACAGACAAACTAAATTAAAGATCCACCAAGATATATTAATTCTGGAAACTGCACTATTGTGACATAGGTTACGTCTGCATCATTCTGGATCATAACTTACAATCAGAATGGTGAGTTACTGCGAGGATTCACATTAAGGTTCTGCCATGTGATTGTTTTCACTCATTAATTTACTACTCTGGACCATAATTTACATTCAGAAAGGTGAGTTCCAGTCGTATCCATCAAGTGTTTCTGTAATGCAACTGTGTTATTCATTCACGCAGACGTGTCCTCATTACAACCAACGAATCACACAGAGACATGCAGTTGTTGGAGAGTTGGTAAGTAGACAGACTTCCGTGAAGGATGAAGATAAGGCATCATTCAATCACAGATTACATAGATTGCCTATTAGGCCTTTATTGGGGACATTCACATAATTGGGAAGAAATAAGAAATGCCCAATCAGTGCAGATGTGATTGAGCTGCCATTCTGATCTAATGAGTTCCACATTAGACATGATTCCTGCCCATGGAAAGTTCAAGCAGGCACTAAGAGAAGAAAATAGGCTAAAGCAAATTTAGAGAACACTAGTTTTTAAAAATCTTTTTATGCCCTTACTTATACCAATTTTTTGTTTTCAACATTTGTTTTATTGAATCTATTGATCATCTATGATCAACTATACAACAAGGAATTTGGATACCTGGAGATGGAGGCAAAAGACTGAATCGAAAGGCTGCTATGTCTTTTGGGAGGCTGAATGTTGCCTTAGTAACACCAATATCATCATCATTGTTGTCATCATTATCTATTCTGTGCCTACTATGAGCAGAACACTGTGCCAGGAGCCTGGGGAAACAAATGATGTGATATCCCTTAGGAAGCTAACAGTGCAAATTAAGATGACGATAAAACTGAAGATCTCTAGAACAACTGTGATGTGTAATTTTCTATATTGCTATGAAAAATATGCCTCAATCACTGCCACTTTTGTGCTGTATTTAGCACCCAGGGTACATATGAGGTCATGACGTGTAGTTTATTAGCATCAGAGAAAGTGATCATCACATCACATCACTGTTGGGATATATATAAAGAATGAACAAAAGCAGGATATCCAAACAGTTTCTATATAGTAAGGAGAATGGGAAAACCATAACCAGGGTAGTTAGAAGAAAACCTTAAGATGTCAAGTAGCAAGACTTCAAATAATGTGGCTTCATCACTGGCAGTTGGGAGGCAGAAGCAGAATTCAATCTGGGCACAACTATTTGAAATGTTATGATTTTTTTGAATGGACTCTTGAGGAAAACTGTGATAGCAAACTAAATGACAATGGATAGCATACGTAGAAAATACAGTCATGTAGTAAGGGGCAATTTTTACATGTATCTTGAGGAAGTGATTATTGACGATGCACTCGTTACTCACATTAGCCCATACAGATCTGATCATCATTAGCATTTCTCTCCTACAACCCAGCTCACATACTTCGCTCCTCTTGTGATAATCTTCTCATACATGCCTCTATCTTATCAGTTCCGCTGCTGACCCCGGCCCACTTCCTACCTTTGGCCTGCAATGTTGTCCCTCCTCAAATAATAATATTAAAATAATAATAATAATGGTACTTGTTAAGTGCTTACTACGTGCCAGGCACTGTACTAAGCACTGAAGTGGATACAAGCAAATTGGGTTGGACGCAGTCCCTGTCCCACAGGGAGCACACAGTCCTAATCTCCATTTTACAAATGGGTAACTGAGGCACAGGAAAGTGAAGTGACTTGTCCAAAGTCACAGAGCAGACAAGTGGTGGAGCAGGGATTAGATCCCATGTCAACCTACCAATTAGTCTCCCCGCTTCAAAGCCTTTCTGAAGACACATCTCATCCAAGAGGTCTTCCCAGACTAAGCCCCACCTTTCCTCATTTCCCACTCTCTTCTGCATCCCCCTGACTTTCTCCCTTTGCTCTTTTCCCCTTCTCAGGCCCACAGTACTTATGTATATATCTGTAAATTTCCTTATTTTTATTGATATCTCTCTCCCTATCTCCAGACTGTGAGCTCACTGTGGGCAAGGGATTGTCACTTTTTAATGTTGTACTGTACTTTTCCAAGCACTTAATACAGTGCTCTGCAGACAGTAAGTGCTTAATAAATATGATTAAATTGAATCTGAATTGTATTGCATTGCATTAAGTTTTAAGGTCATCATTCTTTGCCTTGCTGTACTCTGACTCTGCCTTGCTCTACTTTGTCTCTGTCTCTCACTCTCTTTCTCTCTCTCTCACTCCAACACATATTTTGTATCATTTAGTCATATTTCATGTAACCCACAATCCACACCTCTTGCTTCTCTTCCTCTTCTTTTTGATTCCTTGGGTTTTATACAACCATTATTTCTTCTCCCCAATTAGGACATGTAAATTGAGTTGGCTGCATATACAGTCTAACTTTAAATTTTAATTGAGGTCAAACTGTTTCTTCCTCATGTTCCACCTAAAGGAGATGATAAATACAATATGGTAAACTGCTAAGCCAGACCTTAAACTGTCACACATCGATCTTAGCACCATCAAAATTTTCATACCTGCTGAAAATACTCAAATGCCAATATGTGAGAGCTGTGTTCTTGAAGGAGAAATCAAATTGAGGCATTAATGCAAAACTATTTCTTCTTACATTGCATTATTATGGATCAAAATAGACACAGAAATAAGCTTTTCTCTACTTCTAATAGTATTTTATCCAAAATGTGCAATGAAGACACATAGTATGGCAAACTGGTCCTCCCAACATTCCCCTGGATAGAATTCATTTCAATTAGCACCAAAACTATAGCAAACATTCATTCAACTATTCATTCATTCAATAGCATTTTTTAAAATACCTATTCTGTGGGGTCAACCGTAGTAGACATTTAGGAGAACAAACAGTAAAACTAAGAGAACCAGAGTACATCATAGAAATGCTTCTTATTTGTGGTATTGGAAAAATGAGCTGCTCCCTTAAATGTCTAGTAATCTGGCTCAGCATGGTATCCATACAAATCTTATATGATAGTTCAATTTCCTGTGGTTGCAACTGCTGAAGAGAGTTGTGAAGTTGATAGCAGAGGATCAAGTATAAAGGGTACAGTAGTTGTTTTTTGCTGAAAGGACATACACAGAGATATTCCATTCAAAGATCTTCAGCCCAACTCATTCTGAGAGTCATTAGGGGATGGGAGAAACAGTGTGGATGACTGAGGACTGAAAAAACAATTTAAAACTATGCTTACTTGACTATGGAATACTTGCTTTGTCATCCTAAACAAAGTTCTGGAGCAGGAGCATAAATATTACAAAAACTGAGACTGACACAGCCAGAGTGCATTACCATCAAGTTCTCAGGAGACTGTCCAAGAATAATAATAATAATAATGAAAATAATAATGATTGTGGTATTTGTTGACCACCTCCTATGTGCCAGGCACTGTACTAAGCATTGGGGTAGATAAAAGCTAATCAGGTTGGACACAGTCCCTGTTCCACATGGCCTCACAGTCTTAATCACTATTTTACAAATGAGGGAACTGAAGCACAAAGAAGTGAAGTGACTTGCCCAAGGCCACAGCAGACAAGTGGAGCTGGGATTAGAATCCATGACCTTCTGGCTCCCAGGCCTGTGCTCTATCCACTACACCATGCTACTCCCTCTATAGCCAGAGCTGCATCCTTCCTTACTGAATACCTGGGTCAATTAAGCTGCTTCCCTACTTTTAGAATTTGGGGAAAGTTTTAGCAGTTTTTTCCACCAAAAATAGTATGGAGAAATGAAGCACCTGAAGACTGGCTCTTTGAAATAATGTTTTGTTTTTCTTCAAAGTCCTATCCATACCTTATTACATACTTACTACATTGTGGAAATAAAGTGCACATATACTTCATATTTGAAGAAAACACATTGGACAATTAGTTAATTATTAATTAATTAATTCATTCATTATTAATTGTGAATTATGAATTAATTTGTGGCTGTAAAGGCCATTACAGTATCCACAGTGCTGACACATTTAGCATTTGTGTTGATGTGCAGGATACACTTACCTCTGAAATGAAAATAATAATAATAATTATGGAATTTGTTTAGCACTTATTATATGACAGGCATTGTACTAAGTGCTGGGGTGGATATAAGCAAATCATGACTGTAAGCCCGTCAAAGGCTAGGGACTGTCTTTATCTGTTGCCAGCTTGCACATTCCAAGCGCTTAGTACAGTGCTCTGCATATAGTAAGCACTCAATAAATACTATTGAATGAATAAATGAATGAATGAATGAATGTTGGACACAGTCCCTGCCCAATGTGGGGCTCACAGTCTCAATCCTCATTTTACAGATGAGGTAACTGAGGAACAGAGAAGTGAAGTGAGTTGCCCAAGGTCATCCAACAGACAAGTGGTGTAGTCAGGATTAGAACCCATGACCTTCTGACTCCCAGGACTGTGTTCTATCCACTATGCTATACTGTTTGAAGCATAACCTAGTGGAAAGAGCACAGGCCTATGGAGCCAGAGGATTTGGGTTCACATCTTGTCTGATGTGACTTTGGGCAAGTCACTCAACTTCTCTGTGCCTCAGTTCCCTCATCTGTAAAATGGGGATTAAGACTGTGAGCCCCACGTGGGACAACCTGATTCCCCTGTGTTTACCCCAGCGCTTAGAACAGTGCTCTGCACATAGTAAGCGCTTAACAAATACCAACATTATTATTATTATTATTATCTGTAAAATGGATATTAATAATGATAATTGAGGTATATAAAAAGATAATTGGGTCAAAGTCCCAGTCCCACATGAGGTTCACAATATTCAGCCCCATTTTACAGACGAGGTAACTAAGGCACAGATAAGTTATTTGCCCAAGATCACATAAGAGATAAGTAACAGAACCAGGATTAGAATCCATGTCCTCTGACTTCCAAGCCTTTTTCTTTCCCATAGACCACAAAGCTTCTCTGATTAAGACTGAGCCCCCTGTGACACATGGACTGCATCCAGTCTGATTATCCTGTATCTAGACCAGTATCTGGAGCAAGTGCTTAACAAATACCATTTAAAAAAATAAAAGGGAGCTATTCCCTTCTTGATAGACATATACCATGCAGGTCTGTCTTCAGAAAGTGACTCCTGGTTTTAGCTGGGATCAGCATCGCCTAAAGCTTTGTTTTACCAGGTCTTTAAAATATTTACTCTTCATTTTTGATTTCTGTTTCCCAGTACTGTACTTCTGATTCTGTACTTCACAAAACAGTTGACTGTGGGAAACCTCGTTTGTTATTCTAAACAGAGGTCTGGAGAAGGAGCATAGGGATTACAAAAACTGAGACCCACACAGAATGCTGTGCCATCAAGTGCTCAGGAGCCTGGCCAAGAATAATAATAACAGTAATAATAATGATAATAATTGTGGTATTTGCTAAACTCCTACTATTTGCCCCTTACTATGTAGTGGCAATGGGACCCGGGTTTTCTGGAGGGGAATGCCCTGAGCAACCCCTTCTGAAGACCCAGGATGGAGTCAGTTTATTTTCCCTCTTTCTCCTCCTGTGTCCATGACAGTGAGGGGAGTGATGAGGTTAATAAGGGGAATCATGGCTTGGAGGGGCATGGCACCTGTGTTCATCGCTGCAGTGAATTATGGAGAAAAATTTTGGCTAGTTGGGAGAGATGGGTATGGAGGTTGGGACCACTCAGAACAGCATCCCCCAGGTCTGCTCTCAGCATCCACCTGGTAGGAATAAGTATCATCAAAAACCTGGAGGCATCCTAAATAACATATAAACATGCCATATTCATCCTGGGCTCTGCTGATTCAGCCCAGTAGGCCCTTACACCAGGTCTTTCTCAACCCATCTACGTGATATTCAGACATGCCCTCTCTGAATCAGATCTAGACCTGGATATCAGAAGATGGGCAGATGTTTCAGTCAATCAGATTCTGTCTACAGGAACAAATCAGAGGACAAAACCTCATATAACAGTACCTTAAAGTGGTAAAATATAATCAAAGAAGGTCACCTGGGATATCCATTAATCAAACATTCACAGTTTAGCAAAGGTGCACCTTTATTACGTACCACCATTTATCCTATTCACTTATGTATGTATCAGTGTGTGGATTGATGGTAAATCCCTATCCTTATGTACTACTCATTTACACACCTCTCACCTATTTATTCATCTGCTGCATTCTAACATACTCTTGCTACTACCTGTAGCAAATTATTTACAAATAGTAAATATTTTTAATTTAACAAATTATTCATTATTGATACTACCCCTATATATTATTTACAAATAATTCTTGTGTCCATACAGTAAGAGTTGCATAAATACAATTGTTTGAAAAATAATGCTAGTAATTCAAAATCACTAGTAATTCAAGAGGGCTTTAATGTCATATTGCTACTACAAATCGAAGAATGAAAATGACAACTGTGTCATAGAACATAAAGATATTATGTGATTCTAATGACCTCAATTGTGCATGGAGGATAGAATATGATATATATGTTTAAATCTGGAATTGACATTCCAGCTCTGAGTAAAATCAGAATAACTGATTTTTTAAAAAAGCTCAGGGAACCTCGGAGACAGGTTCTAGATATAACTTCCTCTGCAAAGGCATCTCCTCCATAATGTATAGAATCTAGGACTTGAAATCTGATAATTCTTCACCTTAGTCACCTCAAGCTGTCTAAACAGAATAAATGACCTATGACTCTACTGACCCTAAGCCTATTAAGAAATGAAGAATTCACTGTCATGATTGAAACATATGTCCCAACAGTGAGAAATAGAAATGGAAGAGGAGCAGAGCCTATTAAAAAGAGCCTGGATTTGGGTGTCAGGAAAATTAGGGTCTAGTTATAGCTCCACCACAGGTCTAGTATGTGATCTTGCTCAGGTTACTGAATGTTTATGGGTCTCAGTTTCTTAATCTGTAAAATGGGGATGCATAGATTGTGAATGTGAGACAAGTAGAGTAGAACAGAATAGGTTAAGCTGATCCCTACCCTCAAGTTGCTTACAGTCTAGTTAGGGAGACACACACTATATCTCTCATCCTTACTGGATTACTGCATCAGCATCCTTTCTGATCTTACAACCTCCTGTCTCTCCTCGCTTCAGTCTATACTTCACTCTGCTGCCCGGATTATCTTTCTACAGAAATGCTCTGGGCACGTCACCCCCATGCTCAAAAATCTCCAGTGGTTGCCTGTCAACCTTCGCATGAAGCAAAAACTACTCACTATTGGCTTCAAAGCTCTTCATCACCTTGCCCCCTCCTACCTCACTTACCTTCTCTCCTTCTACAGCCCAGTCCATATACTCCCCTCCTCTGCCACTAACCTCACTGTGCATCGTTCTCGCCTTTCCTCTGGCCTATGTCCTACCTCTGGCTTGGAATATCTTCCCTCCTCACATCCGCCAAACTAGCTCTCTTTCCCCCTTCAAAGCCCTACTGAGTGCTCACCTTCTCCAGGAAGCCTTCACACACTGAGCCCCCTTTTTCTCTGCTCCTCCTTCCCTCCCCATCGCCTCTACTCCCTCCCTCTGCTCCACAACACTTGTGTATATTTGTACACATTTATTATTCTACTTATTTTATTAAAGATGTGTATATATCCGTAATTCTATGTATCTATTTTGATGCTACTGATGTCTGTCTACTTGTTTTGTTGTCTGTCTCCCCCTTCTAGACTGTGAACCCGTTGTTGGGGAGGGATTGTCCTATCTTTGCCAAATTGTACTTTCCAAGCACTTAATACAGTGCTCTGCACAGAGTGAGCACTCAATAAATGCAACTGAATGAATGGAAATAAACGGGCTCATGTATCACCTCTTCTAAAAAAAAAATCCTCCCTTGACTCCACAGCGCCCGCAAGTTATCATCCTGTCTCCAATCAACCTTTCCTCTCCAAACTCTATGAGCAAGTTATCTACATCTGCTGGCTCCACTTTTTCCCCTCCAATTCCTTGACTCCCTCAAATAGAGCTTCTGGCCCTATCAGGACCCAGTAACTTAACTCTCAATGATCATCAATAACCTCTTTATTACCATATTCTTTCTCGGACTTTCAGCTGCCTTCTACGATACCTACTCCTGGAATTATTCTCTAAACTTGACTTCAGTGACACTGTTCTTTTCTGGTCTCCTCCAATCTCTCTGGCCATTCATTCTCAGTTTTATTTGCAGGCTCCTCCTCTGCTCTGCACCCTCTAACTGTGGGAGTCCTTCAAGGCTCAGTTCTGGGTCCCCTTCTGTTTTTCATCTACACCCACTCTCTAGGAGAGAAACTCATACCAGTGGCTTTAATTCACTCACTCTATCGCCTTGCCCCTTCTTATCTTACCTCAATGATTTCCTAAAGCAATGCTGCCTGCTCACTTAATTCCTCTAAAGCTAACCTACTTATTGTACCTCACGCTTGTCTAGCTCACCGCTAATTTCTTGCTCATGTCCTCCTTCTTTCCTGAAACCCTCTCCCTCTTTATATCCGACCAGCACACTCTTCACCTTCAAAGCCTTATTCATTCATTCAATAATATTTACTCAGTGCTTACTATGTGCAGAGCACTGTACTAAGCGCTTGGAATGTACAATTCGGCAATTTGGCTACAGGTAGAGACAATCCCTGTCCAATGATGGGCTCAAAATCTAAACTACTTGTTAAAATCACATCTCTTCCAAGAGGGCATCCCCAACTAAACCCTCATTTCCCCTACTCCCTTTCCCTTCTACCTTGTCCTGGAACTTAGATATGTATCCTTTAATTACTTGGTATGTACTCACTCGCAGTCCACAGACTTATGTACATATCTGCAATTTATTTTAATATTCATTCATTCAATAGTATTTATTGAGCACTTACTATGTGCAGAGCACTGTACTAAATTCTTGGAATGAACAAGTTGGCAACAGATAGAGACAGTCCCTGCTGTTTGACAGGCTTACAGTCTAATCGGGGGAGAAAGGAAGACAAGAACAGTGGCAATAAATAGAGTCAAGGGGAAGAACACTCATAAAAACAATGGCAACTAAATAGAATCAGGGTGATGTACATCACATTAAACAAAATAAACAAAATAAATAGGGTGATAAAGATATATACAGTCGAGCGGATGAGTACAGTGCTGAGGGGGTGGGATGGGAGAGGGGGAGGAGGAGAGGGAAAGGGGAGAGAAGAGGGTTTAGCTGCGGAGAGGTGAAGGGGGGGTAGAGGGAGCAGAGGGAAAAAGGGGGGAGCTCAGTCTGGGAAGGCGTCTTGGAGGAGGTGAGTTTTAAGTAGGGATTTGAAGACAGGAAGAGAATTAGATTGTCTGAGGTGAGGAGGGAGGGCATTCCAGGACCGTGGGATGACGTGGCCCAGGGGTCAACAGCGGGATAGACGAGACTGAGGGACGGTGAGTAGGTGGGTGGCAGAGGAGCGGAGTGTGCGGGGTGGGCGGTAGAAAGAGAGAAGGTAGGAGAGGTAGGAAGGGGCAAGGTGATGTGGAGCCTTGAAGCCTAGAGTGAGGAGTTTTTGTTTGGAGCGGAGGTTGATAGGCAACCACTGAAGGTGTTTAAGAAGGGGAGTGACATGCCCAGATCGTTTCTGCAGGAAGATGAGCCAGGCAGCGGAGTGAAGAATAGACTGGAGCGGGGCTAGAGAGGAGGAAGGGAGATCAGAGAGAAGGCTGACACAGTAGTCTAGCCGGGATATAACGAGAGCCCGTAGCAGTAAGGTAGCTGTTTGGGTGGAGAGGAAAGGACGGATCTTGGTGATATTGTAAAGGTGAAACCGGCAGGTCTTGGTAATGGATAGGATGTGTGGGGTGAACGAGAGAGACAAGTCAAAGATGACACCGAGATTGCAGGCCTGAGAGACGGGAAGGATGGTCATACTATCCATGGTGATAGGGAAGTCTGGGAGACGACCGAGCTTGGGAGGGAAGATGATAATATCTACCTCCCCTTGTGGAATGTAAACTCCTTGTGGGCAGGGAACAGGTCCACCAACTCTATTACATTGTTCTCTCCCAAGTGGTTAGTACAGTACTCTACACAAATTAGATGCTCAAAAAATGTGTTTGATAGGTAAAGTGGCAGACTATAAGGACATGTACATAAATGCTATGTTGCTGGTGATAGTGCTTAAGTGCACAGGTGCATTGACAATGCATCCGAGGGGGGGAAACACAAAAGGGAGGGCTAATAGGATGGGGAAATGAGGGGTCAATCAGAGAAGGCCTCTTGGAAGAGACACAATGTCATTAAAGCTATGGAAATGAGGGAGTCATGGTCGTTTAGTGTCAACTGATAAATACAGAATCCCAAAAGAAATTATCTTTGTCATAAGCTCCTTGTGGGCAGGGAATGTGCCTACCAATTCTGTTGTATAGTACAGTGCTTTGAACACAGTAAATGTTCTCTGAACGCAGTAAGTGTTCAAAAAATATGATTGATTGATTATCAAGCTCACACACTTTTCATGCACACTCTATCAGGAGCAACATCTTTGAAGAACATCAACATATAGTAAAATTTAATGTTAGACATATGGAAAATTACAGTTAAAATTAGCATTTTGAATTTATGGATGCATTTTGTGTGTATATTTAATTTTTTATGGGAAACTTACACCTACTAATTAGGTAAATTGATAACTTGGCAATATACAAGAAAGGTGATGCCTTGTGATTTTTACACAGCTACTTTCTCTTCTCTCAATCATGGGCAAATTGACTATAACTTTCAAAAATAACTTTATTTGGCAGCTTAAAAAATATGTTAAGCATGACACACAGAAAGATTAGTTCATATTTTATGACTAAGTTGACCTTTGTGTAATCTATAAATTGTAAAAACCCACACAATACTGAAAACTTTCATATTACACATACCTGTGTCCCAAGCATAATATCATTAAATCTGTTAGCTCTGACATAAAAAAAAAATGAAATTATATCAGGCTGCAATTAGTTCTGAAATATTATTAATGTTGAAATGAAATAGCAATAGCAAATAATAATAATGGTATTTGTTAAGTGCTTACTTTGTGCAGTCACTGTACTAAGCACTAGGCTAGATACAAGCAAATCAGGTTGAAAACAATCCCTTGTCCCACATCGTGCTCACAGTCTCAATCCCCATTTTACAGATGAAGTAACTGAGACCAAGAGAAGTGAAGTGACTTGCTCAGGTCACACAGCAGAAAAGTGGCAGAGCTGGGAGTAGAACCTATGACCTTCTGACTCCCAGACTCGTGCTCTATCCACTACGCCATGTAATTTGAGTTTACAATTGAAATTATATTGGCCAGAGCTAAACCATTCTTCTATTTTGCCTCTTTACACTACAATTCTTATGTACTGGTTACAGGTAGCATCTGAGGAAGAGCTAGAGAAATTTTAAGGATATACAGTAGTTGTCGCAGTCCTTAGGGAAAATACAGAGAGGTGGAGCAGGTTGACAGAGGCTTTTGAGAAAGGTCTTAAACTCCTGGAACAGCTGACACAAACAAATGCGTTTGGAAGTCAATAAGATTGTAGTATTATTTTTAGGCAGAGGAGAGGGCAGAAATAAGTCATTGAGGATGAACTTGAGAAAGACAAGTTTAGCCAGCTGTCTGGATTACCATCATCCATATTCTACAGCTCTTTACTGAAGTGGAGTAAGTAAAATTTGGAGGTGATCCAGGGCTGTAGATAAGTGGACTTGGATGGATGAAGGAACATGGGAATGAGGGAACTGAGTTCAGTGGAAAGAATGGTGTCGAGGCACCAATTTGTGCATTTAGAGAAGGTAGTTTAGGCTTAGAGACCCATTGGGGCATGACAACTTCAGCAAATTGGAGGGAATCAAAGGTTCAGAGGTCTCTGAAGGGATAGAGACCAAAGTTGCCTGGAGTTGGCGTGCGGGAGAAAAGACAGTTAAGGAAGTTGTGATGTGATGGAGAAATTTCAGAGTTGGTGAGGAAAGTGTCTGTTCAATGACTAGAGATGATAAGTTGGAGTGGCTGTTAATGTGTTAAGTGGGTGAGGTGGGCTGGGATAGGAGGTCACTGTAGTGATAGAGTGAGGGGAAATGGACAGTGCATGATGGGTCATTAGGGATATCCATATGGATATTGAAGTCCCCTAAGATCAATATAATGATAGAGAAAGAGAGAAGGAATGTGAGAAAAGAAACAAAATGGTACAGCAAATTTGGAGAAGGGGCCTTGGAATGGGTACATGTCTATGACCGGTCACTATAAGCTCATCTCTAGACTGTGATCTTGTTGTGAGTAATGAATATGTCTGTTTGTTGTTGTATTGGACTTTCCCAAGTGCTGACTATAGTGCTTTGCCCACAGTAAGCGCTCAACAAATATGATTGAATGAATGAATGAAAGGATGGTAGAGGTGGATGATGTGGGCTTAAAACAAAAAGAGAGGGAGGGAGAGGTGGGATGGTGCAAAGGTAGTATTGGAGAAAAGAAGGAAGCTGATTCCTCCCCCTTTCCCAGTTAAGTTTCGGGAATGGGAGTGGATGAGGCCCCTGCTGGCAAGAATGGTAACGGAGACAGTGTCATCTGAACTTCACTAATGGCAACAAAGAGCAAAGATTGGGTCAGGAACAAGTCAAGGATGAAGGGAAGCTTTCCCATGATGTAGCAGGGGTTCCACAAGCCGCACTTGGCTCAGCCCCTTGTGCATGGAAGGAGTGGCAGAGAGTTTGGTGTCCTCTCCCCACAGCACAGTCCCATACCCCTGAAGCACAAAGTGGAGACCAAGGGGACTGACACACCTTCCCTCTGGCACACTCCCATGATCACAATGGGGGCAGCCCCCCACCCTCCAGCCCGACCCCCCAAGACTGTAAGCCCGTTGTGGGCAGGAATTGTCTCTCTTTAGTGCTCCATTGTACTTTCCAAGTGCTTAATACAGTACTCTGCACACAGTATACATTCAATAAATACAATTGATTGATTGAATGAATGAATGAATGAATGAATGAACCCTCCCCTTGGCTGGATCCCAGGCCCCCAGGATGCAGGAAGAGGGCAAAGGGGGTTGCTATCCCTTCCTCTAGCACAGACCAAAGGTCTCTGATTTGTGGGTGGCAGGGGACGGTGGGGATCAGCATCCCTTTCCTCTGGTGTGGTCATAGAACCCCTTTATTCCCTGTGAATGCCATTTATTTCTCATTCTAGATTTACTAAATTGACGCCAGTTCCATAAAATAAGTCTAAAGGTCTGTCTCCATGGCATGACACTTTTAGGTTGCTCTAACGCCCATTCCCACTGTTTCTAGCAAGAAGCATAACGATCCCAAACCTCACGGTAGACACTGTGTTTCAAACAATAATGGTTTACTGTTAATGACAGCATAGTAGTGTTTCCTTCTAAGGACTTCTCACAGAAAGATCCTGCTTCAGGACCATAAACTGCACCCACTATTCCTATTAGGAATTTCACACTGTAGTCTATTGGCTTTAGAGCATGATGATAACACCACTATTTGTAAAACAAATCTGATGCAAATCATCATGAAAATACAACCATCTCCTTCCCATCCTTCCTTCCTCTCAACCACTAAAGTGTGAAATAGGATGAAGATAGGATTCTTATGGATTCCTGTTCTGCAGGGGAAATGTTTTGACAGCATTCTTGCTATCTGAGATTTGAGTAACCACCACTTTCCTTTATTGTGCAGTGGCCTAGAAAAGGCTTACTCAGTTTTCAGCGTACTCAAACACATATCCTGGATTGTACAAATGTGCAAATTCCTCAGCAGGAGGCACAACAGGGAAAGTATCAGACAGAATGGTCTTTTTCCAAATACCCATAATAATAATAATAATTGTATTTGTTAAGTGGTACTATGTGCAAGTACACTGTGATAAGCACTGGGGGAGATACAAGGTTATCAGATTGTCCCAGTAGGGCTCACAGTCTCAATCCCCATTTTACAGATGAGGTAACTAAGGCACAGAGAAGTTAAGTGACTTGCCCAAAGTTACACAGCTGACTTGTGAGAAGGCAGAATTAGAACCCATGACCACTGACTCCCAAGCCCATGCTCTTTCCACTAAGCCACGCTGCTTCTCACTCCATCATGTTGTGTATACAGCTGGATCCTTACTTTGCTATAATTTATTGTGCTTTTGCATAGTCTCCTTTTATCAATGGTCAGTGTATAGACAAGTATGTTAATAATAATTATTATTATTATAGCATTTGTTAAGCACTTATTATGTGCCAGGTACTGTACTAAGTGCTGGGTGGATACAAGCAAATAGGGTTGGACACAATCCGTGTCCCAAGTGGGCCCACAGTCTCAATCCCCATTGTACAGATGAGAGAACTGAGGGCCAGAAAAAGTGCAGTGACTTGCCCAAGGTCACACAGCAGATAAGTGGCTGATCTGGAATTAGAATTCAAGACCTTTTGACTCCCAGGCCCGTGCTCTATCCACTACACTTTTCAAAGAAAAAACTGGAAGCTATTCCAAGACTTTTTAAAGTTTTATCTTTTATATTCTCTCTTCAAAACAGTCTGATGAAAATAAAATCTTAAAAAATTATTTGTGGTCAATTATCTGTTTTGTGGCTTCACAAATTAGGCAAGTAAACCCTTTCCAGTCTTGCCAAGCTTGACCACCCTCCTACTCTTTAAATTGCTGGTGGAGAGGCTTCCTATCCCCATCCTAACCTGAATCTTCAAATCCTCCTTTCCCTTCCCTCAGTCCTCCACACAGTGTCTTCTGCTCTCCCTTCCTGGCTTTGGCAGTCCAGAGGTAGGACAGCAGCTCAGAGTATGATAATGGTGGCTGGGATCACTATGTTAAAAAAAAAAAAAAAGAAGTTTAAGAAAAGGAAAAAAACTGATTAGCTAAGTTCTTTTTTCCCTTATCCATCCTTCCATCTTTATTGACTATACACTTGGCTGTGTGCTCCTTGAACACGTTAATACTCACCCCATCCCTACAGCACTTGCTTACATATCCTTAGACTCTATTTTCCTTATCTGAAATTTATTTTAATGTCTGTCTCTCCTTGTACCCTGTAAGCTCCTTGTAGACAGGAATCATGTTTACCAACTCTATTGTGTTACTCTTACATTAGAATTAGTGCAGTGCTCTGCACACGGTAAGTGCTAAATATAATACCATTGATGGATAGATTAGTTGAGCAGGTTGTGCATGCTGCACTTGCCCAGCAGGTAGGTGAAACTGAGAGAGAGCCAGAAACTGAGAAAGGTGGTGGAGTACTTTCAAGTTGCAGAGAGTGTGAACAGAAAAGTCAGGCTGGATGCTCAAGAATGGGAAGAGTGGGTAGATGAAGGGACATGGAGGTAGGGAATGGGGAGGGACAAAGCAAAATTATTTTGTTTGCTTGTCGCATTATGTTGGTTACCCAGCTCATAAATTCAACTTTCTAATTTTCACATTTTGGTGACCCTGATAAAATCGCTTTTTGAGACAGATGGCCCTATATAGCGATACTCCAGAATTATGAGTTAATCGTGACCACATTAGGAATTCTGTTTTCTACTACTGCCTACCTTTGTATTATGTGATTATCTAGAGAGAATATCAGAAAATGAAATGCTAAAATTTGAGCAAGTAGTAGAAGATATGAATATTCACCTATCATTGAAACACAAAGGGATTAATGTGTTTAAACCCTTCACTTACTACCAAGAAAGCCTCACCTTGAACATTTTCCCTCAATTTTTGAAAAGAAAAATCAGGTTTTATCTTCTTACTATTATTACTGTGTTTGTTAAGCAATTACTATGGGTCAAGTTATGTGCTGGGGTAAAGAGATATGTGTGAATCAGATCAAACACAGTCCCTCTCCCTCATAGGGCTCACAGACTTAGTAGGAGGGGATTACAGGCAGTGTATCCCCAATTATGACTGAGGAAACTAAGCCACAGATAAGGTAAACGACTTAACCAAGGTCACAGAGCAGACAAGTGACAGAGCTGGTATTAGAACTCAGATCCTCTAACTCCCAGGACACACTGCTCACTCAAGTTGCCAATTACTTTGATTTAGAAAAGTATAGTTACATGATGTAGGATTGAGAAATTCCAGTTGTTTCAAGGTATAAAATAAACACACCGGAGAGCCCAATTGTGGAAGAATATTTTTCTGCCAAGTAATTTCCAGTATTACAATTGCATATTGAAACAGGAAAGAACGAATGGGCCAAGTGAATTGTCTTAAACATTTTCAACTCATACCACACGTTTACATAATCAGCCTGAGGCAGTGAAAAACTTAAAAGCTAGTCTGTTAGTGTTTCTTACAAATATTCTTTGAATTTTATGACTTGTCTCCCACATGAGGCGTAATAGTTTCAATGTTCTAATTAGTACTTGTGTATATTGCTATTACTTTGTCTCTTTAATCACATTATTAAGTCTGTTATGGAGATTCCTTATAGAATCACACTTTTTAATAGTGTTTCTAATTTGAATATGTCCTGTTTTATGTTGTCTGAATCTGAAACATCATAAACTCTTTTTATGGGTCCTTTGATAGTACTCACTTCCTTAGTTTATGCTTGATTAGAACATACAGTACCAAGCAATAAAAAAAAGAATCCTAAAGCTTTAGAGCTTTAGTGTCCAGAAAAAAGAAGAAAATCTAACTTCCTTATCCTTCATTTTCCAATTTTGTGTCAAGAATATTGTCTTCAAACCACTGTCATTCTTTAAATGACTACGTAGTGTAAGAATAGTTAGACTCTTCTAGCATAAATCAAAATTCTTTCCTTCCTTCCTTTTTAAATTTACCCTGCTTAACAAGAATTGGCAAAAAACTTCTTTTTTTATCTTACTCCAGTTTCATCAACCAACATGTGTAATTCACCTGTAACATATAGAATATAAAATTTTGTCTATAAAGAATACTGAGATTGCACAATTTCAATATCCTAGTATTCATATTTGTTAATCCAACTTTCGATTTGTTCTGAGTAATCCAGATCATTCAATTTATTTCACCTACTATCAGAACACTGTAGTTTTCTCAGAACAGAAGGGAAAGTAAAAAAACACATTTCGAGTTTAATTAGAAAAGATGAATTGGATAGGAATGGGTCTATTAACCCCACTATTCTCCTGAAATACAGTCTTAATTCTAGGAAATAGCATTCCTGGCAGCCCCATACACAAATGTGATCCCAATTTGCATTCTCCAGAAATTGTTTTTTTTTTAATGAAATGAATTGCCTTAAATATTTGCAATTTTATGAAATTTGGCTCAGTGTCTCTTGTTCCAATGGGAAATGTCTATTTGGGTAAGACTGGCAATGGATATCCCTGGCTGGCGCAGCCACCTCACATCAACCTCACATACATATATTGGATGTTTCTGGGGGTCTCTAGAGAACATAAAGGTACAGCTCAATTAATCTGGTCCTGGAAGTTATTGAGCACTCAGTGTGAGTAAACACCATACTAAGTACTGGAAGAGTACAACTGCAGAAACAAACATGATTCCTGAACTTACCATATAGCTCCCCAAGACCACTTCCTGGGGAATAGCTATCTACATAGCTTATTAATCACTCTCTTGATGACATTTGCTGAAGCATAGCTACTTCTCTGGGAGAAATTAAGGAAAGAATAAGAGCTAGACTTGTCTTACATAATGTCTCCAGGTACAGCAAGGGAGACACTTTTCACCATAAAGATTTTCTCACTGCCCAGACTTCCCAATTCCAGAATAGAAAGAACCTACCAACTGGATGGGGACAGCATAAGTTCAAGAGAATCTGCTTCTGGAAGTATTTCAGAGGGATCAGGAAGCCAGATAAAAGTTAGAATGAATGTAAAAAGGGGAAAGTTTGTACAGATTAATTCAATCATAGTTACTGAATACTTACTGTGAGCAGAGCACTGTACTACGCACCCAGATCCAGTTAAAATTCCAGCTGTGATTATTATTGTTCTTTGAAACCTCTAAATCAAATAAATTTAACAACTCTTCTTACCTAACGAGAAGAGTTACCTGTGTTATGATGACTGAGAGAACACTTCTAATTTGGAGAGAGACTCATTATTTTAGGGCATAGTTCAAGAATTTGGCATTCCCTCCGCACCCAGATATCTGTTTAATAGGCTGCAATTTAACCCTAGTGCCTCCTATGCCTTTTTGCAAAAGTTAAATCTAGAAGGTATGAGAAATTGCCAACCATCTCTCAGGGCATTTTCAGCATTTTCAAATAGGACCCCAGTATTAAATCTAGGAGTAAGTCTTACAAAGTCACCAGCAAGTAAGAGGACCTAATTGGAATGATGCAGCTAAACTCACCTAGTAGATTCGGTCAACCAAGTGTACAGGACAATAAAATTCAGTTAGCAGACATGATACCTGTCTTTAAGAGGCTTACTATTTAGAAGGAAATTCGGGCACCAAACCCTGTTTTATAGCCTCTTTTACATTTTATTGTTATATTACTCAATTATCTAGTCTTTATTAGCCTTCTTTGTCATTTGTGGTACTGCAAATTGTCCACTCAGTAAAACTGTCAGATTAAAATTAGAGAGTATGGAGAAAGAGAAAAATAGGAACTTAAAAAGGTAGATATGGTCATTTTAATATTTTTAGTTACTTTATAATAAGTTAAAGCCAAGTCTAAACAAGCAAATTATCCATATGAATTTGAGAAATATGAAATATTTGAAGAGGATGGTTTTACTTTAGATCATATAACACTTAAAACACTCCTTTTTATTTTATTAATGAAATCATTTCTTTTCATGACTATAAAGTGTAAGATATAATGGTTCTGTTGTATTTTACCAGTGGTTCTGTTGTATCTGTACATTCAAATAAATTGCTAAAAATCCCTGTGGAAATTTCACTGAAAAAATGCCATTTATTTTCAGTAAATCTCATTACAAATCAAAAGTATTTTTTCCATTCAATTATTCCAACTTTAAAAAAAAATCTTTAATCTAAGGTCTCTGAACCTCAGGTCATTATTTATAGTTTTAAATCAAACAGTTGAAATAGTTGCCTCAGTATTGATTATTCACAGTAATTCTTCATTAATGGTAGAGAGGAAGAAAAACAATTCCCTTTAGAGTCATTCTCAGAAAGGACCAGGAAAAAGAATAATTATAATCAAATTCTGAATTTCCTTAAACTGAAATTTTAGCAAAAATATTATTAGTAGAAATTTCAGTTGTGAAAATCAAAGTGCTATAGGTCAAAAATTAGTGATAGAATATAATCCTCTCTTAACTAACTTTTCATCACTGTTGACAACACTACCATATCTCTGTATCTCAAATCCTTGACCTTGACATCCTTGCTTCCTCAATCTCTTTCAATCCAAATATGCAGTCTGTCACCAAACTGTCAGTTTTCTCTCCTTAACACCTACAGATTCTGCCCCTTCTAAATCCAAACAACCATCACACTGGTCCAAACACTTGTCATCTCCTGGCTTGACAAGTGCCTCCTTATTGATTATCTGTCTCTAATCTTTCCCTTCTCCAGACCATACCTCACTCTGTGCTGCCTGGATCATTTATCTGAAAGGTCATTCTGCACACATCTCTCCACTCCACAAAAACACGCAATGACTACTTATTCCTCTCTTCATAAAGAAAAAAAAAAACCCTGACCTGATTTAGGTGCTCAATCACCTCTAAACTCACAATGCATCCACTCTCCATTATATCCCAGCTTGAGTACAATCAAGCTTCATTCCTCTCAAGCTAGCTCACCACTGGGTAATGTTCTGATTTCTCCTAATGGCAAGTCAGTCACATGGTCAGTAGTATTTATTGAGCACTTACTCTGCACAGAGAACTATGCTATCTGCTTGGGAGAATGCAACATAACAATCAACAGACACATTTCCTGCCTACAGTCTAGAAGGACAGTGTCAACCTCTTGCTCACCACTCTCCCACCTTCCTGGAACTCCCTTCATTCCTTCATTCATTCAATCATATTTATTGAGTGCTTACTGTGTGCAGAGCACTGTACTAAGCACTTGGAAAGTACAATTCAGCTACAGACAGAGACAATCCCTATAAAACAAAGGGCTCACAATCTAGAAGGGGGAGAAAGACAACAAAACAAGTAAACAGGCATTGATATCATCAAAATAAATAGATTTATAGATATATATACACACATCATTAATAAAATGAGTAGAATAATAAATATATACAAATAAACAGAAGTGCTGTGGAGCGGGGAAGGGTAGGGAGCAGAGGGAGGGGGTAGGGGCAATGGGGAGGGGAGGAGGAGGAGAGAAAAAGGGAGGCTCAGTCTGGGAAGGCCTCCTGGAGGAGGTGAGCTCTCATTAGGGCTTTGAAAGGGGGAAGAGAGTTAGTTTGGTAGATGTGAAGAGGGAGGGCATTCCAGGCCAGAGGCAGAATGTGGGCCAGGGGTCGACATTGGGACAGGTGAGAACAAGGCCCAATGAGGAGGATAGCTGCAGAGGAGCGGAGTGTATGAGCTGGGCTGTAGCAGGTGAGAAGGGAGGTGAGGTAGAAGGGGGCAAGGTGATGGAGAGTTTGAAGCCAATAGTGAGGAGTTTTTGCTTCATGTGAAGGATTATAGGCAACCACTGGAGCTTCTTGAGGAAGGGGTGACATTCCCAGAGCATTTTCACATCCATTAACTCATCTTTCCATCTTCAAAAATCCTTCTGAAATAACATGTCCTCCAAAAGGGCTTCCCAATTAATTTCTAATCACCACACTTGATATTCTAACTTCCACTTTAACACTTATATGCCTCCTATACACTTAGGTATTGGCCCCAGTGCCATAGCACCTATGATCATATCTTTACACTCTATTACTTCCTCCTCTCTGTAATATATTTTATAGCCTGTGTCTCTTACTATATTGTAAACTCCTTGAGTGCAGGGATTTTGTATAGTAATTCTAATGGACTCTCCCAAGTTCTATCTATGGTATTCTGCACAAGGTGTTCAGTAAATGCTTTCAATACTTTTGATTCATTTACTGATTGAATATGAGAACTTTAATGCAACACAGAGCTCAGCCCCTACAACCTTGCTGCTAAGCAGCAAGTTACCAAATTTCCTCCTTTCGAAGGACAGAACCAACTACACATATCTAGCCCCCAGACAGTAATGATTCAACTCTGGGCATGCAGCCAGCTTTCAGTATGAAGTTATTATGGTATTTTTTTAAGGAGTGCACAGAGTAAAATAACGATGCTATCCAGAACCTGTTAAAACAATAATAATAATAAAAAGAATTAATCTGAGGAAACTCTTGATCCATCAAGAACCATTACATATTCCTCCCAGTTAACAAAAGTGCTGGTTCTGACTTGGGCTTGATACATTACATTTTTTTATCATCTCTACACAAGAGACTACTAGGCTGCCCTGTGATCACCTTCCCAATTTGCCCTGAGGAAGTTATTTCATGTATTGTCTGAAGCTGGAAAAATGAAGGACATGTCACAGAATGTGGTGATCACTGTGGTGATCATTTAGCTACTGGACTAGGAAAGGATAGAAGGGGTTGAGAACACTCTGTTGCTTTGAGTAATCCTGATGAGCTAAGCATACTAATACTGATGAGCAAAAACATTTGTTTCATGTTGTTATTATTGTTGTTAATTGTTTCCAAGACTATTTCCTACTACATTTATAGTTTGAGGCATGGCCTACATGTAATTAAGTAGTTCTACAAATAATTTAGGAAAGATCCACAAAATACCAGAAAGATTTTCTCATGCATGAAGCAAAGAAGAATTCTAAGAGTTTCAAAATTGTGAACATTAAAAATAATAAAGATATTTTCCCAAAAGATATAATCCTGCTGTTTGAAACAAAATATATAGTCTTTTGTGCCCTTTATGCTTTTTTGAATTCATGAAACCTAAGAAAAACCTTCCTCAAACTAGATATTTTGTCACTTAAATCTTGCTTTTGTTTTCGTTTTGCTAAACACATAGATCAATGGGTTAGTCCAAGGCAGGGCTTAATTATAAAGGCTTGGAGGTTTATGAAAATACAATTAGTACTGCTATGCTATATGAAGTATAAAAAAGAGTTGTAAATTCTAATAATCCTTCTTAGTTCACAAAATATTGACCTGATGAGCCATAATGACTCTGGTTTATTGTGTCAGTTTTGTTGACGTGAAAGTGTTTTGGAGAACTGTGGTCAAATAACCATGGTTGTTTAATTAAAAATAATAAATACTGTTTTTTGAATTCTGCAAGCAGTACATGCTGAATTCACTAATAAATGTATAAAGGTATGAGAAATAACTACATAAACCTGAACAAATGGTAATAAAATACTGAAAAAATTATTAATTTGCCATATTAACCATCATGATTGTGTTTCAGAGGTAGAAAAGTTCTCAAGATGACTTGTGGATGACACAAATCAGTGTCAGTAAATTAGCCAGGTTGTTAAGTGGTATTGATGGAATGAATTCAGTAACTGAATACAATAATAAGACCCTGTGCAAGATCAACACCTATAAAGAAACTCAGAGGCACTGATGATTTGTAAACTTTGATTGGATTTACTGACACTTACAAGGAGAAATGAGTCTGATAAGATGTGAGGATCTTTAATGCAACCTACTATTCAATCTTAGGCCAGACACAGAATATTAATGAGGTCTAAAATCATCCTCAGGAGTAAATGTCTCTGACCTATTATATTGAGCATCAAAGTATCAGCCAACTTAGTATGAATGGACTGTTGGGCAAATCAGGGCTCTCAACTGCTCCCTTTCTACCTTAACTCAACTCTGGTGACTTGTCCCCTCATCCATCTTGCCCTACCAATATCCTGCACTGCACAATCTTTACAGTTACTTTTTATTGTTCTATACTTGTTTCTGCCTCGAGGATATCACTCTGAAGATATCTCACTTGTATCTCAAGCTGAACTGAGTCCAAACTGAACTTATCTTCTCTCCCAAATCTTCTTCTGCTGTCATTCTCATCACCGTCTACAACACCACCATCTTTTAAGTCCATGAATTTGAGAATCCCATAGCACTTATGTTCATATTCTTAATTTATTTTAATGTCTGTCACCCCCTCTATATAGTAGCTCCTTGTTAGGGAATGTGCGTACAGACCTTGCTGTAGTATATTCTAACAAGTACTTAGTAGTTGTCTGCACACAGTAAGCCTTCAGTGAATACCACTGATTGACTGATTAAATGATATATGGGTAGAATGTTTAACAAAAGGAAGGAGTGAAAGAGAAATCCATCTTTTACTAGAATGATCAGCCATTGGAAACTGCCACTGCCACTGATGGAGGAGGGGAGGTTGACCATTTAAACTTCTAGACTGTAAGTTCGTTTTAAATAGGGAACATGTCTATCTCTCTGTTTCATTGTACTCTCCCAAGTATTTGTTTATTGCTGTGCACACAGTAAGTGCTCAGTAAATATGGTTGAACTGCCCATATTGCTGTCGTTGGGATACTTAGGTACTGAATTGGGGAAGAGGAGAGGAAAAGCTGCTCTGGCTTATCCCACAGCCCAAGGAAGATGATGGTGATCCCACAGGTTCCAGGCAAAGCCATGACCTTATCTTCCTAGTGATAAATCTGATAAAGCCTAAACAATGGAAATACAGACCAGCTTCCCCCAATCCCCACATCCCTACTTCAGAGCTTCTCCCTGTGAACCTCTTAAGGTCATGAAAAAAGGTCGACTTTTAAATCATTCTTCTGGAAGGACTTGACTGGGCATTATTATTTTGAAGGTGGGAAATTCCAAGTGGTACCAGCTTGCTTTCACCTCTGGCAAGCCTGAAAATTAATCAGCGGCTATTAGCTAAGCTGTTGGAGGCACACATAAACCAGTATGGCAGGATAAACCTAGTGAAGCATATAGTCAAATAGTACAAAGTTGGGAGACCCCCTTCAGTAATCAGACAAGACTGGTATGCATCAGAAAGATGGGTTGCTTTCTTTTAGCAAAGTCACTTGGGAAATTTAGAGGTGGATTCAAAAACAGACACATAGCCTGTTAGGTCAGTGGCATTAATGGAGCAAGGATCTATCCTTAAGTGGAAACAATACAGTCGGGTGTGTCAGTTATGTTAAAGTGTTTTCAGTCACAACCCACGGATGAGTAGAATCTCTCCATCAATTGGTTTCTCTTTGAAAATAAAAAAGTCTTCTCTCTCTCCATGTAGAAAGTTTAGATGACACTTTCAAGGACTTTCACTTTGGTATGACATTTAATGACCTAATCATATCCCGGTTTTCCACAACTTGGAATCTTGGCATTATTGTCTACTCATTTCTCTCATTCAACTTGCATATCTAATCAGTTATCAAATTCTGTTGGTTCTACATTCAGAGCATCTCTAGAATCTGTCCCTTCGTCTCCATTCAAACTTCTACCACCTTGGGTCCGAGCATATATCATATCCTGTCTTGGATACTGCATCAACTTCTTCACTGACCTTCATTCTTCCAGCCTCTCGCCCCTCCAGTCCATACTTAACTTTGTCACATGTATCATGTATCATTTTAGTGAAATATCCTTCTCCATACATTTGTCCACTCTTTAGAAAATTCCAGTGCTTATCTATCCATATCTGCAATGAATAGAAACTTCACACCAATTGTTATAAGGCAATTATATCAGCTCTCTTCCTTCCCAATAATAATAGTATTTGTTAAGCACTTAATATGTGCTAGGCACTGTACTAAGCACTGAGGTGGGAACAAGCAAATCAGGATGGACAGAGTCCATGTCCCACATGGGGCTCACAGTCTTAATCCCCATTTTATAGATGAGGTAACCGAGGCATAGAGATTTTAAGCATCTGTTAGAGAAGCATCGGGGCTTAGTTCATTCATTCAATAGTATTTATTGAGCGCTTACTATGTGCAGATCACTGTACTAAGTGCTTTGAATGTACAAATCGGCAACATATAGAAACAGTCCCTGCCCTTTGATGGGCTTACAGTCTAATCGGGGGAGACAGGCAGACAAGAACAATGGCAATAAATAGAGTCAAGGGGAAGAACATCTCATAAAAACAATGGCAAATAAATAGAATCAGGGTGATGGACATCTCATTAAACAAAATAAATAGGGTAATGAACATATATACAGTTGAGCGGACGAGTACAGTACTGAGGGGGTGGGACGGGAGAGGGGGAGGAGGAGAGGGAAAGGGGGGAGAAGAGGGTTTAGCTGCGGAGAGGTGAAGGGGGGGGTAGAGGGAGCAGAGGGAAAAAGGGGGGAGCTCAGCCTGGGAAGGCCTCTTGGAGGAGGTGAGCTTTAAGTAGGGATTTTAAGAGGGGAAGAGAATTAGATTGTCGGCTTAGTGGAAAGAGCAAGAGCTTGGGAGTCAGAGGTTATGGGTTCATATCCAGGCTCTGCTACTTATCATCTGTGTAACTTTGGATAAGTCACTACACTTCTCTGTTCCTCAGTTACCTCATGTGTAAAATGGGGATTAAGACCATGAGCCCCATGTGGGACAACTTGATTACCTTGTATCTACCCCAGTGCTTAGAACAGTGCTTGGCACATTGTAAGAGCTTAACAAATATCATTTTTGTTATCATTATTATTAAGCGACTTGCCCAAGGTTACAAAGCAGACAAGCATTTCTAATTAGCATTTTCTAATTCCCTTCTAATGTTCCTTAAATATGATGAGAGAAGAAATAGTTAAGTCTCAATTATTGTGATTTCTTCTGACATTATCAATAAGACTTCCAGTTAATATGTCAAGGGTTTCATGTATGTTATATGGGTAACTGGCTGTGAATGGATCAGCTAAGATACATTTTTGAGATTTCCGGACTGAAGCACAACTGCTCTCAAAATTGCATTTATTAAGTGCTTACTCTTTGCAGAACACTATACTTAACTACTTGAAGTAGTAAAATATAACGGTAAACAGACATATTCCCTGTCTACAATGAGCTTATGGTCTAGAAGGGGAGACAGACATTAATATAAATGAATAAATTACAGATATGTACATAGGTTATCTGGGGTTGGGAGCAGGGGAGGAATGAAGGGTGACATAGAGGAGCAAGTACAAGCAGAGAAGAGCAAGTCAGGGTGACACAGAAGGGGGAGAGAGAAGAGAAAGGAGGGCTTAGTCAGGAAGGCCTTTTCGAAGGAGATATGCCTTCAGTAAGGCTTTGAAGGGGGAGAGTTTTCTCCCTTGTTGCCCAACGATAGCTATATAAATCTGACTCAATACTAAATAATGATAATAATAATAATAATAAGCACTTGCTATGTGCCAAGCACTAAGCACTGGCATAGATACAAGGTAATCAGGTTATCCCATTTGGGGCTCACAGTCTTAATCACCATTTTACAGATGAGGTAACAGGTACAGAGAAGTTAAGTGGCTTGCCCAAGATCACAAAGCAGACAAGTGGCAGATCTGGGATTAGAACCCAGGTTCTCTGATGCCCAAGCCCATGCTCTTGCCACTAGGCCATGCTGCATGCAAGTCAACATGCTGATCATTTGGCTTTTTCTATCATCCTTGATAGTATATCATATTTAATGTGTTTTTTTGTTTAAAACACAACATAATTATTTCAAATTAAAAGTATTTTATTTGCTTACCTGAAACAATATTGATGCTCTTATGGTACTCAGTGGATAGAAAAAAAGACTCAGGATATGGTGACCCAATTCAGGTGTCATCAGATAGTGCCAAACTAGACCCAGGGGAGATTTCTGTTTTTTTTAAATTTGAATTATTCTAGAATTATCTTCCCCATGAGACCACTCCACTGTAGAAATATCCTAAATTGCTAGTGACCCTGGTGGGAAAAATCCTTGAAAATTAATTTTCACTTTAGGTGGGAAAACAGAGCTCATGTATATCACTCCACTTTAGTGCCAAATTTTATTGATATCTGAAGAGAATCGTTGCCCTTTTTAAATGAGAGATGTTACTCTTCTTGAACAAAAGCTTTGTTAAGATAGGTTGACTAACATGCAGAGTCAAAATTAGATGGAACCTCTATTGGATATATCCACTAGCACAGCAAGAACCTAGCTGCAGTAATGCAGAAAGGAGTATCAGTTAAATAAAGTGACTTTCAAAACCTTTGCATGCACAGTTAGGACTCAACATATAAGTAGTGTCACCTTCAATAAGAAGTGCAGTTTGGATCTCTGCCTACAGTAATAATTTGTCATGTAATGACTTTTGATGATGATGTTGATTGATGATGAGAGGGAAATATAAGAGAATATAGATTCATATGTACATATATGTTTTAGTGTGAATACATAGAGAAGCAGCGTGGCTCAGTGGAGAGAGCCCGGGTTTGGTAGTCAGAGGTCATGTGTTCTAATTCCAGCTCCGCAACTTGTCAGCTGTGTGACTTTGGGTAAGTCACTTCACTTCTCTGAGCCTCAGTTACCTCATCTGTAAAATGGGGATTAAGACTGTGAGTCCCACATGAGGCAACCTGATCACCTTGTATCCCCCCAGTTCTTAGAACAGTGCACATAGTAAGCGCTTAACAAATACCAAACTTTATTTTTTATTTATTTTGAAGTGCTGAAGAGGCAACAGAGTTAGGAAAATGTTTTTGCAGGAAAAAAACTACAATTTCAGAGGTGAGTAATCTCCCTTTACCATAGTTACTGTCTTTCTCACATGTACAAATGATTTCTATAACTGCATTTTTTTGATAATTGCAGTCTTATTTTTAAAATTTTGGTGGGGTATAAAAATGAATTAAAATGTGACTTTTCATAAAGGGATGGAAAGGGACATGTCAAATATTGTTCATTCTCCAAATTAGCAAAAAAAAGGAAAAAAAATTGTCACATTTTATTTTTTCCCTACAAAAGTCTCATTAAATTGAATTAAGTTCAAGGACCGATTAATATTCATCTTACAGAGGTACACATTTTTTAGAAAACAATAATATCGGACTTATTGCATTCTATTTTAAATACTACTTTGATTTTTAGATTACTGAGTTAATTTAATCTGAAAGGGGGACAGTGAAAGAGACATGGTGCTAATATGCTTAACTGGAATTTATGATTGAGTGCAAGTCTCACATTTCAAAGACTTGCTTTAAAATTCTTACTACAGTTGTAAAAAAAATATTGGAGAAATTCTGTAGTTATATAGATTCCAGGTGAATTCATAATACTTATTTAGAGCAGAAGTCATTTTAAATTGGCACTCACACATGATTAAACTATAATCTAAATGAGTAACTAAATTTAGTTTCAGTTTGGAATAATAGTATTATACTTTAGAACAGTTGAGAATTCATTACTGCTATGAAAGGAATTTTTTATATATATTCCAAAAATGTACCTCAAAAACAACATATCTTAAAGGAATTTTTCATTATAAATTCTAATATTAAGTCTTTGGCAAAGGATTTAGGGAACATTATTTTCACTTCATCTTTTCAAGACATTATACTTCAAGTTTGTAACAATAAAATTTAAGAATTTCTTAGTTAAATAGGAAAATCTTCAGCATTAGAAATAGAGACCCATAGAAAGATCAATCGATCAATGGGAATTATTGAATGTTTACTCTGTGCTCATATTCAATCTGTTACCAAATCCTGTCATCTCTACCTTCACAACATTCCTAAAATCCATTCTTTTCTCTCCATCCATGCTGCTACTATGGTGATATAAGCACTTACTCTTGGGAGACTTCAGTAAAATAAGTAGACACAAACCCTGCTGACAGGATGACCATGATAGTGAGATTGTAAAAAAAAAAAAAAAAAGGGTTATTGTGGCTTTCATTTCTTGACTCTCTCTCTTACTGCCTACATGTCCTTCAATACTCACTCTAACTCTCCCTGCTCATAACTCATTCTCCAAATAAACTTACATGCTGTCTCCCCATCCTCAAATCTTCTAGCCCTTTGCCATTGTTCTAAATACTGAAAGCTCTTCCTGAATGGATCTATAATCCTTGTGAAAAGAATCATTTGTCAGGGTTATGTCAAAGGCTGTGAGTTAGTCAATCTACATAGGAAATGAATATTTTTAAAAAAGGATTTCCAGTGGCAAAATTGAGGCTTGTCCTGAATCAGCCCAAGGTAAGCCTAATATTAATGTTAACAAGGCAGATATGACCTGTGTCGTTAGGGTCAAGGACCACTTAATTGCCTTCTAAGCCTGTCCAGGGAGCCTTGACAGCTGCACACCCACCTGACTGATATTGCTGCATTTCATCATCTTCATCAGTATTTATTTAGTTTCCACAGTGCAGAGCTTTTGGGACAATTTGAAAGATGTATAAGACCACTTTAAGTCATACTAACTCCTTCCAATTCCCAGCCATTTTCCCAGTTTCCATGGGCCATTTGTCAACAAAAAATGAAGGAAAAGGAAAAGCAGGTATAAAGAAACTGTCTTTCCAGTTAACTCTTCTATTCTCAAGCCAGAGGGTTTAGTGTAGATGAATATGTACAGAATAAGCTTAGTTCTTGGTCCCCTTCCAACACTAAATCCTGTTAATACTACCTTCACAACATAGCCAAAATTGATCTTTTCCTCTCCATCCAAACTGCTACCATGTTAATGCATTCACTCATCCTGCCCTCCCTGGATTACTTCATCAGCCTCCTGTCTCTCCCCATTCCAGTCCATACTTCACTCTACTGCCCAGATCTTTTTCTACAAAAACATCCAGGTCATGTCACCCTGCTCCACAAAAAACTCCAGTGATTGCCCAACCACCTCATCAAACAAAAACTCCTCATCATTGGCTTTAAAGCATTCCACCACCTTGCCCTCTGTTAACTCACCAACACTTGTCTCCTGTAGTCCAGCCTGCACACTTCACTTCTCTAGTGCTAAGCTTCTCACTGCGCCTCAGTCTCGTCGATCTTGCTGCTGACCCCTAACCCATGTCTTGCCTCTGGCCTGGAATGCCCTCCCTCCTCAAATCCAATACTATTGCTCCCCCCCACCCTTTTTCAAAGAGTTATTAAAGGCACATCTGCTCCAAGATGCCTTCCCAGACTAAGCCCCACATTTCCTTATCTCCCATTCCTTTCTGTGTCTCCATGACTTGTTCCCATACGTCTAACCTCCTCCTAGCCCCACAGCACTTCCGTACATAGCTGTAACTTTATTTATTTGTATGCTTGTCTTTCTCCCTCCTTCTAGACTGAAGCTCACTGTGGGTAGGAAATGTGCCTATTTGTTTTTGTATTGTATTCTCCCAAACACTTAGTATAGTGTGTTGCACACAGTAAGTGTTCGATAAATATGGTTGAATGAATTAATAAATGGCCCCACCCAACACTTTCACACCTTTGTTTTTGCCATCACTGTAGACAACATCACTATCCTCCCTATAACTCAAACAATAAATCAATCAGTGGTATTTTTGAGTACTTACTAGGTGAGAACACTGTCCTAAGTGTTTGGGATAGTACAATACAATGGAGTTAGCAGGCATGTTCTCAACCCAAAACAAGCTCACAGTTTACAGTGGAAGGCAAATATTAATATAAATTAATAATTTATATAAATTAATAATTTATATAAATTAATAATTTATATAATATAATTGAAATATAGGTAAACAAGTGCTGTGGGTTTGAGGATGGGAAAATGTTAAATATTCAAAGTTCAAAGATCTAAGTGCATAGAAAAGGAGATAAATCTGAGGAAAAGAGCGCTTAATCAGGGAAGGTATTTCGGGAGTGTGACTTTAAGAATGCTTGGAGGTAGGGAGAGTGGTGATCTGGCATATATGGAGGGGATTGACTTCTAGGCTAGGGGAAGGATGTGGTAAAGGGGCCATAGACAAGATAGATGAGATCAGGGCACTGTGAGTAAGCTGGACCTAAAGGAATTAAGTGTGTCAACTGGGTTGGAATAGAAGATCAGTGAGGTCTGGTAGGATGGGAGGAGTCAAGTGCATTAAAGCTGATGAAAGGACTTTCTATTTTCTGTGGTGGTGGATGGACAGTCGGAGGTTCTTGAAGAGTGGGGAGACATGGACTGAACTCTTTTAGGAAAAATGATCCATGCAGCAGAGTGAAGTGAGGACTGGGGTTGAGAGAAATAGGAGGAAGAAGGTCAGCAAGGAAGCAGAAGGAATAGTCAAGGCAGATGGGGTAAGGATTTAGATCAGTATGGTAGTAGTTTGGATGGGGAGGAAAGGGTGAATTTTAATAAAGTTGTAAAGATAAAACCAACAGAATTTGAGGATAGATTGAATAGGTGGGTGAAGTGAAAGAGATGAGTCGAGGACCATGGCAAGGTTACACGTTTGGGAGATAGGGAAGATAGTGTTATTGTCTACAGTGATGGGGAAGGCAAGGAGAGGGCAGGATTTGGGTGAGAAGATAAGGAGTTTAGTTTTGGACATGTTGAGTTTGAGATTTCAGCAGGTTATCGAGGTGCAGGAGGATATGTGAGATTGCAAGGAAAGAGAGAGGTCAGGGTTGGAAATGTAGAATTTGGGAATTATCCCCATAGAGGTAGTAGTTGAAGTCATGGGAGTGAATGAATTCTCCTAGGGCGTATGCATAGATGGAGAATAGAAGGAGTTCTAGAACTGAGCCTTGAGGGACCACCCCCCGTCCCCCCGCACTGTTAGAGGGGGAGAGGAAGAGGAAGAGTAGTTAGAGAGATAGGAGAACTGAGAGACAACTGTGGCAGTGAAGCCAAGGTGGGATAAAGTTTCAAGGAGAAGGGATGTCAACAGGGGCAAAGGCAGCTGAGCAGTTTAGGTGGATTAGGCTAGAATAGAACCCATTAGAACCCATTAGATTTGGCAAGGGTTTGGTTCAGCATGCTTGGTTCAGCATGCAGCAGCATGGTTCAGCATAATCAGTAGCACTGATTATCTCGGAGAGGGCGGTTTCCATGAAGTGAAGAGGGTAGAAGCCAAATTGTAAAGGGCCAATGAGAGAATTAAAGATGAATTAGAAATAGTGGGTTGTTTAAGCAGTGATCTCAAGAAACTTGGAAAGGAATGGTAGAAGGGGATGGAGCAATTGGAGGGAGCCATGGGAGTCAAGGAAGGATATTTTTAGGATAGGAGACACCTAAATCTGTTCGAAACTAGTGGGAAGAAAGCCACTGGAAAGTGAACTGTTCAAGATGGTAGTACAGGAAGAAGAAGGGAGGGTGTAAATATTCTAAAAAGGTATGAAAGATGGAATAAGAAGCACAGGTGGAGGGGTGAGATTTAGTGGGAAGCAATTTCTTACAAATTCTATAACCTTGGCACTATCCTTGACTCTTCTCTCTCATTCAACCCACATATTAAAACTGTCACCAAATCCTGTGGATTCCTATCTTCAAAACATCACTAAAATCCACTCTCTCCTTTCAATCCAAACTGCTGCTGCACTAATCCAAGCATTTATCCTATCTCACTTTGACTGCTGCATCAGCCTCTTTGATGTCCTGCCTACTTCCTGTTTCTCCCCACTCAAGTCCTTACTTTATTCTGCTCCTAGGGTCATTTTTCTAAAACAAAAATTCAATCTACGTCTCCCCTCTTCAAAATAACCTCAGGGAGGTGCCCATCTACCTCCACATGAAACAGAAACTTCTTACCACCGACTTTGAAACACTCATACAGATTGCCCACTAGTTGGTTTTCTACTACAACTCAATCCACACACTTCACTTCTCTAACACCAAGCTACATATTGTACCTCATTCTCTTCTATCTTACCAACAGCAACTGCTTCTCCACATCCTCCCTCAGCCTGGAACTCTCTCCTCCTTCTTACTTGTCCCATCAGTCTCCCTACCTTTGAAGTCCTATTAAAATCACAGCCCTTTTAAGAGGCCCTCTTCAACAAAATCCTCATTTCCCCACTATCTCTCCCTTCTGCTTCACCCACTTATATCTGTAACCCTTACACACTTAAAATTCACCGCACCCTTATTCCCACAGGACTTTCGTATATAACTGTAATTTATTTTAATGTATGTCTCTCCCCATATAATCTGTGGCTCTAGCTTGTTATAGGCAGAAAACATGTCTACCAGCTTCAATGCATTCTTTTCTAAGCATTCTGCAAATGGTAAGCACTCAATAAGTACCACTGATTGATTAATTGATTGAAAAATTATGTTGAATCCAAAATTTTCCAAAAAGGCCTAATGATAGCCTAGAGTGGGCAGAGATTGTCTCTTTTTATTGATGAATTGTACTTCCCAAGCGCTTAGAACAGTGCTCTGCACACAGTAAGCTTTCAATAAATATGACTGAATGAACGATTGAATGAATATAGATGGAAGGTGGAATTAGGTTAGGTTAATTCCCAGGCCCGTAACCTATCCACTAAGCCATGCTCATCTGCCTCATCTGCTGATTAAGATTAAAGCAGTCACAGCATGCCTTGGCCACCCATAATTTTTCTCCTCGTACCACACCCCGTCTCCTCCCAACCAGCCATTCTGCCTGCTAGGCACAAGCACTGGCTCTTCTCTGTGAAGGAGATTCCATCCTGTTCTGTACCGCCTTCCACCAGCCTGATAGAAATGAAAAAACACTCATAGCATGGAGCTTCCAGAATGCCTCAGGAGATTGGTTGTTGCTGTAGTGTTGGCTGTAGTTACAGGTGCACCCTGAACTCTGATTCCCAAGGAGCCTGAAATTCTGATCCTCTAGCCACAACATCTTTCTGATTTTGTTTTTATTGCGTTTTATTTATGTTTTAATGATTCACTATTCCAGATATGTCTGTTTCCAATCCCTTTTCCCTATGAATACCTATAGATTGTGAGCCCACCCTAGGAACAGGGGCCATTTCTAATTCTCACGTTTGTGTATTCACTCCCAGTACTCTGCCCACAAGGAGTGATTAATAAATATTACTATTACTACTACTATTACTACAAATAATAATAACTGTGGTATTTGTTAAACTACATGCCAAGCACTGTACTAAACCCTGGAGTGGATACAAGCAGATCAGTTTGGACACAGTTCCTGTCCCACATGGTGCTCACAGTCTTAATCCCCATTTTTATTGGATGAGGTAAATGAAGCACAGAAAAGTTAAAGAACTTATCTAAGGTCACACACCAGACAAGTGGCAGATCTGGGATTAGAAACCAGGGCCTCTGACTCCCAGGCCCATGCACTATCCATTAGGCCTCGCTGCTTGACCATTACTATTACTACCCTAATTCCCCAGCCTTGTCTCCTCCCTGTGATGACAAGTAACATGTCAAGTCACTTAACTTGCAACTGTGCCCCAGTTCCCTCATCTGAAAAATAGGGATTCAATTCCTCTTCTCCCTCCTACTTAGACTGTAAGGCCCAGGTTGCACCTGATTATCTTGTAACTTCCCAGTGGTTAGTGCACTGCTTAGTATAATGCCTGGCACATACTAAGTGCTTAACAAATATCATTATTATTATTGTTATTATTAAAATGCTTGGCACAGAGTAAGCACTTAACAAATACCATAATTAGTGTTATCATCATTATTATTGCACCCACAGTGTCAGATGCTTGCTATTTGTACTTGTTGTCCCAATTTAAGTTGGCAAATTCTTCTTTTTTCCTGTCAGTGTGTACTTCTGTGGGGCCATCAGATTGGCTTGGTGTCCCACTGATCAAAACCTGTTACCTTAGAGGGCTAAGAATTTTGCACTCACCATTATTAGCCTATTACTAGCCTATTACTAGCCTCCATTACTAGCCCATCCTGATTCTGGGAATTGCTCTGAGAATACTCCTGCTACCCAAACAGTGATGAAGCAGGACTAGAAAATGAGAGATTAGAATGGAACACATCTATCAGTATCACCCTTCCTTTTTTCATGTGTCTTCACACTCAGTAACTTTTAAAGATCTGTAATAGACTTTAGTGTCCAGCTATACAACTTGATGGCAGGGATAATTTCTGCTATTTCTATTGTACTCGCCCAAGAACTTGTATATTTCTCTGTACAAAGTAGATGCTCAATAAATATAACAATATGATAAATATAAAGGAATCTCCAGTTATCAGGAAACTCTGCACAGTAATAATAATAATGGTATTTGTTAAGTGCTTACTATGTGCCAAGCACTGTTCTAAGCATTGGGGTAGATACGAGGTAATCGGTTTGTGAGGTGAATAGTCTTAATCCCCATTTTACAGATGAGATAACTGAGGTACAGAGAAGTTAAATGACTTGTCCAAAATCACACAGCTGACAAATGACAGAGCTGGGATTAGAACCTACAACCTGACTCCCAAGCCTGTGTTTTTTCAACTAAGCCATGCTCCTTCTCTATTAAGTCACATTGCTTCTCTGGCAGATGCAGCTTTGGCCCCAGGAAACAAGGCTCAATATAATATAAGCTAAATAGACAAAAATATCTCCATGCCATTTATATGGATTATTCAACTGGAAAAAGGTACAAAATCACTAATAATAATAATAATCATGGTATTTGCTGAGCACTTACTATGTGCCAGGGACTGTGCTAAATGCTGGAGTGGGAGTCAAGGAAGGATATTTTTAGGATAGGAGACACCTAAATCTGTTCGAAACTAGTGGGAAGAAAGCCACTGGAAAGTGAACTGTTCAAGATGGTAGTACAGGAAGAAGAAGGGAGGGTGTAAATATTCTAAAAAGGTATGAAAGATGGAATAAGAAGCACAGGTGGAGGGGTGAGATTTAGTGGGAAGCAATTTCTTACAAATTCTATAACCTTGGCACTATCCTTGACTCTTCTCTCTCATTCAACCCACATATTAAAACTGTCACCAAATCCTGTGGATTCTATCTTCAAAACATCACTAAAATGGGACTCATGGTCTCAATCCCTATTTTACAGATGAGGTAACTGAGGCAGAGAGAAATGAAGTGGCCTGTCCAAGGTCACACAGCAGATAAGTATCAGAGCCAGGATTAAAACCCATGACCTTCTGACTCCCACAACTATGCTCTATCCACTTTGCTATGCTGCTTCTCATGTTCTAACAGTCTTGATATATCAAAAAGTAAATATGACTCATAATATGAAGTTTTTATATTTTCTTGCTGGAGGTAATCAATCAGTTTTATTAATTGAGCACCTATTGTGTGTAGCACACCATGCTAAGCACTTAGGAGAGCATGTTGGAGTCAGAAGACATAATCCTTTTCCTCAAGTATCAAATAATTGAGTGGGTGAGAACAAGGTTGAATAGGCTTAAATTGCAGCAGGAGGAAGTTCAGGGAATGTGCCTACCAACTCTGTTCTATAGTACACTCCCAAGCATTTAGTACAATGCTTTGCATCAGAAAGTACTAAATAAGTACTACTGTTGCTGATAATGGTATTTGCTAAATGCCTACTATATACCAGGTCCTGTACTAAGTGCTGGGGCACATACAAGTTGATCAGGTTGGATACAGTCCCTGTCCCACATGGATGTAATTCCCATTTTACCGATGGGGCAACTGAGGCAAAGAGAAGTGAAGTGAGTTGTCCAAGGTCACATAGCAGAAAAGTGGAGGCATCAGAATTAGAACCCAGGTCCTTTTTTCTTCCAGGCCTATACTCCTATCCACTAAACCACTCTATTATCATCATTGATCATGTCAAGGATAATGTTAAATATTGTAATATATTATGAAAAGGATATAGTTCCATCTCCTCTCAAAAGTTTAAAGAAAAAGATGACAGCTATTGTTCTGGGAAACAGGGATAGTTGAGATTGGATGATATTTCTAAATCTTAACTAACAATACGATCCTGTAAGTACTTGATAATTATGTCTTAAATAAAGGCATGGCAGATATAGGGGAAATATGAGGAATGATATTTATTCCTTAATATGATGTGTTCAGGCCTTTACTGAAGCTGCCAGGAGATGTGATTTTAGCAATTCCTGAAAATTACTGTCCTAAATAATATATAAACCTCCTAAAATAATCAATAAGGGGGTTGGATAGGTCAGAATAAGGAGAGTCTAAAAAATCTAATCTCGGCTTTGACCCATGTTTTCTATGTGACCCTGTGCAAGTCACCTAACTTCTCTGGGTCTCAGTCATCTCATCTTTAAAACCGGGGATTAAGAATGTGAATTTCATGTGGTAGAGGGCCTCTGTCCAACCTGTATTTACTCTAGCATTTAGAACAGTGCTTTGCATGTAGTAAGTGCTTAACAAGTACTATAATTATTATTAGGTTCTTTTTCTATCACCGTTGCAGTAGAACAGTCTGACCACAAGGTTCAATCCTTTTCAACTCACATTCAGACATGCTTGAAGATTTAACAAGTATTCCAGAAGTTGTTGTCAGAATATGATTCTGAACCTCTGGAAACACTTTCAACCCAAGAAGTTGGGCATCATGGAAGGTCCTTGAATCACTCATGCCAGAACTAATACTGACTAATGTCTAAGTTCATCATCAAAGAAAGGTTTATAGTTAAAATACAAATGACCCTTAATCAATCCTCCATCAATGATATTTAGTGAGCACTTACTATGTAAAGAGCACTTTTAAGGACTTTTAATCTCACCTCATTCCTTTAGAACTTATATAAATATCCTTTTACTCTATTATTTCCCCCATCTATAATTTATTATAATATCTGCCTCCCCATGTAGACAGGGGAATCACGTCTACCATTTCTATTATGTTGTACTTCCCCAAATTCTTAGTACAGTGCTCTGCACACAGTAAGCACTAGGTAAATACTATTGATTGATTGGTTGATTGACAGGAGATCTAGGCTCCTACCAGAAGGCACAAATGTTTCCAGCAATTTTCCTGCCAGTCCACCTTATGATATAAAGCATCCTTCTCTGGTGGTGACTTCATTCTTTGATGCATTCTTTTTCAGTTTTGCTAAGGAGGCAACACTTAGGGAACTTTTTATGGCTCTTGCCTATTCAAGGGTAACAATCCATTTCCAATGTAAGATCCTAAGAGTAGGTGGAAGTCTTTTGTGATTCATCAGGAATCTAATTATTGAAATCCTGAGCTACTGAATACTGAGCTACGTGTTGAAGGGAAGTGAACAGGAAGAAGTTCTTCCATCATCAAGCCATGCATTTGAGTTGGTTTCCAGGAACAGTGAAAAAATAAATAAATGACAAATAAATTAAACTGTTAAATAAATGAATGTCAAGAGGAAGACTGGGTGGCCAGATTGAATTTACATCTTATAGACTGTTAGCTCCTTGTTAGTAAGACACATATCTACCAACTCTGTTATAATGTACTGTATTTAGTACAGTAGTCTACACACAGTAAACTTTTGATAAATATTATAGGCTCTAGGTTAAAGGAAAGGCATGAGCGACGTGTTAAAGACTGAAGGGATAGTTAGCAAGAGCTAAAGTCCCAAAGTGCATTATCTCAGAAGTAGCAGAAAGCAGATAGAAGATAGAGCCAGCTAATAAAGAGCCCTAAAGATAATGGACGTGAGCTTGCATTTAGGAACTGTGACTGGTTAATGAAGAGCCCTGATGCTCTGAAAACTCAACATCATTTTGTGTGCTTCTGCTGTAACTCAGGGATTCCAAATGGAAGGAATATCTATGAAAGGCTAAAAATAGTTGGGTAATTCAATCTCAAATAAAACTGGTAGGAGAGTAGCAGATACACTTTTAGATTGATTGCCTTTAATAATGAGGACAAGTGAACCTCAGTGGAAGTGGCCTTGCAGTTCAACCCTAGCTACCAATAGCAGGGGCTTGGGAGTCAGAGGTCATGAGTTCGAATCATAGCTCTGCAACTTGTCAGCTGTGTGACTGTGGGCAAGTCACTTAACTTCTCTGTGCCTCAGTTTCCTCATATGTAAAATGGGGATTAACTGTGAGCCTCACGTGGGACAACCTGATTACCCTGTATCTACCCCAGCGCTTAGAACAGTGCTCGGCACATAGTAAGCGCTTAACAAATGCCAATATTATTAATCCTGACTATTCTGTGGGCATTTCATATTTCAATGGGATCATATTCTTTTCCATTCAATTTAGCTATCTCTAATCCAGTTCCATGTAAGATGCCTCCTCATACTCTATAATTGAGAAAGGATTATAATATCCTGAGATTTCCATTTCCAAAAAGTGTATGTCTCCCTGATTTCCACATGAAATCCACTAGATAGGTCAGTAAAACTAAACAAAAATTAAGCATCCCAAAAGACCTGATCACCAAATAGAATCAGTATGATGCACCTGTGGCTCACACTATCAGTGGGATATACTTTGTTAGAATTGCAGCCCACTGATAATAGTGTTTTGGTCTGTCCTGCAAACTGTTGCAGTAGGATGACCACTGATCTGACAGCTCTCAAGATTTAAGGACTCTCTTTCATCTGCTCCTTCCCATCAACACATATCCCAATGCAAACACATATACTACTAGGCAGAGAAGCCTAATAATTGGGATTTCCCATAACTCTATGCTCCAGCCTAGAAAGCTTGAGCTCTTTTTAAACTTTAGAACATTAGGAAGGCTATGGATGTGACTGTAAATTAAAGGCCAGAAACCACGGACATGTATTTTTCCCAACAGTGCAGTGCTTTACATACAACAGTAGGAATGTCATAAATGCTCTTACTACTATGACATTTGATATAACTTCTGAAAATCAGTCAAATGATAAACCCACCTAGCAGCTGTGAATGCTCTGGGCTTCCAATAGTGAGAAAACAAAGGAATTCTATTCTATCATTCCACACTTATGCTTTCTCCTTCAGATTACCAATAAACATTCCAAATAAACATTCTTATTTGCTAATAAGAAGCACTAGGTAACTGTTCATGGGGCAGAATCTGTGGCTGATCCAGCTGCATGTATAAACAATACTAACCATATATGCATGCACTGGCACTAACTCAGCTGCATTTATTACATCTGCTGTAGTGAGGTTGAGTGGGACATGCTTTCTGTACCACCTAGTCACATTTACATATCCAGAAACACTTTACACATTTAATTGTTTTAAAAATCAGTTTTTAATGTTTCCTGTTCATTTTAAAATTTTAAGTGATTTCGGCATTTACAATTGTTTGGACTAGAATTTTCACCTGCAATAATATGCTAAAATATAATCTTTGTTATTTACAAGAATTATATTCATAGATTCTTATACAATCTATTGGCTGGTTCATCCCTTGCTTCTCTGCTGCTTCATAACTATTATTTTCCATCTCTCTATTTTATTGCCCATTTAAATGCCAGGAGCAAAGATGGGAAAGGGAGAGAAACTCCAGTCCATTGTTTTGGCTCTAGAAAAATCAAGGGGGAACAGAAACAAAGAAGCTTAGAGATGGTAGGATCCCTTAAAGATTATTTCTTAAAATCACTTCTCCACTAAGGCCCTCTCTTTCCTCTCAATCTCCCTGCTCACTCTCCCTTCTGTACGGTCTATGCACTTGGATCTGTAAACCCTCACCTTTGGATATTCACTCCATCCTTAGCACAACATGACTTATACACCGTCATTACCATCTCCCTTACAGCTAGACTAGAAACTCCTTGTGGTGAGAGATTTTCTTAGTCCTTATGCACAGAGTAAGTCCTCAATAAATACTACTGATTTACTGATTGATCTTGTGTACATCTATCCTAATACAGAGATTCCAACTTGGATGTTGATCATTAGAATTAGGTTGTTGTGATTCCTAGCCTGGCCAGTGGCTAGCGAGTGTCAGGCAATCTGCTGCAAATCAAAACTCACCAGTGCTGGGCAGCAGTGGCATGGAGAGAGAGTCGAGGGCAGACACTCAAGTTGACTGCAGAGAAGGACGCAATGGTAAACCACTTCCATATTTTTACCAAGAAAACTATGGATACACTACCAGAACAATTGCAGATGGAGAGTGGGACATTCTGGTAGAGATATGTCAAAGGTGTCACTATGGGTCGGAAACAAATCGACAGCATAAGCCAAGACAAGATGTGGTTGAAGATGTGCGGCAAAGATAGAATAGTGGAGAAGAAAAAAAATAACATGGATTAGGGGAAATGGAAAAAGGGAAGAGAAAGAGAGCTCTGTGGACAGGAATCATATTATCAACCCCATCATATTCTCCCAAGAGCTGAGTGCACTGCTCTTCATACAGTAAGTTCTCAGTATATACCACTTATCAATTGATTGGTATGTACTCATCTTATGCTAAGGCTCTCACTGCTGCCACCAACATCAAGCAGCAAAGGCTAGTCTACCAGAGTAGAATAAGCAACTGATGGATGAATGGGATCAGAAGTCAGGAATTGGGATTTTGGAAGGTATGTGGTGACTGAAGAGAATAATTCCAATGAATTTACAAAGGCAAAACGGTAAATCCTGAACCTTATATCTGCCTCTCCAAAGAGTAGCCCTTGGCCTGTCTGGAGGGGATGAAATGAGGTGGGTGAATGACTTGGCCCTCTTGGGGGCCAAGAGTGAGAGAGTCAAATGGCTTAGCTCTGGAGACTATAAGGATGAGAGGAACCTCACAGGTGCTGAGACCCTGGCATTTCTCCTTTAGGGATTCCAAACTCTATCATCTTAGCCCTCCTTTTGGCCCCTTTCTGATTTTAATGGACTTGCCAGACCTGTGGAGATGAAACTGTTAGCCAATCCCACTGACACAAGGACTCCACAAGAGCCCAGTCCAGTTAATTTTCTAAACCTTTTTAAGTTTTGGTCAACCAATATATTCAGTCTTCCCTCCTTCTTACTCTATATACAATGTTTATTTTTCATTTCTAAAGGTTCTTACCGAAATTCTTTCTATCTAGGACTATTTTCCCAATTTTTCCAAATTGCTTTCATTCATATTTCTGTCTGAGAACCCAAACCCAATGTCATTTTTGAGAGGCTGGTACTTTTCTAGACAGAATTGCTTGCTCTCTGTCCTGATGATTAATTAATCTTCAATAAAATCCATGGCCCTGAAACTGTATTCCATTGGTTTTCTTCCATTCATATATTTTTACAAATTAAATGTACTTCAGTAATGCATTAAAGGAAAGAACTGCCTTTGAATAAATGGCTTTAGCAAACGGTGAACAAATTTCCTACGATGCATAGAAATTTGGGAAGTATTTTTTTGTTGTCATTTTTTTCTCACATGTCTGCTAGTGCAGTTTTAAAAAGAGTAGTACTTATCTATATTTTTATGATTCAGCATTACTTTTAGTAATAATAATAATAATAATAGTGGCATTTGTAAAATGCTTACTGTGTACCAAGCACTGCCAGGGCAGATTCAGGATAATCAGGTTGGATGAGGTCTCTGCCCATGTGAGGTTCACAGTATCAACATGAGGGAGTAGCATTAATTCCCATTTTACAAATGAAGAAATGAGGCACAGAGAAGTTAAGTGATTTGCCCAAGGTCACATAGTGACAAGTAACAGAGCTGTAATTTTAAACCAGGTTTCCTTACTGCCAGGCTCATGCTTTTCCAGTAGGCCATGCTGTTTATCATACCATAATGGGATCTGAATACTCCGTAAACAAAGAACTGTAGAGGTACATTTGAATGATTATGTTCACGTAAGCTTTTTATCCTCTTGAGAGAAATATATTTGGAGAATAATGACTAGTCCTTTTAAAATCCACTACATATGAGAAGAAAAGGTTGATTAATGGTGTCTTCTATTAGATTATAAACTCCCTGACTGCAGGAACCAGGTCTTCTAAGCAATATGGTCTAATGAAAAGAGAGCAGGTCTGGGAGTCAGAGTATATGGGTTCTAATCCTAGCTCTACCACTTGTCTGCTGTTTCCTTAGCAAGTCATTTACTTATTTGTACCTCAGTTCCCTCACCTGCCAAATGGGGATTCAATACCTGTTCTCCCTTGTACTTTGAGTATGAAGTCCATATGGGGCCTGATTATCTTATATCTACCCTAGTGCCTAGTACAGGGATTGGCACATAGTAAGGGCTTAACAAATATTATCACTGTCATAATGCTATTGTACTCTCCCAGGTGTTTACATACCATAGGCATGTAATAAATAATTTGTATTGATTCACTGATTGATTGTCATAACAGCAATAAGTGATTATGCTAGACAGAATTAGTTTACTGAAAAGAATGGTTAAACCATGGAATAGCTAACAGGAGAAGTTCAGAATTGAGTCTTTTAGAATAAGTGATACTGTCCTGCCAAGAAACAAGAAGGACAGACTAGCTTAAGTCATCTTGATTCGTGATGGCTGTGTACTTAAAGTGAAAGAAACAGAAGTGAGGTCATTTGTTCAAAATTAGAAAATTCATATTTGGTGGTACATTTGAAGATGTGCCAATTTTAATTTACTTTTTCAATAAAACAGATTTTCTCATTTCCCCAGTGACACTCATGATTGATAAAATACAAAACAAAACAAAAAAATCCTCTAAACAAACCTCAACCCACTTTACCCCACCTCAACTGTTATATGTCCAGGGAACCAAAAATGCAGATATCTGCAAACAAGTTTACAATTATGTGCCTTTTTTTTTGTATGTATTCCTATAACAGTACAATCCCACCAATGTATTTTCTTGATAACTTTTTATGTAGCTCTTACAGCACATTTTTCCACCACATGTTGGAACATTTGTGCACAAAAAAATCTCATCTTTATATGTTTGAAATTTATGGGAACACAATTAAAATGAGAGGGGTCCAAAGGTATCAAGATAATTACATTTTTCTAATCTTACTAAACAAGATAAATTACCTGCAGGCCCTCTTATAAAAGATGAAATCTTCATAATAAGTGAATTAATCAAGCAGCAGCTTGCTACTGCACTTGCATTTATAACAGAAATGATTCAAAGACTTATTTTATGGGGAAATTAATGGAAACAGGCTTTTCATTCTTCTGCACCAATTGAAAACCTCAGCAACCAGCTGCCCACTTGTCAAGAAAACAGAAAGAAGCTGGAAACAAAGATAAATAAAAACACCTTTTTCCTGGCACTTTTGAAGAGAAAAAGGAGCTCTCATTTACAGCAGCCATCTGTTTGTTATTTAATATGGGTGAATTACATGCTGTAATGAGTTTGTTTCTGCATCACTCAGTGCAATGGAACACAAGTTCACTCTCATAATGTGCAGCAGTTTTTAAAAGCTAATCATTTAATTGGACACAATAGTCAATGACAAATGGAGATGTAAAAACTCAGCCAGCTGTAGAATGAATATGTAATCATTATGAAATCATATTATTTTATACGCTTGAAGACTTTTTAATAGTATCTGATGTTGGTCAGTGCTGCAGACACTGAAGAATTGAAGAAACATGATGAAAAACAGTCTTTAGAAATCATTTTATGTAATTGGGCCATATTAAGCACATGCTGAAGCCACCATTAGGCTGAACTGACTAAAAGTGTCTTCAAATTGTTTATTAGTCTGTCCAATTTTCAGGCATTTTTACAAATTGGTCCTCTTTGGTGGACAGAAGCTATTGTTTGGGAACTTGAGACCTTTTTCTCCTCAATCTAGTTCAACACAAACTGCAGGGTGATTTTCACTGATTGATAGGTTCTGAACAGGACAGCATATGCATAAAAAATAGGAAGATAGAGAAGTCAAGTGTTCAGTAATATTCTCTCAATTGCTCAGTACAGTGCTCGGCCCAGAGTAAACCCTCAATAGATAAAACTGATTGATAAATGAAATGATATAAACTAAAAAATGTTTTTGAAACCCAAGTGCCTAACCCTTCAAATCTTGAGTGAGGTATTTTATAAAATCTGTCCTGGATTCAACAGAACCTAGGAAGTCCATTACAGTGCATTATTCTTTGGAGTTCTCTTTAAGTACACCACACTTAGCTGATTTAAACAATCAGCTACTTCCTCATACTGCCTGTCCATAAAATAGAGAGACCTATTAGAAAGCCTCACTGTGTGGACATTAGCATCCTGTTAGTTCTCTCAAGGTGAAAGGAAGAATTTAGGAAGAGAAGATAGCCCAAAAAGAATAGGCAGTAAAGAATGTTTATACATCCCATGTTTTCTACTCCATTTAGTCCTATTTCCTATCATTTTTCAGAGAAATATTTGTTTCCACAATTCATCTTAGAGAAAGAACTTGGAGGTGGTTTGTAAGCCTAGTAAGGTTCCATTTTCCTTTTTTTTCAACAAGCAACCAAGCTGCTAGATTTTAAATATTCCCTGAAATCCTCTTACTCAAGAAAACTAATTGATAACATCTAATTAAACAGAATTAGTAAACCTTGCCAAAAATATTACAGCCCCTAAAATAGAAAATCCTAAAATTCATGTTTAGGTAATAGTTTATGTCCTTGTTTTAGTATAATCTCTGACTGCCCTAGCTCTCTTGTGTGGTTTAGAAGGTTTGCTTCCAGATGCTGGAGCTGTAACTTCAATTTGCTTTTTTCAACATTTGGGCTTAATTAGAATCTAAGCGATCATTTAAAAACATATTCACCCATTTTAAATGATAGATCGTGATATATTTTTACACATTTATAATAAAGAAGAACTACTGGAGACATCACATTATCTCAGTTTAGTCTACTCTTTTTAGAAAGAGCAGAAAACAGTTTTAACATTCCAGGACAACCACCTCGGAAATGAGATAAAGAGAAATGCACTGCAAATCCACAAAGCACTCCAAGTATGCATCTCTAGCATGATCTCAAGAAGAAACCAACTGTAACTTTCTTTATTATTCATGCACAGTTAAAAAAGTTACAAAGCAGCTAGAAATTAGTGCTAACTACGTCTGTTCACAAAGACCAATTAACTAGACAATTGCTCTTTTTTGAAAATCACTTTAACCCTAGTGTCAACAATCACACTGATTGTTTAATCCAGGGAACTATGAACATAGTTTAAAACATAAAATAACAAGGTAGCAACCAAAGCAATCAAAACACTGTGTACAGTTCAAGAATTTTCAGAAATTATTCATCTCTTCTGAACAAGTGCAAACACTTCTGTGCCCTAACAGTTCCTTAGTATTCGGGAGAATTTTGCACTGCTTCCAAAGAGCCTAATTTGCTTCCAAAAAGCTAAATGTAAACATTGGGGAAATTAGACCCATTGCTTCATCAATCACTGTAACATCATCATCATAATTTTCGTCACATCACATTGACTAACTGTTGTTGTTCTTCTACATCTAAGTGCTACAGAAATGAATTCTAAAAATTCAAGACTTTTTGCCCATTAGTAAAACCCTAATGTAATGTTATATGTATATATATGAAAATATGTGCAGACACAAACGCACATATACATATATACTAAAATTACTTATACTATAACATAGTTTTTACAAAAACAAAATGAGTAACATGAATTTGTAAATTGATATTTCTTTCACACTATGCAAATTACAATAATTTTGTATTTGGATAGCTTGAATTTTGGATATCTCAGAATCCTTTGCAAATATTTTTAAGTGATCTTATCCATAAAAAGATTTCAATGAAATTTGTTTCAGAAGTAATAATCATCAGTCTCAAACATTCTAAAACCCACATACAAAATTGTAGTAAGATACCTTTGGACAAAAATAGAGACCAAAATTTTATAGATTGAACAGTGACTTTAAAATAGGGAAAGGAGAAAAGAATATGAAATTTTATGAACAAAGATGAACAAGTGGGTATAAAAGAACAAAAAGAAGAACATTTGAGTAGACAATGACAAAACATATGGCAAAGAAATTTGAGAATGGCTAAAATGTTTTCAAAAATCTACATAAAGGTATATTAATGAAAATTAGGGACTTTGGTTGAAATGTTTACATCTCTTTATAACCCAAATGGGATGCTACTCTTGGTTCTTTTTTCAATGGTATGACCACAAAGCCTATGTCATGTATAATAAATTATGCTTGAAAAATTCCATTTTGGAGCAGAGATTCAGTTTTTTCTAGTGCTGAAGTAATGTAAATAATGAGGACATTTATTAGTTCATCCATACAAATGTAAATTAATCCAACTTGTATCATTTATACTGAATTTTTTCAAACAAGCTGGTGGCTACCATTAACTCTAGAGAAACACTGTCACAGTAGGGTTTGATTTGTTTAATTTTTTGTAGTTTATAAAATGGAATACAGATAGTTCAGATTTTGTAACAAATTTCAAATATATGATAACTCTAAATTTGATCATTTAGGTTCTTGATATTAGAGGAATTGGAGAAGGTGAATGGGGTAATTTACCAAGAACTTAAAGAACTTCACTTGCTCTGTGTTTGAACTCCTTTATTGATTCCCTGAATCAACAATGATGTTGTGTTAGGAAGTAGAGTAATGTGCTAAAAATTATGTAGGGCTTTTTTATACACTAATATGAGTTTTCAGGACATATATTAATATTAACTAGAACTTAATTTTTGTTTGAAAAATTGAAACTGTCATATCACTATAAGAAAATTATATTTCTTCACTGTATAGTCCATATTATATGTATCTAAAAAGAGTCTAAATTGAAATTACAGAGAATGCTATTTATTAGTATTGTAGCTTTTCTTCACACTTCAAATATGTAGGTTTATTTTAAATTAATGTTAAATAAATATAAGCTACTTTGAGAGAAGGCATTTCTTTATAAGCTCACAACATAAATAATTTAAATATTTACAGTCCTGAATTAGGTCCACCTTTTGCCTAAAGCCATGCGAATCTCCCATGCTAATCTTGTAAAACTAGGAATTTAAATATCCTAGTACAGTAAAAGGCACACACTAAACCCAGAGTATGGTTACAAGAACGTCTAAGAATCGATTTATTCTTTAAAGTTTTAGGATATTTTATGGCTTGAAGATTTTCAAATAATTTGCTTCTTTCCTTAAATGTTATTGAATTATATGCTTTGAATATGCATTTAATTGATCTATCATTATTTGGGAATGGGAAGTTTTAGGTAGTTAAAGATTACATTATCTAAGAATCAGGGCTAACAAGGTTTATTTACATACCCAAGAAGCCCCAATAAGTAAAATCCTTGAACATTTTAGTAAAGTCCGGGAACCAGTTAATCAATATTTAGTTTTAGTATTTAGTTCATCCTTACTGCATGCAGAGCACTGTGATAAATCTTTGGAAGACTACAATATAAGTTGGTAGACATGGTACTTGCTCTCAAGGAGTTTACAAACTAGTGGGAAATGATATACATTAATATTAATTACAGAGAAGAAAAGTGTCAGAGCATAATACATAGATAAATGTTATAGGTCTAGGGATGGCATGAGTATTAAAATGCTAAACGAGAATAGATCAAAGGCCATTGACCACACAGAAAGGAGGGTTGAAGCACTCAAACCCTGGTTAACCTCAATGCTGAAATTGTGGTTATAGGGAAACTACTTTTTGCTCATCAAATCAGTACGCTTAATGGTCATACAAAGATAATAGCAATGATAATAAGGTATTTCTTAAGTACTTACTATATGCCAGGTACTGTACTAAGCCCTGCGGTAGATACAAGTTATTTGGAATGGGCACACATTCTGTTCCACATAGGACTCACAGTCTTAATCTCTATTTTACAGATAAGGTAACTGAGACACTGAGAAGTTACGTGACTTGCCTATAGTCACTCAGCAGATAAGTGGCAAAGACAGTCAGTCATAGTCACTGGGTACTTACTGTGCACAGAGCACTGTACTAAGCACTTGGGAGAGTACAATACAACAATTTAATAGACCCATTTCTTGCCCACAGCGAGTTAGCACCTGTGTCCTTCTGTCTCCCAGGAGCATGCTCTGTCCACTAGATCATCCTGCTTCTCTTGCATGCAGCTTGGGGTTGAAAAAGTACAAAGTAGTGGGCAGAGGAAACTCAGTGATTGAAAAAAATTGAAGCTGTTGGCTAATTAGATAATCAGGAATTTTATTTAAATGCCCCAAGGAGTTGCATACTCAGCAAGAGAACTCCAACATTATAGACACTTTCACTACATATGATCAACTGTCCAAGATGGATTTTGTTTGAGGGAAACGCATTCAAGTAGCATAGATTTTCCACTTGATATATCAAGATAATATATACACATATATGCATATATATATATATGTATATATTACATATAACATACATATTTCATATATTATATATTTTATATATTACATATATTCATTCAATAGTATTTATTGAGCGCTTACTATGTGCAGAGCACTGTACTAAGCGCTTGGGATGAACAAGTCGGCAACAGATAAATAGTATATATAGCCACATATGCTTGTGTTTTGGGGTATTATACACAAATAGGTGCTTTCATCTATACAGTGTCATTACAAGTAAAATCATTTTAAATGAGACACAAGAAGACAAAAGAGGAAAACAATACTAAGGTCTGTTAACATTCATTCATTAACACTCATTTTGAATTTTACCATCAGTGGTGTCTTTGAACAACCACTAGAAAAAATTATCTTCTGGTAGGAAGTGGTGCTATATACACTCATACACAAATGTATTAAATGATATATGAATCAGGGCTGACCAGAAGAGCTCTTTGAATAAACACACAAACACACATACACAAACACACACACACCTGTTACGTCAACTTTTTGAAAGCTACATTTTTGGAAAGGATTAAAAATTATCTGCTCTCCAACTTTCTCTTCAGCCTGTTTGCACTTTCTATGAACCAAAATATTCAAATCTTCCAGAAACATATATTGGATATTTTAAATATTCTTTTTCTTCCTCCCATCTATAAAGTGTGGGTATCTCTCCAGTTAGACTTAAGGCCAGAGAATCAGTGTGACCTAGTGGAAAAAGACAAGAGCCTGGAAAAAGCGAGAACCTGGATTCTAATCCCAGCTGCACTACTCTTCTCTGTGACATTGCACATCACTTAAATTCAATCTGCCTCAGTTTCCTCAGCTATAAAATGAGGCTTAAATATTCATTTCTCCTCCTTGTTAGACTGTGAGACAGGGACTGTGACCAATGTCACTGTGGGAAGGGAATGTCACTGTTAATTGGTGCATTGTACTTTCCCTAGAGCTTAGTAAAGTGTTCTGCATGCAGTAAGCCTTTAATAAATATGATTGAATGAATGAATGATTATATCTTTCCAATTTCTTGGCACATAGTGCTTTATAAATGCCTTACAAATACCACAATTTTAATTAATTTGTACTCACTCAAGCACTTAGCACAACACTGCTAACAACAATAGTTACTCATTAAATGCTGATGATTGTTTAATAAGGTAAGCATGTAAACCTAAAAACAGTAACATTTAATCACCTTGCCCCTTCCTGTCTCACCTAGTTACTCTCCTACTAACCAACCCAACCTGTACACATGTTCCTCTACTGCCAACCTACTCAATGTAGCTTGGTCGCATCTATCTCACAGCTGACCACTTAAGCACATCCTATCTCTGGCTTTCTTCTTCATATTCGACAAACTATCACTCTCTCCCTTGACTTAACCCTCTTTTCTTTTTCTTCCATTCCCTTCTGTTTTGCTTTGCTGCATTTATTGATCCTCCATCCCAGTTCTATAGCAATTATGTATATATCTGTAATTCATTTATTTATATAAATATCTGTCTTCCCCTTTATACTGTAAGCTCATTGCGGCAGGGAATGGGCCTGTTATATTGCCATATTAGAGAAGCAGCGTGGCTCAGTGGAAAGAGCCCGGGCTTGGAAGTCAGAGTTCATGGGTTTGAATCCTGGCTCTGCCACTTGTCAGCTGTGTGACTGTGGGCAAGACACTTAACTTCTCTGTGACTCAGTTCCCTCATCTGTAAAATGGAGATTAACTGTGAGCCTTACATGGGACAACCTGATTACCCTGTATCTACCCCAGCGCTTAGAACAGTGCTCTGCACATAGTAAGCACTTAACAAATACCAACATTATTATTATTGTACTCTCCCAAATGCTTAGTACTGTTCTCTGAACACAGTAAGCACCCCAAAAATATGATTGGTTGATTGATTGATTGATAATCAATATTCCACCAAACATTTCACAGGTGCTTAGTATAGTAAGTACTTGGTCAAAAAATGCCATTGGTTGACTAACTGATATAATATTTCTTCTCCCAATTCAGTGTTAAAGGGCTAAAGCTCTAAGCTGTGCTCAGACTGACAAGTTTGGTGTGAGATAGATGGGCCTGAGAGTCAGAGGGCTTTAGGTTCTAATCCTGACATTGCCACTAGTCTGCTGTGTGATCTTGGGCAAGGCAATCGACTTCTCTGTACCTTAGTTCCCTCATCTGTAAAATGGGGACTAGGATTGTGATCCCTATGTAAGACAGGAACTGAGTCCCTCCCAATTAGCTTGTATCTACCCCATTGTTTAGAACAGTGACTGGCATATAGTAAGTGCTTAACAAACATCACAAATACAACTAGGTACATATAATTGACCCAATAGAATACCCAAATGGCACTTATATTTGGGTGTTGTCAGATGTGCTTTCCCTCTTATATTGCTAGTCTGTCCCTGTAAAGTTGGATGGGGGAGAAGGACTGAAAGGGTGGGAAAGCCTACAGTGTTATATAATATAATTTAATATTTTAATATTAAATGCTATATAAGGCAAAGGAGGTGGCATCAGGTTTGGTGGATGGGCTGGTGGTAGTACATATGTGCAAAATTGTAGATCTTATCTGTATTATCTTATGTGAGTGCTTAGCATGTGGTGTACTTTTGTCAAATTTGTTCCCAGGAAAATTAGTTCCAAAATCCATGTCTATAAGTGAAAACATACAATTAATAACAATGAAATCTTAGAAGAAATGAATCGGTGAAAATACACAGCCCAAAGCAAGTTTATTGTGACACGGCATTTCCTTCTATTCAGTATTAACAGTTAAGCGTTTCTTTACATTTCGGTGTCTGTTCTCAGAATTAAAATAAACTACTGATGAAATAAATAAAAATACAATCTTCTGACTTAGTGAAATATTTTATCATATAGTGAGTTCAAAAAAACTCTCTTTTCTTTAAAGTTTAATTTGTCTCATGCCAATATCCTATAATTTTATAGTACATTATATTGCTTTATGGAAAGGAAATCACAAAAAAGATGAGTTTTTCCAAAGACCCAGAGCTGCTATCTGTTTATAATATCTTACTTTATTTAGCTCTGCTATTTTATCAAATAACAGAACTTCAATTAGATCAGCTACTTCATTATCTGTAGCAGCACATAAACATTTCCAAGAACAATGGCTGGATGAGAACAAATGATAAGATTAGGTTGCATCACACACTTAAAAATGCCATACTGAAGAATTTTCAATTTGATTAAGAAACCAAAGTAACTAGACTATTTTGGCCGATTCATTTCTAACTGCATTTGACATTTACTGCTTTCAGATAAATATTCATTCATTCATTCATTCAATAGTATTTATTGAGCGCTTACTATGTGCAGAGCACTGTACTAAGCGCTTGGGATGAACAAGTCGGCAACAGATAGAGACAGTCCCTGCCGTTTGACGGGCTTACAGTCTAATCGGGGGAGACGGACAGACAAGAACAATGGCACTAAACAGCGTCAAGGGGAAGAACATCTCATAAAAACAATGGCAACTAAATAGAATCAAGGCGATGTACAATTCATTAACAAAATAAATAGGGTAACGAAAATATATACAGTTGAGCGGACGGGTACAGTGCTGTGGGGATGGGAAGGGAGAGGTGGAGGAGCAGAGGGAAAAGGGGAAAATGAGGCTTTAGCTGCGGAGAGGTAAAGGGGGAATGGCAGAGGGAGTAGAGGGGGAAGAGGAGCTCAGTCTGGGAAGGCCTCTTGGAGGAGGTGATTTTTAAGTAAGGTTTTGAAGAGGGAAAGAGAATCAGTTTGGCGGAGGTGAGGAGGGAGGGCGTTCCAGGACCGCGGGAGGACGTGACCCAGGGGTCGACGGCGGGATAGGCGAGACCGAGGGACGGCGAGGAGGTGGGTGGCAGAGGAGCGGAGCGTGCGGGGTGGGCGGTAGAAAGAGAGAAGGGAGGAGAGGTAGGAAGGGGCAAGGTGATGGAGAGCCTTGAAGCCTAGAGTGAGGAGTTTTTGTTTGGAGCAGAGGTCGATAGGCAACCACTGGAGTTGTTTAAGAAGGGGAGTGACATGCCCAGATCGTTTCTGCAGGAAGATGAGCCGGGCAGCGGAGTGAAGAATAGACCGGAGCGGGCCGAGAGAGGAGGAAGGGAGGTCAGAGAGAAGGCTGACACAGTAGTCTAGCCGGGATATAACGAGAGCCCGTAATAGTAAGGTAGCTGTTTGGGTGGAGAGGAAAGGGCGGATCTTGGCGATATTGTAGAGGTGAAACCGGCAGGTCTTGGTAACGGATAGGATGTGTGGGGTGAACGAGAGGGACGAGTCAAGGATGACACCGAGATTGCGGGCCTGCGGGACGGGAAGGATGGTCGTGCCATCCACGGTGATGGAGAAGTCTGGGAGCGGACCGGGCTTGGGAGGGAAGATGAGGAGCTCAGTCTTGCTCATGTTGAGTTTTAGGTGGCGGGCCGACATCCAGGTGGAGACGTCCCGGAGGCAGGAGGAGATGCGAGCCTGAAGGGAGGGGGAGAGGACAGGGGCGGAGATGTAGATCTGCGTGTCATCTGCGTAGAGATGGTAATCAAAGCCGTGAGAGCGGATGAGTTCACCGAAGGAGTGAGTGTAAATGGAGAACAGAAGAGGGCCAAGAACTGACCCTTGAGGAACTCCAACAGTTAAAGGATGGGAGGGGGAGGAGGCTCCAGCGTAGGAGACCGAGAATGATCGGCCAGAGAGGTAAGAGGAGAACCAGGAGAGGACAGAGTCCGTGAAGCCAAGGTGAGATAAGGTATGGAGGAGGAGGGGATGGTCGACAGTGTCAAAGGCAGCAGAGAGGTCAAGGAGGATCAGAATGGAGTAGGAGCCATTGGATTTGGCAAGAAGGAGGTCATGGGTGACCTTAGAGAGAGCAGTCTCGGTAGAGTGGAGGGGACGGAAGCCAGATTGGAGGGGGTCTAGGAGAGAATGGGAGTTAAGGAATTCTAGGCATCGATTGTAGACGACTCGTTCTAAGATTTGAATATGATTTAACACATTTAAATAAATATTATGTTTGCCTGAATAATTTGTTCAAGATGAGAAGAACATGAGCAGTCCAAATTCTGGTTTCAGCTTCAAGTGCCAGAAAAGAATACACCTAGCCATGAATGTCACTGGCAATCCAGTACTTAGGGGTTGAAGTCAATTAATCAATCCATTGCTCGACACAGAGTAAGTGCTCAATAAATACCATTCTTTGATTGGTAGAAAAAGAATGGACTAAAATGCACTCATGTTTAGAAATTGAGAGTGAAGGGGAAACAAAGAATGGTTTCTGAGAATGAGGTAAGAATCCAGGGTTCAAAACTGGGAGACAGAAATTACTTTCTTAAAAACTCTTTAATTCAATAGTAGGTTGATGAAAGTAAGCTATTCTCATCTTGAAGACCAGAACTGTAGAGTAAGTAAAGGATTGTCCATTGTTCAATATGACAGTTACTTTATATATATGTGTGTTTGTGTGTGTCTGTGTGTATGTGTTCATGCACATTTAAAGTTGGTCAGTTTGTAATAGGTGATGAGTTTCATGTCTTCTATGTGAAATCAGTGGATTTCCCTTTCTTGAGCTGTTACAGACAAGTTTCACTGGAAAACTTCTAGATGGCTTTTATTAGTGCTGTTCAATTAACATGAATGTATGTCCTGAATAGGCAAGATAGCCTTGAGTTTTAGACTTCCATCTGCCAACCAAGAAAATGATTTTGGGATCATCAGTACCCTTAATATGAGGTGAAAGGGACCTGATGTCTGTAGAAACATCTGTAATGCAATGACCAAGGGTAGAATTGGAAGAGATGTTAACCTATCCTCCTTCATTTTCTTCTGCCCTTTGATGTCAGGGGTTATTGATATTGTTAGTAATAAATAATTAATAACTACGGTATTTGTTAAGTGCTTGCTATAGGCCCAGTACTGTACTAAGCAATCATTCAATCATATTTATTGAGCACTTACTGTGTGCAGAGCACTGTACTAAGCGCTTGGAATGTACAATTCGACAACAGATCCCCGACAATAAGTGCACAATAAATACAAAAGAATGAGTAAATAAATCCCCATTTTACAGATGAAGGAATTGCAGCACAGAGAAGCTAAGTAACTTGCCCAAGGTCACACAGCTCTATCTCCTGCCTGCTGTGTAACCTTGGGCAAGTTATTTGACTTCTCTGTGCCTCAATTACCCTTCTGAAAAATAGAGCTTAAAGCTGTGTGCTCCATGTGGGACATGGATTATGTCCTATCTGATTATCTTTTCTGTACCACCAATGCTTCGTACAGTTCCTGGCACATAGTAAACATATAACAAACCATTAAAAAAGGCATATGGTGGAGATGGGATAAGACCTTGGTTCTTCTGCATCCCCAGCCCAAGTTCTATCTTCTACACCCCACTGTTTCTAATGTTTCTTCATTCATTCATTCTTTCAATCATATTTATTGAGCACTTACTCTGAGAAGCAGCGTGGCTCAGTGGAAAGAGCCCGGTCAGAGGTCATGGGTTCTAATCCCGACTCCGCGCTGTGTGACTTTGGGCAAGTCACTTAACTTCTCTGTGCCTCAGTGACCTTATCTGTAAAATGGGGATTCAAACTGTGAGCCCCACGTGGGACAACCCGATCACCTTGTATCCCCCCAGAGCTTAGAACAGTGCTTTGCACATAGTAAGAGCTTAACAAATACCACCATTATTATTATTACTCTGTGCAGAGCTCTGTACTAATTGCTTGGAAAGTACAATTCGGCAACAAATAGAAACAATCCCTACGCAACAATGGGCTCACATTCCAGAAGTGGGGAGACAGAAAACATAAAGTAGACAGGTATCAATAGCATCAATCTAAATAAATAGAATTATAGATATATACTCATCATTAATAAAATAGAATAATACATATATACACAAGTGCTGTGGGGTGGAAAGGGGGTAGATCAGAGAGAGGGACCTGGAGAGATGGGAAAGGGAGGAGGAGCAGAGGATAAGGGGGGGCTCAGTCTGGGAGTCTGTAATGTTGACACCACTAAAACTCCACTGTACTTCCAGGGATGTTCTGTGGTCCAGCTAATATTGCATGGTGATTAGCCACGTCAAGCACTCCAAAGAATGAACTATGAAGGGCAGTAGTTGCTACTGCAGCCACTCAACTCTGCTGCTTGAAAAGGCCTCCTCCCTATCTCTCTCTCTCTTCCATTCTCTCTATTTCTCCTCTCCACCCTTATTCTCTCTCTTTCTCCCTCTCTTCCCCACCCCATCTCTCTATTTCTTCCTCTGTCTCTATCCCTGTCTCTCTCTCTCTGATAATTCATTTCATAGGTTAAATGAATATGCCGCAAAATTTTTCTAATACAATTACACTTCAAGTAGGAATAAAGTAGAAAGTATGTTTATTTTTATTTTTGCGGCAACCCCTATGTGTCATTATGGAAGAAACTAGCAAGAAAAATGTTGGAGTCTTTCAAAGGTTAAAGGGGAACAGGATAACAAAGCACATCGAGAAGATGACAAAATCAATATATGTGTTGATCTATTCCCTTTAACAACTAAATTTACAGGATGAGGAGCTGAATTTCAGCTATTTCATATGTCCCTAGTTATTATGGAGGGATAATATAGATTTCTGTAGGTTATGAGGTTTATCCAATGCATCTGAGTGCCTCATAAGTTTTAGCACCAGAAGCTTTAATGAGTTATGGTACAGATTCCATATAGAAGCTTCCCCAACTTGTAACTCAACATAAGCCATGGACAATTTCATTTATTTAATGTCTTTTTGGTACTACAACTTCTAATCTAGAATTTTTTTCATAAAAATCTTTTAGCCTTCCCTGCAGTATGTTGTAAACCAAAAGGTCCTAAGTTCTGAAATTAATATTCTTTGCCTTAACATCTAAAGAACAATCTTTTGGGGTGGCATACTAATACATCATGTCAATATGACATTTATATAATCAAGTTTACAGTTTTCTAGCAATATGGTTTATAATCTAAGCCTTTGACTTGTTTGAAATCACAGGTGTGTAGAATATAGTGGTCAGTTAAAATTACCTTTTGATAGTTTGTGGTGATCACGTGACTGCTCTAAACATTTTCCTGGAAGATGTTTTGCCTTTTCATTTGGTAGGAATATAGGGAAGTCGATATAAAACTCTATTAATCAAAAATGGCACAGGTTGGAGAATCTTCCAATTTTCATAGATTCTCTCTTCAGGTAAAAAGATAGATGTATAAATGTAAAATTCATCATTCAGAAGAGTAGAAAATTGCAGGTTCAGCCTTTACAGAAGTGGTAATAATATATTAAGTTTTAACTGGTTAAAAAAAAAGACGTTACAATCATGGCATTTGGAGATTTCAATGTTACACCTGGATTTCAGTTAGAGTTTGCGGTTTGATACTTTACAAAATATCACCCAGTTTGGGAGAGTGCAAAATAACATATTTGCTATGACATGGATGATATTATGGCAAAATTATAAAGTTATAAATTTAAATAAACATTTACTAAGATGAATTAACTTCTAGAGTAGCAGTTCCTGAAAGAGTTTTATTCTCCTTAATATATGTAATATATATAATAATATTATGTTATAAATAAGCAATAATCTATTTAGCATGAAAATAAAAAGTACTGTTGAAGAAATTACATTTTCATATAATACAGGCAGAAAATATTTACTTGATTTGTTAAAATAATCGAATTTATTTCCTTAAACACATAGGGATACACCTCAGAGAATCTGAAAATAGATGGCTTTACATATTTACATACATGCTCTCATTCTTTCTAAAAATATGAAATGTCGAAACTAAGGAACATAGTCTTCTATTTCTTATGTACTCATGGCTCATATAATCCAATTTTATATTGTGTGTTTCCAAAAGTATAGCTACAGGGTTTATAAGGTTTTACTGCGCTGATTTGCCATAAAATACGTGCAAAACTGATAAAACTGCATTGAAAGTCCAAAATGATATTTGTTATTCATCCAGGCTTTATACTGATAGAAAGACAGGGTCCTGCCTCTGCTTTCAGTTTGGACTAGAGCTTGATGGTAAATTAATGCTACTTTTAAAAATAAAGGGCTGCTGTTCTTGGTGTAGGCATTTTTTTCAGCAATCTATCTCAGAACAAACTGAGAGCAGTAGAATAATACCCTGGTCAGACTATTTTAAGTGGTTTTCCTTTTGAAATTTGTTCATATCCATATTTGAAACATATGAAAACATATTTTCCTTATATCTTACTGCAGGTGTGCTCTCCATCAGCCTTCTCACTTTACTCCCCTGCTTGCAACCCTCCTTCCAAGCTAATCTTCTCATTACACCTTCTCTCATCTTCCCCACCTCCTACCTACTAGATCTAACTGTTTGCAGGGCTTGAAACTTATTTTCCCCCAAATCTGGAAGACCCGCCACTTTCTCACATTCCAAATCCTCCTAAAATATCACCTCTTCCCACAAGATTTCCCCTTGCATACATGCTTAATGTATTTATTTCAGTATTACCACTCACATATGTGCATACTTAATATTTCTCTCTGTCTTTTCATTAGAGATTTGTCTTGTTGTTCCTTGTACTTTTCAGGTGGTTAGCATAGTGCATTTCAATCTGGAGGTGCTCAATAAACACTATTAATACTATTACTCAAAATTAATTTAATAAGAGGCTTTCATTGCTGCACCTGCTCTATGTCTCCTCTCGTACCTGGTCTAACTAGGTCCTCTCTCTACCCCACACTCCAAATGTTGCATCTGGAAAAATACCTGAGAATATTAAAAAATTCTGCACCAGATCAGAACACAGTACTATTACTACTACTAACAATAAAATAGTATTTCTTAAACAACTAGCTCATTTTTCTGTCTCCATCACTGGTAGTAAACATTTTTATTGTTTATAGACATCCTTTATGATATGTACTAATTGCTTACTACAGCACTGTGCATAGCATAAGCGCTCAGTAAATATGACTGACTGGCTGATATCTCAACTTCTGGATTGTTTCAACTGTCATCCTCTCTATCATTTCCAAGACCAATCTAAAGTGACAGTAGAAGGCCCCGAACACTGAACTGCCTAAATTTCACTACATGTCTGTCACTGAGCCCTACACTCTTTGCTCCCAGCTGGATGGTATTATGCACACATGACAAAAGGCAGGTTGGTGAAATCATTTTTTTATGGAAAACTAATTCTCATGAGGTCAACAATGGAAATGATATGGACACCATGAGTGGTGGGTTGTGGATTACAAATCAAGGCAGTTAAAAATAATCGTAACACTTACAATGAACTCTGCACTACTAGGAATCGAGTGGAAGTACAGCCCCCACTCAGATTCAGTCAGTTGTAATGGCTACTGTTTCTAGTGGGAAATTTGATGTAATGATTAAGAAACCTTCACATAGGGTGAGGTAGGGTGAGGTTGCCAGATTGGCATGAATGGTTGCTTAAAACCTGGGTCTTCGCCAGGAATCAGGGCCAGTCCTGAACATCTGTCTGTGTGACTAAACGTTCACTTCCTTGGCTAAGCTCTTCTTGTGTCACCTAAGCACATAAGTACTTAGATATTCACTTCTCCACCAGACCCACAGCGCTTACATGCATAACTGTCTGGAATTTGTTTTATCATTTATCTTCCCATCTAGTCTGTAAAGTTAATAATAATAATAATAATAATAGTGTTGGTATTTGTTAAGTGCTTACTATGTGCCGAGCACTGTTCTAAGCACTGGGGTAGACATAGGGGAATCAGGTTGTCCCACATGGGGCTCACAGTCTTAATCCCCATTTTACAGATGAGGGAACTGAGGCACAGAGAAGTTAAGTGACTTTCCCACAGTCACACAGCCGACAAGTGGCAGAGCTGGGATTCGAACTCATGAGCCCTGACTCCAAAGACCGTGCTCTTTCCACTGAGCCACGCTGCTTCTTTCTTGTGGGCAGGGATGGTATCTTCCTACTCTATTGTATTCTACTCTCCCATGTGCTTAGTACAATGGTCTGCAGATAGTAAGCTCACAATAAATATGACTGATTGATTGAGTAAACATTACCGTCAACCCTTGAGAAACCCTGACGAGAATTTGGAACAAGAATGTTGTTTGTTAAACTATTTCTCTACTGTTGTTACTAACAAATAGTGAATGGCACAGTTCATGTACTTTTATAGTTTGATTTCTTCATTTTACTTTTCTTTGCAGACAGCAGAGCTGTATCCTTTGTGCCTTCTAGAACATCAGATCACCTTTTCAAATTCAGGTTTCCTTGTCTTGTATTATAGGTAAACTATGAAGCATGGTGGAATAATGTTGTAAAATCTTAGATCTGGAAAGATCTTAGATCTTGTCTGTCCATCTCCCCCGATTAGACTGTAAGCCCATCAAAGGGCAGGGACTGTCTCTATCTGTTACCAATTTGTACATTCCAAGTGCTTAGTACAGTGCTCTGCACATAGTAAGTGTTCAATAAATACTATTGAATGAATGAATGAATGAATGAATGAAAGGACTTCAAGAGGTCATCTGGTCCAATTTCAGCCTTTAGACAGAGTAATCATCATCCTATATGTTCCATTTCAGGGTATATATTACCTTCCCTGTGAAAATCTCTTCCTTAAATTTCACTGAAAAATCTTCCCGCTTTCATTTAATGCCATTTCTCTTTTTTGATATTCAGTGAATGAGGGAAACAATCAGCATACTTCCCATAAAAACCTTCCATATTCCTGAAGACAGTTATTGCTATTCTGTAGCCTCCAGTTCTCTACAATAATCCCTTTTTTTGCTTAACATTTCCTTATAAAACCCATTTTCTATTCTCTTAAAATAATTTGTTGTTCTTCTCTGGGTCACTTCAGTTATCCATATCCTTTTGTTAATCCTTTTGTAGTGATCAAAATTGGATCCAATACTCTAATACTGCTTTAATACAGAGTATATATAGCTAAAGGTTCTTTGCAATTGTCCTATACTAGCTTTTAAAATAATGTCTCTGTATCATTGAATCATACTTAAGTTGTCAGCAACTAAGACCACTGGGTCTGTTTTCTGGTCAGTCTTTTCCAATCTTGCATTTATGTCCGTCATCTTAAGTAAATTTTACAAACTTTTCAGCATTACATCATAGATTTTCATACTAGTTTAGCAATCAATTGGTCTGTCATTTGAATTCTATTTTGTCCTTTAAATATCTATGTGAAATTAAATTAGATCCTATCTGCAAATATAACAAGAATTCTGAATTATTTTCCCAGGTCATCATTAATAGTATTGAATAAAATTAATCCCAAGGATATCTTCACCTGGCACAACTCCTTCTTTCTTACAGCTTTCTTCATTAATCTGGATGTCAACTTTTCAAGTCACCCTTTCAATGGTGGCACACTTTTTCCTCCACTCCATAGTTACATATTTTGGACACAAGACCTCATATGCCTATCTTACTTTGAATGAAAACCTTAGAAATTATATGTCTTCTTGTCTTCAGACTGAATCATAACAAAAAAACCTCAGTATCTAGTTCTGAAGTAATTTGAAATTATACAACTTTAGAATTATTTTAGGTGAGGGAAAGTTTTGTGTACTTTATTCAGCTGCACCTATCATTAAATTTCAGTAATGTATGAGATGGGAAGGTTCAATTTCCCTTGAAAGAACACATAGTCATTGTTGTTGTGAAGGTCAGGTGACAATTAAACTAAATATCTATAAATCTACACTCTATTGCACTGCTAAGTGATGTCTACTTTAAATTACTTCTAAATCTTTTTCCGCCTAACTTAGATCCAATATTTATTTTAACCTTGAGCTGCCTAAGACCTTTAATAGGAAGCTTCAAAGTCTTTTAAAAATCATATCCCTTTTAAATCTTATTCAGATGCAAGTGCCTAGGAAGCTCAAGCAGTGTATGTTGTCCTTATTGAAGTTTTTAATGCCTTAGATATTCAAATCAGCTCTCTATAGTCCATTTGTTATGCAAATCTAAAAACTTTATATACTGCATGGTTTATCTGCATTAATACAGCTTTCCATAAAAGACAGGTCTTACCAGATCAGACATGTACTCTAAAGGTGCACATTTTTGGAGGCTTGAATGTCCATAAAAAAAATAAAAAAAAGTGTGTATTGCTTTACTCTAATCAGACTCATTTTTATGTGGTTGTTGAAAGCCCTTTTACATTCCATTCTGTATCTGGAGAACTGTGTATAAAACTGATTCAGAAAAAAAGCAAAGTGAAGACACCTGCTGGCTTATAGCACAAATACTAAAATGTCTTAGAGCCTGCTGAAAGGAGAATTGGAACAATATGTCATTACTGAAGGCTCACTTGCAAGTTCTAATGTATTATAATGAAAACAGTATGACAAAACTAATGAGACAGTGAAGATTTGGGTAATTGTTCCTACAATGTATGGTAACTTTTTCAGCCGTTATTGGCAAACATAAAACCTAATGAGATTTTATTAATTTAAATGCAGTACATCTGCAAAACATTTTCTTAGTTGCATTCTCCTCTGATAGTCTTCCTTTCCACATGGACTTGATCCTTTTAAGTTAATTGTTTGGTATAGTAGAGTTTTCAAGCAAACACTTGCCATAAATATGAGCCAAACTAGTTTTCCAAACATTTTTGGATTCATTCTCCTCACAAAAAGCACTATCTCATCAAGACATCACTGAACAGTAATATCTATATGTTAAAATAAAACTTGGGGTTTGTTTACTTGAGTATAATTATTCATTTGAGGAATTCAGCAGCCAACGGCAGGTCAGCCTGGCTTAAAAGATAAATAGGCTAAGAGTCTTAGTGCAAAGGCTTTGGAAAATCATGACACCAAGAGGGAGAAACAAAAACAGTGTTACATTCACTGGGTAACAAATTGAGTAATAGAAAAAGACAATCTCTGTCCACATAGGATGTCATTATTCTTGCTAGCCTGACATATTTCCTGATAAAATCCTGCTTTTGCTGCTATCATATTTAAACGTGAAAGACAGTTTCTTGTCTCTTAGAGACAATTCTTTTATTCACATCTGTTTATTGTTTACTAAATATATGCACAGGCCATTTAATACAACTCTTTGTTTTGCTTGCAAAAGCAAATGCTCCTAACTACTATAGACTTTTCTGGAATCTTGGTTTTTAGCCATTGTAAAGGTGAAGGGGATGCTAATTCATTTTAGTTGAGGTTCAGTTTCAGCTTAATGTACCTCATTTCTGTGTCTTTATCTGGTTACAATGTTATAAAAAGATCATAGGCAAAACCTTTACCTTGCAGTTGGGATAAAATAACATTTTTGAGTTGAGATATCACTGACACATTGCCAACTCATGACTCAAAAAGCAATAGAGCTGTCATAGGTTTCAAAAATTATATTGTTGCTCCTAGGATAAAACTGGCAAGTGTTCTTATTCACATCCTCTTAGAATTCTGCAGGTCAATTTAGATTGATACTATAGCTAATTGTAGTTGAAAAATGTTGATGTATTCCATTTCCTAGGTCATCGCTATCACATTTTCTTACATTTGACCAGTAAAATCTCAATGAAGATATTTTTAATTGCCTGTTATTTACTAGAAGATGTTTGTAAAATGTAAACCATATACTGTGCATTCTGTATGCACATTTGTAGAATAAATGCACTGAAACATTCATGAAGTATTCTTTGAACCCATTAATAGAAAGAGATGGGTTACAAAGGGTGGCAGGAAGTTTGAAGAGTGAGTTACATGCCTGGGTCAGCTAGTGGGGGCAAGGAAATGGAGAAGTAAGGACGGAGAAGCATAGTTTTCAGGCAGAGGAGAAGGCAAAGTTAAAGCAGGGGAGGATGAATTTGAAATGAATGAGGTGAGCTGCATACCCGGATTTCCGTCAGCAGTGCTCCACAGCTCGAGCACAGAAATGGAGTACAGTGGAGATGATCCAGGGTTTGGGGTGAGTGGTATGAGATTGATGGAGGGACCGGGGATGAGATAATTAAGTTCAGTGGAGAGAGTGGTATTGAGGGTATCGATTTGATTGGGTATGGAGGCATGATGGATAATGTAAAATTGGAGAGGGAATCAAAAAATCAGAGGCCTATGAAGAGAATGGATGTGTGTGAGAGAGAAGGCAGGTCAGGAGGTGGTGGTATGAGAGTACAAATTGTTCAGTGATTAGAGAAGGGTGTGTTTCCAAGTTGGTGAGTGGGTAAAATAGAGTAGCAGAAGGTCAATGGAGTTGAAAAGTGAGAGGAAGTGAACAGTGGAAGCATCATCAGTGACTTCCATATGGATATTGGCCTTCAATAAGAATGAATATAGGGATGAAGAAAAAGAGAAGGAATGTGAGGAAGGGATCAAAATGATGCAGAAACATTCCTACATGGGCTCAGAGATGATTTTCTCTTTCAGTGTTCTATTCTTTGAGTTAAATGACAACTATATATACACTCACTAATAATAACGGTGATGATGATAATGATTCACATATGACTACTCTTAGGTTTTTTTTGAAAATTGAGAGCACTTAATATTTAATAGAACAAATTTATTCAGTACTTCCAAATGATCCATCTAAACAACATGTTTATCATGATTAATTTTTTATCAATTCATAAATAAATATAAAAATGTTTCTTAAGCACTATGTGCCAAAGATTCAATTTTTACTGGTATAGATAACATGATACTCAGATCAGGCACATTTTCTGCCCCACAATGAAATTATGGCCCAAGAGGGAGGGAGAGCAATTATTTCATACCATTTTACATATTAGAAAACTGATGCACAGAAAAGTTAAGAGTTTGCCTAGAGTCAACCAGTAGGCAAGGGTAGAGCTGGGATTTTAGGTCCTGGTATTCTGACTCCATCCTGTGATCTTTTTTCTAGGCCTTACCTCATAACATAGGAAGGACTTGAATTCTGAAGTTTGGATATTATTGGGCCAGTAGAAGATTTAATTGAACAAATCATGTTTTTTAGCAGGTATTTTCAAATTAAATTGGGCTTACTTAAAGTCTTACTTACTTAAAGACTGAGGGATGAAATTGGAGATGGAACCCTGGTTCCAGCCACAGAAATGGATGCTAATAAAGATAATGTTTTGTTTTAAATGTTTTCTCCAGTTCTGGCCAGGTGCTTAATTTATAAAATTGAAACCAACAGGCATGATCTTCCAAAAATCACCCCTACTCCTCTCCAGTCCCCCACCCACTTCAATTCTTGCAAAATTTCCAGAAGTATCTCAAGAAGAGATCTCTCATCTGCTCTTAAATCTAATCCTTTCATCTCCCCCTGACTCTATCCCTTAATACCGTATTAAAACATTTGATTCCTCACTTCTACCCTCCTTGACCATCATCTTCAACCATTTAGTTTCCGGTGACTTCTTCCCCACTATTTTCAAGCAGGTTTGTGTATCTTCTATCCTAAAAAGAAATGATAATAATGATAATAATTTGCTATTTAAGCATTTACTACGTGCCAAGCACTCTTCTAAGCACTGGGTAGATACAAGGCAATCAGGTTGTCCCAAGTGGGGATCTCAGTTTTAATCTCCATTTTCCAGATGTCGTAACTGAGGCACAGAGAAGTTAAGCAGCTTGCCCAAAGTCACACAGCTGACAAGTCACAGAGCTGGTATTGGAAATCACAACCTGTGAGTCCCAAGCCTGGGCTCCTTCCATTGTGCCACGCTGCTCCGTGGCCATCTATCTGGTTTCCTGGAGAGTTAACACTCTGCCTCCTTCCTCCCTTTCTTTTCTGAACTACTTGAGAGAGTTACCTACACCCACAATCTCCACCTCTTTCTTCCAATTCATTCCTTGGTCCCTCCAATCTGGTTTCTTCCCTCTTCACTCCATGGAAACAGCTCTCTCCAAGGTCATCAATGACACTGTTCTCACCAAATCTCCATTCTCCATGAAACAACCTTGGTGGGGTTTCTCAAAGGTCAATGCTGGGTCTATCAACAGACACACCCTTGGAGAACTCATTCATTCCTAGGGCTTCAATTATCATCTCTTTGTGGATTATCCTCAAATATACCTCTCTAGCCCTGACCTCTCCTTCTCTGCAGTCTCACATTTCTTCCAGCCTTCAGGCCATTTCCACCTGAATGTCTCATTGAAACCTCAAACAGAGCATGACCAAAACAGGAACTTTCATCTTCCCACCCAACTCCTATCCTACCTCTTTGTTTCCCAACACTGTAGAATATACAACTGTACTCCATATCTTACAATTCCATAATTTTGGTATTTTTATCCACTCATCTTCCTAATTTCTTAATACATTCTGAGATTTCATCTATACTAGGAAAATTATCCAGAGCATTAAGATAATTGATTGTTATTTGATGTACAACTTCAATCATCACTATCATCGCCATTATCAATGGTATTTATTGAGTGCTTACTATCTGCAGAGCACTGTACTAAGCTCTTGAGAGAGTACATTACAACAGAGTTGCCAAATACGTTCACTGTCCACAATGAGCTCACAGTTTAGAGGGGGTGATAGACACTAATTAAAAAAAGTAATTTAAAAGTTATAACAAATAACATAACATGATTCTAACAATTTAAAGATATTCAATTTAAAGGTTTATATATATATAAAACTTATTTGATAGGGATAGGAACTAATTTCATTTCAGTCAATCAGTCCATCATATTTACTGAACATTTTGGGGGCAGAGCACCGTATAAGCACTTAGGAGAATACAATATAATAGAATTGGTAAACACATTCCCTGCCCATTACAAGCTTACAGTCTAGAGAGGGAGGTAGACATTAATACAAATACACAAATTACTGATATAATAATAATAATAATGAATAATAATTATGGTACTGCTTAAGTGCTTACTATAAGTCAAGTACCAGCTCTGCCACTTGTCGGCTGTGTGACTGTGGGCGAGTCACTTAACTTCTCTGTGCCTCAGTTCCCTCATCTGTAAAATGGGGATTAAGACTGTGAGCCCCACGTGGGACAACCTGATTCCCCTTTATCTACCCCAGCGCTTAGAACAGTGCTCGGCACATAGTAAGTGCTTAACAAATACCAACATTATTATTATTATTAAGTACTATTCTAAGCACTGGGGTAGATACAAGGTAATCAGGGTGTCCCACATGGGGCTCACAGTCAATCCTTATTTTACAGATGAGGTAACTGAGGCACAGAGAAGTAAAGTGACTTGCCCAAGGTCACACAGCAGATGAGTGGCAGAGCAGAGATTAGAACCCAGGACCTGTGACTCCCAAATCTGTGCTCAATCCACTAGGCCAGGCTGGTGCTGTGGGACTGAGGGAGGGGTGAATAAACAGTGCAAATCCAAGAGTAAGGGTGACAAAGAGGAAGTGGGAGGACAGGACATGAAGGCCTAGGCATGGGAGAAGGTGTGCCTTCAATAAGGCTTTAGTAGCAAATCACAGATGGAGTTAAGGTAGGAGTAGGCAAGGAGGTTGAGTGCTTTAAAGCTGATGGTAAAAAGTTTCTGTTTCATGTGAAAGTTGATGGGCAACCACTGGAAGCTCTTCAGGAGTGGATATATATGTACTGAACGTCTTTATAAAAAAAAAACCACACAGCAGACTGAAGTATGGACTGGAGTGGTGAGAGATGGGAGGCAGGGAGGTCATCTAGGAGGCTGATAAAGTATTCAATGTGGGGATAAGTACTTGGGTTAATGTGGTAGCAGTTTGGATGGATAGGAAAGACATATTTTAGAGATGCTGTAATGGTTGAACTGACAGAATTTGGTGACAGACTTAATATATGGGTTGAATGAGACAGATGAGATTAAGATAACACCAAGAAAAGTTAGAGGAAGATAAGAAGTTCTGTTTTGGGCTTGTCACGTTAGAGTTGTCAGTGGGATATCCAAATTAAGATGTCATGAAGGCAGAAGGAAAATGCAGGACTGCAAAGAAGGAGAGAGGTTAGGGCTGGAGATGTAGATTTGGAAATCATCCACATAAAGATGGTAGTTGAAATCATGGGAGTGAATGAGTCTCCAAGGTTGTGGGTTTAGACAGAGAATAGAAGGGGAACCAGAATGGAGCCTTGAGGGACTCCCTCATTTATGGGATGGGAGGCAAAGGAGGAGTCTATAAAAAGAGAGTGGGATTGAGTGACCACAGAGATAGGAGAAGAAACAGGAGAGGATAGTGTCAGTAAAGCTAAGATTGGCTTATGTTCTCAGGAAAAGGGGATGGTCAACAGTGTCAAAGGCTGTCGAGAGGTTGAGGAGAATTAGGATGGAATAGAAGCCATTGAATCTGGCAAGAAGGAGCTCATCGGTTACATTTAAGGTTTGTGTGGAATGAAGGAGCAGAATCTCGATTGAAGGAGATCAAGGAGAGAATTGGAGGAGAGGAACTGGAGACAGTGGGTGTAGAGAATTTATTCAAGGAGTTTGGAGTGGACTTGTATGAGGGAGATGGGGTGATAACTGGAGGGAGGCATGGGGATCAAATGGAGGGATTTTTTTAGGATGGGGAGAGATTCAACTTTCTAGATTTACCCAGGGGATGAGAAACTGCAGGAAATTAAATCATATTAGACCAATCAGTTTGTCTTCCATATTTTGGTTGTATGCAAAGCTACATAAAATAACATGCATTTTTGCTATATTGAAGCCTCAATTTTTTCTGATGAGCACCAACACTCTTCCCATTTTACAATGAAGTCAATTTTCCTTTTGCATTATATAGATTTGAGGTGTCCTGAAGGAATATGCCTGATGGAAGACATTTTCTAATCTGTGTATTCTTCCTCTGTCTTGTGAGAATTCACCTTCTCCCACTTCACATCATTAAAGAGAAGGGAAGGAGTTGGTCTCCTTCTTGTCCCCTAATGCCACTTTTGCACTATCCCGCCCTCTCCCGCTTTTGCTTTATTTTCCTTTAAAGTATACCGTTACCCTCTATCACCTACTTCAATTACTGGCTGCCTTCACCTATGGACATCAATCAGTTAACCAATAGTATTTATTGAGCACTTAACTATATACACACTACAACGTTGGTAGAAACGTTTCCTACCCACAGTCACCTTACAATCTAGAGGGGCTTACAGGCTAGAAGTGACTTCCAGCCTAGGCAACTTTTCCTTCTCTCCTTCCCTGCCTCTATTTTGATCTGTATGCACTTCAATCTCCATGCAGATATTCCTGATGGCCTGCTGCCTCTCACTCCTCAAATTATATGATAGCCTAGCTATCTTCCCTTACTTTCTCACCAAGTTGGACACATGTTAGATCTCATCATCACTAATCATTATACAATCTCTATTCTCACCAACTCTGAAATTTCCCTCTTTGTCCTGACCAAACTTTTCTTTCACATATCTCCTCTCAATAAAACTATGCTCCCCTGACACAGAGACCTATGATCTCTTTAGTACCTCCATTTATGCAGACCATAATGCCTCATTTTGAATCCTTGCACAATCTTCACTTTTGATGCATAAATTCTCAACTTCAACTCGATCCACTGCATCTAACTCAAACACAGATGACCTGCTTTCTCATCAACTCTCTCCACAGTCCTGTATCGCTTCCATCATAACTTTCTCCTCACCGGCTAGCGAAATTCAGGCATTAACCTGACCTTGGTCATTTGAAGTTCACCTTTACCTGCTGTAACTCTGCCCTCTTCTTTACTAATCAACACTACTTCTTCCAATTATTAACTCCCTTGTCCTTTGCCCTCCATAAGTATTCCAGATCCCTAACTTCCTCCTGAAACCTCCAAACTTCCACACTGATAGAATCAAAACTATCATGGATGACCTTTCCAAAATCTAACAGCACTATTAATTCATCTGCCCATATCTGATTGTAATTATACCCACTGTGATGCAAAATTAGTCTTTTCATTCCTGAGGGGAATAGATACCCAGAGCAAAAAATGTACATGTGCTTACATGAGTATGTGTGTGTTTGTGTGTGTACCCTTGTTGGAGTAAATTATAACAAACTTTGACCAAAGATTTTCACTGTGCTTCCACAGCTCTGGCCTATTTAATAATAATAATAATAATAATAATGTTGGTATTTGTTAAGCGCTTACTATGTGCAGAGCACTGTTCTAAGCACTGGGGTAAACACAGGGGAATCAGGTTGTCCCACGCAGGGCTCACAGTCTTAATCCCCATTTTACAGATGAGGGAACTGAGGCACAGAGAAGTTAAGTGACTTGCCCACAGTCACACAGCTGACAAGTAGCAGAGCTGGGATTCGAACTCATGAGCCCTGACTCCAAAGTCCATGCTCTTTCCACTGCGCCACGCTGCTTCTCTTGAAGCACTTCGAACTTCAATCTCGCCCCTTCCTTATACTTCTCAGAATTATCCTTTCCACTGAATTTAATAATGTTCTGGACCACATGACTTCACCATAGGCTAAATTACATTGCACAATGTTAATAATTAATGCACATTTTTAATTATGTAAAATATACTTTCTGCCTGTGATAAGAATCCATTAAATTAGAGTGTGTGGTTGAAAAAATATGGTCCTGTCCACATTGGGGTCCCCAAAAGATTGTCATTTTTGGGGTTGTTGTGCTTAATGATTGCAGTGTTTGGTGTTTGGACTAAGAGTATCTTAGGTAAAGTGGTGTCTAATAGAATGGCAGTGATACACTAGTTCAATCTTGTAGGTTCTATATATGACCATCCAGTTTCTAGTAGGAAAGTATATTGACTGATATAACATAGTTTGTCTTCGATATATGACTAGTATTTTTAAAAGTCTAGGATCTGGTAATACTTATTACCATAACCTTTATTGGAAAGCAATATTATTTTATGTTTTAGAAAAATGACCTTCCTAAATCAATAACAGATGACCACATGGTCCAATCACAACTTCAGAAAGTGAAACTAAATTTTCTGTCCATTTACTATGAAATGTCATTCTAATGCACATGGTGTTTTTATAGTACTTGAATAATGTGTAATAAATTCATAGATTAAATACCACTCTAACAGAGAATAATCAATCAAAAATGACAGCTGATTGATTTCTTTTGTAAATGAGAATATACGTATTGTTTAATTGATTTCAATTCTCTCCAAAAGGTGATTTGAAAGTCATATTTTTAAATGCAATGCTGCTGCTGTTTTTAGTGGGATTTTCTTCCAGACATGCAAAAATGTGACTTTTAGCAGTACTCATATCATTTTTTTTCTCCCAAGCTCAGAAAATGTACAGCTCATTGAAAATTCCTGATATCAAGTGTAAGAAGACATTTTTAGATGCTTGTGGTTGGATTTCATTCTAATCTTTAGGAATATTTTTCACCTAGTTACAATTCTGAACTTCAGTCAAAATATTTATTTTGAATGAATTGCCAAATTCCTGCTGTATCATGAAGAAAAACGAGGTGAAAATCTCCCATGAGCCCTATGATTGCAGAACTTGTGTACCATAACAGAGATGAAACAGATGGTTGCACAATTCAGAAGCATTTTAAAATAAACATTAATATAAGTTGAAATAAAATTCTTATTAGGAATGCAGTTTTAATCATGTTAACTGTTGTTGACATTGCTACTTAAAACTGCTTCATAGATCTTAGAAAGAGGAAAAACCCAATTAATGCAGAATGTGATGAATGTGTGGTATTAACTGTATTATTTACAGTAAATAGTCATCTGAAAAAATGAATATTTTGGTTTCGTGAGCTATAGTCTATAAATATTTTTAATTGCTTTCATGATAGTTTCTGTCTGTATACTATTAATGTTTAAGTTTTTTTTGTTCTAAAATATGTTTGTAGGTTTAGACAGTATACTAGGCCATAAATAGCTACTTTCAGGAATGTCTTATTCTGTGGCTCTCAAATCCTAAATGTTCAATTAGACATTTAAAAACAGAGGTCAATGAAGCTAAATGTATCAACCTGAAGTTTGCATTCTGTTTATTTCCAGCAATATCATTTACAAAGGAGACATGTTGCCTTGAAAATATTACCATAAAGTCACATTCATTCATCCATTCAATTGTATTTATTGAGGGCTTTACTAAGGGCTTGAGAAAGTACAATGCACTTAATATACACAATCCCTCCTTGTCTCAAGGAACTAACAATCTAGTAGAGCAGTTACCCATTATAATAGTTCAAACCTGACCTCTTGATTCCATAAGGAGAAAATTAGTCATTCATTACAAATAGCCATAAACAAATAGTTACTAGTTACCAACACCATATATTACTCATATAATAAGTAAATCAGATAACTGAAGAAAAAATGTCCATAGAATTGTGTTATACTGTTGAATTTTAAGAAATTCATATAAAAATATCAAATGTGAGTGCAATATGGTCACATTTTCATAAATTAAATAGCATGAAGATTTATTTTGGTGGCATTTATTTTAATTTTTCTTTCCACTTGTGGAAGTTTTTTTCTGGTTTACTACAGTGCACATTTTGCAGCTGACCATCCATGTTAGAGTGCACATATCTTAAATTATAACAACTAGGCTACATAGGATAGTTATTGTGAAGCTTATGTTGCAGATATATAAAACTATAGAAACAAGTTGTCAGGTTATAGGAATCACTATATCTTAAATGAGTAAAATCACCATATCTCTCATATCCTATCTACTATTTTTCTACTACCTTGATAATTAAGCTTGGGGAATGAACTTCAATTTATGACCCATTACCAACATAAGATACATCATCACTTTTTCCAAAGTATTAGCTTGAATATGGAGCCTCTACAAAAATGTCATATTTTGTCAGCAATTTTTAAAAGTATAAATTAATTTATGATATTAAATTCATTTTAAAATACATATTTTTACCTAAATCCATAAATAATTTGCCTGCTATAGTTAATAATTTGCCTAGAGCATAATACAACTTCATATCAAATAACTTCAACTGTGAAAGGAAAAAAAAAATTGGATCCTGGCTAGCAACCCCTAACCCTTTATTTCCTTTTGGAGTGCATGTGGCACAGGACAGTTCCTTGATTGATTCAAATCAGTAAAATTGCTTCAGTCTTAAAAACGATGTGAATCTAACACCCTTTTCAAGTTCATATAGTGTCGCGACAGGAACACCATCAGAATCGACTATAGAATGAAAGTGGGGCTGCCCAAACTTCTCACACAGTAATTGTTCCTTCCTGCACATTCTCAATTCTAAAATCTTCATCAGTCACTGGTGTTTGCATGCAGAGCACTGTCCTAAGAACTTGGGAAAGTACTGTTGAATTAGTAGCCATCATCCCCGTCTTCATGGAGTTTGCAATCTAGGAGGGAGAGAGACTCTGAAAACAATGTACAGATTGGACATGAAAGAAAAAGGTACATGAGCTAAAGTTTAGGTAATAGGCATTTATGGAATATTCATTCATTCACTCAGTCATATTATTGAGCACTTACTGTGCACAAAGCATTGTACTAAGCCCTCAGGAGAGTACAATATAATAACAAACAGACACATTTCTGCCCACAATGAGCTCACACACAGTCTAGAGGAGGAGGCAGACATTAATATAAATAATCTACAAATATATACAGATATATTCATATGTGTTGTGGGGATGGGAGGGAGGATAAATGAAGGAGCAAGTAAGAACAATGCAGAAGGGAGTGGGAGAAGAGAGGAGGGCTTACTTGGGAAGGCTTCTGGGAGGAAATGTGCCTTCAATGAGGTTTTGAAGTGTGAGAGAGCAATTGCCTCTCTGATATGAGGAGGAAAGGCATTTCAGGCCAGAGGTAGATTGTAGGCTAGAGGTTGGTGGTGAGATAGACCAGATTGAGGTACAGTGAGAAGGTTGGCATTAAAGGACTGAAGTGGGTGGGTTGATTTGTAGGAGAGTAGTAAGGTGAAGTAGGGAGCGAAGTGATTAAGTGGTTTAAAGCCAATCGTGAAGGGTTTTTGTTTGATGGGGAGGTGGATGGGCAACCACATGAGTTTCTTGTGGAGTAGAGAAACGTGGTCTGAACGTTTTTGAAGGAAAATGATTTGGGCAGCAGAATGGAGTATGGACTGGATTTGGGGGAGACAGCAGGCAGGGAGGTCAACAAAGAGGCTAATACAATAATCAAGACATCTTAAGATAAGTGCTAGCATTAATGTGGTAACAGTTTGGACAGAGAGGAATGTGTGGATTTTGGCCATGTTGTGAAGGTAGAACTGACAGGATTTACTGATGGGTGGAACAAGAGAACAAGTCAAGGATAAGGCCAAGTTATAGGCTTGTGAGACAGGGTCTGTCAACAGTGATGGGAAAGTGAGAGGGAGGGCAGGGTGGGGGTGGGAAGATAAGAAATTCAGTTTTAGCCATATTAGGTTTGCGGTGGTGGGACGATATCCAAGAAGATGTCCTCACTATAGAGAAGCAGCATGGATTAGTGGAAAGAACATGGGCATGGGAGTCAGAGGATGTGGCTTCTAATCCCAGCTCCACCAGTTATTTGCTGTGTGACTTTGGGCAAACAACTTAACTTCTCTGTGCCTCAGTTACCTCATCTGTAAAATGTGGATTAAGACTGTCACCCCATGTGGGACAACCTGATTACCTTGTATCTGCCCCAGCATTTAGAGCAGTGCTTGGCACATAGCACTTAAATACCATAATTATTAGTTTTATTAAGTAGAGATGTCTTGAAGGCAGGAGGAAATGTGAGACTGAAGAAAGGGAGAGAAATTAGGGCTGGAGATGTAGATCTGGGTAACATCTGCATAGAGGTGATAGTTGAAGCCAAGTGGGAGAATGAGTTTTCCAAGAGAGTGCGTGTAGATGGAGACAGGGCACCCAGAACTGAACCTTGAGGGACACCCACAGTTAGGTAGGCAGAGGAGAAGCCCACAAAAGATACTGAGATTGAATGGCCAGAGACATAGGAGGAGAACCAGGAGAGGTGAGTATCAGTGAAGCCAAGGTTGGATAATTATTTATTCAATCATTCAATCATATTTGAGTGTTTAATGTGTGCAGAGACTGTACTAAGCACTTGGAAAGTAAAATTCAGCATTAGAGACAATACCTGTCCACAATGAGCTTACAGTCTGGGGGGGGGGGCAGAAATCAAAGAGACATCAATAGAATTATATATACACATCAAAACAAGTAGTCATCAATATAAATAAAAAGAATTATAGATATGTACATATATACACAAGTGCTGTGGGGCAGGGAGGGGGGTAGAGTAAAGGGGGCAAGTTGGGGAAAGGGGGAGGGGAAGGAGATCTGAGGAAAAGGGGGCTTAGTCTGGAAAGACCTCTTGGAGGAGATACACCTTCAGTAGGGCTTTGAAGGGGTGGGGGAAGTGTGATTGGAAGATTTGAGGAGGGAAGACATTCCAGGGCAGAGGTAGGACATGGGCCAGGGATCACTGTGGGGACAGGCAAGTCTGAGGCACAGTGGGAAGGTTAGCACCAGAGGAGCAGTCTGTGTGGGCTGGGATGTAGAAAGAGAGAAGGGAGGTGAGGTAGGAGGGAGTAAGGTGATGGAAATCTTTGAAGCCAATAACGAGAGTTTTCGCTTGATACGGAGGTTAATAGGCAACTACTTGAGTTTTTTGAGGAGGGGGTGACATGCCCAGAACATTTCTGTAGAAAGATAATCCAGGCAGCAGAGTGGGGAGAGACAGGAGTTTGAGAGGTCAGAAACGATGCTGATGCAGTAATCCAGTCAGGTTAGGATGAGTGATTATACTAATATGGTAGTGGTTTGGATGGAGAGGAAAGCGCAGCTCTTGGCTATGTTGTGAAGGTGAGACCGGGAGTCTTTGGTAACAGATTGGATATGTGGGGTGAATGAGAGAGCAGAGTCAAGGATGACACCAAGATTGCAGGCTTGTGAGACGGGAAGGATGTTAGTGCTGTCCACAGTAATGGAAAGACAGGGAGAGGACAGGGTTTGGGAAGGAAAATAATGAGCTCTGTCTTGGACATGTTGAGTTTTAGGTGGTGGGAAGCCATCCAAGTAGAGAGGTCCCGAAGGCAGAAGAAGACGCAAGTCTCGAGGAAGGGAGAGAGAACATGGGAGGAGATATAGATTTGGGTATCATCTGCTTAGAGATGATAGTTGAAGCCGTGGAAGCAAATGAGTTCACCAAGGGAGTTCCAGGAGAATGGAGTTGTCCTCAGTGTCAAATGCAGCTGGTGGTGGAGTGGTTAGGATGAGTAGAGGGCAGTGAATTGGATGGAGTACAGGCCACTGGATTTGGTGAGAAGGAGATCATTGCCAATCTTTGAGAGGGTGGTTTCTGTGGAGTGAAGATGACAGAAACCAGATTGGAGGGGATCAAGAAGAGAATGGGAAGAGAGGAACTTGAGGCAATGGGTGTAGACAGCTTGCTCAGGGATTTTGGAGAGGAATGGTAGAACGGAGATGGGGCAAAAACTGGAGGGAGTTGTGGGGTCAAGGGAGGTTTGTTGGTTTTTTGTTTGTTTGTTTTTTTTTTTTTTTGGTTAGGGGAGATATGGGCATGTTTAAAAGCAGTGAACAGTTGAAGATGGCAGTTAGGTAAGGAAGAAGGGAGGAGGCAAGTGTTTTGATGAGGTTCAAAGGAATAGGGCTAGATGCACAGGTGGAGGGTGTGGATTATGAGAAGGCAGGAGATTTCCTCTTGAGATAGTGCTGGAAAAGATGGGCGAGTTGAAGAAGGGGAAGGAGAGGGGTTGAAGGGGAGAGGGGCAGTGGAGATTTTCAGAAGATCATGCTTGATAGTGTTAATTTTGCTTATGAACTAAATGGCCAGGTCACTAGGGCAAGGAATGGGGCAGGTGGGGGTCAGGGGTCCTGAGGCAGGAGTTGAATGTCTGGAACAACTGGAGAGGGCAATGGACAAAGGTGTCAATAAGGGTGAAGAAATAGTTTTGCTTGGCAGAGCATAGGGCAGTTAGAGCATTCAAGGATAAACTTGAAGTGGATGAAATCGACCTGATATCAAGATTTCCACTAGCAATGCTCTGTGGCTCATGCAAAGGAGTTAAAGACATGGGATGTAGAGGTGATCCAAGGCTGTGGGTTAATGGTACAAGAACAATGAAGGAATAGGGGAGCAAGTGATTTGAATTCAGTTGAGCGGACGGTGTTGAGAGAGTCAATCTGATGGTCAAGGGAAGGTAGTTTGGGCATGGAGGCTAAATGGCCATGATAAGTTGATAAAATTGGATGGGGTCAAAAGATCGGAGGTTCTCCGTGGGGGAACCGTGCAGATTTATGGGGAGGAGGTGTGTGGGAGAGAAGATAGCCTTGCAGGTTGTGATTAGATTAGAGGGATTTCAGAGTTGGTGAGGGTAGAGATTGTGCAGTGCCTACAGATGATATGATCTAGCCTGTGTCCAAGCTGGTAAGTGGGATAGCTGGAGGTCGGTGGAGTTGAGGAGTGTTTGAAGGTGGGAAGTGGAAGGATCATCAGGAATATCTCAGGGGATATTGAAGTTCCTAAGATCAATGTAGGCAAGAAGAAAGAGAAAAGGAATGCAAAAAATAGATCAAAATGGTTGAAGAAGTTGGAGGTGGGACCTGGGGGATGGGATATGACAGCTACTAGGATCTGGAGGGGGTAGTAAAGACTAATGATATGGGTTTATAAAAAGGGGAAAGAAAGGGATGGGGGAGGTGGAATGGTGTGAAAGCAGCATGAGGGCACAAGAAGGAAGCCAACACTGGTCCTTTCCCGGTAAGTCTGGCAAGTGGGAGATGAGGCCTCTCTGGAGCATGTCCATCCTGGAAGAGCCAGTTGCAGGGATGGTGAAGAGGAGGAGTAACCGGGGCAGGATCAGGTCATTAATGAAGGGAAGCTTCCCCATGATGGAGCTGGGGTTCCATAGGCCACACTTGGCTGAATCTGTGGGGAGAGTTCGTGGTGTGGGTCAGGATGACAGGTATTAAGGGGTTGAATGGGGATGAGCTGGCTAAGTGCTAAAGGAGGTTGAGAGTATACAACTCCTTGGGTGGCAAAACCACCTCCTTTCTTCGGCAAGTTATAACATTTTTAGTTAATCCAAGCACTAAATCTAGTCCTAATCTCCAAATCTCCTTTAATGACAATAAATTATGTAATTATGTTCTAATGCTTAACATGCCAGTGCATTTCAAAAACTCATGATTGGAGTATTTTTCCAATGTATGAAAGTATATTTCTTCTATGTATTTCTGTAATTACTGTTTAATTTTTAATTTGTTGTACATCTGGTGTGGTTTAAAGGTTACCTTATGTCTACAAAGATTCTACTTCCATTCTACTTGGCTTTTGCTTTATATTCTAATTCAATTATGTTCAATAATTTTTATATTTCTTCCTATTTCCAGTTTTGAAAATATGTGGCTAACTTCATTCTTCCCCATTGTAATTGCTTATAAATTATTTCTTTTGGGTTATATTTTTATTCAATTATACACGCTTTTTGGTTCCAAATTCCTTTACCTATAACAACTAATGCAAACCATGTATAGTCACTATAGCTCTATTATACAAATATGGGGAATCACTTGGGTAATTATTCCTTCCACATGTTTTTGCAATTTAATACTATTACCCTTGTCTTTGTATTGCCTTGTTAAATGAGGGGGTGGGTGAAGTTCCATCTTCTATCAGATTAATAACTTGTCATAAATCATTGTAGCATCTCATTTTTTTTTTGACAAATACTGATCCTGAAATCTCTCTATTACCAAATTTAGGTGGGTGACAACATGATGGTTTTTCCTGTTTTTCCATCCTGTCATCCACATCCCCCAGATGCCAATCTCCTTCCCCAGTAACTCTCATTCATTTATTCATTCATATTTATCAAAAACTTACTGTGTGCAGAGCACTGTACTTATCACTTGGGATACAATACAGTTGATAGACATTTTCACAGTGCACTTACAGTCAATAACCATAATGTCTCGCTCTAAAACCCTTAGTCTTCTCCATCCTCAACAGGGTAAATCACTAATACTCCTCTTTTTCCCCCTTTCAGTCCATTGTCCATTCTTGGATCTGCCCCACATATCTTTCTAATCCACTTTGACCCACCATACCCATTTCACCCCTTACCCACTAAATGCATTACTTAAAAACTATGCCTCTGGTCCCTCCAAAACCACTGAGTCAGGGTAGCAGAGGACATAGCATACAAGGAGGCTTGGGAATGGAGCATTGCTGTCTAAGTCCAGTTCCCACTTCCCCAAGGTTTAAAATATCAAGAATAGGGAAATAAGGAGATGGTATGTTGGGGAAGGGGCAATAATGAATGAATTAATCAATCAATTATATTTATTGAGCACTTACTATATTTATACCACAGAATTAAGTGTTTGGGATTAACTGCCTCCCAGCCCCAAAGTACTTTGTACATATCTGTAATTTTATTGATTTGTATTGATGTCTGTCTCCCCCAGTCTATATTGTGAGCTCATTATAAGCAGGGAATGTCACTGTTTATTATTGCATTGTGCTTTCCCAAGTGCTTAGTACAGTGCTCTGCACACTGTAAATGCTCAATTAATGCAATTGAATGAAAGTTGGTAGTCAAGAGAAGATTAAAAGTAAATGTAAATGAGGTTGGTACAGCTATGGGTATGTAATTAGCCCCATTGTAGAAGAAAGCATGGAGATGATAAGGATATGAGGGCAGTGGCAAGACAGGGATTGGATAGTGCTCAGGAGATGCATGGGGATTAAAATTCTATGCTATTACAGAAAAGAGAGTATGAATATATATGGGAGCAGAAAGGAAGTAATGAAGTGAAGTCAATAACTGGGATAAGGGGGTCCGTGGAGATGACACCTGGGACAAACTAACTCTTCCAAGCACCTAGGACAGTTCTGTGCTCACAGTAAATACTGTATAAATTTGACTGATTGATGTAAAACTATTATGTGTGAATCTTAATAAAATGAAATACACCACTTATCCTGTCATAGAGTCCCCAAACTAAGTTTTTTTCAGGTTCTGATAAAATAAAAATATTTGAGTAATGAAAGGCTTCATTCATTAATTCATTCATTTGATCGTATTTATTGTGTGTAGAGCACTGTACTACGCTCTTCGGAGAGTACGATATAACAATAAACAGTTACGTTCCCTGCTCAGAGCAAGCTTACAGCTTCTTTCTTTGCTGTACCTAGAAATATTGTAATCTCTATTAGACATCAACCATGTGTTCTGAGGAACAGGTTAAACTCTTATACAAATTATCACTATTTGTGACCGGTTGACTCAAGTTAAACATTGCTAAGTGATTTGATATCCATATTTAAACAGGAATATTTTTTCCTTTACCAGTCAATCCACAATAAATTTGATTCACAACCGATAATGTTTTGTACAAATTCTCAGCATTTGATATCCATATTTAAACAGGAATATTTTTTCCTTTACCAGTCAATCCACAATGAATTTGACTCACAACCGATAATGTTTTGTACAAATTCTCAGCATTCCAAGCAATACAAGTTTTTTTTAAACTATCAACTGGCTTAATATTTTCAAATCATTTATAATTCTGATTCTATTATTCTACCGTTGCTCACTGCTTCCAGATCTAAGCCGGTACTACCAGTTAGACACTGGAACTTTCCTAACTCATAGAAGTGTTCAGCACTATCCAATCATAGAGAAGAGAATGAAGATCTAGACATTAACTTGCAAAATTTCATTAATTCAATTCACTATATGGTAATAAGATCAAAGTTTTTGATACAATTTCATAGCTAGAACAAATGTTAGAGTCACTTTAACAAACCTGTCTGCTCATCAGTTATAGTCCTATGCCTCATTAGGACAGCAAGGATCTTCCCAGGTAAATTGCCTTCCACCATGTCTCTTGCTTTAGAGATAACATGCACTGTGCTTTGGTAAACTACAAACTGTAGGTGTGGGGAAGTATGAATCCATGACCCTATTCATTTTTCTGTGTTCTGTGCATTTGGGTTTGTGTGTATGTGTAAGTGTGTGTATGTGTAGCCTCCCTACTGTGGCATAGTTCTTCTCTGTATTAACAGGTGACCCACACAGGTTACCTCTGGGTATATGCAAGTATAAGGTTATATGTACATATGCACATACATTTCCCTACATGTATGTGCTATGTCTCAATCTAAGACCTATTTATCAGTGTGGTTGTCTAGGTGTGGACTTGTATGGATCTAAGGCTTTGATTGTCCTTGTCACGAGTCCCCCCAGTTTATACCAGTCAGGACCTTCTTGGACCCGGGAAGCCTCAGTGACACATAGTAGAAATCAAACCATACCTCTGATCACCTGGATAACTGTGAAAAGTTTTTTTACTTAATTTTACCAGCATTCAAGAGAGTGACACAAACATACTCACTCTACCACCCAAAAGTCTAATACCAGTCTCTGGTCAAAGAAGCCTGCTCTGCCAATGCTTCTTCTTGCTACTTCCAAGTGCTGCTCTCCTGCTGCTTCTGCTCCAGGTGCTTCCCTCAAAGCAACCACCTTTTATCTGCCTTAGGCATGGCAGCTGGGGCCCACATAGCAATCACTGATTGGTCCATGCTTGTTACTGGGTAAAACAGGGAGAGAAAGCCATGCCTCACTCTATACTCTGCCCCTACAGGCCCCCAGTCACCTACCTCAAAAACAGCTCCTCGCGAGTCTCTTCCTTGTTGTTATTGTTCAAGGGATCACAAACAGTCACTAAAAAGACAGCTTGTTGTGGACTCACCACAGTCCATCCCAACCCATCCCTAATCTGTCACCTAGGCCCATTATCCAGTATCCAGTTCACTCTGTATCCATTCATTCCTCCTTCCTATAAGTAGTAAGTGGCCTTCCAAAGCCATCCACCCTATCAAAAGCAGGGCAACATGGTATTTGGTGGGCAAAGTGACTTGTTACTCAGGCCTAGTGTCAGGAGAACTGGAAGTGTCACACTTTCTGACCACTCTTTTCTTCAGTTGATGGGGTTTCATGGTCAGATGAACCATCAGTTATGATTGGTTCAGGAGGACCACTTACATAAATTGGATTGTGTTGACAATTAAATCATTTTTAATATGAACTTCCATTTACAGAATAAAGTTTATAAAATATCCTAAACCACAACAGAAACAAGTTCTGTAAATTCAGAGTTAAAAAAGGAATATGGTCATAGCATTTTAAAAAAGTTCTTTATATCTCTTGGAGTGACAGGTATGCTTAACTTTATTCTACATAAAGGTACTTCTGAATGACAGAAACCTTGAAAATATGTTAATGTGTTTAGCTTTAAATACCAAGGACATGATTTAGTGAGAGAGATCATGTAACACTATTAAAAGCACCTCTGCCAACATTTATAATATGATAATGTCCTGGACTTTTTGCCTCTAAAATAGCCAATATGGTGATTCCACATGCAACATGCTTTGCCTTTATGTATTATAAAAAGTTAAAGGTTTCTTATTAAAACTGTCATTCTCAAGCAAATAAATACCTTAATTGATGAGAATTCTATAACCCAGACATGAAGGCATAGTCTATTTTTTTGTTGTTGTTGCCGTTGCCAGAAATTCTGCTTGCACTTTCTATTATTAAAATGAGTGTCAACACAAAGGAAGGTATGTTCATGCTGTCACAGTGTCTATGCTTAAACTCCATCTGAACATTGTTTTGCAGGAAGTGTTCAATGATTTGATCACCTGTCAGAAATGTCTTTGTGAATTGTCTTGCAAAACCTTCAGTTCTGTTTCCCTTACCATCTGTACAGCAGGGAACAAAGACCCTCCTCTTAAATACGGTATGCTGGAATGGAAATAGTCCCTAGAAATCCTTCTGAGTCTTCCATCGTCCATGTGGAATGTCTTACATTTTCCACACCTTTCACATCCTCTGAACAATTTTGGAATTGTTTAAAGCTTAGTTTTTGAAACACCCACATAAACACGTATTCTATTTATATGCTCCATTTAAACATTTTTTTTCTATTTTAGTACTATGAAAAGCGTCTCCATGAGCTTAAAAATGCATGTGAGCTAACAAAGCAGGTTTTCCTCCTAAACAATTTTGATATATATGTTTGGAGACTATCTTCAAGCAGTTGATATTCAACACTGATGTGGCCACCCCTGCCTCTTTCTTTACATTACCCCACATATTACCTTGGTCCTGTGAGCCATGTCAGTGGTGAAATTGATTTTTCTAGATTTGTTGTTTATAACACAGATGTCACCGGCTGCCTCCCTACCTCACATGAATCTTGCAAGGGAGATGTGATGATGAATATGACAGTTCTTTGAGCTCTTTGGAAGAACTGATAAATATAAATCATAAGCATTGTTTTTAATTATTTATTTCTTAGATTAGTCTGCACCAAACAAATGAGGGAACAGGAAAAGGAGGGTATGATGTCCCCATTCAGTCTGGGCCATCTTACAACTTCCTGCCCCAACAACCATTCTTGCTCTTGCTTCCAAACAACCATGCTTGCTTCCTCTTTCCTTTGGTCCTACTTTAGTTTTTTTGGGCTTTTCAAAAAATGTTTATATTGTTAATATTATGCTGCTGCTGTCAAAATAAAATAGAAGTACTGGAACAATCCAATTATATTCTGTAAGCATATAGAGGATCAAAGTAGAGACATTTGTCTTCCATTATTTTTATACTTTAAAGAATACAGTAGTTCCAGCTTCATTTATTTCTATAGAAATAACTATTTCTTCTTATTATAGGAGCTAATAAAAATATATTTTGATCATATATATTCACCATGATAAGCATATTTCTTAAAAAGCAGTCATGGAACAGCACCCATGAATATTAATTTTAGTTCCTCTTGCCAGAAACCTGCACACTTCATAACGCTTTTGCAGACATTCACCTATCTTCAGGATTTTTAAAATATAAAATAAGCATTCAAATAGGATTCACTCTATTTAAATAGATTTATTAGAAATTTAAAACAGCTGAAGAAGATTTCAATGAAATGAATAAATAATTAAAGCAAATCTGTATACTTGTCAGAAACTCCATATTAGGAATTAGGTGAGGGGAGTCAGTCTTCTGACAGATATGTCATTTCTTATAGAAAAGGTAAAAAATGGATGTCCTTTTTAAGTTTACTTCATCAAACTACAAACTATAAAGCCTTGTAGATAATTTACATGTGCTATAATCAGAATCTTTAATCACAGATAGAAAATGATGGTATAATTCAATTTATTACTGTACTAAAAAGTGATCTGAGTTGAAATTCAGGTTTTCATGCTTTAAGCAGTTTTAATCATTGATCAGGCTGTGAAATAAAAAAAACAGGTTGCCTTTTACAAACTGGTCACTAGCAATGCATTGTCAGCAGGCCTAGACAATAATCCCTGAGCATGGTAGGATGGCAGCTGTTAATAACCTGGCTTGTTAGTTGAAAGCTGGCAGAGCCTCAAGTATTTAAGAGGATTACTGCTATAAAGCACATCTTTTTTTTTTTTACATTCAAGTTCATAGTGATGAAGAGCTTCTGCAATGGAAATAGCTAAGTCAAATGTTGAAAACACACAGAATTTCATTTTGTTTAGTGGCTTATTTTGCAGTGGAACAAAATTCAGAATTCATTTTGAAGAAATGATGGAAGAACCTTTAAGTGAAAATACTGCTTCATTGGGAAATAAGTTGTTAGTTTTCAAAAGCAAATCACTTTTTTTAAATCAGTGCCTCTTCATTCACAGTCCCTAAAATATATGTGCGACTTGATTATTTCTTCCAGAGAAAGTTGTTCATGGGAAAAACCTAATACAACTATAAGTCTCCAAATCTTCACCCTAAAGCAATATATTGATTGATATTAGGGGATAATCTATTTTGAGAAAAATATGGCACCAAATAAAAATAAATGATGAAGAAAATTGGGCCTTATTATTACTCAGTGCCATGAACACAGCATGCTACTTACCACAATAGTTTCAGTCAGGAGACATTTATTATTCACCTTCACAGAAAAGTAAATTATACCCAGTTGTTCTAGAATGCATCATGTAATTTTGGTTAGAATGTTACTGGGGAGTTAAGTTCTAAGTTGGTAAGACACAAGTTCTGCTTGGACACAGGACATCACAGAGTTGGAAGAAACAGTTAGTGTGCTTGTATACAACACTGGATGCAGTGAGTGCTAGTGTGTTTCCTTTAATGAAGAGTTTTGTAAAAATGTAATCCCCACGTTTTAGGAGAATTGAGTACAAAGCAGAAAAGAAAGGCTTATTCATTTTTCAATTAGAACAGTTAGAGGAAGAGTCAAAAATAGAATCCATTAAAACATTTGATCTTCACAGATTTACTACCACATAATAAATTTCCTAAAACAGAATAAGTGGGGGATATTTTAATAATGAATACTATAGGAGAATCATTTAAAAAACATTTCATTAAAAATAAATGAAAAACCATTTTACTCCAGCTATCTATAAGGACCTAGTAAAATTATTATTTTTTTAGAGTAGAATTTCTGCTCCACTACACCAGACTGGAGATAATATGGTTCTGTAAAATGGACATAGGTCTTAATGAAAATTTAGTTCAATTTAATTCATTCCTGTCCTTTTTCTTTCAGTGTCAACCAGGAAACAACTTTAAACTGGATACCATCTGATGTAGTTCTTTCCAAAATGGAAATCTCTATCCTGGAAAAAGACCAAATAGAAAAAAGAAACTGAGGAGGTCAAAAATCTGGTCCATGGCTTCTTTCTGTTCCTTAAGAGGCTGATAATCAGATGAGGAAAAAGAGGAAGTGTCTCCAATCCCAAGAGTTTGTGATGAAGTGATGAAGAGCTTATACTTCCTGCCAATATCTTTGATCCTTTTTAACTTAACAATTTAGAAGGGCTATATATCTGTTGATCTGGATTCAACCTGAAAATGATTCCTACCAAAAAACATACATTTAAGCCAAAGAGGGAATAAAATGACAGGAAACAATTCTTACCGACCATTTCTGAATCAAACTGCAGTTGACTGCAGGAGACCTGGTTAAAACCTGAACAGTACTGAAGGTATCTTTTTTCTACTCTAAAAAATAAAAATGAGAGCAAGCCTGATGATGAGGTTCTGTAGTAGCTTTGGAAGTAAAGGGAGTTCTCTTACCATGTGTGTCTTCATTTTGCATTTTGGATATCGCATCATTGTTTAAATAGGGAACATGGTTCCATAAAGGATGACTATATGTAATAATAATAATAATAATGATTTTCTTAAGCACCTTTTATGTGTCAGGCACTAAACTATGCACTGAAGTAGATTCAAAATCATCTGGTTGCACATGGGGCTCACAGTCTAAGTATGTAAAAGAACGGGTATTGATTCCCCATTTTGCTGATGAGGGAATTGAGGTTCATAAAAGTTAAGGGATTTGAACAAAGTCATGAAGCCGGTACATGATGAAGCCAGGATTAGATTAGAACCCAGGTGCTCTGACTCCCAGACTCGTATGCTTTCCAATTCTCTTATTCACTTTCCACTGCTTCTCTTATCTCTATACCGTGCTGTCAGAAGAAATGGTTTTACTCTTGCAGGTGGCTGCTACCCAGGAATACATTTTTTAATATGAATATTTGCAAAATAATGTTTTTCAGGAACATCATTTTTTTATTACTAGACTATAATTTTGATAGCACCATGTAAAATCTTCTTGCTGCTTTCCAGCAAATCTAGTAAAGTTAAGCACTTCTCCAGTGCCTTAGAATTCATGGTTAAAAGATAATATGTTTTCCTTATTATTTTTAGTTGACTTTACAATAACTACAAATTTCATAAACCAACCCTGAGTTAAGACACTTTCTGGCTAGACTGATTTTTGTACTATGGATTACAGAATTCATTAAGGCTTCTTTTTATGTACCCTGCCTTTTAACACACCCTCAAGCTTTCATCTCAAAAGGAGGAATTCTTTAAAAGTGCCAAACCATATAACCATTCAGACCCAACACACTCACACTGAAGTCATGTGCCCTAAGTAACAAGAGTCCAGTTCACCACCTGGAAACGAGAACTAAATCTCTCCCCTTGCAAAAGGAGCAAGATATGTTCTAGTATTAGGAACTATTAAGCTCTTACTATGCCAAGCACTGAAGTGGATTGGATCACAATATAAAAGATCAGATACAATCCATGACCCAAATGGGACTCACAACAAATTGAGAAAACAAAGCCAAGATAAGTAAAAGAAGAAATCTGTTCCTGGCAAGCAGTACTTAGTTAACATAGGAGCCTCCCCGTGGTCCTAAAGCCTGGAAAGGAAGGACTCTGGCATTTGGTTTTTTGTGGTAAACTAGTTAGGGGATGGTGCTAGATTCAGAATTTTGGTTTTAAGGTAGTTTAAGAATCATGTAATTAGGTGTCATGCAAAGAATGGGAATCCTGTGTTCAGTGTCAGGAAAGTCTGTTCTAAACTACTCTTCATCAATGACCTGTTCTTAGTCTGGATAGACCCTCTTTTAATCTTCACCCAGATCTTGCTATTGTTGCCCCATAGCACTATGTCACTAACTATTGTTCTTAAAGAAGTTTCCTTTTCTCCCATTCTAATCAGAGAAGGGGAGAAGACTTGATCAGTTCATCCCCCGCAATGTTGATTTCGATCTATGGTGCTAATTCAGTCTCAATCAGTGGTATTTATTAAGTGCTCACCGTGGCAGAGCACGGTACTAAACACCCGAGAAACTCTATTTATAACAGATCTGGAAGACATGATCCTGCCCTCAAGAATTCCATGTCTTCTCTTACTTTAAATCCCATGTTGTCCACTTCTTCTACCCTTTCACCTTCTAGACAGTTACCTCTTTCCTGATACCAACTTTGAATCTCTGATTGATTTTGATGCTTTTCTCATTTTACTACTTTCTCTTTTCCTACTCTAATCTTTGTTGTTCATTCATTCAATCATATTTATTGAGCACTTACTGTGTGCAGAACATTGAACTAAGCATTTGGAATGTACAATTTGGCAACAGATAAGATTTTTAAATATGAATTCTAAGGCACCAGAGAAGGGCTTAACTTTATTAGATGTGCTAGAAATCAGCAAGAAGATTTTACGTAGTGCTATCAAAATTATGTTCCTGAAAAACAATATTTTGCAAATATTTATATTAAAGAATGTATGCCTGGGTAGCAGCCACCTGCAAGTGTAAAACTATTTCTTCTGACAGCATGGTATAGGGATAATAGAAGCAGTGGAAAGTGAATAAGAGAATTGGAAAGCGTATGGGTCTGGGAGTCAGAGCACGTGGGATCTAATCTAATCTCTCTGTCTACCCTCTTCTAGACTGTGAGCCCGTTGTTGGGTAAGGATTGTCTCTATTGCTGAAATGTACTTTCCAAGCTTTTAGTACAGTGCTGTGCACCCAGTAAGCCTTCTCAACATGTTCCAAGTGCTTCAGGCCTGGGATTAAAGCTGCTCTTTGTACTCTCAGACACTTCCATCACCACTAAGAAAAGCTCTGGGCATGGCTCAGTGGAAAGAGCACGGGCTTGGGAGTCAGAGGTCATGGGTTCGAATTCCTGTTCTGCCACTTGTCAGCTGTGTGACTGTGGGCAAGTCACTTAATTTCTCTGTGCCTCAGTTACCTCATATGTAAAATGGGGATTAACTCTGAGCCTCATGTGGGACAACCTGATTACCCTTTATTTACCCCCGTGCTTAGAACAGTGCTCTGCACATAGTAAGCACTTAACAAATACCAACATTATTACTATTATTATTGTTATACCTCCTTCCCTCCTACCACCAGAAGTCCCTGCTCTGAACTTGGTCCTTCATGCTCTGGGACTCCTTCATCACTGTCAAAATCTGAAGGCTGTTTTGTCTATTTGTTTGTGATGTTTTATTGCTTCATCACTCCTGATGTGTCTGTCTCCAATACTTTCACCTTACTTTTAGATTTTTAGCCCAATGAAGGACAGGACTGTTTTTAATTCCTATCTGTGTATTTTCTGTCAGTGCTTAGTACAGTGTTCTTCACACAGTAAACGTTTAATAAATACTATTACTACTACTGCTGTCACTACAACTACTTTACTACTTTTACCCCAGTATTTAGTACAGTACTTGGCACATAACAGGTGTTTAATGAATAAATCCTATAGTATTATTAGATCTAATAACCTAACAATGCTTTATTTCTAATTCTGCAAAGTTCCACCTATCTCTATTTGACCAACACCATCTAAGAAGCAGTGTGGTCTGGTGGATAAAATATGGGCCTGGGAGCCAGAAGAACTTGGGATTTTGTCTTGGCTGTGTGACCTTGAGCAAATCACTTCATTTCTCTGTGACTCAGTTACCTTATCTGTAAAATTGGGATTAAGACTATAAACCTCATGTGGGACACAGACCGTGTCCATCCAAATTGTTTTGTATCTATCCCAGTGCTTAGTACAGTTCCTTACATAGCAAATGCTAACAAATGCCATTTTTTAAAAAAGAGACCTTCTGACCGGACACCACACCAATAGTCCCCTGCATCACTAACTTAGTTTTCATCCCAAGCCATAACATCAGCTATCATGTCTTTCCAGGATCCCTGACAATCTTTCCATCCCCTGATGCCAAAGTACATGCTTTAATTCTGACCTCTCCATCCAATGAAGTCTCCTTGCTTGTGTCTCACTTCATTGCTCTTGTGCCATTAATCTTCAATTCTGATCGCTCCCATAGTCTGCTTCCTCACCTCCTTCACCTTTCTAGGAAATGGAAATCCAGGGAGAATAGTGAACAGCGATTGTGTCTGCTTACCATTATACTGAACTCTCCCAAGTGCTTAGTTCAGTGCACACAGTAAGTGCTCAATAAATATGATCGAATGAATGAATTAATTAATAAAAAAATACGGTGCTGACAATCCAATTTACAAGCTATTGTTTCAGGTTTGTTGCCTGATATTCCTACCTCTAGTGTATCTCTCTCTCTCCAGCTGCTGCATGAATCATCTTGTTGAAGGTGGTGTTCATCTTCCATCTACCATCTCCTCAAATTCTTCCAATGTCTTCCCATTTCCTCATGAATTAATCTTTCTACCACTTTCCCCTGTCATATATAACAGCCCTCTCCAGCTCTCTCCTTTTATCCCTTCCAAGATAATCTTCCAGATATAGCTCACTCGCACCTCTCCTGCCTCCAAACATCTCTCAGTTTTTTTCACTAGTTTGGAATTCCCTATTCATTCATTTTCAACAGACCATAGCAAATCTCCAAATCAAAGCCCTACTAAAGCCCTCCTTTATCAAATAAGACTCCAAACATCATGTCAAACTCTAGGATGATCATTTGATTCATAACCAATCTAAACATTTATATGTATGGTCAATTTTACAATCAATGTATTCATTCTGTTTACCTGCTTGTAAATATTTTCTGTCTCCCACCTCGAGAGTAGTACGTAAGCTCCTTGTGTACAGGGAATGTGACTCATGCTTCTGTTATACTTTCCCAAGCACTTAGAACAGACCATTGTACACTGTGGCTACTCAGAAAGTTCTCTTTCTACAACTACACTTTATTTTGCATCATTTTCTTCAGGCTTTCCATGACTAAGCCCTCATATCCCCTTACTCTTTTTCCCTTCTGCATCACCTATGAAATCAATCAGTCAGTGGTATTTGTTGCATACCCTCTGAAGGCAGAGGGAAGACAAACATTAAAATGCAAAAAAAAAAAAAAATGAATCCACAAAATGGGTCCCGGAGTCATCCAGGACTCAAATGGTCTTTATTTAGCACTTAGTCTACCAAACACTGTGTTAGATACCAAATAATTATACTGCACACAGTCCAGGGAAAATGAGTATCATTCCTATATTATAGTTGACAAAACTGAAATCCAGAACAGGTAAGTGACTTATTCGGTATCACAGGCAAGAGGCAAAGCCAAAGCTAGAACCAGTTCTCCCGACTTCTGGTTTCACAATCTATCCACTAGGCCACTTTACCTCTATCCTGTCAAGGGTACATTCTGAAATGACCCCATCTCCTTTTTAGCCTTTTATTCAGGTATTATTTTGGAAATTAGTATTATTGGGTGGATAGTGCTTTAACTGGATTAAGCATTTGGAGTCTGATGTCTATTCTAAGATGATTTTCACCGTACCTACGTGCAGATCCATAATTTATTTTCATGTCTGCCTCCTCCTCTAGACTGTAAGATCCTTGTGGACAGAAAATGTGTCTATTAGAGCTATTGAATTGTAGTCTTTCCCAAGAACTTAGTAGAGTGCACTGCATACTGTAAGGGCTCAGTAAATACCACTTACTGATTTATTGATTGAATGAATTATGCAAGTGGGCACTAGGATCGAATAGGTTAGGATAGGATTCGAGAGTCAGTGCTGACTTAAAACACTAAACAAATGAGGCAACCCATCTCAGCAAGCACTTTCAGAGAGTGGCTAGGTCAGTGGCTGTTCATTTGAAAGAGCCCACCTCGAGGTAGAAGTGTTCTCTGAGTGTGAATGGTGCTCTGGAGCAAAAGGAGAGCAAAAGGAGACTAGGATATCCTCCCCCACAGTTAGTGTTCATGTGGACTTGGGTGTGTTCTGTGTTACATTACTTTGTGCAAGCATTAACATAATGACATGATAGTGAATAGTAGATCAATCAATCAATCAATCAATCAGTGGTTCTTATTGAGCTCTTATTGTGTGCAGAGTATTGAACTACGTGCTGGGGAGAGTTCAATGCATTAGAGTTGGTAGGTACATTCCCTATCCCCAGTGAACTTACAGTTTAGAGTGAGAGATACATGTTAATACTACTGAATAATTTCTAGTCATGTATTATAAATAATAGAGGATATCACATGCCTTCCTGAAGAATAGCCAATTCAGGAGATTCTGGCTAAAATCTTATCAGCTATGCAAAGTAATAAAATATATTTGGGTTAAAGTACCATATCTTATGCTACACACCTAGTATTCCCACATAGAATTAATATTTCATAAACTTGCTTTTCTAAATAATCATTAATAGTTCTACAATAAAAATATCCGTTATGTGTATTTCCTTACCTATAGACATGACATATCACAATATATTGATAATTATTCCATTGATACCCATTGAAAATACAAGTGGATTTACTTCCCCAGAATCCAATTTCAGAACTTATTGATAGCTACATGCAAAACAACATTAAATGCTGCTGGAATTTTTTTTAAAGTGAAAAGGTTGAATATTGGTTAATAAGATTGATTTATAATGAGATCTTTCACTTTTCAGGCTGAGGTCAAATCTGATTGAATCTACAACTGAATAAGATAGATGGTTATAGTTAAGATTCATCTAAAATAATACTTCTTGACTATTTTAAAATGAAGAAATGATTCAGTTATGTGTGCTTCTCTTTTTCATTCAGTGATTCAACCACATTAGAAAGATTTATCTGAATCCCAATAAAAATTGTTACTTTCAGTCTCTCCATGAAAAAAACCTATAAGCTATATGTCATGACAGATTAATATGAAGTAGTTAAAATTCAGATTACCTTGAGCCTGCAAGTCTGGAAAATAATTAAGCAATATTTAGAAAGATTCTGTTGAATTTAAAAGATACACTTTGGTGTGTGGATTAGTAATGACATCTTTACTGCTAGTTTAAGTATGGGGAGACTGAATTCTCAGCCATCTGCTCTTTTGGATATGTTTTCCAAGAACTGCTTAACTGATAGCTACCAGATTCAGAAAATTTATTCAGCTAATAGTGACCCAGTAGCTGAAAGGATCATATGTGCCATTACTGATTTCTTTTTATTACTCGTGCTGCATTTTCTGTCAACTTTTTCCTAATTCCACTTTAGTTTTCTTATTTTCTTTGAATCCTTTTTTCCCCTTAAACTATGGTCGGATCTCTTATCAGACTCAATTTGAAATGAATTAGTACAGATTATTTACTAATCCACTCATCAAACACTTTCTGAAAAATCTTGCAGAGTTTATTCTAGTATGTCTGCTAGAATTAAGTTGCTTTAGTAAAGAGTTTGGTATATGTTAATGGCACTATATTCCATGATGAATATAATTTGGTAACAGGGAATATTTCCATTAAATTTCCTATGAGTAACATTATAAAGCAAAGTCACTACTTTTGTTTAAAATTAATTAAATAGTGGATGAAAAGAGTTGAATAAGTCTGTGTAATCTGAATCAGATCATAGAAAATATGTTAATTCTTGTTATTCTCTACATTTAGAAATAATAATGATGGTATTTGTTTAGTTCTTACTAGGCATCAAGCACTGTTCCAACCACTGGGGTTGATGCAAGATAATCAGGTCGGTTCAGTTCTTGGTGCCCTTCTATTCTCCATCTATACTCACCTCCTTGGAGTACTCATTTGCTCTCACGACTTCAACTATCATCTATATGTGAATGACACCCAAATCTATATCTCCTCCCCTGTTCTCTCTAACTTCCTCCAAATGGCGTGGCTCAGTGGAAAGAACCCAGGCTTCAGAGTCAGAAGTCATAGGTTCTAATCTCAACTCTACCACTTGTCAGTTGTGTGATTTTGGGCAAGTCACTTAACTTCTCTGTGCCTCAGAGAACTGCCTCATCTGTAAAATGGATATTAAAATTGTGAGCCCGGCGTGGGACAACCCGATTATTGATTACTGTGTGCAGAACACTGTACTAAGCACTAGGAAAGTACAATTCAGCACTTAGAACATCCCTGGGCACATAATAAGTGCTTAACAAATACCATCACCATTGTCATTTCTTCCTGCCTTCAGGACATCTCTACTTGGATGTCCTCCCTCCACCTAAAACTCAACATTTCCAAGATGGAGCTTCTTATCTTCCCTCCCTAACCCTGTTCTCTCCAGAATTTTCCCATCACTGTGGATGGCACAACCATCCTTCCTGTCTCACAGGCCCATAACCTTGATGTCATCCTTCAGTCTGCTCTCTCTTTTACTCCACTTATCCAGTCCGTCACCAAATCCTGACGGTCTCGCCTTCGCAACATCACCAAGATCCGCCCCTTCCTTTCCAACCAAACTGCTACCATGTTAGTACAGTCACTCATCCAATTCTGACTGGATTACTGTCTCCATTCTGACCTTCCAACTTTTCCTCAGCTCTCCTTCCCTTTTGTGTCACCTCGACTTGATTCCTTTTCTCTTCCCCCTGCCGCCCCACAGCACTTGTGTATATATGTATATATCTATTATTTTATTTCTTTATATTAATATTTATTTACTTGCTTTGATGTCTCTCTCCCCAATTCTAGACTGTAAGCATGGTGTAGGCAGGGATTGTCTCTCTTAATTGCTGAATTGTACTTTCCTAGTGCTTAGTACAATGTTCTGCATACAGTAAGCACTCAATAAATATGATTGAATGAATGAATGTCCCTCACTGAGCTTACAGTCTAAGGAGGGAGGCGGGAGAACTTATATAGAATCTCCATTTTCCACTTCACAGATGAGAACTAAGGCACAGAGAAGTTGTGTGACTTGCCCAAGGTCATAAAGCAGGCAAGTGACAGAGCCAAGAATGGAACCCAGGTCCTCTGGCTCCCAGGCTCATGTTCTTTCCAATAGGTCACATATTCACATGGTTTCACTGAGGACACAATTGTGTTGAAGTAAAAAAATAATACCTCAGTATGGCCTAGTGAAAAGGGCATGGGTCTGGGAATTAGAGGACCTGGTTTCTAATCTCAGCTCTGCCATCTGTCTGCTTTGTAACAAGACACTTAACTTATCTGTGACTCATTTCCCTCATCTGCAAAATAGAGATTCAATACCTATCCTCTCAACTAATAATAATATTGGTATTTGTTAAGTGCTTACTAGCACTGGGAGAGATTGTTCCACATGAGGCTCATTGTCTGTCTACATTTTACAGATGAGGTAGTTGAAGCAATGGTTACCATGCTTCTGTAAGGGGGTAAGACCTTGAGAGTCCCTCTGGATATAGGTCTATTCTGGGTCACTATAGCTCTTATTTGGAAACTCCATAGAACTTAGGCACTTGGGGAGATCTATGGATAACTGATTGGATCTGGGTTCTCCAGAGACTTTTATTAGTTAGATTTCCTCATGTGCCTCCAATTCTACCCGAGTTATGAGAGCCCCTTAAGTTCTGATAACCTCATACTGTACTGTGGCCCATACATGGGACTACCAAGGTCTAGCAGCTTAATTTTAGCTTTTTGGCGCCTGTCCAGAGCCCAGGGAAGAGAGGGAAGAGAGATGTAGCAGTGATGATGTGAAACCTCTAATGGATAGATTAGTGACCCAAAACCATATTTTTTCATATTACCTTAGATGACACTAAAATGTTTTGATAGAAAATACTAATGATGTGTAATTTTTTAATCACTTTTTAAGATATACTTGTTAATTTACACTTTTGAATTCCCCAGTCAATTTTATTATTTACTATAGTCAGGACAAAGCAAAAAGTCCAGGTTGTCTAATGTATAACTACTCTGGAAATTCAATGCAATGTGCTTTTGTTTTGGTTGCGATTTCTAGGGCTAATTATCTTTTAGCTGGCTCGTCTAAATTGGCAACGCTATAAATAGTGACTCCCATAAATTTGGGTCTGAAATGGATCCTTCCAGTAGCTTGACCTCATAAATACAGGAAAGAAACATTAGATTTTAATTTTTTTTTGTGGTAAGATGTGTGAATGAAAGAAGAAAATGTATGAGGGTAGAAAACAACAAAAATTGTAAGGAGGTAGTGGACCAGAGGAAAGTGTGAAATAAAACAGTGAAGTTTGAAAAGCAAAAAGAAGGTTAAGAAGAAGAAAGGAAATAAAGAAGTGGAAGCATGTCAAGTGCCTTGTAAAGAATGGTCAGCACTAGAATCAGCACCATCAGCAGTCCTCTGAATCAATTGGAACCATGCAGGATCAATTCATTGCAATAGCTTTTCCTTTTATGACCTGCCAGCAAAAGTGTTTTAGGTTTCCACTATACTTATCGTTACTCCTGAGTTGAATCCTTTTTTGTCCATGACTTGGTAGAAATCACATAAAACACTGCATGTAATTAGTAAGGGCTGTGTGTTAGAGCAGTCTGCTTTAAGAAGGATTATTTAAGTTGAGTATGTTCATCTGAGTCTCATATTTTTGTTACTACTGAATAATTCACAAACATGTCCATTTTGTATACTTGGAGAAAAATATATTATACCGCAATACGAAGTATATGCTCAAAGCAAAACTATATTCAGATCCCAGTTTATGCAATTTAAAAGGGATTTGCAAAGTGTGAATGTAGTGAATGTAGTCATCTGCAACTTCCTGAAAGCCATTCACTTTAGCCTGGGAAGACAGGGGGTTTTGGCTAAGATATTTTTCATCTTCTGAATGTCATCTCTTAGATACGGTGTGTAAGAGTGGCTAGATTTCTTTACTGTGCCATTATTCCCACAACTACCCAACTGTCTGGACTCTGGAAACTGTCCCAAAGCTACCCAGAATGGTAAGTTCCCTCTAGACTGGGTGTTCAACTATCATCTCTATGCAGATGACACACAGATCTACATCTCTGCCCCTGTCCTCTCCTTTCCATTCAGGCTCGTATCTCCTCCTGCCTCCAAGACGTCTCTACCTGGATGTCCGCCCACCACCTAAAACTGAACATGGCCAAAACTGAGCTTCTCATCTTCCCTCCCAAGCTCTGCCCTCTTCCTGACTTCCCTATCACCGTGGATGGTACGACCATCCTTCCCGTCTCTCAGGCCTGCAACCTCGGTGTCATCTTTGACTCGGCCCTCTCATTCATCCCTCACATCCAATCCGTCACCAAAACCTGCCGGTCTCACCTTTATAATATCGCCAATATCCGCCCTTTCCTCTCCACCCAAACGGCTATCTTACTGTTACAGGCTCTCGTAATATCCCGGCTAGATTACTGTGTCAGCCTTCTCTCTGATCTCCCTTCCTCTTCTCTCTCCCTGCTCCAGTCTATTCTTCACTACGCTGCCCGTCTCATCTTCCTGCAGAAACGCTCTGGGCATGTCACTCCCCTTAAAAACCTCCAGTGGTTGCCTATCAACCTCCACTCCAAACAAAAACCTCTCACTCTAGGCTTCAAGGCTCTCCATCACCTTGCCCCCTCCTACCTCTCCTCCCTTCTCTCTTTCTACTACCCACCCTGTAGGCTCCACTCCTCTGCTGTCCACCTCCTCACCGTCTCCCATTCTCGCCTATCCCACTGTCGAATCACGTCATGGATCACGTCCTCCCGTGGTCCTGGAATGCCCTCCCTCCTCACTTCCGCCAAACTAATTATCTTCCCCTCTTCAAAACCCTACCTCAAGCTCACCTCCTCCAAGAGGCCTTCCCAGACTGAGCTCCCCTTTTCCCTCTGCTCCCTCTGCTCCCCCTCTACCCCCCTTACCTCCCCTCAGCTAAGTACTCTTTTCCCCCCTTTCCCTCTGCTCTTCCCCCCTCCCTTTCCCTTCCCTCAGCACTGTGCTTGTCCGCTCATTTGTTTATATTTTTATTACCCTATTCATTTTGTTAATGAGATGTACATCACCTTGATTCTATTTACTTGCTATTTATTTGCTATTGTTTTAATGAGATGTTCATTGCCTTGATTCTATTTATTACTATTGTTCTTGTCTATCTCCCCCAATTAGACTGTAAGCCCATCAAAGGGCAGGGACTGTCTTTATCTGTTACCGATTTGTACATTCCAAGCGCTTAGTACAGTGCTCTGCACATAGTAAGCGCTCAATAAATACTATTGAATGAATGAATACCTACTCGGTTTTACTGTACTCTCCTAATTACTCTGTACAGGGCTCTGCACATAGTAAACATAGATATGGATGGTTTAATGAAAGTGCAGAAAATAACTGGAAATGTGAGATGAAACATGTTGTTTCCAGGACTCTCAAGACAGACTCTGATGTAACACAGTTATAGTGTGCATAACACTCACAAAGTGCTGAGAAAGAAAAACTACATAGCTGAGAATTAAACACATCCTTGTCCCTTGGGAGTTCAGAATCTAAACATAAAAGGGATAAGGGAACTGGAAACAGGGATGTAAGGACAGATTAAGCAATAGATTTTGGGAGTCCAAAATGAATACAGTTTCAGAAAATATGTCTCCTCTGGACTACATTCATTCAATCGTATTTATTAACTGCTTACTGTGTGTAGAGAACCATACTAAGTGCTTGGGAAAGTACAATACAACAATAAATAGTGACAATCCCTGCCTACAACAAGCTCACAGTCTACAGGCAAGGGAGATAGACATCAGCACAAAAAAATAAAATTACGTATATATACATAAGTGCTGTCTGTGGGACTGGCGGAAGTGTTGGGGGTGGGGGAAGCGAGCAAAGAAACAAGTCAGGGCAACACAGAAGGGAGTGGGAGATGAGGAAAAGTGGGGCTTAGTTTGGGAAGGCCTCTTGGAGGAGATGTGCCTTCAATAAGGTTTTGAAGTTGGGGGGAGTAACTGTCAGTAGGATTTGTGGAGGGACGGTGTTCCAGGCCAGAGGCAGGATGTGGGCAAGGGATTTGCATTGAGAAAGGTTCGATAGGGGTACAGTGAAAAGGTTAGTACTAACGGAGTGAAGTATGCAAGCTGGGTTGTAGAAGGAGGGAAACGAGGTGATGTAGGAGGGAGAAAAGTGATGGAGTGCTTTAAAGTCAACTGTGAGGAGCTTTTGTTTGATACCAATTTTGAGAATAAAATGGTAGTATCATGTTATTCTTATCAATCAGCAGTCCATAAAACCTTTAGCAATAGACAATATCAGATGGTACACATCATTTAAAAAATATCACTTTAAACAATTGGTCATTTATATCTTTCAAGGTCTGTATTATGCAGCTCTTATTGACTACATTGGGAGTGAAATACATGCACACATTTCCAAGTATGGAATTTGACTTATTAATGGAACCAAATGCATTAGAGAAAATTGAAATTGGGTGGCTAGTTTTGGAAATTTATATGAATCAGAGGGGGCAAGTCTCCAGGAGGTTGACATTTCCCTCTTTTAGTTCAGCAGTACCACTCTCTCTTCTCAACAAAAACTGTTTTCAGGATAGTCTACATTTAACTCTAAGAGAATGGATCACAGCTCTTCAGTTACACTAGTGATTCAGGATGGGTTTATGAGAAATGTAATTTCTAAATGAATTAGGTATCCTTTCATTATCATTATTACTGTTTTTATCTTTATAATAGTAAAAATAAGAATTGTGGTATTTGTGAAGTGCTTTCAATAATAACAATAATAATCATGGTATTTATAAAGCACTCTACTAAGTGCAGATTAGATAAAATATAAGCAGATCAGATACAGTCCCTATCCAAAATGAAGCTTACGGTCTAAAAAGGAAAGAGAACAGGAATTAAATTCCCATTTTGCAGAAGATGCCCAGGCACAGATAAGTTGATTAAGTTGAACAAGTCACACAGCAGGCACGTGGACTGGTCATAATAGTACAGTGCTCTGCACAAAGTAAGCACTTAATAAGTGCAACTGGGAATAATTGGGAAGAGGTTGTCTTGGGAAGAGGTTGTCCCTGACTAAGGCCTCCTTTCCACTTCCACTCCCTTCTGCATATCCTGGACTTGCTCCCCTTATTCATCCTCCTTCCCAGACCCACACCACTTATGTACATACCTGCAATTTCTTTATTTATATTAATATCTGTCTCCTCCTCTAACCTATAAGCTCCTTGTGGGCAGAGAATGTGTCTGCTTATCGTTGTACTGTACTTTCCCAAGTGCTTAGTAAAGTGTTCACACACAGTAAGCACTCAAAAAATATGACTGACTTGGTTGACTGATAATTGGAACCCAGGTCTCTAGATCCCCAGAGCTACTGTCTTTCCATTTTGCCACTTTTCATCTCCATAAAATTGTACATTATCCAATGAGAAATGTAGGTGTTAGCTATCAGTAATTAACAGCTTCCAGTTCTACAAGTTATTCTAACATTTTATGAGATTTCTTGAGTGAACTGCTTAAAAATTAACCCTTTCATTTAATTTGCTGACACCTAGAGCTTGCCAGAGCAGACTCTGTGTGAACTGCCTGGAGTACCAGAAGCAAAGAAAACAGCCATCACTATTTTCTCCTCAATACATTGCTGTTGGGATTTATTCACTGGGGTAATGGTGAGGTGAAATAATTAATATGCCATGGATAAAACTATTCATTTATTCATTCAATACTATTTATTGAGCACTTACTATGTGCAGAGCACTGTACTAAGCACTTGGAATGTACAAATCGGCAACAGATATAGACAGTCCCTGCCCTTTGACAGGCTTATAGTCTAATCGGGGGAGACAGGCAGACAAGAACAATGGCAATAAATCGAGTCAAGGGGAAGAACATCTCATAAAAACAATGGCAAATAAATAGAATCAGGGTGATGTACATCTCATTAAACAAAATAAACAAAATAAATAGGGTGATGAAGATATATACAGTTGAGCAGATGAGTACAGTGCTGAGGGGGTGGGACGGGAGGGGGGAGGAGAGGGGAAGGGGAGAGAAGAGGGTTTAACAGTGGAGAGATGAAGGGGGGTAGAGGAAGCAGAGGGAAAAAGGGTGGAGCTCAGTCTGAGAAGGCCTCTTGGAGGAGGTGAACTTTAAGTAGGGATTTGAAGAGGGGAAGAGAATTAGATTGACGGGGTGAGGAGGGAGGGCATTCCAGGACCGCAGGAGGACGTGGCCCAGGGGTCGACGGCGGGATAGGAGAGACCAAGGGACGGTGAGGAGGTGGGTGGCAGAGGAGCGGAGCGTGCGGGGTGGGCGGTAGAAAGAGAGAAGGGAGGAGAGGTAGGAAGGGGCAAGGTGATGGAGAGCCTAGAAGCCTAGAGTGAGGAGTTTTTGTTTGGAGCGGAGGTTGATAGGCAACCATTGGAGGTGTTTAAGAAGGGGAGTGACATGCCCAGAATGTTTTTGCAGGAAGATGAGGCGGGCAGCGGAGTGAAGAATAGACTGGAGCGGGGGGAGAGAGGAGGAAGGGAGGTCAGAGAGAAGGCTGACACAGTAGTCTAGCCGGCATATAACAAGAGCCTGTAGCAGTAAGGTAGCCGTTTGGGTGGAGAGGAAAGGGCGGATCTTGGCGATATTGTAAAGGTGAGACCAGCGGGTCTTGGTAACGGATCGGATGTGTGGGGTGAGCGAGAGAGATGAGTCAAAGTCAAAGATGACACCGAGGTTGTGGGCCTGAGAGACGGGAAGAATGGTTGTATCATCCACGGTGATAGGGAAATCTGGGAGAGGACCGGGCTTGGGAGGGAAGATGAGGAGCTCAGTCTTGCTCATGTTGAGTTTTAGGTGGCAGGCAGACATCCAGGTGGAAACGTCCTGGAGGCAGGAGGAGATGCGAGCCTGAAGGGAAGGGGAGAAGACAGGGGCAGAGATGTAGATCTGCGTGTCATCTGTGTAGAGATGGTAGTCAAAGCCATGAGAGCGAATGAGTTCACCAAGGGAGTGAGTGTAAATGGAGAACAAAAGAGGGCCAAGAACTGACCCTTGAGGAACTCCAACAGTTAAAGGATGGGAGGGGGAGGAGGTGCCTGCGAAGGAGATCGAGAATGACCGGCCAGGGAGATAAGAGGAAAACCAGGAGAGTAAGGAGTCCATAAAGCCAAGGTGAGATAAGGTGTGGAAGAGGAGGGAATGGTCGACAGTGTCAGAGGCAGCAGAGAGGTCAAGGAGGCTTAGAATGGAGTAGGAGCCATTGGATTTGGCAAGAAGGAGGTCATGGGTAACCTTAGAGAGAACAGTTTCGGTAGAGTGGAGGGGACGGAAACCAGATTGGAGGGGGTCCAGAAAAGAATGGGAGTTAACGAATTTTAAGCAACTACAACTAATTCATCCTTAGGAAATAATTTTCATTCTCGTATGATGTATATCATTTTTATTAATTATCAATTTTTTCAGTCTTGCAAGTAGCATATCTACTGGCTACACGTATGAAATCCCTTAGTCTGGACTTAGAATAAGTATAATAAGTGAAGATGGACAAGTTAAGATTTTCGTAAAACATCTTCCTATTTCATTAAGCTCACTGCCATTACTAAGAGTCTGTAAAATTGATTTATTTGCACAGAATTGGGTAGCAAAGGGAGAAAACTAACTGACAACAGCTACGTAAGTCACTTTTTCTAAATACACAACAATTTTTGGTTATACTAATGTCTTCTGAAAGGCCAGGTTGGCATAGAAATTTTTAATGTTGACCAAGATCACTTTGGAGTAAAATATTGCAGAAGATGTGAGCCACACTCTAGAATGGACTGGTACCCGCTGGGACCCCAATCATGATTGGTACGGTCACATGTTAGATGGGCTTGTTTATGCTTGATTCTTCACTGAAGAGCTCTGCATGAAGGAGGGTTAAGTCAAACAATAAAGAATGGCCTAAGGTAGTAAGGACAGAAAAATCAACACTCTCTCTTTTGATTCCCTTATTCAGTTCACAGTAAAACAGTGTGTTGTTTTTTTTATCCTGCCTATGATTTTCAGTATGCGTCTCTCTCTATCTCAACAGCCATTATGCTGGTCCAGGCACTTAATATATCCAGACTGCACCACCTTTCTTACTGGTCGTCCTGCCTCCAGTCACTCACCTCTTCAATCCATACTTGTCTTATGCCATTAAGTCATTTCCAATGCATAGTGACACACGGACTCTCTCCCGGAATGCCCCACTCTCCATCTGCAGTCTTTCTGGTAGTGTATCCATAGAGTCTTCTTGGTAAAAATATAGAAGTGGTTTACCATTGCCGCCATCCTTGCAGTAAACTATGATGATGGTATTTGTTAAGTGCTTACTATGTGCAGAGCACTGTTCTAAGCGCTGGGGTAGACACAGGGGAATCAGGTTGTCCCACGTGGGGCTCACAGACTTCATCCCCATTTTACAGATGAGGTAACTGAGGCACAGAGAAGTGAAGCGGCTTGCCCACAGTCACAGAGCTGGCAAGTGGCAGAGCCGGGATTTGAACTCATGACCTCTGACTCCAAAGCCCGGGCTCTTTCCACTGAGCCACACTATCTCCACCCTCAACTCTCTCCCATGCGGCTGCTGCCCAGCATGGGTGAGTTTTAACTTGTAGCAGATTGCCTTTCTTTCACAAGCTAAGAATAGAATGAGCATGACTCTGCTTCACTCTCCCTCCCGCAGTGGGGACTGGTAGATTACTGGAAAGTCTCCAGGTGAGACCCTGAGAGAGGATGTCTTTGCTATTTAAATCATATTTATAAAAAAAGGTATCCTCCAAAACCTTTCTCTTAGTATCTATGAGAATTTCCTGATCATTAGCTTGACCACACATATCCATTCCCTTCTCCTTATTCATGCGCTCTATTCTCCTACTACATCCTAATACACATTCTTCAATCCTTTCAAGCTAAGCTATTCATTATACTTTGTTCCCATCTCTCTCTCCTCTAACACCTTGAACAACACACATTTTGCCCTGTATAGAACTTCCTCCCCTTCAAATCTGCCAGATGTCAGTTCTCCCCATTTTCAAAACCCTTATGAGATCACATCATTCTCCAGGAGACCTTGCCTGATTAACAGTTGTTCTCACTTGAATACCAATTCCCTTTTGTAGAGAAGCAGCGTGGCTCAGTGGAAAGAGCCCGGGCTTGGGAGTCAGAGGTCGTGGGTTCTACTCCCTGCTCTGCCACTTACCAGCTGGGTGACTTTGGGCAAGTCACTTAACTGTGCCTTAGTTACCTCATCTGTAAAATGGGGATTAAAACTGTGAGCCCCACGTGGGACAACCTGATCACCTTGTATCCCCCAGTGCTTAGAACAGTGCTTGGCACATAGTAAGTGGTTAACAAATACCACTATTTATTTTTTTTTTTTAGTCACCCTTAGCATTCCTCTACAATTCTTATAATTCTTATGCATATACATATCTCCACTATTTCTTCATCCTCCTCTGTATAAAGCTCTTTTAGGGCAGAGATCATGTCTCCTAGTACATTAACTCTGTGTTATTCTATCAGGGTCTTAGCAAAATGCTCTTATCAGTCAATCAACCAATTAATAAGTATATTTACTGAGCAGTTACTGTGGGCAGATTACTGTATAAAAGCACTCAAGAGAGTACAAAACAATGGAGTTGGTACATATGATCCTGGCTGACTAGGAACTTACACTAGCTACATATAGTAGGTGCTAAAGATACAGTTTGATTTATTTCCATGTTGTTGAGCTATTTTTACAGTAGTGGTGTTGGCTTGCTTTGAGTCATCCACACTCTCATCCAGTTCTGATGCAAGATACACTACATATGCTAGATATCTTACAGAGGTATGGGTTGAAAATTAATCTAAAATCTCATGAAAATGGCTAAAGAAGCGGTCTAAAGAGAGTGCATCATATTCCCTATAAACCGCTGATCCTCTTTACTTTCTATCTCAGTCAAAATCACCATTTCTTCTCCATCCCAGAAACCCACATCCTTGACCTTCACTATCATTCATTCAACTTTCACATTTAGTCAACTCTTAAATCCTGCCAATTTGTTACCCATAATATCCCCCAGGTTGGATCCTTACTACTCTGGCACAACTATGGTTAGGCAAAATGCATTACCCTCCCCAACCTCCACCTCCAAGCTTTTCCCTGATGGATGCACCCTGAGCTTTAACATTCTCCCTGCAACCTATCTTTCCCATCTTTAGTCCTAACTTTACTCTTCCTCCCAGATCATTTTTATGAAAAACCATCCAATCTGTAGTTCCCCAATCCTCAGAAACATCCAATGGTTGCCCATCCTCCTCCACGTTAAAACAGAAAACTCCTTAGATCTTCTTTAAGGTACTCAATCAGCTCTCTCCCTCCTACCTAGGTTCACTGAACTCCTTCTATAACCCAACCCACATACTCCATACCTCTAGCACAAACTTATTCCTTATATCTTGATCTTACCTATCTTGTCAAGGACCCCTTGCACACATTCTCCCTTTGGCCTAGTACTCTCTCTTCACCTTCAAAAAACCCTTCTCCTCCCAAAGGCCTTCCCAGACTTAGCCTTTTTATTTTCCCTATCTACTACCCACTCTGTATAGACTATTAACCTTGCTGTCTAATCCTTAACACATTGATAGTCACCCTAGCCTCACAAATATGTAAATATTCTTATAATTGGTCATTTGATTGGTGACTAGCAGTTATGAATTTACTGACACCCTCTTTTGTAGTCATGTAAATAGCAGCGTGGCTCAGTGGAAAGAGCCTGGGTTTGGGAGTCAGAGGTCATGGGTTCAAATCCAGGCTCTGCCACTTGTCAGCTGAGTGACTGTGGGCAGGTTATTTCACTTCTCTGTGCCTCAGTTACCTCATCTGCAAAATGGAGATTAAGACTGTGAGCCTCATGTTGGACAACCTGGTTACTTTGTATCTACCCCAGCGCTTAGAACAGTGCTCTGCACATAGTAAGCGCTTAACAAATACCAACATTATTATTATTATTAAATATGTAGATGAGAACTAAGGAGGAGCAGCATGGCCTAATTCATTCATTCACTCTTTCAATCATTTATTCAGCACTTACTATGTGCAAAGCACAGCATGGCCTAGTTCATTCATTCACTCTTTCAATCATTTATTCAGCACTTACTATGTGCAAAGCACTCTACTAAATGCTTGAGAGAGTAAAATACAACAATAAGCAGACAAATTCCCTCCTCACAATTCAGAGACTAGTGAGGGGGAGACAGACATTAATACAAATAAGTAAATTACACATATGTACATAAGTGCTGTGGGGCTGGGAAGGGGAAAAACAGAGGGAGCAAGATGTCACAGAAAGGAGTGGGAGAAAAGGAAAGGGGGCCTTAATTAGGGAAGGCCTCTTGGAGGAGATGTGCCTTCCATAAGGCTTTGAGGAAGGGTAGAGCAATTGCCCTTCTGATTTTAGTAGAGAGGTGGTTCAGGCCAAAGGCAGGACATGGGTGAGGGCTCAGAGATGAGATAGATGATATCAAGGCATAGTGAGAAGATCAAGGGCCTGGGAGTCAGAAGACCTGTGTTCTAATCCCAGCTCTGCCACTTGTCTGATGTGCGACCTTGGGTAAGTCACTTAACTTCTCTGAATCTAGGTATCTTCATCTGGAAAATGAAGATTTAATATCTGATCTTCCTCTTACTTAGGCTGTGAGCCCCATGTAGGATAGGAACTCTGTCTGATTAACTTGTACCTATTCTGGGCTTAGAACAGTGATAGCACTTAACAAAAACAATTATTATTGCTATTATTATTAACAATGACAATATATGCACCCACATATTTTGACCATTCTGGATGAAAATTCAATTCAGTGAATAAAACTCTGTAGTTCTTCAGTCCACACTCTGTTTTGAAGATTCATTCATTTAATTATATTTATTGAGCGCTTACTGTGTGGAGAGCACTGTACTAACAAGGCTGGAGTGGGGCAGACAAGCGCTATTCAAACATGAAACACCAGACATGCAGAGAAGTTTCAATTCTAGTCTCATCTTCCCTTTCCAACTCTTATTCATATGGCCAATGAGGGACAACCATACCGAATTTTAAGGTGAACAATCTGTTCTTTTAGGTACTTTGAATAGGATGTTTCACATTGCCTTGTTAGACACGAAAACATAATCTCTAAATAGAAACAATGGAATTGCTACAATAATGCTGGAGAAAATGTCTTCATTTGGTTTGTTTAAGCTATTTTAACTTTGCTTGAGTAGTCATTTGTTCAATAAAAGCAAACTTTACACATCACTGCAACCCTGTCCCAATCTGAACTGACTTTCTGTTAGTACTTCATTTAGCTAACATTTAAAGGTAATAGAGGATTTAGAAGAGAATACCCATCATAAAGTATCTATCTAGTAATTTCCCTCTTTTTCTTACTGTTGTATTTGAAGGATTTCTTTTTTCAATGACTGCTTCAATGAATAGAATTTGAACCTGAAACCCCCCTGTTCATGCTAACTTGATGATATGAAATTGGTACACTCATGATTCCATTCATCTCAAGCATGGCTACTTTGTATTTTCTAGTTCTGTTGCTTTTTCATAATGATCTCAGATAAAGACATTGAAATTACACAGGAATGCCAGTGGTACCAAAGAAAATGCAATATCAGTATGTTAACAACTATAATCCTGGAACACCTGGAAAATCATTTCATAGGAAAAGTGACACAACATTTAGAGGTAAATGTTAAACTTTTAATTTATGTATGCAATAAAATATATATTATCTTGTCTTTCATATCAAAAATTATTTCACTGACATGAATAACTCTCCTCATATGTAGTATATAGGAGAAGCAGCTAGTAGGCAGAGCAAGAGTCTGGGAGTAAGAGGGACCTGGGTTCTAATCCTGAGCACCTCTTGTCTGCTGGGTTTCCTTGTCCAAGTCATTTAACTTCTCTCTGCTTCAAGTTACATTACCTATAAAATGGGGACTAAGACTCTGAGCCCTATATGGGACTAAAAGTGTTTAACAAATGCTATTTAAAAAACAAAACAAAACAAAACAAAACAGTGCTTTCCATAAGATCCATAGGTAAATATTGTTCTAAAGTTTATGGTTCGAGATGATATTTGTAGGCAAGTACATTTGTGATTCTTTTGGAGATTCAGACCCTGTCCAGGTCTTTAATCTCCCAGTACTTCCCAACTGAAAAAAACTGCCCAATTCTTTATCGCCATGCACAGTTGAATTTCATTGTCTCATGATAATAATGCTTGGTAATATTCTTACCTATACAGTTATACCCCATGATACAATAGGGTTATATTCCTTGAAAATGGAGTTATACCATGAGTTATGTTTTCCATAAGACACACATGTTGTGCACATAAATGTCCAGAACTTTTAAAAATGTAATACAATATTTTTGAAGGAGGCTGCAGATGTAGAAGACAATTCTATTGACTTGCAACAGCCTAACTCCTTGTTTGCATCTATACGTCTTTGAAACTTTCTTTCCTTCACAGTCTTCTCCTTCAAACATATTTAGAAGTACATATGTTTTCTTGAAAATTGGTGCAAGCCTTTTTAAATTCAAAAAATTCCTGCATCTGTTTAAGCATCTTGAAATGATGCATTGGACTGTGAATGTTTGATACTTTCACTGGACAAAGATTTCTTTGAATAAATGCAGTCAAATTATCAATATTTGCAGTATTCATTTCTAATAATGTTGGTATTTGTTAAGCGCTTACTATATGCCGAGCACTGTTCTAAGCGCTGGGGTAGATACAGGGTAATCAGGTTGTCCCACGTGAGGCTCACAGTCTTAATCCCCATTTTACAGATGAGGGAACTGAGGCACCGAGAAGTTAAGTGACTTGCCCAAAGTCACACTGCTGACAAGTGGTCGAGCGGGGATTCGAACCCATGACCTCTGACTCCAAAGCCCGTGCTCTTTCCACTGAGCCACGCTGCTTCATTTCTGTCAAAACTTCCTTCCTTACTTACTCTGGTACTTCTTCAATCTCTTAAAAACATGGCACAAACTGGTAAATTCAAGGTGATTGCTGCATACAGCAGACATTTAAAAAAAAATCACTGATTGATTCAAAACAATTTTTAATAATAATAGTGTTTTTCATTAGGCACATCTATGTTACAAGCATTTTACTAAGCCTAGGGTGTACAAAATGTCCCTATACAAAATTAGGCTCAAAGTCTAAGGTGGATGAGAACATGTATTATGGAAGAAGAAGCAGAGCAGCATGGCATAATGGATAGAACATGGGTCTGAGAGACAGAAAGTCATAGATTCTATTCCTAGCTCTGCCACTTGTCTGCTGTGTGACCTTGGGCAAGTCATTTAACTTCTCTGGGCCTCAGTCACCTCATCTGTAAAATGGGGATTGAGACTGTGAGCCCCTACTGGCACAGGGACTCTGTCCAACCCGATTTGCTTGTATCCATTACATTGCTTAGTACAGTGCTTAACTAGATTCTTGGTACAGTACATCACATAGTAATTGCTTAACAAATACCACAATTATTATTATTATTTAATGCTATTTTACAGGTGATGAAACTGAAGCACAGATAAATTGTGGCTTTCCTGAGGCTGCATAACAGGCAAGTGGTGGAGCCAGGAGAATTAGAATCCAGTTATCCTGGTTTCCAGTCCTATGCTCTTTCCACTAGGCCATGATACTTCAAAACAGGGAGGGAATATTAACTCAGGTGTCGAAAGAGGAGAGAAGGATTTACTGATTTATAGGATTTGACCAGTACATTAGGGCTGGTTTCATGTATTGTCTATCTTCCCTTCTAGAAAGTAAGAGCACTGTCTACAAACTCTGTTATATTGTACTCTCCCGAGCATTTAGTAGAGTGCTGGGCACACAGTAAGTGATCAATAAATATTAATAATCAATAATCATATTTATTGAATGATTCATTGATTGATGCCTGCTTAGTGAAGTTGTTTTATCTCCTCATCCCACATGGAGTCACACAGTTTAGATCTTAATAGAACAATTATTTGTGACATCTTCTCAATGTCTCAACCAGCAAGACTGTGCTGTAATCTGTAGTTGATTCATACTAGTAAATTCTTCAGATTAATGTCTGTCTCCTCCCTATAGACTCTAAGCCATTATTGTCAGGGCATGTGTCTGTTAATTCTGTTGTATTGTACTCTCCCAAGTGCTTAGTACAGTACTCTGCTCATAATAGTAAGCACTTAATAACATGATTGATTGAATGAATCAGTTGACTAGTTACATTACAAGAGTGTCGGTGATTGATCTTTCTATCATTTGATATCAACTACGGTGTACAGATTGGCTGAAAGGGCAGCACTTGGGAGACGGCTTACTTCCCTCAAGCAAAGCCTTCCCTAAAGGGATACTAAGAGGAAGGACCAAAAATGTAAACGGACCCTTATGGGACAAACACATTAGTTCACTAAGCACCTATATATATACAATGAAGCATATCATCCACAAGTGGTCTTTTCCAGTTATGCACATAATAAGGATTTCACCATTATTAGCATTATTTTCAAAATACATTATTTGTGGAATAAATCAATGGTATATCTGAGTGATTACTGTGTGCAGAGTACTGAACTAAGTACTTGGAAGAGTATATTACAACAGATGCATTGGTGACATAGTCCCTGCCCACAGGGAGCATTCAGGTGAGAGGGGGAGAAAGACATTAGTAAAAAGAAAATACAGATATGTACATAACTGCTATGGGGCTGAGTATGCAGTGCTTACAAGGAACAGATTCAAGTGCTTACAAGGAACAGATTCAAGTGCAAAGGCAACAGAAGAGAAAGAGAGAATACTAAAAAAGAGGACTTAACTGGGGAAGGCCTCTGGGAGTAGATGAGATTTTTCTGAGGGTTTGGAAGGTGTGGAGGTTGGCGATATAGTCTGTCCAGAAAGAGAGGCATTTGCAGAAAATACTCATCAAGGTACAGTGAGTATTTTGTTGTTGGAGAAGGCAAGTGTGAGTACTAGGATTTAATAAAAAATCAGTGAGGTAAGGTAGGAGGTAGAAAGGATTAAATTCCTCCCTTTCTTCTCCTTCAAACTGCTACCATGTTAATTCAAACACTTATCCTATCCTGCCTCGATTACTGTATCAGCCTCCTTGTTGACCTTCCTACTTTCTGTCTCTCCCTATTCTAGTCCATACTTCACTCTGCTGCTTAGATCATTTTTCTACAGAGACTTTCAGGCCATATTTCCCCACTCTCCAAGAACCTCCAGTGGTTGGCCATCCATGTTAACATCAAACAGAAACTTCTCACCATCTACTTAATACTACTCAATTACTTTGCCGTTCCTACTTCACCTCGCTACTCTCCTATTATAACCCAGCTTGCACACTTTGCTCCTCTAACATTAGCTTTCTCACTGTTCCTCAATCTCGTCTATCTTGCCGCCAACCTCTCACCCACTTCCTGCCTCTAGCTTAGCACACCCTCCTCCTCATACCCTACAGGCAATTACTCTTCCCCTTGAAAACCTCCTCTCCTCCAAGAGGACTTCCCTAGCTGAACCCTTTTTTCCTTTTATTCAATTTCCTTCTGTGTGCCCTGACTTGCTCCCTTTATTCATTCATTCAGTAATATTTTTTAAGCGCTTACTCATCCTTCTCCCCAGCTCCACAGCACTCATGTACATATCTGTAATTCATTTATTAATATTGTCTGTCTCCTTCTCTAGACTGTAAGCTTGTTGTGGACAGGGAATATGTCTGTTATATTGTTATATTATACTCTCTCCAGCATTTAGTAGAGTGCTCTGCATACGGTTAAGTGCTCAATAAACATGATTGACTGACTGACAGGTAGAAATCTGATTGAGTGCTATAATGCTGATGGGAATGAGTTTCTCTTTGATGTAGCAGTGGATGGGTAACCACATTGGAGGTTCTTGAGGAGTGGACAGATATGGACTGAACTATTTTTTTTTAGAAAACTTTTCCAAGCAGCAGAGTGAAATATGGACTGGAGTGGAGAGAGTGGGAGAAACAGAAGGCAGGGAGATCAGAGAGGAGACTGTTGTAGTAGTCAAGGCTGGTTGTAATAAGTGCCTGGATTATTTTAGCTGCAGTTTGGATTGAGAAGAAATTGTGGATTTTAGCAATGCCACGAATGTAGAACCAACAGAATTTGGTAACAAATTGAACAGGTTGAATGTGAGACATGAGTTGAGGATAATGCCAAGATTCTAGGTTTGTGAGATAGGGAGATAGTGTTTTTCTACAGCAAAGAAAAGCAGGGTTTGAATTGAGGAGTTCTGTTTGGACATGTTTAATTTTAGATGTTGGCAAGACATCCATGTAGAGATGTCTGGAAGGCAGGAGGAAATTTTGAGAGGTATCATTATTGAAGAGGTTTATTTTGAATTATCTGCTTAAAATATGACAACTGAAGTTGTGGGATAGAATGAAATCTCCAAGGGAATGTTTGTATATGGAGAATAGAAAGGGACCCAGAAGTTCCTGAGAAGGAGCAGAGAGACAGGAGGAAACCAGGAGAGGACAGTGTTAGTGAAGCCAAGGTTGGATAATAATTCCAGGACAAGTGGCTGATCCACAGTAATGAAATCAGCTGAGAGGTTGAGAAGGATTAGGTTGTAGTTAAGACTGTCAGAACCAAGCTGGAGTTCAGATTAACAGGTCATGTTTCTATGCCATATGCTGCCTCGGAAATTTACGTAGTGAAAAACAGAGAAATAGCATAATGATTTAAATCACCCAATGATTAAGATAATCAATCAAAAGATTTATTAAGCACTCACTATGTGCAAAACACTTTAAGTGCTTGAAATGATGAGATAGAAGTAGTAGACTTATTGTCCTCAAGAAACTTACATTCTAGAGGGTAAGGCAGATACTGAAATAAATTACAGGGAGAAGAAATTGATGGAGTATGATAATATGTACTGGTAGTCAATATGAGTAACCACGTGCTTAGGAAATATGGAAGTGACAAGCTGTAGGGAATATAGGTTGGGGAGATGATAGAGTAATCAGAATATGTCACCTGGAGAACATGTGAAGGGATCCTGGAGGCAGGAAGAAATGCTATATTGCACACAGAGAAAGAGGCCAGTAATATAGGTAGATTCAGGGGTAAAAATGAAATTCATGGAGTGGATGAACTGTCAAGAGAGGTGAGTATAAATTGAGAAGAGAAAGGGGTACAGAGGATAAAGCTAGAAATTCTAACTTCCCAAAGAGGAAAATATAGATATAACTATAGGAACCATAAGAATATGTAAGCATGTTGCCATCCAAACCCTGACCCACTGACTTTCCCATCGCTGTAGACAGCACCATCATTTTCCATATCTCACAACTTCATAACCTTGGCATTATCTCCAACTCATCTCTCTCATTCAACTCACACATTTAATGTCACATTTAATGAGCTCTACCTTCTTCACAGCATTGCTAAAATTCTCCCTTTCCTTTCCATCCAAACTACTATTACTATAGATAAGCGGCATGGCACAGTGGAAAGAGCCCGGGCTTGGGAGTCAGAAGTCATGAGTTCGAATCCCGGCTCTGCCACTTGTCAGTTGTGTGACTGTGGGCAAGTCACTTAACTTCTCTGTGCCTCAGTTACTTATCTGTAAAATGGGGATTAACTGTGAGCCTCATATGGGACAACCTGATTACCCTGTATCTACCCCAGTGCTTAGAACAGTGCTCGGCACATAGTAAGCACTTAACAAATACCAACATTATTATTATTATTACTCTGATCCCAACATTCATCCTCTTCCACCTAGATGACTTCATTAGCCTCTTGCTTACTTCCCTGCCTCCTGTCTATCCCCACTGTGGTACATACCTCACAGATCACTTTCCTAAAAAAAGTTTAATCGATATTCCACACTTCTCAAGAACACCAGTGCTGCCCATCCACCTCTGCTTCAGAGAAACTCCTTACCAGTGACTTTAAAACACTCGATCACCTTGTCTCCTTCTATCTCACTGATTTCTTACTACAACCTAACATGCTCACTTCCCTCCAGCATGATCACTTCCTTCCCCTAATGCCAACCTATTCAATGTTCCTTAATCTCCTCTATCATACCGTTGACCCCTTGCCCACATCCTTTCCTGGTCAGGAATTCCCTCTCTCATCATATCTGTCAGTCCTTTATTCTGCTCACCTTTAAAGATGTATTAAAATCATGTACCCTTGAAGACATTTATCCAGATTAAGCTCTCATTTCCTCTGTTCTCTCTTTCCCATACAAAACTTTCATTCCTTCAATTGTATTTATTAAGTTCTTACTGTGTGCCGAGCACTATACTAAGCATTTGGGAGAGAATAACATACCAGTAAACAGACCTGTTCCCTGCCCACATTGAGTTTACAATGTATATGAATAAATAAATTACAGATACATACCTAAGTGCTGTGGGGCTAGAAGGGGAATGAATGAAGGGAGCAAATAAGGGTGATGCAGAAGGGAGTGGGAGAAGAGGAATGGAGGACTTCATTAGGGAAAGAATCTTGGAGGGAAAGATAGTAATTGTCTGTCAGATTTGAGGAGGGAAGGAGTTCTAGGTCAGAGGCAGGACATGGGTGAGAGGTTGGCAGTGAGATAGACAAGATCAGGGTACAGTGAGAAGGTTAACATTAGAGGTGAGAAGTGTGTAGGCTGGGTTGTAATAGGAAAGTAGTGAGGTGAGGTAGGAGGGGGAAAGGTGATTAAGTGCTTTAAAGGCAATGGTGTGGAGACTGTGTTTGCTGTGGGGGTGGATGAACAATTATTGTACTGAAGAAATATGGCCTGAACATTTTGGTAGAAAAACGATCCAGGCAACAGGGTGAAGTATGGATTGGAGTGGGGAGAGACAAGAGGCAGGGAGGCCAGAAAGGATGCTGATACTGTTATTTATCAAGGTGGGGTAAAATAAGTGATTGGATTAATGTGTAACTGTTTGGGTGGAGAGGAACCAACAAGATTTAGTGGTAGACTGAATACGTGAGTTGAGTAAGAGAGGAGTCAAGGATAATGCCAAGGATATGGACTTGTGAGATAGGAAGGATGACAGCCCTGAGAAAATGATAGGAAAATTAGGGGAAGGACAGGGTTTGGGTGGGAAGATAAGAAGTTCTGTTTTATACATATTAACTGTGAGGAATGTGATCAGATGCACAGGTAGAGGGGGTGAATTTTGAGAGAAGGTAGATCTCATCTAGAGATACTGCTGGGAAAGACAGGAGAGCTGAAAGAAGGGATGGATGAGGAAGGGGAGATTTTAGGGAGATCATGCCTGATATTGTCAATTTTCTCAATAAAGTAGGTGGCCAGGTCATTTGCCCCCAGTGATGGGCAAGGGATAGGGGGAGGCAGGGAGAACATGGGGTTTGAGGAAAGGAGTTAAATATCTAGAACAACTGGTAAGGGTGATGGGCAGGGGTGTCAATAAGGTTGGAGAAATAATTTTGTCAGGCAAAGGAGGGATCAGAATTAAAGCATGCAAGAATAAACTTGAAGTGGACAAATTTAGCCTGATATATATATATATATATATATATATATATATATATATATCTAAAACAGGACTCCCCATTTCTTTCCATCCTGGTAGAAATCACAGCTACAGTCTCTATCATAAAATTAAATAACCTTGACATTGTCAGACTCATCTGTCTTATTTCCCAACACTGATTCTGAAGTTTCATCTGCACTAGGACAATTACATGGAGCATTAAGATAATCTATTAATAACTGAGTAAAACTTCAATTGTCATCATCATCATCACCATTGCCACTGGTATTCATTGAGTGCTTTCTATGTGCACTTGGAAGAGTACATTACTCCAGAGTTGGCAGGCACACAGAGTTGGCAGTGCTCTTCACACAATCAGTTTACAATCTAGAGGGAGATAAATATTGATATAAACAAATAATTTATAACATATACATTAAAGAGATGTCACTTAAAGATATGTACATAGTGAAATTAAAAAGCTATTTGATAACGATCTGAACTAATATTTCATTTCATTCAAGCAATTGTATTTATTAAGCACTTACCGTATGCAGTGCCCTGTACTTGGCTTGGGGAAAGAACAGTACAACAGAGTTGGTAGACATGTTCCCTGCGCATGACAAGCTTACAGTATAGAGGGGGAGGCAGCTATTAGTAAGACTAAATATATTGCAGATATATAGAGAAGTGCTGTGGGGCTGAGGGAGAGGTTAATGAAGAGTACAAATTGAAGTTCTAGGATGACAGAGGAGAGAGTGGTAGAAGAGGACAGTAGGGTCTAGGTGAGAAAGGCCTCTAGGTGAGGAAGGGACAAGATATCCCTTCCTCATTGAAGGTGAGGAGAGTGATCATTTGTTGTATATGAATAGGGAGTGTATTCCAGGCTAGAGGCAGGATGTGGGAAAGCAGTCAGTTGTGAAATATGCAAGATAGAGGTACAGTTAGTATGTGGGCATTAGAGGAGCAAGTGTGAGGGCTGGGTTGTAATTGGAAATCAGGGAGTTAAGATAGGAGAGTTAAGATATGAGGGGGGCAAGGTGACTGAGTGCTTTTGAAGCTGAAGGTAAGGGGTTTCTGTTTGATGTGGTGGTAAATGGGGTGAAAATCACACCTATTTGCTATGATGGTAGATGGGCAACCACTGGAGGTTCTTGAGAAGAGGGGAGACATGGACTCAACAGTTTTGTAGAAAAATAATCCAGGTAGCCAAATGAAATATCAAGTGTTTGGCTACTAGATCAAATTCAAATTAGTTTGGTGCTTATGGTTGTAGGTATATGTAATTAAATTTTAGAAAAAAGAGTTAATCAAAATAGTTGGATTTAATTAAAAACAAAACAAAAAATGACTTTTTCCATTTCTACCCAAACTTTGAAACTTGAAACATTTTTTCTTAACCAAACTCACTTATTTAGTTATGCAGCATCTTAAAAAATAAAATTCTATGTAAACCCAAGCTTTCTTATTTCAAAGCTAGTTCTGTGGGAAAGGGTTTTTGGCTATTTTATTCACTATTATTATTCTTGTATTGCTTATGTTTTTCATGCTGTACAAATATTAATGACTAAGTAGGATCAGATAGGATCACATGATCTTCTCTGTCACTGCATGTCATCTTTTCAACAAAATATGATGGAATTCTGCTAAGGTGTATTCACTAAAGACTGGTAGAGGGCCCGAGTAACTATCTGGATGATTTTAGCAAATATGTGGGACCCTTAACCATATATTTTTCCCCTTTTCCCTCTGCTCCTCCACCTCTCCCTTCCCATCCCCACAGCACTGTACTCGTCCGCTCAACTGTATATATTTTCGTTACCCTATTTATTTTGTTAATGAATTGTACATCGCCTTGATTCTATTTAGTTGCCATTGTTTTTACGAGATGTTCTTCCCCTTGACGCTGTTTATTGCCATTGTTCTTGTCTGTCCGTCTCCCCCGATTAGACTGTAAACCCGTCAAACGGCAGGGACTGTCTCTATCTGTTGCCGACTTGTTCATCCCAAGCGCTTAGTACAGTGCTCTGCACATAGTAAGCGCTCAATAAATACTATTGAATGAATATTTTTAAATGTTTTAGTGCTGTGTAATTTGACTATTTCATGCAACATTTTCCATGTTATTTTAATTAAATTTGACCATTCAAAAACATAGATTTTTACTTCAAAACACAAGTATTAAAAGTGCACTTGGTTTTATTGAGGGAAAAACCATACATAAAAGCATTTCACTTTCCCATTTCCCTCTTCTTTCTCACTTCATTTACATTTGGGGAAGCAGCATGGCCTAATGGATAGAGCATGGGCATGGGAATCAGAAAGACCTAATCCCAGCTCCACCAACAGACAAGTGTCTGCTGTTTGAGATACGGCAATTTACTTAACTTCTTTGTGCCTCAGTTACTTCATCTGTAAAGTGGAAATTGAGACTGTGAGCACCATGTGGGCCAATGACTATGCCCAACCCGATTAGTTTGTGTCTACCACAGTGCTTAATACAGTGCCTGACACATGGTAAGCACTTAACAAATATCACAATTAATACCATTTAAAAAACAAACAAAAAATTAGCTAGTACACTGGGTTCTATTTCCAAAATAGCCTGTACTACTGCCATGGTTGCCAAAGTGCCATTCATTTAACTTTTTTTATTTCCAAGAATGTTACATAGTAATTTTAATTGCCCTCACAGTATTCTTGTAAATAGGGACAGTCAGATATGTTTATCCTTGTTTATAGGAGTAAACTGAAAGGCATTGAGATTAAATAGTTGCCCAAAGTTATTTTGCCAAACTCTACATTCCAAGGCCTAGTACAGTACGCTGCACATAGTAAGTGCTCTATAAATACTATTGAATGAATGAATGAATGCAGGTCAAATCTGGATTATGACAAAATCCCAGGGTTTCTAACTCCTACAGCATGACTTTTGGTGTTGATTAGGTTGCTTTTAGAGTTTGGGAAAGAGCTATAAGAGTATTTCCTCCCACCTAGGGAATTATATATGAGTGTTCCTATCATGAGAAAGAAATCACTTGAAATGCTCTTTTGATAAAATCTTGGAAACCTTACAAATATTGATATGTTGATTTTCATCAGAGTATTCAATTAATTAGCTAGGCAGACTCAAAAGCTTTAATCTACGCTGTGGTATTAAGGAACATACATTAGACCATTAGGCATTTCCTGTTTTCATTTCTACATTGCTTGGTTTATAGAGAGGTGTTTTTTTTTTGTTGTTGGTTTTTTTTTTTCTTTTACATTTGTGGAAGACTATTGAAGTCCTTAATGCACTATATTGACAGAGTAATAAAAATAGCAAATTACATTTCAGGCTTTGTGCCAACATCATTAAACTTCCAGTCATACCAGAAACAATATAGAGGGCAAAACAAAAGCGGGGGCCCTGCTCAAGCACAAACATGGTCACTACTGAACAGCATTAAGAAACTTTGTGTGTTCCTGTTTCATTGAGAAACAATTCCAGCATTCTGTTTCACTTATTCAAATACTCCAACCTTCCAGGTTTCCAGTTTGCACAATTCAAATTCTTTTGTTGACAATCCATTCTTGTAAATTCATAGAATGAAGATTTAAAATTTAGAAAGCATTTCAGTATTTTGAATTCCATGTAGAATTTAATAACCATTTCAGTTGGATCATTTCATTGTAAACTGCATTATACCATTTTAAAGCTAAATCCATTCTGGGGAAAGCAGCTTGTCCTAGTGGAAAAACCAAGGGCCTGGTAGTCAGAGGACTTGGGTTGTAATCCTTGCTCTGCCACTTCTCTTCTATGTTTCTTTGGTCAAGTCACTTAATTTCTCTATGTTCAGGTCCCTCAACTGTAAAATGGGGATTCAATACCTGTTCTCCCTCCTACTTAGACTGGAAGTCCCTTGTGGACCAGGGACTGTCCAAACCGATAAACTTGTATCTACCCTGGCATTTATACTGTGTGACACATAGTAAGAGCTTAAATAATGTTTTTTTTTAAAATGTAGAAGCAAAAGACTATGAGATCTTGGGGAATGGGGAAAGATATGTGAGTCAGGATAGTTAGGAGGCCAGAGAATGGGGGCACTGTCATGGTGATAAGAGTCTTGTAGAGTCAGTAGAGGAGAAACTGGGAAACATGGTCGGTAAGTCTTTGGAACCATTAGAGTCAGAAAAAGACTAGAACAGATAATGCTAGCATCTGGGTTTGTACAGTAACTATAGGGGCTTGATGGCAGACATAGATATGTGAAATATCAAGGACCCCAAGTGACTGCACTAAGAATCACTAAAAAATGGGAACAAGAGGCAGGATTTTATGCTTGCTTCCAGTTCAGATTTGTGCTTTTCTAGTTATGGAGAGGAAAGAAGATGACCATCCTGCTTGTGAGCTTTCAGAATTTGATCAAGCAGTAAGCTCTCTATTCTTTGAGGGCTCCTTGGAATACCCCAGTTGCAATAATGTCATATATCTGGTCAGTCTAAATAACTGAATGTTGAACCTGGCTCAATCTCTTAGTTCACTGATTAAATTAAAAGGAAATATTTTACTGGGTATCTGTTGAAAGATTTCAAATACAGAAATTAAGTGAGCAGCAAAAACTATAAAGAGGAAAGGCCACTAGAGATTTCCTGACCCTTGGCAAGTGATATATTCTCCTTTCTTTCTGTCAGACTAGGAAGATAGGCACCAACTATGTGCAAGAAAATATATGAGAAGGGAAAAATAGGACCCTTAGCATGACCGATTCCATTTTGGGGGGCACTGCCAACTGGATTTTCCGAGAATGGTTTTATTCAACAAAGGACTTGCAGTTCTCAGAAAAGTAGACTGTGTTCTGTAGATATACCCAAGGTTGCACATGATGGCAGAGATGATGGGAGTAGACATCTTGGCGGAAAGAAGGGTTGCACATAATGGTATAAGTAAAGAAAAGAGGGTTAAGACCCTCTCTCTCTCCTTCCCTTCCTCCTCCACAGGATTTCCAAAATAAAAGCAGGAAAGGGCTTTCCATCAAGGAGATGTATACTCCAAAGCTCTCCCAGACCCAGCCTGATGGGAATGTCCAGACAAGGTTTACCAGACGATGCCTTGGTTTTCCGGCATTGAGACGTAAACGGGCAAGATACGTAAATGATTACTCAGCTCTGATGGGAAGTCTAGTCCAATCTATGCCTGAATGGCTGAAGCTGGGGCAGCTGGGGACCGCATCAAAATCAACCCCAGTAATAATGTTGGTATTTGTTAAGCGCTTACTCTGTGCAGAGCACTGTTCTAAGCGCAGTACCCTCCAGCATTGCTAGTGAGAGTCTGACACATAAAGTTACTACTTTTGTTTTAGCTGAATTAAGAGTAGTCACTCCCAGCCCCAATACCCTCCGGCATTGCTAGAAAAGGGTGATTGTTTGGAGTGGTATTTGTTGTGGCAATTGCTCACCGTTTGATTAAATGCATTGCTTGCCAGCAGGATGTTATTGTAATTCTGTAGGAATCTGTCTCAGTGTCCATTGGATTTTCAGGTGTATGTTACTTGGGGTTTGAGCATAACAGCTTGCTTTGAATTATGATAAGTTCTGTTCATAGGAAAATAAAGAAATCACCGGCCTAAGCACCATTCCCTCGCTTCCACGTGAGTTTCTCTGTTCATTCTTTCATTCAATAGTATTTATTGAGCGCTTACTATGTGCAGAGCACTGTACTAAGCGCTTGTAATGAACAAGTCAGCAACAGATAGAGACAGTCCCTGCCGTTTGATGGCCTTACAGTCTAATCGGGGGAGATGGATAGACAAGAACAATGGCAATAAATAGAGTAAAGGGGAAGAACATCTCGTAAAAACAATGGCAACTAAATAGAATCAAGGCGATGTACATTTCATTAACAAAATAAATAGGATAATGAAAATATATACAGTTGAGCAGACGAGTACAGTGCTGAGGGGATGGGAAGGTAGAGGGGGAGGAGCAGAGGGAAATGAGGGGAAAAGAGGGTTAAGCTGCGGAGAGGTGAAGTGGGGGGTGGTAGAGGGAGTAGAGGGAGAGGGGGAGCTCAGTCTGGGAAGGCCTCTTGGAGGTGAGTTTTAAGTAGGATTTTGAAGAGGGGAAGATAATTAATTTGGCGGAGGTGAGGAGGGAGGGCATTCCAGGACCACGGGAGGATGTGGCTACATCCCAAACCCAGGTTCAGGACCCAACTTTTTCAGGATTTAACACTTTATAAGTTCGAAATGGGTGTAGTGGTAGTAGTAATAGTAGTAATAGCAGCGTGGCTAAGTGGAAAGAACCCGGGCTTGGGAGTCAGAGGTCATGCGTTCTAATTCCACCTCTGCCACTTGTCGCTGTGTGACCTTGGACAAATCACTTAACTTCTCTGTGCCTGAGTTACCACATCTGTAAAATGGGGATTAAAAGGGTGAGCCCCAGGTGGGACAACCTGATTACCCCGTATCTTGCCCAGTGCTTAGAAAAGTGTTTGGCACATAGTAAGCTCTTAACAAATGCCATAATTACTTCTTTTCAATGAAGAACTGAGAAGTCATTAAGGTTTTCCAATTCTGTGAGGTACATGCATGAATATTGTTTATGAATATAAAATTTTATTATTGAAATGTATATTAAATACATATATATATATATATATATATATATATATATATATATATATATAATTAGATCAAATAAACCATCAGTAGTATTTATTTAGAGTCCAGCACTGTTAAATGCCTGGTAGAATACAAAGAGTTTGTTGACACAATCAAGAGTTAGTATACATGATCCCTATCCCTAAAGAGTTTACAATCTAGATTGGGGGAAAATATGCACTAAAATGAATTATTAATAGTAATTGTGATATTTGTTAAGTGCTTACTATATGCCAGGCATTGTACTAAGCGCTGTGGGTGAATACAATCAAATCGGATTGGGCACAGTCCCTGTCCTGCATGGGACTCTTAATCTCCATTTTACAGATGAAATAGCTGAGGCACAGAGAGGTGAAGTGACTTGCCAAGGGCCACACAGCAGACAATTGGTGAAGTCAGGATTAGAACCCATGACCTTCTGACTCCCAGGCCTGGGCTCTATCCACTAAGCCATGCTAGTAGCAGGAAGTAACAGAGTTTCACAACACCTTGAAAGTGCTACTGGGAGTGAGTACCCAAGTGGTTAAGTGAAGTGAAAATTCATTCATTCAATCATATTTATTGAAAATTTCATGTGTGCAAAACATTATACTAAGTGATTGGAAGAATACAATATAACAATGAACAGGCACATTCCCTTCCCACAGTGAGCTTACATGTCAGTAGGACTGCAACAAAAATTCAAGCCAGTGAGGGAAGATAAGAGATTAATCAGAGAAGGCCTACCTAAAGTGATGTATTTTTTTAGAAGAGGTCTCAAACTGGGGAGAACATTGGTTTGCCAAATATGAAAAGGGAGGGAGTTCCAGACAGGAAGAAGGGCATAAGCAAGAAAGGATGAATGAGAGAGAGGCAGAGTGATTTGTTTGGTTTGAGTGGAGCAATGTATTAGAGCTGGTTGCAGATGGAGATGAGGAAGGATAAGAACAGGCTAGAGAATTGATTGAGTGCCTTATAGCCAAAGGTCTGGCACCTGGGCATTTCAATATCTACTCTTAATTTTTGTAATTTTATTTTGGCTACCTATGTATGTATGCAGTTTTGGTATCTAAGGTCTTGCTTGCTACCTCCAGTTCTAGGATAACACTGTAGCAGTAGTTTATTAGCATTTTGCAGGGGATTGAATTATACATGTTCAAACTTCCCTGTTACCATGTGAAGAAGAATGGGCAATCATTAGAGAATTCTGATGAGTGGTGGGGAGAGAAAAATTCTAGAATTCTAGAAATTGAATGTCTAAATGTAATTCTTTAACACATTCTCCTCTATTCTAATACTGTTCTATCCCCATATCTGAGATAGGAGGAGTTACTCCTCAGTCATATACCTTTTGATTCTGATAAAGAGGATCTGAATCAAGTGACAAGATTTAGATTCGGTAAATAAATTGTTAGCTAGAAGGACAGACCTGATGACTTATTTCTATTCAAAACAAAATATTTGTGTCTTCAACATGCAGATACAAGTAGTAATCAGTGGCCTCTCCATTCCCTTATCCCCTCCTAATCCATCTCCATTGCACTTTTCTCCCTGCCATTCTTAGAAACTTTTGATTTCTCTCACCCACCATTGTCTCCCACTGCAGTTTTGAATATCCATTCTTAATTTTTGCATCTTAGTTTTGGCTACCATAGTATGTGTGCAGTTTTAGTTTCTACAGTCTTGCTTGATACATCCAATTTTAGGATAACACTGCAACAGGAGTTCATTAGCATTTCACAGGGAATTTAATTGTAAATGTTCAAAGTTCCCTGTTACTATGGGGGACCACTGTTTGCAGTGAACTTTGACAGACATGGAATGATTTTTTTGTTATACATTTCCACAAATCTTGAAGTTCTTTCCATGTGATAGACACTGGCAGCCCAAGTTTCTTTAATTCATAAACCTTTTATTTTTACCAACACTGGTAACTCCCAGGCTATGCAGGGAAATTCATGGTTACCAACACCCATTTTGGGATTTAAAATAACTGAAAGCTGCAGGCAGCAAGCATTCGAATAGCTTTTGGTTTTTGTTTTTTTCCAAACTGTCATTCAGCCTGCCTGCTATAGGCTTATTTCACTTTAGTCCAAATAATTGTCTTAATCCAAAAAAAGAAAGCAGAAAATTATTTGAACAAAAATAGTGCATCCATATTTAAAATGTATTTAAGGTGAATTTCTTTCCAAATATCACAGCCCTACACCCCAAGATCTAGGTAAGGAGGGTTTGTATTTTTCTTTGAATTATACTTAGATTCAAAAGTGTGCATTTCACTTTATCAATGTGCTAGAATTCTAACCTTAATTCATTCAGTCAATCAAGTTTATTGAGTGCTTAGTGTGTGCAAAGCACTGAACTAAATGCTGAGGAGAGTACAATACAACTCACTGTGGGCAGGGAATGTCACTGTTTATTGCTGTATTTTCCCAAGCACTTAGTACAGTTCTCTGCACTCAGTAAGTGCTCAATAAATACAAATGAATGAATAAATGAATGAATGAATACAACAGACAGACTCGCTGCCCATAACGAACTCACAGTAGTGGACTTTGACCAATCTATCCTTCTTAACCATCCATCTCTAAGAGATGTGATGCTTCCTTAAATGATAAACTTAAAAACAAGTATATTCTTAATTGCCCAACTGGTTAGTTTAGTGGGAAGCACGGCAGAACTGATTGTGAATTGATTTTTTCATTTGCTTCAGTTTTCAGGAAGCACCTAATCAGTTTGGTAGTTCCAGTTGACCCAAATATTGGTCATAGATTCACTCCTGGATATTTATTTTCAGAATAGCTTGGTTACACCTGATAAAGTGATACGGTAAAAACATGTAAGAGTTCAAAATTATTTTTGGATCCTGTATAGACTGCAGATGGCTGATGGTTTTGTTAGGGCTTCAGTAGAAAATTATCTGGGTAATTTAGGTAAAATACTCTTTTACTGAAATATCTAGATAAATCATGTGTTTTGGGATAATGCTAATTACCTATCTAGATAATTTGCTACTGCAGACATGATTTTTGAATAACTGTGGTATTTCCTGTTCAAACATCCATTTCATCTAAACCCTGGAAGAAAGTTGAGATGAAAGAATTTGGGAGCCATATCAATAATCCATTTGGGATTATCTTTCATTTTTTATAAATTATCCAGGTATTAGAAAACAGCCCAAAATTGGTAGAAAAGAATATCCACCACTTTCCACTCTGTACTACTCACTAGCTCCCTTTTATCTAGAGTTCACAATAGTTTATGGTCACTAAATAGCTCTCACAAGGCATTTCAGAGATAACTGTATATTATTACTGTCACTTTCACAGTGTCATGCAGCTAGTCAGGAGCAGAATGGAAAAGGTACTGGAGATTTTCCCAAACACCTGGCCCTATGTCCTCATTTGTTCTAATTTAGAGAAAACAGCCAAAGAGAAAAGTAGTTGGTTCCTAAACTGATGCAACAATTATCTCATGAACTGTGTTTTTCTAAGGACAAAAATATATTTTACACTTTCCTAACAGTACTTTGAGCAGAAGGTCATTTTATATCTTTCCTTAGTTTATAAAATGCAGTATTAAAAAAAAGTAAATGACTCAATTGGAGGAGTAAATGTTCTAGGCTAATTCACATCTTCATTGCCATCTAATGTGGAACAATCTCACTAACAAGGTAAACAAACACAAACGATGCCTCCACATCTGCCTTCTCCAGGTGGCAGTTGGGTTTCCTTCCCTACTGTTTTTGTCATTAATGCTCATTTAAACCTTTTATGAATTGGCAGCATTTTACAACATTTGGGAAAATTTTACCCTTAGAGGAATAGATCAGAGAGCCTCCAGGTCTGATTAAATTAAAAAACAAAACAAAATAATTCTACAAAAAACAACAAAAAAACACTTATGAGAAACCTCACATCCTGCAAATATTGCACTGTTGCACTCTGTTTCCCAACCAGATTGTGCAGAATGCCAGAATGACTTATAATACTGTAAGTACATCTATGTTCCAAAGCAAACTTGGAATCCTGAAGAATTTACAAAAGTATTTGGCCCAGATAGATTTTTTTATTGCTGTTGTTGTCCCTTGAAAAAGCCAAATAAAGACTGAACTTTCATTAAGATGCACAAGTCACAGACCAGGTTTAAAGGCCATCAATAATTTCATTCTCTGTCAAATTTCATGCATTTAGAGGCTTGGGTCAATATTAACCCATAAGCTAGAAGTAATTTTCAGAAAATAGAAATCATTTGGACTTGAAATAAGCAGATCAGAAGGTAAAATAATTTTTGCTTGTTTCATTCTTCATCCAATTCAGATGAAAATATGAATATCCCAACAGCAGAGACTGAAAGAAATATCACTGTGAGTACAAGCAGGTGTGGAAATAAACCTGTAGCCCGGCAGAAAAGCAGCTGGAAATGCATTTCTCTACTTCTAGACTGCAAGCTCGTGGTAGGCAGGAAATGTGTCTGTTATATTGCGTTGTATTCTTCCAGTTGCTTAGTTCAGTGCTCTGCACCCAGTAAACACTCAATAAATATGATTGATTCTATTACACTTTCAGTTCTTCTTTCCCTATTGGAGGGTTGTGTCTGTACCCACACAATTTGTGTGAATGATTTTGGTCTTTGGAACAGGTTTTCTGTGGGGCTAATAGCTCTGTTTCAGGAGGCAACTGTTTTATTTTTTCTTTTAGCTTCACATTCCTTAGACATTCTTTCCTTAGACATGCCTTGTCCCAAAGCAGTCTCCAATATCCACTTTTACCATCATGAAAACCTGAACTTCATAAAGTATTCTGTAAGATCAATCAATCATATTTATTATTATTATTCATAATGATAATAATAATAATGGTATTTGTTAGTCACTTACTATGAGTCAAGCACTGTTCTAATTGCTGGGGTAGATACAAACTATCAAGTTGGACATAATCCCACATGGGACTTACAGTCTTAATCTCTATTTTACAGATAAGGTCACTATGGCCCAGAGAAGCAAAGTAATTTGCCCAAGGTAACACAGCAGACAAATGGCGGGGTCGAGATTAGAAGCCATGACCTATGACTCTCAAACCCGGGCTATTTCCACCCTACTGCTACTCTATGGCCCACCACAAATGAAAGGATTCCAGCAAATATTTGTTCTTTTATTCTGCCAGTTAAAATATTTGCTTACATACATCTACATATAATTAATTACTCTTCCCTTCTACTAAGCCTCACTGAGTCACAACTCCTTCAAGAAGCCTTCCATAAACCCTCTTTCTTCTTTTCCCACTCCCTTCTGCATCACCCTGGCCTGTAATTGCTATTCACTGCCCCACAGCACTTATGTACATATCTCTAATTTACTCATATTAATGTCTGTCTCCCTCTCTGGACTGTAAACTCATTAAGGGCAGGAAATGTGTCTGTTTATTGTTATATTGTACTCCTCATCTCTTAATGGAGAAGCTCTTAATCTATGAAGCTCTTAATACAGTGCTTTGCACACAGTAAGCACTCAATAAATACAATTGAATTAATTAATTAATTAATTGGTATGATTGACGGGAATATTTATCTACCTGCTGAATGTGCACTATAATCTGTTTTGTGGGAAAATCAGCCTGTTGAATTCCCGGTGCTAATGACATAGTCCACTCTGGTTTTGAAAGCAGGAGGTAAGGTACCAAAGGCACTCAGCCTTCCATTGCAGCAACACTCCATTTTCCAGATCTCCTATCAATTCTGTTATCTTTCTGTAGCAGAAACAGGAACTGCAGGAGATGGGGATGTAGTGGGGTGAGAGGAGCAATTTTAATTTGATTTTGGGGTTATCTGAGGGGTCATGTTCACTGCTGCTTGCCCTAGACTGAAAGCCAGCTCTGTTGAGGACAGGTAGATACAAGACCCTTCAGGGTCAAAGGAGAAGAGGAGCAGATCTGGAACCTTTGGTTTCTTCAGAGAGGAAAAATGAAATCCCCTAGAAATGTGAAACATATAAGCAGCAGCAAAGGCTAGTGGTAAGAGCATAGATCTGAGAGTCAGAGGATCTGAATTCTAATACCGTCTCTGCCACTTGCCTGCTATGTGACCTTAGGCAAATCACCTAACTTCTCTGTGTCTCGGTGACCTCATCTGTAAAATGGGGAACAGATGTGATTTAGAATGAGAGCTCTATGTGGAACAGGGTCTGTGTCCAAACTGATTATCTTGTATCTACCCCAACACTTAGTGCTTGACAAAGAGTAAGTGCTTAACGAATACAATAACAAAGATACAAACAAAATTGCCACTATGAACTCTGATCATCTGCCCCTGAACTGGATTTAGAAGAAGTCCCATCCTGCCTCCTTCTGCTTCCCAGCACCCTCTTCACTAGCAGTACCTAATGCTTATTACACTTGAGAAATGGAATTTGCCAAACAGGAGGATCTCTGTTCATAAAGTCCAGTGACTTTGGGAGACCTATCTCTGTACTTATAAGCCAAAGGCTACCCTGAAGCCAGAGGCCAAGGATAAATTTCCTGCTGGAAATTTCCTAATGTTCCTAAGCCTTTGAAATACATTTGTGGTCATTTCCAAGCACATTTTTTCTACATACATTGTTGAAACCTTAGAATAAATCCTAATGTTTAAGGAGGGGTGACATATCCCAAAGGAAAAACAAGAGCTACAGCATGGATTAGTGGAAAAAGCCCAGGCCTGGGAGTTAGAGGTTACAGGTTTTAATCGCAGTGCCAACACTTGTCAGCTGTGTGACTTTGGGCAAGTCACTTCACTTCTCTGTGTCTCACTTCCCTCATTTGTAAAATGGGCATGAAGACTATGAACCCCACGAGAGACAACCTGATTACCTTGTATATACCAGAGTGCTTAGAACAGTGCTTGGCACATAGTAAGCACTTAACAAATACCAACATTATTATTATTATTATTATTATTATTATTAGGCTTAAAATGTTAGTTTGAAGATGACTTGGAGGTGCAATAAGAGACTGGTCTGTGGAACATATTTGTATTATCTAAACTAGGAACATTAAAAAAAAATTAACTTGACAACATTGATTAAAAATTCGTGGAGACAGAAAAAAGGTTTGAAGGGAGAATAAGATTCTGAAATTAAATTCTACTCAAGTATAAGAAGTGATTGCCAGACTCACCTAACATAAATGTCAACAATGAAAAGGTTTAGATTTTCTTATCCCTAAAGTGGTTCTAAGACAATGATATGTGAAAATGTATTGACTCGAAAGAAAAAATTAATTAAAAATGAGAAATTCATAAACATTGGAGTTGAAGAACTCTCTAGGGTCATTCATTGCCTTCCTGAAAAGTGAAGTTTTCCTCTGATCTTCATACGAAGCATTCTCCCACTATGACAAGTCTGTGCTACTGGATGAATACAAAATCTTCCCCCCAGCTTTACTGTTTGCACTTCTGTTTCCATTACCTGGTCAGGTAATCAGTCAGAGAATAATCTCAGAACTATTGCTCATGTCAATTAAAATGGGTCAAAAGTAGAACAGCAGGAAAAATGATCAGACATTTACAATGCAAAAGCCCAAGACATTAGAACACCTTATGGTTAGTGCAAACAATTCACTACACAATTTCTAAAGAGAATAAGCTCACAAACTGTTGAATATCCTTTTCCTCTGGGTAAAAATTTAATTAAAAAAGCAGCAGTGATGCAGGTTTCAGGTCGTGACTATTCAAATAGCTGAGAAAGTCATATTAATTTTTTAACCCTGAAGTTTGTAATTTATAATAATGATTAATACAATATATTAAAATTAATACAATAGTATAACATGATAAATAATATAATAATCATAAAATGATGTTATTTGAATGTATTTCAACATCATTTATCTAAGGTTTTTAGGTTCATTTACATATAAATATCAAGGAACACTAAGAGAAGTCCAGATTTAACCAGCACAATCTTCATGGTCTAACTAGATATGGAACTATTTGATATTTCACTTGTCTAAGTTTGGAGAGCAAAACATTCTTTAGGATATACCAATACACAGAATACTCTTGAAAAAATACTAAGATCAAGTGCCTCTTTTCTTAAAGCAATAAATGGATCTATCCTTTTTCCTTGTCTGTCTGTCACCATACCCTACTCCCCAACACCCATACGTAGATTCTGCACCACCTGGGGGCCAGATCATATATAATTTAATAACCTTGTTGCTTTTCCAGTGCTCAGAATAATTGTCAACACACAGGAGACTCTTAGTAAGTACAAACTACAACTATAGTACCATTACAATTACTCTTGGAGTCCTGAGAAATAAATGAACCAAATCATAAGTAGAGAGGATAGAGGGGGAAAAAAATCAAACTTCAAAAATTACTCAAACTTCAACTTTTAATTTCTTAGATTTCCAATTCAGAGTCAAATTATAACAATTGAATGATCTGAGAGAATTAACATCCTAAGTGACTAATTTATGACTACAGTGAATAATTCAAAGATGAACTGCTGAATCTGGGATACTCAAACTAAAGCCCTAGACAGAAGCCAGGAATTTTCGTAGTTCAGTTGCTGGAGAATCTTGATTAGTCCAACTTTTAGCAGCCATCCTAGGTATAGATGCATTATTTACCCTATTATTTACCCTCTAATAACAATGATGGTATTTAAGTACTTACTATATGCCAACTATGGAAAAGAGCCTCAAAAAGATGATCTAAATATTACCTAAATTTCATCCAAATGTATTTCTCACTTTATTTCTAGTATGGGGTTTTGTCATGCTGTTTAGACAATGACTACTAACATACCTACATCAAATTAAAATTGTCTCTGTTATGACAATGATAGTCATCTAGAAAGAATAAAACTATTTGCTGACCATAAGCTGATCATATATAAAGTTTATTTCAATGTTCTGAGTGAAGCAAGCTAATGGCACTGACATGGTTAGTACAACAAGGATATTGTCAAAGAAAGTGAAATAAGAAAGTGGATTTTTCAAAAAGTTTTGAAGAGAGGTGATACATGATAGAATCAATGTAGCATGAGAGCCCAAGTGGAGTGAGAGAGTGATGGTGTGGAAATGACTTAAAAACGGCTCAGTTCAGGTCATGGTAAAAGGCTAGCTTGCATCAGTCAGAGGAAACAAGCAAAAATGTAGTGGAAGAAGAGTGCCATCAGATATTTGAGAACTAACTGATGAACAGCATTGAATTTGGTGACAGAGATTTTGAACCAATATCAGGAGAAGACTAGTCACCTTCTATTCACTCAGTACGAGCAAAGATACAAGGATGCATAAACTCCATAAACAGCTGGTATATAGTTCACATATATTATGACACACTGATAAATAGGTTTTCCATTGGGTTACTACTTTGTTGGGCAACTGCAAGAAATAAATGGGAGTAAAGATTACTATCACAAACAAACGCTTTAATCAATGATCTGAACTTGCTTCATTTTTTATACTGATTAAAGTGGGGCTTCTTTAGTTGAGCATGTAAACGCAGAATCTACATTGTAGGTCTTCCCTGTTGCAGTTATGTTAAAAATTGCTCCTAACAAAAGCCTTTTCCACAATGGAAAGTAGGTAGTCAAACTTTTATTTATATAAATTATACTCACACATAAACTAGGCATAGAGATTTATGCTTTGTGTGACCCTTTTAACTCTCTGTACTTGCGGCTAAGTTGTATATTTTTCCATAGGAGAATTGTAAGTCATAAGAAAATGACTAACACTGAAAACTCAGTTAAGTCTCAGAAATAGGCATTAGTTCCCAGACATGGCACTCCTTTAGGGAAATCAAAGTTTTTATTGCTGGATAAATTAATGTTTCAAATGTATGAATACGGATGTTGTTTGCAAATTTGTCAAATCTGTCTTCCAGCAGGAAGAATTTATACTGTATACAGTAATGGAAAACAGAAAACTGCATATTTCACTAAATTGCAGTTGCGTATGGAAGATTTATAAGGTTGGTTTTTGTCAGTGAAACATGTAGTGGAATACTCATGCATTTCACTTGAGTGTTGCAAATGGAGTGTATGTATTCATTTTAAATTTATTCTACATCTATTTCACAGAATACATAAAACATTGTTCATGTTACTCTGAACAAGAAGACTAAATTATTGGTAATTTTATTATTAAAAAAGACAAGTTTGCATTTAAAATATTTTAGAAGCTTCAACACTTCAAGATTAACTCCTATCATTTTTAGCCCACACAGAGTTTTGAAGTTTTAAGTGCCCAGTCAGTGTCAATTTAAAATTTTTGAAGTGCTGGAATATTATGAATAGTGTATACCATTTTATAATCAACCTGTCAACTATTTGTCCAAAATACATACAATCCAATAGCCTGATGTATAGTTCCTTCATTTTACTTATATAATTTTATCCTGTATGACTTTTTTTTTATATGCCATTCCTTCCTAGCAATAAAGATTCAAATAGAAGCCAACATTTTTTCAACTGTGAAGGATTGGATCCAATTACTCCCAGCAACTAAAGACAGAGTTTATTTTAATAGGATTTGCAGTAAAACAAGGCCTACAAAAATCAGATGCATAGGCAAAGAATTTTTCATCTTTAATCATTAAGCTACCAGTACAAATTGAGCCCTGCAGTTATTTTATCCCCAGAGGAGATCAGAGATTTAAAGAATTCAGGAGGATTAAACATTTGTGTTTGGATGAACATGCTAAATGTTTTTGTGCCTGCTATCATTAAAACTGTATTTTCAGTACTTTAGGATGCATACAACATACATTTTTGTCAAAATGTTAGCTTCTAGCTAGCTCTTTCTAGACAAAGGACATTAATCTAAGCTGTGTGGTGTACCTTATCACAGCTAGCTCCAGTATTTCTGCCCTAGATCATTTCCTTGTTTGGGACAAAAATATAGCATTTCAAATGAGCTGTTCATGGTTTTTACCCTTGTTTCCCTCAAAATGTTAAAAATTATATTAAAATGATTAATGGAATTACATCTATATCTATAATACATTATAAAATTATAGGCATGTTTGCACGAGCACATGAAATATTAGGTTTAAGATAGTTGACCCTATTTATCCTTAGAGACAAATGAGGAGTTTTTTTACATATATTCTACAGAGATTTTTCATGATAACAAATACACCTCAGAACTATATTCTGGCAAAAAATAGTCTGCAAGAAGGCATGTCATCAAAATAATAGTAATTATGGTATTTACTTACTATGTGCCCCCTCCTAACTCACCTCGCTTTTCTTCTACAGCCCACCCACACACTCCGCTTCTCTGCCGCTAACATCCTCAGTGGCTCTCATTCTCACCTGGCCAGCCGTGGACCCCTGGCCCATGTCCTATCACTGACCTGGAATGCCCTCCGCCCTCACATCCGCCAAACTAACTCTCCACCCCTCTTCAAAGCCCTTTTGAGAGCTCACCTTCTCCAGAAGGCCCCCCCAGATCCCAGAATGAGCCCTCCCTTTCCATCTGCTCCTCCCTCCCTCCCCATTGCCTCTACTCTCTCCCTCTTCTCTACCCCCGTCTCATCCCCACAGCACTTGAGCATAGTTGTACATATTTATTACTCTATTTTATTGATGATGTGTATAGATCTATGATTCTATTTAATCTATTTTGATGGTATTGATGCCTGTCTACTTTTTTTGTTTTGTTTTATCTGTCTCCCCCTTCTAGACTGTGAGCCTGTTGTTGGGTAGTGATTGTCTCTGTCTCTGAATTGTACTTTCCAACTGCTTAGTATAGTGCTCTGCACACAGTAAGTGCTCAATAAATATGATTGAATGAATGAATTAATAAATATAATGCAATCCAATTAAATACAGTTCATTTCTCACCCAGGGCTCACACTCAAAGGTGGGAAAAGTTGAATGCTCATTTTACAGATGAAGGCACTGAGTTTTAACATTATCAAGTGTGAACTCCCCCAAATCACTCCTCCTGCTCCTCAATGTCCCCTCCTCTTGGCCCCCCTCTTCAATTTTCCCATTTTTCCCAGGAGTATCTCCAAAGGAGATTGCCTGCTTCCTCTCAAGTGCCACCCCCTCCACAGGTGCATCAGGCCCCATTCCTTAATACCTTACAAAAACTCTCACTCATTCGATCCATCCGTCCTTTAGTACCATCTTCAACTGCTCACCCTCCAATGGCTTCTTCCCACTGCCTTCAAATATTCCCATGACTCTCCCATCCTAAAAAACCCCTCCCTTGACCCCTCAACTCTCTCCAGTGACTTTCCCATCTCCCTCCTACCTTTCCTCTCCAACCTTCTTGAGCGAGCCATTCACACTCACTGCCTCAAATTTCTTTCCTGCAACTCTCTCCTGGACACCCTTCAACCTGGCTTCTGCCCCTTTAACTCCACTAAAACCATCCTCCCAAGAGTCACCAATGATCTCCTTCTTGCCAAATCCAATGGTTCCTATTCCATCCTAATCCTCCTTAACCTCTCAGCTGTCTTTGACAATGTGGACCATCCGTTTCTCCTCCAAACTTTAACCAACCTTGGCTTCACTGACCCCGTCCTCTCCTGGTTCTCCTCATCTCTCTGGCCGTCCATTCTCATACTCCTTCATGGACTCCTCCTCCCCCTCCCATCCTCTAACTGTAGGGATCCCTCAAGGTTCAGTACTTGGTCCCTTCCTATTCTCCATCTACACTTACTCCCTTGTATCAAGTGATTTATCAATCATCCAATCCTTAGAAAGAACTAAGCAATGAAATTCATTCATTCATTCACTAGTATTTATTGAGCGCTTACCATGTGCAGAGCACTGTACTAACTACTTGGAATGTACAATTTGGTAACAGATAGAGGCAATCCCTGCCCAATGATGTCACAGTCTAATCAGGGCAGACAGACAGCAGAGCCATGCAGAACAAAACAAAAACAAGACAACATTATCAAGATAAATGGAATCAAGGGGATGTACACCTCATTAACAAAATAAATAAGGTAGTAAATAATATATACAAATGAGCACAGTGCTGAGGGGAGGGGAAAAGGGAAAGGGGAGGAGCAGAGGGTGGAGGAAGGGAGGGAAGGGGCAATAGAGGGAAAGGGGGCTCAGCTGAGGGTAGGGGAAGGGGGAAGAGGGAGCAAAGGGAAAGGGGGAGGGGAGGGAGAGCAGAGGGAAAGGGGGGCTCAGTCTGAGAAGGCCTCCTGGAGGACGTGAGCTCTCAGTAGGACTTTGAAGAGGGGAAGAGACTTAGTTTGGCAGACGTGAGGCATTCCAGGACAGCGGTAGGATGTGGGCCAGGGGTCGACGGCGGGATAGGCATGAACGGGGGACAGTGAGAAGGTGAGTGTCAGAGGAGCGGAGTGTATGGGGTGGGCAGTAGAAAGAGAGAAGGGAGGCGAAGTAGGAGGCTGCAAGGTGATGGAGAGTTTGAAGCCAAGAGTGAGGAGTTTTTGTTTCATGCAAAGGTTGATAAGCAACAATTAGAGGTTTTTGAGGAGGGGAGTGACATGCCCAGCGTTTCTGCAGGAAGATGATCCGGGCAGCAGAATGAAGAATAGACTGAAGTTGGGTAAGTCAGGAGGAAGGGAGATCTGAGAGGAGGCTGACACAGTAATCCAGTAGGGATATTATGAGAGCTTGTACCAGCACGATAGCCATTTGGATGGAGAGGAAAGGGCAGATCTTGGTGATATTGTAAAGGTGAGACCAGCAGGTGTTGGTGACAGATGGGCTGTGTGGGGTGAATGAGAGAGCTGAGTCAAGGATGACACCAAGGTTGCGGGCACATGACTCACTCAACTCCATTGATCATATCAAGCTATTTTTGGACAGAAAGTCTCTCATTCCTCCTGAGCTAAAGAAGAAATGCAAATAGAACACATATAAGTACCACACAATGTAAGACAGAAGAGGGCTTACCTGTCTTGCTGCTCTACCTCTGCCTGGATCTACAACTGTGAATAGTGGTAGTAGTAATTAATTTGAATTTTAAGGTGTTCTTTTTTTTCTTTTCCTGGCTCTATTTTCCAGGAAAAGTGATTTGGAAGTGTTAAATTATCCAAGGTAATATAAAACACTGGCTACTAAAAGCACTGAGTATAACACATAGCGATAGTAACACAATCATCTATCAGTCTGCAATGGCTAGGATCACACTTAGGGGAGGGCGGAGGAAGCCAGAAGAGTGACTTTGTGGTGCTCCTTCCTAAGAGAAGTGTAAGTACTTAGCTAAGCCAAAAAGAGAGAAGGCTTTGGGGGTAAGTATGAGGACAAGTTAATAGGAGGAGGAAGACCCACAGCCATATGGAGGTGAGGGCCTGAAAGAGCCTGGGAGAGAAGGACCCAGGGAAAGCTTGTGCTGTTTCCCTGGATGGACATAGGGAAACCTCATGCTGTGACCCTGAACAGACACAAGGAAAGTTCATACTGAAATTCTGAAAGGACACAGGACACAGGTGGCATCAAAGAAGAACTCAGGAGAGGTTCAGAGTCCAGAATGAAGACTGAAGAAGTGAGGCTCCTGTCCCTGAGAGGGAGAAAGGGCACTGCATCTGAAGGACTTGGGGAGAGTGATACTGGAAACTAGGACTCCCCCCAAAAACAGGAAAAGACCAGAGGAATGTTAGTTTTGGGAGACCTATAGGGAAGTAGCATGGACTAATGAATAGAGCAGGGGTCTGGGATTCAGAAGGACCCGGGTTCTAATTCCAGCTCTTCCACTTCTCTTCTGTGTGGCTAAGGGTAAGTCACTTCTCCTCTCTATGCCTCAGATAACTCAACTGAAAAATGGAAATTAACCCCATGTGAGCCCCATGTGGGACATAGGCTTTGATTACAACCTGATTACCTTGTATCTAGTGCAGCATTTAGTACAGTGCCTGGACAGAGTAAGCACTTAACAAATACTACATAAATATATATAGGATCCTAGAGCGAAAAGTAGTGAATACATGGAAGGGTGGTTTGAACTGGAATTGTTTCCATTGCAGCCAAACATGAAAAAACTATTGATATCTTATATCCTTTTGTCTGTCTGGAATTGATGCTGGAGAAGCTGCTCCAGGTGTTGAGGAGACATGTGGATTATGAAGCTGCAGAAGGGCAAGGGAGAACTTTGTTAATGATTTTACTGCAGCTAATCCTGGAAAGTTGTGGGGCTCGTAGGCTGATCCCTGATTGCCCTTTTGCTACAGAGAAGTGTCTTGGCTTTATTTGTAGAATAGTGGCAGAGATAGGAGTTCAGGGATTTGGAGTGCCTTGAGCAGAGGTCACAGACCACAACAGAATATTGGATGACTTTGGGACCCAGAGGAGATTGATCAAGATTTGATTGCTCCTAGAATGACCCCTAGAGCTCTTTTGGCTGGGATTTAGGGCTGAGAATCCCCAATAACCCCAATGGTTTGTTCAGTAAGTCACCACTATTTGGATTCTGGGTGTACTAAATCAGCCTTTTTCTTATATATAAGCCAGAAGAATTCATTGGCACCAAGTTGATACTTGGTACAAAAATTGAGTATGAGTAGGGGAAGGTCATTTGTTTTCTCATCCCATGTGGTGCTATGATTTTACTCCATGTTTCAGCACTGCAACCTAGGTAATAAAATCTTCCATGACAATCAACTTGTCAGAAATTGGAACATCAGTGATGAGTCTATTCAGATCATTGTAGAATATTTCTTTCTCCTCACTGTTAGCTGTCATAGTGGGGGAAGATGCAATGATTATAGGAGTTTCAGAAGTAGGCATAATGCTTCTGAACTCACTGCTAACTTTGAATCTCATTTATGCTAAGCAGTCTGACTGTTCTCCCACCTGATATTTAGACATATATCTCTGGAACCATTTTAGCTTGAGGAGACCCCTGTCAAAAGACTACTACATTTTTCTACAAATATCTTGTGTATGTACTACAACAACAAAATCACTAGGATTTATTTATTTTTTTTAATTTGAATGACTTGAATATTTTCAGTGATGTCCATAGCCTCTTGAGTTGGAAGAGTTCCTTGGACTACTGGAAACATACACTGACTTTGGCTTCTAGGTCCCTTTTTCCATCATCAAGCCTTGTTGAAGAGAATGGGTTGAAGAGCCTGAACCTCATAAGCACTCTGTTTCACTCTGTCTGACTGAAACCTCACTACACTGGTGGAGATGAAACAGCCAGAAGAATAGTGAGAACTCATTCACTCCCATGGTTTCAACTACCATTTCTATGCAGATGGTACCCATATCTACCTCTCTTCCCTTGATCTCTCTTCCTCTCTCCAGGTTAGCATCTCCTCCTGCTTTTAAGACATCTCTACTTGGATGTCCTCCCATCACATCAAACTTAACATGTTCAAAACACAACTCCTTATTTTCCAAACTTAACTGTGTCCTCTCCCGGACTTAATCATCACCGTAGATGGCACCACCATCTTTCCCGTCTCACAAGCCCTTAAACTTGGTGTTATCCTGGACTGCTCTCTCTCATTCAATCCACATATTTAATCCATCACCAAATACTGTCAGTCTCACCTTCACAACATCGCCAAGATCCACCCTTTCCTCTCCATCCACAATGCTACGACATTAGTAAAATCACTCATAATAATAATAATAATGATGATGGCATGTGTTAAGCTCTTACTATGTGTAAAGCACTGTTCTAAGCACTGGAGCACTGTTCTTAGCACTCCTATCTCACATAGATTACTGCATCAGCCTCCTTGCTGATACCTTAACTTCTGGTCTCTACTATTCCAGTCCATACTTCACTCCACTGCCCATATCATCTTTCCACAGAAGTGTTCAGGAGATGTCACCTCCCTCCTCAAAAATTTCCAGTGATAGTTTATCCACCTTCATATCAAACAAAAGCTTTTCCTAATTGGCTTTAAAGCACTCTATAACCTTGCCTCTCCTAACTCTCCTCATTTCTCTTCTTCTTTAACCCAGCCCACGTACTTTGCTCTTCTGGTGCTAACGTTCTCACCAGGCCTTGATCTCGCCTGTCTAGCCACCAACGCCTGGTTCACATCTTGCATCTGGCCTAGAACACTCTCCCCCGGCAAATCTGACAGGCAATTACTCTACCTCCTCTTCAAAGTCTTTTTGAAGGCACATCTCCTCCAAGAGACCTTCCCAAACTAAGCCCCACTGTTCCTCATCTCCCACTCCCTTCTGTATTGCCCTGGCTTGTTTCCTTTGCTCTTTTCCTCCCCTCCCAGCCCCACAACACTTATGTATATATCTTTAATTGTACTGATTTGTATTGATGTCTGTATCCCCACTTCTAGACTATGAGCTCATTGTGTGAAGGGATTATCACTGCTTACTGTTGTATTGTTCTTTCCCAAGTGTTTAGTACAGTGCTCTGCTCATAGTAATCACTTAATAAATAAGATTGAATGAAGAAATGAATAGTGTAGAGCCTGCCAGACTCTTCCATCAGTTAGTGAAGATTTCTGACCAAAGGACCATTTGGAGTGTCTGCATTATTCATTCAATAGTATTTATTGAGCGCTTACTATGTGCAGAGCACTGTACTAAGCACTTGGAATGAACAAGTCGGCAACTGATAGAGACAGTCCCTGCCATTTGACGGGCTTACAGTCTAATTGGGGGAGACAGGCAGACAAGAACAATGGCAATAGAGTCAAGAGGAAGAACATCTCATAAAAACAATGGCAACTAAATAGAATCAGGGTGATGTACATCACATTAAACAAAATAAATAGGGTGGAAAAGATATATACAGTCGAACGGACGAGTACAGTGCTGAGGAGTTGGGATGGGAGAGGGGGAGGAGGAGAGGGAAGGGGGGAGAAGAGGGTTTAGCTGCGGAGAGGTGAAGAGGGGGTAGAGGGAGCAGAGGGAAAAAGGGGGGAGCTCAGTCTGGGAAGGCCTCTTGGAGGAGGTGAGTTTTAAGTAGAGATTTGAAGAGGGGAAGAGAATTAGATTGTCTGAGGTGAGGAGGGAGGGCATTCCAGGACCTCGGGAGGACGTGCCCCAGGGGTCGACGGAGGGATAGGTGAGACCGAGGAACGGTGAGGAGGTGGGCGGCAGAGGAGTGGAGCGTGCAGGGTGGGCGGTAGAAAGAGAGAAAGGAGGAGAGGTAGGAAGGGGCAAGGTGATGGAGAGCCTTGAAGCCTAGAGTGAGGAGTTTTTGTTTGGAGCGGAGGTTGATAGGCAACCACTGGAGGTGTTTAAGAAGGGGAGTGACATGCCCAGATCATTTCTGCAAGAAGATGAGCCGGGCAGCGGAGTGAAAAATAGACTGGAGTGGGGCGAGAGAGGAGGAAGGGAGATCAGAGAGAAGGCTGACACAGTAGTCTAGCCGGGATATAACAAGAGCCTGTGGGTGGAGAGGAAAGGGCGGATCTTGGTGATATTGTAAAGGTGAAACCAGCAGGTCTTGGTAACGGATAGGATGTGTGGGGTGAATGAGAGAGAGGAGTCAAAGATGACACCGAGATTGCGGGCCTGAGATGGTGCCATCCACGGTGATAGGGAAGTCTGGGAGAGGACCAGGCTTGGGAGGGAAGATGAGGATTCAGTCTTGCTCATGGAGCATTGTCAGGGTCTGACAAATCCGGCAACTGTTGGCTAATGTGTCATCTGAGATGGCTATCCTGGCAATTACCTTATGCTGTATGGTGTTTTAGCATTGGCATCATGCTGTGGTCACTTTAGCCGTTAATAGATTTTGAATGTAAGATTCTTGATAGCATCTGGCAGATTTTTGCAACCATAACGATCTGTGAGGGAGTGCAAATGGCGCTGCGGAAAGCACTAGTGCTACAAACAGTTCTTCACTTTGGGTTTTTGGTTTGCAAAAGTCCTTGTGACTGAACCGAGGGTCAGGAATCATTTAGAATGGAAGACTCCATCAACCCTCTGATAGGTATGGGGTATCAGGCATCTTTTAAACTCAAGTCTGACAACCTCCCATACTGTCTTGGGGTACCTTAAGAATCTTGTTGAGCTTGTTAAGACAACCAAATGAGTTATACTGAAGATCTCTAAAGAGCAAAACTGAAATTCATTATTGAAAATCCACAGTGACTAAAATTATTATTTACACTCTGTTCTTCATTTCAGTTAAGTAGGTGAATGAGGTCAATTTTTATTCTAATATAATATTGCCATAATCAATTGCAATTGAATGTTGATTAGGTATCATGAAGGACCAGAAAAAAGCAGAAATCCTATTGTATCCAACATTTTAACATGTTAACCTGCCACTAGATGAGTCAATATAATTGGTTGGTGTTTCAGTTTCAGCAATTTGCTGATCATACTTTTTACTGCACAGTTAAAGAATTTAAAAGGAAGCAGAAGCACATAGATCATTGACAAACTAGAAAATCAGCTCTTGAATGAATACTATCCCATAGCAGGGACCCATTGTTAGGGGACCTAAGCCTAGGATTGCTCCAGAGAGAAAGGCCGCTGACCACGCCAGCTCCCACTAGGCAAGATGGGGCCCACAAACTGAGTCAAAGGGAGAGAGGATTTCTGCCATGTCCCTCTGCTCCTCTTCCCCCTACCGAGGCCTAGGGTGGCTCCAAGACAAGGGATGCCAAGTCTTCCAGCACCCTCTCTTCTCTCCACATTCCCCTGTTGCTCTGTAGGCCTAGGATCACAACCCAGGGAAGGGTCACCCTCTGCATGTGGGTGACTGAGTACCCACAAAGGGGAGGATAGTCTTCCCCTGAGCCCCGTCCACTGGAGGCCCAGGAATGCCCAGAGGAAAGAGACCCTGGTCCCTTCCCCTCTGTGCACCAGGGACTTAGAACTACACCAAGGGAGGGGACACCAGCACCCACAGACCCCATCTCCTGATCCATTCACCGAGGACTTGGGACGGCAAGAAGGAATTTCCAATATCCCTACAACCTCCATCCCTCCACACACCAGGGATCTTCAAGGACCCCAGGAAGAAGCAGGACTGAGACTAATCAAGGAGATAACACTGTGTCAATCATCTATCAACAACTAAGGACTTGATAACCTTCCCCCATTCACAGAAGCCTTAATGACTTTCTAATAGCAGCTCAAAACTTGTAAATTCCCCCAGCTGGGAGCTGCAAAATCTGAATTAGGCATCAGGGCTACAGATCAAATGTTGCAGCTCCAGACTTTCTCTCCCTTATGCCCTAAAACCTCCATGTTCCGTCAGTCTCCTACCTCTGATGCCCCGACCCCTGCCCCTTGGACTCAACTTCTGACTGTCAGGGATATCCCTATGGCAGGGATAGGGTAGGGGAGACGATTGGGGGTGGCACAAGGGGTGGGGAGGGGTTGGATGGGAGTGAAATGAGGAGGGCTGGAATGAGGGGAGGAGGAAGAGGAATTCTTATCACCTCACCCCTGCCCCTTACACTCAGCATCCCTCATCATCCCCCTTCCCACATGCCAGCTCTCCTCATTTCAGTCCTGTATTAAGTACAGAGGCAAAATCAATCTAATCAGGTTAGATACAGTCCCTGTCCCACATGGAACTCACAGTCTTAATTCTAATTTTAGAAATGAGGTAACTGAGGCACAGAGAAGTTGATGAATTGTCCAAGGTCACACAGCAGACATGTGGCAGAGCAAGAATTAGACCTCAGGTCCCTCTGACTCCATGTTCTATCCAGTGGGCCATTATGCTTCTCTAGGGAACAAGGTGCATATTTTTCAAGTTAGAAGGTCCTCATCTTCAGTTGTAAAAGGTGGCGTGAAAAGAATAATGAAATGTTAATAATAATAATGATGTTGGTATTTGTTAAGTGCTTACTATGTGCAGAGCACTGTTCTAAGCACTGGGGTAGATACAGGGTCATCAAGTTGTCCCACATGAGGCTCACAGTCTTAATCCCCATTTTACAGATGAGGTAACTGAGGCACCGAGAAGTTAAGTGCCCACAGTCACACAGCTGACAAGTGATAGAGCAGGATTTGAACCCATGACCTCTGACTCCCAAGCCCAGGCTCTTTCCACCGAGCCAAGCTGCTTCTGTATTGCCCTGGCCTGTTCCCTTTGCTCTTTCTCTCCCCTCCCAGCCCCACAGTACTTATGTATATAGCCTTAATTGTATTGATTTGTATTGATGTCTGTATCCCCACCTCTAGACTGTGAGCTCATTGTGGGAAGGGATTATCACTGCTTATTGTTGTACTGTTCTTTCCCAAGTGCTTAGTACACCTTCAGGATTCCCTCCTTGTCTGAAAAGAGAGACTGGTACCACTTTCACCCTTCAGAGGTGCTATGGTGGCATAAAATATCTTTAGCAGTATTTTTAAAAAGTGTTGCTTTTGTTATGTCTTGCATAAATTTGGATCTTTACTTCATTGGCATTGCCCATTTGATAAATACTTCCCTAACTTGATTTGCTGGTCATGATGTAGATTTCTGTAAACCTCACTTCTGTTAGAATCAGCAGGTACTGTAGCATAATTTTGGTGCATTTCTAATTTTGCTGCAAGTAATCTTTTTATCTTTGATTCACTTACTCCAAACTAGTTTTTGTGATTACCCTGGACCATGTCCAGTATTTAGACAAATGCTCAGTAGACAATATCAAAGAAAAATGTCCACTTACTGTTTATATGGTTTGAACTCAAGTGCTCTGCGCACAATAAATGCTCAGTAAATATGATTGATTGAGTTTATTCCAATGAGGATTCTACAATAATTGTCTTATACTTATTTCCATTTTTTAATTATGACAAAAAGGTAGAGTCTCTCTCTCTAAATATAGTAAATTGGAAATATTTTGATCTTTACTGCTTAACCATAACAAAAACCTCACATCTTAGACTTCAGACACCGAGGTTTTTCAAACTGATTTTAGTTTGTTGCAATGATTCCATTTATCAATAAGCATTTTGGTTAATGATTCTCTAAGATGAACGGGAATATCATGAATTACAATATCACACTAGAGGTCAATTTGGGAGTAAATACTGCCAAAAATCCAGTGAATAGGAGTAGTGGCGATAGTATAATTAGTTCATCATACTGTTTATAAAGCAACCTATTATGTGTCAAGTGCTGTGTTAAAAGTTGATTCATTGATTCATTCAATAAATGAATCAATAATATTTATTTAGCCCCTAATGTGTACAGAGCACTGCTCTAACTACTAAAGAGAGTACAGTAGAGCTTAGAAGACAACAATCCCTGTCCTCATTAAGCTTATAGGCTAGTGGGAAAGGACAAACATAGTTTTCAGAAACAAAACTAGAAACTCTTATCATATTATTTAGACCAGCCATATTTTAGGCAATGAATTAATTCTGTGATTGTCCACACAACCTTCAGAGCACTTACAAAGCATACTGGAAGCCTCTGTTATAGAGCCCTTTAGAAAACACTGACACGATCCTATTCTGAGAGCTGAATTACTCCTGTCTAAACTGGTTGCTCCATTTCGCTGAGATGCCTATCTAATGAGATACATAACAAGGCAATGCAAATGCATATATAGTGGCATACTGGCACATAAAACAGAAGGAATTTTAATTAGTTATTATTAGACAATCCTTACTATCTTATAAAATACTTATTTTAAGGTTCACTTTTAAACTGTAAGTAATGTCACTGTAATATAGTTAACAAGTTATTTAGGAGATTTCTTTAAAGATGCTCTTGGGAAGCTCAAATATATGCCTACATTTTAAATGAATCGTGTTTAGTTCTGACATACATTTTGTAAAATATATCTTTTCAAAATAAAGTGCATTTTTAAATACGAAAACTAAAATCCAGCAAGTAGTATAAGGAAATTTAGGTTAGAATTTTATTTTGATTTTTGGTTTTAAAATTATTTCTGATATTAAATACTTGTGGTTAACTTCTGAATTATTTGCTATAAAGTAAATTTGATTATTTAGAAGACATTCTTAACTACAAACATTATATTTGATCAATAAATTATATTATTTCTAAACTTTGATATCATTTTGGACACAATGTGGAAAATATAACGGTAGACAGAATGAATCTTGTCTGATAGTATTCTGATGGACATAGATGAAAAAGCTTAATGAATTATTATGAAATGTTGGGAGCTAAAAATATTTAAAAATCTGGAAAGAGAACCTGAAGATAATGTTACAGAGATATATGTTTAAAGCATGTAAACTATTTCTTTCTTAAATGATTATCTGGTTTATGGGAAATAAGTGAAAACTATAAGAAGCCTAATGAGTAACACAATTCATTATCACTATTGGAGCTTCAGTGTTAGGTTCAGGAATGAAACCACTTAAGATCATTTTCTTTGGTTAGAAAATGTCTCATGTAGTGTCTTTGATGGGAATATTTTGCAAGAGAAATATAATTTCTTGTAAAATACAGATAATATAAGCAAATTTATATCAAAAAGTCTTAAATAATAATAATAATAATGTTGGTATTTGTTAAGCACTTACTATGTGCCAAGCACTGTTCTAAGCGCTGGGGTAGACAGAGGGGAATCAGGTTGTCCCACGTGGGACTCACAGTCTTAATCCCCATTTTACAGATAAGGTAACTGAGGCACCGAGAAGTTAAGTGACTTGCCCAAAGTCACCCAGCTGACAAGTGGCTGAGCCGGGATTCGAACCCATGAACTCTGACTCCAAAGCCCGGGCTCTTTCCACTGAGCCACGCTGCTTCTGCTTAAATGTTAGCAAAACAACTAGTAGCTAGAATGTTTCAAAGATACGTCTCTAAACTTACAACTGGCAGCAGAGGCTACTGTGATATGAAAAAGCAACCTTGTCAAGTAGTCAATCAGTGCTATTTATTGAGCGCTTATTGTGTGCAAAACACTGCACTAAGCACTTTAAAGCACTCAATCACCTTGCCCCCTCCTTACCTTGCTGTTCTCCTATTACAACCCATTCACACACTTTGCTCCTCTAATACTAACCTATTTACTGTACCTTGATTTTGTCTCTCACTGCTGACCTCTAACCGACGTCCTGCCTTTACTCTGGAACACCCTCCCTCTTCATATCAAACAGACAGTTACTCTCACCACTTCCATGTTGCCTTTGCATTTTGATTTACTTCCTTAATTTATCCCTTCCCAGCCCCACAGCATTTATGCACATATCCATAATAATGATGGTATTTGTTAAGCGCTTACTATGTGCCAAGCACTGTCCTAAGCGCTGGGATAGATACAAGGTTAACAGGTTGTCCCCTGTAGGGTTCACAGTCTTAATCCCCATTTAACGGATGAGGTAACTAAGGCACAGAGAATTTAAGTGACTTGCCCAAAGTCACACAGTTGACAAGTGGCGGGGCCGGATTAGGATCCATGACCTCTGACTCCCAAGCCGGGGCTCTGTCCACTAAGCCACACTGCTTCCTTCTATATTATGTATATGAATATCTGTCTCCCCATCTAGACTGTGAGCTTGCTGTGGGAAGGAAATGTGTCTGTTATATTGTTATATTGTGCTCTCCCAAGCACCTAGTAAAGTGCTCTGCACTCAGTAAGTGTCAGTGTTTGATTGATTTAAAATCTAATTCTCTTTAGATCATTAAAGTTTGAAGATATATTAATAAGAATATTCCTCAATCTATCAATCAGTAGTATGAGTGAGTGCCTACTATTAATCAATCAGTGGTAATAATAATAATCATAATGTTGGTATTTGTTAAGCGCTTTCTATGTGCCAAGCACTGTTCTAAACGCTGGGGTAGACACAGGGGAATCAGGTTGTCCCACATGGGGCTCACAGTCTTAATCCCCATTTTACAGATGAGGTAACTGAGGCACAGAGAAGTTAAGTGACTTGCCCAAAGTCACACAGCTGACAAGTGGCCGAGCCGGGATTCGAACCCATGAACTATGACTCCAAAGCCCATGCTCTTTCCACGGAGCCACACTGCTTCTCTAAAACTAAGCACTTGAGCTGGGACACTATAATAGAATTGGCATCACAACAAGCTTACAATCTGGAGGGAGAAACAGACATTGATATAAATAAATACTATATACATAATTTACAGATATGTACATAAGAGCTGTGGGGTTGAGAGTGGGGCAAATATCAAATGCCCAAAGGTCACAAATCAAATGCATAGAAGACACAGAAGGGAGAGGGAACCAGGAAAAGAAGGCTTAATCAGGAAAGACTTCTTGGAGGAGATGTTACTTTAACAATGCTCTGAAGGTGGGGAGAGTGGTGGTATGGTATATATATGGATGAGGGGGAGTTCCAAACTAGGGGGAGGACATGGGAAAGTTAGACAGAGATAGATGTTATCCTTGAATCCTCTCTCTCATTCAACCCAATATATTCAGTCCATCACCAAATTCTGTCGGTCCCACCTTCACCATATTGTTAAAATCTGCACTTCCCTCTCCATCCAAACTGTACCACCTTAATATAATCACTCATCCTATCCCATCTAGATTAGTGCATCAGCCTCCTTGCTGACCTTCCAACCTCCTGCCACTCCCCACTCCGGTCCATACTTCACTCTGCTATCCAGATCATCTTTCTAAAGAAGTGTTCAGGAGATGTTACCCAGCTTCTCAAAAATCTCCAGTGGTTGCCTATTCACCTTTGTAATGGACAAAAACTTCTTACCATTGGCTTTACAGCTCTCCATAACCTTGCACACTCCTGCCTCACCTCTCCTCTCCTTCTACAACTCAGCCAAAAGACTTTGCTCCTCTGGTGCTAATCTTCTCACTGTGCCTCTATCTCACCTATCTCATCCGCCAACCTCTGGTCCATGTCTTACCTCTGGCCTAGAATGCCCTCCATCCTCAAATCCTCCAATTAGTCTCTCCCCTTCCAAAGTATTAGTGAAGGCACATATCCTCCAAGAGGCCTTTCCAGACTAAACCCTACTTTTCCTTATTTCCCATTTCCTTGTGCATCACCCTGACTCACTCCCTTTGCTCTTCTCTCCTCTCTCTTCCCGACAACACTTATGTAAATATCTGTAATTTTATTCATTTATATTGATGTCTGTTTATTTGTATTGGTGTCTGTCTCACACCACTGCCCACCCCCCCGGCCCATACTGTGAGCTCGTTGTGTGCAGGATCGCCCTTATTGCTGTATTTTACTTTCCCAAGTACTTAGTACAGTGATCTGCACCCAGTAAGCACTTAGTAATTACAATTGAATGAATGAACAGGATTCTAAAAGCTATGGGAAAGAAGAGTCATTTTTCAAGGATATGTGAGCATTAGTCATTTTAGTCCCAGCTTCTCATTTGTTTCCTCTAGCAAAACTCTGCCCATTCAGATAAGGTTTCAGTTAAGGGTTGGTCCTTGTGCATTTCTACTCCTGACAACAAACTGTCCTCATTGTTAGTATCAGAGAAAATGATAAAAATGGTATATATGACCTTTAACCCCATTGTGACCTCCATAACTTTAACAATGTCACTCTGTCACTATCATTCATTCCAAAGTTTCTCTGAATACAAGCAAGTTCAAACATGAATAAGCATTAGTGGGAGTATGGTTTGGTTGCTTGTGAGAAGAGCCTTCTATGGAGAATAAGTGGTTCACATTGCAATCGAGTGTACTGAGGAGGTGTAATGTAAATTTGGATGAAAAATCTATTTCTATTAATATGTGAGGATTCTGCAAAATGCTTACTTTATGCAGTAGGTGCACAAGGACTTTCGATTTGATAATTTGTATTTATTTAGTACCTTTCTCTAAGCATTTTTCCATGCTTTATCTAATTTGTCTTCATTCAGTCAATAGTATTTACTGAGCGCTTACTATGTGCAGAGCACTGTACTAAGCACTTGGAATGAACAAGTCGGCAACAGATAGAGACAGTCCCTGCCATTTGACGGGCTTATAGTCTAATTGGGGGAGACAGACAGACAAGAACAATGGCAATAAATAGAGTCAAGGGGAAGAACATCTCGTAAAAACAATGGCAACTAAATAGAATCAAGGCGATGTACAATTCATTAACAGAGAAGCAGAGTGGCTCACTGGAAAGAGCACGGGATTTGGAGTGAGAGGTCATGGGTTCGAACCCCGGCTCTGCCACTTGCCAGCTGTGTGACTTTGGGCAAGTCACTTAACTTCTCGGTGCCTCAGTTCCCTCATCTGTAAAATGGGGATTAAGACTGTGAGCCCCACGTGGGACAACCTGATTCCCCTGTGTCTACCCCAGCGCTTAGAACAGTGCTCGGCACATAGTAAGCACTTAACAAATACCAACATTATTATTAACAAAATAAATAGGGTAATGAAAATATATACAGTTGAGCAGACGAGTGCAGTGCTGAGGGGATGGGAAGGGAGAGGGGGAGGAGCAGAGGGAAATGGGGAGAAAACAGGGTTAAGTTGCGGAGAGGTGAATGAGGGGTGGTAGAGGGAGTAGAGGGAGAAGGGGAGCTCAGTCAGCTCAGTCTTCACACCATGTGGGAGGGGTAGGCAAGAGACTTAATTATCCCTCTCTCTTAGTTGGGAGTTCCTTAACTCCCATTCTCTCCTAGACCCCCTCCAATCTGGCTTCCGTCCCCTCCACTCTACCAAGACTGCTCTCTCTAAGGTCACCCATGACCTCCTTCTTGCCAAATCCAATGGCTCCTACTCCATTCTAATCCTCCTTGACCTCTCTGCTGCCTTTGACACTGTCGACCATCCCCTCCTCCATACCTTATCTCACCTTGGCTTCACGGACTCCGTCCTCTCCTGGTTCTCCTCTTACCTCTCTGGCCGGTCATTCTCAGTGTCCTTCGCTGGAGCCTCCTCCCCCTCCCATCCTTTAACTGTTGGAGTTCCTCAAGGGTCAGTTCTTGGCCCTCTTCTGTTCTCCATTTACACTCACTCCCTCGGTGAACTCATTTGCTCTCATGGCTTTGACTACCATCTCTACGCAGATGACACACAGATCTACATCTCCGCCCCGTCCTCTCCCCTTCCCTTCAGGCTCGCATCTCCTCCTGCCTCCAGGACGTCTCCACCTGGATGTCGGCCCGCCACCTAAAACTCAACATGAGCAAGACTGAGCTCCTCATCTTCCCTCCCAAACCCGGTCCTCTCCCAGACTTCTCTATCACCGTGGATGGCACGACCATCCTTCCCGTCTCTCAGGCCCACAATCTCGGTGTCATCCTTGACTCGTCTCTCCCGTTCACCCCACACATCCTATCCGTTACCAAGACCTGCCAGTTTCACCTCTACAATATCGCCAAGATCCGCCCTTTCCTCTCCACCCAAACGGCTACCTTACCGATACGGGCTCTCGTTATATCCCAGCTAGACTACTGTGTCAGCCTTCTCTCTGATCTCCCTTCCTCCTCTCTCGCCCCGCTCCAGTCTATTCTTCACTCCGCTGCCCGGCTCATCTTCCTGCAGAAACGATCTGGGCATGTCACTCCCCTTCTTAAACATCTCCAGTAGTTGCCTATCAACCTCCGCTCCAAACAAAAACTCCTCACTCTAGGCTTCAAGGCTCTCCATCACCTTGCCCCTTCCTACCTCTCCTCCCTTCTCTCTTTCTACCACCCACCCCGCACGCTCCGCTCCTCTGCCGCCCACCTCCTCACCGTCCCTCGGTCTCGCCTATCCCGCCGTCGACCCCCGGGCCATGTCCTCCCGCGGTCCTGGAACGCCTTCCCTCCTCACCTCGGCCAAACTGATTCTCTTCCCTTCTTCAAAACCCTACTTAAAACTCACCTCCTCCAAGAGGCCTTCCCAGACTGAGCTCCTCTTCTCCCTCTACTCCCTCTGCCACCCCCCCTTTACCTCTCTGCAGCTCAACCCTCTTTTTCCCCTTTTCCCTCTGCTCCTCCACCTCTCCCTTCCCATCCCCACAGCACTGTACTCGTCCGCTCAACTGTATATATTTCCATTACCCTATTTATTTTGTTAATGAATTGTACATCGCCTTGATTCTATTTAGTTGCCATTGTTTTTACGAGATGTTCTTCCCCTTGACTCTATTCATTGCCATTGTTCTTGTCTGTCCATCTTCCCCGATTAGACTGTAAGCCTGTCAAACGGCAGGGACTGTCTCTATCTGTTGCCGACTTGTTCATCCCAAGCGCTTACTACAGTGCTCTGCACATAGTAAGCGCTCAATAAATACTATTGAATGAATGAATGAATAGTTGGGGAAACTGAGGTATAGTGAGGAAAGCTATTTGTCAGGATCACCCCTGAGACAGTGGTGTTCTCACCCCCTGAGACAGTGGTGTTCTCACTCCCTGAGACAGTGGTGTTCCTGGGAATGAAACTTTAATCTCCTGGCTTCCAGATCTTGCTTCTCCCACAGCCTTCCCAGAACCAAAATAGACAGACACCTAGCCTGCACTTCAATCTTTTGACTTTGTCCTGATCTCCCCAAATATTTACGATCTTTACCTTTCACACTGACTTAAATATTTGGTTTACCACTCCTGTGTTGTTTTACTGGTCTGCTGGCCATTGATACAGGTATACTGTGGTACTGAATGATCCTACAGTTTGTATAATAGTTTATTGAGTGCTTGGGAGAGTTCAGTAGAGTTAAAAGATACAATTCCTGCCCTCAGGCAGCTTACAGTCTAGTGTGAAACAGACATAAAATAAACTGCAAAGTGAAGGAAGATGAGAACAGAGAGATGGAAATGTAAATAAGTAGATAGTTTTTAAGTAGTCTCTGGAAATCGATGTGTACAGAAGTGTTTCAGGGGATTGTGAAGATATGAACTGTGGAGAAGAAAAATTGATTATGGAATGTGGTGGTGGTGATGGTGGTGGGTGGTGGTGATCCTGAAGGTGGTGGAATTGGAAGATGGGGAGATCTGAAGCCTGGTGGAGTTCAAGGGAGAGGAAGTTATAGATAGGAGGGAGGATGTGAGGAAGGGGTCAGAAGCTGTAAAGATGAGAATGAACAGTGCTTTGTTACTCTCCTTACACCCCAAATTCATATTCCATCTCCTATGATAATGATATTAATAATAGCAATAGTATTTTTAAACTTTTGCAATGCGAAAAACATTAAATTGAGGACATTGTATTAAGGATGGTAAGGAATTAAATTGGCTGCAGTTCCTGACTTACCCAGGATTCACAGTCTCACAGAAAAAGGGGAAAGAGAGCAGGTATTTAATAACTGTCTAATTCCCAGTGAAACCCAGCAAAGTTAAGTGACTTGTCCAAGGTTGCATAGCAGACTAGTTGGCTATGCGGGAGGCAGCATGGCACAGTAGATAGAACACTGGCCCGGGAGTCAGTAGGTCATGGGTTCTAATCCAGACTCCGCCACTTGTCTCCTGTGTGACTTCACTTCTCTGTGCATCAGTCACCTCATCTGTAAAATGGGGATTGAAACTGTGAGATCCAGTGGAACAGGGATTTTGTCCAACCTGATTATCTTGTATCTACCCCAGCACTTACTACAGTGCCTTGCGTATAGTAAGCACTTAACAAATACAACAATTATTCTTATTGTTATGATTAGTGATATCAGAATGGCCTAATGGAAAGAGCACAGGCCTGGGAGTCTGAGGACCTGGGTTCTAATCTCAGCTCTGCCAGATGTCTGCTGTGTAACTTTGGGCAATTCATTTTCCTCAACTGCAAAATGGGGATTAAATATTATTCCTTCCTACTTAGACTGTGAGTTTCATATGGTTCAGGGACTGTGTCCCACCTGATCAACTTTTATCTACCCTGGTGCTTAGAACACTGCTTGACACATAGTAAATGCTTAACAAATTCCATAGCAAATAAAAATAAAATAGTGGAAGTGTCGGGTTATAACTCAGGCCCCCTTATTCTAAAGTCTGTGATCTATACACTAGGACATGTTACTGTTCCACACCCATGCTCCCCACTAGGCTATTCCCTTCTCACACCTGCTAGTTCAACCTGTATTTTTTCTTTTTTAAAGAAAAAAATTATACACACACACATAGACACATCACTTGACTTCTCTGTGCTTCAGTTATCTCATCTGTAAAATGGAAATTAAGACCATGAGCCCTATGAGAGACAAGAACTGTGTCCAAACTTATTTGCTCGTATCCATCCCAATGATAAATACAGTGCCTGGCACATTGTAAGTGCTTAACAAATACCATTATAGTAATAATATTAACACACACAGACAGTTTTTTTTAATAGTTATATTCCATAAAAATAATATCTCTTGTCTCTTATTTCCACTGATTCTGGAAATTATAATTCTGAAGCACCCCACTGAAAAACTGAGAAGCTCCCTTCTTGTTTCCGGTGTGCTGCAAGATGCATACGACTGGCCATTCATTCATTCATTCAATAATATTTACTGAGTGCTTACTATGTGCAGAGCACTATACTAAGTGCTTGGAATGTACAATTCAGCAACAGATAGAGACAATTCCTGCCAAATAATGGGCTCAGTTTAAACAGGGGAGACAGACAGCAAAGCAAACAGAACAAAACAAAACAAGACATTATCAAGATAAATAGAATCATGGAGATATACACCTCATTAACAAAATAAACAGGGAAATAAATAATATATACAAATAAGCACAGTGCTGAGTGGAGGGAAAGGGGAAGAGCAGAGGATGGAGGGAGAGGGAAGGGGAGGGGAGGAGGAGCAGAGGGAAAAGGGGCTCAGTCTGGGAAAGCCTCCTAAAGAAGGTGAGCTCTCAGAAAGGCTTTGAAGAGGGGAAGAGAGTTAGTTTGGCGGATGTGAGGAGGGAAGGCATTCTAGGACAGCAGTAGGACATGGGCCAGGAGTCAACGGCAGGATAAGTGTGAACGGGGGACAGTGAGGAGGTAAGCGGCAGAGGATCATAGGGCACGGGGTGGACAGTTGAAAAAGAGAAGGGAGGTGAGGTAGGAGGAGGCAAGGTGATGGAGAGCTTTGAAGCCAAGAGTGAGGAGTTTTTGTTTGCTGCAAAGGCTGTTGTAGATCTTGTAATGATGTTATCTATAATCTCATTTTGTGATTACAAAGGTTGTCATTTTTGATGGCTTTAAATTGCCCACTTCAGTTTCACAGGATACTGTAGTAGCAAATGGGACACTGGGCTTGGTTGGAAATGATTTGTCTTGGTCATGCTGATGAGCAGCCTGAAATATTCCATAAGCAACTTGGTTTAGTGGAAAGAGCATGGGCTTGGGAGTCAGAGGATGTGGGTTCTAATCTCAGCTCTGCCATTTGTCTGCTGTGTGACCTTGGGCAAGCCACTTTACTTCTTTGTCCTCAGTTCCCTCATCTAGAAAATGGGTATTAAGACTATGAGCTCCATGATCACCTGTATCTACCCTAGCTCTTAGAACAGTGCTTGGCACATAATAAGTACTTAACAAACACCATCATTATTATTCTATTATTATTATATCTCTACAAGAAGATTGTATCATTACCTGAAACAAGAAGCTAAGATGAGAACATTCTGCCACCTTTTTCTCTGAAAGTTGCTGGCAATTCAAGTCTACCATATAAGTGATGTTGTATGGGTAGTCATCAGTAGGTATTAGCTCTCCACATTTTCCCCTCACCTCTCCAACTTCCTCCTTCCCTATAACCATTCCTCATCCTTCCCAGCTGTCTCTCAAGAGATTATACCTTTTCAAAATCTACCTATGGAGTCTGCTCTCACTATCTATAAATACTTCTACACTTTTCACTTCTACCTTCAGTCATTCTCTCTAATTGGTCGTTTCCTCCAGTCTTCAAAAAAAGCCTTGTCTCAATCCCTCTACCCTCCAGGTACTGTGTCATTTACCTACTTTTTTTCTGTTCAAACTTTTGGAAAAAGTGGTATACATTCGCTGCCTTCACTTTGAAACTCCCACCCCTTCATATCCTACAGACTACCACTTCCCCTGTCTTCAAAGCCCCCTCCACCAAAAAGCTTTCCCTGACAAAGCCTTCTTATTTCCTCACCCTATTCACACTCCCTACTGCTTCACTTGGGTCTCTACCCCTAAAGCACTTCGATTACTCATCCCACCCCAAGATTCAAAGCACTTATAGAGAAGCAGTGTAGCTGAGTGGAAAGATCATGGGCTTCAGAGTCAGAGGTCATAGGTTCAAATTTCAAATCCCGGCTCAGCCATTTGTCAGCTGTGTGACTTTAGTCAAGTCACTTAACTTCTCTGTGTCTCAGTTACCTCATCTGTAAAATGGGGATGAAGACCCCCCCTTCCCTCTGTTCCTCCTCCCTTCCCCTTCCTCCTTCTCTCACCCTCAGCTCTTCCCCGTTTCTCTCCCCTCAGTACTGTGCTCATTTATATATATTACTTATTACCCTATTTATTTTGTTAATGAGGTGTATATCTCCATGATTCTATTTTATCTTGGTGATGTTGTCTTGTTTTGTTTTGTTCTGTTTTGCTTTGCTGTCTCCCCCGTTTAGACTGTGAGCCCGTTATTGGGCAGGGATTGTCTCTATCTTTTGCCGAATTGTACATTTCAAGCAGTTAGTACAGTGTTCTGCACATAGTAAGCGCTCAATAAATACTATTTAATTAATGAATGAATGAACTTGAGACCTTATTTTTACAATGTACTTCCGCTATGTGTAATTTATTTTAATGTCTTTAATAAACTCTTTGAGAGCAGAGATCATGTCTACCAAGTCTACTATATTGTACTCTCTTGAATGCTTAATACACCATTCTGCACATGATAAACACTCAGTAAATGACACTAATTGATTGATCAGGGCTTAATCCAGTGATTAGTACTTAGCAAGTGCTTAACAATGCCATAATCATTACTGAAATTGTATGATTATCAGTGTGGCTCAGTGAAAAGAGAGTAGGCTTCGGAATCAGAGGTCATGGGTTCGACTCCCGGCTCTGCCATTTGTCAGCTGTGTGACTGTGGGCAAGTCACTTAACTTCTCTGTGCCCCAGTTACCTCATCTGTAAAATGGGGATTATCTGTGAGCCTCACGTGGGACAAACTGATTACCCTGTATCTGCCCCAGCACTTAGAACAGTGCTCTGCACATAGTAAGCGCTTAACAAATATCAACATTATTAACTATCATTATTATTACTATCATTATTATCCTTGATTCTTCACTTTCTTTCAAGTTTCACATCCAGTCTTTTGTGAAATCTCGTCCTTTTTTTTACTCCACAACATTTCCCAGATCTGCTTCTTTTTCTTCATCCATACAGCTACCTCCTGAATTCAGTTCATCACACCCTGGTTACCTATGGTTTTCACTTCCCCCCTGGGGTCCCTGCCTTCAGCAGCCCCTCTTTCTATTCTATACTTCATTTTGCTGTTCAGAGAATCTTTCTAAAATATCTTTCTGCAACGTTCCTCTAAAGCCTCCAAATATTTGCAATTTGTAATAGTTATCACAACAGTTAACTATTTTATCTTCCTGATTGAGAACTTCTGCCTTACTCTCTCTATCATCTCCCTATCTCTTACATATCCAATCATTTCTACTATTCCATCCCATCTTGCAGTCTCCATTTCCTCCCAAGCTTACTTCATCACTGTGCTTATTCTCAACTGTTCTGCCATTCCCTTATTCCTCATTCCTTTACTCCTCCATAGACCTCCCTTTCCCTTCCCAAATCACAGCTCTTCCTATCTTCAAAACCATTCTGAATGAATCAATCAATCATTCAGTTGTATTTACTGAGAATTACTAAGCACTTGGCAGAGTACAATATAACAAGTTGATAAATACGTTCCCTGCCCACAACGAATTTAAAGTCCAATGCTGAAGACAGACATTAATATATGAATAAACCAATTATGGATATGCACATAAATGCTGTGGGGCTGAGGAAGGGGTGAATTTGGAGAACAAACCAAGTGCAAGGTTTGGAGAACAAACCAAGAAAGAAGTGGAAGAAGAGGAAATGAGGGATCAGTCAGGGAAAGCCTCTTGGAGGAGGTGTGCTTTCAACAAAACTTTGAAGAAGGATAGAATAAGTTTCTGTAGTATATGAAGGGGAGGGTATTCCAGGCCAGAGGCAGAATGTGGGTGAGAGATAGGTGGTGAGATGGATGAGGTCAAGTACAGTGAGTAGGTTGGCATCAGAGAAATGAAGTGTGTGGACTGGGTTGTAGTAGGAGAGCAGCGAGGTTAAGTTAAGTAAGAGCAGGAAAGCTGATTGAGTGGTTTAAAGACAATAGAAAGGAGTTTCTTTTTGATGTAGAGGTAGATGGGCAACCACTGGAGGTAACTGAGAAGTGGGGAAACATGAATTGAATGTTTTGTGGATGGGCAACCACTAGAGGTTCTTGAAAAGTGGAAAAACGTGAACTGAACATTTTTTTAGAAAAATGATCTGGGCAGCAGAGTGAAGTAGGACTGGACTGGACTGGAGTAGGGAGAGACAAAAGGCAAGGATGCTAGTGAAGATGTTGTGCAGTAATCAAAATGATATAGGAGTGCTTAGATTAACATCATAGCAGTTTGGATGAAAAGGAAAGGGTGGTTTTTAACAATGTGGTGAAGGTTGAACTTTCAGGATTTAGTGACAGTTAAATATGTAGGTTGAATGAGAGAGATGAGTTGAGGATACTGCTAAGGTTACAGGTTTGTGAGGCAGGAAGGATGGTGGGAAAGTCAGTAGGAGGACATGGTTTGTGTAGGAAGGTAAAGAGTTCTGTTTGGGACATGTTAAATTTGAGATGCCAGTGGGACATCCAAGTAGAGAATTCCTGAAGGCAGGAGGAAATGTGAGGCTGTAGAGAAGGAGAGAGATGAAGGCTAGAGAAGTAGATTTGGGAATCATCTGTGTAGACATGATAGCTGAAGCTATGGGTGTGAATAAATTATGCAAGGGAGTGGCTGAACCTTGTGCTACTCCCACATTTAGTGGGTTGGAGGCAAAAGAGAAGCCTGAAGGAGACTGACTGAGAATGAATAGCTGAAGAGATAGCAGGAGAACCAGGAGAGGACAGTTTCAGCAAAGCCAAGGTTGGATAATGTTTCTAGGAGAAGAGAAATATACACAATCTCCCAAGAGGATATTTCCCAATTACTTTTTCTTTTCCCTAGGGATCATCCTCTCATAATTTCAACATTTTACACTCCCAACTCCTTGATGCATTTTTATATGTGTCGATATATGTACCCTCTGCTTAGAACACTTTCTCTTCCTATTTATAAAAATATTTTATACCTGCCTATCCTGCTAGTCTAAGGTCCTTGTGGACAGTCATTATGTCTTTTAACTCTACTATAATCTCCCCAGAATTTAAAGGCTCTGCACACAGTCAGAGTGCTATTGATTGACTGACTTAGAATGTACGTCAGCAAGGCTATGAATAATGAGGTGAAAATTTGGTATGAGAATACAGCCTTACCTAATGTTATTTGTGAGAGCGAAGAATGTGTATTAATAATCTGAAACTCTAATTGCCCTTCCAATGTAAAATGACCTCATTATATTAAGAAACATTTACAGAAAATTAAACTTACAAAGAATGGCCCATCAGAGAAGCAGTGTGCCCCACTGGAATGAGCATGGACCTGGAGTTAGAGGACCTGGGTTCTAATCCCCATTCCATCATTTATTTGCTGTGTGACCTAGGGCAAGTCATTTAACTTCTCTGTGCCTCAGTTACCTCAACTGTAAAATGGGGATTAAGACAGTGAGACCCATCTGGGGTACCTTCTACATTCACACTCATTAGCCTGTATCTACCCCAATACTTAGTTTTTTGCTGTACAAATACCATTAAAAAAATCAGCAATTGAAATTTACTTAATTAAAAGTCTTTGAGCAATTAATGAAGACCATGTACAGGTCCTGGTTGTACTTTCTGTGTGTTCCCTTCTGGTGTAGAGTAGCAAATATCATGTCAGTTAGAACATGGACAGATTGAAAGTCTCATTGGCTTTCAGGAAATAATTTTCCACTGGCTGTTCAATTAGATGTATAATATTATTCTGACTAGAACATTTCCAGTAGTGACCATGAGATTATCATAATATCAATAGTATTATATATATATATATATAGTACTTTATATATACATCTATATATAATTATATTAAACTTAATATAATGATACACACACAAATGGAAAACATGCAAATCTTTGAATTTGTAAGATAATTCTTCCCATTACCAAATTATGCCCAATGTATAGGTAAATTTTATGATGCTCTATGTCCTCCATATTTGTACACCCACATAGAAATGCATGTGAAGCAGTGCCCCGTTCCTCTGAATCTTGATTTATAGTCATCAGTACATTTAATATGGGAGCCAGAAATGCCAGATAGTTAATAGTAGAAAACAGTTCCAGATCACTTCAAGATCACTCTAGGGAAATTGAGAACTTTGCTGAAGTGTTCTTCCCACATATTCAGGATTTTAGCCCTAACCATTAGGAATTGTAACTTGTTGGTCTCCGTGTTGAAGGAACAAAGAACATGGCTTCTTCACAGATTAACTAAAAAATTCCAATGTCTCTCTTCTTTGACTTTCAAAACAAATGATCTTTGTCACGAGTAAAGCTTACATGCCTTCTGTAAAAAAGGTAACAGAACAAAGGATTCAAAGAGCTGTGTTTACTTTCAGATTTGAGAAGTACCACAATTTGTCTGTTGCATGAAACTGTCTTCCACAGGTTTTTTCTTGTACTTTGATGATGTTTAAATACATAGTTTTTATGATAGATATTTGATTATAAAGGCATATTTTGTTTTAAATTGTTTTAAAATTAGTTTCCTTAGGAAATTTTAAACATTATTTTTGGAAGTTGGTAATATTCTATTTAAATTTTATTTCATCTTATTTTGAATTTAATTTCAATAAGAAAGTATGAATAATTTCTTTTAAAATTAATTTTCTTCAAGATGTTTTCTAACAATACAGAGGTCACTTTATATTCCCTTGTATTTTTCTCATGCTTCTAGACATCTAAATCATGCCAGTTAGTAAATTATAAGCTTGGTATATAAATGTTCTCCTGGAGAAAATAATGGTTTGGAGTTTACTCTGTTTTACCTTAGGATTTCATTATGGAATCACACTAATGGAATAGATAATGATTCCGTTCAGTATTTCCTTTTGTTCAAGTTGTCACCACAACCTCCGTTGTGAATAAATGTTTTGGGGTAATTTTGTCTTTTAAGCATCATAAACAGTAACAAATGCTGTTTGATTCACTTACAAATTATAAGAGAAGACCATGAAATTTCCCTAACCTTTTCTCAAGCTCAATAAATCACAAACAGACAAGAAAGTTAAGCACTGTTTCAGTGGAAAATCAGCAGACAGATGTAGCACATATTCCCCTCAAAATAATTCAGAACCTGTTTCAATTTATCAAATGCCTACTTTATCTGTCAAAACAATGTCCTTTCTCAAATAAAGGGCATTGTTTCTGTAGCAAGAAAAAGGTTCTGATGTATTGTTATCTGCAAATGGATGGTGGAATAATGGAACAACAGGCAGTGTTTCAAACTAAGAGATCAAAGGGCAGAATGCATTACAAATCTTGTTAAAATAAATGAGGGTAAGAGCATTATTCCAATAAAGACGTTTATAGTCTTAAACAATCCCTACTTTTTAAAAAGATTTGTAAAAGAAAAATGACCCAAAAATCCCTTCAAAAAGACTTTTGGATACATTTCTGTCTTCTATGAGGAAGTTCAAGCTTCAAAGAAGCAAAGATTTCCAGAACTGTAGTACAAAGTAACCATTAATACGTTTTGTATTGATACCAGTATTCTGTTTGTGCTATTTGAAAAATATTTATATTTCCTTTATTTCCCATTTGCCATGCTTCTAAATGGATGAATCGGTCTTAAAAAATCTGACAGGTTCAGGTAACCATTTACTTCAGATCATTTTTTGCTATGAACAGGTTTAAAGAACTGTTGACTTACTTAAAAGTGCAAATATTCTCAAGGAGGAGTATCCCTCTTCTTCAGTAATTCACTTCTGAGCCAATCACTTTGATTTTGGAATGCAAAAATTATAAAAAATAAATTTAGAATACCTGCTTTAAAATATAAAAAAAAACTTTGATAGCAGTCTAATGTATAATAATCCAAGTGTGAGTCATAAGATCCTTCTTCTCTTTTATTAAAATAAGAAAAAAAATTCAATGTTTCTTAAAGAGTTGCTGAAAGTTTACATGTTCAAATTCATTTTTAGTCATTATAATTGCCAGATACTTTCTTCCACCTCAACATGTCAGATCTTTATAATGACTTCTGCAGCCAGTTTGATCTCAAAATTGAACTGTGACAACATTGTACTGTCTTCTCTGTGATTACATGCTACTCCTTCCTTCATATTCTACCATTTTTTTTCTTTTTTTATGAAGCAATGACCTTTCTGGCTCTTTTTTACACTATATAATAACTCAAGTTCTTTGTATCCTCTCCTTCTAGACAATAACCTTTGAAATTGCTCACTTCAAATCCTATTATTTGTGATCATAATATACCTCTAGAAAACAGCCCTTTATTAAATAAATAATGTAACTGTGTAGCCATTCAAGAGAGCTAGGGGGCTTAAAGCTTCTACATCAAGTTGAAAATAGTGCATGGTAGGAAATAGTTTAAATATTTTATTGAACCATAAATATTTTTGGTAGCCCAAAATTTTCACTTCCCTTGCATAAGTTAATTTAAAAATTATCCTCTCCACACATTTTTAACATTCACCTAAACATACACCGGTACTGTCATTGATTAACGCACCATCAACTAACCCTTCCACTGTATGCCTCAGTTGATTATAAACTCTTTGGGAAGCAGCATGACCTAGTAAGAGAGAGCACAGGCCTGGCTGTGTGACTTGCTGTGTGACCTTAAGCAAGTCACTCAACTTCTCTGTGTCTTAATTTCCTCACCTGAAAAATGGGAATACTTGTTTTCCCTTCTATTTAGATTGTGAACCCCATGCAGGATAGGGACTGTGTCTGACCTAATTCACTTGTACTTACTCCAGCATTTAGAACAATGTTTGACAGAAAGTAAATGCTTAACAAATACCATATAGAAGACCAGGTATCCTGTCACTAACTACTGCACCTTTATAAGTAAATGTTCATTCATTCATTCAATTGTATTTATTGAGCACTTATTGTATGCAGAGCACTCTACTAAGTGCCTAGAAGAGTATGATATTTAATCTAGAGGGGAGACAGATAGTAACATAAACAATTAAATTGCAGATATGTATATAAGGGCTGTGGGGCTGGGTGGAGGGATGAATAATGGGAGTAAGTCAGGGTGACACAGAAGGGAGTGGGAGAAGAGGAAAGGGGTATTAAGAAGGCCTCCTAGAAATGTACCTTCAATAAGGCTTGGAAGGGAAGAGAGTAAGTGTCTGGAGAGGGAGACACTGAGGGAGGGTGAGCATTCCAGGCTAGAGGGAGGACGTGGGCGATGGGTGGGTGACAAGATAGACAAGATTGAGGTACAGTGAGAAGGTTACCATGCTCTGCACAGATGAAGTGCTCAATAAATATGATTGATGGTGAAACAGCCAATATTTCTAACATATATCAAGTCTTTTCTTCACTTTGAGGATAAGGTGTTCTAAAATGTATTCTAAAATTTAAATGGGTATAGTGCTGTCAGCAGTTATTATTACCTTTTAGACTAACAAGAGGTGTTACTACATGACTAAAATTTTTAGGGCTTTTGTTTATGGATATAATAATGTTGGCATTTGTTAAGCGCTTACTATGTGCAGAGCACTGTTCTAAGCACTGGGGTAGATACAGGGTAATCAGGTTGTCCCATGTGAGGTTCACCGTCTTAATCCCCATTTTACAGATGAGGTAACTGAGGCACAGATAAGTTGTGACTTGCCCACAGTCACACAGCTGACAAGTGGCAGAGCTGGGATTCGAACCCATGACCTCTGACCCCCAAGCCCATGCTCTTTCCACTGGACTATCCCTTTCTCCTGGAAACATTATACAATTTGGGCTTCACTGAAACTGTCCTATCCTGGTTTTCCTTCTATCTCTGACTGGTCACTCTCAATCTCTATCACAGCCTTCTCCTCTACTTCCCATTCCCTAACTGTGGTAGTCTCTTAAGGCTCATTTCTGGGCTCCTTCTCTTCTCCATATAAACCCACACTCTTCAAGAACTCAGTTGCTCCCATAGCTTCAATTATCATCTCTAACTGGGTGATTTCCAAATCTACATCTCCAACCCTACTCTTCTTTCTCTTTTACTGCAATCTCTTATTTTCTCCTATCTTCAGTACTTGTCTACTTGGATGTTCGGGTGATATCTCAAATTCATCACTGGCAAAATAGAACTCTTCATCTTCCCATCCAACCTTGCCCTGACTTTCCCAATCACCAAAGACAGCATCACTATTCTCCCTGTCTCACAATCCTGTAACCTTGGCATTACCGTCCACTCATTCCTCTCATTTAACCCACATATTCAATCTGTCACCAAATCCTGTTACTTTAAACTTCACAACATCGCCAAAATCCACCTATTTCTTGCTATTTAAACATGTTAATCCAAGCACTTATCCTAATTTTATTGCTGCTCAAACTCTTTGCTGACCTACCTGCTTCCCATCTCTCTGCACTCCAATCCATACTCTGTTGCCTGGATGATTTATCTTTAAAAAGCATTAATTCCATGTTTTGGCACTTCTCAGACACCTCCAGTGGGTTGCCCATCCACCTTCTCATCAAACAGAAACTCTGAACCACTAGATTTAAAGCATTCAGTCATCTTATCTCTCTGATTTCCTACTACAACCCAGCCTGTAGACTTCACTCCTCTCATGCTAACCTACTCACTTTACCTCTATCTTTCTATCTCACTTTGACCTCTCGTTGAAGTCCTATCTCTGGCCTGGAATTTCTTCCCCTTTCATATCCGATAGACAATCATTCTTCTCACTTTCAAAGCCTTATTGAAGGCATATCTCCTCCAAGAGCTCCTGCCCAACTAAGCCCTCATTCCTCTTCTCCCACTATTTCCTCCATCACCCTTGAACGTGGATTTTAGGCCTTTGTTGGGCAGGGATTGTCTCTACCTGTTGCCAAATTGCACATTCCAAGTGCTTAGTACAGTGTAGTAAGCACTCGATAAATACGATTGAATGAATGAATTTGTACCCTTTATTCAGCCGACTCTCAGTCCCAACAACATTTGTGTGTATATCCACAATTTATTTATTTATATTAATGTTTATCTCAACTTCTAGACTGTAAGCTCCTACTGGGCAGGGAACGTATCTTCCAACTCTGCTATATTATACTCTCCTAAAAGTTTATGATGTTGCTCTCCACACAGTAAACACTCAATAATTAAGATTAATTGATTAATTGATCCATTACAGCAGACAATTCCTGTGATCTTACCTGCTTCACATGTCTTCATTAAGTGAAATGTCACTTCTGGCTTATATTTTCTTTTTCTTTTTTTTTAAATTGTATGGGCTAAATGCTTACTATGTGGCAGGCAATAAACTAAGGACTGAGGTAGATACAAGTTCCCCCTTTCAAGGTCGCACCTGGGGAGTTTCCTTTACCAGTCTCGACTAGGAGAAGGAGAGACAAACAGTGACATATCCATTCCATTCCTAGCTTGGGCAGAGAAGCAGCATGGCTCAGTGGAAAGAGCACAGGCTTTTGAGTCAGAGGTCATGGGTTTGAATCCTGGCTCCACCACTTGTCAGCTTTGTGACTGTGGGCAAATCACTTAACTTTTCTGTGCCTCAGTTACCTCATCTGTAAAATGGGGATAAAGACTGTAAGCCCCACGTGGGACAACCTGATTTCCTTGTGTCTACCCCAGCACTTAGAACAGTGCTCTGTGCATGGTAAGTGCTTAGCAAATACCAACATTATTATTGGGCAGTGGCTAGTGAGTGGAAGGCATTCTGCTAGAAGTTAAAACTCACCTGGGCTGGGCAGCAGCAGTATGGGAGAGAGTCAAAGGCAGAGACCTAAGTTTACTGCAAGGAAGGAGGCAATGGTAAACCATTTCCTTTTTTTAACCAAGAAAACTCTATCGATACACTACCAGAATGATTGGAGTTGGAGGTGGGGCAATCTGGGAAAGATGTGTCCATGACCTCATTATGGTTCAGAGATGACTCGACATCATAAGACAAGATACAAGATAATTGGGTTGGACATAGTTCCTGTCCACAGAGGGCTCACAGTTTTAAGGTCTTATTTATTTGTTGTTTTGTGGTACTTATTAAGCACTTCTATGTTTCAAACACTGTTTTAAGCACTGGAGTAGGTCAGTCACAGTCCCCATCCCATATGGCGGCTCACAGTCTTATGTAGGGTGGAGAACAGGTACTAACTCTTCAATTTACAGTTGAGAAATTGAGGCACAGAGAAGTTCAGTGACTTTCGCAAGGTCATACAGCAAGCAAGTGGAAGGGCTAGGATTAGAACCCAGATCCTGTGACTCCCAGGTCGATGCTCTTTCCACAAGTCCATACTGCGTCTCATGAAGGTCTTACCAAGGTCTTCACGATTACCCTAAAACCTGCAGGTAAGTAATAAAGTGTTTTCCAGGATTATGACAGAGGTTGATTATTACACACCATTGGAAGTGGTCTGGATTTTATGAGTTATTTAAATCCATCATCTTCACTTGTGTTCAGGGGTCTTAGCATGAGCCATTCTGACTACACCATTAGGTGTGAACTCTCCCAAATCATCCATCCCCTTATATATCCCCCCTCCTGGCCGCCTCTTCAACTTTCCTATCTTTCCCAGCAGTATCTCCATAGGAGATCTCCTGCCTCCCCTCAAATGCTATGCCCTCCACAGACGCATTGGACCCCATTCCTCCACAACCTGTAAAACCTCTTGCCCCAAGCCTCCTTCACAGCCATCTCCAACCACTCACTCTCCAGTGGCTTCTTCACACTTTGTTCAAACATGCCCACATCTCCCTAATCCTAACAAAAACATCCCTTGACCCCACAGCTCCCTCCAGTTAATCGCCCCATCTCCCTCTTACCTTTCCTCTCTAAACTCCTTGAGCAAGTCATCTACATCTGCTGCTTCAAATTTCTCTCCTCCAACTCTCCTGGACACCCTCCAATCTAGCTCCCGTACCCTTCACTCCACTGAAACTGCCCTCTTGAAGATCATCCGTGATCACCTTCCAGCCAAATCAAATAGCTCGTACTCCATCCTAATTCTCCTCAACCTCTTATCTTCTTTTGACATGTGAACTGTCTCCTCCTAGATATATTATCTAACCTTGGCTCCGCTGACTCTGTTTTCTCCTGGTTCATCTCTCATTTCTCTGGCCATTCATTCTCAGTCTCCTTTGTAGGCTCCTTCTCCCCCTCCCATCCGCTAACTGTGGGGGCGTCTCTCAAGGTTCTGTTCTCAGTCCCCTTCTATTCTCCATCTACACTCATTTCCTCAGAGAACTCATTCGCTCCCATGGCTTCAACTACCATCTCTATCTGATAATTCCCAAATCTACATCTCCTTCCCTGGTCTCTCTCCCTCTCTCCAGGACTGCATCTCCTTATGCCTTTAGGACATCTCTACTTGGATGTCCTCCCACTACCTCATACCTAACAAGTCCAAAACAGAGCTCCTAATCTTTCCTCCCAAATGCTGTCCTCTCCTGAACTTTTCCATCACAATAGATAGCATAACCAGCCTTCCCATCTCACAATCCCGTAACCTTGGTTTCATCTTGCCTCTGCTTTATCATTCAACCCATATATCCATTCCGTCACCAAATTTTGTCAGTCTCACCTTGACACATCACCAAGATGCGCCCTTTCCTCTCTATCCAAATTGCTATCATGTTAGTACAATCACTCATCCTATCCTGCCTAGATTACTGCATCAACCTCCTTTCTGACCTCCCAACCTCTTGCCTTTCTCCACTCCAGTCCAGACTTCAGTATGCTGCCTGGATTATCTTTCTATAGAAATGTTCAGAGCATGTGACCTGTCTCCTCAAAATCTCCAGTGGTTGCCTGTCCACCTCTGTATCCAACAAAAACTCCTACTGGCTTTAAAGCTTTCCATCGCCTTGCCCCCTCCTACCTCACTTCCCTTCTCTCCTTCTATAACCCAGCCCATACTCTCCACTCACCTTGTGCTAATCTTCCCACTAGAACTTGATCTCGCCTGTCTCATTGTCGACACCTGGCTCAGGTCCTACCTCTGGTCAGGAATGCCTTCCCTCTTCAAATCCGTCAATCACTCTCCCACACTTCAAAGCCTTACTGAAGGCTCATCTCCTCCAAGAGTCTTTACTAGACTAAGCTCCACTTTTCCTCATTTCCCACTCCCTTCCGCATCACCCTAACACTCTACATTTGCTCTTCCCCTGCCCCTTCACCCTACAGCACTTATGTATATTATCTGTAATTTTCTTATTTTATATTGATGCCTGTTTATTTGTACTGTTGTCTGTCTTCCCACCTGCCCCCCCGCCAAGCCTGAGAGCTCCTTGTGAACAGGGATTTTCTCTCTTTATTTCTGTATTGTACTTTCCAAGTGCTTAGTGCAGTGCTCTACACACAGTAAATGCTCAATAGATATGATTGAATGAACTGAATGAATGAATTCTGGAAAAAGTGAACACATTTTTAAAGAATGTCCCTCAACTAGGAGAAACAGTTACAGGAGAATTCCATATAGGTTAAGGGACTGTGTGCAACTTGATAATCCTGTATGTGAGTAGCAGCGTGGCTTAGTGGAAAGACCATGGACTTGGAAGTCAGAGGTCATGGGTTCTAATCCCAGATCTGCCACTTTATCAACTGTTTGACTTTGGGCAAGTCACTTAACTTCTCTGTGCCTCAGTTACCTCATCTGTAAAATAGGGATTAAGACTGTGAGCCTCACATGGGGCAACCTGATTACCTTTTATCAACCCCAGTGCTTAGAACAGTGCTTCACACATAGTAAGTACTTAAATACCAAATAACAATACCACAGTGTTGTCACAGAGTAAATGCTTAACAAATGCCACAGTTATCATTGTTATAATCAGAAACACTCATAATGATTAGGCTTTCTACTCTAACATCCCAAGGAAGCAAATACAATAAACTCAACCAAAACCACTTAACATCACTTTGAGGTTAGCTCCTGAGCTTGTCATAAGTCAGTCTCCTGCTTTCATGTTTGTGGCTCTCCTGGAGCAGCAGGGAGCGGTATCCCATTCCCCAAAATCCCAGCATATGAGACAATCTGGGGCTCAGGCCTCAACACTCTTTCTAGAAAATAAGGAAACAGAGATTCAGAAGTAAATTAAATATGGATGACATAAATGTCATTCCCTAATTGTACTGCACCTAAAGCTTGTTCCCTAGAGCATCTTCAACCTAACATTTAGAGTCATCAATCTTATATATATGATGAAACTAGAATAATTAATTTAACATTTAAACATTTATTCAACACACTTCCATCGCAAAGGTGCATACCCAACAATATAGTTTCTGATGTATACCAAGTAAAGACAGAAACAGAAATAAATATTCATTAGTAGTGATGAAGATGTGATTGTGTGCTGAGATGCATAAAATTATAGTAAATATTAAATCAGTAATTTAAATCTGAAAAATAGAATACCTGATTTAGCAAATTATAGTGCTTCTTTGCAAGTTTGATAGTATGCTTTAAAAAAAACCAAAAAACTTCAAGCACCATTTGAATATTTGCTATATATTTCAAAACCATATATCAATGATGACAGATTTCTGCTAAACAAAAAGTTCTGTGCAATCCTTCATATGTGATTTTATTCAATTAGCCCTATCTTCCTTTTTCTTAAGACTTCATTTTCTCAGAATCAGCATATAATAACATATAACAGCCACAGTAAGATAGAACTATGCTCACACTGTGCCCTTCAAAACTAAACAATTTCAAATAAAAGCAAACATGGACCTAAATTGTTTTTTTTCTCCAGGAATATGACTGTTGACATAAAAAATGATAAAGTATTAAAATGGTTTGAATTTGTAAGGAAGTTAAATAATTCAGGAAATGTTTTATTAACTGATAGCAAAAAGAACACAATTTTGGCCTTTACATTATGAAGTAATAAAAAAATAAAATAGATGATATACAGCATATTTGACATAGCTCTTCCTAACTGTACTAAAATTTCACAATATGGTTGAAAACCACATTCTTATCACACTCTCACAACAATTCAATTCAGTTTAATTATCTCTCTGTTTGAAATCTTAGTTGCACCATTTAAAGAGGTGAAAGACAACTAAAACTGTGTGCCATTTTTTATTTTTTTTAAGTTTGTGGTTTGCATTTTCAACACACTTTAACAGAAACTCAGAGGAAGTGGAGTCTCAAAACCACAAATAGATACATTATTTTCCTTGGCTGAACTTTCAGTTTGGGATCACTGGGATGGGGTTTGCATAAAAAGTGTTTAATGCTGAAAACCAGAGGGCAATATGATCCTCAAAGAAAAATTTTATAGAAATACATGTTTAAAGCAGTTGATGCTGAGTATAGGAAAATCATTATGATAAAACCTATTGTAGGCAATTTTGATGAAAAAATTAAAGTTTAGATCTTTGATGTAGGCATATTAAATAAATATGTTCATAAAATGAAAACTAAGATAGAAGTATATACATTAATAGTTTCTATACTGACTAAAGGAAAAATCCTAGGGTAAAGTGTGTCTAAGGATGTAGTAAGCATTTCAAACTTGGGTGTTATGGTCTAAGGTTAATAGGAATATATACAGAAATATAAACATAACTCATTCTATATACGATATATTTTTGAAAAGTTATTTAAGTTAGATTTAGGAACAAAGTACAAAATGGTAATAGGCATAATTTCAGATATATAAGCAATACCAATTCATAATAGAGCAAAACAAATTTCCACATTAAAATGTATGTCCGCATATGTTAGGATGCAAGGAAATATAGAAGGGTAAGTGTTGCAGTGGAACTACAAAAGGTTTCTCTAAGTTTTGGCATCTGAGCTTCCTAGTAGAATTAACACTTGCAGACATATTTCTTCCAAAGCACTACTAACCATGACACTAAGTACTGTAGTATTAGAAAAGACTTACAGCAAACGTGAATTCCCAATGACAACTTTAATGTGAAAAGTTTCTTGCCTATTAAAACAAAGATAATTAATGGCATGCATTTAAAACTATTTTCAGTTCTACTCCACTTTGAGTTACAAATCAAACCTAAAAGGGAATTGTTAATGCCTCGGCTTCTGCATTCCTAAAATGGTACAGTGAAACTAGCCTTAATATTCTGGGATTCTTTGATTTACCCTGAAAATCATATGCTTGCAATTTGTGACCACATGATCCTTCTTGTTTTTTGTGGTATTTGTTAAGAGCTTACTACGTGACAAGTGCAATACTAAGCCCTGGATAGTTGTAACATAATCATAACAGAAACATCTTGGTGCTGACAGTCTAAAGGATGAATTTCATTCTTTCATGCAGTCATATTGATTGAATGCTTCCTGTGTCCAGAGCACTGTATTAAACATTTGGGAGAATACAATATTAACAATAAACAGACTCATTCCCTGCCCACAACAAGTTTAATTTCCATTTTGCAGGTGAAAGAAACTGAGGCACAGGGAAGTTAAATGACTTGTTAAAGGTCACACAGCCAGAAAGGGGCTGAGCCAGGTCCTCTGACTCCCAGGATTGTGTTCTTTCCACAAATCCCTAAGGTGACATACAGTGTCTCTTTGACTTCTAATGTTTATTTCCAAACTTCTAAAGCTCTGCATCTAGAAGGAGCTCAAATTACCTGATCATGGTTATTATGTTGATGTTCACAAGGAAGGAATTTATCAAAACACAGAAGATTCATTATTTCATTCATTCATTAAATTGTATTTATTGAGTGCTTACTGTGTGCACAACACTGTACTAAGTACGTGGGAGAGCACAATATAACAATAACCAGACACCTTCACTATCTACAACAAGCTTATAGTGTAGAGGAAGGGAAGGCAGACCTCAATTCAAATATATACTTTATAGGTATGTGTATAAGTACTGTTGGGCTGGGAAGGGACAAGAACAAAGGGGGCAAGTCAGCAGGTGACTTGTAGACGGTAATAGGAATAAAGGAAAGGAGTTGGGGCTAAATCTGGGAAAGCCTCTTGGAGGAGAGGTGTCTTAAATAAGGCTTTTTAAGAAGGGGAGAGTAATTGTTGGATTTGAGGAGGGAAGGCATTCCAGACCAGACATGAGCTAGGGGTCAGTGGCAAGATATATGAGACAGTGAGCCACAGTGAGAAGATTACCATTAGAGGAGTGAAGTATGCAGGCTGGGTTGTAATAGGAGAGTAGAGAGGTGAGGTAGGAGGGGGCATGTTGGTGAAATGCTTTAAAGCTAATGGTTTTTGTTTGATGTGGAGGTGTCGGAGCAACCACTAGAGTTTTTTGAGAAGTGGAGTGGCACGTCCTGAATGTTTCTGTAGAAAAATGATCATGGCATCAGAGTGAAATATGGAGTGTAGTGGGAAGAGATAGGAGGCTGGGAGGTCAGCAAGGAGCCTGATTCAGTAATCTAGGTGGGATAAAATAAGTGACTGTATTAACCTGGTAGCAGTTTGGATGGTGAGGAAAGGGTGGATTTTAGTGATTCTGTGAAGGTGGGACCAAAGGGATTTAGTGATAGATTGAATATGTGAGTTGATTGAGAGAGAGGAGTCAAGGATTACACCAAGGTTATAGGCTTGTGAGACAGGAAGGATGGTGGTGCTATCTACAGTGATGGGAAAGTCAGAGGGAAGACAGAGTTTGGGTGGGAAAATAAGGAATTCTGTTTTGGACATGTTAAGCTTGAGGTGACAGCAGGACATCCAAGTAGAGATGTCTTGAAGGCAGAAGGAAATCAAGACCACAGAGAGGGAGAGAGATCAGGGCTGGAGATATCAATTTGGATATCATCTGCATAGAGGTGGTAGTAGAAGCCATGGGAGTGAATGAACTCTCCGAGGGAGTGAGTATAGATGGAAAATAGAAGGGGACCCAGAACTGAACCTTTAGGGACCCCTCACAATTAAGGGGTGGAAAGAAGATAAGGAGCCCACTAAGGACATTGAGAATAAACAGCCAAAGAGATAAGAGGAGAACCAGGAGTGTACAGTCAGTGAAGTCAAGGTTGGATAATGTTTCCAAGAGATGGGGGTGGTCGACAGCATTGAAGGCTGTGGAGAGGTTGAGGAGGATTAGGGTGTGTTAGAGGCTGTTGGATCTGGCAAGAAGGAGATCACTGGTGACCTTTAGAGAGCAGTTTCTGTGGCGTGAAGGAGATGGAAACCAGATTGGCATTGGTCAAGGAGAGAAGTGGAGGAGAGGAATTTGAGACATCGGATGTAGACAACTCACTCAAGGAATTGGAGAGGAATGGAAGGAGGGAGATGGAGTGGTAATTGGAGGGAGCTATGGAGCCAAGGGAGGGTTTTTTAGGATGGGGAGACATGGACATGTTTGAAAGCAGTGGAGAAGAATCCACTGGAGAGAGAAAACAGTTGAAGATGGCTGTTAAGGAGGGAGGAAGGGAGGGTGCAAGAATTTTGATAAGGTGCAAAGGAATAGGGTAGGTTGCACAGGTGGAGGGAGTGGCTTTGAAGGAGGCAGGAGATCTCCTCTTTAGATACTGCTGGAAAGGATGGGAGAGTTTGAGAGAGGGCCGGAAGGAGGAGGAAGTCAGGAGGGGTGGGGGTGATTTTAGGGACCTCACTCCTGATAGTGCCAATTTTCTTAATAAAGTAGGTGGCCAGGTCAATAGGCACAAAGGATGGAGGGAGCAGCAGGACAGGGGGCCTGAGGATGGAGTTAAATGTCTGGAACAACTAGGGAGGGTGATGGGCATGGGAGTCAATAAGGTTGGAGAAATAATTTTGCCAGGTAGAAGAGAGGGCAGAGTTAAAGCTAAAGGATATACTTGAAGTGGACAAAGTCAGCCTGATACTTAGATTTCTATCATTAGCAGCAGCAGCAAAGGAGGTGGACTATGGAGATGATCCATGGTTGTTGGTAAGAGATTGACAAAGAGATAGGAGAGTGAGGGTAAGTTGAGTTCTGTAGATGTGGTGTTGAGAGCATCTATTTGGTCATTAAAGGAGGGTAGATTGGGTAAGGAGGCTAAGTGGGGCATGATGAGTTGAGAAAATTGGATAGTCAACAGATCAGAGGTCTGGGGGCGGGGTATAGTACAGATTCATGGGGAGGAGATGTGTTGTAGATGAAGTTGTTAGATAGAGGGATTTCAGAGCTGGCGAGGGTGGAGGTACAGTGCTTAGAGTTCAGGAGATCGAGCAATTCAAGAAAGCATATGAAATGAATTTTACTATCAACCTAATTGTACTAGCTATACAATCAAACACATACTATATTGAATAGATAACATAAAATGAATTATATATTGAAATAATTAAAGCTTTATCTTATTAAAGATAATAGCACACAGCACAGGTGTATGTCGTCTATACTGTATGCCCATTGTGGTCGGGGAACATGTCTACTTACTCTTTTGTTGTATTGTATTGTACTCTCAGAAGTGAGTGATTCAGTGATCTGCATATAGTAAGCACTCAATAAATGTTATTGATTGGCTGATTGGCTCAGTTCAAAATTATTGCTGTATCCTGAATGAGTATACCATGGAGCAAATTCTGACCTAAATCTACAGGCAATTAGGTTCTGTTCCAGAATCAACTCTTCCAGAATCAACCTCAACATGACAGTTGAACCTTTACATTTAAGCAATCAACTCTATCAATAAATGGTATTTATTGTTTACTGTGTGCAGAACATTTTAATAAGTGTTTGGGTTAGTATAAAATAATATAATTGGCAAACATGATTCCTGTTCCCTAGGAGCTTGAAAAATAAAATTTACTCTGTAAATCCCTCCACACTCTCCAAAACCTTTTCCTCTTCCCCTTCCCTCTACCTGCAGTAGGAGAGAGGCAGGAAAGGATACTAGGGTCCCAGCAGAGACCTACCCTAAGCTCTTGGGAGAGCCCAATACAGCAGAGCTGGTAGACACATTCTCTTCCCAAAAGGAGTTTACATTCTAGAAGGGTAGAAGTGATAGAATACCTAGACAAGTTTGCAAGACAACCAAACACCCCTCTTTCATGATATTTTTTAAGAGCTAACTATGTGCTAGGCACAGTACTAGTGCTGAAATTGATACAAGCCTGTCAGGTTGGACACAGCCTCTGTCCCACTTGAGCCCCACAGTTTTAATCCTGAGATGAAGTAACCGAAGCGCAGAGGAAGTGAAATGACTTGCCCAAGGTCTCCCAGCTGACAAGTGGTAGAGTTGGGATTACAACCCAGATCCTTCTGACTTCCAAGTCCATCCTCTTTTCACTATGTAATGCAGCTTCTTATGCAAGTCACACCTGTATCACCTCTCTCTAGGTATATAGGTTTGTCAAATGTCCACCTGGTAGTCAGCATGGGCAGCTGCAGCTGGTCCCAACCCCTGAGGCCTTGTCTAGACCACTGTAGCTGCTCCCAGACCTAGGCTCAGACTGTTGCAGGTCCTACCAGCTCTTAGGTTCACCAGCAGCTTCAATGGACATCACCACATCCCTCTGTTCACACATCTCCTTCTCCACAAAGGCTTTCACCCTTTTCTGGTTGGCTCCCTACTGTCTATTCCATTCGCCACATGCAAACCCTCACACAATACTTCCTGGAAACTCTGTCTCCAGCAGAACAGTTAGTACCCTAGAACCACAGAGCCTGGGCAAGCCAAAAATTAAACAATCAATCCTATTTATTGAGTACTTACTGTGTGCAGAGCACTGTACTAAGTACTTGGGAGAGTACAATAAAACAAAGTTGGTAGACACATTACCTGTCAACAGTGAGCATGCAGTCTAGGGGGAAGACAGACATATAAATAAATGAATTATACATATGTAAATAAGTGTCATGGGACTGAGGGAGGGATGAATAAAGGTAGCAAATTCCACTGTGGCACGTTGAGAAGCATTAGAAAAAACATGGATCTAAAAGTCAGAGGACACTGCTTGCCTGTTGTATGAATTTGGGCAACTTGCTTAACTTCTCTGTGCCTCAGTTTCCTCAACTGTAAAATAGAGATTCTGTTCTCCTTCAACTTAAACTATGAACCCTATGTGGGAAAAGGACTGTGTCCAACCTAAGTGCTATCCCAGCACTTATAACAGTACTTGACATATTCATTCATTCATTCAATAGTATTTATTGAGTGCTTACTATGTGCAGAGCACTGTACTAAGCGCTTGGGATGAACAAGTCGTCAACAGATAGAGACAGTCCCTGCCCTTTGACGGGCTTACAGTCTAATCGGGGGAGACGGACAGACAAGAACAATGGCACTAAACAGCGTCAAGGGGAAGAACATCTCGTAAAAACAATGGCAACTAAATAGAATCAAGGCAATGTACAATTCATTAACAAAATAAATAGGGTAACGAAAATATATACAGTTGAGGGGACGAGTACAGTGCTGTGGGGATGGGAAGGGAGAGGTGGAGGAGCAGAGGGAAAAGGGGAAAAAGAGGGTTTAGCTGCAGAGAGGTAAAGGGGGGATGGCAGAGGGAGTAGAGGGAGAAGAGGAGCTCAGTCTGGGAACGCCTCTTGGAGGAGGTGAGTTTTAAGTAGGGTTTTGAAGAGGGAAAGAGAATCAGTTTGGCGGAGGTGAGGAGGGAGGGTGTTCCAGGACCGCAGAGGACGTGACCCAGGGGTCGACGGCGGGATAGGCGAGACCGAGGGACGGTGAGGAGGTGGGCGGCAGGGGAGCGGAGCGTGCGGGGTGGGCGGTAGAAAGAGAGAAGGGAGGAGAGGTAGGAAGGGGCAAGGTGATGGAGAGCCTTGAAGACTAGAGTGAGGAGTTTTTGTTTGGAGCGGAGGTCGATAGGCAACCACTGGAGTTGTTTAAGAAGGGGAGTGACATGCCCAGATCGTTTCTGCAGGAAGATGAGCCGGGCAGCGGAGTGAAGAATAGACCGGAGCGGGGCGAGAGAGGAGGAAGGGAGGTCAGAGAGAAGGCTGACACAGTAGTCTAGCATATAGTAAGCACTTAACAAATACTTTTTTTTTAAAGAAAGGGAGGAAGTATTTTTGAAATTTTGAAATTCTTTATCTCATGACTTGGTTAAATTTAGACAAATTAGTTAAATTGAAGTCAACGGGTGAACAACACATCCATCCCCATTCTCTGTTTCTTTGTGGTATCATTACTACTGTTAGAAGGGGAAAGTACTAGTAGCTATACCCATAATGATTGCTGAATAGCATGGTCTAGAAGTTTTAGGTTAAATAAGAGGGTACATATAAGCCCCATATAGGACAGGGACTATGTCTGACTTGATTATCTTATATCAGCCAAAATGCTTAGTACAGTGCTTGGCAAAGCCACCTGCAAAGTGACCTGAACTGTAGTGAACGTCTGCTCTGATCTTAAAATAGTAAAAGTTTACCTGTTTTGCTTTTGCATCATATGGTGGGAATACCTCAGTGATCAGGTTTCTGCTTAAAGATGTTCTAGTTAATTCACTCATCCATTTGGCTAGCCATTAGAAACTAAAATGTCACAAAATCTGACCTTTCATAGATCACTTGCCATTCTTCTCGCCCAACCCAAATCCTTTACCCCAACAACACACTTTGAGATGATGGAATTCAAGTAGTGAAGAAATATAGGGTAGTAATGTGATAATGATCTTGATTCCTTCTCATAATTCATACACAACACCTTAGAATACTCAGAAGAAAATCAAAGAGCTGGAATGTCATTTTCTGAAGAGTTGAAATAATTCATCCTTAAGATATGCTGAATAGTTTGGTTGCTCTTGGCCATTTTTATTAAAAAATAGAATGAATCTTAGATCACTTAGAGCAAACAGTACTTAAATGTGACAGAGCTGTTGTTACCAAGAGCAAAATACAGTGTCTAGTTCCTGCATTACTGTTATCTACATAATATTTTGGGAGGTTTCTGGAAAACACAGATTTCAGTTTCTTATTAATCTTATACACTACAAATGGAAAAGCTACCCAATGAATGAATTAGGTTTTTTAATGTAGTATACTTCGAATGGAATTTTTAGTACCTAGCCTAAGCTAGGATTCTGTAGTCAATTGGAGTGACTGATCAGAAAGAACACTAATGCACACTAAGTCTTTCATCCTCACCATTTAGCCACACTAAGTCGTTGCTGCACTTCTGAGTTCAAGCAAAGTTGTGGATCCATCGTCTAGCTATGAAAAATGCATAAGGAGAAATAATATAACTCCCGTTTTTTTCTTGTTTCTTTATCCACTCTGTGAAGAACACTGACTCTTTTAGACAGCTAGAGATAGGGCCAGTTTCAGATAGCTAAAAGGTGAAGTGATTGACTCTGAGTACATCACTGGTAACAGAGTGGTTGGTAGTAGCAGAGGGGCAGTTGCAATAATACATGTAAATGTGGACATCACTGGAAATGGCACTGTCTGAACAGAAGATGAACTTAATGACACTTGAGCAAGGAAGAAGGTCTTCCTCAGAGAACTGATCTTAGTAAGAGGGTTCATATAAGCCTCATAAGGGACAGGGACTGTGTCTGACTTTATCTTATATCAGCCAAAATGCTTAGTACAGTGCTTGGCACACGGAAAGAGCTAACTGTGTGGGCTAGTGGAAAGAGAACAGGCTTGGAATTAGAGAATCTGGATTCTTATCCTGGCTTTGACAGTTACCTGTTTGTGATCTTGTGAAACTCTAGGCTTCAAGGCTCTCCATCACCTTGCCCCTTCCTACCTCTCCTCCCTTCTTTCTACTGCCCACTCCACATGCTCCACTCCTCTGCCGCCCACCTCCTCACCGTCCCTCGGTCTCACCTATCCCGCCATCGACCCTGGGCCACGTCCTCCCGAGGTCCTGGAATGCCCTCCCTCCTCACCTCCGCCAAACTAATTCTCTTCCCCTCTTCAAAACCCTACTTAAAACTCACCTCCTCCAAGAGGCCTTCCCAGATTGAGCTCCCTTCTCCCTCTACTCCCTCTACCACCCCCCCCACCTCTCCGTAGCTAAACCCTCTTCTCCCCCCATTTCCCTTGCTCCTCCCCCTCTCCCTTCCCATCCCCTCAGCACTGTACTCGTCTGCTCAACTGTATATATTTTCATTATCCTATTTATTTTGTTAATGAAATGTATATCGCCTTGATTCTATTTAGTTGCCATTGTTTTTACGAGATGTTCTTCCCCTTGACTCTATTTATTGCCATTGTTCTTGTCTGTCTTCCCCAATTAGACTGTAAGCCCGTCAAAGGGCAGGGACTGTCTCTATCTGTTGCCGACTTGTTCATTCCAAGCGCTTAGTATAGTGCTCTGCAAATAGTAAGCGCTCAATAAATACTATTGAAAGTCACAACTTCTCTAGGCCACAGTTTCCTCAATTATAAAATGGGGGTTAAATACCTGTTCTCCCTCCTACATAGATTTTTATCTATCCCAGTGCCTAGAACAGGGCTTGGCATGTAGAATGTTTTAAAAAATACCATATAAAACAACAAAAACAAAAAACCTCAGGGAACATATTATACAAAAGATGAGTGGAAAATGAAGACAGGGGAAAGGATGGTGATTTTCCATCTTTTTTGTTCAGTGGAAGTTGCTACCTTAGAATTTTCTTCAGGTAACCAGTGGTTTGGAGACAATCTATGGGGAAAATCCTTCAGGATTAGAAAGCACATGGCAACATATGTCCTCTCCTGAGTTTGCTTCTCCTTGAGAAAAAAGGAGCAAAGATCATGACTTATCAGACAGTGAATTGCCATAATCCCTCAGTGAATAATGATCTCTTGCTCCTCTTCAAATGCCAGAGGAAAACTCAATGTTCAATTGAAAAGCAGAAGGCATTGATCCACTGGTTGTTGTATTAACATAACTTCATTTCATTGTATTGAATAAGTGATGTAGATTCAATCATTTTGTCTGATGGATGTGAGTTCCATAGAGTGATATTTGTGTGTCGCTACTAAAGAATTGAAATATATTGCAATCTGCTTTAGTTTATCAGCCATTATGAAAAGGTTTACATGCCAACATTCAGGCATGGAGTGTAGTCAGTATATTAGGGGTAAAGACTGATTTGACCTCGTTCTATTCTTGTACAAAAATATCTGGTAATGGGCATTCATCTAAGTAGCACTGAATGTTATCTGTTCCTTTAGGAACTGTAAGTATGACTTATATGTAGAGAAATTAAACACCCTAATCTCATCTATCACCTGAATATATACTACCAACAAGTGTTAAAATGAAGGTAAATCTTGATGCTCAAGGTTAAATCAAAAAGTGATGGAAAATCATGTCTGAGATGGTCTGGGTGAATATGAATATCCTGATATATGTGAAGTCAAGAAGGTAGAAAGACAAGAGGCTCCTGAACTCCACAGAGACAGACAAAATCGCATTTATTAATAACAGATGCACAAGTGAGCTGTAGATGAGTTCAATCTACAGAGGACGTTCATTCTATCCCTCACAAATACATTTCTTAGTTCATGTGGCATACACTTGAGGCTCATTGGCAGTGCACTTGGTTCGCTGATGGAGATTAATGTGTTTTATCCCAGCCTACTTCATACCAGGATTTATGTAATTTTCCACTGCCATTTCTATGGCTATTGAATGACTGACTTCTCCTAATAGATTCTATAAAAATAAATTTGAACATAGAATATAAGATCAAGACAAACTTTTCAGTTGCTCAAAGGTAAATTCAGCCCTTCTTGCCAAGTCTATAAGGAATGTACAGTTTCCTTCGTTTCCTTCCTGGGTCCTTACCTTTTCCTGGGCTTTTACATTTAGTAAGGTTTCTTTAGGGATCACGCTGCTGCTGGCTGAGTGGTGGAAGACTCCAAAAAGGTCTCCTATGTACACATTTTATATGCTTAAAGACATTCCATAGCACCTGCACAGAGAATAATAATAATGATAATAATGATGGTATTTGTGAAGTGCTTACTATGTGCCAAGCACGGTTCTAAATGCACAAGATCATCAGGTTGGACATAGTCCATGTCCCACATGGTGCTCACAATCTTAATCCCCATTTTACAGATGAGGTAACTGAGGCACAAAGAAGTGACTTGCCCAAGGTCACACAAGAGACAAGTGGTGGAGCCGGGATTAGAACCCATGTCCTTCTGACTCCCCCTGTACTCTCTCCATGAGGCCATGCTGTTTCTGAGAGAAGGGGATAGTGGATAGTTGGATAGGAGTAGTGGCCCCAACAAATCCCTGGTAGTGAGCCAGAGAGGCTCTTCCCTAAGCTACTCACCATGTTTCATGTTTTTCACCAAATGGACTCACAGAATCTTCATATCAAGGGAGTGGAAGAAATTCCTGTTACTAGCTCAGTATAAAGATACAAGTCTTGCTGTCAGTTCATTTTATTTACTGTTCAGGGAAGAGACTCAAACTAAATGAGGACTTTGCCAAATTATACTAATCATGCACATGACATGTAAAATGACATTAGTCTGGGAGCAAGAGCAACTCAAGGGAAGACATCAGAATAGTCAGAAACCTTGGATAATATTAGCTATGTTCATAAGAAATTGAGTTTTTCTCTGTGAGCTCGTTGTGGGCAAGGAATGTGTCTCTTATTGATAATTGTACTCTCCCAAGCACTTACTTAGTACAGTGCTTTCCACACAGTAAGCGCTCAATAAATGCAAGTGAATGAATTAATGTTTGTTTTTCCCCTTCTCATTTCCCATATGTAGGAGTTCCAAAAAATTATATTCCAATTCTGATAATCTTCTCTCTCTACACTCACTCTTATGGCTTAGTATAGTGTGCTGTATCCTGTAAGCACTCAATAAATGCCACTGATTGATTGATTGATTGATTGCTGGGGAATCCTTCCAACCATCTTGGCTTCAGTTAGTAGGTCCATGTGAATGAATCATAAATCAAACTCTCTTGCTGTAATTAACTCATTCTTTCAATCACATTTATTGAGCACTTACAGTGTGCAGAGCACTGTCTCTGTCCTGCTATACAATCTTCGAATTCCATTTGCATTCAGGACATCACCATACAGATGTCCAGCATATCTGACTTTAGGTAACAAAAACTGATTTCCTTATCCTCCTAAAGCCACTCCTCCTATTCACTTTTCCATTTCTCTTGACACCAGAAACATCCTTCCTGTTTCAAAGTCTACCTCCTCAGTGCCAGCCTAATTGGTATTATTAGTAGTAGTAAGAGTATTAATTAAAAGCATTTTGAATGCAATGTACTGTATTAAGTACTTGTAAAGAACAGCAGAATCATGAGACTACTTCCTGGCCAGAGGAACCTCATACTTTAGTGCAGTAGATTGGTTCAGAATTATGCATGAGTAGATTTCCCAAGAATTAACCAATCAATCAATCAATCAATGATATTTATTGAGTACTTATTATGTGCAGAACATTTGGAAGATTACAGTGCAACAGAGTAGGTAGACATATTCCCTATATACAAGGAGCTTGAAGTCTAGAGGGGAAGACAGACATTAAATGATGGATATTGTCATTTTAATTATTATAAATTATAGTTGTACAGTTGTTCAGTGCTTACTATACTCCCAGCACTGCACTAAGCTCTGTGGCAGTCAAGTTTGGACACAGTCCTTGTCCCACATGTGGCTCAAAGTCTAAGTAGGGAAGAGAAGGATTAAATCTCCATTTTACAGATGAGAAAACTGAGGCATAGAGAGGTTAAATGATTTGCCTAACTTCCATAGCAGACTATTGGCAGAGCTGGGATTAAAACCTAGGTCCTCTGATTCCCAGTACAGTGTTCTTTCCACTAGGCCACTCTGCTTCCTATATTCATTCATTCATTCATTCAATCATATTTATTGATAATTTTCTGTGTGCAGAACACTATAGTAAGCGCTTGGAAAGTGCAATATAGCAATAAAGAGAGACAATTCCTGCCCACAACGGGCTCACAGTCTAGAATGGGGGAGACAGACATCAGTAAGAGTAAACAGGCATCAATATAAATGAATAGAATATAAATATATACATATATACAAAAGCGACGTGGGGTGGGGAGGGGGGAAAGAGTAAAGCGAGTGAGTAGGGTGATGCGGAAGGGAGTTTTGTGGGAATGAAGATAGGGTGACTATCAAGTAAGTGCTTAAAGGGTACAAATCCAAGTACCAGGATGTTTCAGAAGGGAGAGTGAGTTGAGGAAATGAGACCTTAGAGAAAATTCCTAGGAAAAGATTAGAAGCAGCATGGCTTAGTGGCAAGAACCTGGTCTTGGGAGTCAGAGGGCAGGGTTTCTAATCCCAGCTCCACTACTTGCCTGCTGTGTGACCCTGGGCAAGTAACAACTTCTCTGTGCCTCAGTTACCTAATTTGTAAACTGGAGATTAAGGCTATGACCCCCACACGGGACAACCTGCTTCCCTTGCATCTACACCAGTGCTTAGAACAGTGCTTGGCACATAGGAAGTGCATAACAAATACAATAATTATATTTAATTATTATTGTATGTTTTTTATAAGGCTTTGAAGGTGGGGGGAATGGTGGTATGTCAACCATGAAAGGGAAGGGAGTTACATTCCAGAGGGAGAATATGGACAAGGATCAGCAGCAAGATAGACGAGATAGAGGTTGAATGGGTAGATTGGTACAGGAATGAACTGAGAAGATTGGGTTATAGTAGGAAAGAAGCAAGGTAAGATAAAATTGTGGTATTTTTTAAGTGCTTACTATGTGTCAAGTACTGTACAAAGCATTGGGTAGGCACAAGATAATCAGGAGAACAAGTATTGAATGCCCATTTTGCAGATAAAGAAACTGAGGCACAGAAAAGTTAACTGACTTGACCAAGGTCACACAACAGGAAAGTGGCAGAACTGGGGTTAGAACCCAGGTCCTCTGACTCCCAGGCCCATGTTCTTTTGACCAGGCCATGATGCTTCTCATAGGAAGGGGCAAAGTGATAGAGTGTTTTCAAGAAAAGGGTAAGGAATTTCCATCTGATGCAGAGGTAGATAGAAAACTACTAAGGATTGTTGAGGCACGAAGAAAATTGGGATAAGGGTCCTATTTAGGAAAAAAAAAAATCTGTGCAGCAGAGTGAAGTGTGGATTGGAGTGAGCAGAGCCAGGAGACCGATGATTATAGGCCAGATATAAGTAACGCTTGGATAAGTGCAGTAGCTGCAGTTTGGACAGAGAGAAAAGAGGGGATATTACGGATGCTGTGAAGGTAGGAAGAGCATAATTTGGTGCCAGATTGAATATGTGGGCTGAATGAGAGTGATAAGTCGAGGATAATGCCAAGGTTATGGGCTTGTGAGACAGAGAGGACAGTGGTATCATCTACAGTGATGGGAAAATCAGCACGTTGAAAGAATTTGAGTAGGAAGATAAGTTCTTTTATGGACATACTAAGTTTGAGGTGTTGACAGATCATCCAAGAAAGGATGTCTTGAAGGCAGGAGGAAAAAAGATACTGGAGAGTAGGAGAGAGGTCATTCATTCATTTATTTAATAGTATTTATTGGTTACTATGTGCGGAGCACTGTACTAAGTGCTTGGAATGTACATTTCATCACCAGATAGACACAATCCCTGCCCAATGACGGGCTCAGAAATGGAGATGTAGATTTAGGAGTCATCTGCATAGAGATGGTAGCTGAAGGCATGGGAATGAATGAGTGGCCCTAAAGATTTGGTGTATGAAGAAAGAATAGAAGGGGCCCAGAAATAAGCCTTGAGAGACTTTGATAATCAGGGGTTGGGAGATAGTGGAAGAGCTTGGGAAACAGACTGAGAATGAGTGGCCAGTGAGATATGAGTAGAACTGGGAGAGGGCAGTGTCAGTGAAGCCAAGGTTGGATAATGCTTCCAGAAGATGAAGGTCCACAGTGTTGACAGCTGTGGCAGGTTACGGTTAAGGAGGTTAAGGAGGATTAGCGTGGAGTAGGGGCATATCATTAAAAACATTATTTAGATTTTATTTTTCAAAGTGACTTTGAGCATTAAGCTCTTCAAACACATCTAAGCTTAAAACTATTTTTCACGTCTTAAACTAATATGACTTTGAGTTTGATCAGGTCAACCCCCGACCCTGGTCATTGCCCGCTTATTAACACTATTGTACTGTATCGTACTGTACCATGTTGCTATATTACCGATTTCGCTTGTTATTGTTTATTGTCGTCAGTGCTTCCACCCACCTCTCTGGCCTCACTAGCCGCTTGACTTTGAGTTTGATCAGGTCGACCCTTAATCAAGCCTTTCCCCGACCCTGGTCATCGCCCACTTATTAACACTATTGTATTGTATAATACCGTATCATGTTGCTATATTACCGATTTCATTTGTTACTGTTTATTGTTGTCAGTGCTGCCACCCACCTCTCTGGCCTCACCATGTCCCTCCTCCCCCCCTCCCTCCCATCCCTTCCTATCCTCCCCTTCCCCTCTCTCTCTCACTCTTTCCCGCTCTCTCCTCTGCCTCCTCCCCCGTCCCCTCCCCCATCCTAGAACCCCACTTTACCAGCGCTACCCTTTCCCCCTCCCCCAACTCTCTCCCCCACCAAACCCCCTCCTCACCCCCTCCCCCCTTCTCTCTTCCCCACCCAAGCCCCATCCCAGTCCTCCTGTCCCACCGCTACCCCTCATCCCCCTCTACCCGTCCAGGGCTCCGCCACCTCCTTCCCATCCAAACCCTCCTCTGTCCCCGCCCTTTCCCTCCCTCCCCCCCTTGCACCCACAGCTACTTTCAAGTGTGGCCTCTGGAACCCCCACTCCATTACAAGTAAACTACCTTTTGTCCATGACTTTATCCTTTCCCGCTCTCTCCTCCTCCTCGCCCTTTCAGAAACGTGGCTCTCTCCCGAAGACACGGTCTCTGCCGCTGCTCTCTTCAGCGGAGGCCATTCCTTCTCCCACTCCCCCAGACTCACCGGTAAGGGAGGAGACATCGGCTTCCTCCTCTCACCCCGTTGCCGCTTCCGCATTATCCCTCCTCCCCCCCCCCCCTTCCCCTCCTTCGAAGCCCATATCATTCGCCTCTACCACCCCCTCCAGATACTTGTTGCTGTCATCTACCGCCCTCCCGGTCCCACCTCCGACTTCTTCAACCACCTTTCTCACCTTCCTTCTCTCCTTCTCTCCTTCTCTCTGCCCACTCAGATCCTCGGAGACTTCAACATCCATATGGATGTATCCGATGACTCTGTCGCCCACCTGCTATCCCTCCTGGACTCTGCCAACCTCCTGCTCCATCATACCACGCCCACTGACAGACTCGGTCACACCCTCGATCTCGTCATCTCCTACCGCTGCACTATCTCCTCCCTCACCAACTCTGAAACCCCCCTCTCTGACCATAACCTTTTCACCTGCCTCATCTCTCACACTCCCTCCCTCTGAAAATCTTTGCTACTCCCCCACAGAGACCTCCGCTCTCTTGATCCCATCCATCTCTCCACAAGCATCTTTCCTCACCTTGCCGCCCTGTCCGCACTTCCCACTCTCGATGATCAGGTCTGCGCCCTCAACTCCACCCTCTCTACTCATTTCAACTCTCTCGCCCCCCTTTCCCTCCGCCGCTCTCACTCCACTAACCCACAGCCCTGGATCACCTCCTCTGTCCGCCTCCTATGCTCCTATGCTCGAGCTGCTGAGAGCTGCTGGCGAAAGTCCTAGCACCAAGCCAACCTCACACACTTCAAATTTATCCTTTCCTGCCTTAACTCTGCCCTCTCCTCCGCCAGGCTAAACTTCTTCTCCTCCCTCATCGACACCCATGCCCATCACCCCTGTCAATTGTTGCAGACCTTTAACTCTCTCCTTAGGTCCCCTGTTCCTCCCCCTCCCCCATCTCTCACCCCCAATGATCTGGCCACCTACTTCATCACAAAAATCAACCAATCAGGTCTGAGCTCCCCAAAGTCACCCCTCCGCCTCTCCCCTCCCCCCCCCCACCAACCCTCTCCCCTACTTTTCCATCCTTCCCTGCAGTATCCTCAGAGGAGATCTCCTCCCTCCTCGCAAGTGCCACCCCCTCCACCTGCGCCTCGGACCCCATTCCCGCTCACCTTATAAAAACCATCGCCCCTGGCCTCCTCCCTTCCTTAACTTCTATCTTTAACCACTCAATCTCCAATGGCTCCTTCCCCTTGCCTGCAAACATGCCCACGTCTCCCCCATCCTAAAAAAAACCCGCTCTCGACCCCACTTCCCCTTCCAGTTATCGCCCTATCTCCCTACTACCCTTCCTTTCCAAAATCCTAGAACGAGTCGTCTACAATCGATGCTTAGAATTCCTTAACTCCCATTCTCCCCTGGACCCCCTCCAATCTGGCTTCCATCCCCTTGACTCTACCGAGACTGCTCTCTCTTAGGTCACCGGTCACCTCCTTCTTGCCAAATCCAATGGCTCCTACTCCATTCTAATCCTCCTTGACCTCTCAGCTGCCTTTGACACTGTCGACCAGCCCCTCCTCCTCCACACCTTATCTCACCTTGGCTTCATGGACTCCGTCCTCTCCTGGTTCTCCTCTTATCTCTCTGGCCGGTCATTCTCGGTCTCCTTCGCAGGCGCCTCCTCCCCCTCTCATCTTTTAACTGTTGGAGTCCTCAAGGGTCAGTTCTTGGCCCTCTTCTGTTTTCCATCTACACTCACTCCCTTGGTGAACTCATTTGCTCTCACGGCTTCGACTACCATCTCTACGCAGATGACACGCAGATCTACATCTCTGTCCCTGTCCTCTCCCCCTCCCTTCAGGCTCGCATCTCCTCCTGCCTCCAGGATGTCTCCACTGGATGTCGGCCCGCCACTTAAAACTCAACATGAGCAAGACTGAGCTCCTCATCTTACCTCTCAAGTCCGGTCTTCTCCCACACCTCCCTATCACCGTGGATGGCATGACCATCCTTCCTGTCTCTCAGGCCCGCAATCTCGGTGTCATCTTTGACTCGTCTCTCTCGTTCACTCCACACATTCTATCCGTTACCAAGACCTGCCAGTTTCACCTTTACAATATCACCAAGATCTGCCCTTTCCTCTCCGCCCAAACGGCTACCTTACTGCTACAGGCTCTTGTTATATCCCGGCTAGATTATTGTGTCAGCCTTCTCTCTGATCTTCCTTCCTCCTCTCTCGCCCCACTCCAGTCTATTGTTCACTCCGCTTCCCCGCTCATCTTCCTGCAGAAATGATCTGGGCATGTCGCTCCCCTTCTTAAACACCTTCAGTGGTTGCCTATCAACCTCCGCTCCAAAAAAAACTCCTCACTCTGGGCTTCAAGGCTCTCCATCACCTTGCCCCTTCCTACCTCTCCTTCCTTCTCTCTTTCTATTGCCCACCCCGCACGCTCCGCTCCTCTGCCGCCCACCTCCTCACCATCCCTCGGTCTCGCCTATCCCGCTGTCGACCCCTGGGCCACCTCCTCCTGTGGTCCTGGAATGCCCTCCCTCCCACCTCAATCTAATTCTCTTCCCCTCTTCAAATCCCTACTTAAAGTTCACCTCCTCCAAGAGGCCTTCCCAGACTGAGCTCCCCCTTTTTCCCTCTGCTCCCTCTACCCCCCCTTCACCTCTCCACTGCTAGACCCTCTTCTCCCCCCTTTCCCTCTCCTCCTCCTCTCCCATCCCACCCCCTCAGCACTGTACCTGTCCGCTCGACTGTATATATCTTTACCAACCTATTTATTTTGTTTATTTTGTTTAATAAGATGTACATCACCCTGATTCTATTTAGTTGCCATTGTTTTTATGAGATGTTCTTCCCCTTGACTCTATTTATTGCCATTGTTCTTGTTTGCCTGTCTCCCCTGATTAGACTGTAAGCCTGTCATTAGACAGGGACTGTCTCTATCTGTTGCTGATTTGTTCATTCCAAGTGCTTAGTACAGTGCTCTGCACATAGTAAGCACTCAATAAATACTATTGAATGAATGAATGAGTCCTTGAAGGGAGATCATGTCTATTTGTCTTTTTTACTCTCCCCAAAGTCTAGTATAGTGAACACTCAAAAATAACACCTATTAATTGATTGATGTTTCAAGTGTAAGTTTTGGAATTTTTTTTCTGTTTCTTAGCGATCTATTTCTATTTCAATACCTAATATTCAACCTGCTCTTTCTTCCCCATTGCTACTTAAAGCCATAATGCATTTTTACAAAGTTTTCTATTTCTGAATCTTCCCTTGCTTCCCAATTGAAACATAACTTTGGCTATCTTCATTTTTTCTTAATTACTACAATAGGCTACTGAATATATTTCCTATTCTATTTCTTAATAAACTGAAATCAGAATGAGGTTGGCCCTTTTTAATAGATAAATCAATTATGTATCAATTCGACCTGCTCTGTTTTAAATACTTTTGTTAATTAAAGAGAAATCCATTGTGACTAAGAAATCCATGCATATTTTAACAGTATTTTTGGACAAACCAGACTGGCATGAGGCACTTAGAAGGTAGGTTAGTTTCTTGAGTAGCAGCTTCAAGAATACTGGGATACCACGCAGCAGTTTGAAAACAGTGATAGGCCCTTTAAGTGGAAAACACATTACTGCATCCAGGACTTCATGTGCACTCAATACTAAATGGATTGTGGGTCACCAATTCATCTTTTCTGCCACACTTGTATACTTTTCCTCATAAATCCTTACTCTTCAGGTAATTTAAGTTCTGGACTCCACTTTTGCAAATTTGAGAGGAAAGTATCTCTTCCTTCTCACCACTAGCTCTCCTTGTGTCACGTTCCAAATAATAATTCTTATGGTGTTTGTTAAGCTCTTACTATGTGCCAGACTTTACTAAGCGCTAGGGTGGATACAAGCAAATCGAGTTGGGCCCAGTCCCTGTCCTGCATGGGGCTCACAGTTTCAATCCCAGCTGAACCCTGCTCCTCCAGTCCCGACCACCACGTCGACCTGAGACCTCTGCTTCCTTGGAGCCGTGCTATCAGTCCTCAATGAGCTGCCCCTGGGCTTATAGTCAGCTCTGCAACCCGGACCTCTGAACCCCCGCTCAAGGACTCTGACACTAAGAATACCGTCCCCCATCCCCGCAGACCCCAAGCCACCAGCTCCCATTGTGCTCCCCTGCTTGGGCCTGGGGCATTGTGCTCCCCTGCTCGGCCCTGGGGACACTGTGCTCCTCTGCTTGGGCCGGGACATTGTGCTGTCCTGCATGGGCCTGGGGACAATGTGCTCCCATGCTCGGGCCTGGGAACATTGTGCTCCCCTGCTCGGGCCTTGGGACAATGTGCTCCCCAACCACTCTCCCCCCAGTCCACCCGGGACCAGCCATTTTGGGAAGCTCTCACTCCCTCTTCCCTAGTGAGGTGATTGATGTCTCCCCCGCTCCGGGCGACAATGTCCTTGTTCTCACTGTGATACCTTACCTTAGCCACCACCTACGCCTGCAACCCATCCCGGACACCCTCAGGGCTCCCACCGCTGCCTCAGAGACATTTGGACACGAGCCCCGGGACTATCCCAGCCTCTAGCCTTTTGACTTTGATTTTGATCAGGACGACCCTTAGTCAAATCAACCCCCGACCCTGGTCATCACCCGCTTATTATTAATATTTTACTGTATCATGTTACTATATTAGGGCTTTCGCGTGTTATCATTAATTGTTGTCACCTACCTCTCTGGTTTGACCATGTCCTTCCACCCCCCCTCCTCCCTGCTGCCTCTCTCAATCCTCACCTTCCCGTTCCCATCTCTTGCCCAGCTCTTTTCCGCTCTTTCCTCTGCCTCCTCCTCTCCTCCCCTCCCCTGCCCTGGAACCCCACTTTACCAGGGCCACCCCTCTTCCCCCTCCCCCTACTCTCCCCCCCACCAAGCCCCCTCCTCACCCCCTCCCCCCTTCTCTCTTCCCCACCCATGCCTCATTCCAGTCCTCCTGTCCCACCGCCACCCCTCCACCCCTTCTCCCCATCCAGGGGCCCCGCCCCCTCCTTCCCATCCAAACCCTCCCCTCCCCCCGTTCTCCTCCCCCTCCCCCCCTTGCACCCACAGCTACTTTCAAGTGTGGCCTCTGGAACCCCTGCTCCATTACAGGTAAACTACCTTTCATCCTTGACCTTTTCCTTTCCCGCTCTCTCCTCCTCCTCTCCCATACGGAGACCTGGCTCACTCCTTCAGATACGGTGTCCGCCGCTGCTCTGTCCAGCGGAGGCCTCTCCTTCTCCCACTCCCCCAGACTCACCGGAAAGGGAGGAGGCGTCGGCTTCCTCCTCTCACCCCGTTGCCGCTTCCGCACTATCCCTCCTCCCCCTTCCCTCTCCTTCCCCTCCTTTGAAGCCCATATCAATCGCCTCTACCACCCCCTCCAGATACTTGTAGCTGTCATCTACCGCCCTCCTGGTCCCACCACCGACTTCTTCAACCAGCTAGACCCCTTTATCACCTTCCTTCTCTCCTTGTCTCTGCCCACTCTGATCCTCAGAGACTTCGACATTCACATGGATGTACCCGGTAACTCCTCTGCCACCCACCTGCTATCCCTCCTCGACTCTGCCGACTTCCTGCTCCACCATACCTTGCCCACTCACCGACTTGGTCACACCCTCCATCTCGTCATCTCCTACAACTGCACTATCTCCTCCCTCACCAACTCTGAAATCCCTCTCTCAGACCATAACCTTCTCACCTGCCTCCTCTTTCACACTCTCTCCCCCTGCAAATCTGTACTACTCTCCCACAGAGACCTCTGCTCTCTTGATCCCATCCATCCCTCCAAAAGCATCTCTCCCCACCTTACCCCACTGTTCTCTCTTCCCACTCTCAATGATTAGGTTACCACTCTCAACTCCACCCTCTCTACTCATCTCAACTCTTTCACCCCCCTTTCCCTCCACCGCTCTTGCTCCACTAACCCACAGCCCTGGGTCACTGCCTCTGTCCACCTTCTATGCTCCTATGCTCGAGCTGCTCAGCGCTGCTGGCGAAGGTCCAGGCACCAAGTCGACCCTATCCATTGTAAATTTATCCTTTCCTGCCTTAACTCTGTCCTCTCCTCTGCCAGGCAAAACTTATTTTCTTCCCTCATTGACACTCATGCCCGTCACCCGCCAATTGTTCCGGACCTTTAATTTTCTCCTCAGGCCCCCTGTTCCTACCCCTCCCCCATCCCTCAACCCCAACGATCTGGCCACGTACTTCATCACGAAAATTAACACAATCAGGTCTGAGCTCCCCAAAGTCAAGCCTCCCCCTTCTGCCTCGCCGCCCCCCCAACCCTCTCCCCTACTTTCCCATCTTTCCCTGCAGTATCCCCGGAGGAGATCTCCTCCCTCCTCGTAATTTCCACCCCTCCACCTGTCCCTCGGACCCCATTCCTGCTCACCTTATAAAAACCATCGCCCCTTCCCTCCTCTCCTCCTTAACTTCTATTTTTAACTGCTCACTCTCCAATGGCCTCCTCCCCTGTGCCTTCAAACATGCCCATGTCTCCCCCATCCTAAAAAAAATACCCTCTCTCGAACCCACTTCCCCTTCCAGCTATCTCCCTAACTCCCCACTACCCTTCCTTTCCAAACTCCTAGAACGAGTCATCTACTAGAATTCCTGCCTAGAATTCCTTAACTCCCATTCTCTCCTGGAACCCCTTCAATCTGGCTTCTGTCCCCTCCACTCTACTGAGACTGCTCTCTCTAAGGTCACTCATGATCTCCTTCTTGCCAAATCCAATGGCTCCTACTCTATCCTAATCCTCCTTGACCTCTCAGCTGCCTTTGACACCGCTGACCATCCCCTTCTCCTCCACATCTTATGTCACCTTGGCTTCACCAACTCCGTCCTCTCCTGGTTCTCCTCTTATCTGTCTGGCCGTTCATTCTCAGCCTCCTTCGCAGGCTCCTCCTTCCCCTCCCATCCTCTAACTGTTGGGGTTTCTCAAGGGTCAGTTCTTGGACCTCTTCAGTTCTCCAAGTACGCTCACTCCCTTGGTGAACTAATTTGCTCTCATGGCTTCAACTGTCAAATCTATGCAGATGACACACAGATCTACATCTTTGCCCCTGTCCTCTCCCCCTCCCTTCAAGCTCGTATCTCCTCCTGCCTCCAAGACGTCTCTACCTGGATGTCTGCCCACCACCTTATACTCCACATTTCCAAAACTGAGCTCCTTATCTTCCCTCCCAAGCCCTGTTCTCTTCCTGACTTCCCCATCACTGTGAATGGTACGACCATCCTTCCCATCTCTCAAGCCCGCAACCTCGGTGTCATCTTAGACTCGGCTCTCTTGTTCACCCCACATATCCAATCCGTCACCAAAACCTGCCGGTCTCATCTTTATAATATCGCCAAGATATGCCTTTTCCTCTCCACCCAAATGGCTATTTTACTGGCATAGGCTCTCATAATATCCGGGCTGGATTATTGTGTCAGCCTTCTCTCTGATCTCCCTTCCTCCTCTCTCGCCCCGCTCCAGTCTATTCTTCATTCTGCTGCCCGGCTCATCTTCCTGCAGAAACGCTATGGGCATGTCACTCCCCTCCTTAAAATCCTCCAGTGATTGCCTATCAACCTCCGCATGAAACAGAAACTTCTCACTCTAGGCTTCAAGGCTCTCCATCATCTTCCCCTCTCCTACCTCTCCTCTCTTCTCTCTTTCTACTCCCCACCCCACAGATCCGCTCCTCTGCCTCCCACCTCCTCACCATCCCCCATTTTCGCCTATCCCGCTGTCGACCCCTGGGCCACATCCTCCCGCTGTCCTGGAATGCCCTCCCTCCTCACCTCCACCAAACTAATTCTCTTCCCCTCTTCAAAGCCCTACTTAGAGCTCACCTCCTCCAAGAGGCCTTCCCAGACTGAGTTTCCCCTTTCCCTTCTGCTCCCTCTGCTCCCCCTCTACCCCCCCAACCTCCCCTCAGCTAAGCCCTTTTTCCCCCCTTCCCTCTGCTCCTTCCCCCTCCCTTCCCCTCCCCTCAGCCCTGTGCTCATCTGCCCAATTGTATTTATTTTTATTACCCTATTTATTTTGTTAATGAGATGTACATCACTTGATTCTATTTATTGCTATTGTTTTAATGAGATGTTCATCCCCTTGATTTTATTTATTGCTATTGTTTTTGTCTGTGTGTCTCCTCCGATTAGACTGTAAGCCTGTCAATGGGCAGGGCTTACATTGCCAATTTGTACATTCCCAGCGCTTAGTACAGTGCTCTGCACATAGTAAGCACTCAATAAATACTACTGAATGTATGAATGAATTCCCTTTTTATAGATGATGTAACTGAAGCACAGAGAATTGAAGTGGCTTGCCCAAGGTTACACAGGAAACACATGCCAGAGGCAGGATCAAAACCCATGACCTTCTGACTCCCAGGCCTGCTCTATGTTCACTCTCACACATCTACTTATCTCATCTCCCATATTCTCTTCCCGTCTTTATCATTCTACCTATTATTAATTTTCCCTACAGCTCCAATATGATGCTACTTCCCCTACTGCTCTGGCTCCTTCAACTCCTGTGGTACATGTGTAGTGTCACCAAAAAGTTAGGGGCAAGGGCTGGACCAGGGTAGTGTAGGGGGAAAGTAGGCAGAGGCTACTTCCACCTTCTTTAAAGTACTCAATTACCTTGCCTTCTCCTACATTACCTTTCCTCCTACTACCAAGCCCACAAACCTTGCTCTTTTAATAACAACCTACTTTCTGTACCTCAATTTCATCTGTCTCACTGCTCACCTCTATCCCAAATCCTTTATCTTTCCTGGAACGTCCCCCTCTTCTTAGCTGACAGATGATTACTTTCCCCATCTTCAAAACCTTATTAAAAACATTTCAACTCCAAGAGGACTTGCCTCTTCTCCCACTTCTTTCTGCATCACCCTTGTACTTAGATTTGCACCCTTAATTTCATCCCTTCCTCATCCCCACAGCACTTTACATATTTATCCATTATTAATTTATTTTTGTCTGTCCAAGTTGGTTAGTGGGTGAAGTGGAGTGGAGCAGTAGCTCAGTGACATTGAGGAGTGAGAGAAGGTGGTATCAGAAGAATGATCACAGGAACATCTATGTGGATACTGAAGTCCCCAAGGATCAATGTAGGCATGGAGAAAGAGAGAGAATGAGAAGCACTTTTGAAGCATTGTTCAGCTCAGATCTATGCCCTTCTAAGCAGTGTGGCATAGTGAAAAAATCATCTGGGAGTCAGAGGATCTAGGGGTCTAATTTTGGTTCGACCTCTTGTCTGCTGTGTGACTTTTAGCTAAGTTACTTAACTTCTTGGTATCTCAGTTCCTTTATCTGAAAGTTGTGGATTCAATACCTGCTACCTTTCCTACTTAGACTGTGAGCCCCATGTGACACCTGATAATCTTGTATCTACCACAGTGTTCAGTACACATATTAACCACTTAATAAATACCACACATATTATTAATCATTTATTATTGTTCATTATTATCATCATTGTAATCATTATTGTTATTCTTAAAACTCTCAACTATATTCCTATAGCTCTCTGCTTCAAATACAAACTTCTCACAATCAATTTCAAGGCTCTCCACCATCTAGGTTACTTATCTCCTCTCTTCATCCAGTTTTCCTTTCTTTTAGCCTCCCAAACCACCTGACCCATTGGATTTAACTCCTGAGTCTTGCTAAACTATCCCACTGCTCACTCTCTTCCTCCAATTTGGAATTTATGTCTGTTACACCATTATTCAAAGCTCTCCTAAAATTCTATCTCCTCCAAGAAGTTTTCCTGATTAATTTCCCAGTTCCTTGAACCATAACATTTATTTATCCAGTCAATTCTATCACTGATTAATTTATTCATACTTTCCTCAGCACTCATGAATATATATGTAATAATTTATTTTGACTAGTATAATTGTAGAGTAATAATAAGAATAATAAATATGGTATTTGTCAAGTACTTAATATGTACCAGCCACTGCACTAAGTGCTGGGGTAAACACAAGCAAATTGGCTGGGACAGAGTCTCTGTCCCACATGGGGCTCAAAGCCTCAATCCCCATTTTACAGATGAGGTAATTGAGGTACAGTGAAGTCAACTAATTTGCCCAAGGTCACACAGCAGATAAGTGGTATATCTGGAATTAGAGCCCATGGCCTTCTAACTCCAAGGCCCATGCTCTCTCCACGATGGTATGTTCTTCTTGTCCTTTCCAAGTCTAATGCATTGCATAAAATAGCCACTCTATAAATGCTATTATTACCTCTGCTGCTACTATTCCTATTAAAGACTTTTGTCTAAGAAGATCATTTTCCCCTTAAGCATTATTAAAATATTTCGGAGGAATGATATTCCAAAAAATATAATTACATTAGGATGTGAAATAATTTCAACTGTAAACAACTTCTAGTTTACATGATACATTATCCTATATACACATCAAATTATTGAATTAAAATATTTCTTGGTTCATATTTAGTTTTTTCCTGAAACATTGCCTCTAGACAAATTCCATAATGACAACTACTTCTTATAACACTTTATTAAAACTGATTATCTATTAATTGATGAGCAGAGGAATAACCCTAATGTAGTTTTTCACCTTTTAGGGCAAGACCAAGTTAGAAATACAAATTCTTTCAACTATAGAATTATTCTCCTTTTTCAAAATGATATTTTTAACATAAAGTATTAAAGAATGCCATCTTTATTAATTAGTCTTTCCTTCATATAGTAATGTGAATGGGAGAGAGATGTGTTAGTACCATGGAGCCCAGTTCTTTCTCTGAATAGAAGAGGATAGGCCTGATTAAACACTAGGAGATTGCCTATGATGACAGCTTCTAGGTTATCCCTAATCTGTAAAGACCTCTAAATACTGGAGGGTATAGCCAATAAGGATGTAAATAGAGGAGAGGTTAAAGAAAACAGAGATTCAGCTAGAGGGTAAACTCTCCCTCTCTCTCTCCATCTCACTGCTGACCTCTGTCCCACATCCTGCCTCCGGCCTGGAACACCCTTCCTCTTCTTATCCTACAGACAATTAATCTCCCTGCCTTCAAATCCTAACTGAAGGGACATTCTTTCCCTAAGCCCTCTTTTCCTCTTCTTCCATTCAATCCTGCATCATCCTGACTTGCTCCCTTTCTTTATCCACTTCTCCCAGCACACAGCACTTATGTACATATCCATAATTTATTTATTAATATTAATATCTATCTCTCCCTGTAGCTCACACTGTAGCTCATTGTGGATAGGGAATGTGTCTGTTACATTGTTGTATTTTACTCTCCTAAGTGCATAGTACAGTTCTCTGCACACAATAAGCACTCACTAAGTAGTATTGATTGATTGATAGAACGGAAAGAGTCTATTTTCATGTGACTTGCATTGACTTCCTATTGATTGAATTTGACTGTTTATCATATATTTTCAAAATAATATTTTAGAACATAGTCCTAGAGTAAGCCAAGCTATACATCTTGTAACTTCCTGTTCAGATATAAAAAAATAAAACAATGCTGTAGACTATAATACTGTTTATTACAACAGTTTAATTAAGAGTAACTGCTTTCTCAAACTCTTGTATCCAATCCACTCATAAATGCATGTGATTTGATAACTAGTGAATCGCCTTTGAAAGGAAGGATGACATAATAGCTAATGCATGCACACGGAATCTAATTAGATTTTTTAGCTAATGAATCCCCATTTAAATGAATGTGATTCAATAAATAATGGATCCCCGTGGAAATGAATAAAATTGGATGACTAACACACCCCATTGAAATGAATGTGATTCGATAGGTATCACATTCTCATAAATGTGTTAGATTGAATTCCATTCATTTTAATTGCAATAAATTACAAAAGCCTTTGTTCTTGGCCTTTTGGTTAAGATCAAGTGTTCCGTCCTATGCCTGAGGACTATATTCCACTCAGGCAGGGGCACTAGCATGCTGTTGTAACAGGCCTTTTCCTTCTTTAACTTCTGTGATCTATGATCTATTAAGGCAATGGATTCACACGCAGATGATTAGTGACTAATACTATGTGTTTCGATGGGATATTTGTTAGTGATTATATCCTTCAATTTCAATGAGAAAATATTTAAAAACTTCTCAAAATATTGAGAAATAAATTGCATAGATTTAAATTATATTGAAACTAAGGAAAAAACAACCCTACTCCTACAGTACACATCCTTACATGCTGTGGCTTCCCCTTGCTGTCCTTTTTTTTAATATCTGTTTCCCACTAGATTGTATACTTCTTGAAGGCAGGTTCATGTCTACCAGCTTAATTGTGTTGTACTCACCCAAGCACTTAATAGAGTAATTTGCACACAGTAAATGTTCAATGAATGCTATTCATTGATTGATTGACTGAAAAACAATGAACTTCTGTGTCTCCTGGAAATGAAGAGGGAGGAATCTCCTTATCCTTCCAGAATCTATGGAAAACTAGAGTCATTACTCATTATAGCACTCTTTGATTGTGCATTTACCTAATGTTAATAAATGTTAACACTGACAAGTTAACTTTGGCTTGCAAATATCCCTCCTCTCCTAAACCTCTCAAGTACTTTGACTTTTAATTTTTAAAAAAAAAAAAAACAATTCAATGATCAACCAGTCAATCTATTACTCATATTTATTGAGCTCTTACTTTGTGTAGAACACTGTACTAAGCACTTGGGAGAGTTCAGCAAAACAGTGTTGGTAGAAATGTTCCCTGTCCCCAATGAGTTTACAATCTAGAAGGAGAGACAGACATTGATATAAATTGATAAATTGGGGATATTCATTCATTCATTTACTCAATCATAATTATTACATTCTTACTGTGTGCAAAGTAGTGTACTAAATGCTTGAGAGAGTACAGTATAACAGTAAGCACACACATTCTCTGCCCAAAATGTGTACATGAGTGCTGTAGGATTGAGGGAGGGGTGAAGAAAGGGATGGGGATATGGGAGCAGAATGACTATAGGGGATGTGGGTTTCCTCTGAAACCAAAGTGTATTTGTGCCAGCTTTCCCCACCTTCTTGCTGCCACCTCTCCAGTAGACAGAGAGCAATAGAGGGGCTATGTGGGAGAAGGGAGGCACACACAGTGTTTGCAACTTGGGACCAAGGAACCGAGGGTGGGGGGTGGGCTGTTTGGGACTAGAGGGATGCATTCAGTTTTCCCACTGGACTATGGGACAGACAGGAGGTGTAAGGACGCTGGGGATGAACAGGGCAGAGAGGCAACCAGAATGGGGAAAGCAGGAAAGTATCCATGACTTCTCACCAGTTCCTGGTCCCTCTAGCTATGACCCCAGGACAGACAGAGAGGTTATCCTAGGACTTTTAAAAACCATGAAAAAATAAATGACGATGATAGTTTTTGTTAAGTGCTTACTCAGCCAAGCACTGTTCTAAGCTCTGGGATAGATATAAGGTAATCAGGTTGTCCGATGTGGGGCTCACAGTCTTAATCCCATTGTACAGAGGAGGTAACTAAAGCACAGAGAAGCTAAGTGAATTGCCCAAAGTCACACAGGAGGTAAGTGGCAGAGGCAGATTGGAACCCATGACCTCTGACCCCTAAGCCTGTGCTCTTTCCACTAAGCCATGATCTTTGGACCAATAGCAATCCAAGGCAGGGACAACCCACAGAGTAGAGTGCAATAAGGTCACTACCTGGACTCCATTGCAGCTAGATGAATATGCATGGTTAGGTGGGAGCCAGGCCAGTCCATGTCAGATTGTGTTATATGATTGGAAGGAGGAGGCGGTGTCATGTTGGATCATAGCTCAACCCTTCTACTAAGGATTGGTAGATTTGTTAGGACACCCAGATAAATTTGTAATCCAACCAATCACCTCTTATACAAATCACACCCCTGTCAAGGATCCCTCTCTTTCCTCTTACATACTACATTCTAACCTATTCATTCTACCTCATTTTAGTCTTTTCCTCTGGACCTCTTGTTCATGCCCTCCCCAACTTCCTAGAACTAATAATAATGTTGGTATTTGTTAAGCGCTTACTATGTGCCGAGCACTGTTCTAAGCGCTGGGGTAGACATAGGGGAATCAGGTTGTCCCACGTGGGGCTCACAGTCTTAATCCCCATTTTACAGATGAGGGAACTGAGGCACAGAGAAGTTAAGTGACTTGCCCACAGTCACACAGCTGACAAGTGGCAGAGCTGGGATTCGAACTCATGAACCCTGACTCCAAAGCCCGCGCTCTTTCCACTGAGCCACGCTGCTTCTCACTCTATCCCACTCTGCATCCAAGAGACCAAAATCCTCCACATCTTCAAAGCCTTTCTTAAATAACATCTTCTCTAGGTGGTCTTACTTAATTGATTTCCATTTCCCTACCTTACATTCCCCTAACTGCCATTTCCCGCACTTTCTTCTCTAAACTCATGGTTGGCAAGCAGTGTGTTTACCAACTCTCTATTATATTATTATATTGACTCAATCACATTTATTGAATACTAACTGTTTGGAAAATACTGAACTAAATACTTGGGAGAGTACAATATAACGGGCACATTCCCTACTCACAGTGAGCTTTCAGTTTAGAGGGGCAGTCATTAATATAAATTAATAAATTACGGATATGTACTTAACTGCTGTGGAACTTGGGGTAGGGGACATAAAGTAAGCAAGTAAGGGAGATACAGAAGTGAGTAGAAGGAAAGGAAAAGAGGGCTTACTCAGGGAAGACTTCTTGGAGGAGGTGTGCAATCAAAAAAGCTTTTTGAAGGGGAGAGTAATTGTCTGTTGGATACACATTGTAATTCACATAACCCACATAATTTCACACAACTTCCTATCGCAGTTTTGTACATACCCTGTGAGCTTGTTGTGGGCAAAGAATGTATTGGTTCAGTGTTGAACTCTCCCAAGCACTTAGTACAGTACAGTGCTTTGCACACAGTAGGCACTCAATAAATGATTCTTGAAACAAATTCAGCATTTACTCATATACATAAAATTTCCCTTTTCTCTCCTTCCTGTAAATGATTTTAGTATCTATCTACCCCATTACATTTTAGATAACTACTAAGCTTCTTGCAGGCATGCCTTATATTTGCTAACTCTAATATGCGATCCCAAATACTTAATAATGTTCTGCTCATTGAAGATACTCAACAAATACTACTGATTGATTTAATGATTACTTGATCAATTGATTTTAAAGAGATAATGAAGCTTCAAACTGAATGGTTTAGCAGAGATCTTTTGAGATATTATCAGATCTGACAGGCCCATCTTTCAATAATCAAGCAGGGAATTAATTATTCTCCTACAGCAGAGAATTAGGGAAGGTTGGTTCAAGAGGAAGATTCACAAACATCCAGAGGAGCTAGATTCAGTAAATATGCTGACATACTGAAGGATAACATGAACATAGTAAGAAAAAGTGTGAAAATTGTGTCTAGATCATGTCGGCTACGTTCACCTACATGGGGAGGATCTCAATGACACTATTATAGTGACAGTAATTTTGGCAATTAATAAGAGTTTATAATATGTTCAGTGTTGAGGTAGCTGCCATGAAATCAGATCAGACACAGTCTCAGGGGAAGAGAGAACAGATAAAGAAACTCTGAGGCACAGAGAAATTAAGTGACTTGAGCAAGGTCACACAGAAGACAACTGGCATCTACTTCACTTATGAAGGATGAATAGGTTTACTTACTTCCATGGTTCACCCTCCCCTCACGCGCCCAAGACAACACTATCCTGCTGGCATTAATCTCTCCATGCATTGATTCCAGTTTAGGTACAAAATACTGATATTCTGTGAAGATAAGGTACATAGGTAACATCATTGAAACTGCTCCAGAAAGTGGGGGAGGCATCTATGGTAGGTGTAGATTCCATTGCTAGACAGAAGGTTTTTCACAAGTGGTCTGCAAATCTCTAATTTGGCTTGAAGGTTGATTGTCTTCTGGCACTACTTTGTGTCCAATTCCAAAAGTATATGACAGCTTTCTTAATTTGTTTATCAATTTCCTTGATTATTTGTGTAATGTTGGCTACTGTGATACACAGGTTGCAAAGTTCAGTGACAGCATTGCAGGCAGTAAGAAAAACTACATCGTAGTTTGCTATATAATCAAGATTTCTGCAGACTAATTAGCTCACATCTTTCTCTGACTCTGCAAGGATGTTTAAATCGTGTGTTTATCTTTGTGTGACCATGCTTCTAAAACAAATTCCTAGTGCTATAGAAGACTTTAAAACCTTTGATGATGTTCATGTTCACCGACACCTTCCTTTTCTAATTCTCTTCCTATCTCTCTGGACATTCCTTAACAGTCTCTTTAATAGGCTTCAAAGCTCTCCATCACCTTGATCCCTCCTATCTTACCTCCCTTCTCTCCTTCTACAGCCTATCCTGTACACTTCGCTCCTCTGCCACTAACCTCCTCACTGTACCTCATTCTCGCCTGTCCCACCCTCGACCCCTGGCCCACATCCTACCACTGACCTGGAATGTCTTCTTTCCTCACATCCGCCAAACTAACTCTCTTCCCCTCTTCAAAGCCCTATTGGGAGCTCACCTCCTCAGGAGACCTTCCCAGACTGAACCCTCCCTTTCCCTCTGTCCCTCCTCCCTTCCCCATTACCCCTAATCCCTCCCTCTGCTCTACCCCCTTCCCCTCCACACAGCACTTGTGTATATTTGTACATATTATTTATTACTCTATTTCATTAATGATATGTATATAGCTTTGATTCTATTTATCTATATTGATGGTATTAATGTCTGACTACTTGTTTTGTTTTGCTGTCTGTCTTTCTCTTTCAGACTGTGAGCCCATTGGTGGGCAGGGATTGTCTCTATCTGTTGCTGAATTGTACATTCCAAGGGCTTAGTACAGTTCTCTGTGCATATTAAGTGCTTAATAAGTACGATTGAATGAATGAATGGGCTTCTTCTCTGTCTCTTACCCACTACCTGTGGGAGCCCCTCAAGGCTCAATTCTGTTACGCTTTCTATTCTTCATCTACACCCACTCCCATGGAGAACTCATTCACTTCCATGACTTCAATTACCATTAGATGGTTCCCAAATGTACATTTCCTGATCCCTTTCCTTTTCTGTAGGTTCACATTTCCTCCTGGCTTCAGGGGATCTCAACTTGGAAGCACTGCTGACACCTCAAACTTAACATAAGCAAAACAGAACACCTCATCTCCTCCCCCATACTTTGTTTCTCCCCTGATTTTCCCATTAGTATATACAGCATCACCATCCTCCCTTTCTCAGAAGCCCATAATCTTGGAGTTATCCTAAACTGATCTTTCTCATTCCACTCACATATTCAATCCATTACCAAATGTGGTCAGTTCAAACTTCACAATATCACAAAAATATGCCATTTTGTGTCCTTCCCAAAATGTTACCATGTTAATTGAAGCACTCATCCTATCTGCCTAGTTTACTGTACCAGCCTCCTTGCTGACTCTTCTGTCTCTTGTCTCTCCTCATTCCATGCCATATTTCACTATGCTGCTTGGTCATTTTTCTACAAAAAGTTCAGTCCTTGTTTCTCCCAAACTCCTCAAAACCCTAAGTGGTTGTCTATCAACCTCCTTATCAAAGAGAAACTCCTTACCATCAGTTTTAAAGCACTCTATCACCACCTCACCTCCTACCTTTCCTTGCAGCTTTCCTATTACAACCCAGCCTGCAACCTTTGTATTCTAGTGCTAACCTACTCATTGTACCTCTCTCTGGTCTATCTCTCCCCCATTTCTCACCCACATATTGCCTCCAGCCTGGAATGTTCTCCCTCTTCATCTGAAAGACAATAACTTTTCCCATTTTCAAAACCACATCTCCAAGAGGCCTTCCCTAAGCCCCCATTTCCTCTTCTTCCACTCCCTTTTGCATCACCTTTGCACTTGGATTTGCTCCATTTATTTACCTTGCACTTAGCTCCACAGCACTTTTGTACATATCTGTAATTCGTTTATTTATATTAATTCTTGTCTCCTCCCTAGACTGTAAGCTTATTTTGGGCAGGGAATGTACCTACCAACTCTGTTACACTGTATTCTCTCAAGTGCTTAGTACAATCCTCTGCACCCAGTAAGTACTCAGAGTAAGTGATTCCACTCTGTCATTGAACCCACATATTCAATCCATTACCAAATTTTGTCGGTCTCACCTTCACAACATAGCTGAGATCTGTCCTTCCTCTCCATCCAAACCACTACCACATTAATGCAATCATATATCCTATCCCACCTAGATTACTGTATCTGCGTCCTTGCTAAACTCCCACTGCATCTCCCCACTCTGCTGCCTGGATCCTTTTTCTACAAAAAATGTTCAGGATGTGTCGCCCCATTCATCAAAAAACTTGAGTAGTTGTCCATCCACTCCTCCAAGAGACTTTCCCAGGCTAAGCCCCACTTTTCCTCATCTCCCACTCCCTTCTGCATTGTCCAGACTTGCTCCCTTTGGTCGTCTCCCCACCTGGCTTAAGAGCATTTATGTACATATCTATAACTTCATTTCATTCAATAATATTTATTGAGTGCTTTCTAAATGTAAATAATTGTACTAAGTGCTTGGTAAAGTACAGTATAACAAAAACAGTGACATTCCCTGGCCAGAGTGAGCTTACTTTCTAAAGGGGGTGAGACAGATGTCAGTACAAATCCTAGTTGTATTCCCATATTGTATGGGTGGTTGTAACCTGGTATATGTCTGTATTCATAAATAAAACTGCTCATAGAAAAAGTGTATTTTTTATGGTATTTGTAAGCTCTTACTATGTGTCAAGTACTATACCAGGTGCCAAGTAAGGCTTAGTGGAAAGAGCATGGGCTTAGGAGTCAGACAATGTGGGTTCTAATCCCCACTCCTCCACTTATCAGCTGTGTGACCTTGGGCAAGCCACTTAACTTCTCTGTGCCTCAGTTACCTCATCTGTAAAATGGAGATTAAGAGTGTGAGCCCCAAATGGGACAGTCTGATTACCTTGCAACTACCCCAGCACTTAGGACAGTGCTTGGCACATGGTAAGCGCTTAACAAACACCGTAATAATAATAATAATAATGATAATCCAGCATGGCAGTGGATAGAGTACAGGCCTGGGAGTCAAAAGGTCATATGCGGCTCTGCCACTTGTCTGCTGTCACTGTGGGCAAGTCACTTCACTTCTCTGGGTCTCAGTTCCCTCATCTATAAAATGACGAATGAGACTGTGAGCCCTACATGGGACAGGGCCTGTATCCAACCCAATTTGCTTTTATTTATTTATTTATTTATTTATTTATTTATTTATTTATTTATTTATTTATTTATTTGTTCGTTCATTCATTCATTCATTCATTCATTCATTCAATGATATTTATTGAATGTGTACTATGTGAAGAACACTGTACTAAGTGCTTGGAATATACAATTCAGCAACAGATAGAGACAATCCCTGCCCAACAATGGGCTCACAGTCTAAAGGGGGGAGATAAACAAAACAAAACAGAACAAAACAAAACAAGTAGAGTGGCATAAATATCATCAAGATAAATAGAATCATAGATATATACACATCATTAACAAAATAAAGAGATTAATAAATAATGTATACAAATATGCACAGTGCCATGGGGAGGGTAAGGGGGAAGAGCAGAGGGTGGGAGAAGGGGGAATGGGGAGGGGAGGAGGAGCAGAGGGAAAGGGAGGGCTCAGTCTGGGAAGGTCTCCTGGAGGAGGTGAGCTCTCAATATGGCTTTAAAGAGGGGAAGAGAGTTAGTTTAGTGGATGTGAGGAGGGAGGGCATTCCACGTAAGTGGTAGGACACGGGCCAGAGGTGGATGGCAGAACAGGCATGAATGAGGGACCGTGAGGAGGTGAGTGGCAGAGGAGCAGAGTGTACAGTGCGGGCTGTAGAAGGAGAGAAGGGAGGAGAGGTAGGAAGGGGCAAGGTGATGGAGAGCTTTGAAGCCAAGAGCGAGGAGTTTTTGTTTCATGAGAAGGTTAATAGGCAAGCCCTGGAAGTTTTTGAGGAGGGGACTGACAAGTGTTTAAGTGTTGCAAGTGTTTCTGTAGGAAGATGATCCGAGAAGGAGAATGAAGAATAGACTGGAGTGAGGAGAGACAGGAGGATGGGAGATCCGAAAGGAGGCTGACACAAAAATCCAGCTGGGATATTATGAGAGCTTATACCAGTAAGGTAGCAGTTTGGATGGAGAGGAAAGGGTGGATCTTGGTGATATTGTGAAGGTGAGGCTGGCAGGTGTTCATGACGGATTGGATGTGTGGGGTGAATGAGAGAGTAGAATCAAGAATGCCACCAAAGTTACAGGCCTGTGAGATGGGAAGGATGGTAGTGCTGTCCACAGTGACAGGGAAGTCAGGGAGAGGACAGGGTTTGGGAGAGAAGATAAGGAGCTCAGTTTATTCACTTCACCACTTAGTACAGTGTCTGACACAGAGTAAATGCTTAACAAATGCCATAATTATTATTATTATCATTATTATTGCCAGGATCCCCTTCAGTGATTGAGCAAGTAATGCAAAGGACCTCTGAATTCCCAGGTATTGAGTCATTCATACTTTCGCTCAGTACCCCAGTAGCAGTCACACAGATTGTAAAATACTTGGCAGGATTTTAGGGGCACAGCCTGGATAGTGACACAGAACATCTCGGTGTGCACAATTTAGCAACACTCTCTGATATGATTTCATTGTCTTTATATGATATTCTAAAATGTATCACTTCTCTCTCAGAAACCAACAGCTCCTTTACCTACCAAGAGAAAGGCTATTCTTGTAGGTCAAATGGTAGTGCCCAGGTAAAGCCTATTTATATGCTATTCAGATATGATTAGTAAATTGGGTTTCAAGTTGCTGGTAGAATGTTCAGTGGGCAATGAAAAGATAATTTGAAATGGAAAAAGGAGGAAACACAAGGGAAGAACAAAAACAAACCAAAAACAGACCCCAAAATCTCAAATATTTTAGAATTACCTGACCCGAATTCATATTTTCACAAATGGGAGAGAATATAGCTTTACTTCAAATGTACATACTGCTGTGATAAAATTTTTTTGTATGCCTTTGAGAAGCAATATGCCTAGTGAAAATAGTATATGAATAAGAGTCAGGAGGCCTAGGTCCAAATTCTAGGTCCACTACTTGCCGGCTGAATAAAATTGGGCGGGTCACTTAATTCCTTTCTGCTTAAAATGCCTCATCTGTAAAATGGGAATAAGATATCTGTTCTCCTTTCCTTATAGACTGTGAACCATTCCAAATGGAACAGGGTTTGATTTGCTTGTATTCTATATATTCTTTTAGAATGTTTGAAACATTGTAGGTGCTTAAAAATTACCCCAAAAAACAATTAAGGAAAACAAATCTTTCCAATGTCCCACACTACTGATGAACTACTGGCTTCTTGTACAATGTGCCCTAGAGGGACCATGACAGGTAGAAAAGAGAGTGTGAATGATGTTGTGCACATTAGGAACAGGATAGGGATGTATTCTGTGAAGTTCTCAATCCTGAAAATCTTGGGACCAGATTATGTCAGCCATTCTTGACATAATCATCTAATAATAATAATCGTAAGCCTTGAAATATGCCCTTGTCTCCCCATTCTAAAAAAAAACTACCCTCCCTTGACCTCACAGCTCCTTCCAGTTATTGTCCCATCTACTTCCTACCCTTACTTTCCAAACTCCTTGAGCAAGTCATCTACACTCATATCCTCAAATTCCTCTCCTCCAACTCTCTCATGGAGCCCCTTTCTCTCCCCTCTACGTCACTGAAACTGCCTTCTCAAAAGTCACCGGTTACCTCCTTCTCTCCAAATCCAACAGCTTCTTCTCCATCCTAATTTTCCTTGATCTCTCAGCTGCCTTTGACACTGTCGACCATCCCCTTCTCCTCAACATATTATCCTACCTTGGCTTCACTGACTCCCTCCTCCCCTGGTGTTCCTATTATCTCTCTCCTTCCCCTCCTATCCCATAACTGTAGGGGTTCCTCAAGGGTAGGTTTGGGTTACTCAAGGGTAAATTATTGGTCCCCTTCTATTCTCCATCTATACTAACTCCTTTGGTGAGCTCATTCGCTCTCATAGCTTCAACTATCATCTCAAAGCAGATGATACTCAAATCTACATCTCCTTCCCTGTTCTCTCTCTCTACCTTCAGGCTCACATCTCCTCCTGCCTTCAGAATCTCCATCAGGAAGTCCTCCTGCCACCTAATAATAATAATAATGTTGGTATTTGTTAAGAGCTTACTATATGCCAAGCACTATTCTAAGTGCTGGGGGAGATATAGGGTAATCAGGTTGCCCCACGTGAGGCTCACAGTCTTCATCCCCATTTTAAAGATGAGGGAACTGAGGCCCAGAGAAGTGAAGTGACTTGCCCATAGTCAGACAGCTGACAAGTGACAGATCTGGATTCGAACCCAGGACCTCTGACTCCAAAGCCCGGGCTATTTCCAGGGAGCCACGCTGCTAAAGCACCTAAAACACCTAAAACACATGTACAAGATTGAACTCCTTATCTTCCCTCCCTAACCCTGTCCTCTCTCCTGACTTTCCTGTCATTGTGGACAGCACTACCATCCTTTCCGTCTCACATGCCTGCAACCTTGATGTCATCCTTGACCCCGATCTTCATTCATCCCACACATCCAATCCGTCACCAAAATCTGCCACTCTCACCTTCACAACATCGCCAAGATCCACCCTTTTCTCTCCATCCAAACCACTACTGCATTAGTACAATCACTCATCCTATCCCGACTGGATTACTGCATCCTTATCCTTTCTGACCTCTAAATCTCCTGCCTCTCTACACTTCAGTCTTCACTCTGCTGCCCAGATTATTTTTCTATAGAAATATTTTCGGTACATCATTCCCTTCCTGAAAAATCTCCAGTGGTTGCCTGTCAAACTCCATCTCAAGCAAAAACACCTCACAATAGACTTTAAAGCTCTCCATCATTTTGCCCCCTCCTTTCTCACCTCCCTTCTCTCCTTCTATATCCCAGCCCACACATTCCACTCCTCTGTTGCTAAACTCCTTATTGTGCCTTATTCTCACCTGTTCCACCCTTGACCCCTGGTCCATGTCCTACCTCTGGTCTGGAATGTCCTCCCTCCTCATGTCCACCAAACTAACACACTTTCCCCCTTCAAAGATCTACTGAAAGCTCACCTCCTTTAGGAGGCCTTCCAGACTAAGCTCTCCTTTTCCTCAACTACCCCGCCCCTCACTTCATCCCGACTCGCTCCCTTTGCTTTGCTTAATCCCCCCACCCCACAGCACTTGTGTATATATGTACATATCTATAATTCTATTTGTTTATATTAATGCCTATTTTATTTGTTCTGATGTACATATATACCTCTAATTCTATTTATTTTTACTGATGCTACTGATGTCTGTTTACTTGTTTCGATATCTGTCTCTCCCCTTCTACTCATGAGCCCACTGTGGAGAGGAATTGTCTCTCTGTTGCTGAATTGTACTTTCCAAATGCTTAGTACAGTGTTCTGTATACAGTAAGTGCTCAATAAATGCTATTAAATGAATAATAGTACTGTATGAACTTTTATATTTAGAGAAATCATTCAATAAGATGTCTTTGCTTTAGAACTTGGTTATTCCGCTTTTTCACTGACACTGTATTTCTGTTTTATTTTGGTTTTGTTTAATTTTTTGAAATTTAAACATAAATTTGAACTTAAGTAGCTGAATTATTGCTGTATTGAGTTCATCATGGGCAGGGAATGTGCCTGTTTGCTGTTGTATTGTACCCTCCCAATTGCTTAGCACAATGCCTTGCACAGAATAATTGCTCAATAAATATGACTAAATGAATAGGCAGCAATTTGCTTTGTTTCCGATGACCAACACAATTTTTATTTAATAATTAATAATGATAATTGTGGTATTTATTAAGGCTTATTATGTGTAAGATAACGTACTAAATACTGGGGTGGATACAAACAAATCTGGTTGGACACAGTCCATGTTCTACATGGGACTCACAGTTTCAGTCCTCATTTTATAGATGAAGTAACTGAGTCACAGAGAAGTGAAATGACTTGCCCAAGGTCACAGAGCAGACAGGTTACAGAGAAAAAATTAGAACCCTTGACCTTCTGACTCTCAGGTCTTTTCTCTATCCACTGTGTCATGCTGCTTCTCTAATAGGATTTGTATAGGATAGGGTTTATATTAGCAATTTTAAATACTTTCCATGTTTATTAACTATGTATTTTAAGTTGATCTTAGTTGCTCAACCCTAATGATTTCTTTGTGTGTGCTAAGAATGTAGTGATATTTATTCTTACAATTGTTTTTACTGAGTGCTTACTGTGTGCAGAGCACTGTACTACGTGCTTGGAAAGTACAATTCAGCAATAGAAACAATCCTTGCCCAAAATGAGCTAACAGTCTAGAAAGGGGGAGACAGACATCAAAACAAGTAAAGAGGCATCAATAGCATCAATATAAATAAATAGATTTAGAGATAAATACACATCAAAACAAGTAAGCATTAATGTAAAAAAATAGAATATAAGTATGTACCTATATACACAAGTGCTGTTTGGGTTGGGGGTAGAGAAAATGGAGCCAGTCAGGGCGATGGGGAGGGGAAGGGGAGCTGAGGAAAAGGAGGGCTTAGTTTGGGAAAGCCTCCTGGAGGAGGTGAGCCTTCACTAGGGCTTTGGAGGGAGGAAGTGAGCTGGTTTGGCATATGTGAGGAGGTAGGGCATTCCAAGCCAGAGGAAGGATGTGGTCCAGGGGTAGATGGTGGGAGGAGTGAGAATGAGGCACAGTGAGAAGGCTAACATCAGAGAAGCAGAGTGTGTGGGTTGGGATATAGAAAGTGAGAAGAGAAATGAGGTAAGAGGGGGCAAGTTGATAGAGAGCTTTGAAGCCAATAGTGAGGAGATTTGCTTGGTACGTAGTGTGATGGGCAACTGCTGGAAACTTTTGAGGAGGTGGGTGAAATACAAAAAATGTTTCTATAGAAAGATCATCAGGGCAGCAGTGATCATATTGTTTAGAGGGGTAGACAGGTATTAAAATAAATTACAGATAAGTAAGTACTGTGGGGCTAAGGGTGGGCTTAATAAGGGGTAAAATAAGAGTAGGGTGAATAAGGAAAGCAGTGTGGTCTGATGGAAGGAGCATGGGCTTGGGAGTCAGAGGACCTGGGTTCTAATTCTGGCTCTGCCAATTGCTTGCTATGTGACCTTGGACTAGTCACTAAACTTCTCAGTGCCTCAGTCTCCACAACTATAAAATGGAGATTCAAATCTTGTTCTCCCTCCTACTCAGACTGTGAGCGCCATATGGGACAGGGATTGGGTCTGCCCTGATTAACCTGTACCTCCACCAGTGCTTAGTACAGTGCTTTACACACAGTTGTAGTGAGCCAGCAGAAAGTTCCTCTACATCATAAGAAAGCTTCCTTTCATCCTTGACCTGTTACTGATCAAGTCACTGATCCTCCTTGCCATCACTGAAATATGACTCTCTCCAAAAGAAATGGTCTCCCCTGCTGCTCTTTCTAGAGTGGGCCTCATCTTTTCCCTATCACCCAGACTCACTGGAAAAAGGAGTCAGCTTCCCTCTCGCTCCCCAATCCCTGTCCACTGGGGTGGATACAAGCAAATTGGGTTGGACACAGTCCCTGTCAAACATGGAACTCATAGGCTCAATACCCATTTTATAGATGAAATAACTGAGGCCCAGAGAAGTGAAGTGACTTGCTGAAGTCCACTTAGCAGACAAGTGACAGGGCTGGTATTAGAACCCATGATCATCTGACTCCCGGGCCTGTTGTGCTCCACTTGTTGAAGGGCCAAACCCCTCTTCTCTCTCCAGACTCAACCATTTCCCCCAATCCAATTTACCTGGAGCTGGAAGCTTTGGGAAGATTGCCTACCTCGAGTCATTTTGCCTTCAGGCAGAAATAAACCCAGGGAAATTTGTAGGAATTCATGAGATTGTCCTCTCCTAGACATCCCCTGAGTGAGAAAAAGCTCCAACCCCTTCCCTACCATGCTATTTACCCCCCACCCAATTTGCTCCCACTTTTCCTGGACCTAGGTGCCTGAGTCCTGAGTGAATGTGACTCAGCTCAGTCAGACTCACCCTGACATGAGAAGCAAGACATGGTATGTGCTGAATAAGACAGAGGGCAGATTAAGAAAAAGGACTTGGAATGTGTGTCTAAGGGAGGGAGCTTGTTTGGTGGCTTGGGGAGACACTCTGTGTACCCATATCAAGAGAAGTATTTCTAAATATGAAATTTAAGCTAATTACAGAGGGTGCTCATTATAAGATTTCAAGATTTGGCATCTTATTAGTGGTTAGAAGATTCCTATATTTCATATTATAGGTAAATTGCCAAAACTGCACCATATTGTTACTTACTAGCTCTGTTCTGTGCTGGAAAAATGATATCTCTCTTCAAGGATATGTCACTACCTTTCCAGCCTTCTATGGTTCCTGCGAGATTTAAATGTACCTTTCCACTCCAGTACTAGCCGACAAAAAGCACCTTTTAGGGAAATTCCTATACCTTAAGCAGGTACGAAACTCAACTCCAAAGAAAACTGCTGAACCTTCTAATCAAAATCTAGCATTATCTGTGTGAGTGTGTGTGCATAGATATATATATATATGTGTGTGCGCACATGCTTACTTGCATACTTTTGAGGGACAGTTTTAGAGGAGGTAACATAACACTGAAGTTCCAATGACTTCACAACAGGATCTTTTGAACTTCTAGCTTCAGATTATAATGGGCCCAACTCAGGTAAGAAATATTAAACAGATTATCTACCAGAAATCTGCAAAGCTAAATACATATAAAGTAAATAATATAATATAAAGTAAAAAATACAGGAAACTATAACTGTGCTTCCTTAGTCTTTCCTCATTTCTTCTTAACACAGAGTTTCTTCAGTAGCTATTGTTTTCTGATGAAATAATTCTTCAGTAACCTAAAAGTAACACAAGCATTTACATTTGGCAACACTCATGACCGTATTTTTACATTTTAGTACTCTTACATTACTGCCTGAAAGAAAATGATGAAAATGTTTTCTTAAGGAAAATACCTGGCTGAGAGTAGGGAAAGGTTGAGTGGGAAGGATGAGATGGAAAACCATCCAAAGATGAAAGCAGTTGAGGAAAGAGGCCTTAATATGCAGTCTATTACCAATTTCAGGGTCTGATCTTCAAAGTTTCCAATGGCAAGTCATTAAAATAGGAGCGTAAGATTTTATGAAGTAAGTATAAGGATATCCAATATAATTAGACAGTGAGTCTTGGAAGATTTACAAGATTCATGCATTTTTGAAACAGTGGAAAAAAATTAAGCCATCTGAGTTCAGACAGACTCTTGTTAATATTTTGTATAACCTACATCTGTAAGTTGTTGGAGAGTTTTTGCTTTGAACCCTGTGAGTCATAGTGAAACACAGTTCCGCTCCACAGCTGGTTTTGTCAGTGTAGAATTATACTATATTAACTTTCCTCTCTCATTCCTTATATTTCTTTCCACTGCTCCTTAAATGGAAGTTATTTTAGATGATATCTTGACATAGATATTTGAAGATCAAATCAAATTTTAAAAGTGATTTAAATGATTTGGAGTTAGGAAATATTTGCATTTATTACCACAAAGAATAAAAATTTAATTTTATGTGATTATACTATTCACCTTCAGAATAACTAATATAAGTGATATGACATTCTGCCAATTCCTTTACATTTAATAATAGCTGTATATTTGATCCAACTTGTGATCTATAGTTTTAGAAAAAAGGATTGCACTAGATGACCAAAAGATGTTGAGGATAGGGATTCCCAGCTGCATTTTTCTGATTTATTATACGTCCCTCTATTTCAATCTAGTCTTTGAGCATTTTTCTACTCCCTTGGGCCTATTTTACACAGTTTGCTTTGTCTTCTGGGTCTTACTCTAGTGATATATTTTTTCTTTTCCCTTTAGCCCTTTCTTTGCTCATAAAAGGATTTAGCATTTAAGTTTGCTCCAGTCTTTTAAAAAATTTCTTTTAAACAAATTAAAGATAGCCAAATGCATTTTTTAATACATTTCAATAGCCAGCACTGAGAGACTGTTTTCTTGTTATAGTTTTACACTGTTTTATGGTAAAATAACTTCATTTTCACCAATATCCACTTGATTGAATGTTAGAATGACAAAAAACCTCCATGCTAAGCAAACAGAACAACCCTTCAGTTCACTTAATAAAACTCTGGGACTGGCATTAGAGGGTTTTTATAGCATTCTTCATATCCTATCAATGCTATAGTTCCTGTTAAATAATTTTTATGTACTCTTAAGAGAACATGGTCTTCAATATAAGCATAAGTTTCTAAAGGATCCATGAAGGACATAATTAATTGAGATTTAAGGTGTTGCTGCCATCTATGGACAAAAATGGATTCTGACTTCTAATTTCAATTGAAACTTCCATTGCCAAAATTCAAATATCCAGGAACTTATATCTGGCATGATGCACTCATTCCTATCCTAAACCAATTTCTATTCTTAGGGATATTTTGACATGCATAGCAGAATTTGTTTTTTAAAGTTAAAAATTAATTCTAGGGTCTTCAAAAATTATTAGCAACATAACTATTTTACTAAATAAAAATACTAATTACTAAATAAAAATAAACAGAATTGGTAAATCATTTTTTTTTAAATTTTCTTGCAGAAGTTTTACTTGATGATGCTTCCAGGAGATGGGGATGATGGTCCATGGAGAGGAGAAACCAAAGCAGAAATAAAGCAAGATAGAGAGGGCGAGAGAAGAGAAGCATAATGGAGAGAAACATAAAGCAAAAGTAACAAAAGAAAGAAAAAGAGAGACTGAAAGAAAGACAAAGACACATAGAGCCCCTGTCACGAATAAATGCAGCCATAGAGTACTGATGAGAGATGATGTCTCCCTCCCTGAGAAAGTGGCATCATTGGCAGCAGCAGAAGCTAAAAAGAGCCAAAGGGAGTGCATTTCAACCCCCAGATCTGTCCTGCAGCTTGCCTCTGAGCTGATGTTACTACTTTGCTGACTATAACCCTGGGTTCTTCTGCATTTTAGATAGACATGGTGGCAGCAAATCACACCACCATAAATTCTTAAGGCATGAACAGAACTCAGGAGCTAAGCTGACAAAGGGGGATTTAGAGTTGACATCCCTCCTTCCCCTTACCAGCAGACTTGTGAGCCAAGCCAAATTTTAGAGATTAAAATCATGGCTTTTATCATCATGGCCTTACGAGCACTGGATGTGATTCGTGTGATATGCATGACATTGCAAGTGTATCTCAAGAAAATGTCCATAGTCTTTCCAGCGTGGCATAGAGAAGCAACGTGGCTAGAGAAGCAGACTGGCTTAGAGAAGCAGCATGACTTAGAGGAGCAGTGTGCCTTAGTGGTAAGAGTCCGGGCTTGGGAGTCAGAGGTCATGGGTTCTAATCCCGGATCCCTTACATGTCAGCTGTGTGACTTTGGGCAAGTTATTTAACTTATCTATGCCTCAGTTCCCTCATCTGTAAAATGGGGATTAAGACTGTGAACCCCACCTGGGACAACCTGATTACCTTGTATCCACCCCAGCGCTTAGAACAGTGCTTAGCATATAGTAAGCGCTTAACAAATACCAACATTATTATTATTAATATTACTCATGTAAAGAGAAGCACCTAGTAAAACGGTGGATACTCTGAAAAGAGAAAGGAATGGATGTGAAAGTTCACCTTCATATATTTCCTTATATTTCTTTCTGGCTCCAAGTAAGTAAATGCTATCAGGAAATTGCTGCCCCCTGGAATATAGAGACTTAACTGCTTTTATTGACAAAAATTCTTAATTATGCTTCAGTGTAGTAAAGCAGGTCAAACTGTGGTTTAGGAATTGCATGTGCCTCCATGGGAATGTACTCATAGGTGGGTTCTTGCAAACCCTCTGTTAGTTGGAAACTTGACTACTGTTCAAGCATATTATTGACTCTTGGTAACACTGAATGATTTTAGGGCATTAATCTGATCTGGAAAGATAAGGAATATCATGTCAGGGTGCTTTCTGGCCTTTTTTGCAACTTGTAAACTCTGCTTCAGCCTCCAAATATCCTGGTATTTTCTAGAATAAAAAATTAGCTCAGGTTTGACCAATCAACTTACCCCATAACCCAAACCACAGAAAGTCACTGTTAATAGAAAGTATGCAATCACTCTCATTGGAAGTTGTTATTCCTGTGGAAGATCTATGAAGGCTTGAGGGATTTAGGTATATTTTAATTCTGCTTAATTTATAGAAATTTACAGGGAGTTAACAGTCAGAAGTACTATCTAACACAGAAACTACTTCAAAGTAACAAAAAAAGTGATAATCTGAGTCCTCTCTTTTGTGCCACAGCTTTTGGAATGGATTAGAGTTTGGTGATCAAAGCAATGCATTAATATGATTAAAGTGGTAATTAAAAATACCCTAATGTTATTATTTTTCAGTTACTGATTAAAAAAAAAATCAAGAGAGAAATTAATAGTGGTATTTGAAGGGTTGGGCCACAGTCAAGGTACCAGGGCTCAGTCAGCCCTGCCTTTTCCTAGCAAAATAATTTAAGAATGCCTATTAACATCACCGCATATAATTTATGACTCTACATAATAACATAGTAGTTCTGGACTGCTGAAATATGCAGGAAGAGAGTGTGCTACTCCTATGGCCAAGGATTTGATCTCTATGCTCTGAACAACTACATTCTACAATTTATTTTAATGTTGGTCCCCTCCTCTAAGCTTCTGGTCAATGGGAATCTGATCTCCCAGTTCAGTTATATTGTGCTTTCCAAAGCGCTTAATACAGTGATCTGTATAAAATAAGTGCTCAATAAATACCAACTGATTGGTAGATTGATTAATTCAAGCCCTGACCAGGGTTGGTATGATGAGGTTGGTTGGGTTAGGTTGGGTTGTGTTTTCTGTGAGTTCTTTTTAGTTTAAAGCCCAGAAATAGTAGTAGTGTGTTTGGAGGATTCTTTATATCCTTTAGTTCCATCTATTAAACTACTCACAAACCCCATTTTTTTTTTGTGTGTGGCATTTATAAAGCAAATACTATGTACAGACACTGTACTAAGCTCTGGGATAGATACAAGCTTTTCAGACTGGACACAGTCACTGTCCCACATGGGACTCACAGTCTTATTCTCTATTTTACAGTTGAGGTAATTGAATCCCAGAAAAGTTAAGTGACTTGCCCAAGGTCACACAGCAGACAAGTGGTAGATCTGGTGAAAGAATCTTGAACCTGACTACCAGGCATGTGCTCTATCCATTAGGCCACACTGTTTCTCCATTTTTATATGCTTCTATCATTTCCTTAAATCTGTAATGCATTTAAGTGATTGTCTCCTCCACTAAACTACTTGAAGACAGAGATCATGAATATTAATCTCAAATCCTCCCAGACTCTTACTACAATGCTCTGTTCAGAGTAGGCATCTATTAAATGCTGTTGATTGATTGATGTAATACCTCACTATTCGTAGCCTAGACCTATGCTTTCATATATGTTCCTAGAGTTGCACTTAAAATATTTTAATCTAAATTATTGTAAAAATATCAAGAGTTGTGTACCCTACTTTGGATTTAAGAAAATTTCTATCCATCTTATGCTCCTTACATTACTTAAAGAAGCACATTTTTTTTTCCCTAAATCAAAACCAAAGGACAATTCATCTAGTATAACTTAATCTATGTAATGATGGACAGCCTTCTTTTCTTTCATTTAATGTGGAGTGCTAGTACTAAAAGAAAGATTTTATTTCTAAAAAAACCTTTTTCTGGTTAGTGAGTAAATTCCATATTGGACCAAATTTAATATAGTAGTAAAAAAGAAAAAGAAGACAAAGTTATTTTGCACATTAAAAATACAATTTTGATTCTTTGACTTAAGGGCTGCTTATACATAATTATGCTAGTGCTAAAATTTTAACCATTCCTACTTAGAATCCACAACAAAAAATGTATGGCATTTGTTTTCCTTAAGTGTTCTGTTACCTTGAAAAGGAAAAATTAACAAGAAAGACACATTTTAATTCCTTATCCTTGATTTCCAGTTACCTTTTTACTCACAGTTTGAGTAAAATAGACATTGTCCATTTAATTCACTCTTTAAGCAGCTAAGGTTCATGGTTGATGAGAATGAAGACAGGAGATAGGGAATAGTTAAAGGAAATCAAAATCAACAATCTACAGCCAATTTTATGAAAACTGGACAGTATCAAGTAAAAAAGACAATATAGCAAGAAATTAGTAAATATGAAGCAAATAATTAGATCACTTACTGAGAAAATTGCTTGTAAAAAGGAAATTTGAAGCAGATGTGATACTCATTATTCTCACCCCATTCCCTCATTCCTGTTCAAATAGGAGAAACAGATGTAAGGTCTATATTTTACAAGAGATTACTGGGTTTTGAAATAATAAATATCTTCATTGAAAATAATTTGAATTAATAGTCCATATTATCAAAAAATAAGGTAAAATACATAGTAGAAGCTAAGAAAATGGGAGCATGAGAAAAATATGACACTACATTGATGAGAAGTTATGGAATTCCTGGAATAATTGATCCTACAAACATTTATGATTGCATTATCTGAGTGGCAGTGAGAAATAATCTAAATATTTTGCATTGAATCATGCAGAAAAGTACCCTAATTATTGAGATTACAAGTTAGTTTAAATTATCTATAAAATTGGAAAATATTGCAATAGTCCATGGAATTTGAATGCCCATAATGTAGCCTTATAATCTGGTTTTGGGATTAAGCAGTCCTCATAGTTACGATAAAAATTTGTTCCAAAGAGGTATCTAAAACTGAAACACTGTAAATCAGAACCAATTTCCTCATAAGAACAATGTTAGAAAGGGGGGTGTTGGGTCCTTAACCAGAGTTGGATTACCCAATTTTACAAACATTTCCCTTAACTGTTTAAAATAGATTGGTTTCCCAGATCTGCTAATTTAGCTGCTGTGTTACCTTGAGCAAACCACTTAACCTCTCTTTGCCACAGTTTCTCATCATTAAAATTGGGGATTCAATACCTTTTCTGTAACCATGTGGATCAGGGACTGTATATCATCTGTTCATTTTGCATCTCCCCAATGCTTTGTACACTGCATGGCATATAGTAATGGTTAACACATGCTACAGTTATTATCATTATTAAGTATTATAAGTGTATTAATATATTTATATTGAGTCAGAGAGCTTTTAAGATTAGAAAACAACTTTTTAAAAATTTTCAACCGAGTAAAATGGATGCCTCAATCCTCTATGGTGACTTTCTGTTGATTAGGTAAACTGCAATGAAGGCAAGATGTGGTAAAGATTAAATTTGGAAAAAAAATGAAAGTACCCTTTATCATCAGTTGAAACTGCTGAAGTTTTGGACTGCCAATAAAGTGAAAACAAAGTGATGTGATGAGGTGGTTTTCCAAGAACAAGTTTTCCTTGAATTGACCCCTTAATGGCCAGCCATATTCTTGAAATTAGTGCTAATCCAGTAATTACTAGTAAATTCTAGTAATCTAGAAATTAAGAAGTATATTAATTATACTAATACTATCACATGGTAAGCACAGAATCAAAGCCTTTGAATAAATATATATGTACAAAGTAGGATGAAGAGATTTGAAACATTTATATATTTGCTCTTGTTAGACTAGTAGGCTATTAAGCTTCATTTTCTTTTTCCTTTTTTGGTCATATTTTAGAAGGTGACACCTGGGATGTTTTGTTTTGAAGTATAGGGTAGTTATGCTTGCCTTTTTAAAATTTTGAATTCAATTTATATCTGCTTCTTAGTTTAAACCATTATAAAAATCATTATTTTAGGGAATAGCATTCCTACTTTTGCTAGTTTAGTATACCCTCATAAGAAATATAGCTATAAACTGTTTGATCAGTTTATCTTATTTTCATTAAGATACTGATATGCCAAAGTATTTCTCTGATTCTGACCTGTCAGTCAAACTCTTACTTTATCTTGAAGATAATATCTACCTGCTCCAGTCATGAAGGCTGTCCATTTGTCGTAAGACAGTCCAAGCAGGAAGGGATATAGTTTCTAGTACTCAATTTTATCTTTACTATATAGCCCACATCTTGTGAATTGTCAGGTAATTTGAAAGGAAAGACATATCCATACATCTCTCTCAGTTGAATTACGTTGTCTCTCACCTATCCTTTATCCTTCATTTTCAGATACTTCACCAGCATGTAAATTAAGTTTACCCACTTTGGTAAGAGGATCGAAAACAAACTAAAAAGAAAAACCTCCAAAAAAACCCCAATCTTGAACTCCCCTAACAATTCTATTCTTCAAAAACAAACATAAATAGATACTTTGGATCAAAAAATGGATGAACAACCCCTCGATTTAAGAATGATATAATGCAGAATATTTCACATTTGACCATCATCTATTTGCTGTTTTCCACTGCACATGGGTAAAAGCTATCCATTAATCAATCAATTTTCAATGGCATTTATTGAGTTCTTTCATTGTGCAGAGTATTCATTCATTCAGCCATGTTTTCTCAGTGCTTACTGTGTGCAGAGCACTGTACTAAGTGCTTGGGAGAACAATACAACAATAAACAGACACATTCCCTGGCCACAATGAGTTTACAGTCTAGAGGTGTGGGGGGGACAGATATTAATATAAATAAATTACAGATATGTATATAAGTGTTGTGAGGCTGGAGTCGGGGGAGAACAAAGGGAGAAAGTCAGGGTGATGCAGAAGGGAGTAGGAGACGAGGAAATGAAGAACTTACTCAGGGAAGGCCTCCTAGAAGAGATGTGCCACTTATCTGCTGGTGTGACCTTGGTTAAGCCACTGGGCCTCAGTTAGCTCATCTTTAAAATAGGGATTAAGACCGTGAGCCCATGTGGGACAACCTGATTACCTTGTATCTATTCCAGCACTTAGAACAGTGCTTGGCACATAGTAAGTGCTTAACAAATACAGTTTTATTCTTATGAAGATAGCCATTAAAGGAGGAAAGAAGTGAGGGGACAAGAGTTTTGATAAGGTGCAAAGGAATGGGGTCAGCTGCACAAGTGGAGGGTGTGGATTATGAGAGAAGCCAGGAGATCTCCTCTAGAGATACTGCTGGGAAGGATGGAAGAGTTTGAGAGGGGGTCAGAAGATACCAAGCATTTGGAAGAGTATAATATGATGTAGTTGATAGGGATGTTCCCTGCCCACAAGGAGCTTACGGTGTAGAAGGGGAGACAGACATTAAAATAAATTACAAATATATACATAAGTGCTGTGGGGCTGAGAGTGGTTGAATATCAAGTGCTTAAGGGGTACAGATTAAGTTCATAGATGTCTCAGAGAAGAGTGAGAGTAAGGCAAATAAAGACTTAGGAAAGGAGTCTTAGGTGAGATTTGATTTTAATAAAGCTTTAAAGGTGGGGTAAGTTGCACTGTGTCACATATGAAGGGTGATGGAGTTCCAGGCTAGAAGGAGGATATGGCAGTGCCATGTTAATACATCACTTCTCCTATCCCACCTAGATTACTGCATTGGCTTTCTTGCTGACTTTCCAGCTGCCTGCCTCTCCCTACTCCAGTCCATACTTCACTCTGCTGCCCAGATCATTTTTCTACAAAAACGTTCAGGACATGTCACCCCCACAACCACCACCACCACCTCAGAAATCTCCAGTGGTTGCCCATTTACCTCCACATCAAAAAGAAACTTCTCAATATTGGCTTTAAAGCACTTCATCACTTTGCCCCTTCCTATCTCACCTAGCTAGTCTCTTACTAGAACACAGCCCACACACTTGGCTCCTCTAATGCTAACCTACTCACTGTGCCTCAATCTCACCTACCTCACCGCTGACCCCTCACCCTCACTGTCTCTGGCCTGGAATGTCCTCCCTCCTTAAATCTGACAATTACTCTCCCCACCTTCAAAGTCTTATTGAAGGTGCACCTCCTTCCAGTGGTCTTTCCTGACTAAGCCTCCCCTTTTGTCTTCTCTTACTCCCTACTGGTACCCTGACTTGCTCCCTTGTTTCTTCCCCACTCCCAGCCCCACAGCATTTATGTACATATGTATAATTCATTGATTTATATTATTGTTTCTCTCCCCTCCTCTAGATTGTAAGCTTGTTGTGGGCAGGAATGTGACTGTTTTTAATTATTATTATTATCATTATTTATTGTTGCATTGTACTCTCCCAATAATAGTAATAATAATTATAATGGTTTTTAAGTGCCTACTATATGCCAGGCACTATACTAAGTGCTGCTGGGGTGGACACAAGCAAATTGGATTGAACACAGTCCCTGTTCCAGGTGGGGTTTACAGTCTCATTTCCCATTTTACATATGATGTAACTGAGGCACAGAGAAGTTAAGTGACTTACCCAAGGTCACACAGCAGACAAGTGGCAGAGTAGGGAAGGATTAGACCATGACCTTCTGGCTCCTGGCTCGTTCTCTATCCATTATGCCGGGTCGCTGATGCTGCTCCCAAGCAATTACTACATGCGGTAAGCTCTCAGTAAATATGATTAAGTGAATGAATGACTACATAAGCTCAACTGAGTACCTTGGAATAGGAGGAGATAGGTGTGAGGAATCTGAGTAGGAAATCAATGAGGTAAGATACAAGACAAACTGATTTAGTGTTATAAAGCCAATGGTAAGGAATTTCTGCTTGATGTATAGGTGGATGTCCTTGAGGACTGGGGAATCATACACTGAACTTTTTTAAGAAAAAATATCTGGGCAGCAGAGTGAAGTGAGGACTGAAGTGGGGAGCATCTGGAAGCATGGAGGTTAGCAAGGAGGCTGATGCCTTAGTCAGTATGGTAAACGGTAAGTACTTGATCAGTGTGTTAGCAGTTTGAATGGGGAGGAATGAGCAGATTTTAGTGATGCTTTCAAGATAAGGATTTGGTGACAGATTGAATATTTGGTTTGAATGAAAGAGTTGAGTTGAGAATAATACTGACATTGCGTGTTTGTGAAATGGGAGGTTGGTGGTGGTGTCTACAGTTATAGGAGAGAGTAGAGACAACATGTTTGGGTGGGAAGATGAGAAGATCTGTTTTAGACATATTAATTTTGAGATGTTGGAGGGACACCCAAGTAGAAATATCATGAAAGTAGGAGGAAATGCAAGACTGCCGAGGAGAGAGGTCAGGCTAGAGAATAGAATTAGGAATTATCCTCAGAGAGACTGTAGTTGGAGCTAAGGGAGCAAATGATTTCTCCAAGGGAGTGGGAGTAGATGGAGAATAGAAGAGGGTCCAGAAATGCAAAAGAGAATGAGAAGAAGTGACTGTGAGTTCAGAGGAGAACCAGGAGTCAGTGATCATATAGTGTTTCAAGGAGAAGGGGTGCTCCACTGGAAAGTGAACAATTGAAAATGACAGTCAGGGAGGGAAGAAAGAAAGGGGCACATATCTCAATAAAGTGCAAATAGATGGCCTTAAAGGCACAGGTGGAAGGTGAATACTTTGAGAGGAGGTGGAAAATCTGCTCCAGAAATCTTGCAGGGAAAGACAGGAGAGTCGAAGAAGGTATAGGCAGAGGACAGGAGAAGAGAAGGGGACATTTTATGGAGATCACACCTGACAATTTCAATTTTATCAAAAAAATACATGATTAGGTCATTAGGCTCACTAGATTGGGGGTGGGATTTGTAGATCACTGTATTAAAAGAATAATAACTATAATGACTCTTCTTGTTAATTAATATGGTTATTTTTCAATCTAATAAAAAGAGGTTAGTATCTCTTATTTTCCAACACCATTTGCAGTGACAACATTAAGTTGAATTGGTATAATCAGAATCGTTATGGGCAGCCTAGTGAATCTTCGAAACCTAGCTTCAGAACAAAATACTCAATAGTATATATGATCTTACCCATAGGGTAGACAAAGAAAAGTATTGGGATCAAGAGTAAGATAATTACTCTGTTTATGATTTGGAGGCAATCTTGAACCAATTGTGTTGTATTGAACTCTCCCAAGTGCTGACTACAGTTCTCTGCACACAGAGAGTGCTCAATAAATATTATTGATTGATAATTCATTGATTGGAACAAAGCACATCTAATGAGTAGGAGAGCAAAGAACTAGACTGACAAATAGTACCTATGACATGGATTACTTTCCTTGAGTTCATTAAGTTGGTATGCCAAGAAAAAGTTTTGAAAAAAGGAATGACCATTATGTGGTATATATCTTAATGCAGCAAGGAACCATCTTTACATACCCATAGCATGGAACAAGGTTAGGCATATAATAAGTCTTTTCCGCTACAACTGCTCATGGTGTTAGGATTTCCCACCAGTAATAGCTCTTCAAAAATGAAAGTCATATCCACTTAGACTAATAATAATGTTGGTATTTGTTAAGCACTTACTATGTGTAGAGCACTGTTCTAAGTGCTGGGGTAGTTACAGGGTCATCAGGTTGTCCCACGAGAGGCTCACAGTCTTCATCCTCGTTTTCCAGATGAGGTAACTGAGATCCAGAGAAGTGAAGTGACTTGCCCACAGTCACACAGCTGCCAAGTGGCAGAGGCAGGATTCAAACCCATGACCTCAGACTCCCAAGCCCAGGCTCTTTCCACTGAGCCATGCTGCTGGCTATTGAGAGTACTCTTTCCCCCATGTGCCATATGATGTCAGCATGTTATTCTGAACATGCCTCCCTCCTCCCGACACTGATACCACATCTATAACCATTTTACCACTTCCCAGTTACCCTTCTCCTCTTACCACCACATTCACTCCCTGTTGTCTTTACTCCCATCAGGAAGAAAGAGGGATCATTCAATCTTCAGTGCCAGGGTACATGCTGTCACTGGAAGGTCTCCTGCCCAGAAGCCAAATCTAATCTGCTTCCCACAATAGGCAGGTAAGTGGACAAGGAACAAAGCTTGCATACGGTTATTCTATCAAGGCACTGTTGGAAGCTTCCTAAAGAGTAGAATACAAAAGGGAAATTTTGAAAGGGGAGACCTCAACACAACAGTTCAGCTTTCTTATCTTTAAAATGGGGATTTCATACCTGCTCCCCTTCCTACTTAGAGTGAATCCCACTTAGGACAGATGCTGTGACCAGCCTGATTATCTTGTATCTAACCCACCAGTTAGTATAGTGTTTAGCACATAGTAGGTGGTTAACAAATACTGTTACAAGAAAAAAAGTTACTGCACATAATATGGAAAAGTATCAAGCTTCAGGGATCTTTTCGGTCACGGCCACTCACCATCTTCAAAATTGAAGGGCAGATACACACACACAAACACACACACACACACACACACACATATTTAAGGTTGAATGTCTCAGGGATTGTTTCTTCGTACATACTTCATGATTGGTCTGCAAATAAGCATTAAGATAACTTTTGCCCAACTGGCAGCAAGACAGGGTATTGGTTAGGGTAGGGAATAAAAAAAAAAACCACAAGCTCCATCAGTGAGACATTGTTGTAACCCAGCCTCTTAAGTGGACTGGGAGGAGTGGCAAGCACCATGTGACTTACTAACATTTGTACTGTCTGCTTAGTTCAATTACTGATAACCCTAATTAGGGACTTAGCACTGTCCCTGGAAGATTCTGGACAATAATCATCCTTGGGTTAATCTTTTGGTGTTCTTTTCTCTCAAAAATTGTAGTGTGGAACAAACAAGTGTCTTGGTTTCACTTTTAAAATCTTTCTTTAGCTACTATAATGGCAACAGATTTTGTTGTTTTGACCCCTCTTTCATTTTTTTTTTAAAGTAGTTGAAATTTGGAAGTGACTTTGGCTTGGTGACATATCCCTTTACACAAGATGGTATTTTTAATGTTTGCATCTAAGGATAGATGAAAGAATTAACAGTGAAATCTCATGGAAAGAGCAACAATGAGCTCTAGTGGTAAGATGCTACCATTTCAAGCCTGAAGAAAATTCAGATGTAATGGAATTTTCTACATATTCATTCATTCACTTCACTTAAATTGTTTTTTATAACTCACAAATGAAGATTAATCCTCAGGAATAAGCATTTCGGTAAATCAACATCTTGTTTGCTTCCACATAACTAAAGCTAACTCTGCAGGGTTCCTGGAATCCCAATATCCCTCAGTCCTTTTCAGATAAAGAGCCTTATTTATACATTTTACATGAAAAAAATTAAAGAGAAATGTTTTAATTGAAATCATGAAATATTGCTTACCTCAGATTATTCATTGATGGCAATAAATTTTAAATTTTATTTGCATTTTTAATGGTATTTGCTAAAGGCTTAATATGTGCATAACACTATTTACGTATTAGGGTAGGTCCAAGTTAATTAGGTCAGACACAGTCTCTGTCAGTCTGTCAATCATATTTATTGAGGGCTTACTATGTGCAAAACACTGTGCTAAATTCTGGGAGAGTACAGTATAACAATAGTACATGCATTTCCAGCTCACAGGTAACTTGCTCACAGTTTAAGTAAGGGGGAGAGCAGATATTTAACCCCATTTTATAATTGAGGAAACTGAGGCACAGATAAGTTAAGTGACTTGCCCAAGGTCACACAGCAAGCAATTAGTAGAGCTGGTATTAGAACCCAGGTTTCTTGCCCTTTACACTAGGCCATGCTGCTTCCTCATTTTTAAAGGTTATCCTTTGTTTTCAAAGAAAGCATCACCGATGTTGATTATGCAACTGAAAAGTTCAGTGTGGAACTTTGGATCCATAGTCCTGGATTCAGTGAACACACACAGAAGCTGGTTTTGTTGTTTGCAGTAACTGGTTATGACTTCACTTTTGCCTGCCTCCTTAACAGTTTCTATTCAAAATGAGCTACTCCTTTCTTGACTACTACTAATAATAGTATTTGCTCAGTGCTCTCTATGTGTAGCAAGAACTATCTTAAGTGCTGGAGTAAAGACGATAGAAATCAGATCAGATGAATGTCCCAAATGTGACTCAGCGGTAGCGGGAACAGGTATTTATTTCTCATTTTACAGAGGAGAAGACTGAGAAAAAGAGAAGTTAAGTGATTTGTCTAAAGTCATATAGCAAGTAGATGGTGGAGCCAGAATTAAGATCAGGTCTCCTGACTTCCACGTCTATCTATGCTCTTTCCTCTAAGCCATGCTGTTTCTGATGTACCTTTGTTCTTTCCCACTCCCAGGCCCACAGCACTTATGTACATATTGGTAATTTATTTATTCATATTTATTTATGTTATTATCTGTCTCTCTCCCGCTTCACTCTAAGTTCACTGTGGGCAGGGAATGTGTGTGTCTGTTTATTTTTGAATTGTACTCTTCCAAGAGTTTAGCACATAGTAAAGAGAAGCAGCCGTGCAAAGAGTACGGGCTTGGGAGTCAGAGTTTGTGGGTTCTAATCCCAGCTCTGCCACTTATCAGCTGTGTGACTTTGGGCAAGTCACTTAATGTCTCTATGCCTCAGTTACCTCACTGTAAAATGGGGATTAAGATTGTAAGCCCCATGTAGGACAAACTGATGACCTTGTATCTACCCTAGCGCATAGAAGAGTGCTTGGCACATAGTAAGCACTTAACAAATACCATTACATATACATATATACATATAGTAGGTGCTTAATAAATATAATTGAATGAATGAATGCATCTAATCATATTTATATATCAGATCCCTCTGCTTTATGTCATGTATAAGTGCTAATTTTTGAAACAGATTTTTTAAAAATTTCAAAGGAAAATATTTTTAATATCTCAACTTGAATTCCAGGCAGGAAGAGTGAAAGAACAAAGATCACAATTGCAAGGAAACCAATTCCCTTGTTCATATTTCACAGAATTGGAAAGCTGAATTACTTTCAATGTTCTTCCTTTTTCAGTAGCAACAACATGAAGATGAAAGGTTGGCTATCAGTCATCACTCAAGATATAGAGCTAGGAGTTATTATTGGGACAGTCTGGAGGGGCAAGGATAAAAAGGAACACCATCATAATTTTTACACTTAACAAAGCCATTTATGACCATATCTTCCATGCAGGGATCAGGGACTTGCAGTTTATGGAATTACTCAGGGTTGAGGAGTCAGGAGCAGTAACGGTGGTGGCTAGGGCCTGTAGCTTATCTATCCATCAATCAATCAATTGTATTTTTTGAATATTACCTATGTGCAGAGCAATGTACTAAGTTAAGTGCTGGGGAGAGTTGCAGTATAACAGAGTTGGTGGAGCTAGCTGGGGGAGTTCTATTTATTGCCATTGTTCTTGTCTGTCTGTCTCCCCCAATTAGACTGTAAGACCATCAAAGGGCAGGGACTGTCTCTATCTGTTACCGATTTGTACATTCCAAGCACTTAGTACAGTGCTCCCTACATAGTGAGCTCTCAATAAATACTATTGAATGAATGAAGAGTGAGCCACATGGGAACCTGTAAATGTGCTGTGCTTTTTTAACTTCCTATATGTGTCTTTGAATATATTTTCAGCAAATGTAAACTGAAAATTCTATCTGTTGTAAGGTAAAATCATCTGCATCCCTCAGCCCAAGGAGGGACACCACCTCTCAAACTTAACATGTCAAAAACAGAACTCCTCATCTTCCCACACAAACTGTTTCCTCCCCAGTTTTCCCCATCATAGTAGACAACCAGCAGTATCCTCCCTGTCTCATAATAATATAACCTTGGAATTAGCCTTGAATCATCTCTCACTCGACATACATATTCAATCTGCCATTGAATACTTTCAGCTCTATCTTCCCAGCATTGCTAAATCCCTCCTTTCCTCTTCATCCAAATTTCTACTATGCTGATCCAAGCACTTTTCACATCTTGCCTTAACTACTAAATCAGCCTCCTTATGACCTACTATCTATTCCCACTCCAGTCCCTCCTTACTCCAGTCCTTATTTAACTCTCCGGCCCTGAACACTTTTCTAAGATACTCGATACAACGTCGAGTATCTCCAGATGTTGACTATCCATACCTACACTGAACATCTTAATATTGGTTTTAAGTACTCTATCAGTTAATTCCATCCTACCATACCTCACTGATTTCCTACTACCAACCAAAACTGAACACTTTGCTCCTCTATGGCCAACGTACTCACTGTACATTGATCTCTCCTGCCGCCAACCCTTGTCTGTCTCTCATTAACCCCCACTAAGTGCTTAGTATAGTGTTCTGCAATGTAAACGCTAAATAAATGTAATTGATAGATTAATATGTGACAAACCAGCACTCTCCATCTTCAAAACCCTATTAAAATTATATATCCTCCAAGAGCTTTCCCCAACTAAGTCCCCATTTCCCCTCACTTCCTCTTTCTCACTTTGTGTCATCTATATACTCAAAATCTGTACACTTTAGGCATTTGATCTTCTCCATACCCTCCACCACTTATTTACATATCTGTAATTTATATTTTTGTCTGTCTCCCCCTCTAGACTATATTGTCCTTTTTGGTAGAGAATGTGTCAACGTATTCTCCCAAGCATTTAGTTTGGTGCTCTACACATAATAAGCACTCAGTAAATAGCACTGATTGATTGACCTTTTTTCTTTGGACTTCAGCAGTTGGAAATTCATCAGGTTCCACAATTAATGGACATGAGATCTATATTTAGCTGCTAAAGGGGAGAAATGAAAAGGATCATGAATGTTTGTTTCAATTTATGGACAAAGATCTTTGACAGGCTAAGTAAAGTGTTTTGGATCAGAGAATAGATTTAAGGAAGCAAGTGATACTTTTTACTCATTTTTTACAGCTTTGCCAAAGTTAGTAGTAATAGTAATAATGGCATTTACTGTGAGCCTGGTACAATGCTGTCTACTTGCACTAGGGAAAGAACAAAAGAAAAAGGTGACACACTCCCCTTCCCAAGGAACTCCAACAAATGGAGATAGACATAAAAATATTTATGAATAATCATAATAAATGATTTAATGTACAATTAAAAACATATATGCAAACAATATGCACAAATGAACATATAAGTTTTAGAGATGACTAGTGGAATGATATGACTGAGAGTTTTGGAAATGAATTGGGGTACTAATGGTGAAGGAGGAAAGATTTTAGGAGCCTTTGAAATGGGTTAAGCAGTGATCTGTAAGATTTAGAGAGAGAGGGAGCTCCAGGCCATGGAAACAGTGTATGCAACAGGATGAAAGCAGGAGACATGATCACAAACTATATAGTTAGAAGGCTAGCTAGAAATATATATGGAGAGCACACTGGAATACTCACAAGTACCTCCATTGCAAGCTTCTTATAATTTAAGTAGCAAGAGGCAGGTTCCAGCAGTATAGAAATTATCCTTATGCACTTGGTATATACTATCCACACTGTGAACTTCCCCTACTGTGCCTTTGACTCCATGGACACCAGAGGATGCTTGGGCAGAGCAGGTAAAGTTGAATCAGAGATGTGGCTAGCTCTCAAAGGTGTTCAGGGTCTGGCAATCCCAGAAAAGGCAGCAGTGGGAGAGGAGAAGGCCCAAAATGCCACCAATTCTCCACCCTTCCATGTCCCACCCTGAGTTTGCTCCTGCTCTCAAAATTAAAAGAGGGCAGCCTTCTAATGCTGGCTCTACCAGTTGTCTGCTCTGTGAGTTTGGGCAAGTCATTTTACTTATCTGTGCCTCAGTTACCTCATCTGTAAAATGGGGATTGAAATTGTGAGCTCCACGTAAGACAGGGACTGTGTTCAACATGATTTGCTTGTACCCACCCCTGCACTTAATACAGTGCCTGGTTTATAGTAAGTGCTTAACACATACCACAGTTATTATTATTATTAATTGGATAGACATTAGGTCTTGCCCAATGTATATAAACTGTATATACAATATGTATCTATAGTATATACACATATGTAGTATTTATATATATAATATATGTAGTATTTAAGAGCTACTTAATATTTTTTCCCACCACTTCATTTGCTTCCTAATCCAAAGGCAAGGGGAACAAGTAAGAGAAAACAAAGACAGAGGCATAATTATGCTGAAAGATTTGGAATATAGTCCTGCTTTCATCCAGTTTTCTAAATACACTATGCCCTAAAAGAGGTCTTGACCTCATCTATTCAAAAACAAATCCAACATTATGAAGTCATCTGCTGGTTTAGAACTGTTCATGGAAACAGACACTTTCCTGACAAATATGTTCATACTGACATCTCTCCATTAGAACATTTCACTGGAAAATATACTGAAGAGAGTTTGGCATATTAGATCATGCATTTTTAAAAATATAGGCCAAGCTTTATAGATTATTTATCTTCATCAAAAATACACTACACTGGCAGACTCTTAACAAGAACAGAATCAATAGTCTGGATTCTTATCATATTTAATTTCATGTAAGAATGCTGATGAACCAATCTGAATTTGTAAGTGGAAGTCAAGCAACATAAGGACATCTGTAAACTTAATGAAGTACAGTGTTGAAATTTATTTTACATAAAGAAAATGATAATGAGGAAATAATTTATTTCTAGGTAGTGAAATACAAATAGTATGAAAAATGACCTTTATGATATTAAAAATGGGGAGAATTTTATAGGTGCCAAAATGATAGCTATATCAAGAAGAAATTTCTAAAAATTATATTGAAAAATATTCACAATGAAAAATGAACATAAACGATAAAAATGTCTGTCATACACACTTTGGCACATAAAAATTCATGTTTTGGGTGTAGTGCCAAAAGCATTTTGCTACTGATTTTTATTTTCACTTAGAGTTTTTATGTACTTTCCAGTAGAATTAAAACTTTCATAATGATTAGGTAAAGACTGAATATTTCTCATTAATAATTTTAATATACTTAAGCAAAATATCAACCTGCTATACATTCCCATAACCTTTTACAAGCATTTTACTAAATGATATATGGCCACCATCAAACAGTGATATTTACTGAGTACTGTGATTAGAACACTAAACTAAATTCTTGGAAGCTCTCACTGGAAGAAAAGGACATGCTCCCTCCTCCCATTGGTTAAGTAGTTAAATGGAGTTATTCAAAGTTGAAACATAGTATTATCACATGATCAATCTAGTATTTACCCAATAGTTATAGTCTGTAGAGAACTGTATTAAGCACTTGGGAGAGTACAATTAAATAGAATTGATAGACAGGTTCTCTCCTCACAAGGAGCTTACAATGTAGAGGGAGAAACAGACATTAAAATGAATTATGGATTTGTACCTAAGTGCTGTGGGGTTGATGATGATGACAGAAGCTTCAAATGTACAGATCCAGGGGCATAGGGTGACACAGAGGGAGATAAAATAGGGCAAATGAGGGCTTTGTCAGAGATGGCCTCTTGGAGGAAACGTGATTTTAAGAAATCTTTGAAATTGGGAAAAATGATTGTCTACCAGATATGAACAGGGAGGGCAAGGGAGAGAGATAGAAAAAAATCCCTCTCCCAAAAATGGTACCATAGAAATAGGATAATTTGATGGATTCAGCATGATATTGATCTCCCCTTCATATCTAATCTCACTGATTTCCCACTACAATTCAACCCACACACTTCCCTCCTCTATCACCAGCCTACTCACTGTACAGCACCGAGGTTTACTGTAAGGTCAACAAGAATGGTTTAAGAAAATGGGGAAATGAGAACTGGGCTGGTGCTCACTGTCCTCTGAAGGGAAGACGGAGAGAGACAGGCCCAAGGGACCTTATAGTTTGGGGAATTCCATCTCTGTCTGGCTCATTAAGGACCTGAACACCAGATGAGATTGATCACCTCGCAGTTGGAAAACTCCAGGTGGGCTACATTTGTGTTTATTGCTATAGCTGAATCTGTGATTTTTCTGTTGACTGTATGCTGTATATTAAAATATCTAGTTTCTAAGTTGTGGTGATCAGTGGCCCCAGTACACAGATCTTCTAATATAATCTTAGGTACCAAGTTGGTCACTTGGGATTGGATAGTCACACATCAGACAAAAGGTAGAGTTGGGATAAGGACCCAAATGTTCTAACTCCCAGGCCTATGCTCTTTCCATTAGGCATGAGCTGCTTCTTAGTTAGATTCCTAGAAATTAATCCCGTGCTCTTGGGCAATTTGCTCATTGATTGTTTGGGCAATTTACTCATCCATTGTTTGGAAAACACTTGAAAGATTATCTTGTATCCACCGCAGAGCTTAGAAGATTGCATAGCACATATTAAGTTGTTAACAAATAGTATAATTGTTATTTTTTATTATTAAAAAGTCAATTTGATCTATTCTGATTATTATATGAATATGTTTATGTCTCTTTTCCCTGTCAAAATGAAAACACCTTATTGACAGAGAAAACAGGTTGCAAACTAAATGTCTAGATCACCAGCTAAACTTTATTTCCTCTGGTTCTGTAATTGAAAATTAAGGACAAATCATTATCCTCTATGAAATACCCTTCATAATCTTCAAATATATTCATTCTTTACCTTTAACCCTCCTCTTCTCAAAAGTGAACAATCTTAATCCTACTAACCTTTCCTATATCTAACACTATATTATTTTCTGTGGATTCCTACTGAATGCTTTCTAAACCTAAGCATTCTTGTTTGGCTGCTGCAGATGCTCCATTGAATGGAGTATCCATCAAGTGCAAACCAGGGCTCAGTGTTATTGAAGAACTATTTGTGCTTTCTCTACTCTGTTGTTGGAAAAAATCCGTTATAACTGAATCAAGAGTGACTAGTGTTTATTGAGACGTTTTAATCTTTTCTGGAATACTTGCAAATCCTGATTATTGTAGCTTTTTTCCCTCTCAGGAACATGTACTTCATATGAACCTTGATACCATTTGCTTTAGACATTTTGTAAATTAATAGTGTTAACTTTGGATTTTGGTTGCATGTTCCTAAATCTGCTTACCTCATTCCATATGAAAAATGTCTTCTGCAAAATCTGCATGCTTTTTTATATTGAAACCACTGATTAGTAAGGAGTGAGCAATATCTAGTTCAAATTTCATACTTCTAGGAAAAGGGGAAATGCTTGTTCCATTTTTGTTCTCAGAGATGGGATCTAGAACATCCCTCCAAAATTCACACAGTTAGAAACAAGGTCCTGGGGTCAAGATCATAAGGGGAGTGGGTTAAATAATGATGATGACATTTATTAAGCACTTCATATGTTCTAAGAACAGTACTAAGTACTCAGAAAATGGAAGAAGAGGGAAATTCTTTTTCTCCTTTCTGCTCCAGAGAATTCCTTGGTATCCCACCCAGCATCTCAAAGTCTCCAGTGGCTGGGCTGCAATCTTGATGTCATTATTTACTGACATTCTAGAATAGTGTGGGCTCAGTACTACTCGTCAGTTAAAGGAAAGGTAAATTGTATTCAGACAAATTGCTTAAAGAACAATCAAATATTGCTTTTATACAATCAAATCAATTCTTTTTTGATGGAAAGGTTAACGATGTAAACACTTGCAAATGTTTAAAGTGAATGATTTACTTGCATTAAGGATAGTTTGTCATAATACAATTACTCAAAGTGTAATCCATATATAAATCACAGTAATTAATAGGATGAAACAATGAACATGGCAAGTCCAATTTTTTTCAGCTATCACAATCAATAATATGAAAATGAGCAAACAAATTAGGAGTATAGAACCAGCATCGGGTCCAAAAGTAAGGAAGCAGAGGTTATCACCTGGAGTCAATTACCATATAAATCTGATTTAGTAAGGTAGCTATTTTCTATAATTATATTTAGTTTAGCTATATCACATAATCATCATTTAAAGGCAAAAAAGTAGCATAAAATTAGGTCAGAAAGTAAAATATGACAGTTGAATGTCTAATTGAAAGAATTAAATTACAATACTAAGGCCATGGTAAGAAATTAGAGTGAAAAAAAAAAGCCTTCTATATGGAAAATAGCCAGAAATAGAAACTAAGTGATACATACATTATCAGGATTAACCAAAGAAATAATACAGGGAAATAACAGAGGCTACACAACTTAACCAAAATTTACTCAAATCTGATCATTGGATTCTGGCAGTAATCAAGGCAAATAAGGAATGTGCAATATATTGTATTCATTCATTCATTCATTCATTCATTCATTTGTATTTACTGAGTGCTTACTATTTGCAGAGCAAGGTACTAAGTGCTTGGAACGTACAATTCGGGAGCAGATAGAGACAATCTCTGCCAAACAGTGGGCTAACAGTCTAAACCGGGGAGAGAGACAACAAAACAGAACAAAACAAGTGTCTGGCATTCTTATCATCAAGATAAATAGAATCATAGATATATGCACATCATTAACAAAATAGAATAGTAAATAATATATACAAATATGCACAACTGTTGTGGGGAGGGGAAGGGGAAGAGCAGAGGGTGGAGAGAGGGGGAAGGGGAGGGAAGGAGGACAAGAGGGAAAGGGGGGCTCAGATTGGGAAGGCCTCCTGAAGAAGGTGAGCTCTCAGTAAGGCTTTGAGGAGAAGAAAAGAGTTAGTTTGGCGGATATGAGGAGGGAGGGCATTCCAGGTCAGTGGTAGGACATGGGCTGGGGTCGAAGGCAGGACAGGCGAGAACAAGGGACCCTGAGGAGGTTAGTGGCAGAGGAGCAGAGTGTACGGAGTGGGCTGTAGAAGGAGAAAAGGAGGGTGAGGTAGGAGGGGGTAAGGTAATGGAGAGCTTATATAAATTATATTTTTATCTGTTATAAAACATATAATGTATTCATATATAATAAATATATTCTGTATTTATATATATATAAATATATATAATTGGTTTATTAAGCGCTTACTATGTGCAAAGCACTGTTCTAAGTGCTGGGGGGATACAAGGTAATCAGGTTGTCCAATGGGAGCCTCACAGTTTTTAATCCCCATTTTACAGATGATATAACTGAGGCACAGAGAAGTTACTTGACTGGACCAAAGTAACACAGCTGGCAAGTGGCAGAGCTGGTATTTGAACCCATGATCTCTGAATCCCAAGCCCGGGCTCTTATGAATGAATGAAAATATAATCACATATATAGAGAGGGAATGAGTAAAAGAGACTTAAACGTTATCTTATATATTACATTATACACATTGAATTCAGATTTGAGTTTAATGGTGTCCACTCTAAACCTGTGGCATTTGGAGCAGTGTGTTCCTAAAAAAGGCTCCCGATAATAAATAGTGTCACCGTTGTCAGTATAGATTCCTGCTTACATAGAACTTTAATATGGAGAAGAAAGATGTGAAATCCCATCATCATGAGACATGAGGTGAAATTGTTTTTTGAGTAGTAATGATGATCTTGCATAGATCTATCCACACTCTCTTTCTAGTGCTCCTCTGATCAGCAGCACGCAATGCAAGATGTTTAGTCGATCAGTGCTAAGAGAGTCATGGAACAGAATATCTCTAAACATCACTGGATCTGGGAACAGTGTAAGTCCGTCATAGGGCAGGGACTGTCTCTATCTGTTACCGATTTGTACATTCCAAGTGCTTAGTACAGTGCTCTGCACATAGTAAGCGCCCAATAAATACTATTGAATGAATGAATGAATTCATTGAATGAATGAACAGTGCTGTTTCCTATTCACTTTTTAGGCAGCTGTTCAATGTGGAATTCACACCTCCCATGCAAATTGTTGGGGTCTTCATATATTTAACTGAAAACAATGTCAAATGCATTTAGCTACAAATCAACAATGACATGGGAATCCATAGCAGGGCCAGTACATTTAAAGGCAGATGTGGATGGTGTAAGGATTGCAGGATAATTGAAAGGGGAAAGAGAAAAATGCAACCACAGGACATGTGAAGATGGAAACATAGAGGTTCACACCAGGCCCGTCATACGTATTAGCATTTCATTTCCAGTGAAAACTACCAGGGAAATAAGCCTTTATTATTGAATGTCTTTCTCCTCCATCCTCCAGGAGTGTCATCAATGGCTTAAAATTTCTATACCATTAGAGAATGAAGAGCACCTTATATTTTCCCAAAAGAATGTTTTGCTAGACCTGGGTGATTATGGTCCCAGGACGTGACAGGGACAAAATCCAAACTGTAGAAAAATTGAGAAAAGTGTTGAGAAGGTGGATTAGAGCTGCAATTACATACAGCCTCTTCAAGGAGTTTGGATGGGATCCAGCTTTTATTTTGATTTTGTGTTTCATTGGTTTTATTTTCGATAAACAGTATCAAAAGCAACAAAGAGGTCCAGGAAAATTAGGAGACAGTACAGCACTTTGGATTTAGCAACGAACATGGCATGTTCTAGTGAAGTTCAAACCCCACTTTTATGGCTCAGACTGAGGAGAGGAATTGAAGGCCGCACATTCTGAACCTTTAGAAATCGTATGGACAGGGAAAGAAGCCAGAAGATGGGGTGAAATTAATCAGTCAATTAATTGGTCATATATACTATGTATTCAGCTCTGTTCAGTACACTGTACTAAGTGCTTGGGACAGTACAGTATAACGGACTTGGGAGAAAAGTTCCCTGTAAGAAACTTACAGTCTAGAGGAGGAAACAGACGTTAAAATAAATTATGGATATGTACATAAGTTGTGGGGCTTAGGATGGGTATGTAAACAATACAAATCCAAGTGCCAGGGCAAGGAAGACGGAAAGAGAGTCAGGAAGTAAGGATTTAGTAAGGTAAGGCCTCTCAGAAGATATGCAATTTTAATAAGCTATGAGGGTGAAAAGAGTGATCACCTGTCAGATATAAAGGGAGAGGGAGTTCCAGGCCAGAGTGAGGACATCAGAAAGGGTTGGCTTTGAGATAGATTAGACTGAGAGGTTGGGATTAGAGAAGTGAAGTGAATGTTCCAGGGTGAAGGAGGAAATCACTGAGATAAAATAGGAGAGGATAAGCTGATTGAGTGCTTTAAAGCCAGTGGTAAAGAGTTCCCGTTTGGTTTGCAGGTGGATGAGCAACAATTGGAGGTTTTGAGGAGTTGAGAACCATAGACTGAAGTTTTTTCAAGACAAATTGTCCAGTCAGTGGAGTGAAGTGACTGGAGTAGGGAGACAGAGGAGACAGGGAAGTGAGGAAGGAGGCTGATGCAGTTAAAGTGGGATATGATAAATGCTTGGATTAGGTGAAGGAACAATTTGAAGATAAGGTTAGGGTAGAGAAGCAGTGTTGTCTAATGGATAGAGCACAGGCCTGGAAGTTAGGCTGACTTCCAGGAGGACAGGCTGTGTGACCTTGGGCAAATCATTTTACTTATCTGTGCCTCAGTTACCAGATCTGTAAAATGGGGATTAAGACTATGAGCCCTATATGGGACAGGGACTGTATCCAACACAATCACCTTGTAACTACTCAGTGTTTAATGACTTGTTCATCCCAAGCGCTTAGTACAGTGCTCTGCACATAGTAAGTGCTCAATAAATACTATTGAATGAATGAATGAATAATGCAGTGTCTGGTATGTAGAGGGCTTAAATATCACATTAATTATTATTATTATATAGAAGGCATAAGTTTGGAGAGCAGGTAGAAGAGAGTGTGGTATGCAGTCCCTTTGAATGCATTACAAGACTGCATATTGTCTAATAATAATAATAATGTTGGTATTTGTTAAGCGCTTACTATGTGCCGAGCACTGTTCTAAGCACTGGGGTAGATACAGGGTAATCAGGTTGTCCCACGTGAGGCTCACAGTTAATCCCCATTTTACAGATGAGGTAACTGAGGCACAGAGAAGTTAAGTGACTTGCCCACAGTCACACAGCTGACAAGTGGCAGAGCTGGGATTCGAACTCATGACCTCTGACTCCCAAGCCCTTGCTCATTCCACTGAGCCACGCTGCTTCTCTAGAGAGCAAATTTCAATAAAACAATTATCCTTTTATTCAACTGAGAAGCTGTGTGGTCTAATGTAAAGATCATGGGACTGGGAATCATATGACCTGGGTTGTAATCCTTGCTCTGCAACTTGTGTGTTGGGTGATCTTGGACAAGTTTCTTAAATTATCTGTGACTCAGTTACCTCATCAGCAATATGGGGATTTTGACTTTGAGCCCTATGTGAAACTGTTGTATCTATCTCAATACTTAGTACAGTGCCTAGCACATAATGAATGCTTAACAAATTTCATTAAAAAATGACAACATAAAACAACTACAAAAATGGGTGTTGGTATGCAAGAATTCCCACATGTTGGCCCCTCATATTAACCTCCAGGTCACTGACTTTTTTATCCTCTGAGGTGGGATCAATGATCTAGACTGACCCAGAGTCAGCTGCAATGCTGATATTTGAAAACTAAAAGCATTTATTAATTCATCTCTAAAAGGAAACCTGGAGTTTTTTGGAGATGTGGGAAAAGGTTTTATTTCCAGTGTTTTAGTTATCATAGGTTAACCATAGAACTAATCTATATTTACAAAATACTTTAGAAGTTCCCATTTACTAGGTTTCTGAATGTTCATTATGATTCTGAGAAAATGCAAGTAGGGAAGAAAGGCAAAGTGGAGAGAGAAGCAACGTAATCTAGTGAAAAGAGTTCTGGCATGGGAGTCAGGTGAACTGCCTGAATACCAATTCCAGCTCTGCCACTTGCCTGCTGGGCAACATGGACCAAATCACTTAAAAGCTCCCTATTTTCTCATCTGCAAAATGAGGATTAAACACCTGTTCTGCCTCCTACTTAGACCTAAGCCTCATGTGAAACCAGAACTGCGTAGAAGCTCCTTAAATTGATGTAATCCAGTTCTCAAGGTGATGCTTGGCACATAGTAAGCATTTAACAAGAAACACAATTACTATTATTCTAAAGGTGAGGAAAACTGAGGAGGCAGGTAGTGATGGCAATAGCAGCAACTTTGCCCTAGAGATTGGGGGGGGGGAGCTAGAGAGAAGCTTTCACTGGCCCCAGATTGGCTCCTCTTTGCTGTTCCTTGGCTGCTGTTTGCCAACTCCCACCCTAGTGTAAGAAACTGCATGAGCAGACCTCAAATCCAGACCAGAGGCATCTATGAAAGTTGTCCCTGCCTGAGGCTAGTGGTAGCTACTCTGCTCTGATAAAAGAAGAGAATTTAGGTACTGGTGGATTCTTAGTAAAAACGAATGCAAAATGATCCATAGCTTACCTGAGTACATTTAAATATTGGAAGCCAGAGCTAGAAGCCACCAGGTTAAAATAGAGAAGTAAGAAGTAGCTAGAGACCACTAGGTTAGACAGTGAAAAAGTTACTGTCTTTCTCACACCTCCTGAGCCTATGGTGGGTATATTGGACCAGGCAGCTCCTGTAATGGCCAAAAGGTTGTTAAAGCCTCCTCCCCTCACAGGCAACTAAGTATAGAGTGATTAATTAGTCAAAATGATTTTGTCATTTCACAGCAACATTCACTAAAATAATCTTAGTTTTAAATTATTGGTACCCATGAGATTGGACACTCTAGATCACAAAAATAAAAATGTCTAAGGAGTAAAAATAATTTTGTATTGCATCCAGTGAAATGTATCAAACTTCAATTTCAACTTTCCCAGCATTCTTTTTTTCTTATTTTGTTCTATTCTAATCTGTCCACAAGATGGTGCTAAAAGATTTTCTAAAATTTCAGATACTGTCATTCCAGTACTGTCATTCTCCAGTGGCATGATTTTTAGATTTGAATCTTGGATAACTCAGTGTTTTAAAGGAATTTTAATTCCCATCTGAAATATCATTCGTTTCTTATTAGCAAAAGTACAATCTCAGAATGTCAGCAATAGAGATATTCTATTTTGCCAGTAGAAAATAGCATGTTTTTGGTATGTTCCCAAACAGATTAGTGCTCTGCATAAAGTAGGTGCTCAACATATCACTGATGAAGATGATGATGATGATAACTGTGTGGTGGAAATGGGGGCAGCAGCCATCAGCTCTTCTTTGTCCCCGCTTAAACCTTTAAACCCTTGCCTAATAAGTTAATAAACCAGACCTTATGGTGCTCCAGCTTACTGGAGCGGAGAAAGCACAGACCCAGCTGAGCCAAAACCTACATTTTTTTTTCTTTTATAAAATAACTTGTGCATATCTAAATGACGATACTTCTAGAGTATACATTTACTTTGCATTGTTTGTTCTGATGAAGGTATAGAATTTCACTTGAACTGCTACATATCTGCTAATGCTAAGAAGAAGATTCTTCTGAGAACACAAAACATACCTTTTTCAGATTTTATCCAAGGAGTCTTTATAATTACTATTGTCTGATATAAGTTCCTTGTGGGCCAGAAACATATTTACCAACTCTGTTATATTGTACTCTCCCAAGCACTTAGTGCAACATTCTGCACATAGTAAGCACCCAATAAATACAACTGATTAATTAATTTATCGAAGAACATTGTAAACGTACAACTCTCCTAGTAATAATTGGTTAAGAAAGTCTTATGATCCAAGCACTATATTAAGCACTGTATATTAAATACAAGATAATCAGGTCAGACAAAGTCCTGTTCCTTACCTTATTTTCCTATGGTCTTTCTAAACCATGAGTTTTGATCATTCATATTTTATCAGGTGATCTGGGAGGCAGTTATCAGCAGGATTCCAAGTCTATCACATATTCATGAAAGGGTCAGATAGGATCAGGCCCTTAATACCAAACCTCCTCTAGCAGTGTCAGAGTCAGGGGAACCACTTCCATTTATCCTGCAGCAAGACGTGAAAATCCATTAATCCCTTGAGAGCCTTGCTACACCTTCTCCCATCTCAACAGCCAGCTACAGACCTTTGGACATTCAGCCACCTCAGGAGGGGAGGTGGAAAGTGTGAATGAAAGGACTACAATTACTCCAGGACAGCATGGGTGAACTGTACTAAAATTAGGGACAAATCAGAAAATAAACACATGGAAAATACAAACCTGATACTCAGTGCAGGGTGTATCAGGCAGATGACCCTAAATTGCAATTAAAAAAAAAATCTATTGGTCGCTATAATGGACCAAGTTAAAGCTGTTCACTTTTCTTTGTCCTTTTTAGGTGTGGTGACATGTACAAATCCTATCCCATCCTGTTCAAAAGGACCTTTTGAATCTTTAGGGGAACAGTTAGCAGCACTGTATCTAAACTTACTTTGGGTAGTCATGTTTTCATGGATATAGACATCAAAATCTGAAAGGAATTGATGAATATGTTTTGGTCTCAATCATTCAAAGCCAATATGTTCTTTAACTTACCTTATTTGGGACCAAGATTTTCTGGATAATTACTTGCATATAGACATATTTAACCATCAGTACCATAGTTTGGTTTATGACCTGACTTCAGAAGGTAAAATTATCAGGTGTTTGGGAATTGTACATGTAGTCTTTCATAATTGAGTTTCATGTCACTGAAGGAAAAGTTTGCTTTTCGATGTAGGCTGAATCACTCTGGAATTAAAGTGCTCCAGGCTGTCTATTTTAACTGTGTCCCTCGTTTCAATTGCGATGTCACACTGTCTAAAGTTGTGCTTTATTGAATCTGTCAAAGTTTCCTCTGGCCTTCTTGATTTCAGTTGACCTATATCAGCTCACCCTAAAGCAGCCAATTAGTTGCTTTACTGCCATTCATTTTGATATACACACCAGGGTTCCTAGGGTATGGCTCACTGCAGCTTAGTAAACTTTCAGTCGAGCTTTATGGTTAGGTCTCCACCGGTTAAAGCACTGCTTCAAAAGAGCACAGTTGCCTAGCAACCATGGCCTCATAAAGGACAATCTTAGCAAAATTGACCAACTAGCAGGATTTCCATCTGTAAAACCACATTTGCTTTATGGAGCCATTTATTCTCGCTCTTCTACCAAGAAAAGCTGTGTTAGGATAATATTGTTTCATAATTTTCATTTTATAGTAAGCTTCTTGAAGGCAATGATTGTGTGCAACAAGACTACTGTATGTACTTTCTCAAATGCTTAGTACAGTTATCTGTATACAATAAGAATTCAATAAGTACCATTGATTGAATAATTAATGACTTTGTTGTTATTTATCCTCACATGCTTCTTTACGTTTACTTTGATCTAAACAATATTTTCTTCAAAAATCCTTTCAAAATGGAGTGCATTTTGGAATTGTCAATAAAGTGCTTTCTCATTAGGATGAATTTTCAGAAAGAATCACACAGTGATCATATAAATATTCACAATGCCAAGAAGATGGATATTTGCATGGTTCATAAAAATACTTAAATCAGTAGAATAAAAAAAGAAATATTGAAGAGTTGTGCATTTTGGTCTGACATCATATTCTTCAACTTCATCAGTACTATCAGAGGTTTCTTATACTGCCTTATTCACTAGAAAGTCATCTTATATATATATATAAATGAAATGAGCTCTCAGCAAACACTCATAGTACTTGAATAGTGTGTGTGTGTTTTCTTTAAGTGAAATGAGATCTCACCTAATAACTCATAGCATTTGAATCATGTTTGTGTGTTTTCTTAAGCATAGTATTGTAGTACATGGCATCCCAACAAGCATGGAATTTTGTGGAAAAGTTTGGAACACATCACTTTATAACCAATAGAAATAAGAGTTTGTAAATGCTGATTTATATAATAACCTCTCAAGAATGTATATATAGATGTTGGGAAAAGACTACTGTACTATTGTCATCATGTAACAAATGCATATGTTGTATTGTCCTCTCTCAAATGCTTAGCACTATGTTCTTCACACGGAAAGCACTCACTAAATACAATTGACTGATTGCTGGTCTGAGCAAGGAGGTAAGAATTAAGATGAAAGTGGCAAGCATTTTATAGATTTATATTTCCACCAGAAAATGTATGTAATTTTGGGAAGATTTAGAATGATTTTTAACTTTATGGTAAATGATTATGTTGAGAGGCACACTGTCCTTGGTCACTGAAATATACGTTATTAGCTTCCTGAGGTCTTGATTTCTTATGGATTTCAAGTGTTACACTGATCACAATAAGCATCTATCACAGATAAGTGATATGACCTATCTCCTTATATGTCTTCAACAGCAAGCAAATTGGCCCCAAATAGAAAAGAACCTTTCACTCAGAGTTTTGGCACCATTGTTCATCATGGAAATCTAATGTACAAATGCCAGGTACCAGATGTTTTGACTTGAAAGCAAATTGTGTCTGGAATTTTTTCATCGCTTGCCAATGCACCTATTTCAATATATGGCTTAGATTAATTGGCAGGCTGATTGACACATCTTTGTTCTCGACATACAGCTGTTAACATTTCAGGTTAGGAGATGGGATAGAGGTGTCTCACAGCATTTCATTATCCAAACTGAATTCTCTTTTAAGAAGATACACAGCAGCTGGAAGGCATGCAGCTCAAGGGGAAATATCAAGGGAGAAGTGCTAATCACACAAAAAATGCAAGCTTTATAAATATGAAAGTACCCAGAAGGAAGAATTAATCAAGGTGGGGTGGAATAAAATAGAATAGAGGGGAGTAAAGAGATACTGTGAACCTCACAAATTAGCCACTCAGTCACATTATTTGCAGTCCACTGGTTTGCTCTCCTAAAAACACGTAAATTATACTTAGTGAAATTTAAGCTTTCATTATTATTTCATGGCTTATCTGTGAAAGATAGAAATCAACAGCTGGAGGATCCTTCTACAGAGTTTCAATTACCCAGATAAACTAGGTGAAAAACCTCTGAGAGGGCCCGTGATTTATTTCCCTGCACGGCTCCAGAAATGGACAACAGTGGCTTTTTATTTTTACCTGGCATTTTAATGATAACTAGTGTGTAAAGGTCTTCACTTCTATTTGACTGTGGCTTTTATTATCATTTTCTGCCCAACAAAGGAAGGATTCATACTTTTGTTTATAGCTCAGTTTTACTCCTGAACATTCTTTTTTTTTCTCATTTGGCTTCTCTACTTCACCAACTGGTGTTCCCTAACATAATGATTCTTATAACACAATTACAAAATCCAAAGTCAACCAACAAAAATGGAGCTGTTCCCATATGTTTTTTCTTAAATGGGTTTAAAACAAAATGCATTTCACTGGGGAGTTTCTCACCTTTTGACCCCTTGTTTGCACAGAATGTACACGTTTTGAGAGTGCCTTCTCTTTCATGAAAATAGGAAAATAAGTTCACTGAACCTTTTTACCATTTAATTAGAACTCTTTGCTCAATAGTGTGCACATATTTTTTTTTCCCCAAGAGGCGAAGGCATTTTTATAACTGACAAGTGGAAGGTTGCTTTTTAAAGCATAATTTCCAGCTACAGAGTTTTCCTTGGAGATGTTCTAGTTTCTCCTAAACTTGCTGTTATATTGACCTTGAAAGTAGGTACTCACAAGACAGAAGGTATTTGTATGCTTGGATGAAGACTGATTTCTGAAAAGACAATAAAGCTTGGGACTAGAACTAACTTGCATTTGATTTTTTTTTAATTATTACAGCCTTCATTTTAAAGTAGGCTTAATTGGAGTAGGACCCAGATTTTTTTTAATGGTTAAGAGTCTAAGGAACAAATTCCCAGTTGACAGATGGTAGGAAGTGAGTGGCTAGTCAGGGAAGGTCTCTTGGAGGAGATGTGATTTATAGAAGGGCTTTGAAGATGAATAAAGTAAGCTCCCTTTAGATCGTAAGCCCCTTATGGTCCTGGAAAATATATACCAACTCTATTTTACTATACTCCCCCAAGTGCATAATCAAGTGCTCTGCTGCATCACTACAATCTTTCATCCTGTCCCGCCTGGATTACTGCATCAGCCTCCTTGCTGTCCACCCCCAGCCTCCTGTCTCTCCTCCCTCCAGTCCATACTTCAGTCTGCTGTATGGATCATGTTTCTACCAAAAACGTTAAGGATATGTCATCCCATTCCTCAAAAACTCCAATCATTGCCCATCCATCTCCACATAAAACAAAAACTCCTCGCCATTGACTTTAAAGCACTCCACCATCTTGCCCCCTCCTATGACAATCACTTCTCTCCTTCTACAACTCCATCATTCCTTTAATGCTAACCTTCTCACTGTGCCTTGATCTTGCATATCTCACCACCAACTCCTTGACCATGTCTTGCCCCTTGCCTGGAACGCCCTCCCTCCTCAAATCCAATAGGCAATTACTTTCCCCCTTACAAAGCCTTAATGAAGACACATCTCCTCCAAGATATTTTCCCAGACTAATCCCCTCCTTTCTTCTCCCACACTCTTCTGCATTGCTCTGACTTGCTCCCTTGTTTCTTCCTCCCTCCCAGTTCCACAGCATTTAACTTACATATCTGTAATTTATTCATTTGTATTGATGTCTGTATCCCCACCTCTAGACTGTAAGCTCATTGTGGGCACGGAATGTGCCTGTTAATTGTTGTATTGTACTCTCTCAAGTGCTTAGTACAGTGCTCTGCACACAGTAAGTGCTCAATAAATACAACTGAATGAATGAATGAATGATTGAATGCAAAAACTAAGCTCTCAATGAATACTATTGATTTAAATGAGTATCATGTATTCTATTGGCTATCCTCGCTACTGCCTTCAAAGCTCTCCCTCACTTTGCCCCCTCCTACCTCACCTCCCATCTCTCCTTCTACAGCCCAGCCTGCACACTCTGTTCATCTGCCGCCAACCTCCTCACAGTACCTTATTCTCTCCTGTCATGTCATTGTGCCCTGGCCCATGTCCTAACTCTGACTTGGAATGCCCTTCCTCCTCATATCCACCAAACTAGCACACTCATCCCTTTCAAAGCCCTAGGGAAAGCTCACCTCCTCCAAGAGGTCTTCCCAGACTGAACCCCCCCCTTTTCCTCTGTACCTCCTCCCCTCCCTAGCGTGGCTCAGTGGAAAGAGCACGGGCTTTGGAGTCAGAGATCATGGGTTCGAATCCCGGCTCTGCCACTTGTCAGCTGTGTGACTTTGGGCAAGTCACTCAACTTCTCTGTGCCTCAGTTACCTCATCTGTAAAATGGGGATTAAGACTGTGAGCCCCACGTGGGACAACCTGATTCCCTTGTGTCTACCCCAGCGCTTAGAACAGTGCTCTGCACATAGTAAGCGCTTAACAAATACCAACATTATTAACTCCCTCCCTCTGCTCTACCCTCCCCCACCCTACAGCACTTATGTACATATGTACATATTTACTATTCTATGCATTTCATTAATGATGCATATATATCAGAGCTTAGAACAGTACTTGGCACATAGTAAGCGTTTAACAGATACTATCATCTTTATTATTATCTATAACTCCATGTATTTATATTGATGCTATTAATGCAAGTCTACTCGTTTTGTTTTGTTGTCTGTCTCCTCCTTCTAGACTGTGAGCCCATTGCTGGGTAGGGATTGTCTCTGTTGCCAAACTGTACTTTCCAAGCACTTAGTACAGTTCTCTGCACACAATAAGTGCTCAATCAATACAATTGAATGAATGAATTCTAAATTATATAGCTCTGTTTCACAGAACTTCCAATAGTCATTTGCAATGCCTTTCTATGCCTCCCTTTCAAAAGAAAGTTAAGTTGCTACCTTTTGCCGTTAAATTCTCAACAGATAAGAAGTATTTGTTTATATTTCATTGATTGTAAATTATCTTTTAAACCATCAAACAATGTCAATCTCAGACTTCGCACTTCCCCACAGTAGACTTTGGTACATGGAGATCCTGGAAAATAGAGGGAGCAATTTGTTTAGAAATCTGGTGGAGAGGTGAAAGATGTTCTCAGAGAAGGAGGAAGTAGAGTTTGCACTTCCACAGTAACTCTACCGTGCATCAGTCTTTTGTAGCAATCCAAAAGCATCATTTTTGATAGTTTGGCATGGGACAAATGTAGGAGAACAGTTGTTTTAAAATATATATTTTTAAACTGCCTTAACACGGCAACTATAGTTTTCTTATATTTTGAGTGCCAAGAATATTGCAATTCTATGACTGTTTAGAAATTTGTAAACTAAATTTTGTAAGAAATTTTGTTAACTAAATTAACTTGCTTTATCTAATGTACTTCCTGGAAATAAGTCCAGAAAAAAAAATTGTATTTTGATTTTGTAGTTGGCTATAGTTCAAAACTAAGAGTTAAGGGAAACAGTGGCTTAGTGGATAGAGCATGGGCTTAGGAGTCATAAGGACTTGGGTTCTAATCCATTTACCTTCACATGTCTGCTATGTGACCTTGGGCAAGTCACTTCTCTTGGCCTCAGTTATCTCATCTGTAAAATGGGAATTAAGAATGTGAGTGCTATGGGGGGACAGGAACTGTATCCTACCTGATTGACTTGTATCTACCCCAGTGACTGGAAAAGTGCTTGGCACATAGTAAGCACTTAACAAGTACCATAATAATTATTATTATCATTATTATTAAAGTTATATCATACTCTTTAGCCTCACTTAATTCTGCTTTTGTCCATTTTCTATAGTAGTGGAATTAGACAATTAACAACATCACCTAAAGAACTGGCAATAAATTTCAAAGGATTAATAGCATCTGGAAAATTTGGGGGTTTTTCATATTTGTTATGTGCTTACTATGTATCAGGTGATGTACTAAGCTATGGAATAGATAAAAGAATATTGGGTGGGACATAGTTCCTGTCCCTTACAGGGCTCATAGTTTTAATCCCCATTTTAAAGATGAGGTTACTGAGGCACAGAGAAGGTAAGTGACTGCCCAAGTTCACCCAGCAGACAAGTGGAAAAGCGGGATTAGGATTTAGGTCCTCTGATTCCTAGGTTTGTGCTCTTACTACTAGGCCATGCTACTTCTCAAGTTACATAATGGGTCATCTGGAAAATAATCATTAAAAGTATTTGTCAGAGTAGTTTAATCTTAGGCCTATGTAATCTACCATTGCTTTGACCTGATCAAATATAGATCTGGAAAATAAAGCATGCACCAGCGGAGGTGTGGAATGATATTAAGAAAAATACAAACAGGCTATAATTGTATTTTTTAATCCATCTTCACTTAATTTCAGGTTCCTTCCATAATAATAATGTTGATATTTGTTAAGTGCTTACTATGTGCAGAGCACTGGAGCGCTGGGGTAGATACAGGGTCATCAGATTGTCCCACGTGAGGCTCACAGTTAATCCCCATTTTACAGATTAGGTAACTGAGGCACAGAGAAGTTACGTGACTTGCCCACAGTCACACAGCTGCATTTACATTAATTCTTGAACTCATGATTTGGAAGAAACTAATAGACATGCAGACTTTCCATCACCATTTTATATGGTAATTCAACTGCATTTTTAAATTCTTTTTTAAAAATTGTGAGATGTCTTCAGAAGAAATTTAAAATCATATTTCTCACAACTGCTTGTCGTTAGTAGTAAAGTGTGTGAAAGACAAATCTATAGGGAATGAAGAATGAATAATCCTCATTCATTGTACTATTAGTTAAAATGAGGTTGAAAATTGAGTCTATTTGCCCTGGGGTACATATTACTTTACAAATCAAGTTGACAAATGAGGACAGAAAGAGAGAGCATTTAATAAACTTTCACTAACTCTAAATGGTAGTCTATATTAAGTATGTCTCCAAATTAGGCACTGTGACAAATATCATTAAATTAAGATGAATTGCACAAAAGTGTATTTTAAAGCAAGATTGTAGAAAGAGATGCCAATTTTGAGCAAAGCAGGTGACCTGGGGGAGGACCACTTGGGCAGGGCTTTCTGGGTAGTGGGGACTCTTCTAAACAAAGCTATAATGCAGTGATTCTTGGACCGTTGGGTATCTATAGTTACATTATCTGTTTTACTTAGAGAGGGTGGTAGAATGGAAGAAGGATTGGTGTGGATAGTTTGTAAGGATTTTATCAATACCACCATTTCTGTAAAACAACAACAACAACAACAACAACATAATAATAATAATGAAGATATTGTTTGTTGAGTGCTTACTATGTGCCAAGCACTGTTCTACACTCTGGGGGAGATACAAGGCCATCAGGTTGTCCCAGGTGGGCTCACAGTCTTAATCCTCATTTTACAAATGAGGTAACTGAGGCACAGAGAAGTTAAGTGACTTGCCCAAATTCACAGAGATGACAATTGGCAGAGCTAGCACCCATGACCTCTGACTCTTAAGCCCGGGCTCTTTCCACTAAGTCATGCTGCTTCTCATTAAGAAGAAACTGGCATCTGAAGCGGTGGGAGAAGTCAGTAAAATAATGATCAAAACACATTCTTTCTCATACAAATAATAGAAGCCTCTTGATTTTACTAATTTAAGCATTCCAAATTCCTGGTTACTCCCTGTTTGATTCATCCCTGAACTTGTATATTTCCTCTGACCAAGCACTGTACTGAGCACTGGAGTAAGCACAGGATAATCAGATCAGAATTAGTTTCGGTCCCCACACAGGGCTCACAGCCTATGGGGGAGAGAGAGCTAAATTTCATCATCATTTCACAGACAAGGAAAGTTAGACACAGAGCAATTAAATGGACTTGATCAAGATCCCACAACAGGCAAGTGGTAGAGCCGTTACTAGAACTCAGTCTTCTGACTTCCCTGTCCCTGCTCTTTCCCCTAGACCACTCTGCTTTCCATCAAATCCAAGTGATCAGCAACAACATTGCTTCCAGTGGGTCCTTGTCACGACCCCACTGGGTCTTGAATATTCTAGAGAAATCCATGATGCTGCTTCCTTCAGTCCTGCTGTCGGTCCAGTTGAAAGATCTCTGCTTTGGCAATCAGGGCATGTGACTTTTATTCCTGGTTCTGCCTCCAGAAGTAATGTCAATAGTGGTGAAGGTTTATGTCAGAAAAAACACCTAAGCCACCTGCAAGATGGACAGGCCCAGTAAGAATTCTAAAAATAAGGTGGCCCTTACAGGCCACAAAGTTTAACTAATAATAATAATAATGTTGGTATTTGTTAAGCGCTTACTATGTGCAGAGCACTGTTCTAAGCGCTGGGGTAGACACAGGGGAATCAGATTGTCCCACATAGGGCTCACAGTCTTAATCCCCATATAGCTCTCAGGTCACCCAAACAATGGACTATCATACAATGGCACAATTCTGACCCTATGCTATGTTTACTTCAGCTGTAATTGGGCCTTGCATGAAAAATACCTCTGCATGTTCTTCACAATGCGTCACTTGTTCAGGACTCTCTGCTCCTCTCTGGGAACAGTCCTGGTACTGTAATCAATTTCTTTGTGCAGGACTGGATCTCATGTGTTTTCTGACGGCAGCTTCCGTAATCATCTCCCTTGTAAAGAATAGGAACCCATACCTATTGAGTAAATTAATGTCAGATGTCCAAAGACCTCCACTTTCACTATTTTGTATCTGAATCTTGAGGAGGAAGCTTCCAAAAACAAAGAAAGAAAATAATAATATTTCCTACACTATTCAATTTGGTAGATCAATGCCACCCAATCACAACCTATAAGGAAGTGGTGTGATAGGAAGAATGAGAGAATTTCTAAGGATGAGGGAAACTCTTCCCCATTGCATTTTATTTTTTGATCATTTATTTTTAATGAGAAATAAAGACCAATACTTGTGGTAACTGTGACAAGACTTTAGGACAACTAACTTCCTGCTCTATGCGCTGACCTAAAATGAGCCCTGAGTCTTGAATAGACTCCTCTCCAGAATTTCCAATGACATGTAGCATTTGCAGTTTACAATGAAAATTTCCCCCTTGTGGATGTAGTTCTGAATTATAAAGCCTAGGATTCAAATTTCCCAGAAATCTATTTTTTGCCTACTGGGTCAATTAAGCCATCAAGATGCTTTTAGACCAGAAGTGACCTGAAAACAATAAAAATAATATGATGAAAAGTTGAAGAAGAGAAAAAGTTTGTCTTTCACTTGAATAGCTACCAGGCAATCTGTGCTGCAAGGAGGGTGGTAGTGGTGGTAACGAGGTCTAACTAGTGGGGGAGGACCGGCAGGGAATTGGGTCAGCAAGCAAGACACAGCTGGGAAAGAATGGGAGTGGATTAATTATGCCCTCTTCAACCTTAAACCCATGATGGCACCTGGCACCACTGCAGCCTGTGACATGCTGCCATGCTACCACAGCTGTTCCAGTGACATTTTTTACCTCTCATTTTGGTCTATTTTCACTCATGATTGAGCTACAAGGCAAACATTATTAACCATAATAATAATAATAATTACAGTACTTAAGTGCTTACTACATGCCAAGCCCTGTTCCAAGTGCTGGGGTATATTCAAGTTAAAAAGATTTGACACAGTAACTGTCCGACATGGGGCTCACACTCTTATTCCCATTCTACAGATGAGGTAACTGAGTCACAGAGAAGTTAAATAACTTGCTCAGGATCACACAGCAGACATGGGGCCAAGCTGAGATTAGAATCCAGGACCTTCTGAGTCCCAGACCCATGCTCTATTCACTAAGCCACACTGTTTCTCAATAAGTTGCCCAGATTTTCCCTGTAAGAGTTACAGTAAAGAAAGAAAACCCACTCTTTGCCCATAAGCTACAGTTTGGCTAACGCTATTTAAAATGTTCTTTCTAAAATTAGATTTTTCTCCTCTTTACCTGCTCAGGCACACCTGACCTTTTGGCTTCCAATTACATGGGTGGCTGAAGATGAACAAATTGCCACAGTTCAAGTGCTGACTTACTAATAGCACAGTGGGAAAGCCTGGGAGATCCAAATTGAATACAGAATTTTGGCAATACCAAATATCCAAAGATACAGAGACATAGACTAATAAGGGATTTATTTTCCTATATTATCAATTCTTATATTTCTATGACATACCAAGTCAGTATTGATGCAGATACAATACTGTAATATCAGACATAGTTTCTATTCTACATATGGATCACATGCTAAAGGATATGAAGAAGGGGTTTTTAATTCCCATTTTACAGATGAGGAAACTGAGGCACAGAGATATTAGGTGACTTTGCTCAAGGTCACACATCAGGATAAGGGTAGAAAGGATTAGTAATTCAGTTCTCCTGATTCTCAGTCATGTGCTCTTACACTAGGCCATCCTGCTTTCTACTTGTTATGACATGCAGGTCTTTCAACATTCAACTGCCTGCTCTGGCAGTTGGTTATTTTAACATTTGTATCTACATCAAAAATATATTCAGGAAGTTGCTGACAAGCCCAGGAGATATTGCTCTCTCCTGAGTTCTCCTTCTATGTCTCTGGCCACTCTTTATATTTATAATATAGAGGATAATACTAATAACAATAATAATGATATTTGTTAACCACTTCTATGGACTGGGGTAAGTACAAACTTATCAAGACAGACACAATCCCTGTCCCAGATGGGGCTTACAGTCTATGTAGGAGGGAGAACATGCAGTGAATCCCCATTTTACACAAACTGAGGCACAGAGAAGCTAAGAGATTTCCAGAAGTTCACACACAGGTAAGGGTTGAAGCCTGGATGAGAACCTGGGTCCTCTGACTCCAGGTCTGTACTGTTTCTCCTGTCATACTTCTTCCTAAGTATCTCTTGAGGGCTTATCTGCTTCCTCCCACCCTCTAAAAGGTAGGAGTTTGTCAAGAGTCAGTTCTGGGTTCCTTCTACACTCACTCCTTTGGAAAATTCATTCACTTCCATGGCTTCAACAATGATTTCTACACGGATGATTTCCCAAACAACCTCTCCAGCCCCAAACTCTCTCCTTCTTTGCAGTCTCCTATATCCTCCTGCCTTCAGGACATCTCTACATGGATGTCCTGCTAACTCTTCAAATGTTACCCATCCAAGACAGAACTCATCATCTTCCACCTCTTCTCTCCAACTTTCCAGGCACCGAAACACTATCATCATCCTCCCTGCTTCACAGGCATTAACATAGACCTATCTCCCTCATTCAATCCAAATATTCAGTTTTCCACCAAAACCTGTCAGTTCTACCATCACATCTCTAGAATCCACCCCTTCTTCTCCATTCAACTTACTACGATGTTGCTCCAAGCAGTTGTCATAAGTTTCCTTGACTACTGCATCAACGTTCTCATTGACTTCCCTACCTCCACCTCTCCCAGCTTCAGTCCCATCTTCACTTTGCTTCCCAGATCATTTTTACACAATATCATTTTGTGCATGTCCCCCCACTCCTAAAAACCCATCTTTGAATCAAAAAGTAAAAGTAAAAACGTCTACATTGCCTTCACTCGATCAGCTCTACCTTTCTTATCTAATTTCACTCATCTCATTGAGAAGCAGCGTGGCTCAGTGGAAAGAGTTCGGGCTGGGGAGCCAGAGGTTATGGGTTCAAATCCCAGCTCCGCTGCTTGTCAGCTGTGCAACTTTGGGCAAGTCACGTCATTTCTCTGTGCCTCAGTTACCTCATCTGTAAAATGGGGATGAAGACTGTGAGCCCCACGTGACACAACCTGATCACCTTGTATCCTCCCAGTGCTTATAACAGTGCTCTTTGCACGTAGTAAGTGCTTACCAAATGTCATCATTATTAGTTTTATTATTATCTCCCACTACAACCAAGACCACACACTTCATTCTATAACACCAACCTACTTATGGTACACTGAGCTTGTCTTTCTCCCATCGATCACTTGCTCATATCCTTCCTCCTTCTTGGACTTCCTTCACCCTTTAAATCTGATAGACCATCACTATACCCATTTTCAAAGTCCTTCTACATCACATCTCTTCCAAGAGTACTTCCCTGATTAGCTCCTCAAATCAAATCAATCAATTGTATTTATTAGATGCTAACTATGTACAAAGCACTCTACATAGCTCTTGAGAGACTATGATACAACGATATAACAGATACTTGTCCTGCCCATAAGAATTTTACAGTCCAGAGGAGGAGACAGACATTGATATAAATTAATAAATTATGGATATGTACGTAAGTGAAGTAGCATGGCCAGTAGATAGAATAAGGGCCTAGGAGTCAGAAAGACATGCATTTTAATCCCAGCTCTGCTCTTGTTGGCTTTGAAGCCTTGGGCAGGTCATTTCACTTCTCTGTGCCTCAGTTACCTCATCTGTAACTTCCAATCAGCCTTCTGTCCCCTTCAATCCACAGAAACTGCCCCTTCAAAGGTCACCAATGATTTCATTTGCTCACTTGCTTCAACTACTACCTCTATGCCGATGACAGCCAAATAACAAGAATAATAATAATAATATTAGTTGTAGCATTTGTTAAGCTCTTTCTGTTTGCCAGGCATGGTATAAGCACTAGAGTCAATATAAGCAAATCGGATTACACAGTTCCTGTCCCATATGGAGCTCATAATCTCAATCCCCATAATACAGTTGAGGGAACTGAAGCACAGAGAAGTAAAGTGATTTGCCCAAGGTCACACAGCTCACCAGGGGCATAGCCAGGATTAGAATCCATGACCCTGTGCTTTATCCACTATGCCATGCTGCTTCACCAACATCTACAGCACTGATCTATCTCATTGTCTACAGTCTCACATTTCCCCTTGCCTTCAAGACATCTCTACTTGGATATCCTCCTGTCACCTCAAACTTAACATGTCCAAAACAGAACTCCTTATCTTTCCACCCAAGGCCTGTCCTCTCCGTGACTTTCCCATCAAGGTAGACGGCATCACCATCTTCCTGTCTCACAAGCCTGTAACCTTGGCATTATCCTTGACTCCTCTATTTCATCCCAACTCTACCCCTTGTCAGCTGTGTGACTGTGGGAAAGTCACTTCACTTCTCTGTGCCTCAGTTCCCTCATCTGTAAAGTGGGGATGAAGACTGTGAGCCTCACGTGGGACAACCTAATTCCCCTGTATCTACCCCAGTGCTTAGAACAGTGCTCAGCACATAGTAAGCGCTTGACAATTACCAACATTATCATTATTTAACTCACATATTCAATCCATCACTAAATCCTGTCAGTCCCATCTTCACAACACTGTTAAAATCCGACCTTTCCTCTCCATCTAAACTACTACCATGCTAATACAATCACTCATCCTATTACTCCTTGATTACTGCATCAGCCTCTTTTCTGACTTTCCAGCCTCCTACCTCTCTTCACTCCAGTCCATACTTCACTCTGCTGTCGAGATCATTTTTCTACAGAAAACATTCAGGTCATGTCACTCCAATCCTCAAAAGCCTCTAGTGGTTGTCCATCCACCTCCACATCAAAGATAAAATTCTCGCCATTGACTTTAAAGCACTCTACCACCTTGCCCTTCCTACCTCACCTTGCTTCTACAACCCAGCTTCTCTAATGCCACCTTTCTCACTTTAACCTCGATCTTGCCTATTTCATCGCCGACCTCTAGCCCACATCCTGCCTCTGGTCTGGAATGACCCCCCTCATCAAATTGACAGACAATTACTCTCTTCTTCTTCAGAGCTTATTGAGAGAGCATCTCCTTCAAGGGGCCTTCCCAGATTAAGCCCCCCTTTCCTCTTCTATCACTTCCTTCTGTGTCACCCTATCTTGCTCCTTTTGTTCTTCCCCATTCCAGTGCCACACACTTCTATACATAGCTTTAATTTATTCCTATTGATGTCCGTCTCCCACCATGTAGACTGTAAGCTTGTTAATTAATTAATTAATGTTGGTATTTGTTAAGTGCTTACTATGTGCAGAGCACTGTTCTAAGAGCTGGGGTAGATGCAGGGTAATTAGGTTGTCCCACATGAGGCTCACAGTTAATCCCCATTTTACAGATGAGGTAACTGACACACAGAGAAGTTAAATGACTTGCCCACAGTCACACAGCTGACAAGTGGCAGAGCCGGGAGTCGAACCCATGACCTCTGACTCCAAAGCCCGTGCTCTTTCCACTGAGCCATGCTGCTTTCTTGTGAGCAGGGAATGTCTGTTGTTGAATCTTAGTCTCTGAACCACCTAGTACAGAGCTCTACACACCATAAGTAAGTGCTCAATAAATATGATTGAATGAATGAATGAATGAATGAATGAATGAATGAATCTGTAATTTGAGGATTAATGCTGTGAGTCCCATGTGTGACATGGACTGTGTCCAACCTGATTAGCTTGTATTTAGCCCAGTCCTTAGAACAGTGCCTGGCATATAATAAGCACTTAACAAATACCATCATCATCATTAAGTGCTGTGGGACTGGAAGGGGTAATGAATAAGGACAGTACGTCAGGTGACCCAGAAGAGATTGGAATAAGAGGAAACCAGGGCTTAGTCAGGAAAAGCCTCTTGGAGGAGATGTGCCTTAAATAAGGCTTTGAAAGAAGGAAGAGTAATTGCCTGTTGAGGGAGGACATTCCAGTCCAGAAAGAGGACGTGAGTAAGAGGTCGGGGTCAAGATAGACAATATGGAGGTAGAGTGAGAAGGTTAGCATTAGAAGAGTGAAATGTGTGGGCTGGGTTGTAGTAGAATAGCAAGGGTGAGATAAGAGGGGACAAGGTGACTGAGTGCTATAAAGTCGATGGTAAGGAGTTTCTGTTTGATGCAGACGTGGATGGGCAACCACTGGAAGTTCTTGAAGAGTGGGGAAATGTGGTCTGAATGTTTTTTAGATAAGTGATCCAGGTAGTAGAGTGAAATATGGACTAGAGTGTGGAGAGACAAGAGAAAGGGAGGTCAGCAAAGTGGAATAGAATAAATACTTGGATTAATCTGGTAGCATTTTGGATGGAGTGGAAAGGGCAGATATTTGCACTGTTGTAGAGGTTGACCCGACAGGGTTTAGTGACATTTCCCTATCCTTTCAACCTTCCCTTCTTTATGGCCTATGTACCTGGGTTTGTATCCCTTATTTACTTTGTTACTCATTCTATCCCCATCACCAAATGTTTAGTATGGTGTCCTGAACACTGTAAACACTCAACTTGCATCTACCGCATTATTTAGATAGTGTTCAAGATATAGTAAGCGCTTAATGTTTACCATAAAAAATGAAATAACATTGATTGATACAATGAGGCCATAACTGTACAATCAAAATAGGCAAAGGTGTGAAAATCTGGGAAATCAAGACTGCTAATCTAATGGTAATGGCCCCAGAGACCACAGTTGGACCTAATTTCACTTACTGATAATCATGAGTTTATATCATAGATGTTTTTAATCGACTTCATCATATGTGAAACTTGTTTGCCTTCTTCCACACGTGGGCCCGGGATCTCTGCTCCCCTGGGGGTAAGTCTCAGACCAAAGGGCCCCCTCTTCCCAGCCGAATCGACCACCACATGGACTCTGGAGCTCTCCTCCCAGGCGGTGGTTCCTTGGGCTGCCTGCCCCCCGTTTCCAGCCTAGCTCTCTAGCAGCCTTTTGACTTTTGACAAAGTCTAGCAGGCTTTGACTACCATCTCTACGCAGATGACACGCAGATCTACATCTCCGCCCCTGTCCTCTCCCCCTCCCTTCAGGCTCGCATCTCCTCCTGCCTCCAAGACGTCTCCACCTGGATGTCGGCCCGCCACCTAAAACTCAACATGAGCAAGACTGAGCTCCTCATCTTCCCTCCCAAACCCGGTCCTCTCCCAGACTTCTCTGTCACCGTGGATGGCACGACCATCCTTCCCGTCTCTCAGGCCCGTAATCTCGGTGTCATCCTTGACTCGTCCCTCTCGTTCACCCCACACATCCTATCCGTTACCAAGACCTGCCGGTTTCACCTCTACAATATTGCCAAGATCCGCCCTTTCCTCTCCACCCAAATGGCTACCTTACTGTTACGGGCTCTCGTTATATCCCGGCTAGACTACTGTGTCAGCCTTCTCTCTGACCTCCCTTCTTCCTCTCTCGCCCCGCTCCGGTCTATTCTTCACTCCACTGCCCGGTTCATCTTCCTGCAGAAATGATCTGGGCATGTCACTCCCCTTCTTAAACAACTCCAGTGGTTGCCTATCGACCTCTGCTCTAAACAAAAACTCCTCACTCTAGGCTTCAAGGCTCTCCATCACCTTGCCCCTTCCTACCTCTCCTCCCTTCTCTCTTTCTACCGCCCACCCCGCACGCTCCACTCCTCTGCCGCCCACCTCCTCACCGTCCCTCGGTCTCGCCTATCCCACCGTCGACCCCTGGGTCACGTCCTCCCGCGGTCCTGGAACGCCCTCCCTCCTCACCTCCGCCAAACTGATTCTCTTTCCCTCTTCAAAACCCTACTTAAAACTCACCTCCTCCAAGAGGCGTTCCCAGACTGAGCTCCTCTTCCCCCTCTACTCCCTCTGCCATCCCCCTTTACCTCTCTGCAGCTAAAGCCTCATTTTCCCCTTTTCCCTCTGCTCCTCCACCTCTCCCTTCCCATCCCCACAGCACTGTACTCGTCCGCTCAACTGTATATATTTTCGTTACCCTATTTATTTTGTTAATTAATTGTACATCGCCTTGATTCTATTTAGTTGCCATTGTTTTTACGAGATGTTCTTCCCCTTGACGCTGTTTATTGCCATTGTTCTTGTCTGTCTGTCTCCCCCGATTAGACTGTAAGCCCGTCAAATGGCAGGGACTGTCTCTATCTGTTGCCGACTTGTTCATCCCAAGCGCTTAGTACAGTGCTCTGCACATAGTAAGCGCTCAATAAATACTATTGAATAATGGAACTGTTCCACGGACACAGAGAAATATGAAGGACTATGTTAAGCAAAGTTTAGAAATGTCCTTGGCTACCAGGATTTTTCACTGGAGTGAATTCACCTACATCTTTCTAGGGATTCATAAGAAAATTTGAAGTGCTATGATGTGTTCATGAATAATGTGGCAGATTCAACCATGCCTTGCCCATTCTTCCAGCACAAAGTACCAGATACCAGTCCCTTTATCTACTAGCAAAAATGACCTAAAAGCAATTCAAAGCAGTTTCTAGTATTTTCATATTCTGGGTAAAAGCAGGAAAAGAATGTCTTAAAAAGAGAGAAAAGTGGATAAGATACTTTCTACTATATCAAAAACTTAACTATAATATTATCTAGATTTTTTTATTTTCTCTTGAGCTGCTGGCTGTCACTTTCCTGAATGAGCACAGCACAGCTAACCTGGATCAGATAATTATTATAGACCGTGACATAGCTTGGCTAGACAGTGCACTTAAGGGAGAAGCAGGAGTCCCTGGATCAGCTTGGATGGTAGGATTCTCTCAAAAAGGATAAAACATCTTGAATCCCTGCCACTGCTCCATTTATTTCTATCCTTTTACTTCGGAAGCAAATAAATACAGTCTGATCAAGGTGTTCTGATCAAGTTGTATGGGAACAAAATATTGAATTTTTACTCCTTTCTTTTTACAGCACACTGTACTGAAAGTAGAATGTAAAAAGAAAAAGAAAAATGTCCCTGTATCTCTATTTAGTAACTCATTTCCCAAACTGAAAATAAAACCTTTTCTGACCAGTATATCTGTGCACATTTATGCCCAGATCTATAGCTGGTGTAGCATATGAAGATTGCCGTGGCTAAATTCTGATGCACACCTCAACTGCAGGTGATGATGGGGTGAAGCCTCTAGAAGAAGGGGATTTTCTGCCTCCCTGCTGGAGCCATGCCATCACTGAGGAGATTTCTGATCAAGCCAGGAGGGTAGCTTTTGTGGTGATTAGGCTCAGCAAGAATCCTGAGAAAGTCTGACTAATGCAGGCAATGAAGCTCACAGCAGCTATTGAGGAGGCTCCCCTGACAACCACCTGGTCTATGGTTCGATGGAACAGCAGTGTCACTAGGCTGCAGCTATTTGGGATGTAAATGGGTTTTGTGCGCACACTTTTCAATGTCTGCTTATTTACTTGGGGAACCCACTGCTTCAGAGGGAATTATCATAGGCAACCCAAATATGTGGATTCAGATTCCTTTTTAGATGCCACAGATAATTGATGTTTGTTATAAATTAGAAGCAGTGTTTTCTAGAGGAAAGAGTACAAGCCTAGGGGTCAGAAGATCTTGGTTCTAATCCCAGCTCTGCCACATGCCTGTTGAATCAACCTTGGGTAAATCACTTTGCTTCTTTGGGTCTCAGTTTCTTTATCTGTGAATGCTTATTCCTTTTTTTTTAGACTGGGAACCCCATATGGGACAAGGCTGCCAGATCTGGTGTGTATATACTTTATATACCTCAGAGTTTAATATACTATATGTACCCTAGAGTTTAGTACAGTTCTTGGCACATACTATAGGCTTAAGAAATACTGCAACTATTATGAATTTTTATGAATTATTTTAAAATGATTTGAAACATGAATAAGTCCTGCCAGGTTTTAAGCATTGTGAAGCAAATTACTGTTGAAGTTTTCCATTTTCAGTCTAGAGCTTTCAGTTGAAATAATTGCTCTTGTCTCTCTGCCATTCTTATAACAATAACCTTAAACCCTGGACTATCTCTTCAGTACACTTTCTTTGCTCCTGTGCACAAAGTGTGTGGCTCAGTGGAAAGAGCCTGGGCTTCAGAGTCAGAGGTCTTGAGTTCGACTCCCGGCTCTGCCAATCGTCAGCTGTGTGACTGTGGGCAAGTCACTTCACTTCTCTGTGCCTCAGTTACCTCATCTGTAAAATGGGGATTAACTGTGAGCCTCACATGGGACAACCTGATTACGCTGTATCTCCCCCAGCACTTAGAACAGTGCTCTGCACATAGTAAGTGCTTAACAAATACCAACATTATTATTATTATTAAAGTGTGGAGCACTGTTGAAAGGAATCCAGGTATCTGTCTGACCTTGTCCACCTTGAATTAATTCTTACCTCCATTTCAGCACTTTCTTTTTGCCCAACAACAATATTGCTTCTTAATTCACTCACATACCCATTGCCCCTGTCTGTAGTTCCAGACATTAAACTCTCTCCTCAAACCTTCTGTCCCTCTGCTCCCACCATCCCTTTCCCCTAATTACCTGGTCCCATTCTTCATCAACAAAATTGAAACCATCAGGAGTTATCTCTCTAAAATCTCTCGTGCTACTCTCAGATTTCTACCTTCTCCTCCTCCAACCTCTTTGACTCTATATTACCTGAACTATCTCAAGAAGAGATGTTTCTCCTCCTCTCAAAAACTATTCCCCAAACTGGCTTCTGACACATCTCTTCATACCTTATAACAACACTGCCCCCTCTCTTCTTCCATCATTGACAGCCATCTTCAACTATTCACTTTCCAACAGCTTATTTCCCACTGTTTTTATATGTGCTGAAATATCTTCTACTGTGAACATATTGCCCCTTATCTTCACAGCTTCCTTCCTTCCTTCCTTCCTTCCTTCCTTCCTTCCTTCCTTCCTTCCTTCCTTCCTTCCTTCCTTCCTTCCTTCCTTCCTTCCTTCCTTCCTTCCTTCCTTCCTTCCTTCCTTCCTTCCTTCCTTCCTTCCTTCCTTCCTTCCTTCCTTCCTTCCTTCCTTCCTTCCTTCCTTCCTTCCTTCCTTCCTTCCTTCCTTCCTCCAGTTATTCTTCCATCTCCTTCCAATCATTCCTCTGCAAGTTCCCTAAGAAAATCATTTACACCCTCTGTCTCCACTTCCTCTCTTAGAATTCTCTACTTGACAACCTCCAATCTGGTTACCACCTATTTCATTCCATGGAAACAGCCCTCTCTAAGATAAGCAGTGACTTTCATTCAGTCAGTCATTTATTCTGTTCTATTTGTTGAGTGATTACTGTGTGTAGAGCACTGTACTAAGCACTTGGTAGAGTACAATATAACAATAAACAGACAAATTCTCTGCCCATAATGAGATTACAGTTTAAAGGGGAGGAGACAGCTATTAATATAAATAAATTACAGATATGCATCTAAATGCTGTGGAGCCAGGATGTTAGATGAACAAAGGGAGCCAGTCAGAGAAATGCAGAAGGAATGGGAGAAAAAGAAAGAGGGACTTGAGTAAGTAAAGGCCTTTTGGAGGAGATGTGTCCTCAATAAGCCTTTGAACAGAGGGAGAGTAACTACCTGTCAGATTTGAGGAGAGAGGGCATTCCAGGCCAGAGGCAGGACATGGTGCGGGTCAGTAGCGAGATACACGAGAATGAGGCACAGGGAGTAAGTTTATTCATTCATTCAATGAATCATATTTATTAAGTACTTACTGTGTGCAGAGCTCTGTACTAAGCGCTTGGGTTAACATTAATATTCAAAGTGTGATTCTCATTCCTGAAGGCCTCTACTCTGCCCTAATTCTCCTAGACCTCTCAGTTGCCTTCAACACTGTAGACCATCCCTTCCTATTTTAAACTTTATTCAACGTTGGCTTCACTTACACTCTCCTCTCTTGTTCTCATCTTATCTCTATTCCTTTTCAGGCTCTTTTGTAGGTTTTTTCTCTGACTCCCATCCTCTGACAATGTGGGCTTGTCAAGTCTCAGTTCTGGACTCCTAGTCTCCATATACACCCACTCCTTTGGAGAGCTCATTTGCTCCCTGGGCTTCAACTACCATCTCTTTGCAGACAATTCCTAAATCTAAATCTCCAACTTTGACCTCTTCTTTTCTGCAGTCTGGCATTTCCTTCTGCCTTGAGGACATCTCTACCTGGATGTCCCACTGACACCTCAAACTAAAAGCACATACCCAAACCCTGCCCACCCTTATCTTTTCCATCACTGAAGACAATACCACTATCCTCCCTATTTCACAATTCCTTGGTACAATCTTCAATTTATAATAATAATGGAATTTGTTAAGCACTTACTATTTAAGGCACTGTACTACAAGCAAATTGGGTTGGACATAACCCCTGTCTCACATAGGGCTCAGAATCTTAATCTACAATTTACAGATAAAATAACTCAGGCACATAGAAGTAAAGTGTCTTACCCAAGGTCTCTCAGCAGACATGTGGAAGAGTCAGAATTAGAGCCCAGATCTTTCTGATTCTCAGGCTCATGCTTTATCCACTAAGTCACACTGCTCTCATTCAATATCTTTTTTTAGTCTGTCACCAAATCCTTTCACTTCTAGCTTCCCAAAAGTGCCAAAATATGCCCTTTTCTTTCAATACAAACTGTTTCTATACTGATTCAAGCACTTATCCTGTCTGCTTTGAGTACTGCATCTACCTCCTTGCTGATCTCCCTAGCTCCTGTCTTTCTCCACTTTAATCCATATTTCACTATTCTGAACAGATCATCTTTTTCTAAAGAAAAGTTTAGTCCGTGTCTCCTTACCTTCCAAAACTGCAGTGGTTGCCCATTCACCTCCACATCAGCTAGAAGCTCCTTACCATTCGTTTTAAAACGTTCAATCAGTTCATCCTTTCCTATCTTACTTCACTGATTTCCTACTACAGTACACATTAAGCATTCAATAAATACAATTAATGATGATAACTGCTAAATTATTCAAGGTCAGTTAGATATTTGCCCTTTCTCATTCAGAGAGCAATGATCATGACAGTGGACAATTTCATAAGCCTTCTTAGAGGAGGGATAGAAGCATCATCCTATTAATGATAAAAAATAATCATCATGTTATTAGTATTTGTTAAACTCTATGTGCCAAGCACCGTACTAAGTGCTCAGGTAGGCACAAGATAATCAGGTTTGGATACAGTTCCACCTGCGGCTCATTGTCTTATCGGAAAGGAGAAAAGCTTTGGAAACCCCATTTTACAGATGAGGAAATTAAGACACAGAGAAGCTAAATGAGTAGCCCAAGGTTACAGAGTAGAGACGTGGCAGAGCCAGGATTAAACCATAGGTCTTCTGACTTCCAGATCTGCCTCTTTCTACTGGGTCATATTGGGCCATCAGAAAGTACACACTGTGAGACAGGTAACCCAGAGAGACTTACAACTAGATATGGGTTACTCATGAGCATAAATCTAATCTTCCATTGTTCTCCTAAAGAAGCTAAATTCAGTACTTTGCACATTATTACAAGTGATGTTGTCACTGAAAACACCACTATCCTTGACTTTCTGCTGAGCTCATCATTCATTCAACCCACATAATCAATCTGTCACCAAATCCCTATCAATTCTACCTTATGACATCTTTCCTTTCCTCTCCATCCAAACTGCTGTATGCTGATCCAAGCATTTATCCTATCTGCCTACACTACTACATCTGCCTCCTCTCTGACCTCCTCTCTCCCCACCCCAGTCCATACTTCACTCTGCTGCATGGATTCTTTCCTAAATAAACATTCAGTTCATGGCTCCCCACTCTTCAAGAACCTCCAATGACTGTCAGTACACTTCTGCTTAATCACGGAAGGCTTCTTGGCATGACCTTAATAATTGTTTTGAAAGTGTAGTGAGTGGAGCAAAGTATATGGGCTGGGTTATAATTATCACAAGACCCCCCCACTTCGTACCAACCAGGACCTTCCTGGACTGGGGCAGTCTCAGTGACAGTAGAAGTTAAACCACATCTCTCCTCACCAAGGTAATGTGTAAAGTTTTTTTTAGCTTTACCAATGTGCAAGGGAGTGACACATACACACATTCATTCACTTCACCAAGAGTCCAATATCATTCTGTGGTCAAAGGAGTCCATTCTACCAATGCTTCTTCTTTCTACTTCCAAGGCTGCTGCCTTCTGCTGCTCCAGTGCTTGCTTCTCTCTACATCTCAGCATGCCTATGTGCTGCTTTTCTGCATGCCCCTGACTACGGACCCTCTGTATGTCTCCAGATGCCCCCTCTCCTTCTGCTTCTGCCTGGCCCTTTGCAATTCAAAGCATCCACCTTTTATCTGCATTAGGCATCTCAGCTATGGCTCTACAAAGCAGTCATTAATTGTTCCAGGCCCATTACTGAATAGAACAAAGAGAAAAAGCCCCTCCTCCCTCCATACTCTGCCCCCACAGGCCTTCAGTCACATGCCCTCAAACTGAGCCCATCAGTGCCTTAGCAAAGTCTCTCCCTTATTGTTTGCGGTATTACAAACAGTCACTAGAAAGGCAGCTTGTTGTGGGCTCACCACAGTAATCGGGATTTTTCAGAAAAGCATTCAACTCATGTCACCCCACTCCTCAAGAATCTCTAGCGGCTGCCCATCCAACTCTGCATCAAACAGAAACCCCTTATCATTGGCTTTAAAGCACTCAGTCAGTCTACCCCATCTCATCTCACCTCACTAATCTCCTACTATAACCCAGCCCACACACTACACTCCTCTAGCACCAGCTTCCACACTGTGTTCAGAGCTCATCTACCTCACTGCCAACCCCTCTTCCATTTCCTCTGCCTAACCCGGAACTCCCTTCCTCTCATATGTGCCAGACCACCATTCACCCATCTTCAAAGCAGTATTAAGGTCACATCTATTCCAAGAAGTCTTCACTGACTCAGTCCTCTCTTCCCTGGCTCACCCTTTCTTTTGTGCTATCTATTCACTGGGATATGTGTTTTATGGACATTTGATATTTGTCCTCCCTCAACCCCACACTTATGTACATACATTTAAATTATATATTATGACATATATATAATTTTGGGTTTTCATTATTAGCTGTCTATTCATCTGAGTTCCTTTCATTTGAGTTGCAGTTTAGTGATTAGTGCTACAATTGCTTCTATTACAGACATTTCTCTGAGCTTTTTGAGGAAAGCTCTAAATTATACAGTTGTGTACCTTAATACTGATATATTGAGGCATGAATGTCAAGGTAAATTCATCACATACAATTTTACACTATAGCTTAATGATGATGCAGCCTATAAATTATGACAAATAATAACTGCTTAGTACATTTGGATAAAATTATTTTAGAGTTTGTTCTTTTCATAAACTAGCAGAGGGAAAATTGTAACTCAAATATTTGATTCAGTGATTATTTTTGTTAGCTTGGCTTAACATATTTTTACATTATTACTTTGCTGTAAGTAGTTCTTTGATTTTTTGAACCATTCTCGGATCGATCCTGATGTTGACTACTAACTATAACCAGAGTGGAAATCTGCTGAAATAGAGATCTAAGTGTATGAATTCATCCTAAATCATAGAACCTATTACAACAGATGTGAAAAACATCAGAAGAAGGAAAGGGAGAAAATTTAAACAATGAATTTATTCTCAGTTTCATGTGTTATTCTAACATAAACCTGTCTGTTGAATTTTATTTTCCTTTGTCCCAATTCAGGTCAGTCTACAGCCCTTGGGATAATAATATCTTATCCTAAAGAAATTGACAAATCTTAAAAAAAAAGTTTGACAGTAAAATAAGCCAATTTTGTTCCCTCAGAGAATCAGCTAAGGCAAGAAATCCAAGAGCTCATCTCAGCACTTCTGATTCTAGCTAAGCCATTTAGTGCTCTCCGTGCTGTGCACTACTGTCTCCATTTCCCAGGTTGCTCAAGTCATGTGACTTGCTGAGCAGTCAACTCTCCAAAATGAATGCTGGTTAAATCATTCCATACTACTCACAAGTAAGAATAAATCCTTGCTGCGCTAATTAGTCTGTCCCACACCAAGCCTGTCTGACTTTGAGTCTGCTACCTAGCATCCTGATATTCATAACGCCTTTGCTCAAGAATAATAAATCTTCTCCTGATTCTGCCCATCAAATTGTCTTTCTGCTGCAGTACATTCTTGACAGTACATTCTTGACAGTCCCCTTCTGTAATGCATTGTCTGAAACTTTGCTTCACTATATCTTTAAATATTTTTTTTCTGCCCTATGTGCTGGCATATACTCAGTTTCAGTCCTTCAAACATCAGCTGCTTGGGTATCCTCTGGCCATCCATTCCTTTCATTCATTCAGTTGTATTTATTGAGCACATACTGAATGAAGACCACTGGTCTAAGCACTTGGGAGAGTACAATATAACAATAGATAAATTCCCAGCCCATAGTGAGTTTACAGTTTAGAGCCCTTTTGGGTGTCATGTCCTCCTCCTCCTTCTCCTGGTCACTGTCTTCTTGTCCAGCAGGCTGGCTGGTCCTGGTACCTGAGGCAGGGGTTCAGAGATCCCATGCACACCCAGTCCCAGTGGATGCCTCTTTCCCCATCCAGGCAGGGTAGGAACTACCATCTGATCCTGTTCTGGGATCTCAGGTCATTCCCATCCCTGGTGTAGCCCATTGGCATGGGGAGACTGAGCAAAAGACATGGGAATGGCTCAGTGAGGGCCAACCCTGCTGCTGCCATGACCCTTCTGGAGCCAGGAAAGGTACTCAACCCTCCCCTCCCTTCCCCCCGGCCACCACCCTCTGCTCTTCCCCATTCCCCTCCCCTCAGCACTATGCTCGTTTGTATATATTATTTATTACCCTATTTATTTTGTTAATGAGGTGTAAATCTCCTTGATTCTACTTATCTTGATATTGTCTTGTTTTTGGTTTGTTGTGTTTTGCTTTGCTGTCTCCCCCGTTTAGATTATGAGCCCATCACTGGGCAGGGATTGTCTCTATCTGTTGCCGAATTGTACATTCATAAGCACTTAGTATAGTGCTCTGCACATAGTAAGTGCTCAATAAATACTATTGAATGAATGAACCCAAACTTATCTGCCTGCGGGAAAAAGGAGGAGTTAGGGAGCCTGTAGACTGCAATCTCAATGTGGGCAGGGAATATGTTACTGCTGTATTCTTCCAAGTGCTTACTACAGTGTTCTGCACACAGTAATTACTCAGTACACGTGATTGAATGAATGATCAGTAGTGTTGCATTGCTGGGAGCTTTGCCTGGTTCCCTGATGGATTGATGCATTTTGCACTACAAATCATTAATCAGGTGAAATCCTTCAAGATGATCCCATAAAGGAGTGGTTTATAGTACTGCCTGAGTGATTTGAATTATGAAGTTACCTCACCTTCCAATTAGGGAGTGGTGACGGGGAAGAGGGAGGCAGGACTTTTCTTCAGAGTGCCCCAGAATCTGGGCCACCTTCATTGGCACTCACCTGGCACCAGCCATAGAAATGGAAGGGAACTAGGAGCTGAGCCTTTCCTGGAGGGACACAGAGAGAGGACACTACAGTTGTCACCATTATCATTGCCTGGACTGGAGTATAGGAGAGCTGAGAATCTGAGCTTTCCTAGTGGGATATGGAAAGCTGCTGATGCTGCTTCATCTGAGACTGAAGGTGGGCTGTTAGGGCTTCCCCAGACTTCCCAAACCATCTACTTGGTATGTACACCAAGTAGATGTCAGGCTTCAAGATGGTATCAAATTGCATCATATGACTGGCAGAGGTCAACTATAGGGAAGATGGCACCCATGTTGGATCAGAGTTCAACTCCTTCAAATTGGTTTTGGTAGAAGTGATAGGTTGCCCAGGCAAATTTGAAAGTCAACCAAAGGCCTCTTATGCAAATCGTACCTCCACTGTGGACCCCTTTCATTCATTCATTCAATAGTTTTTTATTGAGCGCTTACTATGTGCAGAGCACTGTACTAAGCACTTGGAATGAACAAGTCGGCAACAGATAGAGACAGTCCCTGCTGTTTGATGGGCTTACAGTCTAATCGGGGGAGACAGACAGACAAGAACAATGACAATAAATAGAGTCAAGGGGAAGAGCATCTCGTAAAAACAATGGCAACTAAATAGAATCAAGGCGATGTACATTTCATTAACAAAATAAATAGGGTAATGAAAATATATACAGTTGAGCAGACGAGTACAGTGCTGAGGGGATGGGAAGGGAGAGGGGGAGGAGCAGAGGGAAATGGGGGGAAAAGAGGGTTAAGCTGCGGAGAGGTGAAGGGGGGGTAGAGGGAGTAGAGGGAGAAGGGGAGCTCAGTCTGGGAAAGCCTCTTGAGTTTTAAGTAGGGTTTTGAAGAGGGGAAGAGAATTAGTTTGGCAGAGGTGAGGAGGGAGGGCATTCCAGGGCCGCGGGAGGACACGGCCCAGGGGTCGATGGCGGGATAGGCGAGACCGAGTCTGCCTACTTACTGCACACAGTAAGTACTCAATAAATATGATTGAATGAATGAAGGATAAGTATCTGCATAGGTGATGCTCATTGAGACATGTCTGATCTCTTGATTGAGTAGCATGGCATTGTGGATAGAGCATGAGCCTGGGAGTCAGAAAGTCATGGGTTCTAATTCCAGCTCCACCATTTGTCTGCTGGGAGGCTTTAGAAAAGTCATTTCATTTCTCAGTTATCTCATCTGTAATATAGGGATGAAGACTATTAGCCTTGTGTGCGACAGGGACTGTGTTCAACCTGATTAGCTTGTATCCTCTCCAGTGTTAAGTACAGTGCCTGGCACATAAGTGCTTAACAAATATCATAATCATTATTATTATGAATCCAAGGTAAAAACTATATCTTCTTAGACCTGATACTAAGAGCTAGGAGCACTCTGAGGTTGGTTAGCTTCCTGGGGCACTTAACTCTTAGAGCAAATGTAAGCCGTGGATGCATGGAGGGTAAATACTCTCATCTCTTGAGTAAACCTACTTAAAAGTCAGAAACCTATCCTGTAACAATATGTACAGAACTGAGAAAGGAGGATATCAAAGAAGATTTAGTTATTTTAATTAACTTTTTATTGTATTTATTAAGTGCTTATTATATGTCAAGCACTGTCTTAAGTATTGGGGTACTTACAAGTTCATCAGGCAGGACAAAGTCTGTCAAACATGGAGAACATGGTCAAGTAGGAGAACAGATACGAACTCTCCATTTTGCAACCAAGGTAACTGAGGTAGAGAGAAGTTAAGTGACTTTTCCAAGGTCACAGAGCAGGCAAGTAACAGAGCTGGGATTAGAACCCATATCCTTAGACTCCCAGGCCTATGCTTTTATCTACCAGTCATGTTTCTTCCCACTCTTCCAACTTTTTTGGAGAAGGCAGCTTGAGATTAAATAAGTAGAAAAATGAATCAATAAATAAATTACATTTATATAATTCTGAGCCACTTTTATTTGCTCCGTCATTCATCTTCCCTCATAGACAGATAGATAGATAGATAGATAGATAGATAGATAGATAGATAGATAGATAGATGTAGATATGCTGTGGGGATGGGAGGGAAGATGAATGAAGGACCAAGTAAAAGTGGTTCAGAAGGGAATGAGAGAAGAGGAGAGGAGGGATTAGTCGGGAACAGCTCCTTGGAAAAGATGTGCCTTCAATAAGGTTTTGAACTGGGGGAGAGCTATTAGCTGTCTGATATGAGGAGGAAAGGCATTCCAGGCCAGAGGTAGGATGTGGGCAAGAGGTCAGCAGTGAGACAGATGAGATTGAGGTATAGTGAGAATTTTAGCATTTATGGGAATGAAGTACATAGGCTGGGTTGTAGTAGGAGAGTAGTGAAGTGAATTAAGATTAAGTGTTTTAAAGCAAGGTGAGTAAGTTTTTTAAAGCCAATGGTATAGAGTTTTTGTTTGATGCGGATATGGATGGGCAGCCAATGGAGTTTCTTCAGGAGTGGGGAAACATGGTCTGCCCGTTTCTGAACGAAAATGATTCAGGCAGCAGAATGGAGTAAGGACAGGAGAAGGGAGAAACAGGAGTCAGGAAGGTCAGCAAGGAGGCTGATAGAATAATCAAGGCAGGATAGGATAAGTGTTTGCATTAATGTGGTACTGGTTTAGATGCAAAGGAAGGGACAGATTTTAGTGATGTTGTGAAGGTAGAACTGATAGGGTTAAGTGATAGCTTGAATATGTGGGAGAACAAGAGAGAGGAGTCAAGGATAATGCCAAGATTATGGGCTTGGGAGACCAAAAGGATGGTTGTTCCATCAACAGTGATGGGAAAGTAAGCGGGAGGAAAGAGTTTGGGTGGGAAGATAAGTAGTTCAGTTTTAGCCATATTAAGTTTGGGGTGATAGGAGGACATCAGAGGAAGGAAGAAATGTGAGACTGCAGAGAGGGAGAGAGATCAGAGCTGGAAATGTAGATTTGGGTTTCATCATCATAGAGGTACAGTTGAAGCTATGTGAGTGAATGAATTTTCCAAGGGAGAGGTTGTAGATGGAGAAAAGAAGGGGACCCAGAACTGAACCTTGAGAGAGATACCCACAGTTAGGTGATGGGCGGCAGCGGAGGAGCCTGCCAAAGAGATGGAGAATGAGAGGCCAGATAGGAGGAGAACCAGGAGAGGACAGTGTTAGTGAAGCCAAGATAGGATAATGTTTCCAGGAGAAGGGAGTGGTCACTAGTGTCAAAGGCAGCTGAGAGGTCAAAGAGGATTAAGTTGGAGTAGAGGCCTTTGGATTTGGTGAGGAGGAGATTATCAGATACCTTTGAGAGGGACATTTCTTTGGAGTGAAGAGAATAGAAACCAGATTGGAGGGGGTCAAGGAGAAAATTGGAGGAGGGGAACTTGAGATAGGAGGTGAAAACAGCTGGCTAAAGGATTTTAGTTAGGAATGGTAGGAGGGAGATGGTGTGATAACTGGAGAAAGTCATGGGATCAAGTGAGGGGTTTTTTTAAGATAGGGAAAATAGGGGAATGTTTAAAAGCAGAGGGAAAAAAGCCCCTGGAGAGTGAACAGTTGAAATTGCAGTTAAGAAGTGAAGAAGGGAGGGGGCGAGTGTTTTGATGAGGTGTGAGGGAATGGGATCAGATGCACCTTCAGATCTGAGTGCCCCAAAGTCACCCCTCTCCCTTCTCCATCCCCCCCCCCCACCAGCTCTCAATCCTCTCTTCTATTTTCCCATCCTTCCCAGCAGTATTTTCAGAGGAGATCTCCCCCCTCCTCTCCTCCCCTCCACCTGTGCTTCGGACCCCATTCCTGCTCATCTTATAAAAACTCTCACCCCTTCCCTACTCTCCTCCTTAACTTCTATCTTTAACCTCTCACTCTCCAATGGTTTCTTCTCCTCTGCCTTTAAACATGCCTATGTCTCCCACATCCTAAAAAACCCTCTCTTTACCCCACTGACCCCTCCATTTATCACTCTATCCCCTTCCTGTCCTTCTGTTCCAAAATCCTAGGGCATATCATCTACACTCGCTACCTTAAATTCCTTAACTCCAACACTCTCCTGGACCCCCTCCAATCAGACTTCCGTCCCCTCCACTCCACCGAGACTGCTCTTTCAAAGGTCACCCATGACCTCCTTCTTTCCAAATCCAATGGCTTCTACTTTATCCTAATTCTCCTCAACCTCTCAGCTGCCTTTGACACTGTCAACCATCCCCTTCTCAACACATTATCCAACCTTGGCTTCATGAACTCCATCCTCTCCTGGTTTTCTGCCTTTTCTGGCTGTTCATTCTCAGTTTCCTTCATGGGCTCCTCCTCCCCCTCCCATCTCCTAACTGTAGGGGTTCCTCAAGGGTTAGTTCTTGATCCCCTTCTGTTCTCCATCTATACTCACTCCCTTGGTGAACTCATTCGCTCCCATGGCTTCAACTATCATCTCTACGCAGATGACAGCCAAATCTACATCTCTTCCCCTGTTCTCTCTCCCACCCTCCAGGTTTGTATCTCCTCCTGCCTCCAGGACGTCTCCACTTGGATATCCTCCTGCTACCTAAAACTCAACATGCCCAAAGTGAGTTCCTTATCTTTCTTCCCAAACCCTGTTCTCTCCCTGACTTTTCCGTCACTATGGACAGCACTATCAATCCTTCCCATCTCACAAGCCCTCAACCTTGGTGTCATCCTTGACTCTGCTGTCATTCACCCCACACATGCAATCAGCCACGAAAACCTGCCGGGCTCACCTTTACAACATAGACAAGATCTGCCCTTTCCTCTGCAACCCAAATGCTACCTTGCTGGTACAATCTCTCATAATATACCAACTGGATTATTGTATCGGCCTCATTTCTGATCTCCCATCCTCCTGTCTCTCCCCACTTCAGTCTATACTTCACTCTGCTACCCGGATCATCTTTCTACAGAAAAGCTCTGGGAATGTCACTCCTCTCCTCAAAAATCTCTAGTGGTTGTCTATCAACCTTCAGATAAAGCAAAAACTCCTTACTATTGGCTTTAAAGCTCTCCATCACCTTGCCCCCTCCTATCTCACCTCCATTTTCTCCTCCTACATCCCAATCTGCATAAACCGCCCCTCTGCTGCTAATCTCCGTACTGTACCTCGGTCCTGCCTTTCCCGCCATCGACCCCTGGCCCACCTCCTACCTCTGATCTGGAATGCCCTCCCTCCTCACATCTGCCAAACTAACTCTCTTCCCCTCTTCAAAGTCTTGCTGAGAGCTCACTTCCTCCAGGAAGCTTTCCCAGACTGAGCCCTCCCTTTCTCTCCACTCCTCCTCCCTTTTCCATTGCCCCATCCCCTCACTCTACTCAATCCCTCCTCACAGCACTTGTGTATATTTGTACATATTTATTACTATATTTTATTAATGATTTGTATATATCTATGATTTTATTTATCTATTTTGATGGCATCGATGCCTGTCTACTTGTTTTGTTTTGTTGCCTGTCTCCCCCTTCTAGACTGTGAGCTTGTTGTTTGGTAGGGATTGTCTCTATCTGTTGCCAAATTGTACTTTACAAGCACTTAGTATAGTGCTCTGTACATAGTAAGCACTCAATAAATATCATTGACTGAAAGAATGAAATGATAAATGCAATTGATTGATATTTACCCATTTTCCTAACACTTTTGTACATATCTGTAATATACTTTAAAGTCTGTCTCTCCTAGACTGTAAGCTCTTTTTGGGCAGAAAACATGTCTTAATGTGTTGTACTGTACCAAACACTCGGTATAGCTCTCCACACAGTAAGTACTGAATAAATACCACTGATTAAGTGATTGACAGATTTAGACCAAAAGATATGCTAATGGATGGTTATGAACAAGAAACTATGAGTTAGTGTTAACATGAAGATTGGGCGCAACATAAGTAAGTCTTGACGGCAAGTGGATGGAACCTAAGGACACTGATCATTATAGTGGCAAGGGGTGAAAGATTTCTGCTGGTTCTGGGTCAGTCATTGGTGATTTTAACAAATCAGGAAAGTGATATATAGTATAGTATAACTAAGAATCTAGAATTGCAAGTTTAAAATCTGCCCTGGAGGTTAACCCTATTTCCAAAACCTTCCTCATCTATTCACCTACTATAGAAGGAATTTCCTGATTAATCTTTTTCTCCTCAAACATAGCTTGCCAACTGTCACCTAAGATCTAGGCATTCACAGACACTCACAGCACTTATGTATATATTTTTTCATTATTATTTAAGGGCCTATTTATTCACTCATTCATTCTACCTATAAATAATTTTGTGTTTGTGGGAATGTAATTTTCTCATCAGCAGGGATTGTGTCTTTTATTCCGATTGAACTCTTTCATGTGATTATTAGGTGCGCTGCCCTGCATTATTCAATAAATACTACAGACTGATGCACATTGTGTTCATACATCAGCAACGCTTACCTGTACTGTTAAAGCTATGTCAAGATCTGCCCTTTCCTCTCCACCCAAATGGCTACCTTACTGCTATAAGCTCTATCCCGGCTATATATTATATATTCTATTATATATATAATATAATTAGATATTATATATATTCTATTCTATAATATATATCAAAAGGATTATCATGAGTCTATTTCATAAACGGCTATTTTTTTTTTCAGCTCACATACAATTTTCTCCCCTGGATTCTACTTAGAGTCCACGGGACTTGTACAGATATGTACAGAAGAGTGTTCACTAGAGTGTTTATGATGGGATAAGTAGTCCCACTCTATTCATCCTTGGAGCTAGATTATTGACCCAGTAATATTAATGCCAGGAGGGGTTTAGGCAATGACTTGTCGTATTTATTGGCACACAGTCTCCAAGCTGAAAACAGTAGCTAGGGGCACATGACTTATATTTTGAGCAATAAAGTGAGTCCCAAGCTTATTATAATAACAATTAAGGTTGTTCCTGTTATTTGAAAGACACTTGCTAAGCTAAGAAATGGGTATCATGGCAGTAAGAGTATGGATCATTTTCTCATCTGCAACTCTATATGGCTGCTCTCTAGCTATATTCTTTCAGACTGCATTCTGGTAAAAGAAGGAGGTTAAAAACACTTAAAGAAAAGGGAAACAAAACATAAAACACATGTGTGGGAGGGAAGAACTCTATTTTCTTTTCCATGGTTTATCACTTTAAGGGAAAATTAATTTTAGCTGTCCTATCTCCTTAATCTAAATTTTAACTCCCTGATTTAACATTGCATACATATCTTCTAAAAATGTACATGCCACTTTTGAGAAATAAAATAACACATAACACTTTTCCAAAGCCTTGACAAACACAAATTCCTAAATATAAAGTTACTAAATTTGGGAAAACAAATGGGTCTCTTCATAACTGTAATTTAGGAAGCACTAAATCCATGAGCTTAAAAGAGATGCCTAGAATTTCTGACAGCTACAGTAATTAAGGACCAGCATATTGCAATTTCTGTAAAAAAGCATTATGCAAAGAATAAACATTTAATGTATTTACATAGACAATTGTCAAAGTGCTTGAGACAAAAAAATTAAAAAAAATTGTATTGTAAGTGAAAAACTGCATGGAAAGAATATGATACTATAGTTAAGTTTTCCAGGCAAGCAAGCAAAAGAGCAGAAGGAGAGAATACTCTCAGAAGAGGGAAAATAGACATCTCAAGGGAGACAGAGATGCTTGAAAGAATATAGGGATGTTCATTAATAAGAATTAAAGTTTGAGATAAAATATGACTACTACTACAGAGAAACCAATTTTAATAACTATACTTTAAGAACAAAAATGAATTTGGATAGAGATGTAGTAATACCAGAAAAAACATTAAGGAACAGATTAATCAAAATATTACAATAGGAGTAAATGTAAGGTCCATGAGAAAAGGGAAAATTTCTGTTTTGAGATAATATATAGTTACACAAGTCAAACATTTTTTCTCCCCTGAAACATTCTCAAGGAATGTGTTCAAATAGACTATCATCAATTAAATCAATAAAATTATAATTGAACAGCTAAAATGATCATAAAAATGTAAAAGAATGAATAATTCAAGATAAAAGAAAAATATCTTCCACTATACTATGGGCTCAGAGAACACCTGCTGGCATTGCATTCACCTCAGCTGTGACAGTCTTCCCTATTAGAATGTAAATTCCTTCTGGTCAGGGAACATATCGCTTGATTATTCTGTACTTCCTAAATACCTAATAAAGTGTACCACACCAAGTGAGACCTCAATAAATACTAACCTTTGTAGAAAAAAAAATCCTCCTTCCAATAACTGACATAAGGATTTCAGAGCTGCACAGAACTTTATTGGTTGTTCTCAACTGAACGGATCATGGTGGAACATTTTATTGTAAGTTCCCAGCAATTCTACCGTAACTCCTCTTGGAATCATAGATGTGTTTAAATTTAGGTTAATGCAATCCCTTATCATCATAGATAGGTATTTTCATTATGGGGTCAAAAAAGGGACCCAGTTCTTAAGGAAATGGGGAGGAGATGGGATCTGAGCAGAAACTGGCTTAAAGGAGCAAAGAAGACAGAAAACCATCATTTGAGGATCAGTTCTGCATTGATTAGACTTGCTCAGGTCTAGCCAGAGACCCAGAAAGAGCAAGTCTAGAATTTTACTCAGAAAACTGTGAAGATGGTCATTGCCATTACAAATGTAGAATTGGTGACTATAACTACGGTAGCTTATACTCTTGGTTGCAGCGGCCAAGTTATTTTCCCTTCTTTCTAGGAGAAATACTGGCATGAAGGGAGGTGGGGTAGGCCAAGAAAGTGAGTTCTGAGATTCTGCAAGGGAACACCCTGAAATCTATCAATCAATTAAAATTTTTTTATTGAATACTTAATTCATTAATTCAATCATATTTATTGAGCACTTATCTGTGCAGACTAGTGTACAAAACACTTGGGAGAGTAGAATACAGTGGAACATGTAGACTCAAATTGTTGCTTCCTCTCCCTGGTTCCACCCAATACTCCTGCAGGCTTTATTGGAGCAGGCCATTTAGTAGAACTGCAGCATATGAGGCCAGTTATAGAAATATTCATGGCTGAAGCACCGGAAAAGATGCTAACGCATGATGCAATGTAATGATTTGCTATTCTTATCATTTCAGATTTTCCTTTGAAGGTTGTGAAGAGCCCATCTCTACCACCCCAGCGACTAAACAATTAATGAATTGATCAGTGCTATGTATTGAGTGTTTACTGTGTACAGACCACTGTACTACCTGGTTGGGAGAGTACGAAACAACAGACTTTGTAGACATGTTCCCTGCCCTCAAAGAGATTGCAATTCAAGGGGGAGACAGACATTAAAATAATTGAATCTTAAAATTATAGCTATGGGAAGGAACAGAGTATATATAATAATGATAATAGTATTTATTAAGCACTTACTTTGTGACAGACACTGTACTAAGTATGTACATAAATGCTGCAGAGATGGAGATGGGCTATCAAAGTGCATGGAGGTATGGACCCAAATTCATAGGTGATGCAAAAGGGAGAGCAACTGGGGTGGGAAAAAGATAGGAAAGACTTCTTGAGGAGTTGTAATTTTAGTAGGGTTTTGAAGGTGGAAAGATCTGTGAACTGTCGTTAGGGAGCACAAGAAGTGCCAGGTTAGGGGACGATGTGAGCAAAGAGTCAATGGTGATAAAGATCAGATCAAGGTACAGCAAATAGACTGGGGTTAAGAGGAGCGAAATGTGTGGTCTGGGTTGCAATGGGGATTAACAAGGTAGGGTAAGAGTAAGAGAGCTGATTGAGTGCTTTAAAGCTGATGGTAGGAGATTCTCTTTGGTGTGGAGATAGCTGGAAGATTCCATTAAGGGTTGTCATCATTTTGAACCCATTTATTCAGTAAATCCTCCAAGATGAGCACTGATTGATCGATACTGTAGTTTCAGGCTGTCTCATCCATTGACTAAGTGGTTAAACTATGCCTCTCCCTGACTTGCTCCCTTTGTTCTTCCTCCCTGCCAACCCCACAGCACTTATGCAAATATCTGTAATTTATTTACTTATATTGATGACTCTATCCACCTCTCTAGACTGTAAGTTCATTGTGGGCAGGGAATGTGCTGTACTCTCCCAAGTGCTTAGTACAGGGCTTGCACGCAGTAAGTGCTCGATTAATATGATTGAATGAATGAATGAATGTAGGTGCTAGCAACAAGAGGTCAGAGATGAGGAAGAGGGAGGTGGGGTGTTCTGGTGAGCCTGGCTTCTCTCTGTCACCCTACATCAACTCATTCCTCCCTGGACTCCCTTCTTCCCATTTTTCTTCTCTTCTGTCCTCTGACAGGAGTTATTCATTCATTCATTCAATCTTTTTTTTTTTTGAGTGCTTACTGCATGCACAGTACTGTATTAAAAACTTAGAAAGTACAATTCAGCAAGAATAGAGACAATCCCTACTCAACAATTGGTTCACAATCTAGAAACGGGCTCACAGTCTAGAATGGAGGGGAGTAAATGTGCTGGGCACAGCCCATCCCAAGTACCTGGATCTGAATCCAGGTACTTTGAGCTCCTTCAAAATTTGAGCTCCTTCAAATTTTCCACCCCTTCACTGAGAAGTCATTATGCTTTGCACACAGTAAGTGCTCAATAAATATGATTGCATAAATGAAAGAATAGTTAAATGCAGCATTGTGAAGCTTGAGGGGAAGAATACTGATTTTGATTTTCTGAAACATTCTCTCCAATTCTTTCTTGGTCTCTATGTCCCACTATGATTTCACTGCATCAGAAGATTGGAATATCTTCCAGTCAATTATATAATGTCTGCAGGAGCCAGTCAGAGGATGCAACTAATGAGTGTGTAATAAATCAACCCCTTCAACTGGTTGGAGGACGATCAAATAGGGGCACCCAGTAATGGCTGTAATAGAATCAAATGTACCTTATCAGGTACCTGGACAGTCAATCACCAAAGTTTCTGAGTAGTGAGAAGTACAGAGAATGTCTTTTTAGATAAAATTATCTGGGGAGCAGAGTGAAGTATGGGCTGTGGTGGAGAGAGATTGAAGGCAGGAAGGTCAGTGAGGAAAGTGATATGGGATATGATGAATGCAGAGGCCATGTCTGAAATATCATAATTAGATTTCCCCATTTTCAAGTAGGATCTCTACACACAGTAGCAACTCAGCAAGTATTACTGAATGAATGGATGGATGGATGGATGGATGGATGAATGAATGGATGCTAAATATGATGTGGAACTAACACTTTACTGGCGATAAAGGAAGCTTATATGGTCAAAGCATAACATTTCACTATATCCAAAAAATACGATGCATCCATCAACATCACCTCCCAACTACTGTTAATATCTGTCCATAAAATCATGTTATGTTATAAAGTGATCTATAATTACTAACAGGTCTTTCTGTATTTGTGCCTCTAGGGTAGTGTTTTGCCTGTGATATTTCCTGAGCCACTGTATAAAAGACTTTGGAATTTTTTCACAGCATCTCGAGTTTGAAATTTCGCAGGGAATCAGAAGCATAATGTGAGGGCAGTGATCTCTGACTTCATTTTACTGTACTCACCTAAGTGCTTAATACAGTGCTCTGCACACAGTGAGCATTAAACACTATTCATTAACTGATCTTAAAATTGAATTTGTGTTAGATAGAAATGATCCAAAAAGCCAGTCAACATTTATTACAATAGTAATTAATGCTATATAATACATATCTTCTGTGTATATTGAGGACTAATTCTCTGACGAAGACACTGATGCTAGGAAAAGTTCAAGGAAAATGTAGAAGAGACAGACCAGCAGCTAGATGATAGAAACCATAACAACGATAATGGAAGAGTAGTCAACAAGGTTACGGATTATGGCAGAAAACAGGACGTTCTGGAAAAAGTATGTCCATAAAGTTTCTATGAATTAAAAATGACTTTAAATGACATATCTGTGCATATACATATATGTGAAAAACATTTTTATCCTTATATCTTACCTTAGATAATCTAATTGGAATAAGATTAATGGTTACCTGTACCTCATTATGGTACACTGAGTTGGAGGTATATTAGATTAAAATGTAGGTTTTTTTAAGAGAGCAGGAACATATTGTTTGCTTACAATGCATTAGGTACAGCAATTTTATATTTTACATAGTGCCAGATGGCAGCTGATTAATATAATTGCACCTTATGTTTAAATGGAGCAATCAAAGATGAGCATGCTGTCAACTAAAGCCATACAAGCTCACTGTTTAAAAGAGATGGAGTTTATAATAGGATTTTGCTTGAAACTACTCTTTCTACTCATTGCATATCTTCATAGAAACAAATCACACACTGACAATATGAAATATAGCAATGTTACTTTTTCTGCAAGATTTAAAAGTTATTCTTTGGGCAAATAATAAGCAACAATCACACATATGCAAACAAGAGAGACATTTCTACATGGCAAGGAATTTAAGATACATCATTATATTCAATGTTTAAAACAAAATATTAAAACATGAATGAATGATTACTTAATTTCAGTTAGAGACTGAATTCTATTAACTTGTAAGTGGAATCATATCATAAGTAGATTTTTTTTATTTTTAGGAAAATCATAAATGAAAAATATGAGTGACTATTGTTATATTGTACTCTTCCAAACGCTTAGCACAGTGCTCTGCACACAGTAAGTTCTCAGTAAATACCACTGAATGAATTGAAGATGCTTAAGTTGACTAAAATTAATTTGTCCTAAACTAATTATAACAAGGGAAAGAATAACACCATAATTATTGTTTAAAAAATACCTTTATGAACATTTGCAAGTGAGAAGAGAGAAAGGAGAGGTATAAGGGGGTGGTACCTCTACTTTTATCTGCTGTACTATTTGGAGCCAAAGGCCATGGACTGACAAAAATAGCAACTGGGAATTCCTGCCATCTTCTCACCTTGCCCATTCAATTCTCTTACTCCCATTAGGACCTGTGCCTTCAGGGCCATTAGAGATTTAAACAGAAGTGTTGTTGGTGCTATATTGCAGTCAGTCTTTGCCTCCTGATGCTGCGTGAAGAATGTCTTATCTCTTTGCTCCGCTGGCTTCAGACACTGCTAATACTACTAATAATAGTGATAATAATAGTATTTGTTAAACCCACTAAATGCCAAACACTGAGCTAAGCACTGGGTTAGATATAATTTGAACTCATCGGTTACAGCACACATTCCACATGGCGCTCACAGTCAGAGTCGGAAGGAGAACAGGTATTGAATCCCATTGCAAACATGAAGAAACACACACAGAGAAAAGTGATATTCCCAAGGTCATATGGCAGGCAAGTGGCAGAGCTGGGTTTGGAATCCACTGTGTTTCTGACTCACAAGACCATGCTTTTTCCATATGGCCACAATGCCTCTCAATTGATAAGCCCTTAGAGTAATAATAATCATGACATTTAACTGATAGGCACTGGAGTAAATGCAATACAATCAGATCAGAGGGAGTTCCTGTTCCACAAAGTGTTAAATCGATGAAAACATAGATCAGGAGAAAGACTACTGATCATCTATTTTGATTATTTGTTTGAATTTATTCTCTTTCATATTTTCAACCGTGTTTCTGATTAAAATATTATTTGTTAAATGACACTGTTAATGAGAGTTTTATAGTTCTTCAGAGAACAGAACGAAAGCCTTTTTTTAGTTTCCGGTCAAAAGGCACATCTTTTTTACTCCTTTTGAATTTTTAGCCTCTTTTCCTATTAGAGTGTCAAATCAGACCATGGGGAAAATCTGCCACCATTTCACCATGCTATCATGGACTTTTACTACCAAGACACCCCCTTACCTCCTCCAGGCAGCTTTCCCTGACTAATTCCCTCCCTATTCTCCCTTCTTTTTGCATTACCTACACACTTAAATCTGCATCCTCAAAGTCCCTTAATACTCATTCCCACAGCTCTTACATACTTATCGGTATACTCTGTTGCATCATTTTCCTCTAATTCATTTTAATTTCTGCCTCTTCAACAATATCATTAGCAGCAAGAGGGCAGGGATCATGTCTAATAAATCAGTTAATTCTTCCAAGTACTTAATATCAATCAGAGTATCAGTGTTGTCTGGTAAAAAGAGCATTTTTTTTTTCTTTTACATAGATAGTGAGCTCCATGTAGTACCTGATCATCTTGCATCTACCCCAGCACTCAGTACAGTACTTGGCACGTAGTAAGCACTTTACAATAGCACCCTTATCGTAATTATTATTGCTATTAATAATAAGCAATGATATTTATTGTGCATTACTATGCACTGAATACTGCTAAACATTTGGGAGAGTACACTGCAATAGAACTGGTAGACATGATCCCTGCCCACAAGGAGCTTGCAATCTAGAGGTGAAGACAGATGAGAATAAAGAAATAATAATAATAATAATAATGATAATGTTAGTATTTGTTAAGCGCTTACTATGTGCAGAGCACTGTTCTAAGTGCTGGAGTAGACAGAGGGGAATCAGGTTGTCCCACTGGGGCTCACAATCTTAATCCCCATTTTACAGATGAGGTAACTGAGGCACAGAGAAGTTAAGTGACTTGACCACAGTCACACAGCTGACAAGTGGCAGAGCTGGGATTCAAACTCATGACCTCTGACTCCAAAGCCCGGGCTCTTTCCACTGACCCATGCTGCTTCTCTTTAATAATAATAATAACTGTGGTATTTGTTAAGAGCCTACTATGTGCCAGGTATTGCTTTTAGCACTGGGATAGAGAGAAGATAAGGGATTAAAAACAGTCCCTTTCCCACAGTAGGGCTCACAGTTTTAATCCCCATTTTACAGATTAGGAAACTGACACACAGAGAAGGGAAGTGACTTGCTCAAGGTCACACAGCAATGTGACAAAGTCAGAATTAGAACCCAGGTCTTTCTGACTCTCAGGCCCATGCTCTATCCACTGGGCCATGCTGCTTCTCAATGTATATATATATACATCAGTGCTGTGAGCCGGGGATTAAATGAGCATCAAAGTGCTTAAGGAATACACATCTAAGTGCATAGGTGTTGCATAGAGCAGGGTGAATAGAATGAGAAAATGAGGGCTTAATCAGCAAAGGCAACTTGGAGATCATTCATTCATTCATTCATTCATTCATTCGTATTTATTGAGCGCTTACTATGTGCGGAGCACTGTACTAAGCGCTAGGAATGAACAAGTCAGCAACAGACAGAGACAGTCGCTGCCATTTGACGGGCTTACAGTCTAATCGGGGGAGATGGACAGACAAGAACAATGGCAATAAATAGAGTCAAGGGGAAGAAAATCTCGTAAAAACAATGGCAACTAAATAGAATAAAGTTGATGTACATTTCATTAACAAAATAAATAGGGTAATAAAAATATATACAGTTGAGCAGACGAGTACAGTGCTGAGGGGATGGGAAGGTAGAGGGGGAGGAGCAGAGGGAAAGGGGGGAAAAGAGGGTTAAGCTGCGGAGAGGTGAAGGGGAGGCGGTAGAGGGAGTAGAGGGAGAAGGGAGCTCAGTCTGGGAAGGCCTCTTGGAGGAGGTGAGTTTTAAGTAGGGTTTTGAAGAGGGGAAGAGAATCAGTTTGGCAGAGGTGATGAGGGAGGGCATTCCAGGACCGCTGGAGGATGTGGCCCACGGGTCGACGGCGGGATAGGCGAGACTGAGGGACGGTGAGGAGGTGGGCGGCAGAGGAGCGGAGCGTGCGCGGTGGGCAGTAGAAAGAGAGAAGGGATGAGAGGTAGGAAGGGGCAAGGTGATGGAGAGCCTTGAAGCCTAGAGTGAGGAGTTTTTGTTTGGAGAGGAGGTTGATAGGCAACCACTGGAGGTGTTTAAGAAGGGGAGTGACATGCCCAGATCATTTCTGCAGGAAGATGAGCCAGGCAGCGGAGTGAAGAATAGACTGGAGTGGGGCGAGAGAGGTGGAAGGGACATCAGAGAGAAGGCTGACACAGTAATCTAGCCGGGATATAACAAGAGCCTGTAGCAGTAAGAGCCTGTAGCAGTAAATCAATCCATCATATTTATTGAGCACTTCCTGTGCGCAAAGCACTGAGCCCAGCATTCGGATTCATTCAATAAATTTATTGAGCGCTTACTATGTGCATAGCACTGTACTAAGTGCTTGGAATGTACAATTTGGGCAACAGATAGAGACAATCCCTGGCCAATGACGGGCTCAGTGCAATATAATAGAATTGGTAGTCCCATTCCCTGGCCATAGGAGCATACAGTCTAGAGGGGGAGATGTGATTTTAGCATAGACTTGAAGTGATAAAATGTCAGATATGAAAGGGGAGGGCAGAATCAGAATGGAAGGAGGATGTAGGGAAGGAGTCAGTAGCAAGAAAACATGAGACTGATTCAATTAGAATTTTGGTATTGGAGCAAGTGCAGTTCTCTTCTCACAATAAGCACTCAAACAATCAATCGTATTCATTGAACATTTACTCTATGCAGAGCACTATACTAAATGTTTGGGAGAGTAAAATATAACTCAATAAATATGATTACTACTAATATTAATGATGATAATTGTGGTATTTTTTTAAGCACTTGCAAGTACTGTATTCACTGCTGGGGCAAATAAAGGATAATCAAGTCAGACACAATTCCTGGCCCACACAGGTAATTAATTCCCATTTAATTCCCACTGGAAACTGTGGCACAGAGAAATCAAGTAACTGTCTCGAAGTGACACAGCATGTAAGTGGCACAACCCAAGTCTTCAGACTCCTAGACCCATGTTCTTTCCACTGATTATTTGATTACCCATTCCTGCAGAGTTGTGATGGGGTACATAACAGGGATGGGAATTTCCTAAAATGTCTTTGATGGGATTATTTATTCATTCATTCATTCAATAGTATTTATTGAGCGCTTACTATGTGCAGAGCACTGTACTAAGCGCTTGGAATGAACAAGTCGGCAACAGATAGAGACAGTCCCTGCCATTTGACGGGCTTACAGTCTAATCGGGGGAGACGGACAGACAAGAACAATGGCAATAAATAGAGTCAAGGGGAAGAACATCTCGTAAAAACAATGGCAACTAAATAGAATCAAGGCGATGTACATTTCATTAACAAAATAAATAGGGTAATGAAAATATATACAGTTGAGCAGACGAGTACAGTGCTGAGGGGATGGGAAGGGAGAGGGGGAGGAGCAGAGGGAAAGGGGTGAAAAGAGGGTTTAGCTGCGGAGAGGTGAAGGGGGGGTGGTAGAGGGAGTAGAGGGAGAAGAGGAGCTCAGTCTGGGAAGGCCTCTTGGAGGAGGTGAGTTTTAAGTAGGGTTTTGAAGAGGGGAAGAGAATCAGTTTGGTGGAGGTGAGGAGGGAGGGCGTTCTAGGACCGCGGGAGGACGTGGCCCAGGGGTCGACGGCGGGATAGGCGAGACCAAGGGATGATGAGGAGGTAGACAGCAGAGGAGCGGAGCATGCGGGGTGGGTGGTAGAAAGAGAGAAGGGAGGAGAGGTAGGAAGGGGCAAGGTGATGTAGAGCCTTGAAGCCTAGAGTGAGGAGTTTTTGTTTGGAGCGGAGGTTGATAGGCAACCACTGGAGTTGTTTAAGAAGGGGAGTGACATGCCCAGATCGTTTTTGCAGGAAGATGAGCTGGGAGGTCAGAGAGAAGGCTGACACAGTAGTCTAGCCGGGATATAACGAGAAAACGGGATTGTGCCTGGATATCTCTATCTGATATCCAGTTGAAGAGGTGGATTGACAATTCACTAATGAGCTGCATCTTCTGATCAGTTCCTGGTGATGGGATCTGATTCATTGGGAACATCTGCTAACTATATGATGCAATCTGATGCAAATAGGGATTTGGGAGAGAGATGTGGACAGTGTGGCTTAATGGATTGAGCACAGGTGTGGGAGTCAGAAGGACTTGGGTTCTAATCCCAGTTCTGCTACTAGTTTGCTGTATGACCATGGACAAGTTACTTAACTTCTCTGTACCTCATTTCCTTCATCTATATAATGGGGGTTAAGACTGTGAGCCTCATGTGGGAAATGAAGTGTATCCAACCTGATTAGTTTGTATCAACCCCAGTGGTTAGTACAGTGACTGGCACACAGTAAACATCTAACAAATACTATTAAAAAAAAAACAAAACCCTCACAAACTTCTGACAGACTCACAACACTGTGTTGTACCACTGTATCATGGAGGTATCATGCCTGCAGCCACCGCCTAGGACATTCCCCTCTATAATCACAGTTCACACAATCCCCACCCTTCTGGAGATCAGAGAAAAGATGTAGGGAGACTTGTAGGTTGTCAGGCTACCTCCACTCCTCTGGAGTTTCTTCTACAGAAACGCTCAGGGCATGTCACTCTCCTCCTCAAAAAACTTCAGTGGTTGCTTATCAACCTTCACATGAAACAAAAACTCATCACTCTTGGCTTCAGAGCTATCACCTTGCCCCCTCCTACCTCATCTCCCTTCTCTCCTTCTACAGCCCACCCCACACACTCAGCTCCTCTGCCGCTAACCTCCTCATGGTCCCTTGTTCATGCCTGTCCCATCATCGACCCCTCCCTGGCCCATGTCCTACTACTGACCTGGAATGCCCTCCCCTCCTAAAATCCACCAAACTAACTCTCTTCGCCTCTTCAAAGCCCTACTGAGGGCTCACCTCCTCCAGGAAGCCTTCCCAGACTGAACCCTCTCTTTCCCTCTGCTCCTCCTCCCCTCCCCATTCCCCCTACCCCCTCCCTCTGCTCTTCCACCTTCCCCTACCCACAGCACTTGTGCATACTTCTATGTTTTATTTATTACTCCATTGATTTTGTTAATGATGTGTATATCTCTATGATTCTATTTATCAGGATATTATTGATGCCAGACTACTTGTTTTGTTTTCTGTCTCCCCCGTTGAGACTGTGAACCATTTCTGGGCAAGGACTGTCTCTATCTGTTGCCAAATTGTACATTCCAAGCGCTTATTACAGTGCTCTGCACATAGTAAGTGGTCAATAAATACGAATGAATGAATGAATGAATGAATGAATGAATGAATGGAAGGCAGAGAGGAGGCAGCTGTGGCAGGGACCCTGCACCACTATGGGAGGGGTATGAGAGAGGGTCATAGAATGTCCTGCTCACCCCCACCCTCAATTAAGCAGGTGAGATAAGAAGGCCATTTATCTGATCATCCTGAAGGACTTCATCTGATAAACAGGTCATTACTTAAAACTGAAACTAATCCTTTGGGAATCCTACAAGAGGATGGATTCTGACTGAGCAGGCCATGGCAATCTGGCCTCTCTGAACTTCACTTTTTATATCATTTTCCTATTTCATGATCTTAATATATGAGTCGAAATTACAAAGCAATATGAGACCATAACAGTTTTGATTACTTTATTTTGACACTTTCTGATAAATCCTTATTTTCATTTTCTTTACTATGAAGAAAGATAATAAAACTAAAGACCATATGATCCCTTAGGAAATCACAAAGCATTTTAGAGATTTTAGTAGAACCAGAAATATCCAAAGCATCCATATTAGTTTCCCTCTATAGAGCTAACTTAAAAATGCTTCAGTTAATTTAGCAACACAGTGGTTTCTCTATCATCCATGAAGTATGATTATTATTCTCAGAAAAAACAGGAAGCTCCAGTTGCCAAAGATATGTATGATTATTGCTAAGAAAACTGTAAATTCATGAGGACCCCAGTGTATTATGTTGCTTGAAAATATTTATGTGAATTTTATGTTGTCCTTTTTCAATTATAAGTGGTTGTTGAAAAGTCCATGTTTTCGTCTCTCACATTTTCAGTGCATCACTATATGATTCTTCAATTCTGACAATATTAATCCTTCTTATACTCTCCTCAGCAAAAAGAGAGAGAAACAAATAGAAAAAGAAGAAATGTGTCATCTGTGATACAAGCCTGAGAACAGAAGGGCAGGGATTTGAAAGCATATTGACGTAAATGAGAAAGAGCAATAATAAATGCATGCCTGCTGAATACTAAGATTTACAGTGGCATGATGAGAAGTTAAGGCAGCAAGTGAAACAAATTTCTCACAGACCATTTGTATAAATGAAATCAGTTCTACAGAATGCATGTTAAAGTAGTTGATACGGGGTTAGATATTAGTATCTCATGTCAAGCCCAACTTCAGTAGGACCTTTAAAAGATTCAAGGAGCCCATTTCCCTTCCCTTTCCTGTTAAAAAAGGAGTACACTTTAACAAAATGTACAAATCTAATCATGCAGTACCAAGAATTAAAATCATAGAGCTTAACTTTAAAAAGCTAGAACAGATATGAATACAGATGTGGAACCACATAGGAGGCAAAAAAAAACAAACCTTGGAGATTGACCTGTCTATGCTCATAAAATCTACATGATCACAGTTCGACATTAGCACAATTATCATTGGCTTGCTATGTGTGCTATCAGCTGCAGTGTTATTTGATATACCAAAGGTTGGTCCCATTCGCAGCATGTGATGAAGGTATCAGAATGGTGGGATCTTGAATTAACCAGAAGAGATTACAGTAACTAATGTCCCCAGATAATTATGGTTTGTATGAAAATGCCATCTTACGGGATAAATCTTGAGGGCCCTTTGCAATGGTCTTTGATAGCAGCTTTACATCCCAGAATAGTCACATAAATGTAGGGTAATTGTGACTTTGATTACATACCTGGAAACTGAGATCCACCACAGATCCTTTTAATATAATGTCAAATCCCATCTTCCAATATTTGTGGGGGATATTCTAAGATATATTGCTTAAAATACATGATTGCATGTGCTAGCAGCAGAAAAGGTGACTGGTTCCTATCAATCAACCCATCAATCAAATTTATTGACCACTGACTGTGTGCAGAGCACTGTACTAAGCACTAGCTCTGTACTAGGCAGTTGGAAAAGTAAAATGTAATGGTGTTAGTAGACAAATTCCCTATCCACAATGATCTTACATTACTATAAAGGACAATAAAGATAATGATCAAGTGAAAAAGATTACCTGAGTGACATCCCTCTCAGGACCTCATTTGGAGAGTTCATTCATTCAATCATATTTATTGAGTGCTTACTGGGTGCAGCGCACTGTACTAAGTGCTTGGAATGTACAATTTGGCAACAGATAGAGACAATCTCTACCCAACAATGGTCTCACAGTCTAAAAGGGGGAGACAGCAAACAAAGCAAAAGAGAACTCTACCAATCTCAGCTATGGAAAGGAGAGTCAAGCAGAGGCATACCCATTCTGTTTCTAGCTTGGGTAGTGGCTAGTGGAAGGCAATCTGCTACATGTCAAAACTCATGTGTTATGCAGCAGTGGCATGGGAGAGAGTCGAGGATGGAGACTCAAGTTTATCGCATGAAAGAAGACAACAGTTAACCACTTCTGTATTTTTACCAAGAAAACTCTATGGATACACCACCAGAACTATTGCAGATGGAGAGTGGGGCATTCTGAGAGAGATGTGTCCATGGAGTTCTGTGGTCGGAGACGACAGTGTAAGACAAGACAAGATCCAAGTGACAGATGGGAACAACAGATGCAGCCAGTATATGTGATGAGCCTGCAAGAGCGATTTTTTTGGCGAGGAATCCATTTTTGCGAGTGACTGTTTTTGAACCCTTGAACAACAATATTGAGGAAGGAATTCAAGAAGGATCTTGAAGGAGAGGGCTGTTCCACAGGGCAGATCAGTGAAAAAATGTGTGAGGTGGCCCTCCGAGCTCTGCCTAGTTATGGGCTTGGAACAAATTAACAACTCTCTCCATGCCCGAAGCAGTGAATCAACTACCACCACAACACCCTGGGGAACGATTCAGGAACTGCTGCGACTCTGGAGGCAGTGGCGGATATAAGGCAGTTGCCTTGAGTCATGGCCACCAGGACCTCCCCCACTGCTACCACCATGTCCCCCACTACTGCCGTTGCGCAGAAATGAGTCACCATCACAAACTGGCGTGGTTGCCATGGACCATCTTTAGCCATGACTCATGCCAGGAGTCTGCGACGCCAGCTCATGGCCATCACGAACCAACACGGACTGTTAAGAATTGCACTGTGTGTATGTGCGGCTGTGTCAGCCATTGCAAGGCAGTGCAGCCCCTGTGAACTGCTGAACTGCAAATTCCTAAGATTAGTACAGGGTGTTCCTGGCAACATAGTGCCTCGCTGCCAGATTCCTCAGATTCCTCCCAAGTGGGATCATCCCCAGGGAATTGTCAGATGGGTATCAATGTCTGTCGTGTGTGGTGGGGAGGGGATGTATGTTGTATATCCCCATTTAATTAGGCCAAGAATTGAATAAAGCTCTTCCCTATACAGAATGGTGGTTCGGATTTATTTTGAATTTGTCATGGATTGCCCGGTCTAGGAAATTCTTGGTCATTATGTCTGATTAGGATCTGTCTCAGACATTCTGGCAATTAGGGTATTCCCGACTTTTGAGGTTGGTTAGAATAGTGGGTTTTTGCAGCTCATGAAGAGGAGCTGGTTTGGAGCCCATAGAGCAGGGCCCAGAGTTCATTCATTCATTCAATAGTATTTATTAAGAGCTTACTATGTGCAGAGCACTGTACTAAGCACTTGGAGTACTTAAGTCTTAAGTGCCTGAGAGTAGGGGAAGGTGAATTCGCAGAGATGGGCTCATGACAACACATAAAATTAATTCAATGTTGAGAGACAATAATAGGTGTCCCATTATCTGTACATCGTTTCACTTTTTATAATTCTGGCTTTTCATTACCCCTCATTGTCTAGAGCCTCTGATCTCTTCTGAAAGGAGGATGGTTGGTAATTGCTTAACTGCAGTGACATTGGTATGGTCAGGTAGCATTCGCCACTAATTATGACCTTTCTAGCCACTTTTTCAGTATGACAGGTCTCCCAGTGCCTAAGCTTCCTCATCATTTTACAATCAAATGAAATCTTTTTTGGGGGGAAAGATTCAAACTAGTGTGCTCAGAGATAGGCCATGGTATGTTACCACCATCCCATGACTCACATGTAGAACCTCTCCCTCTCTAGACTGTAATTTCATTATGGACAGGAAACTTGACTGCTAATTATGTTGTACAGTACTCTCCCAAGCACTTAGTACAGTGCCCTGAACATAGTAAGCATTCAATAAATTCCATTGATTGATTGATGAATACTTTCCACTCAGATGCCTAAGACAGAGCCTCACAATATGACTTTATTATATCTTGCCTGTCTTACAAGACCTCTCCCTCCTTAACTAATGCCTTCTATGTAATTGGCTGTGCTTCAGATGATGTCAAAAGGGGGTGAGTTACATTATGCAAATTAGCTTTCCCTTTGGTAGGGGCACTGAGGAGTGAGCTGCTTCTCTGCTCAATAAATTTCTAGAGCTTTCTTCTTTATCTATGTGTAGTCCTAGTCTAGGTTGGATTGTCACAGACCAATACATTTGGAAGGTATATTATGGGAGTGACTATGAATCTTAAAACATGTTAATCAGTTCCCTGAACAGATCCACCCAACCAATCAACTCCTTGGTCTACAAAGGAAGAATTCCAGTGGAATAACTGATGTCAGACACTTTGGGGGTGCAGTACTGGTATCTGAGTTTCTTCGCTTCTACTTAACCTGATAGACTTTATGTTGGATCTCAGGCAGGTCAGGTAATAGAAAGTGAGGACCATGGCAGAGAACCAATCAGAGGTTGCCAATAACTCCTTGATGCTTTGGACTGATTTGAATGGAATGCATGTCAAATGTCACACCTGCCCTTTTTTTTGTTTTGCATGATCTGGGAAAGCTGATTATCAAGCCTCTCAGTTTTCCCCTTCTCACAGCAGCTCCATCCTGGTCTTAACAACTCTCAGAGGCCATCTGATGGAGTTTCTGATGGTATTTGAAGGCATGTGAGTGAATGACTTCTCCAAGGGAGTGGATGTAGATGGAGAATGGAAGGGTACCCAGAACTGAATGGTGTGGGACCCCCACAGTTAGAGGGTGGAAGGCAGAGGAGAAGCCCATGAAAAGACTGAAAATGAGCAGCCAGATGAGAGATAGGAGGCGAACCAGAAGAGGGCAATGTTTGTGAAGCTGACGTTCGATAATGATTCCAGGACAGTGTCCAAGACAACTGAGAGTCAAGGACGCATAGGATGAAGTACAGACCTTTGGATATGACAAGTAGGAGATCACTTGTGAGCTTTGAACAAGGTGTTTCTGTGAAAGGGATGGAAGTCAGATTGGAGGGAGTCATGGAGAGAAAAGCTGGAGGAAAGGAACTTAAGACAGCAGGTGTAGATAACTTGCTCTAGGAGTTTAGAGAGGAATAATAGTAATAATAATGCTAGTATTTGTTAAGCGCTTACTATGTGCCAAGTACTCTTCTAAGCGCTGGGTAGATACAAGCTAATTAGGTTGTTCGCACATGGGGCTCACAGTCTTAATCCCCATTTTACAGATGAGGTAACTGAGACACAGAGAAGTTAAGTGACTTGCCCAAAGTCACAAAGCTGACAAGTGGTGGAGGTGGGATTAGAACCCACAGCCCCTCACTCTCAAGCCTGTGCTGTTTCTGCTAGGCCACGCTGCTAAGAGGGAGATGGGGCGATAACTGAAGGAAGCTGAAAGGTCAAGGAAAGGTTTTATTTTAGGATAAGGGAGACATGGACATGTTGAGAAGAAGCCATTGGAGAGCAAATAGTTAAAGATGATAGTCAGGGAGGGAAGAAGGAAGAGTGCAAGTGTTTGGATAAGGTGTGAAGGGATGGGGTTAAATGTGCAGGTAAACAGTGTGGATTTTGAGATAAGGCAGGAGATCTCTTCTGGAGATACTTCTGGGAAGGATGGGAGATTTGAAGAAGAGGCAAGAAGAGAGAGTAACTGGAGAGGAGCAGGGTGATTTTAGGGAGATTTGATTTTCTTGAATCTATGTGGGAAGCAGCGTGGCTCAGTGGAAAGAGCACGGGCTTGGGAGTCAGAGGTCATGGGTTCCAATGCTGGCTCCACTACTTGTCAGCTGTGTGACTTTGGATAAGTCACTTAACTTCTCTGACCCTCAGTTACCTCATCTGTAAAATGGGGATCAAGACTGTGAAACACTCTTGGCACAATCAGATCACCTTGTATCCTCCCAGCGCTTAGAACAGTGCTTTGCACATAGTAAGCACTTAACAAATACCATCATTATTATGCCAGTGTTTAGAGACTGCTTGCTACAAAAATAAGTGCTTAGCAATTACAATGATGGAAAGGATGATGATAATTATCAGTCATAATAAAAGTGAATACCATTGATTGATTGATATTTAGGAAAAAAAGATACGGAAGAGGGTAGCCTAGAACTGAGCAGGCTCTATAGTCTACATAAATTTTTCACCACTGGAAGGACACAGTCACAGGTAATTGTAGTACTCCTGTTCATCCTGCCAACCTCCCACACCTTTGAGCTTTATTAGGGAATATGCTTTAGATTTGCTATTAGTGGAAAGTATCAATCAATCAGTGGTATTTATTGAGTGCTTACTATGTTCAGAGCACTGTACTAAGTGCTTGGGAGACTACAGTACAACAGAATTAGCAGTCAAGTTCCCTGTTTGCTACAAAAATAAGTGCTTACCAAATACAATTATGGTATTGAGGATAATTATCATTAATGATAAAAACGAATATCACTGATTGATTTAGAGAAGCAGCCCTGGATGAGATTACCTTGTATCTATCCCAGGGCTTAGAGCAGTGCTTGGAACATAGTAAGCACTTAAATACCATCATCATTATTATTTACTATAATGTAGGACACAATCACAGGTAATTATAGTACTCCTGTTCTTCCTGCCAACTTCCCACACCTCCGAGCTTTATCAGGGAATATGCTTTAGATTTAGAGACCAGGAACATGCAAACAGCTCCTTGTGGGCAGAGATCCCATCTACCAACTCTGTCATTAATAGGGTTTCCTAAGTGCTTAGTAAAATGCTGTGCACAGAGTAAGCACTCAAATATCATTAATTCATTTCAGGGGGAAATTGACATAATATGTATTATTATTCTTAATGATAATGATATTTTTAGTTGCTTAATATGGGTCAAGCACCGGAGTCAATACAGAATAATTAGGTGAGATGCAGTCCCTGTGCCACATGAATTGCACAGTCTAAGTAGGAACTACACCAGGTATTTGGTACTCACTTTACCAAAGATTAAATTGAGGTACAGAGAAGTTAAGTGACTTGCCTAAGGTCACACAGCAGGCCAGTGGCAGAGCCGAGATGAATACCTAGGTCCTCTGACTTCCTGGCCCATACTCTTTCCACTAGGCTAAGTGGCTTTATATGGAAAAGTATGTGTGTGTGTGCATATATATACGTATGTATTCTCCAGATCTGCTGAGTCCTTTTGACTGTGCCTATCCAGGCAAAGTACAAGTTCATTTTTTCCTTTCTAATTCTCCATTTATTCATTCAATCATATTTATAGACTGCTTACTGTGTATAGAGCACTATACTAATCCCTTGGAAAGTACAATTCAGTAATAAAGAGAGAAAATCCCTGCTCACACCAGGCTTATAGTCTACAAGGAGGGAGACAGACATCAAAACAGGTAAACAAGCATCAATATAAATAGAATTATAGATTTGTCCATATGTACACATTGCTGTGGGGCAGAGAGAGGAGGGTAGAGCAAAGAGAGCAAGTTGGGGTGATGTGGAGGGAAGGGAGAAATGAGGAAAAGGGGGGCTTAGTTTGGGAAGGCCTCTTGAAGGAGGTGAGCCTTCAGTAAGACTTTGAAGGGGGAAAGTGGGCCAAAACTCTGTAAGTAGTAAATGCAGGTAATGGAATGTGTTGGTCCTTAAAAGCTGGACAAGGGAGACACTGGAGTCAATTGTTGTTTCAAGTCAAGGCAGGTTATTTGAACCTGGCAAAATGACACTAAGGAACATAGGGAGTCCACAAGCATTCAATTATTCATCACCTTAATAAAGCTCTGGCTATTTGGGGAAGATTTTCAGAAATTAACATACCAAAAAAGAAAAAAAAAAACAAAGACAATATCCAGGATCTGGGTGGCCAGAATCATGTGAGCACTTGGTGATAGATTAGTAAGAAATAGACAGCTGCATTCAGAATGTGGAGAAAGAGGGAATGAAATAGTGGCGTTATATTGATTTATCTTGGCTTTCAGCCTCCGGAGAAAGAAACACTATTCTTAGCTTGTAATCTTCAAGTCTAGAATTTCCACCATAGTCAGTTCAACATGCTGAAATTCTTAGGGCAGGCTCAGGGCTGGGCTCTGTCCACAATAATAACAGTGATATCACAGCCTTGTAAGCCCTTTTCCTTAATGCTGGCTAATGTGCTATGGAATTGAGGCAAAAGTAGTACTTCCATCCAAATATTCTGTTTCAAAGGAAAAATTGCATAGAACCATGAAGTAAATGATATACAGAGGAAAATAGTTTTACTTTGAAAATTTTTACATCAATAAATACAAATGACAAGATTTCAAAGTGGGACAATCTGTGACTGGACAACATGGCCTGCACAAAGACTTCTGTTTGGATGATTAGATCTATCTCAACAAAGTGAATGGCTGTCATCTCAGATTCCGGAAAGTGCGGGTGCTAAATCCAGGGCTGGGTTTCTTTGATAGGTCTCTGGCCATTTTCCTGATGGATTGTACCATTTTGTCCTGGCTTGGACTAACACAAAAGGTTCTGGCATGTGGCAGTTGATTAGAAAAACACTTGCTGCCAGCTCAGCCATTCAGCAAGTTCATTCTTACCCAGCTCAATAGAGGAAGGAGGCCATAAGCTCTCAGCTAATGGTGCATCAGTCCATCTGGCCTCAGTTCTTGTGATGTTGGCTTCACCACCAGCAGTCTTTTCTTCCATCCTGTTCCAGACACATCAGAGTTTCCCCTCTCACTTCCATCTTCTCTGATCCATTTTGATGACCAGATCCACTGATTCCCACTCTTAGGAGATGGAGGAAGAAGCAGGATCAGTAGACCTGACAGCAGAGGTATCTGAAGAGTGGTGCTGCCTTGGTCACTGTGCTGGGCTTCCTGCCTTCATCCCCAACAGCTCTTAATAACTAATAACATATCTAATAACATTCTCTCTCCAGCCTTCTTATACTTTGAGTCTGGGACCATGTCCAGGCAGATTAACTTGAATGCACAAGTCTCTAACGTCTATTTAAAAATAATAATAGTGGTATACGTTAAACGCTTACTATGTGCCAATGACTCACCTAAGGGTTGGAGTAGATACCGAGTAATTTGCTTTTCTAGTGAATGGCTTTTTATCCACAGAAAAGGCTTGTCCACACTGGTGGTTTAAACAAAATTCAGCTCCACTATTATGGTGTTATATTTACTCCAGTCCTAAGCATATAATATGCATTTAATACATTTTGTAATTTCTATACTCAGTGGGGCTCAACCAGAATAGGAACTGCAGGCTTCCCTTGTAATGTTTGAGCTCTAGATAAGTCTCAGGATTCTACTTAAAAATCCAAGGATGAATCCCATGACAAACTCAGTACTGTGAAATATGTTGTTTGTTAACTGCTTTTTTCAGGATCTCACGTTCAAAATCTCCCCTTTCTTAGAGAGCTACCTGAAAATAGATATTCCAAAAAAAAGGAGCAGAGAGGTTCACCACAGAAATGGGAAAAATGAGGCAAACCCAATTTCATCAGTGCCCCTTCCCTCTAGTTACCTACTATCTAAAACTTACCATCTAAAAGATCACATAAAATAAATGTTTTACAGTCACATAATGTCTAATCCCCTCATAGCCTCAAGTTCAGCAATAAGTCTTCCACTTCCTCCCAGGTCTTCATCCTTCTAACTTACCATACTCTGTGTGTGGGGTGGGGGTGTATACAGCTGGGTTCAGGAAGAATAGGGCTTGAGGGCCATGGTCACTAGACAAGAAGTTGGATTTTAAAAGACCCAAAGAAATGACAAAGAAAAAGTGCCCTGTGCCTGACAAATCTGGATTTCCCAGGGCTCCATCTATTTCTCTTAGCATAAGCTTGCATTAATTGGCAACCTGAAAGAGTGACTGTAGCTTCTGAACTTTCCTAACATAAAATAGAATCCAAGTTAGTTGCTTGTAAAAGGTGTACAGGAAGTATATTGTTTTTAGACCACTGTAGAAAGTGGGGTAGGGGTTTTCCTAGTGAAAATACCCCATTTCCCCCCCAACTTTTTCCAGTGGTGAAGCAATATTTCTGAGTGCACAGTAACCCATTCATTCAATTGCATTTATTGAGCACTTAATATATGCAGAGGACTGTACAACACTTAGTACAGTGCTTGGAAAGTACAATTCAGAAACAAAGAGAGATAATCCTTGTCCATACCGGGCTTACAGTAGGAAAGGGCAAATACAGACATCAGTAGCACAGCTAATAGCAACCTCTATCAGTTCATCTGATATTGGGAGAGCCTGGGACAGACTGCAACTTGATGTCATAGACAGTCTTGATACGCCCACGTCATTCCCAGATTTCGTTTTCAAGATGCTTTCAAGACAGAGGTGAAATCCCTAATTGTTGGGTTTTCCAAAGATGTATTTTCCTTGTGACATGGACCATTTGGTGAATGGCTATGGAACGATTTGACTTTGTTTTTTTCTTATATTTAAAGTTTCAAGCTCCACAGTAATTCTAATTATCATATACAAGAACTGAAGAGCTCTGAACAACTGTCTGGTCATAATGGGTCCAAGATGACTTCTTAAATATCTTTCTCCCTCTTTCTCCATTATGTGATTGCTTTTCAGCACTTCCTCATCCTTGCTTCTATTGAGTATCCTCTGTGACTAGTAACAGAATCAGACATAGAACTTTCTATTAAATATTACTGGGTAAAAAGCCTTGCCAACAGACACATGCTAAGGTTAATTTTAATATCTGAGTTCTTAATACTTAACTTTTCCTGGGCTTGACATTTAGGAAGTTAGTATGTCCCACAGTAATTTTCAAATATGAGCAGAACATAAACATGCTTACTTCATCATCTTTATCCTCATCATTAGTATGTATGTAGGGCCACACACTAAGCATTTGGGGCTACACCTCAAATGGCTGACACAATCTCTGGGCTCATGGAAATTGAGTTAGTCAGCGAACACATATTGATAGATATATATTTAATGAATAACTGTGAGAATAGATATGAATAACACAACTGAATAAATTAATAAACATATGTGTGCAGTAGTACTTAGGTAGCTGAGAAAATTTCTTGAAGGGATGAGAAAAGTTTCAGTTTTTATTATTTCACACAATATAGAGTATAGGATAAACATTACTTTTGTTTCTCAGTTTAACCTTAGGAACTGCAATGAGTTCCCAAAACCTTAAGGGAGAGTCAGCAACTCCATCAAAGATTTTGCTTGAGATTCATATTTCATTTGAAAGCCATAACACCATGATACTATTTTCTTCTGAAAATGAGTTACTTGTTCTGGGAATTCTTTATATTTGTTTTGAATTGATATTGGCACAGAACTTTATTAGACATCTCTGTGAGAAACCTTCCTGTCCGCTGTATAGGCTAACTTTTTTTTTTTCTTTTCAGACTGAGTAAATAGGAGTCAGGAAGCTCTGCTACACTTGACTTGCAGGACAAGTAAGCTCCCGAGTTTGTTTTTTTTTTTGTTTGTTTGTTTTTTTAAAAAATGGTATTTGCTAAGTGCTTACTATGTGCTAAACACTTTACTAATGCTGGGGTAGATTCAAGCTAATCAAGCTGGACACAGTCTATGTCCCACATGGAGCTCACAATCTCAATCCCCATTTTATAAATGGGGTAATTTAAGCATAAAAAAGATTAAATAACTTGCTGAGGGTCACACAGCAGACAAGTGGTGGAGCCAGAATAGGAACCTAAGTTAATCAATGGCTGTGTTCCATGCTCATAATGAGTGTACAGTCTAGAGGGGAACATGTTTGCTAATTCTGTTGTATTATAGTCTCCCAAATGCATATTATAGTGTTCCGCCCATATTAAGCACTCAATAAATACAATTAAGTTACTATCAATGTTTTGTCACGATGACAATGGAAACTTTGTGGTGGATAATAATTGGGGATGTCACTGTTTCTTCTACCTAATTTATTTCATTCTTTGATAATTAAGAGAAGCAATGTCAACTAGTGGATATAACGTTTGCTCTAATATCGGCTTCACCACTTGTCTGCTTTGTCATCTTGGACAAATCACCTAACTTCTTTGTACCTCAGTTACCTCATCTGTAAAATGGGTATTAAGACTGTGAGCCCCTGATAAGCTTATATCTATCTCAATGCTTAGTTCAGTGCCTGAAACATAGTAAATGCTTAATAAATAACATTAAAAAATCAATAAATATCAAGAAATCTAGATATATATGAAGCTTCTTCTCCAGACTGTAAGCGTGTTGTAGACAGGGAATATGTCTGTTATACTACTGTGTTATGCTCTCTAAGTACTCAAGCACTTAGTACAATGCTCTGCATAAAGTAAGAGCTCAATAAATACGATCGATATGAAACAAAGGTAGCAGAAGACCTTAAGGTGCTTTAATAATGTTCATTTCTGCAATATGTTAGAAAATGTCCTTTTAAAAGATCAGTAATAAGTGAGAGTTACAACTAGCCCTCTTCTCTTTCATTCATTAATTCAATAGTATTTATTGAGCGCTTACTATGTGCAGAGCACTGTACTAAGCGCTGGGGATGAACAAGTCGGCAACAGATAGAGACAGTCCCTGCCGTTTGACGGGCTTACAGTCTAATCGGGGGAGACGGACAGACAAGAACAATGGCAATAAATAGAGTCAAGGGGAAGAACATCTCGTAAAAACAATGGCAACTAAATAGAATCAACTAAATAGAATAGAATCAACTAAATAAATAAATAGAAAACTAAATAATAAAAACTAAATAAATAGAAAACTAAATAAATAAATAGAATCAACTAAATAGAATCAATTCTCTCTCATTCAACCCTCATATTCAATGAATCAGTAAATCCTATCAGTTCCACCTTCACAACATCGCTAATATATGCCTTTTCCTCTCCATCTAAACTGTTAATACTGTTAATATAATCGTTTATCATATCCAGCCTTGTTTACAGTATCAGCCGCCTTGCTGACCTAGTCCTCTTGTCTCTCCCCACTCTGGTCCATACTTCATTTTGCTGTCCTGATCATTTTTCTATAAAAATGTTCATGATGTTTCTCCACTCCTCAAGGAAGGATGATCATTGCCCATCCACCTCCACATCAAACAAAACTCCTTAACATTGGCTTCAAAGCACTAAATCACCTTGCCCCCTCCCACCTCACCTCACTACTCTCCTAATACAACCCAGTCTGCACACTTTATTCCTCTAATGCTAACCTTAAGTTTTCCTCAATCATATCTACTTCACTGCTGATCCCTTTCCATGTCCTGCCTCTGGACTGGAATTTTCTTCCTCCTCAAATTCATCAGACAATTACACTACCCACCTTCAAAACCTTACTGAAAGTATATCTCCTCCAAGAGGCCTTCCCAGATAAAGCCCTTCTTTCCACTTCTCTCATTCCCTTCTGTGTCACCCTGACTTGCTCCCTTAATTCATTCCCCTTCCCAACCCCACAGCACTTAGTGCATATCTGTAATTTATTTATTCATATTAATGTCTGTCTCCCCCTCTAGACTGCAAGCTTGTTGTGTCTGCTTATGATTATATTGTACTTCCCCAAGTGCTTAGTATGGTGTTCTGTCCACAGTAAGTGCTTAATAAACACAATTGAATGGTTGAATTGAGATTGGATAGATGGTAAGCTTGATGGTAGCAAGGATTGCTATGTTAAATCCCTTAAAATCAATTTTACGACCTAAGCGAAGGTCGTAGAAAAATTATTTCTCCTGACATATCCTCTAAGTCCCTTTGATATAAATAGAATGTAACAAAAAATTGGAATCATTCATCATAATATTTATTAAATTATACATTTAAATTTTTTTTGACTGAAAACATCCTAAATATATAGGTCTACATACAGCTCTGAATAGCTGGTCTCATGATGAGCAGGACTCAATCCACTGTGAAAATGCAGAGTGGGAATGAATTAGGGTTTTTAGAAAATTAGAAATTAGGGAATGAATGAATGAATGAACCTGTGAGGGGAATGAAAACTATAATTAACTTGCATTATGACTTTTCATTCTTATTTATTCAGAGTGCCACAGTTGAGTTAAACTATGGTGACACTTTACTAACACCAATTAACAACAGAACTGGAGTGAAACCACACTTGAATGCATCAAATACAAGACATAATGGCAATAATTATAATAGTGATATTTCTTAAAGATTACTGTATGCCAAGTGCTGGTGTAGAAACAGTCAATCAATCATACTTATTGAGCTCTTAATGTGTGCAAAACACTCTACTAAGTGCATGGGAGACTACAACCCAATGATCTAACAGATACATTCCCTGTCCACAAGGAGAGGCTAGATAATTAGGTCCACATGGTGTTCACAATATAAGGAGAAGGAAGAATAGGTATTAAAACCCTATTTTACAGAGAACGGAGAGACACAGAGAAGTGACTAGCTAAAGGTCACACAGCAGAGCCAGGATTGGAATCCAGTTCCTCCAACTTCAAGGCTTGGGCTCTTTCCACTAGGGATGCTGCTGAATGAAAATTCTGTTTAAAGAAAATAGAAGCCCTGATGGACATTGAAAATAAATAAATTGGCTGCAGCATATAAAAAAGCTGAATTCTTTAATTGATTCAGGGGATATGTAACTGAAATATTGATTTTATTTTGACAGTAAAACGAAAAATTTTCTTCAGTTAATTGTAAAATTTAAACAAGTTCAGGATAATTTTCAATATTATATCAACTTAAAAATGAAGAGTTTTCAATTCTCTAGAAAATAACTTATATTCATGAAAACAGAGTTGTGATAAATCTAAACTTGAAACTTCATACCAAAATGCTATTTTCAGAAGTATGCTCAGAGAAATTGGTTAAGTTTAGTCGAATGGATTTGTTTTCCTCTTTCCATTTCCTACGTTTTTTGATTTCCTATTTTTTTAAATTTTTTTTTTCCTTTTAGCCTTGGACCATACTGGCACCATACCAAAAGCTTTTAATTTATCTAAAAACAGCTTATCAAGTGGTTGAAGAACTCTCAGAATGTCCCAGGAGCCAGAACAGGCAGAAATAAATAAGACATGCCAGATCTTGATGATTATATTTCTCCTATCATCACTTCACTGACAGGAAAAATGAAGAACAGTGACAGCTGACAAGAGTCAGAAAAGGAGAGTGGTTTCTCCAGAATGAGACAGTTAAAAGTTGTTGCCCACAGGCTTAAAATGATGGTTAGCTATTTCACTATCAAATTTATTTAAATATTCAGAAATTTCTGGAAATGCTACATTACAGACACACAGTTAAAGGTTTATTTTCTTAAACAATTACAGATAGGTAGGAATAAGCAGAAAATGAATTGACAATTTGCAATATATAGATGTCTTTCTTAGAAGTAGAAAATTTATTTCTAGGCAAACTATTAGGTTGCTAATGAATAGTTTCTGCCAGGGTATAAATCGACTGTCACTTTTATTTACTGTTTAGATTGCTAAGAAAATGGAGGAAAGATAAGGTAAATACAGCAACACTTCTGGTGAGAAGTTGAAGATGTGCCACTGAAAAGTGATACTGATCATTCGACTTTCCTAAACTAAGTAGAATTTCAAGAACTATTTCCTTTACCATCACACCAAAATGTGATGAAGCCAAACAGTTGAAGCCAAAACATAACAAAGCTATTCAAAAATAGCTGAGCACTTTCATGAACATTAGTGTTACCCTCTGTTATTATTATCTTGGTACTTGGTACTTCTTATGTGCTTACTAAATGCCAACCAAACGTACTAAGATAATCAGATTGGTCAAAGTCCCTGCTGACATTGGTCTAACAGTCCATACAGAGGGAACAAATAATAATAATTATGGTATTTGTTCAGTGCTTATTATGTTCCAGGGACTAAACTAATCACTGGGGTAGATTCAAGATAATTGGTTGGACACAGTACCTGTCCCACATGAGGCTCACAGTTTTAATCCCCATTTTACAGATGAGGAAACTGAGGCAAAGATAAATTAAATGACTTGTCCTAGATCACACAGCAGACAAGTGGAGGAGCTGATATTAGAATCCAGTTTCTTATGACTCCAAGGTTTATGGTCTATCCACTGGCCACACTGCTTCCTAGTAGGATTTAACCTCCATTTAACAGAAGAGCAAACTGAGGCAAAGGGAAGTTAAGTGATTTGTCCAAGGTCACACAATAGATAAGTAGCACAGCAGGGATCAGGACTCAGGTCCTCTGGCTCTCTGTGTTCTTTCCACTATGCTGCACTGCTTTCTACTAAATCATATCTCACCACCCTTTTCATTCACCAAAACATGATGACACCACAGTAGAAAATTACTGTTCAAGAGATTATATATAAGAAACCTATAAAGTTAAATAATGAAGAATCATTTAAGAGGATTATTCATATGAATCCGTATTTAACTAAAATGAAAACCATGAATATGCATATGAACTGAGCATTATTTCATTATTTTGTACAATTCCATTAGATTACAAATTCCTTTTCGGAGGCGACTCTTTCCTTGACACCTTTATGTTCATGAAATGCCCTGCAGATGATAATTGTTCAATAAATGCTGAATATTATGATGTTTAATCTGATGTATGCTAATATCTATTGATTTTTAAAAGGTACTTTGTTAAGCACTTACTACATGTCAGACACTTGTTGTAAGTGCTGGGTAAGACACAAGCTGATCAAGTTGGACACAGTTCATGTCCCACATGGGGCTCACCATCTTAATCCCCACTTTACAAATGAGGCAATTGAGGCACAGAGAAAAAGTGATTTTCCCAAGATCACTCAGCAAACAATTGGCAGAATGGGAATTAGAATCAGGTCCTCCTGACTTCCAGGTCTGTGCTCCATCCACTAGGCCATGCTGTTTCTCTAAATAGTAAGCAATGATCCTCCTTGACCTCTCTGCTGCCTTTGACACTGTCAACCATCCCCTCCTCCTCCATACCTTATCTCACCTTGGCTTCATGGACTCCGTCCTCTCCTGGTTCTCTTCTTACATCTCTGGCCAGTCATTCTAGGTCTCCTTCGCTGGCGCCTCCTCCCCCTCCCATCCTTTAACTGTTGGAGTTCCTCAAGGGTCAGTTCTTGGCCCTCTTCTGTTCTCCATTTACACTCACTCCCTCGGTGAACTCATTCGCTCTCACGGCTTTGACTACCATCTCTACGCAGATGACACGCAGATCTACATCTCCGCCCCTGTCCTCTCCCCCTCCCTTCAGGCTCGCATCTCCTCCTGCCTCCAGGACGTCTCCACCTGGATGTCGGCCCGCCACCTAAAACTCAACATGAGCAAGACTGAGCTCCTCATCTTCCCTCCCAAACCCGGTCCTCTCCCAGACTTCTCTATCACCGTGGATGGCACCACCATCCTTCCCGTCTCTCGGGCCTGCAATCTCGGTGTCATCCTTGACTCGTCTCTCTCGTTCACCCCACACATCCTATCCGTTACCGAGACCTGCCGGTTTCACCTTTACAATATCGCCAAGATCCGCCCTTTCCTCTCCACCCAAACGGCTACCTTACTGCTCCGGGCTCTCGTTATATCCCGGCTAGACTACTGTGTCAGCCTTCTCTCTGACCTCCCTTCCTCCTCTCTCGCCCCGCTCCAATCTATTCTTCACTCCACTGCCCGCCTCATCTTCCTGCAAAAACATTCTGGTCATGTCACTCCCCTTCTTAAACACCTCCAGTGGTTGCCTATCAACCTCCACTCCAAACAAAAACTCCTCACTCTAGGCTTCAAGGCTCTCCATCACCTTGCCCCTTCCTACCTCTCCTCCCTTCTCTCTTTCTACCACCCACCCCGCACGCTCCGCTCCTCTGCCGCCCACCTCCTCACCATCCCTCGGTCTCGCCTATCCCGCCGTCGACCCCTGGGCCACGTCCTCCCACGGTCCTGAAACGCCCTCCCTCCTCACCTCCGCCAAACTGATTCTCTTCCCCTCTTCAAAACCCTACTTAAAACTCACCTCCTCCAAGAGGCCTTCCCAGACTGAGCTCCTCTTCTCCTTCTACTGCCTCTACCACCACCCCTCACCTCTCCGCAGCTTAACCCTCTTTTCCCCCCATTTCCCTCTGCTCCTCCCCCTCTCCCTTCCCATCCCCTCAGCACTGTACTCGTCCGCTCAACTATATATATTTCCATTACCCTATTTATTTTGTTAATGAAATGTACATCGCCTTGATTCTATTTAGTTGCCATTGTTTTTACGAGATGTTCTTCCCCTTGACTCTATTTATTGCCATTGTTCTCGTCTGTCTGTCTCCCCTGATTAGACTGTAAACCCGTCAAACGGCAGGGACTGTCTCTATCTGTTGCCGACTTGTTCATTCCAAGCGCTTAGTACAGTGCTCTGCACATAGTAAGCGCTCAATAAATACTACTGAATGAATGAATGAATGAAAGTGCTTAGTACAGTGCTCTGCACATAGTAAGCGCTCAATAAATACAATTGAATGAATGAATGAATAAACACATTTTATATTTTTTTCTTCTAATCTCCCTAAATTTACAAAAAATACATTAATTTTACAAGGTTAAGTATATTTTGAAATTTTATTTCCAAAGATCTCTCATCCAAAAACTTGAATACACTTACAGAACAAAATAACTACTTGTTCTCTCTTCCCCTCTTAAAGGCCCTACTGAGAGCTCACCTCCTCCAGGAGGCCTTCCCAGACTGAACCCTCTCTTTCCTCCTCTGCCCCTCCTCCCCTCCCCATTCCCCCTACTCCCTCCCTCTTCTCTACCACCTTCTCCTACCCACAACACTTGTGCATATTTGTATATATTTATCACAGTATTATTTATTACTTTATTTTATTAATGATGTGTATATAGCTATGATTCTATTTATCTTAATGATATTGATGCCTGACTTTGTTTTGCTTTATTGTCTGTCTCCCCCTTTTAGACTGTGAGCCTGTTGTTCAGCAAGGATTGTCTCTATCTGTTGCCAATCTGTACAGTGCTCTGTACAGAGTAAGCGCTCAATAAATATGACTGAATGAGTGATTCATATATGTTTCTTTTACTTACAATATGATTAAAAATTTCTAGAGAAGTGAGGACTGACTATTTTGTCTGAATATTTAATATAAAATATACTATCGTTTCTAACTTTATAAATAATCCAAATCTTTTGCTTAATTCAAGGATAACATAAATATGAATGAAAAATACAAAATACCTGGATTTTTTGTGGATTTTGACCTTTCAGAATATGCTTCATGAATTTCCTTTTCTCATTTGCTCTCAGCTTCTCATAATTCAAATACACATCATTAACATTCAAGTCATATCATTTTGTGGTGTATGTGTGTGTGTTTGTATGCATGCACACACACATATTTATGTTTGTATGGCATTACTCACTTCTACTGAATAAATGTTTTGAACTAATCCATTTCCCTGTCCCTGTTCAGTCTAACCAACAGAGTTCTTAATGGCATACTTCATGATTTTAAGCTTGCTTTATCTAAAACAGAAAAGCATTGCAAAGAGGAATATATGCATCTGAGCAGGTGAGGTGTTCGGGATGTTAAATATTTTTACAGACCATCCTGAATCTTATCATAATATTGTATAAAGATATTTTTAAGCATTTTTACCAAAAAGCATTCATTCTTTCAGAGAAAGAAAATACTTCATTTATCTCAATAACTCGCATTAAAATATGTCCTGCAGTCATAGCAATTACAATAATTATCCATTTTTTAAATCTTTTCTTACAAACATTTTACCTAATTATCTAAGTTAGGCCTAAGGCAACACCAGTCTGAGATGCAGCTGAAGTCCTGAGATACAATCCAATCTATTATGGACTTTCCTGAGCCATCATATAACATACTGCCTTACTGGGAGTAATATGTGGAAGTATTGTGTACAGAGCTGATGCTTAAATTTCTGTGCATGTTTAACATAGAGATAAAATATACATAGGGAAACTAACTTGGGAATAATTCCATCTTCAATTCCATCTTCACAACATCTCTAAAATCCAGTTATTTTTCTTCACACAAACTACCATTAAGCTGGTCCAAACACTTGACATATCCTGTCTTTACTACTGCATCAGCTCATTCACTGACATCTCTATCTTGAGTCTCTCCACTCTCTAGTCTATATTTTACTCTGCTACCTGTATCAGTTTTCTAATACATTGTTCTGTCCCCCCACTCTTCAAAGACCTCCAATGGTTGTCTATATTTATCTGCATCAAGCTGAAACACTTCAGAATTAGCTTTAATAAAATTAGCTTTCCTTTCCCTACACATCCTCCTTCCCTCCCCAACTACTCATGCCATTTCCAAAGCCCTTGTAAAATTGACATCCTCCACAAAGCTTTTCTTGACCTATCTATTTTCTATTAGATCTATTTTCTGACCACTATACTGTCTTGCCCTACTGCTTCAACCAAGCTATTAAGTTCATATTCCCTAAGGAGTCAGTTATTTCCCTTAGCTTTAACATTTTAATGTCTGTATCCCCTCATTGACTGTAACCTCTTTGAGGGTAGGGATCACATTAACTTAGTTTACTGCACTCTTCCAAGTCCTTAGTACAGTGATCTACATGCAGCAAGTACTCAGTACTTGAATGATTGATTGGGAACAATGTGCTTAAAATGGAATTTATTTCTGAAAAATACAGTTAAGGAAAAAAAGAATTACAGAAGAAAGAAATATTTTAGGTAGTCATGGATTCTCCATCCCAAGATCTTGAGCTCATTCATCCTCCCCTGTTCTCTCCCTCTCCCTTCAGTCTTGTATTTCCTCCGGCCTTCAGGCTGTCTCCACCTGGATGTCTGCCCACCACCTAAAACTCAACATGTTCAAGACTGAACTCCTTATCTTCCCTCCCAAACCCTGTCCTCTCCCTGACTTCCCTGTCATTGTGGACAGCACTACCATCTTTCCTGTCTACAGGCCTGCAACCTTGGTGTCATCCTTGACTCTGCTCCCTCATTCACCCCACACATCTAATTCATCACCAAAACCTGCTGGTCTCACCTTCACAACATTGCCAAGTTCCACCCTTTCCTCTCCATCCAAACTGTTACCTTGCTGGTACAAGCTCTCATAATAACCCGACTGGATTATTGCATCAGCTTCCTTTCTGATCTCCTATCTTCCTGACTCTCTCCACTCCCATCTATTCTTCATTCTGCTGCCGGGATTATCTTCCTACAGAAATACTCTGGGCATGTCACTCCCCTCCTCAAAAACCTCGAGTGGTTGCCTATCAATCTTCACATGAAACAAAAAAATTCCTCACTCTTAGATTCAAAGCTCTCCATCACCTTGCCCCCTCCTACCTCACCTCCCTTCTTTCCTTCTACAGCCCACCCCACACATTCCACTCCTCTGGTGCTAACCTCCTCACAGTGCCTCACTCTCACCTATCCTGCCATTGACCCCTAACCCACGTCCTACCACTGACCTGGAATGTCCTCCCTCCTCACATCCACCAAACTAATTCTCTTCCCCTCTTCAGAGCCCTACTGAGAACTCACCTCCTCTGAAGGCCTTCCCAGACTGAGCCCTCTCTTTCCCTCTCTGCTCTCCTCCCCTCCCCATTCCCCCTACTACCTTCTTCTGCTCTACCCCCTTCCCCTCCCCACAGCACTTGTGCATATTTGTATATATTATTAATTACTCTATTTTATTAATGATATATATATATATATATATATATATATATATATATATATATATATGATTCTATTTATCTTGATGGTATTGATGTCTGACTACTTCTTTTGTTTTGTTGTCTGTTTCCCCCGTTTAGACTGTGAGCCCATTGTTGGGCAGGGATTGTCTCTATCTGTTGCTGAATTGTACATTCCAGGTGCTTAGTACAGTGATCTGCACACAGTAAGCTCTCAATAAATACAAATTGAATGAATGAACAGGAATTATTGGATATATTTTAATGAACTCTAATTCAGGAAATGGATTCTTGACTCAGTTGTCCCTGGCTTCAAGATATATGAAACTCAACTTGATTATTATGATTTCTGAATTGTCTTTCTACAGCTTATTAATTCATAGGTAAAAATGATCTTGAGGAAATGTTTTACTTTTCATTTCATTTTCTTCCCAATCTGCATTGACCCTGATTTAAATCTGAAATTAGGTGAGTTATACTGTAATTTGTCAAAATCATAGGATAGCATAACAACTCATGATATTTGTATCTATGTCCTGGCATTAAGCATTTCTTTTTCTAAAAATAAATCAATATGCTATTCATAAAAGATATTTAGGACTAAAACCATATTTAGGAGGCTCATTTCATTATTAGAATAGATTTAATGGAGGTTCATTTCATTATTAGAATAGATTTAATGATGAAATTATATTGATTAAATTCACAATTAATTTTACATTTTTGACCATCAATCCAAAATATATTATGACAAATTATCTTTATTCAGAAAACTCCACTGATTTAAGACTTGTCAGAATCATAGTGTCTCTTGTGATGATTGCAGATTAGGGGAGTGCCCTGCGAGGGGGCAGTTTAAGGGGAGACAAGCCACTTGAAAAGTCAGGATACAGTTCAAGGATGAAGAAAGGATTCATTCATTCATTCAATAGTATTTATTCAGCGCTTACTATGTGCAGAGAGAGCACTGTACTAAGGACTTGGAACGTACAAATAGGTAACAGAGACAGTCCCTGCCCTTTGACGGGCTTACAGCCTAAGCGGGGGAGACAGACAAGAACAAGGAATGGTGGAAGGCAAAGTATGGAAAAGAGAGAAGCTATGGATTGAGGAAGAATTGTAAAATTTAACTTATTCAAGTAGTAAGACAAAAATTCTACCTATTTTTTCTCCATGTACAGTTTTTTTCCAATGTTCATCTTTTCCAGCCTTGCTTTTGTTCATTTATTTTGGGGGGCATATTGGGGGTGGGAGGAGGAGTAGTTCAATCTCATTCATTATTTCATCTAGTTATTCAAGAAATCTGAAAAAAAACTGTCCTATCCCTTTCTAAAATAATAATCATTATTATGGTATTTGTCAAGTGCTTACTATGTGCCAAGCACTGTTCTAAGTACAGGAGTAGATACAAGGTAAACAGATTGGCCAGAGTCCCTATCCCACATGGGTCTCACAGTTTTAATCCCCATTTTACAGATGAGGTGACTGAGGCACAGAAAATTGAAGTAACTCAACCAAGGTCACACAGCAGACTAGTGGCGGAGATGGGATTAGAACTCTCATCCTCCAAGCCTGTGCCTACTTCCAACAATGATGTGTGCATGGACAAGGGTACAGAAATATCATATCTTCCCCAAGTCATGCAGAGACATCCCATTCATTGACCTCAGACTGCATTGTCCAGATGTTTTGCAATGTGTGATATAGTCACAGGGCAAGGGGTGATAGAGTGTATTTGCTCAGAGGAAACCATCCCCACAATTGCAGAGACAAATAAAAAAACCATCTAGCATGGCAAATATCTTTGACCTTTGGAATATCTTAACATAAAGGCAGCCTTTTAGACATGTATTTCTGAATATGGACCTCCACCTTCAATGTAGCTCCAAAGGGTTGCTCTACCAAACAGGTCATTAAGAAGAAATATGGGATTTAGGAGTCTGACTAAGGCTCAAAGGAAAATGGCATAAATCCTTTTATGAGTTTTGAAAAGGGATTGAACAGAGCTGAGAGATCCAGCAATTCCCAGCAAATTTTACTCTAGGGCCTCCACTTGACAAAGGGATGGAAAGGAGAAAATCAAAAGTAAGTCACAGATCCATATTTTTTCTGGCCAATTTTCCCACAATTTATGATTAAGTAAAAGAGACCTCATCAAATGGAAGGTGTGACTCCCAGACTGGGCATATGAAAATAGAAATCAAACAATCAATGGTATTTATTGAGAACTCATTCTGTACAGAACACTGTGGTAATAATAATAATAATGGTATTTGTTAAGCACTTAATATGTGCCAGGCACTATACTGAGTGCTAGGGTAGACACAAACAAAGCAAGTGTACAATATCTGTCCTGCATGAGGCTCACATGCTTAATCTCCATTTTACAAATGAAGCACAGGAAAGTGAAGAAACTTGTCCAAGGTCACACAGCAGACAGGTAGTGAAGCTGAGATTAGAACCCAGGACTTTCTGACTCCCAGGCCCATGCTCTATCCATTACACTTTGCTACTTCCTTTCAAGTAAGTACTTGAAAGGGTACAAAGGAGTTGGTGCACAATCGCTGCCCTCAACTGAATCAGCTTCCTCTTAGCAGAGTCCAGACAGAAAATAAAAGTCAGGGATAGAAGAAAAATACCTTACTAAAACTATCTTGCAAATTTGAAAGGGGACATCCTTCAGCAATGACTTCCTATAAGGCCTAACACAGACCTATTCCAATTTCTTCTCCAGGGAAAAGAGACAGCCGTATCAAAATAATGATTATAATAATGCTAAGATGGGGTAGACATAATAAAGGCAATAAAATACTCATACAGGACCCAATTCTTGTGCCAAACCAAGCCAACAGTCTAAAAGGGAGAAAAAACAGTAAATTGAATTCCCATTACACAACTAGAAAAACTAAGACCCAGAACAGTTAAGTGACTTGTTCCAGATCACAAAGAAGTTTACAGAGACAGAATTAGACCCAGGATCTGTTGAATCAATCAATCACATTAATTGAGCACTTACTGTATGCAGAGCACTGTACTAGGCACTTGGGAGAGTATAATGTAGGAGGCACATTCCCTGCCCACCACAATCTTACAGTCTAGATGGAGAGACAGTCTCTAATATAAATTACATATTTGTTCATAGGTGCTGTCGGGCCAGAAGAAGGGATGAATAAAAGGTGCAAGGCAGTGTGACACAGAAGGGCAGAAGGGAGTGGAAGAAAAGAAAAACAGGCCTTAGGCAGGGAAGGCCTCTTGGAGGAGCTGTGCCTTCAGTAAAACTTTTGAAGTGTGGGAGAGTAATCATCTCTCGGATACGAAGGGGGAGATCATTCTAGGCCAGAGGCAGGACCTGGACAAGAGCAGCAAGATGGAAAATTGGGGTAAAGTGAATAGGTTGGTGAATGTGTGGGCTGAGTTGTAGTAGGAGAGTAGTTAGGTAAGATAGGAGGGGGAAAGGTGATTGAGTGCTTTAAAGCCCATGGTATGGACTTTCTGATTCATGTGGAGGTGGATGGGCAACCACCAGAGGTCCCTGAGGAGCAGAGAAAGATGGACTGAACATTTTTGTAGAAAAGTGATCCAGACAGCAGAGTGAAGTTTGGACTACAGTGGGAAGAAACAGGAGGCAGGGAGGTCAGCAAGGAAGCTGATTCAGCAGTCAAGGGAATCTCGGACAAATGACTTGGATTGAGGAGGTAATAGGATAGAGAAGAAAGGATGGAATTTAGAGATGTGAAAACTGAACCCAAATCCTTTGAATTTAGTGATGGATTCAATACTTATGTTGAATGAGAGTGAAGAGTCAAGGATAATGCCAAGGTTATGGACTTGTGAGACAGTAAGGATGGTGGTGCTGCCTACAGTGATGGGAAAGTCACAGGGAGGACAGGGTTTGTGTGGGAAGATAAGCAGTTCTGTTTTGTACATGTTAATTTTGAAGTAAGGGCAAGACATTGAATAGGGATGCGAGAAGGAAATGCGAGAGTACTGAGAGGGACAGATACAGGGCTGTATAGACTTGGGAATCATCCACATAGAGGTGAGAGTAAAAGCCATGGGACTGAATGAGTTCTCCAAGGGAGTGGGTGTACATGGAGAATAGAAGGGGACCCATAACTGAACCTTAAGCGACACCCACAGTTAGGGGGTGGGAATTAGAGTAGGAGCCCACAAAAGCAACTGAGAATGAGCATCCAGAGAGATACAAGGGAAACCAGGAGAGGACAGTTTTGGTGAAGCTGAGGTTGGATAATGTTTCCAGGAGAAGGGGTGTTCAACAGTGTCAAAGGCAGCTGAGAGGGAGAGGAAGGTTAGGATGGAATAGAGGCTGTCATAAATGGCAAGAAAGAGATCATCTGTGACCTTTGAGAGGATAGCTTCTGTGGAGTGAAGGAGATGGAAGCAAAATTGAAAGGGGTCGAGGAGAAAAGTGGAGGATAGGAACTTGAGATAGTGGATGTAGACAATTTCCTCAAGGATTTTGGAGAGAAATGGTAAGAGGAAAATAAGGCAATGAATAGAGGGAGCTATGAGGTTAATGGAGGGTTTTTACAATAGGAGAGATAAGGGAATGTTTGAACACTGTGGAAAAGAAGCGATTGGAGAGCAAACAGTTGAAGTTGCTTGTTGCGGGGGAAAGAAGGGAGAGGGTAAATTTTTTTTAAGGTGTGAAGGGATGGGGTCAGATGTGCAGTTGGAGGGAGTGGATTTTGAAAGAACGCAGGAGATCTCTTGAGATACTGCTGGAAGAGATGGGCAAGGTGAAGCAGGTACAAGAGAATGGAGGGACTGGGGAGGGGCAGGAGAAGTTTTAGGGAGGATCTCATGTCTGTGCTCTTTCCACAAGGGCAAGCTGCCCTTGAATTAATTTTAACAACATACTGCTGTCACCAAATCCTGCATATGGATAAATGTTCATCCCAACTTGCTCAGGGGAAGAATAGCTCTTTTTTTTAAGTTTCATTTCATCAGGTACCACTTTATTTGCATCTAATAGCCTCAAGTGAAATTCTACAGTTGTCTTCTTAACAAAGCAAGCATCCTAATTTGTGTGATAATCACTCCTTCAGTGACAGGTTCCAACTCACTACTCAGAATTAAATCCAGTGTATTACCTTCCCTTGCAAGTTCTTGATCTAGCTATTCCAGAAATAATAGTTTACCTCCACTTCCTGTCCTGAGGAGTTTAATTTAATCTCATCCAATGCAGTTTCCCAGGAATTTCCTCTATTTTAATTCACTTTCCTCATGATCTGATGATCAGGTATTCCACAGTGTTTTAACCACACAGATGTATCCTTCTTATCCAGCCAGATTTTTGTTGTGTTGCATCACACACAGTGACATATTCTACCTATTCTCCTATTCTGGCCCTTAGAGTAGAACTAATAGCTTGAAAGCCATGAGTCTTTTTGGTTGTCTGCACTCCATCGGTAGGCTCATTATAGAAAGAATCTCACTATAGCTGACGACTTGCAAAGGGAAAATTTGATATGCTTCACTATGCAGGTGCAGAAATAGAATCAGAATCCTCAGGCCAAACAGAACTACAGATTCTTTCCTTCTTTTCTCACTCTACCCTTTAAAATATCACAAACTCCATGATCCATCTTTTCTATGCTTTCAACAAAATAAATATAACTTTGAAAAGAAAATATTCCTAATTGAATCACTGCACTGACCAGCTATATCATTCTAGAGTCAGAAAACTTTTGAAGTAAAATCTGTAGCATTATTCTAGGTGATACTATTCAACACCAAATGTCTTGAGGTATTATGTTCACTCATTCATTCAATCATATTGATTGAGTGCTTACTAGTCATTCATTCAGTCATATTTATTAAACGCTTACTGTGTGCAGAGCACTGTACTAAATGCTTGGAATGTACAATATAGCAATAAAGAAAGACAATCCCCATCCACAATGGGCTTGCAGCAAAGAAAGGGAAGACAGACATCTAAATAAGTAAATGGGCATCAATATAAATAAATGGAATTATAGATATATACATATAAACATAAGTGCTGAAGAGAAAAGGGAGCAAGTCGAGGTGACACAGAAGGGAGGGAGATCAGAGAAAAAGGGAGATTAGTCTGGGAAGACCTCTTGGAGGAGATACACCTTCAGTAGGGCTTAGAAAGGGGGAAGAGTGATTGTTTGGAGGATTTGAAGAGAGAGGGCATTCCAGGACAGAGGTAGTGCATGGGCCAGGGGTCAGCGGAGAGACAGGAGAGAGATGGAGGTACAGTGAGAAGGTTAGCACCAGAGGAGCAGAGATTTAGAAGGATGGGATGTAGAAGGAGAGGAGGTGAGGTAGGAAGGGGTAAAGTCATGGAGAGTTTTAAAGCCAATAATGAGGAGTTTTTGTTTGTTATGGATGTTGATAGGCAACCTCTGGAGATTTTTGAGGACAGGGATGACAGGCCCTGAGCGTTTCTGTAGAAAAATGATCCGGGCAATGGAGTGAAGTATGTACTAAAGTGGGGAGAGTCAGGAGGTTGGGAGGTCAGAAAGGAGGTTGATGCAGTAATCTAGTTGGTAGAGGGTTAGTGAATGTATTAATGTGGTAGTAGTTTGATGGAGAAGAAAGGGTGGATCTTAATGATATTGTGAAGGTGAGACTGGCAGGCTTCGATGACGGATTGGTTATGTGGGGTGAATGAGAGAGCGGAGTCAGGGATGACACCAGGGGTATCAGCTTGTGAGATGGGACTCCTCCCCCTCCCATCCTTTAACTGTTGGAGTTCCTCAAGGGTCAGTTCTTGGCCCTCTTCTGTTCTCCATTTACACTCACTCCCTCGGTGAACTCATTCGCTCTCACGGCTTTGACTACCATCTCTACGCAGATGACACGCAGATCTACATCTCCGCCCCTGTCCCCTCCCCCTCCCTTCAGGCTTGCCTCTCCTCCAGCCTCCAGGACGTCTCCACCTGGATGTCGGCCCGCCACCTAAAACTCAACATGAGCAAGACTGAGCTCCTCATCTTCCCTCCCAAACCCGGTCCTCTCCCAGACTTCTCTATCACCGTGGATGGCACCACCATCCTTCCCGTCTCTCAGGCCCTCAATCTCGGTGTCATCCTTGACTCGTCTCTCTCATTCACCCCACACATCCTATCCGTTACCGAGACCTGCCGGTTTCACCTCTACAATATCGCCAAGATCCGCCCTTTCCTCTCCACCCGAACGGCTACCTTACTGTTACAGGCTCTTGTTATATCCCGGCTAGATTACTGTGTCAGCCTTCTCTCTGACCTTCCTTCCTCCTCTCTCGCCCCGCTCCAGTCTATTCTTCACTCCGCTGCCCGGCTCATCTTCCTGCAGAAATGATCTGGGCATGTCACTCCCCTTCTTAAACAACTCCAGTGGTTGCCTATCAACCTCCGCTCCAAACAAAAACTCCTCACTCTAGGCTTCAAGGCTCTCCATCACCTTGCCCCTTCCTACCTCTCCTCCCTTCTCTCTTTCTACCGCCCACCCCGCACGCTCCGCTCCTCCGCCGCCCACCTCCTCGCCGTCCCTCAGTCTCGCCTATCCCGCCGTCGACCCCTGGGTCACGTCCTCCTGCGGTCCTGGAACGCCCTCCCTCCTCACCTCCGCCAAACTGATTCTCTTTCCCTCTTCAAAACCCTACTTAAAACTCACCTCCTCCAAGAGGTGTTCCCAGACTGAGCTCCTCTTCCCCCTCTACTCCCTCTGCCATCCCCCCTTTACCTCTCCACAGCTAAAGCCTCATTTTCCCCTTTTCCCTCTGCTCCTCCACCTCTCCCTTCCCATCCCCACAGCACTGTACTCGTCCGCTCAACTGTATATATTTTCGTTACCCTATTTATTTTGTTAATTAATTGTACATCACCTTGATTCTATTTAGTTGCCATTGTTTTTATGAGATGCTCTTCCCCTTGACGCTGTTTATTGCCATTGTTCTTGTCTGTCTGTCTCCCCCGATTAGACTGTAAGCCCGTCAAACGGCAGGGACTGTCTCTATCTGTTGCCGACTTGTTCATCCCAAGCGCTTAGTACAGTGCTCTGCACATAGTAAGCGCTCAATAAATACTATTGAATGAATGAATGAATGGGAAATTAGCCTACAAAGCTAATTAACAAAGCAAGCATCCTAATTTGTGTGATAATCACTCCTTCAGTGACAGGTTCCAACTCACTACTCAGAATTAAATCCAGTGTATTACCTTCCCTTGCAAGTCCTTGATCTAGCTATTCCAGAAAAAGTAGTTTACCTCCACTTCTTGTCCTGAGGAGTTTCATTTAATCTCATCCAATGCAGTTTCCCAGGAATTTCCTCTATTTTAATTCACTTTCCTCATGATCTGATGATCAGGTATTCCACAGTGTTTTAACCACACAGATGTATCCTTCTTATCCAGCCAGATTTTTGTTGTGTTGCATCACACACAGTGACATATTCTACCTATTCTCCTATTCTGGTCCTTAGAGTAGAAGTAATAGCTTGAAAGCCATGAGTCTTTTTGGTTGTCTGCACTCCATCGGTAGGCTCATAGCAAATTCTCAATTTCAAAATGTTCATGATAGAACTTATTTTCAACCACCAATATTTTGGGATTCCCAGGGAATTGATAAACTTAGATCTTATTTCCACCCCAGTTTTAGTTAGATAGGTCCCCTACTCTTTTCTGCCACTATCATGCTCATTACCTTAGAAAACAGAGTGGGGACAAGGTAGGTTCAGGACTCTGGACTCTGAGGCAATGGCTGAGGGGATGGAACCTGCTTCAGAAGTGCACTCCCAACAACCTCTTGTCCACCTCTGAAGCAATTATCTTTTGCCTTAAATATCCCAATGTCCCAAATCCTCCACCACTTCAGAATGACAATTCCACATCCTCAGGCCCCCTCTAGAACTATCTTTTGTCTGCATAGCTGGCTGTGGGAGCAGAGGAAACTGTGATCTGTCTTTGAGCTCACAACTGCCACCTTTCTTTTCAATTTGCGTTCTGCTCCTGGTCTGTGCAACAAAACCAGAAAACCCGTTCTGGAACATCTTTTCTCAAACTGGTAGTCTGTTGCTCTGAGTTCTGGTTTAATCAATCAACCACTGGAATTTATTGAGTCCTTACTGTGTGCAGAGTACTGTACCAAGCACTGAGGAGAGTACAATAGAACAGAGTTGGCAGACAAATTCCTTTCTAAAACTCATCACCACCTATGAATCATTCATACATTCATTCATTCGTATTTATTGAGCACCTCCCCTCTGCAGAGCATTGCATCAAATTCTTGGGAGAGTAAAACATAAAAATGGACACATTACCTGCCTATAAGGAGTTTACAGCCCAGAGGGGAAAGATTAGATCAAGGGGAGGAGATTATATCAAGATTAGGTCAAGCAGGCCAATACTTCAGTGTTTCCTCAGCATTCAGGTATATTTTTCTTCATTAGTAACATCTAGTTAGATGATGGCCTGTTTGGGGAGAAGGTGACAGTAAGAGGAGGGAATGGGAAGAAGGAAAATAATCCTGTGAAAATGAAAATTCCTGTTTTGAAACTGAAAATATTTGGAAGCACAGAATTGGATAAAAATTGATTATTTCAAAAAAAGTATGGGTTATCTGAAAATTTCCCTTGGACATGTGAGAGCATTAAAACATCAAAGAGGCTTTCGGAAATATTTTAGCTCTATTGTAAATCTTGCTTATTTTGATTCTTCAATAAGAGATTTTTTAATTTTTCTCTAAGATCAAAATGTAGATCCAAAGCACAAATGACTGATCTTTATCCTTATATATTCTTGATGACTCAAAATAGAGAATCATGGTGTGTACAAGCAGTTAAATCAAAGCTCATAATTCCATTCATGGGTTCAATTTCATGTCACATGCAATCTCATTAAATGACTAACATCAGGAACCTTAACTAGAATAATGAATTGTGTTGATGAGATTAGAGGATATCATGTTCTAGCTGAACAAGGTCTCTATTAAATGCCTTTGAAGACTCATTAATCTTTCACCCCTGCTAGCGATCTTATACACACACCAAAAAAAAGAAGCCAGAATTGGAAAAGGGAAAAAAAATGTTTATGGACAGAAAAGCACAACTCTATTATATTGTACTCTTCCAGTCACTTAGTGCAGTCATGTGCCCAAAGTAAGTGCTCAATAAATATGACTATGAATTATGAATTGAGAGAGGATGCTATTAACCATCACCTAATTTTATAAATTAACCTTCCTCAATCTCCAGGAATCTCCTAAGCACTTAATACAGTGCTCTGCACACAGTAAGCACTCAATAAATATGACTTACTGACAGATGGGAACTAAAGTGATATAATAAATGGCTTGAATAATAGTAAAATGATCAATAAACAATTCAAATTCATAACAAAACTACTCTTTATGAATTTTGAAATGGTGATATATGAAATTAATGGTTTTAATTCATTAAAATATAAATACAAATCATTCTACACTTAGAAAACCAACGGAAAACATATTCTTAGCTTTCCAAATTATTTAGAAATGACATTTCCTAGATAAAAGATTCCCCACCAAAAAGCACTTTCAGATGTCTGTATGTAGGTGGCTAGCAAATGTTTCCAAATGTTGATCTCATATAAAGCCATTCATGGAAGCATATTCCTGCAAAGCTGGTTCCAAGAGCAAGAATGGATTCTCCAGCATATGGAAGAGATAGGCTATTTTTTGTGATTGAAGAGAAGTAAATGATTGACAGTAGATTCCATTTAGCCACATAAGCATGACAAATAAGTGATAATTTGGTAATTACATTTGAAACAATAGTCCATTTCCCAAAGCGGGGCATTGTATTATGTTACCACTTTTATGGTAAAATTGCTCAGTTTGACACAGTAACATCCAGGATACAGTACAATGATGGAGACAAACATATTTTTCCCAAAGATCAAATCAAAAGCAGCAGCAAGAGAAGGTAGCATTGTCTAAATTGAAAATGAAATGATGCTAGTTGAAAATCTAGGTATTTCCTTCTAGAATGACAGTCATGAACTAGGAAATGTTACATTCTGATTACTGTATTTTTAAGAATTTTAAATATGAATCTTCATTAAATATACAGCAAATAAGAAATGAAAGAGCATAAATAATTGCATGCATTTTTAATATCATACATTCCAAGGACTTCATGTAATTTGTATTGTAATTATGGAGATTGGTCTATTGCCATGCATAGAAATTCAGAAGATGTTTGGAGAAGTAGTATTTTGGGCTGATTATATTTTTTTGGTTTATGGTTGATTTATACATTTAAATGTGAATAAAAACAATTCAATTTATTAAAATAAAATATACCCAAAATAGCCTGAACCTAAATCATTTTCTATAATACAATAGTCTAAATTACAATAAATCATTGACTCAGAACTGGTCATTCATTCATTCGATTGTATTTATTGAGCACTTACTGTGTGCAGAACACTGTACTAAGCGCTTAGAAAGTACAATTCAGTAACAAATAGAGACAATCCCCAAGCAACAATGGGCTCACAGTATGGGGGTGGCATAGGGGTCGGAGGAGACAAGCACAAGAGCATTATAAAGGACTTGAAGTATTGGATTAGATTCAGTTTAAACTATATATGAATTTTCTAAGTATATCTATTTTTTATCACCAAATCCCAGACTTGTTTCATTCTCTGAAGGTGGTGTTGAAGCATATTTTCAACATTTTGAAAGTTTTTTTCAGAACTGAATAATATAACCCAAAATATTGTGAAATGTATTTTCTTTTTTAGTAAGTATGAAATATGGCTAGGAACTTCATGCATGCATAGAAGATAGAATACTGAACTATGATACATGGTGAGGATTAAAGAGCAAACAATTGTCCAGTGAGAAAATGTTAAAAAGTAAATTAAAAAGTAAAATTTATGTTAAATTTGTTAAATTGTTTAAATTAAATTTAAAAATGTTAAAAAGTAAAATTAAAAAGTAAAATTAAAAAGTTGAAGCAGCGTGGCTCAGTGGAAAGAGCCTGGGCTTTGGAGTCAGGACTCATGAGTTCGAATCCCAGCTCTGCCACTTGTCGGCTGTGTGACTGTGGGCAAGTCACTTAACTTCTCTGTGCCTCAGTTCCCTCATCTGTAAAATGGGGATTAAGACTGTGAGCCCCACGTGGGACAACCTGATTCCCCTATGTCTACCCCAGCGCTTAGAACAGTGCTCGGCACATAGTAAGCGCTTAACAAATACCAACATTATTATTATTATTAAAGTAACATAATAGAGTTATTTTCAATGTTTAAGATTCTTTCATATTTGGTATCTATTTTGCAGTTTGTCTCCACATGTCATGTCAAATCATTCTTCCCTGAAAAGAGATTCATGAAACATTCATGTTTCTTTCCTGTAGGAAAGCTCTTTCTATTTTCATTTAATTAAATCACATATATAAGTGAAAAAAGCAAAAAAAAAAAATAGCTCCCTATGCCAGAAGATTGAACATTTAACCTTATTTTGAAATATATACAGGGAAAGCCTTAGGTTAAAATCTTCTTTAAAGTTCACATTTTTATTTTGTAATCCTTTTGTTTCTATTTCTATGCTAAATTAGATTTAATCAAAATGAGGAATGAAAGGAACATATAACCTTTTACATTCAAAACTGATTACATAACATTTGCAAGTAATAAGCATCACTCTATTGGTAAATAGCACCTTGGCTGACTATTGCACAAGGCAGGAATATCAAAGGTAAATATCAAACTATTTAAATGTCAAAACATGCTCTGTAAATTAAAAATTTTATACTTTGGCAAACAGTAAAACATCTGTTACTTGGTAATAAAATTTCTGTTTGCAAATATTTCAAAATAAGTCAGTTTTATAAATATTAAGAAATAAACCTTTGCCTTGAATAGGCTATGTTTCAGAAGATTTCACAGAAAGTTAGACCATTTTTAATACATTACTCATTTCAATCTGGGACCTTTTTTTCCTCTGACTAGAGAGAAAATTGGCAGAAAAGTCAGGGAGCATCTAGTCTTCTACTTTAGCTTTTACCGATATAACTCATACAAAAACAAACACAGAAAAAACACAAACTATCTATTTATGGTCATCATTACCAGCCTCAATAATATATTTACATATGTTGCTCTGACTTATTGTTAAATTGTTTCCTGTTCCCAAATTTTGAAAGTGATGTCACAGTTACTGAAATCGTACCATATTTGCAAGTATGACCGAAAAATCTGACAGTGATGGAATGTAAGAGAGCTCCCTGATGTGCTAAGGTTCTTGAAGAGTGAAGAAGACATGGACTGAACTTTTTTAAGAAAAATGATCTGGGCAGAATAGTGAAATATGGATGGGAGTAGGGATAGACAGTGATGAGGTCAATGATGAGGTTGATGGAGTATTTATGATAGGATATAATAAGTGTTTTTATCAGTGTAACACTGGTAGCAATTTGGATGGAGAGGAAAAGGTGGATTTTAGTAATTTTGTGAAAGTAGAACCAAGATGATTTGGTGACAGATCGAATATGTGGGCTGAATGATAGAGATGAGTTGAGGATAATGCCAAGGTTATAGGCTTGTAAGATAGGGAGGATAGTGTTGATTTCTAAAATAATTGGAAACACAGAAGAAGAGGGTTTGGGTGGTAAGATGAGGAGTTCTGTTTTGAACATGTTAAGCTTGAGGTGTCAGTGGAACAACAAAATAGAGCTACCCTGAAGGCAGGAGAAAATGCAAGATTTTCATTTTGCATGAAAGAAGGTACTTTGCACATAGTAAGTGCTCAATAAATACTATTGAATGAATGAATAAACCTCAGAATGCCACTGTTAGAAATCCAGATATGAGACCAACATAGTGTACCTAAAGTTCATCTTTGCCTACTTTAACTCTGGCCAGCAAAAGTAATTATCCATCCTTATGGAGGTCTATTGCTCTTGCCAGTTGTGTCAGACATTAAGCTCCCTTCTCAAAACCCCTGTCCTCCATCTCCCTCATATTTTGCCTCAGTGACCTGACCACATACTTTGAGAAAATTGAAACAATCAGGTATGAGCTCTTTAAAATCTCCTTAGCTCCTCTCCAATTCCTCTCTTCTAACCCAGGAGTATCTCCTCCCTTCTTTAAGATATCCTGTCTATTCTCAAAATCCACTCCTTCCACCTGCACATGGGACCACATCCCTTTGCACTTTATTAAAGCATCTGCCCCCTCCCTCCTTCCCTCCCTAACAGCCTTTTGCAGCTGTTCAATCACCAATAGTTTTTTTTTCCCCACTGCTTTCAAAATTGATCATGTTTTCTCTATTCTAAACCACCACCACCTCCTTTGACTCTCTCCAGTTATCACCCCATCCTTCTCCTACCATTTATCTCCAAATTCAGGAGGGAGTTGTCTACACCCACTGTCTCCATTTCCTCTCCTCTAATTGTCTCTAGACCCTCTCCAATCTGGCTTCCACCTCCTTCACTCCACCGAAACTACCCTTGCAAAGGTCACCAGTAATCCTTCTTGCCAAATCCAACAGCCTCTATTCCATGCTAGTCCTCCTTGATCTCTTAGGTGCCTTTGAAGTGTCTACCACTCCCTTCTCCTGGAATATTATTCAACCTTGGATTCACTGACACTGTCCTGGTTCTCATCCTGTCTGGTGGCTCCTTCTCAATCTCCTTCATAGCCCCTTCTCTTCCTCCCAAGGTTATTCATAGTCTCTCAAGGGTCAGTTCTGGGTCACTTGAAACTTCATAACCACAAAATCCATCCTTTTCTTTCTCCACCCAAACTGCTACCGCATTAATCCAAGCACTTTTTCTATCCCTCTTTAAATAATCATATCAGTCCCCCTGCTCACCTCCTTGCCTTCCGTTTCACCCCACTTCAGTGCATACTTCACCCTGCTGCCTGGATCATTTTTCTGCAAAAATGTTAACACACATTTCCCCTTTTCTCAAGAATATCCAATGGTGGTCTATCCACTTCCACATCAAACAGAAACTCTTTACCATTGTCTTTAAAACACTCAGACCTCTTTGTCCTACCTTACTTATTTCCTACTACAAACCAACCTGAACACTTCACTCCTTTAATGACAATCAATTCATCTATCTCACTGTTGACCTTTTGCAAATGTCCTATCTTTGGTGTGGAATGTCCTCCCTCTTTATATTTAACAGATGGTTACTCTCCCCACCTTCAAAGCCATATTGAAGGTGCATCTCCTGCAACAGGCCTTCCCCAACTTGGCCCTCATTTCTTCTTCCACTTCCTTTTGTATCACCCTTGCATTTGGATTTTCATACTTTTTTCATCCTTCCCTCAGCCCCTCGGCATTTATGCACATATCCATAGTTTATTTATATTAATGTCTGTCTCCCCTAATACACTATAAGATCGTTTTGGGCAGAGAGCATGTCTACCCACTCTGTTATACCAGTACAGTGATCTGCACACAGTAAGTGTTCAATAAATACAATTGATTGATTAGAGGAAAGACCAAAGACCTGGGAGAGAGAGAACCTGGTGAGAAGCAGCGTGGCTCAGTGGAAAGAGCATGGGCTTTGGAGTCAGGGCTCATGAGTTCGAATCCCAGCTCTGCCACTTGTCGGCTGTGTGACTGTGGGCAAGTCACTTAACTTCTCTGTGCCTCAGTTCCCTCATCTGTAAAATGGGGATTAAGACTGTGAGCCCCACGTGGGACAACCTAATTCCCCTGTGTCTACCCCAGTGCTTAGAACAGTGCTCGGCACATAGTAAGCGCTTAACAAATACCAAATACCAAATACAATAATCCCAGCTCTGCCCATATGTCTGCTGTTGACACTGGACAAGCCACTTAACTTTTCTGTGGCTCATTTACCTCATCTGTAAAATGGAGATTAAATTATATTCTCTTCTACTTAGACTGTTAGTACCATGTGAGGCAGAGACTCTGTCCAACCTAATTAACTTGTATCTAATCTTATGCTTATATCACTGCTTAGTATATAGTAAAATGCTTAATGAGTACAATAGATAATGAGGTTGAGCCTGTGAAAGAGACTGAAAAGGAGTAGCCAGAAAGATGGGATGACAACCAGGAGATAGCAGTGACAATCAAGACAAGGTTAGATAATGTTTCAAAGAGAAGTCATTAGTCTACAGTGTGGAAGTTGACACCTGACAGTATGTAAGCACTTTACAAATACTATTTAAAAAATTTAAACTCTTAGTATCCTAAAAACAATGTTTTCAACTTGTGGGATATGGCCAAAGAAGTTGGTCTGGGGACCAATCATTTCATAGTCATTTGTATTTTAGCAAGATGCATCTTTATTCATGTACCTTAAAATAGTTGAGAGTTTGAACAAAAGTAGTTAGTATAGAATCAATTAGATATGTCTAGGAGGGGGCTATTAGTAATCTTGGACAATGTCCCTTCAGTAAGTGAAGGGGCATAACCCAGTCTTATGCTCCTGGTCCTTTAATGCCCTTCTAACCTATCTTTTTTCTCCCCCTTCATTTTGCCAAGAGAGAACGTGGCAAAGCACACCCCAGTGTTCCAGCTTCCAACTAAAATAACATGTCCAGCCTATGTACCCCAGCAGTGCTTTGCCAAATTACTCCAGGGACTCACTAAGTTTGCCTCTTTCTTTAACCCAGTCTGAGCTAGTTTCAAGACACAAATGAAGGGAGACCATTAGAAAAGGTCCTGCTCTGCCCACAGATAATATAGGTACTTTCATTTCCTCCATCTATGGAAAGGGAAGAGTGTTAAATAGCTGAGCTTTCAATCCAATCATGAGTCTCAATTTTTACTGTACCACTTTAGTAATGTTTTGTCTTCCTAATCCCTGACTTAAAAGAGAGTGTTGGGAATAACTGAATACAACTTTCCACTCTATATCTGGACAGTATTTGATGTCATAAAAGTAATTGATGCTCCAGAAATAGTTCAAACTGCTGTTTAATATGATTCGGTTTCTTGCAATGTACAAAATAAAATAAAATCAATTTCATAAAAATCAATATATTTTCTTCCATTCTATAAACATATTTTATGCCAGGGAAGTGAAATGAATTTGAAATCAAAGTGTATCCATCATAATTACTTACAGCAAACATGAAACACAGCATTAAACAGTTTTAAAGTACTTGATTAAAAAAATAAACACTGTGGCTGAAAGAACCACTAGAGCATTATTTCATATCTGAATTATGACTGTCCTTGGTAGACTTTTGTGGAAACAATAGCAGTGCCTCTGTTAAATGAGCTAGGTTGGAGGCTGCTCGTTCTTATCTAGAGGTAAATTGAACAGAGAGAGGACGTAGCTACCTCTGGGCTAACTAAGCAACCTGCTCTCACTTTGCTCTTACCCTACTCATTAATCTGGTATTTGTATGGTCATTCCTATACTTGCTTCTAGGGGATTTTGAGGGAATAAACATCTACCCCAACACTTAGTACAGTTTGTAGCACAGAGTAAATGCTTATTAGTATCATTATTTCTTTCTCTTTTACCACTCTTTGTCCTCCCTGTCATTCTCCCTCTTCCTCCTGATTTTCAATCTCTTTCACACTCCCTTCCTCTCCATTATTTTCAACTTTATCCTCTCTTATTCCCCTGCTTCCTTTCTTTGTTTCCTGCTCTCCTTATGTTTCATTTTCTTTCTTCCCTATCATGGTCTTCCCTTTCCTTTGCCTTACTCATTTCCTACTTGAGCTTCAAAGGAACTGGTCACTTAAGGATCAAAAGGGTGAAACATTTTAAATTTAGATTTCTAAAAAGAGGGCCCTTCACTGCTGTTTTTAGAAGAAAGCACCATTACTCATTTGTTGAGAGAAACTCAGCAGCTCTCAGTGTAAGGAGGGAAAGAAATCAGCTGACAGTTTCCCTATGAAAAAGGAATATTTTGCTAGTGACTTGCACAGATCCCTCTCAAAGCATTAGGGCAGCAACTCCACTTCAAAGTGTAGCTCTCAACTGCTTATATTCCTCTATGAATAATATAGTTTACCCTTATATGTAAACTGAATCTCAAGTTGTATTCGGCATACTCCTCTGGGCACTCTTTACATGAAATGTACTTTACAATTTGTTTTCCTGGCATCTAAAGGTCTATGAAATTGCACCCGATTAGGTTTAGGACATAGACGTTGATTTTTCTTTCATATGTCAGCAATCACTTATAGTAGAGTTATGACTAGCATAATAATTTATTATAGCTTAAAATAATATGTATAACCATGCAGACAATGCATCAAAAAAAAAAACCCAAAAGCCACTGACAGCTAGGGACAGCAATGTTATTGCTCTAAAAGTGACTTCTTTTAATTTGTCAGGAACAAATCTATTAGATTCTAGTTGTTTTAATCTATACTCAGAGCAGACCTTTTCTAGATTTTGTCTATGACACATAGAACTTCAGTTCCACAAATCTTTAGTTGTACCACATATACATTCAGAGTATTAGAGATACTATAGTAGCCAATGTATTTTCAGAACTATGGGAAGCCCCTAAACATGCATTGTCCTGTCCAAATCCATGCATATGCATATGTATAACTAAACTATATCTGTTACTTAACTATGTGTGCTATTTCCCTATGAGTGGGTATAATCTCAGTTTCATAGTAAGAGAAGATAATTAAATTATTGTAATCTGATTTTATAAGATATTTGCCTTCATCATTTTTAAATTTAAAAGATAATCTAAGAACCTTATCAATAAGGTTTAGGATTTAGGACTTGTTTTCTATTAAATACAGCTAACTGTATTTTATGAGCACTCCCTCCAGGAAAGATTAGTTTCCTGAAGAAAGTTAAAAAAAAGTTCCTATTAACAAGCAAATGATGTCCTGGGGATAATTAGCAGCTGCTAGTCATTTAACTCCCTGGAGTGTAACTTATAAAAGATGGCATTCTAGTTAGTTGAAAGAGTTAATGTGATTCCCCAAAATAAATAACTGACTTTTAAGAGTAACTTGCAATATGGAAGACTGTGGCTATAAATGTAATTATTCCCAAAAGGTGACCTCACATAAAATATACCTTATTAATATTTGAAGGCTTGGAGAAGCACCACCAATGATTTTTATGGCAATATAAATCTGTTTCTCATTTGAAGCTATAGGGGCTTTAGGAGTATATTTTATATTTTTCTTTACATTTATGGAACAGGCAAATTAAAACATTCACAACAAAAGAATTAAAAGAATGGAGGAAATAAACAGGAACATACATAATTTAAGAGTAATTAACTTGGAAAGAAACTATAGGAAGGTTTTTCAAGTATATTGCCCAACAGTTACTAGAAAAAATATGTTACCCTTCCCATTACATACACAGTTACTGACATAAAGGTGATTTTATACATAGAAGTCTGAATCATAAACACTCTGCCCAAATAAAAATGAAAATACTATTTTTGCGACTCATCTTCCAAGTCTTATTAAAATCACCTGTCGTCCAAGAGGCTATCCCAGAGAAAGTTCACATTTCACCTTATCCCCAACTACGTTGTGTCACCCTCAAACTTGGCTTTGCTGCCTTTATTCACCCAGACATCAGCTCCACAGCACTTATGTACATAACCATAATTTCTTTATGCTAATATCTGTCTCTCCCTCTAGACTGTACGCTCCTATAGGCAGGTACAGTGTCTTCCATTCTACCTGTTGTATTGTTCTCACCTAGAAAGGTCTATTTGAAACATTTTGTTTTATTGACATGTAAGAAATATTTTAAACTAATATGTTTGAGGATTCAATGTATTACTGTAGTGTAAAAGAAAAAAATCACCATTGGGGAAAATTGCCAAAGCTTACAATTCACCCCCAAAGTCTGTTATATATCATGTCAATCCTCTAAGAAACAAGGTAAGAAAAATGAGGGAAAGAAACAGAAAAATGATTTTTCTCCAGTGTGTTTGTATTTGAAGACTATGTTCTGCTTTATTAAGCTAACATAGAATTGTTGCTTTCCAAATCCTTGAATACTGGGATTTAGAAAAATGGATTAAAGCCTCAAGCTCAAAGGCTCAACACAAAGCCAAAGAGGAATGTCTTTATATCATGAGTGAAATGTGACAGCTGAAAATGATAGCAGTTTTAAGTTGATGTGTGGGTTATGCTACTAGGAGCAAACAAATCAGAAGTCTTGAATAGTGACCATGGCTCAGTATAATGTCATGCCTTCATATTTTATCTTTATCATACATACTTTATTACTTTCCACCCAATTCTGTGGCATGTTATGTGAGCTTATCTTGCCTTTTAGATGCTTCAGTATTTTACTATCTGAATGAATAGACCCTCATAAATACAGCTTGTCATGTTATATTATAATTACCTAGTCCAACTCTCTAGGTAGACCCGTAATACAGGACAGTTGCTGAAAAAGCTAATAAATGTCCCATAGGAGACCTAGTAATTCCCAAACCTTTTAGAGAAGGCCAAGGGGAGTTTATGCATTTCCTATACACCTTGGGATCAGATCCCAAAATTATTAAGGCTGCTGGCAGACATTTCCAAACAATCAAGTAGGCTTAATTTCAAAATAGAGATAATCCAGAGCAATTTCTATTCTCCAGTAAACTACTGGAGTTGCTGGTCAGAGAATTTAACTTGGTGATCCAATGACCTGGTGGATCTTTCTTTATACTGTCCATCTCTCAACTTTTCCAGCTCCAAACCATTACTCAAGTCCTTCCACCTGCTTTCCTCTTTCAAATCCACTTCACTCCAGCCTTCCCACCCCTCACAATCTTCAAAAGACTTCTGAAATCCCACTGGCAGGCATTAACCTGTTAAACTTCACCTAATTTAATTGCATCCATTAAACAGCTGCTTTTATCATTTAGCATTTATTTAGAACAATGGATGATACATATTGGTACTATTGTTTCTTTCTCCTCCAACTATATGCAAATATCCGTGTTAGTCAAACTCCCCTAACTAGGAGGTAAGTTCCTTGAGGGCAAGAAATGGGTGCCTCACATAATTGAATTCTTCCAAGCCCCTAGGGTAGTAATCTGCAGTTGATTTCGGACTGTTTAAAACAAATGGGAAGTCTATGAACTTTTCATAATGTTAGGTTTTCTCATGGTGTAGAGGATAGAGAACTTGCCTGGGAGCCAGAAGGTCATGCGTTCTAATCCCACTTGTTGCTGTGCAGTCTTGAGTAAATCACTTCACTTCTCTGTGCCTCAGTTACCTTATCTGTAAAATGGGGATGAATATTATGTGCCCTTCTGAGGGACAGGGACTGTCTTCAACCCAATTTGCTTGTGTCTTTTGTCCATAAGAACCGACCACAGCCAAACCTATAGAACAGAACTGAGAGGAGAAGAGTGACTCCATTTTGATGACTCCAGGACTTCCTTCCATTTTATGACCCCCTCCAGTTTGTGAAACTGTCGACCCCCAGATTAGAAAGATAACCAAATAAGGAAAAATCTGACACAGTGACCCCGATTGGCAACTCAAGTGTTGAACAAAGAAAGGGGAGGGAGAAAATGGAAATTTCCCACAGGAACTAATGAATGTAACCTGGAGTCCTGTCTCAATAAAAGACACAGCAATTCAGGGCTTTGGGACTGCACACCACTCGTATCCCACTGGGATAAACAGACATGTAGCCACTTTCCTCCTTTTCTGCGCTATCCCAACTCCTGTTTCTGAGTCTTTCTATATCACCACCTGGGGTAATTGAACCCTATAATTGGAATTGCTGATCTTCACTCTGACACTTTTAGGTTATTATGATTTGAGAACACATCCATCCCAGCATTTGGTACAGTGTCTGGCACATAGTAAATCACTTAAATACCATTATCATCATTATCTCTGATTATGGGACATTTTAGAAGAAGATTCATTGGGGCAAACATTTGGAACAAGAAAATCTCCCCTGGAAGATGTATATTTCATCAAACCAAATGAAGAAAATAAAAAAAATAAAGAAAGAAAAGTAAGCACTCTAATACCATTTGTCCCCACTAGACTGTAAACTCATTTCTACGAACTCTGTTATATTGTACTCATCCAAGCAGTTAGCAGAATGTTTTCCACGGTAAGCACTCAATAAATAATTGAATATAATCATTAGCAAAGTCAGCTCACTTTATCAAAGATGAAAGTCCAACCACAATACCTTAGATATTTCTCAGGTGCATTACCTAGTATCTATGCTCACAATTAGCACCTCCATTTGGTAGGGTAGGTGAGAAGAATGGATGATGGCAAGATACTCAAGCGAAGTTGAGAGAGCTGCTTAAAGAGGCCATGTGTGAGTATGGAGGATAGAAGAAAAAGAAAATGATTAATAGCATAAATGTCAATCAGGAAGACTCCTGGGCTGATCCAAAATAACTATCAAAGACTTAAAGAAAAAAATGTAACTGATGTTTACAACCCTATCAATTAAAATCACAAAATCAAGCTGAAATATTTTATAAACACAATCAAGATAATAGTGCATGCAAGGATTACTGATCTAGCAGTCACAAATGTTTCAACTCTTATGTGTACATGAAGATTTTTTCTGATTTAATTTTTTTAATAAATAGATTTCTTGTTTCAGCCCCATTTTTACCTGGAAAATTATGAAATTTGTTGCATATCTTACAATATTATTTGAGATGTCAGACTTTAAACATCACAATGGCAGTAACTGGGACTTTTAGTTTCAATAATAATAATAATAATAATGTTGGTATTTGTTAAGCGCTTACTATGTGCAGAGCACTGTTCTAAGCGCTGGGGTAGACACAGGGGAATCAGGTGGTCCCACGTGGGGCTCACAGTCTTAATCCCCATTTTACAGATGAGGTAAATGAGGCACAGAAAAGTTAAGTGACTTGCCCACAGTCACACAGCTGACAAGTGGCCGAGCTGGGTGTATCAGTTAATCTATCAATCAATATTATTTACTGAATGCCTACTCTGTGCAGAATACTTTACCAGGCATTCGGGAAAGTATTTAGAAGCCAAAGATATATGACTCCTGCTCTCAAGGAGCTAACATTCCTGGTAGAAACATTGAATTTGTCATAACCACAACACCTGACTGACTAGGAGAAGTGGTTAACAATTACCATTGTCTAAGGTATTTATTGTGCACTTAATATTTACAGAGCACTGTACTAAATGACTGGAAGAGTACAACAGAATTGGGAATCACATTCCCTCCCCACAGAGACCTTACAATCTAGAAGGATAGACAGACATCACTATGAACCATTTATAATATATAATTTAAAGATACGTACGTAATTACTGTGAGATTGACAGTGGAGCAAACATCAAATGCACAAAGGTCACATATCCAAGTGCATAGATGATGCAGAAGGGACAGGGAGCTAGTGAAAAGAGTGCTTAATGAGAGATGGCCTCTTGGAGCTGTGGCCTTAATAATGCTTGGAGGGTGAGAGAGAGGTGGTCAGGCATATACGAAGGGGTAGGGAATCCTAGGCTAGGGGGATTATGTGGGGAAGGTGTCAATGGTGATATACAAGATAAGAGGGAAAAATGAGTAAGCTGGCATTAAAGTCATGAAGTGTATGGACTAAGCTGTAGTAGTAGATGAGTGATGTAAGGTAAAAGGGGGAGAGTTGACTGAGTGATTTAAAACCAATGGTAAGGACTGTCTGCTTGATGCAGAGTTGGGCCGGAAACCACTGAAGGTTCTTAAGGAGTGTAGAAACATGAACTGAACATTTTTGTAGAAAGATAATCCAGGTGGCAGAGGGAAGTTGGACTTGAGTGGGGAGAGAAAAGAAGTCGGGGAGGTCTGTGAGGAGGCTGTTGCATAGTCAAGATGGGATAAGACAAGCATTTGAATTAGTGTGGTAGCAGTTTGGTTTGAGAGGAATTGGTGGATTTTAGAAATTAGTGGCTCAGTGGAAAAAGCACAGGCTTGGGAGTCAGAGGTCATGGGTTCATATCCTGGCTGTGCCACTTGTCAGCTGTGTGACTGTAGGCAAGTCACTTAGCTTCTCTGTGCCTCAGTTACCTCATTTGTAAAATGGGCATTTAGATTGTGAGCCTCACATGGGACAACCTCATGACCCTGTATCTACCCCAGTGCTTAGAACAGTGCTCTGCACATAGTAAGCGCTTAACAAATACCAACATTATTATTATTATGTGGTAACAGATTGAATGTGTGGGTGGAATAAGAGAGTTGAGTTGAAGACAAACCAAGGTTATGGGATTGTGAGACAGGGAGGGCAGTGATATTGTTATCAGTGATGGGAAAGACGGACAGGACAAAATTTGGATGGGAAGATAAGGATTTCTCATTTGGACATGTTAAGTTTGAAGTGGCACTGGGATATCCAGGTAAAGATGTTCTGAAAACGGGAGGAAATGCTAAAATGCAGAGAAGGAATTAAGTGGAAAGATAGATTTGGGAATCATCATTTTAGAGATGTTAGTTGAGGTAGTGGGAGTGAATGAGTTGTGAGGGACTAAGGGAATGAACTGAGAACTTAGCACTGAGGGAATCTTACAGTTAGAACGTGGGAGCTTGTGAAAGAGAGCAAATAGGAGCTGTATTGAGAAATAGGAGGAGAACAAGGAGGGGGACAGTGCTAGTGCCAAGGTTAGATGGAAATGACAGTATATGCCACTACACCCGAGCCCTGATAACTCCCCACCTTCCACTTACACTAGAGGCAACATGTCATCTGCCCAGGTGTCTGTGAATATGGGCTTCTCTTCCAAGCTGAGGGACTCAGTGTCAGGTGAAGGGACAGAGAAAGGCTTGATGAGCATCATGAGGCTGCTCCCTCTGTTACTTTCAGTCTGAAGCTGACCTTGCTATGTTCTGATAAAGCTTAAAATAATCTCCAACACAGAAATGAATTGATATTAAGCCTGCTACACAGACTGTCTACCTCATCATTTGTGTAAACAAATCGAAGAAGAAATTGCCATGCCCATTGTCTGTATCTAGTAAAATCTTAGGTTTTCAAATTTACAAGGTGTCAGCACTGCTATAAGTTTTAAACAGGAAATCATGCCTGGAAGAATGTTTATGGCAAATGTCTGTTATCATGCTACAGGATTGCAGTAAAAAAAGTTCAATTTCAGACAATAACATGACCACATGATACATTGCTGAAAAACACTTAATTATAAGGTTCATGATCTACCAACATTGAAAATGACCTTGGAATCAAAAAATTTCATCCAGCCATGCCAGCAATATTGGATTTGTGTCAGGACTATAAAATATTTAAAGAGAAATAATAGAAGATCATGGGCAATTTGGCATAGTATGTGTGAACATTCTGGCAGTTCTTAGATTTACAATGCCACAGTTCTATCTGTGTGGGCATAAACCAGTCAAGTAGTTTTACCTCAAGTGCCACAACCATTTTGCAAAACGTTTAAAAAGGAATATGCAACAAGGACACATTTTCCCCAAGGAAAGCTATATGTAAGAACAAAATATATGCTTGGGAGCCAGAGTAAAGGCCATTTAGCTTGTCAAAATACATTCTCATTTCTGTATTTCATTTTCTCTATTGTGCTACATGATAATTATTTCTTGTGCTAGCTAGTGTTTTCCTTGAACAACCTTGCATAATAGGTTTTTGCATTCATTTATTATCCTCAAGAACCCAATGCTCCCATTGGCTTCAGATAATGGATTTGTTTTTAGTCCTTTGTACTTAATATTTACTTGTCAAATTAGTCCTAAGTTCAAATAACTTTCTCAGTGTTCCTTTAATTATAAATAACAAACTGCATTCAACTTCTGAAAAAAAATCCTCTAAATGAACATAGCTGATCCCACCCTTGTTTACTCTCCTGAGTGTTAAACTGTGAGCATTTAAGATATCTTAGATCAAGGTTTCTAGTCATGAAATTGTAATTACAGACCATGTAGATAAGTTAGAACAGTTAGGATTATTGTTGGAGCAGCCCCCCAAATCCTCTGCTGATCTTTCTCAAACCCTTAGAGCTCAGGAACAAGTTTAGTTTAAGCAGATGCAAATATTTTCACCCCAGCAGATATACCTAATACTTATGTACGTAACATATGTAGAGAACCAGGAGAGGTCAATGTCAAGGCTGAATTTAGAATCTGAATGAAACCAAGCCTGCAAATAAATATAAATAATGTTATGTGCTCCCTTAATGACAACCTACTCATTATACCTTCAGGAACTCTCTATTTGGATGTCTCACCAATAATAATAATAATAATAATGATTACAGTAATTGTTATGTGCCCAGCACTGTTCTAAACACCAGGGTATCAGGTTGGATATAGTCCCCTGACCCACTTGAGGCTCACACTCCTAATCCCCATTTACAGATAGGATAACTGAGCCCCACAGAAGTTAAGTGACTTGCCCAAGGTCACACAGCAGACATGAAGGGGTGAGCTCATTCGCTGTTACAGCTTCAACTACCATCTCTACACAGATGACACATAGATCTACGTTTTATCCCGGCTAGACTACTGTGTCAGCCTTCTCTCTGACCTCCCTTCCTCCTCTCTCTCCCCGCTCCAGTCTATTCTTCACTCCGCTGCCCAGCTCATCTTCCTGCAGAAACGATCTGGGCATGTCACTCCCCTTCTTAAACACCTCCAGTGGTTGACTCTTAACCTCCTCTCCAAACAAAAACTCCTCACTCTAGGCTTCAAGGCTCTCCATCACCTTGCCCCTTCCTACCTCTCCTCCCTTCTCTCTTTCTACTGCCCACCCCGCAAGCTCCGCTCCTCTGCCGCCCACCTCCTCACCGTCCCTCAGTCTCGCCTATCGCACTGTCAACCCCTGGGCCACGTCCTCCTGCGGTCCTGGAACGCCCTCCCTCCTCACCTCCGCCAAACTGATTCTCTTCCCCTCTTCAAAACCCTATTTAAAACTCACCTCCTCCAAGAAGCCTTCCCAGACTGAGTTCCTCTTCTCCCTCTACTCCCTCTACCACTCCCCCTTCACCTCTCCGCAGCTTAACCCTCTTTTTCCCCCATTTCCCTCTGCTCCTCCCCCTCTCCCTTCCCATCCCCTCATCACTGTACTCATCCTCTCAACTGTATATTTTTTCATTACCCTATTTATTTTGTTAATGAAATGTACATCGCCTTGATTCTATTTAGTTGCCATTGTTTTTACAAGATGTTCTTCCCCTCGACTCTATTGCCATTGTTCTTGTCTGTCCGTCTCCCCCGATTAGACTGTAATCCCGTCAAACGGCAGGGACTGTCTCTATCTGTTGCCGACTTGTTCATCCCAAGCGCTTAGTACAGTGCTCTGCACATAGTAAGCGCTCAATAAATACTATTGAATGAATGAATGAATATACATCTCTGCCCGTCCTCTCCTCCTCCCTTCAGGCTCGTATCTTCTCCTGCCTCCAGGACATCTCCACTTGGATGTCTCCCCGCCACCTAAAACTCAACATGACCAAAACTGAGCTCCTCATCTTCCCTCCCAAGCCCAGTCCTCTCCCAGACTTCCCTATCACCATGGATGCTACGACCATCCTTCCCGTCTCTCAGGCCCGCAAACTCGGTGTCATCTTTGACTCGTCTCTCTCGTTCACCCCACACATCTGATCCGTTACCTAGACCTGCCGGTCTCACCTTTACAATATCGCCAGATCCGCCCTTTCCTCTCCACCCAAACGGCTACCTTACTGCTACAGGCTCTTGTTATATCCTGGCTTGACTACTGTGTCAGCCTTCTCTCTGATCTCCCTTCCTCCTCTCTCACCTCGCTCCAGTCTATTCTTCACTCCGCTGCCCGACTCATCTTCCTGCAGAAACCATCTGGGCATGTCACTCCCCTTCTTAAAAACCTCCAGTGGTTGCCTCTTAACCTCCGCATGAAACAAAAACTTCTCACTCTAGGCTTCAAGGCTCTCCATCACCTTGCCCGTTCCTACCTCTCCTTCCTTCTCTCTTTCTACTGCCCACCCCGCATGCTCCGCTCCTCTGCCGCCCACCTCCTCACCGTCCCTGGTCTCACCTATGCCGTCGACCCCTGAGCCACATCCTCCTGTGGTCCTGGAATACCCTCCCTCCTCACCTCAGACTTTCTAATTCTCTTCCCCTCTTCAAATCCCTACTTAAAGCTCACCTCCTCCAAGAGGCCTTCCCAGACTGAGCTCCCCCCTTTTCCCTCTGCTTCCTCTACCAACCCCCTTCACCTCTCCACAGCTAAGCCCTCTTCTCCCCCCTTTCCCTCTGCTCCTCCCCCTCTCCCATCCTATGCCCTCAGCACTGTACTTGTCCGCTCAACTGTATATATCTTCAACACCCTATTTATTTTGTTTAATGAGATGTAAATCACCCTGTTTCTATTTATTTGCCATTGTTTTAATGAGATGTTCTCTTCCTTGACTCTATTTATTGCCTTTGTTCTTGTCCGCTTGTCTCCCCCGATTAGACTGTAAACCCGCCAAAGGGCAGGGACTGTCTCTATCTGTTGCCCATTTGTACATTCCAAACACTTAGTACAGTGCTCTGCACATAGTAAACGCTCAATAAATACTATTGAATGAATGAATGAATGAAGTTAGAATTAGAACCCATGTCCTTCTGATTCCCAGACCTGTGCTCTCAAACTTAACCTGACTAAAACAGAACTGCTCATTTTTCCCACCCAAATCCTGCCCAAATCCCATCTCTCATCACTGCAGAAAACACCACCAGCCTCCCTGTCTCACAAGCCCATAACCTTGGCATTATCCTTGACTCAGCTCTGTTAGACAGTCCTTCAGTCATATTAATTGAGTGCTTAATGTGTGCAGAGCTCTGTACTAAGTGTTTGGGAAAGTACTATATAACAATAAACAGACACGTTCCCTTCCACAATGAGTTTACAACCCACTAAATCCTATCTTTTCTCCTCATCTTCCCTCCCAAGCCCGGTCCGCTCCCAGACTTCTCCATCACCGTGGATGGCACGACCATCCTTCCCGTCCCGCAGGCCCGCAATCTCGGTGTCATCCTTGACTCGTCCCTCTCGTTCACCCCACACATCCTATCCGTTACCAAGACCTGCCGGTTTCACCTCTACAATATCGCCAAGATCCGCCCTTTCCTCTCCACCCAAACGGCTACCTTACTATTACGGGCTCTCGTTATATCCCGGCTAGACTACTGTGTCAGCCTTCTCTCTGACCTCCCTTCCTCCTCTCTCGCCCCGCTCCGGTCTATTCTTCACTCCGCTGCCCGGCTCATCTTCCTGCAGAAACGATCTGGGCATGTCACTCCCCTTCTTAAACAACTCCAGTGGTTGCCTATCGACCTCCGCTCCAAACAAAAACTCCTCACTCTAGGCTTCAAGGCTCTCCATCACCTTGCCCCTTCCTACCTCTCCTCCCTTCTCTCTTTCTACCGCCCACCCCGCACGCTCCGCTCCTCTGCCGCCCACCTCCTCGCCGTCCCTCGGTCTCGCCTATCCCGCCGTCGACCCCTGGGTCACGTCCTCCCGCGGTCCTGGAACGCCCTCCCTCCTCACCTCTGCCAAACTGATTCTCTTTCCCTCTTCAAAACCTTACTTAAAAATCACCTCCTCCTAGAGGCGTTCCCAGACTGAGCTCCTCTTCCCCCTCTACTCCCTCTGGCATCCCCCCTTTACCTCTCCGCAGCTAAAGCCTCATTTTCCCCTTTTCCCTCTGCTCCTCCACCTCTCCCTTCCCATCCCCACAGCACTGTACTCGTCCGCTCAACTGTATATATTTTCGTTACCCTATTTATTTTGTTAATGAATTGTACATCGCCTTGATTCTATTTATTTGCCATTGTTTTTACGAGATTTCTTCCCCTTGACGCTGTTTAGTGCCATTGTTCTTGTCTGTCCGTCTCCCCCGATTAGACTGTAAGCCCGTCAAACGGCAGGGACTGTCTCTATCTGTTGCCGACTTGTTCATCCCAAGCGCTTAGTACAGTGCTCTGCACATAGTAAGCGCTCAATAAATACTATTGAATACCTTCACAACACCACTAAAATACACCCTTTCCTCTCCAATCAAAGCAGTTGCCTAGTATATAGAGCTTGGGTCTGGGAATCAGAAGAATCTGGGTTTTAATCCCAGCTCCACCACTTATCAGCTCTGTGACCTTGAGCTTTGACTTAATTTCTCTGTGCCTCAATTACCTAATCTATAAAATGAGAATATAGATTTTGGTGCCTTTGTGGGACATTTACTGTGTCCTAGCTGACTGGCTTGTATATACCCAGCACTTACTTAGTAGAGTGCCTGGCACATAAGCACTTAACAAATATCACTGAGAAAAAAATCCAAACTGTTACCACGTTGATCCAAGGATTTATCTGATCCCAGCTTGACTATTGCATCAGCCTCCTTGCTGACCTTCCTGCCTCCTGACTCTCCCCACTCCAGAACTTCACTCTTCTGCCATATTATATTTTTTTAAAAACAACTGAGTCTATGTCTCCCTGCTTCTCTAGAACCTCCAATGGCTGCCTATCCATCTGGGCATAAAACACAAATTCCTTACCATCAGCTTTAAAGCACTCAATAATATAATTAATTAATGATGGCATTTGCTAAGCGCTTAAATGTGCCAAACACTATTCTAAGTGGTAGAGTAGATGCAAGGTAATTATGCTGTCCCTCGAGGGCTCACAATCTTAATTTCCCTTTTACAGGTGAGGTAACAGACACAGAGAAGATAAATAACTTTCCCAGAGTCACACAGCTGACAAGTGGCAGAAGCAGAATTAGAACCCATGGCCTCTGACTCCCAAGCCTGTGCTCTTTCCACTAAGCCATGCTGCTTCTCGATCATATTTATTGAACATTCACTATGTACAGACCACTGTCATAAGCACTTGGGAAAGTACAATAGAACAGAATTAGCACATAGGTTCCCTAACCATAATGAGTTTACAGTCTTGAGTGAGAGGCAGACATTAAGGTGAACAAATAATTGATAATATATAATTTAAAGAGATGTACATAAGTGCCACAGGATTGGGACTCTGGAAATATCCACTGTCCAGAGGCAACAGATTGAAATGCAGAGACAATGCACAGTGGAGAGTGGGTCAGGAAAAAGAAAGGTTAATTGGGGAAGGCCTTTTGAGGAGACGTGGAGAGTCGTCTGGTATGTACGGAGAGGGAGTCCCAGGCTAAGGGGAGGACATGGGAAGGGGGTCAGCAGTGAGATAGACAAGATTGGGGCACAGTGAGTAAGCTAGTGCTAGAGGAGTGGACTGTGTGGGCTGGACAATAATAGGAGATTAGTGATGTGAGGTAGGATGGGGTAGGCTGAGTGAGTGCTTTAAAGCCAATGATAAGGAGTTTTGGTTTGATGCAGAACTGGATGGGCAGCCACTGGTGGTTCTTGAGGAATGGGGATACATAAACTGAACATTTTTGTTGATACCCGACTAGAACCCAGCTCACCTACTTTGCTCCTCTAATAATAATAATGTTGGTATTTGTTAAGTGCTTACTATGTGCCGAGCACTGTTCTAAGCGCTGGGGTAGACATAAGGGAATCAGGTTGTCCCACGTGGGGCTCACAGTCTTAATCCCCATTTTACAGATGAGGGAACTGAGGCACAGAGAAGTTAAGTGACTTGCCCACAGTCACACAGCCAAGTGGCAGAGCTGGGATTCGAACTCATGAGCCCTGACTCCAAAGCCCGTGCTCTTTCCACTGAGCCACGCTGCTTCTCATTGTACCTCCATATTGACTCTCTTGGTATAGACACTTACATCTTCCCTCCCTCTGGCCGGGAACTCCCTCCTCTTTAAATATGAAAATTCACCCTCTTCCTCCACAGTTAAATTTTAATTAAAATTGCATACCTCCAAGAGGTCTTCCCCGACTAAGCGTCCATTACCCCTACTCCCACTCTCTTTTGTGTTGCCCATATTTGGATCTGTATCCTTTTAGCACTTAACATCCACCCTACCCATAGCACTTATGTACATGTTGTCTATAATTTAGTTTAATGTCTGTCTTCCTCTCTACAGTGCCCTACATTCAGTTAACACTCAATAAATACCTCTGATTGACTAACTGAATTAAAGGGGGGGGGGGATTTTTTACTTCCTAAATGTGACCAAGGGCCTGAAGCAGTCTTAGATTTTGATTTTTTAATCAAGTGCCTACAGTTTTTCAAAGCTTCATATCCCCCAGTGGATGAAATCATCTACCACAGTGATGACAGCTACAACCAGAAATGACACAGCGAAGGCAGAGATGAAGGGTTATAGTTCATTTCATATGGGGGAGAGAAACCATATGGTTTAAACAACTTGCCTATACCAGAGCCAGAGAAAAACCTATGATACCAGAAGGATCTGGGAAACAACAGTTTTCTATCCTGTAACATGCATTTCCTACATCTGACAAATTACTTCCCTAAGTGAAATTATCTGTAGATCTAGGTGACAAGGGATCAAACCTTCTTGCAGTGCATGTAAATATGTATATGGGGTGAGGGCTGCTAAAGAGATAGAAAGAGGAAAATGGGTAGGTTCCACAAAAGAAAGGGATATAAATAAGGATTCACTGTTCTATTCACCCTTTTTTCTGGTGCCCTTCCATTGTCAGTCTACAATTGCCTATCCTTCCTAACTTAATAGAAAACTACTCTTTAACCAGATGGTAATAATAATAATTAATAATTATAGTATTTGTTAAGTGCTTACTATGTGCCAAGTAGTGTTCTAAGTGCTGGGTAGATACAAGGTAATCATGTTGTCCCACGTGGGGTTTACAGTCTTAATCCCCATTTTACAGATGAGATAACAGACAGAGAAGTGAAGTGACTTGCCCAAAGTCACACAGCAGACAAATGACAGAGTTGGGATTAGAACCCATGACCTCTGACTCTCAAGCCCGGGCTCTTTTCTTTGAGCCACACTGCTTCCCGTGCAGCATTCTCAGCATAGTAGTATCCTCAGTATGAGAAACAGTTAGCAATCTGCATCCAGTAGCAGGGACTCCCTCTTATTTGGGGAGAAGATGGATGCTTTAGTGGAAAAATCATAGGACTGGAAATAGGGACATCTGAGTTCTTATTCTGGCATCACCAATCACTTCAGTCAGTCAGTAGGTCAATTATATTGATTGAGCACTTAATGTGCAGAACACTGTACTAAGTACCTGGCACACTACAATAAAGATATAACAGACACATTCCCTGCCCACAAGCTTACATTCTATAGGGGGAGACAGGCATTAATATAAATAAAATTACATATATGTACATAAGTGTTTTGGGACGAGGAGGGGGTGGAGAATAAAGGAGTAAGTCAAAGTCATGAAGAATGGAGTGGGCGAAGGAAAAGGGAGGGCTTAGACAGGGAAGCCCTCTTGGAGGAGATGTGCTTCAATAAAGCTTTGAAGGGAGGGAGAGTAGTTGTCTGTCAGATATGTAGCAAGAGGGCATGCCAGGTCAGAGGCAGTGGGTGAGAGGTCGACAGCAACATAAATAAGCTTGAGGTACAGTGAGAAGGTGAGAGGAGCGAAATGTGTGGACTGGGTCACTATAGTAGAGAGGTGAGGTAGGAGTTGGCAGGGTGATTGAGTGATTTGAAGCAGATGGTAAGAAGTTTCTGTTTTACGTAGAGGTGGATGGGCAACCACTGCAAGTTCTTGAGGAGTGGGGAAATGTGATCTGAGTATTTTTGTAGAAAAATGATCCAGGAGGCAGAGAGATCAGCAAGGAGACTGATATAGCAAACAAGCTAGGATAGGCTAAGTGCTTGGATTAATATGGGAGAGGTTTGGATGGAGAGGAAAGGGAAGATTTTAGTGATGCTGTGAAGGTCAAACTGACAGGATTTGGTGATCAAATGAATATATGGGTTGAATGAGAGAGAGGATAATGTGAAGGTTACAGATTTGTGAGACAATAAAGAAGATGGAGCCATCTAGTGATGGGAACATCAGGGGAAGATAAGGGCTTGTCTTAGACATGTTAAGTTTGAGGTGACAGGAGGACATCCAAGAAGAGATGTCTTAAAGGCTGGAGGAAATGCTGGACTGCAGAGAGGAAGTGACATCAGGGCTGGAGATGTTTTAAGAATCATCTGCATAGAGGTGCTAGTTGAAGCCATGTGTGCAAATTAGTTCTCCAAGGGAGTGAGTATAGATAGAGAATGCAAGGGAACCCAGAATTGAACCTTGAGGGACTCTCTTCAGGGGTGGAAGGTAGAGGAGGAGCCCACAAAAGAGACTGAGAATGAGCAGCCAGAGATATAGAAGGGGAATCAGAGATAGGAGAAGTCAGTGTCACTGAAGCCGAGATTGGATAATGTTTCCAGGAGAAGTGAGTGTTTGACAGTTCAAAGGCAGATGAGAGGTCCTGGAGGATTAGGATGGAGTAGAAGCCACTGGACTTGGCAAAAAGTAATTCATTTGTGACCTTTGAGAGGGTGGTTTCCATGGAGCGAAGGCGACGGAAGACAGATTGGAGGGGGTCTTGGAGAAAATTGTAGGAGAAGAATTTGAGACAGCAGGTGTAGACAACTCACTTTATGAGTTTCAAGAGAAATTGTAGGAGGGCGATGGAGTGATAGTGGAGGGAACCATCGGTCAAGGGAGGTCGCCTACTATGTGACCCTGAGCAAGTTGCTTACCTTCTCTGTGCCTAGGTTTCTTCACCTGCAATATGTGAATTATAAACTTGTTTTTCCTTCCCCTTAGATTTTAAACTCCATGTAAAACAAGAACTTTGGCCTAATATTTATTGTATTTACTCCAGTAATAATAATTATTGTTTTTGTTAAGTGCTTACCAAGTGCCAGGCATTGCTTCACGGACTCCGTCCTCTCCTGGTTCTTCTCTTACCTCTCTGGCCGATCATTCTCGGTCTCCTTCGCTGGCGCCTCCTCTCCCTCCCATCCTTTAACTGTTGGAGTTCCTCAAGGGTCAGTTCTTGGCCCTCTTCTGTTCTCCATTTACACTCACTCCCTCAGTGAACTCATTCGCTCTCACGGCTTTGACTACCATCTCTACGCAGATGACATGCAGATCTACATCTCCGCCCCTGTCCTCTCCCCCTCCCTTCAGGCTCGCATCTCCTCCTGCCTCCAGGACGTCTCCACCTGGATGTCGGCCCGCCACCTAAAACTCAACATGAGCAAGACTGAGCTCCTCATCTTCCCTCCCAAGCCCGGTCCGCTCCCAGACTTCTCTATCACCGTGGATGGCACGACCATCCTTCCTGTCTCTCAGGCCCGCAATCTCGGTGTCATCCTTGACTCGTCCCTCTCGTTCACCCCACACATCCTATCCGTTACCAAGACCTGCCGGTTTCACCTCTACAATATCGCCAAGATCCGCCCTTTCCTCTCCACCCAAACGGCTACCTTACTGCTACGGGCTCTTGTTATATCCCGGTTAGACTACTGTGTCAGCCTTCTCTCTGACCTCCCTTCCTCCTCTCTCGCCCCGCTCCAGTCTATTCTTCACTCCGCTGCCTGGCTCATCTTCCTGCAGAAACAATCTGGGCATGTCACTCCCCTTCTTAAACACCTCCAGTGGTTGCCTATCAACCTCCGTTCCAAACAAAAACTCCTCACTCTAGGCTTCAAGGCTCTCCATCACCTTGCCCCTTCCTACCTCTCCTCCCTTCTCTCTTTCTACCGCCCACCCCGCACGCTCCGCTCCTCTGCCGCCCACCTCCTCACCGTCCCTCGGTCTCACCTATCCCGCCGTCGACCCCCGGGTCACGTCCTCCCGCGGTCCTGGAACGCCCTCCCTCCTCACCTCCGCCAAACTGATTCTCTTTCCCTCTTCAAAACCCTACTTAAAACTCACCTCCTCCAAGAGGCGTTCCCGGACTGAGCTCCTCTTCTCCCTCTACTCCCTCTGCCATCCCCCCTTTACCTCTCTGCAGCTTAACCCTCTTTTTCCCCTTTTCCCTCTGTTCCTCCACCTCTCCCTTCCCATCCCCACAGCACTGTACTCGTCCGCTCAACTGTATATATTTTCGTTACCCTATTTATTTTGTTAATGAATTGTACATCGCCTCGATTCTATTTAGTTGCCATTGTTTTTACGAGGTGTTCTTCCCCTTGACTCTATTTATTGCCATTGTTCTCGTCTGTCCGTCTCCCCCGATTAGACTGTAAGCCCGTCAAACGGCAGGGACTGTCTCTATCTGTTGCCGACTTGTTCATCCCAAGCGCTTAGTACAGTGCTCTGCACATAGTAAGCGCTCAATAAATACTATTGAATGAATGAATGAATACTAAGCGCTGGGGTGGATACAAGCAACTCAGATTGGACATAGTCCCTGTCCCATCTGGGGCTCACATTCTCAAACCCCATTTGACATATGACATAACTGAGGCCCAGATAAGTAAAGTGACTTACCCAATGTCACAAAGCAGACAAGTGGTGGGGCCAGGCTAAGAACCAATGCCCTGACTCACAGGCCCGTATTCTATCCACTACACCATGCTGCTTCTCTACTAATGCAATGCTTGTCATGCAGTAAACACTTAATAAATAGCACAGATTTTTCTTATATTGGACTTTCTTTAGAGAAGCAGAGTGACTTGGTGGATAGAACAACGGGCCTGGGTTTCAGAAGGAACTGGGCTATAATCCTGCCCCCGCCACATATCTGCTATGTGATCTCTTACAAGTCTTTTAATCTCTCTGGGCTTCGGTGACCTCATCTTTAAAATGAGGATTAAGAGTGCTCACACTGTCCCATGTGGGACAGGAACTGTGTCAAACCTGTTTAACTTATATCTACCCTAGAGCTTAGAACAGTGCTTGGTGTACTTAATTGTTATTAAGCATCATAATTATTATTATCATTATTTTGGGTCCTATTTGGAACTAGCACTCGTCTTGCAGTTTCTGAACTACTGCATTAACATTGTTCAACACTGCTATCCTGCAGTTAAAAGCCGAGTTAACACTCTTTTAGTGGAGGAGACTGAAGAATAAAGGGATTTATGATAGTAGTAGAAACAACTGTATTCTTAACTGCTTAATGAGTGAATGCCCAGAAAACACAGAAATGTAATCCAAGATACAAAGTGAGCAAGGGGCACCCACCAGGCTGATCACCAAACTGGTGCAGATTTTTTTTTTATAGGTAAATCAAGTCTGGATCCTTTTCTTGATCTTCAGATCTGAGAACTGAGAAGAGCAAAACTGAGATCAGATTAGAAGGACCTCTGTTATGTATAATACTCTGCTACGCTGCAATATTTGGAAGAATAAGAGAATGGGAGTGTGAGTTTTATACTTTCAGAAAAATGGTTGGAAATAGGGTGTAGTCTAAAAATTTTTCAAAATTTTCTTACTATAGCTTGATTTTTACCCCAGGTATAGCTTATACAGAAAGGCATTCTTTGCCCCATAAAATGATCTTCTGGATGAGTCTCGGGGGGTACAGGCAAGCAGATGAAGCACACCACAGCCAAGGCAAAATTGGATTCTGGCCTTCTCCTAGGCCCACCTCGAATGATAATGTGGCCCCTCCTGCTTCCCCAATATTGTCAGTGGAGCCACTCTCTTCTTGACATTTCCCAATGAGCTCTGGGAAATGTAGGCATAGGCAGTCCCTTTGTACAATAGGGTTTGCAGTCTGTGATCCCTTCCCTACAAACCTCTTCCCATCTATTTTAGACACCTTGTTCTATTGTGGCCTGGTTCTCTAACAAAGAGAGATAGAATGATTGATATACTCACTCATGGGTCCTGGCTTTTGGGGTCCTTCCTGTGTGGAGTACTGATGAAGATCAATGCGGATAATTTTTATGCTCCTGGAAAACTAAAACATTAATAAGAAGCTCTATGGTAAGATTACAGAAACTCTATAATCTGCTTCAAAATCTGGAATGGACATTTCTTTATGGTACTGTTTACCAGGCAGATTTAAGAATCCTGGACATGACTAGCTTAATCTTCTCAAAATGGTGTGATGAAAGAACTCAGAGATTAAAGAACTACTTGTAGCAAAATAAGCACTGCATGCACATCTTTTCTTTCCCATCAATAGCATCATTTTCATACTGAAAGAACAGCAGCCTTCCTCAACTGAGCCCTCTTTTCTCTCATTCAATCTCCCTTCTGTGTCATCCATGCACTTGGATCTGTGACCTTTGGACATTTGATATTTATCCCACCTTCAATCCCACAGCATTTATGTACATAACCTTAAATTATAGATTTAAGCTTATTTAATCATATGAATGTCTACCTCCCCCTCTAGACTACAAGCTCAAAACATGTCTGCTTATTCTGTTCTATAGTACTCTCACAAGAACTTAGTACTGTGCTCTACACTTAGTAAGCTCTCAATAAATGCAATTGATGATTGACTGATTATCCATATCATAAATACTTTAACCACAGATGTTTAGCATGGTTTCAATGGGTGGTAACATCTCTTTTAAGAAGAATAGATGAAAGGTTATCCAACAGCTACTAGGTGGTAAGTTAAATCAGACAACTAAATTCAATGGAATGAAGGAAGTGCTGTAAGCCTTAGGCACTGTGACCTAGCAGCTAAATTTGGGAAGAAAGCTGAAGCAGACACCCACTAGCCTGGTCCATTGAATTCAAGAAATTAAAATCAGAAGCATCAAGGAATAGCACAAGATAGTCTTTGCGTGTGCCTGATGTATCCAGAAATCTCAGCACCAAGTCACCTTATTTAATTTATTCATTCAATAGTATTTATTGTGCGCTTACTATGTGCCGAGCACTCTACTAAGTGCTTGGAATGTACAATTTGGCGACAGATAGAGACAATCCCTGCCCAATGATGGGTTCACAGTCATACATTGAGATATATATATATATATGTTTTATATATATATAAAATCCCCAGTAACACAGTTTCATGTAAAATATAATGGAACATGTTTAGGCTCCATTTTGGACTAAGTTTAAGGTATACTGTTGAGAAAAAGTTGCAAAATGAAACAATGACTATATCATGCTTCACAAAAGCATGACTTAGTAAGATTATCTTTGCCTATCCACTATATCTCACAGAGGGAAGGAGTGACTGGCACATAGACAAAATAATAAGTGCAAAAATGGACACCTAAAGCAGGTGAATTCAGAAAATTTTTTTTGGAGACCGTAAACTATTTGTGGGCAGGAAATTTATCTACCAACTTTGTTGTGTTGTCATTTTCCAAGTGCTAAGAACAATGCTCTGCACACAATAAAAATTCAATAAATACCACTGATTGGCTCATTCATTGATTGAGAAATCTGAATGATTTCTGACCCATGCCTAAAATTTCTTCAAGTGTGAAGTCAGATTAAATCCTGTCATCCCAGTGTGACATACATAATCATCTATCAGGTTAAAAGATGTGAAAAAGTTCATAAAGGCATGTTTGTGTTTATGATTTTGGGTTAGTCTCCATTAAATATATTTTCTTCCCCAAATATCCAACTTTAAATATCAGAAACAGTTTCCTTCATGGGCTCTTCTTCTGCCTCCTACCCCCTAACCATGGGGGTTCCTCAAGGTTCAGTTCTTGGTCCCCTTCTATTCTCCATCTACACTGACTTCCTTGGAGAACTCATTTGCTCCCATGGCTTCAACTACCATTTCTATGCAGATGAGAGCCAAATCTAAATCTTCTCCCTTGACCACTTTCCCTGTCTCCATACTCATATCTCCTCCAGCCTTCAAGACATTTCTACTTGGATGTTCTCTCGTCACCTCAAACTTAACATGTCCAAAACAGAGCTCTTTGTCTTTCCACCCAAACCGTCCTCTCTCTGACTTTCCCATTACTGTACATAGCACCATCATCCTTCCAGTCTCACAAGCCCATAGCCTTGGCATTATCCTTGACTCTTGTATGTCAATCAATCCAGATATTCAAACCATCACTAAATACTGTCAGTCTGACCTTCACAACACTGCTAAAGACCTCCCTTTACTCTCCATCCAAACTGCTACATGGCTTCAACTACCATATCTATGCAGATGACACCAAAATACATCTTCACCCTTGACCTCTCTCTCGTTAGAACTATACAATCACTCATCTTACCCAGCTTGAATTACTGCATCATCCTCCTTGCTGACCACTCAGCCTCCTGTCTCTCCTCACTCCAGTCCATACTTCACTCTGCTGCCTGGATCATTTTTCTCCAAAAATGTTCAGGACATGTCAACCTGCTCCTCAAAATACTCCATTGATTGCCCATACACCTCCATATCAAACAAAAACTCCTCACCATTGGCTTTAAAGCACTCTACCACCTCGCTTCTAGCCTCACTTCTGTCCTCTGGCCTGGAACACCCATCCCTCTCAAATCTGACAGACAATTACTCTTCTCCCATTCAAAGCCTTATTCAAGATATATCTCCTCCAAGAGGCCTTCTCAAACTAAATTCCACCTTTCCTCATGTCTCACTCTCTTCTTCAGTGCTCTGACTTGCTCCCTTTGCTCTTCTCCCCTCCAAATGCCTCAGCACTTATGTACATATATTTAATTAATTTTTTTATACTGATGTCCGTCTCCCCATTCCAAACTGTAAGCTCGTTGTGGGCCAGGAATGTGTTCATTTATTGTTGTTTTGTACAGTCCCAAGTGCTTATTTCAGTGCACAGTAAGCACACAATAAATAATAATGAATGAATGAATGAATGAATGAATGAATCCACCAATGGAATTTCATTTGCTAATAAGGTAGCTGGCACAGAAACCATTTAATAAAATGATAATTATTAGCATATTTTAGAAAAATCTTTGCAACTGTAGAAAATCAAAAGTCTATAGTCCTCAGATTCATACAAGGGGAGACTTTGGAGTTTGTGTATTTTCTAGATATAGGTTATAGACTACTATGAATACACAATTTAAATGGAGTTAAGATTGTGCTTATGGCATGGACATACTCAAATACCATCAAATTCAAACATTATAAGACTTAAAAAAGCAGCATAAATATGCATTTATTTATGCTTATTTATTATAGGGCAGATTTTAGATGTTACAAATTCAAATATGCATTTTTAATATTTTACAAAGTGGCCAAGGCTTCTTTAGGTATACTGTAGAACTCTGTAAAAAAAATCACTCCATTCTAGGACTTACTATTTTTTACATTACCATACTTGTTTTGTTACTGCCTTAGTTACCTTTAGGGGATTTTAAGTGTAATGGCTGCTTTTAGTTCTTCAAAAGACGAAATACACAAGAAAATGTTATTTCCAAATTATAGGCAGTGTTGCTGTTGTGATATTTTACAGTAAGTGAAAACCAAATGCAATATTTGCTTGGAAATTGTTTTGTGGAATATTGCATTTTACAGCCTAGTCAGTAAGATTTAATAGATTGTGAATTAGCAATTGTTAATGCACTAAATACCTAATCCGAGCAGCTGGATTGAATGAAGATCAACAGGGAGTAAAGATTGGAGGAAGGAATATAAACAACCTCGATTATGCTGATGATTCAACCCTACTAGCAGAAAGTGAAGAAGATTTGAAGGGCTTTTTATTAAAAGTTAAGGAACAGAGCAAAAACATGGACCTATATTTAAATGTCAAGAAGACAAAAATCGTGACAACTGGAAGTTTTAACACATTTGTAGTAGATAAAGAGGAGATTAAAATAGTTGACAATTTTTCTCTTCTGGAATCAATAATCAGTAAAAAAAGGAACTAGTAGCTAAAAAAAATAAGCTAGACAGTGTTAGGAAGACTTGCTATGAAGAAACTGGAAAAATTCAGGAAATGTACTGATGTAACAATTGCCACAAAAATACAAATTGTGAACTTTATGGTGTTTCTAGTGGCAATATATGGAACTGAAAGCTGGACACTGAAAAACCAGGATAGAAAGAATATGGATTCTTTTGAAATGTCGTTTTGGAGAAGGCTTTGGCAAATACCATGAATTGTTCAAAAAAAACAAAAACAACGGATTTTGGAGTAAAGTAAGTGGTCTTTGGAAGGCCAAATAACTTGACTTATATTAGCACATTTTGCACACAATCAGGAGAAATAATTATCTGGAGAAGACATTAATGCTAGAAAAAGTCCAGTGAAAACATGGAGAGACAGACCAGCAGCTAGCTGGATAGAAACCATAACAACAATAATAGAAGAACAATTAGAAAGGTTGAGGATTATGGCAGAGGACAGGACATTCTGGAGAAAGTATATCCACGGAGTTTCCATGAATCAGAAATGACTCACTGGCACGTAATAATATTGATAATAATAACAACAACAATGCACTGAACTGTCACCAATTGTAATTGAAACAAAAATCAGTTTCACATTTTGATAGAAATATTAGACATTTAAATTCCTCATCCTCTATTCAATATCCATGCTTTATTGGCATCCCTCAACAATCCTAAGAACAATGCTTAGTTTTTCTTTATCAGTGGGAATAAAATTAATGAGTGAAAATTATTCACATTGCAGAGGCTATCTCATTTAGCACATTTTTCTGAAGTTTTTTTTAAAAAAGATTATCTGACTTCACTGTTTCATCTAACTATCAATTGATAAAAAATGTCTTGTCCTTTACAGTTCAATTAAATAAATCAATATAATTTATTGAATGTTTATAATAATTATGGCAATAATTATATTTGTTAAGTGCTTACTACATGCCAAGCACTGTTCTAAGTGCTGGGGTAGATACAAGGTGATCAGGCTGTCCCACGTGGGGCTCACAGTCTCAATCCACACTTTACAGATAAGATTATTGAGGCACAGAGAAGTTAGGTGACTTGCCCAAGGTCACACAGCAGACAAGTGGTGGTGGCAGGATTAGAACCCATGACCTCTGACTCCCAAGCCCATGCTCTTGCCACTAGGCCATGTGCTTCTCTGCACGTTTATGTGTTTAGAGCACTTTTCTAAGAGCTTGGGGGAGTACACTGTAACAGAGTTGGTAGACATGTTTCCTGCTCAAAAGGAGCTTGCAGTTTAGAGAAGCAGAGACACCAATACAAATTAATAAATTATAGCTTTGTACAAAAGTTTGTGGGGTTGAGAGTGGGTGAATATCAAGTAAAGGGTACAGATTCAAGTGTGTAGGTCATACAGAAGGGAAAAGGAGTAGGCAAAAAGTGTGCTTAAATGGAGATGATCTCTTGTGGGCTATGTGAAGCTTTTAAGATAGTAATAGTGGCCTGTCATATATGGAGGGGGAAGGAGTTCCAGTAGTATATGAGCAAGGGATCTGTGTTGAGATCGACTAGATGGAGATATAGTGGATAAACTGATGTTATATGAGTAAAGTGTGTGGATTGTGTTGTAGTATGAAATCAATCAAGTAAGGTTGGAAGAGGTTATCTGATTGAGTGCTTTTAAGTTAATATTAAGGAGTTTCTGTTGGATGCAGAAGTGAGTGGAGAATCATTGGAGGTTTTTAAGTAGGGAAAAACATGGATTTAAGGGTTTTTTAAGGAAATGATCCAGATATCAGGGAGAAGTATGGACTCCAGTGGGTAGAGACAGGAGGTAGGGAGGTGAGCAAGGAGGCTGATGCCGTTGTCAAGGCAGGATATGACAAGTGCTTGGATGAGGATGGAGAGGATATGGTGTGCCTTCAAATAGTGCCTTTGAAAGTATAACTAACAGGATTTGGTGACAGACTATATTGACTAAATGAGAAAGAACGGTTGAGAATAATGACAAGATTATGGGTTTATGAGATTATGGGCTTGTGTTGTCTAAATGGGAAAGACTGTGGGGGATTAATCATTCAATCGTATTTATTGAGTGCTTACTATGTGCAGAACACTGTACTAAGCACTTGGAAAATACAATTCGGCAATAGAGACAATCCCTACCCAACAACAGCAAAGGCAAAGGCAGCTGAGAGATCAAGGAAGATTAGAATTGAGTAGAAGTCAGTAGATGTGGCAAGAAGGTCATTGGTGACTTTAGAGAGGGCAGTTTCTGTGGAGTGAAGAGGGTAGAAATCATACTGGAGGGGGTCAAGGAGAGAATTGGAGAAGTAGTGGAGACAAAGAAGAAGTGGAGACAGTAGGTGTGGATAAGTTGTTCAAGAAGTTTGGAAAGGAATGGTATGAGGAAGATGGGACAATAATGGTGGTATCAAGGGAGTTGTTTTAAAATTGGAATACAAACACTTTTGAAAGGATTACGAAAGAAACCATTGTAAAGTGAACAGTTGAACATGGCAGTCAGGGAGGGAATAAAGAAGGGGCAAATTTTTTGGTGAGGTGAAGGCATGGAATCAGGAAATTCAGGTAGGGGAATAAATTTTGAAACAAGAGAGGTTGCTTCCTGAGATACTGCTTAGAAAGATGAGGCAGTCAAAGATGGCACAGGAGAAGGGAGGTACTGAGAGAATTGGAGGAGATTTTAGGGAGATGATAATGAGAATGGTATTCGTTATGTGTGAAGCACTATTCTAAGCACTAAGGTAGATATAAGTTAATCAAGTTGGACCCAGTCCCTGTCCCACATGGGGCTCATACTGGAGGGGGTCAAGGAGAGAATTGGAGAAGTAGTGGAGACAGAGAAGAAGTGGAGACAGTAGGTGTGGATAGGTTGTTCAAGAAGTTTGGAAAGGAATGGTATTTCTTTTACAAATGAGGTAACTGAGGCCCAGAGAAGTTAAGTGACTTGTCCAAGGCCACACGGCAGACAGGTGGCAATCCTGGGAATCGAACCCAGCTCCTTCTTACTTGGGTTCTAATTGAGATCATGTCTGATGGTATCAGATTTATCAATGAAGTAAGTACATTACCAGGGCATTAGGCACAAGAGATGATAAGGGTGGGAGGACAAGGGATTTGGGGAGGAAGTCAAACATCTGGATCAGCTGGTGCGGGAAATAGGTATTGGAGTCAATGAGGATAGGGAAGTATTGCTGTCAGTTCAGAAGAGAGTGTAGAATTAAAGTGAGGTGAATCTGTGATGGAAAAGGTCAGCCACATATGTCAGCCAGGTGTTTGGATTTCTGCCAGCAACACTCTACAGTTAGAGCATAGGAGCAGAGGAATTATACTCTAGAGGTGAGCAATGTTTTCAGGCTAATGGCACGAGACTGACAGGGGAACTGGGGAGCAGTTCATTAGAAAGTCTGGCTTCGATGTGTCACTGAGTGGGTTTGAATCCCCGCTCAGCCACTTGTCAGCTGTGTGACTTTGGGCAAGTCACTTAACTTCTCGGGGCCTCAGTTATGTCATCTGTAAAATGGGGATTAAGACTGTGAGCCCCACCTGGGACAACCTGATTCCCCCTGTGTCTACCCCAGCGCTTAGAACAGTGCTCGGCACATAGTAAGCACTTAACAAATACCAACATTATTATTATTAGAGAAGATAGTTTGAACATGGAGATCAATTGGGGCATTATAGCTTTAGAAATTTGGAGGGGTTAAAAAAACACTGGAGGTCCCTGTAGAGGAACAGGACAGATTTGAAGGGAGTGGGTGTGCGTGAAAGAAGGCGGTGAGGAGATTGTGTTCTGATAGAGGAATTTCAGAGTTGGTAAGGGTAAAGATTCCACAGATTCCACAGTGACTAGAGATGATGAGATAGAGTGTGAGTCCAAGTTGGTGGGAAGTTGAGGTGGTGTGGAATAGATGACTGAAAGGAAGCAGATGATGGGGAGTCATCAAAAATATCCACATAGATATTGAAGTCCACAAGAATCAGTGTAGACATAGAGACAGAATTTGAGAAAGGGATGGAAATGGTTTTCATAACCCAGAAATATCCACATAGGTAATGAAGTCCACAAGAATCAAGGTAGGGATGGAGAAAGACAGAATGTTAGAAAGAAACGAAAACAGTTCAGGATGTTGGAGGAAAAGTCTGAGAGGCAGAAAATGACTGTGATTAGTAATTGAAGTGGTCAAAGACATTTTTCTTAGTCATTTCATTACTGTGAGTTCTGTTGTCTGGGAATTGGTGAACAATCTGGCATAGGTCAGTACAAGCCATCACCACTGATGCAAAAGCAAATCAGATATCTATTCTGCTGGCAGTGACCTATCCTTCTTCCAGTCTACCTCAACTCAAATGTTTTTGGTATCTCAGAAAGGCAATTAAGGGATGTAAGGCACGCCCCCAACTGAATCAAGGATAAGAGAACTTGCTGTAACCCATGTGTGTGTTTAGTGTTCATCAGTCAGTCTTTCCAGTCAAAACATGTCTTACATTTTTCAGGCTACCCTCATATGGAAGCAGAGCATCCCTTGATTCTGCCATTTTCCTGCTTATTTTTTAGAATGATTTCAGCCCAGCACTTAGAACAGCGACACATAGCAAGCGCTTTAATAGCCATAATAAATGAAGATTTTTTTTTTGTCCTAAATTTGTCTTTTGAATAAATACTGTGCAACCTTAGTGTAATAGCTATTTCTATACTTTGTATTTTCTGTCTTTGCTTTCTTGATGTCTACTTTTTGGATTTTACCCTCATCTGTCTATGCAAATTTATCTAAGATAGCTTCATTTCGGGCAAATCCAACGTTTTTATACCATCATCATCTCTCTCAGCTATCTTCCAGTTTGACAAGGTGGTTTTCACCCAATGTTGTGATAGTTCTCTTATGATATTCGTATATTAGATTTTTAGAGACCCTCCTACACTGATTTTACCCTTACTTTATGCGACACCCCAGTAGTTAACCCTGGCCTTTATTCCTTTCTCTTCATATTCATCTAGCTATCACCCTATCTTCAATTTTCTATTCTTGCCCAGTATCCTCAAATAGGTTGGATAGACTGGTTATTTTCATTTTCTTTCCATCTCTTTCTGTGACTCACTTCAGTTTTTCATCTTTCTCTCCCCTTAGAGGTCACTGATAAATTCCTCATAGCCACATCCAAATAGACAATTTTTCAGCTACCAACACGCTTGGCACATTAAATCTAAAATTATCTGTCACATCGGTGCCTTTAGCCATATTATTTCTCTATAGTATTTTCAGCTTCCCAGTGGCTAGCCTTTAACCCTATGAATCAACTACAAACTTCTCTCTTCAAAGCTTTCCACACAGATGGCTTACTCATACCAATCTAGGTTCATCTCCTCTAGTTCATCTCCTCTTCCCTGGGAAGCAGCGTGGCTCAGTGGAAAGAGCCCAGGTTTGGGAGTCAGAAGTCGTGGGTTCTAAACCCGGCTCTGCCACTTATCAGCTGGGTGACTTTGGGCAAGTCACTTCACTTCTCTGTGCCTCAGTTCCCTCATCTGTAAAATGGGGATTAAGACCGTGAGCCCCATGTGGGACAATCTGATAACCTTGTGTCTACCCCAGTGTTTAGAACTGTGCTTGGCACATAGTAAGCGCTTAACAAATACCCTCATTATTATTATTATAGTACCCCAACCCTTACACACTGCTTCATCCCCATATGCTCTCTTGTAACATCTCACTCTCTGTCTTCTCCATCTCCTGCCTGAACCTACAACCAAGCCATTAGTTGTATATGATTCATTTTGGAACTTTAGTACTAATTCAGTTAATAAATGGATTCAATTTGGTTTGGTATCCAGATGTAAGCAAATTTACAAAATTGTAAAGATAGCATGTAAATAGGCTGCTTGTTATAGGTGAGGGAGTTGACAATTTGTACTGAATCTAGCAGACCCGATGGAATAGTTGAAATAATTTATTCAGCCATTGAGAATATGAATTTTCCCCTTTCTTAACACATGTAGTTTTTCTCTTTCCAGGAAATTTATGCTTCCTTATCTAATTCAAGCCAGTAGCAGATTCCATGACAATTTAGTCTCTTTTAAAGTTATTCTTACCTTCCTACTGCCATATTTAATCCCTTACTTCCATTGGCTCTTTCCCCTTTGTCTTTTAACCTGCTCGAATCTCTCCTGTTCTTAAAAAAAAAAAAAAAAGCCTTTTGTCTGGGGTCCCCCAGAATCATGCAGCTGCCACCCTGATCCCATTCTTATTATCAAATGCCATTAAGTCATTTCCGATTCATAGAGACTCCATGGAGGTACTTTCTCCAAAACATCTTATCTTCTGCCATAATCGATAAAAGTGATAACAGTTCTTCCGTTATCGATGCTATGCTTTCTATCCATCTAGCTGCTGATACTATGCAACTCCTCAAATTAAACACATATATCCAGTAGGCTCACTTTCTCTCCACCAAGTCTTTTTAAACTGGTATCTTCTCCCTCTATAATGTAAGCTCCTTCTAGGCAAGGAAAGTGTCTACCAATTCTGTTACACTGTACTCTCCCAAATGCTTAGTATACTGTTCTGCACATAGTAAATGCTCAGTAAATATGACTATCGATTTGTAGCCAATTACCATCAGGTCTTTACTTTTCTAACACCTTACTCTCATCTACTACATCATGCTGCTTCTCTGAAATATGAAAGCATGAAATAAAAAAACACTCTAGTACTAGCTCCTTTTTTTCCCATGCTATCACCGCTCTGATCCAAGATCTCTTCATCTTTTTATTAAATTATTGTACCAGTATTCTCATTGGTCTTCCCGTTTCCAACCTCTCCCATCTTCAGTTTCTACTACACTACATACCTGTGTCATCTTCCAAAAACATTTTTTTCTCCTTCCTAAAAGTTTTTATTGGTTTCCCTCTGAGCATTGATCACCATCTCTTCTGTTCTGGCTAAATTACCTTTTTAAGTCTCCTGAATCTATTGTGCCCTTATGCTTCTAACAAGTGAACTTTATCACTTTTTCTTTCATCTCTTCCACTTCCAAAACTTTCTCATGATTTACCCTTCTGCCTTGAACTCCTTCCTGCTACAAATTTGCTATCCTAATACTTCAAGTATTCTAAACTTTTCTTAAATCTCAAATCATTCCTGATTCTCTGATTACTTTTATTTTCCCAGGTCAAGATCTTCCACATGAGCACTTAGATTCTCTCATTGATCCATAGCACTTATTAAAATATAACGATTTGCACATTCCACTATTTGAACAATTAACCAATTAATGGCATTTACTGAGCACTTACAGAGTACAAAAAACTATACTAAGTGTTTGGGAGGGTACAGTACAACAGAAGTGGTAGTCAAGTTTCCTTCCAATCCCAAGCTTGGAGTTGGGAGATTTCAAACAAAATAAATAAAACCACAAAGAACAGGATCAATCAATCAGTGGTATTTATTGATCCTTACTATATGCAGACTACCTCCCATCCTCCTGCCTCTTCCCTCTCCAGTCTATTCTTCATTCTGCTGCCCGGATTATCTTTCTACAGAAATGCTCTGGGCATGTCACTCCCCTCCTCAAAAGCCACCAGTGGTTGCTTATCAATCTTTGCATGAAACAAAAACTCTTCACTCTTGGCTTCATAGCTCTCCATCACTTAGACCCCTCCTACAGCCCACCCCATACACTTTGCTCATCTGCCGCTAACCTCTCACGGTCTCTCGATCACCAGTCCTGCCATCGACCCCTGGCCCTCATCCTACCACTGACCTGGAATGCCCTCCCTCCTCACATCCTCCAAACTAACTCTCTTCCCCTCTTCAAAGCCCTACTGACAGCTCACCTCCTCCAGGAGGCCTTCCCAAACTTAGCCCTCCCTTTCCCTCTGCTCCTCCTCCCTTCCCCATTCCCCCTATTCCCTCCCTCTGCTCTTCCCTCTTCCTCTACCCATAGCACTTGTGCATATTTGTACATATTATTTATTACTCTATGTTATTAATGATGTGTATATATCCATGATTCTATTTATCTTGATGATATTGACTCCAGGCTATTTGTTTTGTTGTCTGTTTACTCCGTTTAGATTGTAAGCCCATTGTTGGGCAGGGATTGTCTCTATCTGTTGCCTGAATTGTACATTCCAAGTGTACATTCCAAGTCTCCCCCATCCTAGAAAAACCCGCTCTTGACCCCACTTCCCCCTCCAGTTATAGCCCTATCTCCCTACTACCCTTCCTTTCCAAAATCCTAGAACGAGTTGTCTACAGTCGATGCTTAGAATTCCTTAACTCCCATTCTCTCCTAGACCCCCTCCAATCTGGCTTCCGTCACCTCCGCTCTACCGAGACTGCTCTCTCTAAGGTAACCCATGACCTCCTTCTTGCCAAATCCAATGGCTCCTACTCCATTCTGATCCTCCTTGACCGCTCTGCTGCCTTTGACACTGCCGACCATCTCCTCCTCCTCCATACCTTATCTCACCTTGGCTTCATGGACTCCGTCCTCTCCTGGTTCTCTTCTTACGTCTCTGGCCAGTCACTCTCGGTCTCCTTCTCTGGCGCCTCCTCCCCCTCCCATCCTTTAACTGTTGGAGTTCCTCAGGGTCAGTTCTTGGCCCTCTTCTGTTCTCCATTTACACTCACTCCCTCGGTGAACTCATTCGCTCTCACGGCTTTGACTTCAATCTCTACGCAGATGACACGCAGATCTACATCTCTGCCCCTGTCCTCTCCCCCTCCCTTCAGGCTCGCATCTCCTCCTGCCTCCAGGACGTCTCCACCTGGATGTCGGCCCGCCACCTAAAACTCAACATGAGCAAGACTGAGCTCCTCATCTTCCCTCCCAAACCCGGTCCTCTCCCAGACTTCTCTATCACCGTGGATGGCACGACCATCCTTCCCGTCTCTCAGGCCCGCAATCTCGGTGTCATCCTTGACTCGTCTCTCTCGTTCACCCCACACATCCTATCCATTACCAAGACCTGCCGGTTTCACCTCTACAATATCGCCAAGATCCGCCCTTTCCTCTCCACCCAAACGGCTACCTTACTGCTACAGGCTCTCATTATATCCCGGCTACACTACTGTGTCAGCTTTCTCTCTGACCTCCCTTTCTCCTCTCTCGCCCCGCTCCAGTCTATTCTTCACTCCGCTGCCCGGCTCATCTTCCTGCAGAAACAATCTGGGCATGTCACTCCCCTTCTTAAACACCTCCAGTGGTTGCCTATCAACCTCCGCTCCAAACAAAAACTCCTCACTCTAGGCTTCAAGGCTCTCCATCACCTTGCCCCTTCCTACCTCTCCTCCCTTCTCTCTTTCTACCATCCACCCCGCACGCTCCGCTCCTCTGCCTCCCACCTCCTCACCGTCCCTCGGTCTCGCCTATCCCGCTGTCGACCCCTGGTCCACGTCCTCCTGCGGTCCTGAAACGCCCTCCCTCCTCACCTCCGCCAAACTGATTCTCTTCCCCTCTTCAAAACCCTACTTAAAACTCACCTTCTCCAAGAGGCTTTCCCAGACTGAGTTCCCTTCTCCCTCTACTCCCTCTACCACCCCCCCTTCACCTCTCCGCAGCTAAACCCTCTTTTCCCCCTTTCCCTCTGCTCCTCCACCTCTCCTTTCCCCTCCCCACAGCACTGTACTCGTCCGCTCAACTGTATATATTTCCATTACCCTATTTATTTTGTTAATGAATTGTACATCGCCTCGATTCTATTTAGTTGCCATTGTTTTTACGAGATGTTCTTCCCCTCGACTCTTTTTATTGCCATTGTTCTTGTCTGTCTATCTCCCCCAATTAGACTGTAAGCCCGTCAAATGGCAGGGACTGTCTCTATCTGTTGCCGACTTGTTCATTTCAGGCGCTTAGTACAGTGCTCTGCACATAGTAAGCGCTCAATAAATACTATTGAATGAATGAATGAATGAATGTGCTTAGTACAGTGCTCTGCACATAGTAAGCGCTCAATAAATACAATTGAATGAATCAATACTTGGTGGAGTCCCTGATTGTCCCATCAATGTAGATGGCACCACTTTCCTTTCCATCTCACAAGCCTGTAATCTTGGTGTTATCCCTGACTCCTCTCTCTCATTCAAACATACATTCCATCCATTACCAAATCCTGTTGGTCCCACCTTCATAACATCGCTAAAATCCACCCATTCTTCCTCAGACTACTACCACATAAATACACTCATCTTATCCCACTTAAATTACTACATCAGCCTGCTTGCTGACCTCCTAACATCCTGTGTCTCCCCACCCCAGTCCATATTTCACTCTGCTGCCTGAATCATCTTTCTGTAAAAACATTCAGGACATAATAATAATGAATATGATATTTGATAAGCACTTACTATCATCTCTATGCTGATGACACACAAGTCTACATCTCCTCCCCAGTTCTTTCCTCCTCCTTTCAGGCTCGTATCTTCTCGTGCCTCCAGGACGTCTCCACCTGGATGTCTGCCCACCACCTAAAACTCAACATGGTGAAAACTGAGCTCCTTATCTTCCCTCCCAAGCCCTGTCCTCTTCCTGACTTCCCTGTCACTGTGGATGGCACGACCATTCTTCCCATCTCACAGGCCCACAGGCTTAGTGTCATCTTTGACTCTGCTCTCTCATTCACCCCACACATCCAATCTGCCACCAGCTATCTTGGTGATATTGTGAAGGTGAGACCAGCAGGTGTTGGTGACGGATTGGATGTGTGGGGTGAATGAGAGAGCTGAGTCAAGGATGACAACAAGGTTGCGGGCCTGTGAGGCAGGAAGATGGTCATGCCGTCCACAATGACAGGGAAGTCAGGGAGATGATGGGTTTGGGAGGGAAGATAAGGAGCTCAGTTTCAGGCATGTTGAGTTTTAGGTGGTGGGCAGACATCCAGGTAGAGATGTCCTGAAGCCAGGAAGAGATTCTAAGCTGGATGGATGGGGAGACAACCAGGGAGGAGATGTAGATTTAGGTGTCATCTGCAAAGAGATGATATTTGAAGCCTTGGGAGCGAATGAGTTCACCAAGGGAGTGGGCATAGACGGAGAACAGAAGAGGGCCAAAAACTGACCCTTGAGGAATCTCTACAGGTAGTGGATGGGAGGGGCAGGAGGAGCCCGTGAAGAAGACCAAGAATGAACGGCCAGAAAGATAAGAGGAGAACCAGGAGAGGACAGAGTCCGCAAAGCCAAGGTGAAAGAAGGGGATGGGAGGAACGGGTTCGCTGGGGAAGAGTGCAAGGGAAGTGGGATAAAGGTTGGTGTTGGTAACTTGACGCCATTGTTTGACTGATTATTTGGAATGGAGTGGTGGGCAGCTAGAGACCGAATTATGGAGCATTTGAGACTTCCTCTCCAGCTTGGGGTCCCTGGGGTTTTTCTCTGAGTTAATCATTACTGATTATTGGACATGGAGTGAGGAGGAGGAGGGGATGGTCAACAGTGTCAAAGGCAGCTGAGAGGTAGAGGAGGATTAGGATAGAGTAGGAGCCATTGGATCTGACAAGGAGGAGGTTATTGGTGATCTTTGAGAGGGCAGTTTCGGTGGAGTGGAGGGGAAGGAAGCCAGATTGGAGGGGGTCCAGGAGAGAGTTGGATTTGAGGAATTCAAGACAGTGAATGTAGACGACTCATTCTAGGAGTTTGGAAAGGAAGGGTAAGAGGGAGATAGGATGATAACTGGTAGGGGAAGTGGTGTCAAGAGAGAGGTTTTTTTTTTATGATGGGTGAGACATGGGCATGATTGAAGGTAGAGGGGAAGAAGCCATAGGAGAGTGGGTGGTTAAAGATGGAAGTTATGAAGGGGAGGAGAGAAGGGGCATAGTTTTTATAAAGTGAGCAGGAATGGGGTCCGAAGCACAGGTGGAGGGTGTGGCACTTGTGAGGAGGGAGGAGATCTCCTCTGAGGATAATGATGGGAAGGATGGGAAAGTAGGGGAGAGGGTTGGGAGCGGGGGGATGGAGAAGGGGAGGGGTGACTTTGGGGAGCTCAGACCTAATAATGTTAATTTCAAAATGAAGTTGGTGGCCAGATCGTTAGGGGTGAGGGATGGAGGAGGGGAAGGAACGGGGGCCTGAGGAGAAAGTTAAAAGTCCGGAAGAATTGGGGGGGGTGATGGGCATGGGTGTCAATGAGGGAAGAAAAATAGTTTTGACTGGCAGAGGAGAGGACAGAGTTAAGGCAGGAAAGGAAAAATTTAAAGTGAACAAGCTTGTCTTGGTGCTTAGACCTTCTCCAGCAGCGCTCAGCAGTTTGAGCATAAGAGCAAAGGAGGCATACAGAAGCAGAGATCCAGGGGCTGTGGGTTAGTGGAGTGAGAGCAGCGGGGGGAAAGAGAAGCGAACGAGTTGAGTTGAGTAGAGAGGATGAAGTTGAGAACAGTAATCAGATCATTGAGAGTGGGTTGAGATAATAAGGAGGCAAGGTGGGGTGTGATGCTTTGGGAGATACGGATGGGGTCAAGAGAGTGGAGGTCTCTGTGGGGGAGTAATACAAATTTACAGAGGGAGGGAGTGTGAGAAAGGAGGCAGGTGAGAAGGTTATGGTCAGAGAGAAGAATTTCAGAGTTGGTGAAGGTGGAGATAGTGCAGCGGTGAGAGATGATGAGATCGAGTGTGTGACCAACTTGGTGAGTGGGCGAGGTGTGGTGGAGCAGGAGGTTGGCAGAATCAAGGAGTAATAGCAGGCGGGTGGCAGAGGAGTCACTGTGTACATCCATGTGGATGTTGAAGTCCCCGAGGATCAGAGTGGGCAGGGAGGAAAGAAGGAAGGTGAGAAAGGGGTCAAGATGGTTAAAGAAGTTGGAAGTGGGATCAGGGGCACGGTAGATGACAGCTACAAGAATCTGGAGGGGGTGGTTGAGGTGAATTACATGGGCTTCTAAGGAGGGAAAGGAGAGGGAAGGGGGAAGGGGAATAGTGTGGAAGCCGCACTGGGGTGCGAGAAGGAAGCCGACGCCTTCTTTCCCGGTGAGTCTGGAGGACTGGGTTAAGGAGAGACCTCCACTGGAAAGAGCAGCAGAAGAGACCATGTCCCTCAGGGCTGAGCCAGGTTTCTGTAAGGGCGTGAAGGAGGAAAGAGCGGGAAAGGAACCGATCAAGAATGAAAGGGAGCTTACCAATAATGGAGCGGGAGTTCCATAGGCCACACTTGGCAGCAGCTGTGGGCAGGGTTTGGATGGGAATGAGATGGTGGGGACCTGGGTGGGGAGAGAGGAATAGGGGAGGTGGTGGTGGGACATGAGCAGGGAAGAGGGAAGGAAAGGGGATGGGAGGAACGGGTTCGCTGGGGAAGAGTGCAAGGGGAGGGGATAAGGGTTGGTGTTGGTAACTTGACACCAATGTTTCATTGATTATTTGGAATGGAGTGGTGGACAGCTAGAGACCAAATTATGGAGCATTTGAGAGATCCTCTCTATCTTGGGTTTTTTCTCTGAGTTAATCATTACTGATTATTGGACATGGAGTGAGCATTAAAATGCAAGTTTTCCCCTACCAGAGGGTTCTTTGGGAACACATCTCCTATGTCATAGGAGAACTGGTTGCAGGCAGGGAATGTCTCCATTATTATTGTCCCATTAAATTGTAATCCCCAAGCACCTGGTACAGTGATCTGCACACAGTGAGTGCTCAATAAATATGATTAATTGATGATAGTCTCATACATGTTGATTTCTAAGTGGCTAAACCCTTCAAGTTATGAGACTAAGCTTTTTGACGTCAGGGTATACTTTCAAAAAAATCTAGTGCTCTACCTGTGGGAGCTCAATAAATGGTCTTGATGATGTTGAGGCTTATTTGTACCAGGGTACTGCACTCCAAGTATTCAATAAACAAATAAAAACGAGAAGCAGCGTAGCTCAGTGGAAAGAGCCCGGGCTTGGGAGTCAGAGATCATGGGTTCAATCCCGGCTCTGCCACTTGTCAGCTGTGTGACTGTGGGCGAGTCACCTAACTTCTCTGTGCCTCAGTTACCTCATCTATAAAACAGGGATTAACTGTGAGCCTCACGTGGGACCACCTGATTACCCTGTATCTACCCCAGTGCTTAGAACAGTGCTCTGCACAGGGTAAGCGCTTAACAAATACCAACATTATTAAATGAAAAAAAGACGGGAGAATCAAATGGAGACAAATATTTAATTAAAGGATAAAATAGCTTTGGTTTAAATGCATCTTGTGAGTGCTCATCAAGATGTTTCCTAAAGTTAAATAACTTTATACTATTTTTAATAAATTGATTTACAAATACTCTCCTTATTCTCTGGCTCAATTGTATAAACATAGCTTCCAGTTAATTTCTCTTTCCACTACTCACAATATTTGGTTCTTAAAAGTGCATGTGGTCTTATTTTATGATCATGGTAAATGAAGAGCCCCAGACATCAGTTCTTACCATATTAGAAACCATCCCTTATTAAACTTAGAGTTTATACATTAATATTGAAAATTTTATATAAGGTAATGGCTGTAAATAATCTTAATTTCTCTCATTATCCACTATTTCCAAATGCTAGCTTTGCTGCTAAGAAATCTATTTCATTCTCAAATCATTTAGGGAGAGCTATGTAGCTTTTATTCTTTCATACATAATAGAGAACTGTAACTAGAATAAATCTCTCCCTGTAGTTGATCCCTGGAGTCAAGCTGTGTGCTAGAAGGCAGCTCAACAGCAAAATGCCAGGTCATAACCTCTTAAAAATCCCTTAACTGATTATGAATATGGTCAGATGCAAGGAAAATAAAAAGAATATCTTGGCCTATATAAAGGCATATGCTTTTATGTGTGACACAGATTTAATATTTGTGGTTGCACTGGTCATTTTCCATTATGAGGAATATCAATTGGTTTGATTTTTTACAAATTTCTTTAGGTAATTATTTGAATGATCTGCATTCAAATATAAAGTAACTCTGTAAGGTTTCAATGTTTATTATAATTTGTTGGGTCAACTGGTCATTTGAAATACTAAAAATCCACAATCCAGTTGGGTTTTCCAGCTATATTGGTTCTCTGGCTTATTTTCATATTGAAGATAGTTTGTTTCCAATCAATTCAACACACTACCAAAATTTTGAAGATACTAATCCAGCCAACATGCCTCATTTGTAGCACACTATATTATATGGACCTCATATGAAACTTAACACTTAATCCAGGACTAATTTCCCCAAATGACAAGGAATTCTTCATAGAAAAATCTTCACAGGCAATAAAAGCAACATTTAATATACAGATTTTTAGAGTTACGAAATAAATACAGAAGAACAATCACTGGTTAGTAAAAAAAATGTAGACACAGTTCTTTGTATGATTATATTGTACTCTCTCAAGTGCTTAGAACAGTGCTCTGCAACACAATAAGTGCTCAACATATACAACTGATTGACTAATGATTCCTTGAAATGTCTGTGTTTCCGGAAATAGCTGGATAAGAAAATATTGCAGTGTCACTCTTGATCATTTGTGAGGCTGCTGAGGGGCAAGGACCTCCAATTTCCTTCTGGACATTCTCTTACAACATGTATTACACTTATGTTCAGAAGAAAATACTTAGTAAATACTACTAATACCATGATATGTTTCCTTAGCTATATTCATGTATTTTTCCCAAATCCACGTATATTACTTTTTTCTCCAAGGATACAAAAATCACTTTGCCATGTCAATTGTAAGCACTCTGGAGTCACTGAAAAGAGTTATGTTTAATAATATGTGTCTGTTATTTTGAATATTTTTATTTCTTTAGACTAATGAAATTTTAACTTGTCCAACTCTACTTTATTTTCAAAGTATTCTCTAGATTACAGCATGTAACATACTCTATTACTTTATTCATAAAATAATTTGAGGTGAGCCCACAACAAGCTGTTTTTTTAGTGACCGTTTGTGATATAGTGAACAGACTCATACTGATGGGTTCTACCCAAGACAGATGATGGCTGGCCTGCGGGGGCAGAGCATGGAGGGAGGACTTACTCTCCCTGTTCTATCCAATAACAGGCATGGACCAATCAACAACTGCTTTGTAGGGTCACAACTGCCATGCCTAAGGCTCAGAAGGATGCAGAGAAGCAATGAGGAAGCATGCTGACAGCAGCAGAAACAACAGAATACAGCTGCACTTGGAAGCAGAAAGAAGAAGCATGGGCAGAATGGGCTCTGACCACACACTGGTACTGGCCCCTTGATGGAGTGGAGTGAGTTTGTGTGTGTGTGTGTCTGAGTGTGTGTGTGTGTGTGTGTGTGTATGTGAGAGACACTCCCTTATACCTTGGTAAAACTAAGTAAAAAAACTTTCCAGGGTAACCTTGGTGATGAAGGTATGGTTTGAACTCTACTACATGTCACTGAGGCTCCCCCAGTCCAGGAAGGTCCAGGTTGGTACAAACTGGGGGCTCGTAACACAATTTATCTATAGTCTAACCCCTTTATTTGCAAAGCTCTCTGAGGCAAAGGCTTCTTATTTTACATTTGTCTTTGCCTAAGTTTCTACTTCAGTGTTCTGCATATACTATGTGCTCAATAGACTGCTTATATAGACACTGAATAATGTGAATTTTTTTTAATCCTAGAAATTAGACTTCTAATGGGACATTTTATTTTTGTTTTGTTTTCTTTTACTGCCCTTATCTTTCTGGAACGTTGCCACTTTGTTCCCTTTCCTCCTCCAGATCTAATGGGAAGGACTGTAATATCCTGCAATATATTTGCCACAGTTCATTCTGCAGGTGTCAATAATGGGATAGAGGCTCAATTTCAGAGATATCAAAAGCAATTTTACCCATATCAACCCTTAAGTACCTTTGTCTTTCAAAGGAAATGGGATTTTGATAGTTTGTATTTTGATCCTCATCTATTTACTGAGTTCCCTGATACTTTATATTCCCACTTGGAAAAACTGATTTCCAAAAATTATAATAATTATTGTTAAGCATTTCAAGCTAAAACACTTGAGGGGATGGGTGGGTTAGCATCAGGTTGACTCTCAAATATCATCTTGGTCAGATGATATGTACATTTTTGATATGGCATTTGAAATCTTATGGACTGCATACATTTGCATGCATTAATAAATATCTAAAGGACTATAGAAAGTATGTAACTGTCCCTTATTATCTGTAAATTACAAAGTTTTCCATCAAACTAGGGATAATCAGCATTCAGGGATCATCTCATAACTTAGTAATTCCTGTGGATGGGAAATTTTCATTTAAAAAAAACAGCCAAATAAAGGGAATTGCTATGCAATGAAAACTGCTGTCTCGTTTTAAGTTTAGTAATTTGTTTTCTAATTTTATTTGCTTTTGCATAGAATTATCCTCAAGGCTAATTTTAAAACTATTTTAATGATCTTGCCCACTGAATTTATTATAGTTTGCATATAAGGAAATATCAAGAGTAAGCTTTTGTATATGTAGTGTGTTCTCTCTAAGTGGGATTGTGGGCCCCACATTGACTTTTTCAGATACACAGGTAAATGTCACCATAGGTTTAGAAGAATACTCCCAATATATCATTATTATGTGCTCTGTACATTATCAGGACTCAGTAGATACCACTGAATATGATTATTGTATTAATTAAGCACTTACCATGTGTCAAGCACTGTTCTAAGCTCTGAGGTAGATATGAATTAATCAGGTCAATCAGTCTCTGTTTCTGTTAGGGTTCACAGTTTAAACAGGAATTGAATCCTCATTTTATAGATGAGCAAACTGAGGTATCGAGAAGTTGTGACTTGCTCAAGGTCACATAGCAAGGAACCTGCAGACCTGGGATTAGAACCCAGGTCCTCTGACTCCCAGGCTCATGACTTTTCCATTAGGCCAAGCTGCCAGTATGGACTCCTATCCAGACATACAGAGTCAGATACAGATTTGATCCCCTCAGTCCCAACTCAAATTCCTTATCCCCCAGACCCCCCGCTGCAATTCGCCCACATACTAGAGAAACATCATGGTTTAGTGAAAAAAAGCATGGGATTGGTAGTCAGAGGTCATGGTTTCTAATCCTGCCTCTGCCACTTGTCTGCTGTGTGACCTTGGGCAAGTCACTTACCTTATCTTTGCCTCAGTTACCTCATCTGTAAAAATGGGGATTAAAACATTTGAGCCCCAAATGTGACAATCTGATTACCCTTTATCTACCACAGTGTTTACAACAGGGCTCAGCACATAGTAAACACTTAAATACTGTAATTATTATTATTATTACTAGTTCATCATCCTATGATGTACCTTCACAAACTTTTCATTCCTCTGGATGCATATGCATGTATCTGTACATACATATATGTGACTTGAATATTGAAATACACAGGTAGATTATAGAGCATTATATTACAAATCTCTGAACACATTTTTGGAGACTTCAGCTATTGTGATTGTGGAACTAAAAGCCAGAAAAGGGAAGTAGGAAATTCAAGCCCAGGACAAAAAATTCCTTGAACAGTAGTAAGATAGATAGGAAATGCAGCACTCTAGTTTGACTGATTTTCAAATTCATGGCTAATTGGAGTTCTCATAAGAAACAGTAAAGAAAGAGAATAAGGAAGAAGTGGGTAACTGTAATCATGGGAATATGGAGGGAGATATGGGGAGAAGGAAACAGCATGGCATAGTGGATAGAACATGGGCCCTGGAGTCAGAAGGCCATGGGTTCTAATTCCCGCTCTGCCACTTTTCTGCTGTGTGACCTTGGGCAAGTCACTTCACTTCCTCTGTGCCTCACTTACCTCATCTGTAAAATGGGCATTGAAACTGTGAGCCCCACGTGGGACAAAGGGATTGTGTCCAACCTAATTTGCTTGTATCCACCTCAGTGCATAGTACACTGTCTGACACAATATAAGCATTTAAAATACCATAATTATTATTGTTATTATTATTAAAGGACCGATATGGCAGTGAACATTGCTTCAAGGAAGAGAACAGTATTACCCTCAGGAGACACACAAAGTTTCTGATCATTTAATCAACAGCACTGATTTAGTGCCTAAAGTGTGCAGAGAACTGCATTAAGGGTTTAGCAGAGTACAGCAGTGAGAAAACCACATCCTGTCCTCAAAGAGCTCATGGTCTACTATGAGAAGCAGACACTAATATACATTACAGAGATAGAACAAGGATGGGTGAGTGAATGTGAGCCTCCATTTCAGAGAGGGCACTGCACACACGTAATACTTATCAGTTCTTCCGCCAGAATTGTTTATTAAACAAAACTGACAACCACCTGATTTTCTCCCAGATTCCCAACAATCCTTGGCATATATGTGCATATATATATTAATGTGTAAATATGAACATATATGTGTATATGTATTTATTTGTGTGAACATATATATATTCAGTCATATCTGAGTGCTTAATATTTGCAGAGCACTGTACTAAGCACTCGGAAAGTTGAGTTATATAGGTGTATGTGTATATATGTACACATACATAAGAGGGTGAGTCTAGTTTCAGGGTTTTCTGTTCAGAGCCAGGTAGAGACGTAGAGAGAGATAAAGAGCTAAGGAGATGAGGCAAGTGGTTGTGTCTATTAGAAAGTATAGGACAAGGAATGAATCTGCAAATAATAAGTGGGAGAAATGTGAGCCTATATACAAGTGAGTGTGAATATGAATTTGCATGTGTTGGATGTTGGGTTGCATTTGAGAGGTCACAGAAGGAGAATATACTTAATTTCGTCATTTTTAAACTCTGCATTTTGTTAGAATGGGACCAACCAATAGGGGATGTTTTTTTCAAAATACATCTACCTAGACACAGCAAGATACAATCAGAAGAAGCAGTCATGCATTCATGACATCAAAAGCAGGGTGAGTTTTTTAATGTGAATATTTTTTAATGTGGATTTCATTCATTCATTCAATAGTATTTACTGAGTGCTTATTAAGTGCAGAGCACTGTACTAAGCACTTGGAAGGTACAATTCGGCAACAGATAGAGACAGTTCCTGCCCAATGATGGCACACAGTCTAAACAAGGGAGACAGCAAAGCAAAACAGAAAAACAAACAAGACAACATCATCAAGATACATAGAATCAAGGAGATACATACCTCTAACAAAATAAATAGGGTAATAAATTATATATACAAATGAGCACAGTGCTGAGGAGAGGGGAAGGGGGAAGAGCAGAAGGTGTGGGGGGGAGGGGAGAGAAAGCAGAGGGAAAGGGGGGCTCAGTATGGGAAGGCCTCCTGGAGGAGGTGAGCTCTAAGTAGAGCTTTGAAGAAGGGAAGAGAGTTAGTTTGGCGGACGTGAGTAGGGAAGGCATTCCAGGACAGAGGTAGGATGTGGGCCAGAGGCGGGATAGGCGTGAATGGGGGACAGTGACAAGTTGAGCAGCAGAGGAGTGGAGTGTACAGGGTGGGCAGTAGAGAAAAGGGAGTTGAGGTAAGGGGGGCAAAGTGATGGAGAGCTTTGAAGCCAAGAGTGAAAAAGTTTTTGTTTCACGTGAAGGTTGATAGGCAACCACTGGAGGTTTTTGAGGAGGGGAGAGGCATGCCCAGAGCGCTTCTGTAGGAAGATGATCTAGGCAGCAGAATGAAGAATAGACTGGAGTGGGGAGAGACAGGAGAAAGGGAGATCAAAGAGCAGGCTGACACAATAACCCAGTCGGGATATTATGAGAACCTGTACTACCATGATAGCAGTTTGCATGGAAGGAAAGGGCGGATCTTGGTGATATTGTGAAGGTGAGACTGGCAGGCGTTGGTGACAGATTGGATGTGTAGGCTGAATGAGAGAGCAGAGTCAAGGATGACAACAAGGTTGTGGGCCTGTGAGACAGGAAGGATGGTAGTCCCGTCCACAGGGACAGGGAAGTCAGGGAGAGGAAAGGGTTTGGGAGGGAAGATAAGGAACTCAGTTTCAGACATGTTGAGTTTTAGGTGGTGAGCAGACATGCAGGTGGAGATGTCCTGGAGACGGGAGGAGATACTGACCTGGAGGGATATGGAAACAAAACAGGGAGGAGATTTGGGTGTCATCCACATAGAGATGATATTTGAAGCAGTGGGAGTGAATGAGTTCACCAAGGTAATGAGTATAGATGGAAAACAGAAGACGGCCAAGAACTGACTCTTGAGGAACCCCTACAGTTAGAGGATGGGAGGGGGTGGAGGAGGCCACTAAGGAGACCGAGAATGAATGGCCAGAAAGATAAGAGGAGAACCAGGAGAGGACAGAGTCCATGAAGCCAAGGTGAGGTAAAGTGTGGAGGAGAAGGGGATGGTCGACAGTGTCAAAGGCAGCTGAGAGTTCAGGGGGATTAGGATAGAGTAGGAGCCATTGGATTTGAGAAGGAGGAGGTCACTGGTGCCCTTTGAGAGGGCAGTCTCGGTAGAGTGGAGGGTATGGAAGCCAGATTGGAGGGGGTCCAGGAGAGAGTTGGAGTTGAGGAATTCAAGGCAGAGAGTGTAACGACTCATTCTAGGAGCTTGGAAAGGAAGGGTAAGAGGGAGATTGGGCGATAACTGGAAGGGGAAGTAGGGCTGAGAGAGGGTTTTTTTTTTAGGAAGCGGGAGACATGGGCATGTTTGAAGGCAGAGGGGAAGAAGCCATTAGAGAGTGAGTGGTTAAAGATGGAAGTTAAGGAGAGGAGAAGGGAATGGGTGATAGTTTTTAAAGGTGAGCGGGAATGGGCTCTGAAGCACAGTTGGAGGGGGTGGCAGTCACGAAGAGGGAGGAGATCTTCTCTGAGTACACTGCAGATAAGGATGGGAAAGTAGGGGAGAGGGTTGGGAGTGGGGGAGATGGAGAAGGGGGAGGGGTGACTTAGGGGAGCTTAGACCTGATAATGTTAATTTCATAATGAAGTAGGTGGCCAGATCATTGGGGGTGAGGGATGGGTGAGGGGGAGGATCAGGGGGCCTGAGGAGAGAGTTAAAAATCCGGAAGAATTGGTGGGGTGATGGGCATGGGCATCAAAGAGGGAAGAAAAATAGTTTTGCCTGTCAGAGGAGAGGGCAGGGTTAAGACAGGAAAGAATACATTTGAAATGAATAAGGTTGGTCTGGTGCATGGACCTTCACCAGCAGCGCTCAGCAGCTTGAGCATAAGAGCGAAGGAAGAGGACAGAGGCAGAGATTCAGGGCTGTGGGTTACTGGAGCAAGAGTGGTGGAGGGAAAGGGGGGAGAGAGAGTTGAGTTGAGTAGAGACGGTGCAATTGAGAGCAGAAATCTGATCATCGAGAGTGGGAAGAGAGGAAAGGGAGGCAAGATGGGGTATGATGCTTTGGGAGAGACAGATGGGGTCAAGAGAGCGGAGGTCTCTTTGGGGGAGTAATACAGATTTTAAGGGTGTTGGAGTGTGAGAGAGGAGGCAGGTGAGAAGGTTGGGGTCAGAGAGAGGGATTTCAGAGTTGGTGAGGGTGGAGATAGTGCAGAGTTGAGAGATGATGAGATCGAGGGTGTAGCCCTTGGTTAGTGGGTGAGGTGTGGTGGAGCAGAAAGTTGGCAGAGGCAAGGAGTGATAGCAGGCAGGTGGCAGAGGGGTCAATGGGTACATCCACGTGGATGTTGAAGTCCCCGAGGATCAGAGTGGGCAGGGAGAAGTAGAGAAGGAAGATGAGAAAAGGGTCAAGGTGGTTAAAGAAGTTGGGGGTGGGGCCAGAGGGGCGGTAGATTACAGCTACAAGAATCTGTATGGGATGGCAGAGGTGAATCATATGGGCTTCAAAGGAGGGGAAAGAGAGGGAAGGGGGAGGAGGAAGAGTGTAGAAACGGCACTGAGGCACGTGAAGGAAGCCGATGCCTCCTTCTTTCCCGGTGAGTCTGGGGGAGTGGGAGAAGGAGAGGACGCCACAAGAGAGAGCAGCAGAGAGTCCGTGTCTTCAGAAATGAGCCAGATCTGCATAAGGTCAAAGAGGAGGAGAGAACGGGAAAGGAAAAGGTCAAGGATGAAAGGGAGCTTACCTATAATGACACAGGGGTTCCATAGGCCACACTTGGCAGCAGCTGTGGGGGAGGAGGAGGGAGGGAGAAGGGAGCAAAGGGAGGGGAGGGTTTGGATGGGAATGAAATGGCGGGGACCTAGGGTGGGAGAGAGGGATGAAGGATGATGATGGGACAAGAACTGGGATGGGACAATGGGCAGAGAAGAGGTAAGGGAAGGGAGTGGGAGGAGGAGATTGCGTGGGGAAGTGTGTAAGGGGAGGAGCCTGAGGGGTGGCACTGGTAAAGTGGGATTCTAGGGAGGGGGTGGAGAGAAGGGGAGGAGGCAGAGGAGAGTTCAGGAAAGAGCTGGGCTCTCTCCTGGACCCCCTCCAATCTGGCTTCGGTCCCCTCCACTCCCCTGAGACTGCTCTCTCAAAGGTCACCTGTGACCTCCATCTTGCCAAATCCAATGGCTCCTACTCTATCCTAATCCTCCCCGAACTCTCAGCTGTCTTTGACAGTCAACTATTCCCTTCTCCTCCACAGTTTATCTCACCTTGGTTTCACAGACTCCATCCTCTCCTGGTTCTCCTCTTATCTTTCTGGCCATTCATTCTCAGTCAGTTCTTCAAGGGATCCTGCTCCCCCTCCCATCCACTACCTGTATGGATTTCTCACAGGTCAGTTCTTGGCCCTCTTCTGTTCTCCATCTATACTTACTCCCGTGGTGAACTGATGCGCTCCTACGGCTTCAACTATCATCTCTATGCAGATGAAGAGGGGCTCAGTGGAAAAGAGCCTGGGCTTCAGAGTCAGAAGTCATGAGTTCGATTCCCGGCTCTACCACTTGTCAGCTGTGTGACTGTGGGCAAGTCACATAACTTCTCTGTGCCTCAGTTCCCTCATCTGTAAAATGGGGATTAACTGTGAGCCTCACGTGGGACAACCTGATTACCCTGTATATCCCCCACCGCTTAGAACAGTGCTCGGCACATAGTAAGCGCTTAACAAATACCAACATCAACAGATGACACCCAAATCTACATCTCCGCTAATGTTCTCTCCTCCTCCCTTCAGGCTTGTATTTCCTCCTGCCTCCAGGACGTCTCCCCCTGGAAGCCTACCGGCCACCCAAAACTCAAAACTGAGCTCCTTATCTTCCCTTCCAAACCCTGTCCTCTCCCTGACTTCCCTGTCACTGTGGACAGCACTACCATCCTTCCCATCTCACAGGCCTGCAAACTTGGTGTCATCTGTGATTCTGCTCTCTCATTCACCCCACACATCCAATCTGTCACCAACGCCTGCCAGTCTCACCTTCACAATATTGCCAAGATCCACCCTTTCCTTTCCATCCAAATGGCTATCATGCTGGTTCAAACTCTCATAATATCCTGACTGGATTAATTTATCAGCCTCCTCTCAGATCTTCCTTCTTCCTGTCTATCCCCACTCCAGTATATTCTTCATTCTGCTGCCCGGATCATCTTCCTATAGAAATGCTCTGGGCATGCCACTGCCCTCCTCAAAAGCCTCCATTCATTCATTCATTCATTCATTCATTCAATAGTATTTATTGAGCGCTTACTATGTGCAGAGCACTGTACTAAGCGCTTGGGATGAACAAGTCGGCAACAGATAGAGACAGTCCCTGCCGTTTGACGGGCTTACAGTCTAATCGGGGGAGACGGACAAACTATAACAATGGCAATAAACAGAGTCAAGGGGAAGAACATCTCGTAAAAACAATGGCAACTAAATAGAATCAAGGCGATGTACAATTCATTAACAAAATAAATAGGGTAACGAAAATATATACAGTTGAGCGGACGAGTACAGTGCTGTGGGGATGGGAAGGGAGAGGTGGAGGAGCAGAGGGAAAAGGGGAAAATGAGGCTTTAGCTGCGGAGAGGTAAAGGGGGGATGGCAGAGGGAGTAGAGGGGGAAGAGGAGCTCAGTCTGGGAACACCTCTTGGAGGAGGTGAGTTTTAAGTAGGGTTTTGAAGAGGGAAAGAGAATTTGTTTGGCGGAGGTGAGGAGGGAGGGCGTTCCAGGACCGCGGGAGGACGTGACCCAGGGGTCGACGGCGGGATAGGCGAGACCGAGGGACGGTGAGGAGGTGGGCGGCAGAGGAGCGGAGCGTGCGGGGTGGGCGGTAGAAAGAGAGAAGGGAGGAGAGGTAGGAAGGGGCAAGGTGATGGAGAGCCTTGAAGCCTAGAGTGAGGAGTTTTTGTTTGGAGCGGAGGTTGATAGGCCACCACTGGAGGTGTTTAAGAAGGGGAGTGACATGCCCAGATCGTTTCTGCAGGAAGATGAGCCGGGCAGCGGAGTGAAGAATAGACTGGAGCGGGGCGAGAGAGGAGGAAGGGAGGTCAGAGAGAAGGCTGACACAGTAGTCTAGCCGGGATATAACGAGACTACTACCAGTGGTTGCCTATCAACCTTCACATGAAACAAAAACTCCTCATTCTTGGTTTCAATGCTATCGCCATATCCCCTCCTACCGCATCTCCTTTCTCTCCTTCTACTGCCCAATCCTTACACTCCGTTCCTCTGCCACTAACCTCCTCACTGTGCCTCGTTCCTGCCTGTCCAACCATCGACCCTGGCCCACGTCCTACCACTGTCCTGGGATGCCCTCCTTCCTCACATCCGCCAAACTATTTTCCCCTCTTCAAAGCCCTACTGAGAGATCACCTCCTCCAAGAGGCCTTCCCAGACTAAGCTCTCCCTTTCCCTCTGCTCCCCCTCCTCCCCTTTCCCCTTTCCTCAGCAGTGTGCTCATTTGTATATATTACTTATTACCCTATTTATTTTGTTAATGAGGTGTACATCTCCTTGATTCTGTTTATCGTGATAATGTTGTCTTGTTTTTATTTTGTTCTGTTTCACTCTGCTATCTCCCCCGATTAGACTGTGACCCCATCATTGGGCAGGGATTGTCTTATCTGTTGCCGAATTGTACATTCCAAGCGCTTAGTACAGTCCTCTGCACTTAGTAAGCATTCAATAAATGCTATTGAATGAATGAATAAATGATGGGAAGGGGAAGGTGAGGATTGGAAGGTCATGGTGAAGTCAGTAAGGTAAGTGGCAGCACTGAGAACAATTAACAATAACATGCAGTAGCCTTACTATAGTAATATAATACAATAAAATATTATTAATAAGCGGGTGATATCCTGGGTAGAATCTTGACTTGTATGTGTCTATCATATTAAAATCAAAAGACTAGCAGCTAGGAGAGTCCTGGGGCTCGTGGTCCAAATGTCTCTGAGGCGGCAGAGGAAGCCCTGTGGATGGCTGATTTGGAGAAGGGTGGAGCTGTGATGGGGGACAGAGGAGAGGAAACTCCTTGGGAGAGGAGTAGATAACCAAGCAACATGGGCGGGGTGAGTAGGTACGGGCGCAGGTAGCAGCTAAAGTAACATAGTGAGAACAAGGAGAACCAGTGGCAACTAGTTCCATCATTCTGTTAATACTCTCTCAAATTCCTGCCAATCCATGTTTTCCAGACTGTGTTTTTAAAAGAAGAATTTAGTCTTCTTGCACTTTGGGGTTTAACATCTTTGTTTTAAAGTAAACTCTCGGTTATTCTCACCGAAGTAATTGTAATCACAAAATCTCTCATTGAACCAAGTACTAAAACTCTAAGTGAATTTGATAGAAATTTAAGAAAATGTCTACTGTATAAACATTATTGATTGCTATCATTCAGTCATTTTAACTGGGATTGATTAGGTCATATTTCATGATTAATAATTCTCTGTTAATAAATGTACCCTTATGCAAACGTATTTTTCTCTATGGATGCTTTATTCCAATTTTTAGAACTGCTATTAATTCATTAGTTCCTTTTCTCCATTTAAAAATATCATTTATGCCCTTCACTCGTATCCTTATGTAATTAATCATTTTCTCCTACCATATGTCCCTTTGCTCACTACAATAAACAACATGAAACTAAAATAGTCTTACTACTGAAAAATGAAACTTGATACCCCTGAAATTTCCTATTTCTATCCATTTATGATATTTCAAACAAATACTTGAGCAATTTTCCCAGGTAGTTAATATCACATTTCCTTTCCTAGAAAACTGAAGCAGTGGATAGAATGTACGTTTTAGAGTCAGAAGAACCTGAGTTCTAATCCCACCTCTCCCACTTGTCTGCTGTGTGACCTTGTGCAAGTCACTTAACTTTTGATCCTCAGTTATCTCTTCTGTAAAATGGGGATTAAGATTGTAAGCACCTTGTGGGACATGGACTGTGCCCAACTTGATTAGCTTGTATCTATAAAAAAAAAATAATAATGTAGAAGAGCAGTAGAGCAGATACAGACTCATGGGAAGTACGTGGAGTTCAGGAACCAAGTAAGAAGGAAGGAAGTCTGGTAGGGATTTCTAAAACCACACAATCAAGCAATTAACCATATTTGTTTAGTGCTTACTGTGTGCAGAGCACTTACTAAGCATTTAGGAAAGTCAAATGTAGCAGAGTTGGTAGTTATTTCCTCTGGACACAATAACCTTACATTCTACCACAACTCTATCAAAATGGTTTAGAGCATTAGTAGGGACATTCTAGTTTGCTACCCTCAAAAGCTGTTGATTGAAGTCTTTAACACTTTTTAACTAATTATAAAACTGTCTGGTAAAAGTGGACTCCATACACTACAATGCTCAAGCACTTAGTACAGTGCCCTGCACACAGAAAGCATTCAATAAATATGATTGAATGAATGAATACACTGTCTGGCTAAGAATAAAAGGTTATGTAATGGACAGTAAAGAAGATACAACAGTGTAGTTCTCAGAACTATTTCAAACAACATCCCAACTATTAACTTGATTGATCCAGAGGCCTGTCTATCAATTCAAATGTTCATTTTAACACTAGATTATTAGATTAGATTTGGAAAATCTCAATAACAATACTAAAATTTGTATAAGAAATATTCTTAATGTGTTATATAATCACATAATATATTCATTGAATTTGAGTTGTATTGATTGGCTAGACTCTGAAAATATTATCCCTGTCCATAAGCACAAACAATTTTTATCTGATTTACCTTTTTCATCCATTCATTTGTGTTTATATACTTAATATATTCATTCAGTCATTCTGATAAATTTTCACTTCTATAGTTTAGAATACAGTGATTTTCAATTCATAAATCAGAGAGCACCAATGATAATCATATTTAATGAGTGCTTACTGTGTGCACAACACTCTAAGAATTTGCAAGTACAACACAACATTATAATAAACCCAATTCCCACCCACAATTTTACAGTCTAGAGGGATTGATTATCAGCATTGATAGTGAAATACAAGGTGAACAAGAAACAAAATAAATGTAAGACAAAAACCAAACACATGAACACAGATCAAAAATAAGTATATTCATATGTAAAAGTTAGGTACAAATTTGAATTTAAGGAAAATGAAATCCATAGTAAAGATATATGCAAAATTCCAAAAGTTAAAGGACAGATTGGAATGATCGGAGAAAAAAGAGTTAATCAAATAAAGGGTCAAGGCAGTTGGTTCCTAGTAGGATTTTGATAGCTGCTTTATAAAAAGAGGCAATAATAATGGCCCTGGAATAAGAAAATCATAGTACACCTTGCAAATCTACCTTTCTCTGTAAGACTGCATTGCCTCTCATCTCCAGAACATAGACCTTCAACCAGTACCTCAACTCATTATGTCCAAAAGGAAAGTCATCTTTTCTCTCAAGGATAGGTGACAAGGGTGTTAACTGCCAAAGGGCACTTTTGATTGGATTATGGGTGTGCCTGGACACCCCCAACTGATTGTCCACCACCCATTTGATTAATAACCTACTGATTCCTCCTCCACCCTCCTTGGGGCCCCTCTCATCTTGATGCAGGGAACTTCCCAAGCCACCCCTGACCCTGCCTGCAGTTCAGAAATAACAACTAGTACTAAAGTCCCAGGGCCAATGAAGTATAAATGTACCTCCCCAAGTCAGTCCCTAGAAGAAGGTAGATGGAGAGTTAGATCAGGGGAAGACTTTATCTCCCTGATGGGACAACACCTTCTCCTGTCTAGCAACAGTCAGTGAGCTGCCTAATAATAATAGTAATGAAGAGAAACAAGCTCATGAACATTTTGCTTAGAAGCAAACTGATGTGTATTTATTGAGCGGAAGGTATATTTTTTGCCCGGGAAATGGCGGCAGACAGGTGGGCAGGTTGGCCCGCAGCCTAGCTCCTCTGCTGGGGAGAAGGGCAGGATGGGCCGTGTACCCACCATATCCTCAGTTAAACCTCCTGTAAAATGGGGTGGAGCACTTGTGACCGTCTGGGTGGGAGGGCTTGTGAGGCTGGCCCAGTGGCCATCGTTCAGCGGGGAGGGGGAGGTCTGTAGTCTGTGCACTGTGTCATCTTGGACAAGTCACTTCACTTGTCTGGGACTCAGTTTGTCCAACTGTAAAATGGACATGAAGACCGTGAGCCCCACGTGGGGCAACCTGATGACCTTGTACCTACCCCAGTGCTTAGAACAACGCTTAGAAACCCAAAGCACTTTTGGATGTACATACATATTTATCATTCTATTTAATGTATTAATGATGTGTATATATCTATAATTGTATACTGATGTCTGTCTACTTGTTTTGTTGTCTGTCTCCCCCTTTCTAGACTGCGAGCCCATTGTTGGGTAGGGATTGTCTCTGAGGTTGAATTGTACTTTTCAAGTGCTTAGTAGAGTACTCTGCACACAGTAAGTGCTCAATAAATATGATTGAATGAATGAATGTACATAAATGTTGTGAGGCTGAGAGAGGGATGAATAAAGGGTGAAAATCCAATTGTAAGGGTGATACAGAAGGGAGTGGAAGAAACAAGGGTCTAGTTGGGGAAGGCCTCTTGGAGGAGATGTACTTTCAATAAGGCTTTGAAGGTGGAGAGAATGACCGTCTGTGGATATGAAGGGGGAAAGTATTTCTGGCCAGAAGCAGGATGTGGGTGAGAGATCATTGAGAAATGAATTAGACTGAGGTACAGGGAGTAGGTTGGCATTAAAGAAGCGGGGTGTGCAGGCTGAGTTGTAGTAGGAAATCAGTAAGTAAGGTAGGAAGGGGTAAGGCGCTTGAGTGCTTTAAAGCCAATGGTAAGGAATTTGTTCCATGTGGAGGTGGCTAGGCAACTACTATTGGAGGTTCTTGTCTGAGGAAACATAGACTGAATGGTTTTGTAGAAAGATGGTCCAGATAGCACTGTCAACTATGAACTGGAGTGGAAAGAAACAGGAGGCAGGGAGGTCAGCAAGGAGGCAGATGCAGTAATCAAGGCATAATAGGAGTAATGTGGTAGCTATATGGATGGAGAGGAAGGGGCCAATTTTAGTGATGTTAAGAAAGTTGAACCAATGGGATTTGGTGACAGATTGAATATGTGGGTCAAATAAGAGAGATAAGCTGAGTATAAAGCCACGGCTACGAGCTTGTAATACAGGGGGGATGGTGGTCTGTCTACAGTGACAGGAAAGTTAGCGGGAGGAAAGGGTTTGGGTAGGAAGATAAGGAGCTCTATTTTGGACATGAGAAGCAGTGTTGCCTAGTGGACAGAGCACAAGCTTGGAAGTCCAAAGGACCTGGGTTTTAATGCTGGCTCTGCCCCTGTCTGCTGTGTGACTTTGAACAAGTCACTTCTCTATGCCTTAATTATCATCTGAAAATGGAGACTAAGACTGTGAGCCTCATGTGGGGCAGGGACTCTGTGCAACCTCATTAGCTTGTATCTACCCCAGTGCTTAGTGCAGTGGCTGGCACAAAGTAAGCATTTAACAAATACCATTAAAAAAATGTTACATTTGAGGTGTCAGCAAGATATTCAAGTGGAGTTGTCTTGAAGGCAAGAGAAACTGTGAGCCTGAAGAGAAGGAGAGAGATCAAAGCTGGATATGTAGATTTGGGAAACATCCACAAAGAGATAGTACTTGAAGCTGGGAGTGAATGAGTTCTCCAACATAAGGGTGTGGATGGAGAATTAAAGGGGACCCATAAGTGAGCCTTGAAGGATTCCCACAATTAAGGGGTGGAAGGCAGAGGAGGAGCCCACTAAAATGTCTGAGAATGAATGGCCAGAGAGATAGGAAGAGAACCAGAAGAAGACAGTGTCAGTGAAGACAAGGTTGGACTGATTTTTTTTTAATGCTATTTAATGTTAATATTTGTTAAGCATTTACTATGTGCAGAGCACTGTTTAAAGCACTGGGGTAGATACATGGTAATCAGGTTGTCCCATGTGAGGTTCACAGTTAATCCCCGTTTTACAGATGAGGTCACTGAGGCACAGAGAAGTTAAGTGACTTGCCCACAGTCACACAGCTGATAAGTGGCAGAGCCGGGATTCGAACCCTTGACCTCTGACTCCCAAACCCGGGTTCTTTCCACTGAGCCATGCTGTGTTGCAGGCCCCGCAAATACTACTGTACTTACTTTCCACTAAGCCCCACTGCTTCTCCTAAGACTAAGATTAAGAGTGTTAGCCCCATATGGGGCAATCTGATTACCTTGTATCCACCCCAGTGCTTAGAACAATGCTTTGCACATAATAAGTGCTTAACAGATACCATAATTATTATTATTACTTGATTCAATGTTCTGCACAAATTCTCATTGAATGCCACTGCTTTGCTTACTGATCTGATTGGATGGTGACTTTTCAATTAGTGGGGGAATTCTAGAAATTTCAGCAGGCAGAAAGGAATTTTCAGGTTGGGGGTCGGGGGGAGGGGAAGGGATGGAGCAGGTCCAGGGGAAGTACAGGAGGGAAGGCTTCTCTCTTCCTCTTCTGTACATCTGGACCCACCCCCTACTCCATTCATTTTAGATTTTTTCCTTCAGCCACATATCCCCATCCCTCCCTACCGATGTAGTTTAGACTGACATCCTCCCTGGGAAATGTAAATTCCATGATCATGGGCCTCCCTTGCCCCTCCCAGAACTCTGATTCAAAAAAAACCAAAAACACAACTAATAATTTGTGACTGTTGGCATACGTGGTACTGAATGAAGAAAAGGATAACAGTCCTGAGCTGATAAAAAGAGTCCGGGGTAGCACTGAATGTAACAACCATGAAAAATTTCTGAGTGGCAGCCTGCCCCCAGAGCACCCTGTCTGAATCAAAAATGATGATTTTCTACTTGCCCATCTCCACCCAAGAATGACTGGGTATCATAAGCATCTCTCCCCACCTTGCCCCCCATCCTCTCTTCCTACTCTCGATGATCAGGTTACCACTCTCAACTCCACCCTCTCTACTCATCTCAACTCTCTCGCCCCCCTTTTCCTTCGCCGCTCTCGCTCCACTAACCCACAGACCTGGGTCACTGCCTCTGTCCGCCTCCTACGCTCCCATGCTTGAGGTGCTGAGCACTGCTGGCGAAGGTCCAAGCACCAAGCCAACCTTATCCATTGAAAATATATCCTTTCCTGCCTTAACTCTGCCCTCTCCTCTGCCAGGCAAAACTACTTTTCTTCCCTCATTGACAGCCATGCCCGTCACCCCCCTCAATTGTTCCGGACCTTTAATTCTCTCCTCAGGTCCCCTGTTCCTCCTCCTCCCCCATCCCTCAACCCCAACGATCTGGCCACCTACTTCATCACGAAAATTAACACAATCAGGTCTGAGCTCCCTAAAGTCACCCTTCCCCCTTCTGCCTCTTCCCTGCAACCCTCTCCCCTACTTTCCCATCTTTCCCTGCAGTATCCTCAGAAGAAATATCCCTCCTCACAAGTGCCACCCCCTCCACCTGTGCTTCAGACCCCATTCCCGCTCACCTTATAAAAACCATCACCCCTTCCCTCCTCCTCTCCTTAACTTCTATTTTTTACCACTCACTCTCCAATGGCTTCTTCCCTTCTGTCTTCAAACATGCCCATGTCTCCCCCATCCTAAAAAAACCCTCTCTCAACCCCACTTCCCCTTCCAGTTATCACCCTATCTCCCTACTACCCTTCCTTTCCAAGCTCCTAGAACTAGTCGTCTACACTTGCTGCCTAGAATTCCTTAACCCCAATTCTCTCCTGGACCCCCTCCAATTTGGCTTCCGTCCCCTCCACTCTACCTAGACTGCTCTCTCAAAGGTCACCCTTGACCTCCTTCTTGCCAAATCCAATGGCTGCTACTCTATCCTAATCCTCCTCGACCTGTCAGTTGCCTTTGACACTGTTGACCATCCTCTTCTCCTCCATACCTTATCTCACCTTGGCTTCACAGACTCCGTCCTCTTCTGGTTCTCCTCTTATCTTTCTGGCCGTGCATTCTTGGTCTCCTTCACAGGCTCCTCCTCCCCCTTTCATCCTCTAACTGTTGGGGTTCCTCAAGGGTAAGTTCTTGGCCCTCTTCTGTTCTTCATCTACACTCACTCCCTTGGTGAACTGATTTACTCTCACGATTTCAACTATCATCTCTCTGCAAATGTCACACAAATCTACATCTCTGCCCCTGTCCTCTCCCCCTCCCTGCAGGCTCGTATCTCCTCCTGCCTCCAGGACGTTTCTACCTGGATGTCTGCCCACCACCTAATCCTCAACATGTCCAAAACTGCGCTCCTCAGCTTCCCTCCCAAGCCCGGTCCTCTCCCTGACTTCCCTAATTACCGTGGATGATACGACCATCCTTCCTGTCTCTCAAGCCCACAACCTTCGTGTCATCTTTGACTCAGCTCTCTCATTCACCCCACACATCCAATCCGTCACCAAGACCTGCCGGTCTCACCTCTATAATATTGCTAAGATTCACCCTTTCCTCTCCACCCAAATGGCTATCTTACTGGTATGGGCTCTCATAATATCCCGGCTGGATTATTGTGTCAGCCTTCTCTCTGATGTCCCTTCCTCCTGTCTCTCCCCGCTCCACTCTATTCTTCATTCCTCTGCCCGGCTCATCTTCCTGCAGAAACACTCTGGGCATGTCACTCTCCTTCTTAAAAACCTCCTATGGTTGCCTATCAACCTCCGCACGAAACAGAAAAACTTCTCACTCTAGGCTTCAAGGGTCTCCATCACCTTGCCCCCTCCTACCTCTACTCCCTTCTCTCTTTCTACTGCCCACCCCATAGGCTCTGGTCCTCTGCTGACCACTTCCTCACCGTCCCCCATTCTCGCCTATCCCGCCGTCGACCCCTGGCCCACGTCCTCCCGCTGTCCTTGAATGCTTTCCCTCCTCACCTCCGCAAAACTAATTCTCTTCCCCTCTTCAAAGCCCTACTGAGAGCTCAACTCCTCCAAGAGTCCTTCCCAGACTGAGCTTCCCCTTTTTCCTCTGCTCCCTCTGCTGCCTCTCTACCCCACCTTCACCTCCCCTCAGCTAAGCCCCCTTCCCCCTCTTTCCCTCTGCTCCTCCCCCCTCCCTTCCCCACCCCTCAGCACTGTGCTCGTCCGCTCATTTGTATATATTTTTATTACCCTATTTATTTTGTTAATGAGATGTTCATCCCCTTGATTGTATTTATTGCTAACATTTTTGCCTGTGTCTCCCCCGATTAGACTGTAAGCCCATCAGTGGGCAGGAACTGTCTCTATCTGTTGCCAATTTGTACATTCCAAGTGCTTAGTACAGTGCTCTGCACATAGTAAGAGCTTAATAAATGCTATTGAATGAATGAATATCTAAGTACGCACTGGCTTTAATCTGTCCCATGCTGATCAGTCAGGATCCCAGTGAGCAGGAGTCCTATTGTCCAAATGTATAGAGGCAAAAGCGATCTGTTGTATTGTACTTTCCCAACCACTTAGCAGAGTGCTCTACACAGGAAGAGCTCAATAACTACAATTCATTTTTTTAATCACTTTGTGTTGGGCACAGTTATAAGTGCTTGGGTAGATAAAATTCATTAATTAGGTCAGACACAGTCCCTGTTCTTTATGGGGCTCACAGTCTGAGAAGGAGTGAGAACATGTATTTAATCTTCATTTTACGGTTGAGGAAACAGGCACAGATAATTAAGTTACTTGTTCGAGATCACAAAGCAGGCAATCAGCAAGCCATGATCAGAACCTAGACCCTCTGGACTCCAGGTCAGGACTTTTTTCAATAGGCCAGGATGACTTTAGGTTTACCTTAACAGATGCAATATACTGATATGGGGCAACTAAGATCAGGGAAGATAGAGGAAGCACTTTTAGAATACAGTAAATTGAAGACTAAGATATTGTGCTATCACCATAGAAAACTAGAATCATCCATTGTAACAAAAACACTATAACAAGAGAACAAGGAACAACTTTATGTGAAAATGTGGTGCTAATAAAGGACTTCAGCCTAATACTCTATTCTATTAATGGCTTCAGATTTGAATATTTTGAGGTCTTGCTTTTCTAATTTTTTCCCAGATGCATGTGAAAACATCTGCCAAACCTAACACTGCTTTAAAAGAAAAGTAGTCTAGAGTATACTGGATTTTTCAGAGCCTATGTTACATGCAGAGTGGAAAGAGAAAGGCCCTGAGAGATCGAGAATCTAGGTTCCAATCCCAGATTTGGCCCCTGTCTGCTTTTGGACATTGAACAAGGCATTAAACATATCTGGGCCTCAGTTTCGTCATTTGTAACTCCTTCCTACAAATCAATAAGTAACACGTGCGAAAGATACTGTCTCCCAGATACTGATTACCTTGCACCTCCCTCAGCACTTAGTACGTGCTTGGCACGTACTTAACAAATACTAAATAAATATTTACTATAACTTTAACTTTTGAATTTTTAGATGATTTAATTGGGAGCTGGGCGGTTGCAGGGAGGGAGAGACCTGGTCAAAATGGTAGTATCTATGATACTTTCCTTACAAACAGTAGCAATTAAATCCTCCCACAGGCAATACAACTGAGCTAAGTATAAAATAATATCATTATAAGATTTTCCATATCATCTTTCCAACATTTTCTAATGAATCCAAAGATCCCATTTGCATTATCAAACTTTTATAGCACAATAGGCAGACATCAATTAAAAACAGAAAGGTTCCTTAGGTGCTTTAAATGTGAATAATAGTATAAAAATTATAACATTATCTCTTTCTACAAATAATTTCATCTGTTGATGTGTGGCTACAATCTCTGTGTTCATTTCAGTTCATTTTAGCACTCTACAATCTTTCATTATATCCCCAAAACATTAACATGTTAAAGAACATTAGTCTTAGGATAAACAAAAAACACAGATATCTTCAAACTTTATCAGAAGTAAAGTTGAATTAAAGTTTTCATAAGGTTTGAAACAAGAATTAGCAATTTTATAGAGTGGAAAAAGAAATTCTCTCAAGATTGCATAAAAAAATGAGGTTTTACATAGTCCCTTTTATTTGTAACCTGATTGATAGTGTAAAGTTCACAGTAATGTTTATGTTAAAGAAAGTGAGACCCATGCATTATCTTCCTAACAGAAACTGAATATTACCAATAGAAAAAAAGTGCATTTATATATTAAGAGCCAATATCATTTACTGTTCTACTCCACAGAAAATAATATGCTAAGTGTGGAATGAAGAGCTCCAGTACAGATTACAATGCATAACAAAATGAGAAGGTAAATATTTTGGAACACTGTGATGCTTTTGATACTTGAGATGCATGAAGTCTAACTGGGTAAATAGATTGTGAGTCAGAGAGACAAGGTAGGTTAAAAAAACAAATTGACCCAGAAGGCAGCAGGATGAAAGAATACAAAGGGAAGAAAAACTGGAGATTGTTTTACAGGAATGCAGATTTTTTTTTTTCCAGCAAATATCAAAACAGGAACTTTAAGGACAGGGAATGCAAATAATCAAGAAATCAAAAAGATAAGGGAATTCCCATACAAAAAGCAGAACCATAAAGATAACTTTTGATCAGAAGGATGTGAGTAGATTATGTAATTCCCACCTATGTATTTTCTCCCAGCTCTTAGTGAAGTACTTTGTATCAATAAGCACTTTATAGTATTACCTCTAAAGATGATACTGGATTAGGAGAGAGATGTGGGAAGAAGAAATTATACAGCCTCCTCCTCCTCCTCATGTGAACAACATCGAGGGACACCAAGAAACCCAGAAGAAGGTCAGTCAGTCAGAGGTAAGAAACCTGCCCTGGGAGGAGCAAGGGAGGATGCTGGTTGTGGTTAAAGAGGCTTGTTGAGTTATGTGTGATCTTTTCTCCACTCTACCAAGAAGGGACCACCAGTTTGTTCACTTTTGTGGATGGCCACGTACACTTGTATGCAGCAACAAGTATTGCTTTTGACTTCCTAGCATGTTAATACATTCTTTGAGAAATTTGGTAGGGATAATGGGGTTGAAGCTATCGTGGGCTTTCTTTCAGGGACAGCCCCCATAGACTACATTGTTGATGGAGGAAGATTCTTATCAACAAAAAATACATGTGAAAAAAGAGTGACAAGAAGCAGTATTGCCTAATGGACAGAGCAGATCTTTGGGAATCAGAAGACCTGGGTTCTAATCCTACTCCTTCACTTGTCTGCTGTATGGACAAGTAATAGCTTTTCTGGGCCTGTAAAATGGGGATTAAGACCTCGAACCCCAAGTGGGACATAAACTGTGTCTAACTTGATTTTCTCATATCTGTACCAGTACAGTGCTTGGCAGATAATAAATGCTTATCAACTACTATAACAAAAATCAATAAATTGTATTAATTAAGCACTTACAGTGTACAGTGCATTGTACTAAGTGCTTGGAAGAGTACACTGTAAACAGAGTTGATAGATATGTTCCCTGCCCATAGTGAAACATACAGTCTAGAGGAGGTGATAGACATTAATGCAAAAAATAAGTTAAGGATGTATATGTAAGGGCTTTGGGGATGGCCCTTGGGTACAGAGTACAAATCCAAGAACAAGGGCAATGTAGAAGGGAGTAGGAGAAGAGGAAAAGAGGGCTTAGTCAGGCAAGGTTTCTTAAGGGAGATGTGCCTTCAATAATGCCTAGAAGGTAGAGAGAATGGTTGTCTGTCAGAGACAGAGGCAGTATGTTGATGACAGTTTGGCCTTGAGATATACAGTGAGTAGGCTGGCATTAGATGAGCGAGGTGAAAGGGCTGGGTTGTAGTAGCATTGCAATGAGGTAAAGTAGGGTGGGGAAAGGTAATTGCTTTAAATCTGATAATAAGGAGTTCCTGTTTAAGGTGAAGGTGGATGGGCAACCACTGGAGGTTCTTGTGTGGGGAAACATGAACTGAATGGTTTAATTGAAAAATGATCTATGGTTCTTGTTTATATATGAGGCCTGTTTTTCTTTGGTAATCTTATTTCCACCCCTGACTCCCTAGCAACTTTTCCTGCCTCTCATCCTTCTTCGTTCCAACCCATAGACCACTCTGCTGCCTGGATCAAATCCCCACTTCTCAAAATCCTCCAATGGTTACCCTTCCATCTATACCTGAAACAGAAATTCCTTATCAATGGTTTTAAGGCACTCAGTCAACTCTCCTCCAACTTCCAAAACTTACATCTGCACTACCGTCAAGCCTGTACACTTTTCTCCTCTAACAACCACCTATTTATTGTACTTCAAGTATTTAAATTTAAATATTAAATACTTCAAATATTTCAAATATTAAGAGCCAATATCATTTACTGTTCTACTCCACAAAAAATAGTATTCTAAGTGTGTAATGAAGAGCTCCAGTACAGATTACAATGCATAACAGGAAGTGAGAAGGTAAGTATTTTGGACCACTGTGATGCTTTTGATACTTGAGATGCATGAAGTCTAACTGGGTAAATAGATTGTGAGGCAGGGAGACAAGGTAGGTTAAAAAAAAAAAATGATCAGGGCAGCAGGATCTCTCTCATCCACAATCCCTCACATCCTCTCTCCTACCTGGAATACCCTCCCCCTTTGTATCCAACATACCACCATTTTCTTCATCTTCAAATCTCTATTAAATTCATATATCCTCAAAGAAGCCATCCTTGATAAAACTCTCATTTCCTCACCATATCTGCCATCGTCTTTCCATCTTTTCTGCACTGGGAGTGTACTCAATCACATTGACGCATCACATCCGCCTTCCAACTAAAGTGTATGCCCTCATATTTTAGTGCTTTCCCTATCTGAAATGTATTTTAACAACTTTTTCCTCCACTAGATTGTAAGCACCTTGAGGGCAGGGATGGTGTCTACAACTCTATTGTTTAGCACTTTCCTAAGCATTTGCTGCAGGGCTCACCGCACAGTTAGCATTCACTAAATACCATTAACTAATTTATTGACAGCATAACACATTCCCTAGGGCCACATAATGGAAAGTGTTGTACCTCTGACACTTCCATGAAGCACAGATTAAACCAATTGCATAATGGATTCACTCACTGAGTGGCAGAATGGAACTAGAAACTCTAGGTGTCCTTTTACCATGACTACCAAGATCGTCTATTCACTAGTAATTGCAAGCGGCCCCTTCTCACACTGAGAATGGCTTGAGAATACCTGACCTTTCATTCAATAGTATTTATTGAGCGCTTATTATGTGCAGAGCACTGTACTAAGCGCTTGGGATGAACAGGTCGGCAACAGATAGAGACAGTCTCTGCCATTTGACGGGCTTACAGTCTAATCGGGGGAGATAGACAGACAAGAACAGTGGCAATAAATAGAGTCGAGGGGAAGAACATCTCGTAAAAACAATGGCAACTAAATAGAATCGAGGCGATGTACAATTCATTAACAAAATAAATAGGGTAATGGAAATATATACAGTTGAGCGGACGAGTACAGTGCTGTGGGGAGGGGAAAGGAGAGGTGGAGGAGCAGAGGGAAAGGGGGAAAAGAGGGTTTAGCTGCGGAGAGGTGAAGGGGGGGTGGTAGAGGGAGTAGAGGGAGAAGGGAATTCAGTCTGGGAAAGCCTCTTGGAGAAGGTGAGTTTTAAGTAGGGTTTTGAAGAGGGGAAGAGAATCAGTTTGGCGGAGGTGAGGAGGGAGGGCGTTCCAGGACCGCAGGAGGACGTGGCCCAGGGGTCGACAGCGGGATAGGCGAGACCGAGGGACAGTGAGGAGGTGGACGGCAGAGGAGCGGAGCGTGCAGGGTGGGTGGTAGAAAGAGAGAAGGGAGGAGAGGTAGGAAGGGGCAAGGTGATGGAGAGCCTTGAAGCCTAGAGTGAGGAGTTTTTGTTTGGAGCGGAGGTTGATAGGCAACCACTGGAGGTGTTTAAGAAGGGGAGTGACATGCCCAGATCGTTTCTGCAGGAAGATGAGCCGGGCAGCGGAGTGAAGAATAGACTGGAGCGGGGCAAGAGAGGAGGAAGGGAGGTCAGAGAGAAAGCTGACACAGTAGTGTAGCCGGGATATAACGAGAACCTGTAGCAGTAAGGTAGCTGTTTGGGTGGAGAGGAAAGGGTGGATCTTGGCGATATTGTAAAGGTGAAACCGGCAGGTCTTGGTAACGGATAGGATGTGTGGGGTGAACGAGAGAGACGAGTCAAGGATGACACCGAGATTGCGGGCCTGAGAGACGGGAAGGATGGTCGTGCCATCCACGGTGATAGAGAAGTCTGGGAGAGGACCGGGTTTGGGAGGGAAGATGAGGAGCTCAGTCTTGCTCATGTTGAGTTTTAGGTGGCGGGCCGACATCCAGGTGGAGACGTCCTGGAGGCAGGAGGAGATGCGAGCCTGAAGGGAGGGGGAGAGGACAGGGGTGGAGATGTAGATCTGCGTGTCATCTACGTAGAGATGGTAGTCAAAGCCGTGAGAGCGAATGAGTTCACCGAGGGAGTGAGTGTAAATGGAGAACAGAAGAGGGCCAAGAACTGACCCTTGAGGAACTCCAACAGTTAAAGGATGGGAGGGAGAGGAGGCGCCAGCGAAGGAGACCGAGAATGACCAGCCAGAGAGGTAAGAGGAGAACCAGGAGAGGACGGAGTCCGTGAAGCCAAGGTGAGATAAGGTATGGAGGAGGAGGGGATGGTCGATAGTGTCAAAGGCAGCAGAGAGGTCAAGGAGGATTAGAATGGAGTAGGAGCCATTGGATTTGGCAAGAAGGAGGTCACGGGTGACCTTAGAGAGAGCAGTCTCGGTAGAGTGGAGGGGACGGAAGCCAGATTGGAGGGGGTCTAGGAGAGAATGGGAGTTAAGGAATTCTAAGCATCGATTGTAGACGACTCGTTCTAGGATTTTGGAAAAGCAGGGTAGTAGGGAGATAGGGCGATAACTGGAGGGGGAAGTGGGGTCAAGAGCAGGTTTTTTTAGGATGGGGGAGATGTGGGCATGTTTGAAGGCAGCGGGGAAGGAGCCATTGGAGATTGAGTGGTTAAAAATAGAAGTTAAGGAAGGGAGGAGGGCAGGGGCGATGGTTTTAATAAGGTGAGAGGGAATGGGGTCCAAGGCGCAGGTGGAGGTGATGGCACTTGCGAGGAGGGAGGAGATCTCCTCTGAGGATACTGCAGGGAAGGATGGGAAAGTAGGGGAGAGGGTTGGTGGGGGGGAGGGGAGAGGCGGAGTGGTGACTTTGGGGAGCTCAGACCTGATTGTGTTGATTTTCGTGAGGAAATAGGTGGCCAGATCATTGGGGGTGAGAGATGGGGGAGTGGGAGGAAAGGGGGCCTAAGGAGAGAGTTAAAGGTCCGGAACAATCGGCGGGGGTGACGGGCATGGGTGTCGATGAGGGAGGAGAAGAAGTTTTGCCTGGCGGAGGAGAGGGCAGAGTTAAGGCAGGAAAGGAAAAATTTGAAGTGTGTGAGGTCGGCTTGGTGCTTGGACTTTCGCCAGCAGCGCTCAGCAGCTCGAGCATAGGAGCGTAGGAGGCGGACAGAGGAGGTGATCCAGGGCTGTGGGTTAGTGGAGCAAGAGCGGCGGAGGGAAAGGGGGGCGAGAGAGTCGAGATGAGTAGAGAGGGTGGAGTTGAGAGTGGTAACCTAATCATTGAGAGTGGGAAGAGAGAACAGTGGGGTAAGGTGGGGAGAGATGCTATTGGAAAGACGGATGGGATCGAGAGAGCGGAGGTCTCTGTGGGGCAGTAGCGAAGATTTGCAGGGGGAGGGAGTGTGAGAGATGAGGCAGGTGAGAAGGTTATGGTCAGAGAGAGGGATTTCAGAGTTGGTGAGGGAGGAGATAGTGCAGCAGTAGGAGATGACGAGATCGAGGGTGTGACCGAGTCGGTGAGTTGGCGCGGTATGGTAGAGGAGGAGGTCGGCAGAGTCGAGGAGGGATAGCAGGCGGGCGGCAGAGGAGTCGTCGGGTACATCCGTATGGATGTTGAAGTCTCCAAGGATCAGAGTGGGCAGAGAGAAGGAGAGAAGGAAGGTGAGAAAGGGGTCTAGGTGGTTGAAGAAGTCGGAGGTGGGACCGGGAGGGCGGTAGATGACAGCAACAAGTATCTGGAGGGGGTGGTAGAGGCGAATGATATGGACTTCGATGGAGGGGAAGGAGGGGGGGGGGAGGAGGGATAGTGCGGAAGCGGCAACGGGGTGAGAGGAGGAAGCCGACGCCTCCTCCCTTACCGGTGAGTCTGGGGGAGTGGAAGAAGGAGAGGCCTCCGCCGGAGAGAGCGGCGGCGGAGACCGTGTCTTCGGGAGAGAGCCACGTTTCCGAAAGGGCGAGGAGGAGGAGAGAGCGGGAGAGGAAAAGGTCATGGATGAAAGGTAGCTTGCCTGTAATAGAGCGGGGGTTCCAGAGGCCACACTTGAAAGTGTGGGTGCAAGGGGCGGAGGGGGGGAAGGGCGGGGGGAGGGGAGGGTTTGGATGGGAAGGAGGTGGCGGGGCCCTGGACGGGGAGAGGGGGATGAGGGGTGGCGGTGGGACAAGAGGACTGGGATGGGGCATGGGTGGGGAAGAGAGAAGGGGGGAGGGGGTGAAGAGGGGGTTTAGTGGGGGGAAGAGTAGGGGGAGGGGGAAGAGGGGTAGTGCTGGTAAAGTGGGGTTCTAGGGTGGGAGGGGGAGGGGGGGAGGAGATAGAGGAGAGAGCGGGAAAGAGCTGAGCAAGAGAGGGGAAGGGGAGGATAGGAAGGGATGGGGGAGGGGGGGAAGAGGGACATGGCGAGGCCAGAGAGGTGGGTGGCAGCACTGACAACAATAAACAGTAATAAACGAAATCGGTAATATGAGTAACACAACAAGCTGATGCTCTAAGCTTTAGTTAAAGATCTGGTTTCCACCTGGCTTGTTTCTGGTTATAAAGAATCATCCAAATCCTGCAATAACCCCTTTTGAGTCCATAGTCATGATGTTTTAAAACCAAATGTGCCTGTTACTAAGCATGCTGCTGCCTGAGATTCCTAGACTTTTCCGAACTCTAGTTCTGCCCCACTTAATATTACCTTCCATTGGAATAAGGGAAGACTCCATGGGCGGGAACACAGTATCATCCCAATGCCATTTCTGAGAAAGGAGCAAATGGGAGAAAGCAAATTATCCCCCAAATCCAAAGAGTTTCATAGAGGTAAAAATCTGGAGACTGATAGTGCTCTGCTCTCTCATGCAGGGGAGAATGTAGGAATTGATGACTTAAAATACCTAATTCAGGGTGTGGTGTGATGAATGTGTCCATTTATTATTATATTGTATTGTCCCAACGGTTTAGTATACTGTACATAGTAAGTTCTCAATAAATGTGATTGACTGACAGAGTGCACTGCAGTCTTTGGAATGAGAAAACAGTGTGGCTTAGTGGAAATAACCCAGACTTGGGAGTCAGAAGTCATTAGTTCTAATCCCAGATCTGCCACTTGTAGGCTGTGTGACTTTGGGCAAATCCTAACTTCTCTGTGCCTCAGCTACCCCATCTGCAAAATGGGGTTTAAGACTGTGGGCCCCATGTGGGACAACCTGATAACCTTGTATCGATCCCAGAGTTTACAACAGTGCTTGGCACATAGTAAGCACTTAACGAATACCATCATTGTTATTATTGTGATTTGAATATGTGGGTCTTAGCATTTGGAGCTCATGTTCAATGTTTCACTAACAGCATAAACACTGTAGTTCTGTATTTTTGTGTTGTCTCCAAATTCCCCTCTAAAAGTATACTTTGGGGATTATCATGATTTATTTTCCCCTTTTTAGATACAATGAAGAATGTAGTAGAAAGGGAATAGGGGAAAGTCACCCGTCTGAATTCAAGAAGTGTCACACTTTCAACATTTCCATTTGCACCTCGCAACTTGAATTTCTTCTGTCCACATTAATTCTTCCTTCCCATCTTATTGTAGCTTGCATAAAGGATTTTAGGGTGGTTTTTTTTTATTTTTATTTTTTAGCAAAACAATGTAAATTTCCCCTCACAAATATAGAATCCTCTGAAGACCAAATTAGAAGACTAGAAAGACACAAGGAAATTGAATTTTTCATTAGGGCCAGCGTCCTATTCTCATTAGGTCCACTGCGAGTTTTCAGTTAGCTTCATTGCCTAATTTGTCTTTGGATTGCTTATTCTGCAATTAGGTTCTTTGCAGAGTTTATTTATGTTACTAGTAATAAAGTAGGTGTGATAAAATCATTACATTCTATTCAATCTAGTTAGCATGTCAATCAGTAATTGACAGCTGCAATCTTAAAATTATTCTTATTAGGTTTAAATTGCAATATTCCTTAAATTAAAGGAATTGCTGGTTCTGAAGTACAGAACATACAAGCAACTTTAATAATACACTTTCATTACTTGGGATGGTGAAAGGAAGAGGGATGAGAAAATTAGATTTCAGCCCCTTAAATGAACCATGTTTGTAAGTGTTATATTAAATTCTCAACTGACAACACCAGAAGACCCCTTTTTGTGAACATAATGTGTCAGGCAGGGTCTACAGGTCTTGCATTAGCCCTCAGTTATACAACACCCTCATGTGGATTTTATCATCAGTAGTGTCTTTTTGAAATTATGAAGGCTAATTAGGGATATAGTCTCATGCAGTATACTCTGCACCCAGTAGATTTGCTACAAGAATCAAATGAATTATTCTAAGATATTTGGTTTTTATTTTAAAAGTGATAACATAATAGGTTGGATTAGACTATTTCTAAAATTCATTTATTTCATTCTGTTTATCAACATCGATCCAAGCTGTTCTTAAAGATTAAAATGAAAACAATTTGTAAAGGTCTATACCTTAATGGTAAGAAAGAAAAAAAAAAGACTCCCATCCTGTCCTGCTCCGGCTACAATAGCTTGGTTTCCCAATCTTCAGAACATTAGGAAGTTTCTGACTGTTGTGACTGATGGGTTAGAGATAGCCCTGCTGGTGGTAAGGAGCCTGGAAACAGCTCCTTTAATCCCAGTGTTTGGCAGATCTTTTGGCAGACTTATCTGTGCTACAATAAATCTTCCTGTTAGAAGTTCAAGGGACTCAGAGAGAAGGAAAGGAGTAAAAACATTTCTCAGGGAACAAAGGAGCTATCCTACTGCCTTTTGCAACAGCACGAGAGTCTATACTGAGGTTAGCCCCCAAAATTAACTTGGGGTGCAGTGGAAAAGTTCCTTTCCACCAAGTGCTGGTACAGTGAGATGCTTCTTCCTTCAGCTCATAAAAACAGTTCCCACTTGGGAAAATGGTGCTAACACCTATTTAGGCTAAGATGGAAGCACAGAGAAGTAGGGGTTTGTGATGTATTTTGAGGTTTTGTGGTTTCAATCATTGTTCTTGTTGCAAAATCTCTAGTTGAACTTAATTTCTCCATTCATTTCATTTGAATGTAGATTTAAAACATTATTGGTTAACAGACATCTAATCAGAATTTGAGAGTTCTTTAAAGGACACAGGCACACTTTCCTTTCACATTCTGGCCAGAATTCATATATCTCTCATACCTCCTGAATGACTAGATTAGTGTATGGATCCTTTTACTTCTCATTCTAAGGCATGGTGATCTCTAGCTCACAAAATGTAACTTCTGTTGCAATTCTTTTTTCATCTGCCAAGCATCAACCTCCTTTTAAATTGCGAGTCACTTATGTGGGCAGAGATTATCTAATGCCTACTCTATTGTACTGTACTCTTTCAAATGCTTAGTACAGTGCTCACCAAAGAGAAAGTACTCAACAAATATTACTGATTGATTGCTATGTAATCTGTTTTCTATTTTGATCTTCTTCAGCCCTCTGCAAACCATAGACACTCAAATACTACTGAATGAATGCATGAAAAAAGGTATTGCCTGCATAACTGCACTAAATCTTGGCATTCTAGGTAAGTCTATGCTATTTTTAATGGTATTTGTAAAGCGCCTACTATCTGACAGGCACTGTACCAAACACTGGATATAAGCTAATTAGGTTGGACACCATGTAGAATAGGAGCTGTTCCTCTAGCTAAAGCAAAAACTCTGAGAAGCAGGGTATCAGACATTCTTCTTCTGGGATCTCTTGCCTTGGCAATTCCTTGCCCTTTTTATAGAAAAAGAAACTGGGAGGAATGGAAGAAAGGGGCAGGGAGCAGTTAGGATGTGACTGAGGTGCCTGAGCCAAGTCACACTCACTTTCTTGTATCTTCTCCATCCCAAACCAGATGCCGACTGTGACGCAACTGAATGGAGTTGGGAAAGTGGGGAGGAACAGACCTGGAACCCACAGAGTAGGTTCTTCCATGGAGAAGTGGCTCCCCAGGGAAATGATACTGGTGGTGCCTGACCAGGATGACGAATGAGTCTCTCCTGTCTGCAGTGCTGAAACTGAGCCTTGGTACAACTGATAAAGGGAATAGTTGCTTTGATAAGTTGGCTCCAAAACAGTCAATCTTTGGGGAGTTCACCAAAAAGGAGGATCTCTGTATAAAAAAGTTAGATTGGCTTTGTGGTGGTGCTAGTCCATCCTCAATACAATGTCCTTTATATTTTTCACTTCCTTTCCTGAAACCAATACATTTAACTCAGCTTAATCAAAGTGGATTTTTCACTAATTAAATCTTTTAATTATATAAACTGAACATTTGATTAAAAAAATCCATGTGCAATTAATGATGAACTTAAAGTCTTTCTAGGTTCTTTTTTTAATTCTACAAATGACGCTCCAAGCAGGAAATTTGACTGCATGACTAGAAATGTGTTTATTCAATTTTTCATCAGATACCAATATGCATAAAAGCAGCTTTATTATGGGTGTTTTGTACTTTGTTTCATGCCTCAATTATGAATGAATCTAAAATAAAGTAATTCATTCTATTTATTTAGAATGGACCTCATTAATGTTAAAGTTTTATGATATTATATTGTGTTCCTCCATAGGTCACTTTTGGCTTTCTACTTCCCCTTTTATGGGATGCTTTTATCAGGCTGGGGCTTGATGCAGTCCAACAGTCCTGACATTTAAAGCAAAGGAGCTTGAATGCCATGCTCTTGGCATTCAGGATTTCATTTTCGAGCTGCAAGTTTCCAACACCAGCCGCTTTCTAAGCTTTCATCCTTCTCCTGAAGAAATCACATAGGGAAGCTGCACTTCACTATATGTACCTTTTGTAAGCCCTGTGTTGAACTCACTGGTTTTTAACATGCAAAATAAATGCTACTCTATACAAATGCATATATATTTCACATGTGGTTATGTCTAATTAATCCTTTTATTGGAACATTACTAATTTTATTCCTACCAAAATAGTTGAACCCCATCATAAAACAAACCTCAGAGTCTCTATGTCCCTCTTTCTCCACCAGTTAAGATGATGGGTAAAATGGAAAATGTGGGAGGAGGGAAGTAGGCAGAAGTGGGGATGGTATGGGTTTCCCAATATGCCAAGCTTGGCTCTACTTGGGATTCCTGTTCTGCCTCTCTCCTGGTAGATGAGATAATTTTGGGGATCTTGTTATTCACCCATCTCAGTTCACACTGAGCAAAAATAACATTAATTTCCCAAAAATATTGAAAACATGTTCTTTAGTGGTGGATCCATTTCTTTGGAGATATTGGTTATGAAGTGTTTCCACCTTTTTGAAGAATGAGATGAGATTAAGGGATGGAGGGGAACATAGGAAACAGCCTTGTGCACCTACTGATTGGGTTCTAAACTTTCCACAGGTCAAAGGAATACATATCCAGAATCATCTGGAAATGAGACCAAATAAGCAAACCATGCTGAGATATTGAATTCTGCTCTTACTTTTACTGACATGGCTGTCAGCAACAAAAACTGCCTCCTATCAGCAATGTACTGAAGTTCCTATAAGAGAACCACTACAAAAAACGAAAGGACCCACCCATTACCCCACTACAATTGCCAGTCCAAGAAGGTGATGGCACATCAAAGTGTTTACAACCACGTACTTTACTGGTTTACCTTTATACCAGTGTAAGGAGCAGTGGACTCTGTCCTACAGAGCATAGACCATTATTCCCTGGACCCTTTTTATAATCCTTCAAGTCTCCTAGCCTCTCCATGGTTCCCCTCACCTCTGACAATCTATTTGGTCTAGGGAATTCCTGATGTGGTATCAGCTTATTTTGGGTGTTCCCTGGTTGGAAGCCTGCATAGTTATTTGGGTTTTAATAGCATTTTTTTTAACAGTTATTGTGTGTTAGACACTGTATAAAGTCCCAGGGTAGATACAAGCTAATCATGTTGGACATGCTCCAACATGGGGCTCATAGCATAACCATTTTATAGTTGAGGCAGATGAGGCACAGAGAGGTTCATTCAATAGTATTTTTTGAGCTCTTACTATGTGCAGAGCACTGTACTAAGCACTTGGAATGTACAAATCGGTAACAGATAGAGACAGTCCCTATTAAATGACTTGCCCAAGATCACACAGTAGACAAGTGGCAAAGTTGAGTTTAGAACCCAGGTCCCTCTGACTCCCTGGCCCATGCTCCGTCCACGATGTTTCTCACAGTCACCAGGGTCAAGTCAGCTAGTATGATATTCTAGGGCTTACAGTATGGGAAAATTTCCCTGTTTCTTCAATACTGCCAATATCAATAGCTTTCCTGGTGGCAATGGCATTATCTATTGTTTGTTGGAGCTCTATTATATGTGTCTTTTAATTGTCCTTATCCCATTCCCCTCCTTTTGTGTTCTATTTATGATTGTGTTGCTCCTGGCATCTGCCTTCTTGTGTTACAGCCCACCCTCATTTTTCCATTCCTTCCAACATTCCCCATACATCCAATTTGAGCACCCCAACATCAGTTAAAGAGTCCCCTCAATTCAATGCCTAGTCTATAGAAGAGTTTTCTCCTGCTTTTTCTCTTACCATTCTGGCTTAGCCTATCCACCTCCACAACTGAATGTGTTCCTCAAGGTATTGCTCTGGGTCCCCTTCTCATCTCCTTCAATTCTAGGAGCTGATCAGCTTCATGGCTTCAAATAGCACTTCTAATGTAGAAAGCTCCCCAGTCTATTTCATTGGCCAAGTCTATTCTCACTGTGACTGTAAGCTCATTGTGGGCAGGGAATTTGTTTATTTTGGTCTCTCCCAAGTGCTTTGTACAGGGATCTACACACAGTAAGCACTCATTAAATATGATCAATTGATTGTGATCTATGATTTTTTTCTCTTGGCACAAAATTCTTACCCATGCCCAAACTTATGCCTGAAATTCCTTCATCATTTACATTTAGGAGATTTCTTCTTCTCCCATCTACAAGACCCTCCTAAAATTACATCTCCTCCAGGATTCCCCCCTAATTTAATCCTTTATCTCCTCACCCTCAATAATTTCTTCATGTAATCAGGGGCTGCATCACCAAGAACCTGGGTGCTCACAGATCCCATTGCACCTTTGTATAGGTCTTTATACCCTATTACCTCCTCCTGCCCATGATTTATTTTATTGTCTATATCTCTTTCTAGATCTAGATATTTTGAGAAACAGCATACTCAGTGGAAAGAGCCAGGGTTTAGGAGTCAGAGATTGTGGGTTCTAATCCCAGCTGAAGCTGTGTGACTTTGGGCAAGTCACTTCACTTCTCAGTGTCTCAGGTCCCTCATCTGTAAAATGGGGATGAAGACTGTGAGCCCAACCTAGGACAACCTGATCACCCTCTATCTGCCCCTGCGCTTAGAACAGTGCTCCGCACACAGTAAGCGCTTAACAAATGCCAACATTTTTTTTTTTTTAGATTTAAATTATTGAGTGCCTGGATTATGTCTACTAAATTTACTGTGCTCTCCTAAGCATTTTATATGTGTTCTATACATATGCCCTCAATAAACAGATAGTTAATTGATTTCTCAGTGATATCACAATAAATCGTGGTATTTATTGAGGGCTTACTGTATGCTCAGCACTGTACCTTATAAGCACTTAGGAGAGTACAATAGAGTGGTTCCTGCCCACAACAGTCCCTGCCCAAGGTGCTTACTGTCTAGAAGAAGAAAACAGACATTGAAATAAATTATGGGTATATACATATGTTCTATGGATATGACCATGCATAGGGGCCATAGAAAGGGGAGGGAGCAGGGAACATAGCTTAGATATGGAAGGCCTCTTGGATAAGATGTGATTTTAATAAAGCTTGGAATGTGGGGAGAGTGGTGGTCTATCATACATGAAGGGAGATGGAGGCTCTGGGTCAGAGGGAAGCCATGGGCAAGGAATTAGTGGCAAAATAGACAATTCTTCCTGCCTCCAGGATATCTCCTTAGAGATGCATTAATAGCACTTCATACTCAATATGTTCAAAATTGAACTCTCCTTCAAAGTCATTTTCTCCACCTACCACATCAATATCGATGGCACAACAATATTCCCCATATCTGAAGTCTGCACATTTGAAATTATCCTTCACTTCCTCTTTCAACACCAGATCCTGTCAGTTAAGTTACCAAATACCGTTAATTTTTTTCTCCACAACATTATACAAAGGCTCTTCTATTCATTCATTCAATCGTATTTATTGCGCGCTTAATGTGTGGAGAGCACTGCACTAGCTTTGAAAGTAAAATTCAGCAATGAAGACACAATCTGTGCCCACACTGGGCTTACAGTCTAGAAGGGAGGAAACAGACATCAAAACAAGTAAACAGGCATCAATATAAGTAAACAGAATTATTGATATATACACATCAGAACAAATGAACAGCATCAATATAAATAAATCCCGTTCATCCAAATGGCTGTTACAGATCTTGCATTTTCCATCTTGACTACAGCATTAGACTACCCATGGTCTTCCTACCTCATCTCTCTCCTTTTCAGGCTATATTTCGCTTTTGTACCAATTTTTCTACACCTTTGTTCTGCACACCTCTTACCCACACTACACACACCTGAAATTGTAGCCCATTCCTTTTCAGTCCAGTCTCGCATATCCACTTGGTATCTTGCCTTCAAGATATCTCTACTTGGTGTCCTCCTGTCACCTAAACTTGGCATGTCCAAAATGGCGCTCCATATCTTCCCACACAAACCCTGTTCTCCCCATGATATTCCCATGAGTGTAAATGGCATCGCCATCCTTTGTCTCACCATTCCATAAATGTGGCATTATCCTCGACTTCTCTCTGTCATTCAACCCACATATTCAATCTATCACTAAATCCTGTTGGTCCTCCCTTCACAACATTGCTAAAATCTGTCCTTCCCTCTGCATCCAAACTGCTACTACACTAATACAAGCACTCATCCTATCCCTTCTGGATCACTCAATTGACCTCTCTGCCTCCTGTCTCTCCCCACTCCAGTTATTCATTCATTCAATCATATTTATTAAGTGCTTACTGTGTGCAGAGCACTGTACTAAGTGCTGGGAAAGTACAATTCAGCAACAGAGACAATCCCTACCCAACAGCGGGCTCACAGTATTGAAGGGGGAAAATGGACAGCAAAATAAAACAAGTAGACAGGCACCAATACCATCAAAATAGATAACTAGAACCATAGATAAAGGCAGATCAATAATAAAGTAGAGCAATAAATATGCACAAATATATACAAGTGCTGTGGGGAGGGGAAGGGGGTAGAACTGAGGGAGGAAGTAGGGACAATGGGGAGGGGAGGAGGAGCAGAGAAAACAGGTGGGCTCAGTCTAAGAAGAACTCCTGGAAAAGGTGAGCTCTCAGTAGAGCTTTGAAGAGGGAAAGAGAGTTTGGCAGATGTGAGGAGGGAGGGCATTCCAGGTCAGTGGTAGGATGTGGGACAGGGGTTGATGGTGAGATAAGGAGCTCAGTCCATATTTCACTTTGCTATATGAATCATTTTTCTACCAAAACAATCAGGACATGTCACCCAGTTCCTTTAAAAACTCCTGTGGTTGTCCATCCACCTCCACATCAAAAAAAACTCTTCACCATTAGTATTAAAGCTCTTCACTCCCGTACTCCCTCTCTTCTCACCTCACTTCTCTCCATCTACAACCCAACATGCACACTTCACTCCTCTATTGCTAACCTTCTCACTGTGCTTCGAAGCAGCCTGGCTCAGTGAAAAGAACACGGGCTTGGGAGCCAGAGGTCATGGGTTTGAATCCCGGCTCTGCCCCCATCAGCTGTGTGACTGTGAGCAAGTCACTTTACTTCTCTGTGCCTCAGTTCCCTCATCTGTAAAATGGGGATCAAGACTGTGAGCCTCATGTGGGACAACCTGATTACCCTGTATCTACCCCAGCTCTTAGAACAGTGCTCTGCACATAGTAAGCACTTAACGAATACCAACATTATTATTATTATCTTGCCACCGACCTCAAGCCCACATCCTAACTTTAATCTGGAATGCTTTCCCTCCTCAACTCTGACAGACAATTACTCTCCTCACTTCAAAGCCTTACTGAAGGCACATCTCCTCCAAGAGACCTTTCCAGACTAAGCCTCTCCCTTCATATCTCCCACTCCTTTGTACATCACCCTTTGCTCTTCCCCAGTCCCAGCCCCAAAGCACTTATGTGCATATCTGTAATTCATTCATTTGTTCATTCAGTAGTATTTATTGAGCACTTACTATGTGCAGAGCACTGTACTAAGCGCTTGGAATGAACAAGTCGGCAACAGATAGAGACGGTCCCTGCCATTTGATGGGCTTACAGTCTAATCGGGGGAGACAGACAGACAAGAACAATGGCAATAAATAGAGTCAAGGGGGAGAACATCTCGTAAAAACAATGGCAACTAAATAGAATCAAGGCGATGTACAAATAATTAACAAAATGAATAGGGTAAAGAAAATATATACAGTTGAGCAGACGAGTACAGTGCTGAAGGGATGGGAAGGGAGAGGGGGAGGAGCAGAAGGAAATGGGGGGAAAAGAGGGTTAAGCTGCGGAGAGGTGAAGGGGGGGGTGGTAGAGGGAGTAGAGGGAGAAGGGGAGCTCAGTCTGGGAAGGCCTCTTGGAGGAGGTGAATTTTAAGTAGGGTTTTGAAGAAGGAAAGAGAATCAGTTTGGCGGAGGTGAGGAGGGAGGGCGTTTCAGGACCGCGGGAGGAAGAGGAGCACAATACAAGAGAATATGAGAGGAAATGAGGGGCGAGGGAAAATGAAACATTAAAAATCTGCTCTTCATGGGATTTAAAGAACCAGGTATTTCAGGATAATCCACGGTTTTGTCATATGTCTGATGAATACAGCATTTTATTCAACGGTGGGATAGGCGAGACCGAGAGACGGTGAGGAGGTGGGCGGCAGAGGAAAGGAGCGTGAGGGGTGGGCAGTAGAAAGAGAGAAGGGAGGAGAGGTAGGAAGGGGCAAGGTGATGGAGAGCCTTGAAGCCTAGAGTGAGGAGTTTTTGTTTGGAGCGGAGGTTGATAGGCAACCACTGGAGGTGTTTAAGAAGGGGAGTGACATGCCCAGATCGTTTCTGCAGGAAGATGAGCTGGGCAGCGGAGTGAAGAATAGACTGGAGCGGGGTGAGAGAGGAGGAAGGGAGATCAGAGAGAAGGCTGACACAGTAGTCTAGCTGGGATATAACGAGAGCCCGTAGCAGTAAGGTAGCCATTTGGGTGGAGAGGAATGGGCGGATCTTGGCGATATTGTAAAGGTGAAACTGGCAGGTCTTGGTAACAGATAGGATGTGTGGGGTGAACGAGAGAGATGAGTTAAGGATGACATTTGTACTGATGTCTTTCTCTCTGACATTCAAGTGGAAGTCATGTGAGTTAATAAATTCTACGTGGGACACCGAGTAGGAATGAAGAGACAGAAAAGTGCCTCTGAAAGTGACTGAAAAAAAGGAACCAGAGAATTCAGAATACCAGGATAGAATCATGAGTTTTCCAGCTAGCAGCTTCTACATTTTCAAATTTGGCCCAAGAATTAGGATAGAGAAGTGTTCATTGGATTTAGCATGGAAGGGAACTGTCAGCGACTGTTGACTGATGTTTCAGTGGAAGGAAGGGGGCAGAATACCAATTGTTAGTGGGTCAACAAGGTAGTTGTAACAGATTGTGATGTTTCGAAAGACATGGGTCAATAGATGGATGATACAGTGTGATTTAGAGAAGGCTTTTCTAGAATAGGATCAACTCAAGTATGTTAGGAGATGGAGGAGGATCAGTGAATCAACCAATCATATTTTTTTGAGTGTTTACTGTATTAAGGGGTTAGAGAGTACTTTATAGTAGAGTTGGTATATGTTTCATGTCCATGAGTTTACAGTCTAGAAAGGAGAGACATATACTAATATGAATAAATTACAAATATATACACAAGTGCTGTGGGGCAGAGGAGGGGTGCATAAAGGGTGCAAACCCAAATATGAGGGTGGCACAGAAGAGAATGAAAGAAGAGGAGAGGGCTTAGTCATGAAAGGGCTTAGTCTCCTCTATGAGGAGATGTGATTTTAATAAGAAGAAGTTTAGGAAGAAGGTGGTCATTAAAAGGAGAAGGTTTGGACCAAAATGATTACTGGGAATTTTTGAGAAAAGCAGAGAACAATGTTTTGAAAGGTGATACAAGCAGCCAATTGAAGTATGGACTGGAGAAGGTAAATGTTGGAGGCAAAAGAAAGACACTGATAACTCTGAATCTTATAGAATGTGGAAACTATGAAAAACAACAGTTAATCATTCCATGTGGAAGGACTATGCATTTATTTGAAAGAGAGGCAAATTTATTATCTTTAGTCTTCAATGTCCTAAATGATGAATTTGGATTGTGATTTGTGTAGTAAATATTACTTCTGAGTTGAGGCAAACCTAAAGATTTGATGTTCCCTCCTTGAAAATGAGATTTCATGAGAAGTGGTAAGGTTTAATGGAAAAAAACACCAGACTGGGAATCCAGGAATCCAGGGTTCTAGTTCCAGCAGTGTCACTATCTTAATATGTAATCTTCAGTAAATCACATTTTCTCTTAGTCTTACTTCACTAATCAGGAGAGATAAAATACCTGACGCCTTTACCTATTAGTTTGTCAAGTCCTTGTGGGACACAGACTGTGTTCTATTTGATTATCTTGACTCTATTCAAGCATTAGTACAATGCTTTAGACATATTAAGCAGTTAATATATACTACAATTATCACTATGTGATAATTATTTTCCAAATACCTTTGAATCATTGTCTTTTTTCTGTTTCCTGAAGAAAAATACACAAAAGTAGCAAAGAATTGGGAATATATTTAATGTCCCTAGTAAGGAAAAATTATTTTTTTCAGTAATTTTCTGGTCCTGACCTGAATCTGCCTGAAACAAGCTAACTAACATCAGCGAGGTATCATGAGGCCAGTTCTGTCCTGATATGTGCAGGAAATTGAAATACAATGTAGATTTTTAATTCAGTCTGTTCTGCATGAGGCTCTGGGGTCTTCACTAAAGATCTCAAATGTCTAATTGAAAAGTAGGCAATTGAAAGCCAGTGAAAAATAAAAGTGATTTGGCTTAGCTCTACTCTGACTCTGATTATTTTTACTCTTGAGTTTTGCTTCACTTTATTTGAAGCAGTGTTTCCACCGATGACCTCATTTTGTGGTATGTCCATGAAAAACATTTATTTATACATGCCTTACAGTGCTGTGAAGTCTGGCTTCTAAAGTACAAATATGATTCTTTCCACGTATCATGATTTAGGGCCAGCCAACACTACTTCTTGTAGTGAGTCAAAGCAATTTTAGATAGACATACAGTTATCATAGATTTGGACTCTACTGGTTAAATCTGGTAACCTATCTTGCACTAACTTTCAGTTGCTGCTGTTTATCTGGTCTTCCATGACTGGGATGGGACATATCACAGTACTTATTCAGTTTAGCCCACAGCATTATGAGCCGTGAAATGAAAACTCCCCAAATGCAGGTTGTAGTTATAGGTCAGTAGGAATACAATGTGCTAACCACTTAGAAAGGTATAAAACACAAGTAGGCTACCATGTACTACTGGAAGATTTTTCACCCTGCACTGTTGTCCTTCCCTTATATCTCTCTCAACCATCCACACATCTCGAAAAATGCCAAGATAGAAGAGAAAGGTATATAAGCTTGGGATCATTCTTGTCTTGACAAATAATTTCTGATATTCTAATTTTAAATGTAAATGATTAGTTTCTTATAAAGAACTTTAAATTCTCAAACCCTCTTGTTTCTTACCTTCCTATATAGAATAATAATATTTAAGCGCTTACTATGTGCCAGTCACTGTACTAAACACTGGAATGGATACAAGCAAATCAGGTTAGACACATTCTTTGTCCCATGTGGAGCTCACAGTCTCAAACCCCATTATATAGATGAGATAACTGAGGCACCAAGAAGTTAAGTGACTTCCCCAAGGTCACACGGTAGACAAGTGGCAGAGTCGGAATTAGAACCCATGAGCTTCTGATTCCTAGACCCGTACTTGATCACTTCACCATGCTGTTACCCTGAATATAGAATCCACTATAGTGCATGCTAAACGGAATCCTTTTAGAGAAAAAAAGAAAAATGATGAGAGTTGCATATGAAGCTAGTTCTTGGCTTTTAACATTATCTCAGGAGCTTATCAATGATAGCAATCCCTAGCTGAAGGGAATGAACTAGAATCAAATATGGTGTCACACTCACCCCATTCATATTTCACAATCTGATGTGGTCCTGTACATGGCACATAGTCTGGGAAGCACTAACAGTTCACTGATTCCTTCCCCTCCTGCAGCCACAAGAGCAAAAGTAGCCCTGCACAAGTCCATGAAGGTGGCAGCAAAACTGAAGCAGCTCTGTCTCAGCTGGTGGATGGCTGCTGTGGCTCCCAGAATTAACTCTGAGGAAGAAAAACAAGCACTCCATGCCACCCGCACAAGCTGCATGCATCCCTGGATAGACTCTCTACCCCTTAGCTCTACTATGGGGATCAGTCCTGGGGAAGAGGTCTTGTAGCAAGATGCACACTCCCCAGTCTATCCTCACTCCTGCAATCCACATATGTCCTTGGAATAACAGTCCCCGCATCTGGTGAGGGTCACTTGTGGAGAAAAATTCCTCTCCCTCTTCTCCTGTGTTGCCCCCTGAGCAGAAAGTCCATCAACTTAATTGTATAAAATATGTAGACACCAGAGCAGAAGGCACTATGAAATGCTCAACTATGGGAACATCTTGAAGGATTTCAGATTATGTTTCATCTACAAAATGCACCATTCATCATGGAATTGATGTGATTTCTAAAGGGCTTTGAAAATGGGGAGAGATATAGTCTGTTGGATTTGAAGATAGGAGGGAGTTCCAAGCAGGAGGAAGTAGAGCTGACCATTTCATTGGAATTATATCTACCATATCGTTTCACTTTGGGCCCCCAGCTGGCTATCAGGTAAATTGACCCTATCTACAACCTTTCCTGAACACCAACCTACTCCTACACACATTCCAACTATATATGTCCCTCTACTACAACATTACTTTTGTAATTATTTTCATGGTTTCACAGCTCTCAAATGTATTCTCCTGCATCACCAAATCATCCTCTTAATAGACTTTGTCCACTTCCTCTATTAAATATTTTTCCTCTACAACAGTCACGGTGACTCCTTCTACATCTTGCAACCCCCAGGGAACACTGCAGCCACAGGGGTGCACAGAGTAGTAGAGAAGACCACTGGTATCCAGCTTCTGCTCCATTCTACACTGTCTGATCCAGTGTCCATAGCTATGACATATTCATAGGTGGCAAGTTGGGATGGAGACAGGTTTAAAAAATAAGATGTGCTATTGAAGGGGATGAGTGAGGGTTAAAGTGGATAGCTGGGGTTGCAGGGAAGCGGTTAAGCAAAAATTTCAAAAAGCTCCAATGGCTATCAAATCCTGCCCAAACTACTGTATCAGCTTCCTCTCTGACTTCTTTTTAATCTCTCCCCCACCCACTCAATATTTCACTTTACCTCCCAGATCATTTTCCTAAGAAAACATTGAGCCTGTGTTTCCTCACTCATAAACCAGCAGTGATTGCCCAGGCTCTTACACACTAAACAGAAACTCCTTACCATCAACTTTAAAGCAGTCGCAGCTTTCCACTTTACAACTTACCTCACTGATTTACCGTCTCAATCGAGCCCACACATTATGCTTCTCTATATCAACCTAAACGCCTTGATTTCAGGTATCTCTCTTCCTTGAGCACTCTTGACCATGTCCTCCTTCTGGCTTGGCTTGGAACTCCCTCACCTATATTACAGACCTCTTCTCTCCAACTGCAGAGCTATATTAAAAATCACATCTTCTCCCAGAGACCTTATAAGACTAAGCTCTCATTTATCCTACTCACCCTTCTGGTTACCTATGCACTTAGAGCTTCTCCATTCAGACATTTGATTTTTGTCCCACCCTTAGCTCTGTAGCATTTATGAACATATCCTTCCCTATATGCCACCATTTCCCCAATATCTATTTTGCTCAGAAAAAGTGATGCAGAATTAAGTATGAACTGGAATAGGGAGAAACAGGAGGCAGTGCAGGGCCTGAGGAAGAGTTTCCCATTTTTAAAAATACATGAAACTTACTTCATTTTCTTGGTTGTGCTGTACTATCCTCACCTTCTCATCACCCACTGAGTCAATGGCACACATTGACATATTGAGATAGTAAGGGAAACAAGTCTCTCTCATACCTCTACAGCCAGAGAAACTGCTTTACCTTCATCTATTGTGGGAATCATTATTGAGTATATACTTACATTGGCATACTGAAAATTCATTCATTCAGTCATATTTATTGAGCTCTTACTGCATGCAGAGCATTAACTAAGCACTTCGGAAAGTACAATATAAGAAAAAGCAGTCACATTCCCTGTACACAACACTTAGGAAAGTACAATATAAGAAAAAGCAGTCACATTCCCTGTACACAATAATCTTAGAGTCTAGGTTTGGGGAGCACAGGGGTGGGAAGGATATGCCTCACATTTTGCTAGAATATTCAAGCCAAGTGGAGAGAATAAAAAAGTAAAACAAAGAACTGATAATTCTGAATATTAGATTATGTACCACTTGTACCAGGAATCCTCCTCTTATACCATGTCAAAAAAGCTGTCATTTATATTAGGAAGGTGCTAAGCATGCATTAATTTAGACCACTGCAATTTGACTACTTTCCAGTAGCAGAGGGCATCACCATATTTACTAGGTAAGTGGTCAAATTGATTTTATAATTCCTGTGTCTAAATCATGGTATTCTTCAGTGCCATCTATAGAGAGTTGGGCTCACTATTAAAATCAGAATAACAATTTAGGTGGGCAAACAGGTAGCTTGGAGGCGACTATGATTACCTTGTTTGAAACAGAAATACCTTATTCATAAACATTGAGTGTCAAAACTTATAAAGTGATGACCTTAGTAAAGGCAAAGCAATTTTGAATTTATTTATAATAATGGAGTTTTAGAAATACAAGTGGTGACCTTATCCTAAATCAAATGATTGGAGCGGATTTTTTTCCACACCGATTGTATTGCCACCTGGGTTTGAAAGAATCAGAAACAAATGAACACAGGTACTCTCTCCTGAAACTTTTAGCTTTAAATAGATGAAAGCACCTTCAATATTTTTTCATTAACAACATTATTATAATAGTCCAGAGACAAGAACTGGTAGTTTTGATTTTAATAAAGTTCTCAGAATTCAGTTGAGTTCATTTCTTTGTTTTGTCTGATACAATAATGTTCTAGAATAATAAAATGACCAATCTCCTGAGCAATTTTAGGGGGAAAAAAAGAAAGATACAAGTGTTCTAGAATTGGAACTGTCCTAAAAAGATCAGTGTATTTTGCTCCATCATTACAGATTTCCTGTTCATTTCAAATTCTTGCAGCTCCCTATCAGGGCAAGAGGATGCTCTCTACATGGTCAGTGTCAGGCACAATACACTGGGTTTTGAAGTATGAATATGTCCAAATTCTGGGGGACTAAAACTTAAAATATCCTGCCTCCTATTTTCTATCCCACATCAACAGTAAAAATTTATTGTCAGGGAAGGTAAGTCAGTGTTACCAATCTGCAAGCACTGGACATCACTGCTCACTGAACAAGCTGGGTCCGTTATGAATGTCACAGTGAAATCCTATGAGCCACTTTGCTATCAGACAGAGGATTAGAGATTCTGAACTCTAAGGCCCCTGGGCTAATCTGAGTTTGTCACGATTCATGCAGCAGGAGCTTGTGAGCAGATGCTTCGACCTGTAGATGTTCAGGGTGCCTAGACTTGGATGAAATGACCTCCATAGAAATTGTAGACAGTTGTCTGAAAGCATTGTAGTCCCAGGCTGGTTGTCTAAAGGGTAATTGTGTGGCTAAATTGACCAGCAAGACAGGCAGTGTGTCCTAGATTTACGGAGACAAAGTAGTTACAAAGTCTGACTGTGCTGCTTCACGTGATTTCTCAAAGTATGCCTTTTCACACTTGGGAGCTGCCCCGGGAAAAAGCAGGTTAAATATTATTAGGCTTAGAGCTTCAGAGCTTTATATTTCTTAGGCAAATATTTTCCTCATGACATTAAGATTAAATTACGTACTGCAGATCAACTTGATTTTAAATCTATACCTTGTCTCAGTGACCTTTGTAAGTTATTATGTCTATTTTCTATGTAAAATACTTTAGAAATAGGACCATAAATTCAGGCTGGATAAATGTAATTTTCTCAAAGTGTATTTATAGTATTTGTGTTATAATGATATGCATTCTATGAATCTGAAAGTATAATGTGGAGGTATTCCAAATTAGTTATTTCTTTGTGACCATACTCATAACTATAAAACCTACTGTGATCTGTATCGCTGCAAGAGCAGACAACTAATGGTACCCATATAATCAGGTATTTTCTAACATTCAAACCTCCTCTTGATTGCTTCATGAAATATAGAGGCAACCTCTAGATGGTGCTCATTAAATTCTCTAGGCATCAACATGTTAAAATTACCCTGAATGATAGTTCCCGTTTCATCCTCCAGGGTGGGGGAGAAGGTGGTAAATAATTCAGCCTTTTTCCACACCTGTGTGATTTCATTGGATTTTGATTTTTGCTAAAAAAAAATTAATTACTCTTTTACTTGCTTGAATTTTTATTCTAAGCAATAATCATACTGTAATATGATATATTCATGTTTTCAAGGATAGACTTCTGAGAGGTAAGTGGTGACAGAATTCTGATGTCTCTATGAGAGACTAACTGATAGAAGAGAACTAAGCTATGTTTATTGTACTCAGCCCCTACATGTGTTTTTAAACATTTATAAAATACTTTACTCATAGATTATCAATATTTAGTAGTATGTCTTTCTTGGCATATATTTGACACTGATCAATTGTATTTATTTATTGAGTGCTTGGTGTGTGCAGAGCACCGTACTAAGCACTTTAGAGAGTCCAATGTAATAAATTTGGTAGTTATATTCCCTGCCCACAACAAGCTCATACTTGAAATAAAAAGCTGTTTGTATAACTGTTGCAAGAAATTTTTGATGTGGCATTTGGCTTCAAATTCTTGGATCAGGTCAGTCTTGGCCTCACAGTATATCATGTATTCTCTCCAAATTATTATACATATCATGTACAACATGAATAGTGGTGAATACTACTTCTTGGTATTTTTATTTTATTCCTAACCAAAGCATGGCTCCTA